>NC_035434.2:123382065-124809565 GCF_002127325.2 Helianthus annuus | reverse complement strand
GTGAAAAGTTTGCCCATCTCATTAAGCATGCACCCCACCCTAAGGTCCATCATCAAACCATAATTATCAAAGGTAATCTGTGTAGTTATTGAAGATTAAGAACTAATAATACAATTTTCTTTATACCTATTTATACATAATAAGAATGAAAACTGTAACGTTTCTATTTCTAATAATAATAATAATAAAACATACACTTCAATATATTATATTATTCAGAAAGCATCATGTCTACGACATGTTCAGTCGGTTATAATTACCAGAAAAATTCATTTTAAAATCTGTTAACTACACAACACGGTTGGTTAAATATGAATAGTTGCTAACTTAACTATTTCAGAACACGAAAACTTATTGCTAACAACTCATAGTGTCCTGACAAGTTGGTCTAATGATTAGTCAGTTGATTTCTCTTCTTTTGGTCCTAAGTTCAACTCCCAATATTATCACTTTGAAGGACATTGTTATGGCAATGAAGTTTAGAACGAGGCTTCTATGGAGGTCGCAAGTTTGAAACCGGGTTTTACTGGAGTGGGCCTTCATAACATGCCGGTTTTCCCCGGAACTGGTGGCTCGGGTATGCATCCAACTCCGACTGTCATAGAGGAGAGGATGCATTTGCTCGATTGGAGCCATCTCAGGATGCTTATCCGGTGATTTAGTTGGCAGTTAAAGAAAAAAAAAAAAAACAACTCATAGTATACTAGTAGAAGCTATTCATTTATTTTATATTTACGGTGAATCCGTCATCTTGGGTGGTAATCAGTACAAATGACAAGTGCATAGACCAATTCACTAAGACTTGTTCAAGTATCTTTTCCTTCAGATATGGTCGTCATGCAGCATGTATGTTTTCCTAAACTTATTACCTCAGTGTTCCGTAAACTAATTGTTTATAAATTAGTTACATTATCTCTTCTACAACACAGTAAAGCGAAAACCAAAATGGGCTCACACGAGTCGTTTTTCATTATTTTGTGTTTGCTTCATGTTTCGTGTTGTGTTTCTTTCACTAACTTTGCATTCGGGGATTCGATTGTCGATGCTGGAAACAATAATTACTTACCAAGTCTATCGAAAGCCGATTACTCTCCTTATGGCATCGATTTTACGCCTTCTGGCGGAAAGCCCACCGGAAGATACACGAATGGCTTCACCATCGTTGACCTTGTTGGTATGTTTAAAATCATCTTTAAGTAATTCTTGAATTTATGTTCCAAAATAAATATTTGATTATTAATAGTCGGTTTAGAATAATCTGTTATTATAAATTTAATTATTGAAAGTTAAAATGGTTTAGTATTTATCACTTTTAACATATATGCTTAGGGACTAATTTAATCTCATTTAAAGAAACGTATTCCCTTTTTTTACATTAGTCCAGCTTTTGGGTCATTTAATAGATCATTCATTAAATAATTAGATATGTTACACATCTAGTGATGAGTGATACAAATGCCTCACCCTTGGGCATGAAGTGATATGTAGCTGCATAGTCATCAAAGAGGCATTGTATTGATATAATGCCCCAAAAATGATTACCTAAATATTATCTTCCTTAGGAAAATAAAACAAATAAATGAGTTGGAGATTTGTTATTGGTCAAAATTTCAACAATCTGGCGTTTTTGTGGCCACGCCCAACCAAAAATTTTTGAAAAAACGCCAGGGGGAGGTGATCAAGGCGTGGAGGGGAGTTTTTTTAGGGAGAACGCCTAAAACCCCCCACTATGGGTGGTCTTAACTAATAAGGTGTTCATGGGTTGGTATGAAATGGCTGCAACTCGAAAACAATAGACCAACATGAAAATCGTGTGACATACATGAACCTGAGCATGACATGTGTATTCACGGATTGATAAAAACATCCTCGTTTAATCCAATTTTTTTTTTTAATTTCTCTTTACATATAAATACTATGCTAAATTAACATATTATTTTTAGTTTTCTAAGCATTTGTATTTAAACCATAACAATTTATTTGTAAAGTTTGGTAAAATATATATCCAAATAGTTTAATTTATTACATAAAATATATTGTATAAGAAAACAAACACACATCTGATTATCCGATTATGATCATCAAACTTCAGATCGTATCTCATTTTCAATAACACATCTACTACACGTAAGTTGATTATTTTACTTATGACGATTAATTTAGCACAAGCTTTGGGAGCCAAAACACTAGCTTCGCCGTCTCTAGCCGCTAACGCAGCGTCACACGCAACTCTCGGTGGCATAAATTACGCGTCTGGAGCTTCCGGCATACTAGAGGGAACCGGTAGCCTCTTTGTACGTGAATTCTCTAATAGCATTCTTGAGTTTTGTTCTAATCATGCAACTAAATAAGATTATGTTACTTTGTGCTTATTGTGAAGGTTGGACGTCTTCCACTAAGAACACAAATTGATAATTTTGAGGTGAGTAGAGCTGAAATGGTGAAGATGATGGGGGAAAATGGTACACAAGATCATCTAAAGAATGCGATCTTCTCGATAACGATTGGATCAAATGATATTATAACATACTTCCTACCAAATCTTCCTTTTGTTGGCAACTATGATGTTACCCCTAGTACATTACAAGACATCATGGTCTCCAATATGACTTTTCATATCAAGGTACATGTTATCTAATTTTTGTACGGATTCATATGTCTTGATCATCACTTAAAATGGATATTGTGACGGACAAAACCCTCATATTCTACGACCGTCTTGTGACGAAACATACCTGTTTGTGATCTTGTGACACTAGTTTTACAAATGCTGTTGGTCGTAAATCATATTGTTAAAGTTGCGACGGAACATATCTGTGGCAAAACTATCGCGCAACTATGTATCCTTCGCAAAGTGTTAAGCATGGAAATTGGAAACAATGTGTGTCGTAAAAGTGACGACCAGGAAAAACCTTAAAAGAAAACCTGGAACAGCAAGTTTAAAAAACAAAATTCGTTAGCGTTGTAAGATACTGACAGTTCTTTAATATAGTCGAGTGTTTAGTGACAACTATAGGGTATAAAATATTGAGCTAAACAAGTTTGAACCCTCCTAACATACAAAAGGCATATTCCGTCGCAAAAGGAGTATAGCGATGGATTTACGATGGTTTTGTCCATTACAGATAGTAGATACAACGTGGTAATTCAACAGGTTACAATTATTTTAACGTAACGTTAACCTTTTGTTTTGGCGAAGCGCTTACATAAACTAGGGGCACGGAAGATTGTCATAGTAGACATAGGACCTCTCGGTTGCATACCCTTTGTTCGGTCTATACACTTTCTACCTGTGGGAAAATGCCATGAAGAAATGAACACGTTGATCCGCGGATACAATCAAAAGTTACGTACGGCTGTGCATCGCTTAAATCAAGAGAAAGGTTCAGGCTCAGTTTTCGTCTACGCAAATTCATACCAAGTCATAAACATGATGTTACAAAACTATCGTGACTATGGTACTAATAGCATATCCATCAATAAATAATTTTAAAGCTTTTGTGGTACAATTAAGTTATTAACTCTCACTTAATTATTCTGTAGGATTTGAGAATGTGAATGATCCGTGTTGTGGAGAATTTTTTCCGCTGTCTTTTTGCTTACGAATCGGAGATGAGAATGAGATTAGTACGAGTATTTGCGATGATCGATCGAAGTATTTGTTCTGGGACTCGTACCACCCTAGCCAAGCAGCGAATTTTATCATAGCTCAACATATGCTAAATGGAAATGAAAACATATGTTCTCCTTTAAATGTTCGGCAGCTTCATAATTACAAGCTTTAAGCAATCTAGATTTTTAATGTGGTAAGTGTTGTGGTGGATTATTGAGATGTGTTTTTAGTTGGTAGACTAGAAGGTTATTTGTAACCCTAGATGTGTATTAGAACAAATTTGTGTGTTTTGTCTTCGGCTCATCATTTGGCTATTTATATATTATTTACTATAGATATAGATTAAGGGGTGTTTGTTTTTTCAGTTTAATCTCTTCTGTCTTCTTATCTTTGCGTCGCGCAGACCACGTGTAGACGTTTAGCTCTGCAGACCGTTTGTTTTTTAAAAGACATTTCATTAAAAATGTCTTCAAACCTCTTCGAGTCCTCTTCCCCACGCAGACATGGTCCAATGTCTTCCCACCTCTTCCAACCTCTTCCGCACCTTCCTCCTCTCAACCACGTCGCCGGAACCTACCGGAACCACCGTCACTACCATTGTTTCTCTCTCTCTCGTTGTTGTTGCTGAACAGAAATTAGCAAATCAGAATCTGTTAAATCGCTAATTATTATGAATTAAATGAAGACTACGAAATACCTCCTCAGCTGCTATTGGCTCTTCTTCATCTTGTTGCGATGAAACCCTAAGAAAGAACGAACGAACGAACGCAGATGAAGAAACCCTCTTTTTGATTGCGATGAAACCCTAAAAAAGAACGAACGAACGCAAATGAAGAAACCCTAGGAAACACCGGAACTCTCGCTGTTTTTCTCTCTAGCAGCTGTTTCTCTCTCTCTCTCTCTCTCTCTCTCTCTCTCTCTCGTTGTTTCTTTCTCTAGTCGCTCCCTCTCTCTCAACGATCTCTCTCTCTTTCTCTCTACGTCATGGGTGGTGGTGGTGGTGGTGGGAGATGGAGTGGATTAGCGGGTATAATGGGGGTGGTGGAGGTAGTGGGTGGTTTGCAGATCTGAAAAAGAAAGAGGTTTTGGAGAAGAGAAGGTTTGCAGATGTGGGGTTTTGAGATAACCAAACACTCTTTTTATTACACTTTGTAGACATTTGGTCTACCTCTTCTTGTGCAAACGTTTGTAGATGTGGTTCGCAGACTGCAGACCTTTTACATCTGAAAAAACAAACACCACCTAAGCATCCTATAAAAAAGGTTAACAGTGTGAGAAGTGTAGGAAATAATATGGTGTTGACATGTGTCATTCAATTTAATTTGTTAAAAAAAGGCAATAATGTAATTTACTTCAACATTTAATTAATTGATAAAATAATCTTTGGAACCTCCAGTGAGTTATTGTATTTTAGTTGATGTATTGCAAAATACATCTCTTATTCGTGTATAGTTTGTATAGTTTTCCGTTTTATTTAGTTCTGTTTTCGTTAGAATGTGCATACTATTGATCAATTCGAGTTCTCGAGGTCTTGATGCTTAAATTTGCTGAAAATTGAGTGAAAACGAGCCACAATGCTGAAACACCAAGTCCCGGAACGAGTTGAAAAGAGTTAGAATAAATTTTGAAGTTTTTGGGATGCTAGAGCTGGGAAAATAACGCAACAGTCTGTGAATTTGTTGCCGTTGCGCTACGCCACAAGAAACTAGTAAAGCAGTCGCGTGCTGCCACAAATAAAATAATGATTTCTGATATTTGTTGTCGTCGCGCTACGCGACACCAAAAACTCTTACCCGTCGCGCGACGCGACGGGGTATTTTGATGGAAATTGTTCGTTAATGATTAGGGTTTGTATATAAACTCAAGAAAATCATCACAAAACCCTAATTACGAATTGAGGACATCTTGGGCGATTTTGAGAGCATTCATTGAGCAATTTTGAAGGTTTCGAAGCATACGAATCAGTGGTACGAGTTCGGGACGAAGAATTCAAGACTTTCTCGAGTGTTCCAATTCCTTGTTTATTGATTTTCTTTCGAAACTCGTTATCATGAATTCTGGTTTAGACATCTTTGAATTGTTTTCGTTATTTAACATGCTCGGCTAAACTTTTAAGCCACCTAGACTTTGATGATTGGATTGATATGAAGTTTTAACCTTTTCATTAATTGCATGAATTTTATGGATTGATTGTGTTTAGCAAAGAGTTTAGTTTATTGATTTGATGCGCATGCATACTTTAATTTAGTTTATTACTATCAAATGCTTCATATGAATCTTGGTGGTTGTCTACTACGGAATAGGTTCATGTTAGATCTCTGACTGTGTGTCTTGGACCTTTAGGGAGAATTGGCCAATAAACCCTAGAAGTAGTTGTTAGTAATTTGCTAGGTTTTAGTGTTCTGCTAGTCCTAATAGCTGGAAGGTGAGGGGCTATTGTTAGGTCTTACCCAGCGAATTGCTTTAGACAGTATTTGGAAAAAGTTGTGCCTTAGTTGCCCCGTCGGTTTATTAGTCTATCAAGTCAAGTTAATAGATTCACACTACCCTAGATCTATAATTGGAAAAGAGTAGGTCAATAGTAGGGTACTTACATAATAATTAGACAACTGGAAAGACGTCTAATAACCGGTAAGATTAACGGCCTAGGTAGCGCCATAAGTTTCACCTCAAGAAGGGTTGAGGGGCTTAGTTGGTGTCTTAATAGGTTTAGTATCATAAGATCCCGGTTCCATAAATCATGCAGTTAACTTAATCGGTAATCTCTTAAAATCAATCCAGGATTCTAGTCTAGGTGGTCTCGTTCATCATATAAGAAAAGTCTTTCCCTTATTTCGTATTAGTCTAGTTTTAGTTTAATAATTAGTTTAAATAGATTTCCTTAGATTTTCCGTAACCCACCCCAAAACAATTAAACAAGTTTCAGTCGTGTCTGTCAGTGTCTGTTAGAGTTTAGTTTACGTGATTAATAGAGTCTCGTGGTTCGATATCCGGACTTCCTTAGGTCATACTACAGTGATCGGTACACTTGCCGATTGTGTGGTTTAGGTCGAGTCTAGAATTAAAGCTTTTTAGTGTCTAGCTTAGAGAGTCTAATTTAGTTAATTTTAATAGTCTGTTTAGCACACATCAACTTTTTGGCGCTGTTGCCGGGGAATCTTGGCAGTCACGTTCATTAGCTTTGATAGACTTTATTGACATATACGTGCTAAGTGTTTTGTTTTGAGTCTTTCAATTTTTGTTTTTGTTTTTATTTTTTTTGAGTCTTAGTGACTAGTGTTGCTTTTCTCATATCTAGGTTTTTGCTTGTAGTGGATGCCACATCTGCGCTCGCATGGACCGCCGAAGCTGCCAGTCATAGAGTCAGCATCTCGATTGGGTCAAGGCCCATAGGTCAGTATTTCATCCTCTTCTCAATTTCCTCATTTTGATTCCACTCCGTTACCCACCCCACCTCATTCACCTAAAACATCACCTAAGGTTTCCCCACCCAATAGCCCCACTTCTAGCACCTCTAGCTCCACAGAAAACATAAACTTAGAACACATGGCCAACGCAAGACAAACCGTTCACCAACAAGCCACCCAAGGCTTTACTGGTCTTGCTTCACCCATTACTGTTCCACCTATAGTCAATGACAACTCATGGCAGATTCTATCTTATGCCATGCAGCCATCACCAATAGCATCCAGTTCCACCACAGCAAGGACGAGGACGCCCCGACCCACATAAACCGTTTCTCCCGTATACTTGCTACTTTTAGCCTTCACGGTGCCCCAAATGATGCTACTTACTTGCAGCTTTTCCCCTTTTCACTAGCCGGCCGTGTGGCTACTTGGTTGGACCTCAGCCAACCGGTACCTTTACCACTTGGGCAGGCCTTCGTCATGCCTTTTTGAACAAATATTTCCCACCCGCTAAAGCCTCACGTCTTCATGACCAAATTCACTCCTTCCGCATGGAGCCCGACGAGCCCTATTACCTTGCTTGGGAGCGATTCCAAAACCTAGTCGCACGATGCTCCCATCATGGTCTATCTGATTGGGCCCTTTGTGAAAAATTCTATAACGGTCTCACCCAAGAGACTCGTGATCGTTTTGACACTAATCCGGGGGTCATATGATGGGTATTCTTACTGTTGCCGAGTGTTTAGAGCATTTCGAGGCATTTGCCCAATCTCAATCTCAGTCGCGATCTGATCAACGGTATCAAAGTGGTAATTCAAATACCACTACTAGTGCACCCGCCCGTGGGGTGAACCATGTCACCATGGACCCTAGTCTAGCCGTTGTTTTGGAAAACGTGACTAGGGAGCTAAAAGAGATTAAGGCAAAGGTAGATAAGTGTGAGTTTTGCCGAGGGGGTCACGATACGAATGCGTGTCCATTGCTAGTTGGTGAGGAGCAAGTTGATTTTGTGGGAGGGGGTCAAGGTAGAGGTCAACCTAGTGGGTTTGGTAATTTTAATTCAGGTTGGAGAAACAATAATAATAATTTTCGCTCAAATGGACCTCCTGGTTTCCAAATAGCTCAAAATCCAAATAGAGGTCAAGGTTCATTCTTTGGTGGGGCTTCAAATGGGCAGTTCAATAAGGGGTTCAATGGGCAGGTTAAGGATGGGGGGTCAAGTAGTCAGGTTCAACCAGGTCAGGGTCCAAGTTATGATCTAAGGGGTAGTTTAGAGAGAATGGAGGCAATGATGAGCCAGTTAGTTGTTAGGGACCAAACCACCCAAAAAACACTTAACGAACATGACCTTATGCTTAAGAATCACCAAGCTTCTTTCCAAGACCTTCAAAGGGTCGTAGGTGACATGTCTAGGAAACTAGAGGAGAGATTACCCGGTCAGTTTGCGGGTAACACCCAACCGAACCCTAATGCTCATGCAAAAGCCATTACCACTCAGAGTGGCAAAACCGTAAGGAACCCTAGAGTTGAGGAGAGAGTAGTTGAGAATGATGAGGAGATTGTAGACGAAGAGATCGAGATAGAGGCTCCCGGCAAAGTGCAATCGAGGGTAAGCCCAGTAAGTACCGCACAACCCGGTGAGCCTCAAGGTGAGAAGAAAGTAGAGAAACCACCCGTAGACGTTAGACCTTCTCCACTAGTAGACCATTCGCGTGTCCCGTTTCCTACATGTCCTAGGAACCAAAAGTACTCAAGGGAATACCGGCAATTCTTAGATATCTTCAAGCAATTGAAGATTAATCTACCTTTCATCGAGGCACTTTAGTCCATGCCAAAATACGTGAAATTTTTAAAGGACCTTCTTAGGAACAAAGAGAAGTTAGGGGAGTTGTCGAATATCCCATTGAATGGAGGGTGCTCACCCGTTGTTCTAAATAAGCTTCCGGAAAAGCTTACCAATCTCGGTATTTTTACTATTCCTTGTCTATTCGGTAGTAAAACCAACACTAGAGCCTTAGCCGACCTAGGTGCTAGCATCAATTTGATGCCCTTTTCTCTTTATGAGAAGCTAGACCTAGGCGAGCTTTCACCTACCCGAATGACATTATCCTTAGCCGATCAGTCCGTGAAATACCCTAGGGCTATAGTTGAGAATTTGCTTGTTAAGGTCGACAAATTTGTTTTTCCCGCCGATTTCGTCATTCTCGATATGGAAGCGGATGAGAGAGTTCCCATTATACTTGGTCGTCCATTCTTGCGTACCGCTAAAGCCTTAATAGATGTTTACGATGGTAAGATTACACTTAGGGTTGGTGAGGAGAGAGTCACCTTTGAGATAGATCGTTCCATGAACCACCCGAGTGGTTCCGATGACTATAGTGGTCCTTGCCATTCCGTCTACTTCTTGAACTCTTTTATCTCATGTGTTGATCATTGTTTATAGTACATTAGTGGGGCCGACTTAGTGGTAGGAGAGAAGGCAGAAGAGGAGTTGAAGTTGGTAGATGAAGTTGAAGATGAGGGGATCGCGTTGATTCCCGAAGTATTAGCCGTTAGTGATGACACCACCCAACCCCCACCCTTAGAGCTTAAGGTACTTCCATCTCATTTAGAGTATGCTTTTCTAGGGGAGGGTTCCGAGCTACCCGTTATCATCTCATCGAAGTTGAAGGAAGAAGAGAAGTTGAGGTTGTTAGAGGTGTTGAAGGCCAACAAAGAGGCCATTGCATGGAGGTTGTCCGACATTAAGGGCATAAGCCCTTCTTATTGCACCCACCGGATACTCATGGAGGATGATTACAAACCGGTGGTGCAACCCCAAAGGCGGCTCAACCCCAACATGCAAGATGTTGTGAAGAAGGAGGTTCTAAAACTCCTAGATGTCAGGATGATATATCCCATCTCAGATTCACCTTGGGTGAGTCCCACTCAGGTTGTCCCTAAGAAGGGAGGGATGGCCGTTGTCATGAATGCTAAGAATGAGCTTATCCCTTCTCGTACAGTCACGGGTCGGCGTGTGTGCATCGACTACCGAAAGTTAAATGATGCCACCCGAAAAGACCACTTCCCATTGCCCTTCATCGATCAAATGTTGGAGCGTCTCGCGGGTCAACAATTTTATTGTTTTCTCGACGGTTTTTTCGGGTACTTCCAGATCCCCATCGCACCGGAGGATCAGGATAATTTCACATGCCCCTATGGCACCTATGCGTACCGACGCATGCCATTTGGGCTATGTAACGCCCCAGCTACTTTTCAGCGGTGCATGGTTGCCATATTTCAGGATATGATAGAGAGTTCCATGGAGGTTTTCATGGATGATTTTTCGGTATATGTCTTTTGATGAGTGTTTGAAGAATCTCGAGAAGATGGTGAAGCGGTGTGTCGAGACAAAACTTATGTTGAATTGGGAGAAGTGTCACTTCATGGTGACGGAAGGTATTGTGTTAGGACACAAGATCTCTAGGGATGGTATAGAGGTAGATCGTGCGAAAATAGATACCATTAGTAGGTTACCTCCACCCACTAGTGTTAAGTCGATTAGGAGTTTTCTAGGTCATGCGGGGTTCTATAGACGCTTTACTAGTGATTTCTCTAAAATCACTCGCCCCATGACCCGTTTGCTAGAGAAAGATGTTTCATTCGTCTTTGACGAGGAGTGTCTTAAGGCCTTCAACTTTTTGAAGGAATAGCTTGTGAGTGCACCTATTCTTATCTCGCCCGACTGGAGCTTGCCGTTTGAGCTCATGTGCGATGCGAGTGACTATGCCGTTGGAGCGGTATTAGGACAAAGAAAGGATAACCCTCCACCCCATATACTACGTGAGCAAAATGCTAAATGATGCTCAAGAGAAATACACCACCACGGAGAAAGAACTCTTAGCCGTAGTCTTTGCTTTCGACAAGTTTCTCTCATACCTCGTGCTATCCAAGACCATAGTTTTCACCGACCATTCAGCGTTGCGTTTTCTTTTTCAAAAGAAAGATGCCAAACCCTGACTCATTCGGTGGATTCTATTGCTTTCCGAGTTTGATATTGAGATTAGAGACAAGAGAGGGCCCGGAAACGTAGCGACCGATCATCTTTCGCGGTTAGAGGACCCTAGGCGAGAGGAGATTCGTGAGGAGGAGATAGGAGATACGTTCCCTCACGATTCTATTGAGTTTGTAGAGGCCGAAAAGGAGGGATTGCCTTGGTTTTGTGACTTAGCGAATTATCTTTCTAGTGGCAATATTGTGAGAGGAATGACCACACAACAATGGAGGAAGTTCCTTAGTGAATCGAGAAAGTATGTGTGGGATGATCCTTTTCTCTTTAGAATAGGGGGAGATAGGATACTTAGACGATGCGTGTCAAGAGAGGAGGGGTAGAACATCATTAAACATGTACATGAAGGCCTCACGGGAGGACATCATGGTGCATATGCCACCGCTTAAAAGGTGTTTGATTGTGGCTTTTATTGGCCAAGCATACTTCGTGATGCCGTAGAGTTCGTGAAAACATGTGATGCGTGTCAACGAACCGGCAACATTTCAGCCAAAGATGAGATGCCTCAAAACCCTATCCAAGTGTTGGAGGTCTTTGATGTTTGGGGCATTGATTTTTATGGGACCCTTTCCCGTCTCCAAAGGAAATCGTTATATACTTGTGGCGATTGACTACGTGTCTAAGTGGGTTGAGGCTCAAGCTCTTCCTACAAATGAAGCCCGATTAGTCTTGAAATTCCTTAAGAAGCTCTTTTCCCACTTCGGTACACCTAAAGCTTTAATTAGTGACCGTGGTAATCACTTTTGCAATGCATTGATGGAAAAATTGCTTGCACGCTACGGAGTCACTCATCGTTTGTCTACTGCATACCATCCACAAACAAGTGGTCAAGTGGAGAATGCGAATAGCGGTATCAAACGTATCTTAGAGAAAATCGTTGGTAAGATTAGGAAGGATTGGTCTGATATTCGCTAATTTACACATATTTTAGTCCCCCATTTTATCCCCATTTTATGCGTTTTCGGCCGTAAAACCGTCGTTCGGATACTTAAATATGTATACTTTTGTTTACAGGCCTAAAACAGCATACCGGACAAGATGATAGTGAAAACGAGGACTTTCCAGACAAAATGACAAAGCTGCAGAGATTCTGTTAGAAAACTGACCTGGGCAAGTGGAACGGTCGTGCCATCTGAGGAACGACCGTGCATCTCCGGTAAACCAAGATCAGCCGGTGATGAACGACCAATGCAACAAGGCGTTCAAGAAAATCCCAGAACGGTACGGTCGTGCCATTCCTTGCACCCCGTGCGGATCCGATGATCAGCTATATCCCGGTGATGAACGACCAGTCCTGCAGTCCGTGCAACAAGATCCCGGAATGGCACAGTCGTGCCATATGACGAACGGTCGTGCGAGACCGAAGACCAGTCAACTCTGCTGATGTCATGAACAGTAACTCCAATAATGCATAAAGTGAACGGTCGTGCGATCGATGCACGACCGTGCGACATCGAAAAAAATATAAAAAGCGAACAGAAGCATTCTGTTCGTAACACTGGAATTTTGGAGAGCTCCACAGGCGATTTTCAGGCTCCGGAAGCATCAGCTTTAGTCCGGATTCAAGCCACATTGCCCGGTTTAGCTCGGTTACTATCCGGATTCTCATTCTTATGCTTGTTTATGGTTTGGTTTCTCAAATCTTTCCATAATTTTGTTATGTTTCAAGCATTTAGACTGATTATTATGTATTAATGTAAGCCTTTGGGCAAAAACACAACAATCCCTTGCTTGATTATAACCATTAGTATGTTAACCTTTGTTTGTAATGACATTTGGAAGTATTTTCTATGATTATCTTTGATGATTAGTTTGCAACCTTGTTATTGATATTGATTTCTTGATTATAAGTAATTGTGTTGGATGATTGGTGCTTGGTTAGTCAAGATAGTTGAAAAATGAAGCTTAATTAATCATGTATTAGTAAACTTTTAATTTGGTTAACTAGTTTAACTTGGTTAAAATGTGGGCACCATGATACTAGAAATGGTTAGTGGTTTAATAAAATGTAATTATTGTTAATCAAGAAAGCTTGCCCTCACGGAAGGACTCTAACAGGTTAAATGGTGTTGTTATGAATTCTTGCCATGATTTGTTAGCTTAGTTAGTAGTTTCGGCCAAAATTGCTATCTTGGTGAATTTATGTGCAAGATTTGTAAAATGAACTCGGTTGTGATTTAATCTAGTTTATGCTTGTCTCGGTGGTTGCATTGTGTTTATCGGTGTTGCTTTCCTTGATTAAGTGAGGTTAGAAAACTCCTAACGGATGACTAACTTATTTTTAGGAGATTTTCATAGACATTTATCAATTGCACGTTAAAGAACAATTTTAGGTGGTTAAAGTGTGTTCATCGTTTTAACTTTCCGAATGATTGTCATGTTAGGATTCCCGAAAGGGATACTAATTGTCTCAAAATGGAAAATTGACCAAATATTTCTAGTGCCAAAACTGACTTAGTTGACATGCTTTGGTTGTGTATTAAGCAAGGCTATTTATATATAATCTACTATGTTTTATAAATATTTGTTTATGCTTACTTTAGTTTAATTAAAAACCAAACAACTTATGTTTTTACCGGTAATTTAGTGACAAAGGTCTAGTATTATTTCTCCGCCCATTTCCGTGGATCGATACTTGGTTCTTACCGATACTTTATTACATATATGACGGGGTACACTTGCCTCTTTCGTGTGTGTTTTGATGTAAAAGTAATAATCACTTTTATAAATTTAAAACCAAATCGTGTGTAATTTCATTGTAAAAATATGTGTAGTCGCGCACACGTCAAGTTTTTGGCGCCGCTGCCGGGGAAATTGGCGAGTTTTAGGAACGACCCAAGTCATTGTGTTATCGGTGTATATACTTGTTAATATTTGTATATATTTTCGTGATTATTTACTTGTTGATTTATTTGTTAATATTTCTTTGTTTTAGTTCAAATTGTTCATTTTTGTGATTCTTTTGTACACTTGTGAATTTTTATTCTATTTATTTGTTCTAATCCGGATTTACTTATTCATTTATTCGTTGAATTTTCTGCTCTTAAAAATCGTTTTTACACTAGCCGATTCGATTATTTTCATTGTTTTAATTTTTATAAAAATTTCGGCTCATTTTCGGATTTTTATAAATTTTTCGGTCCATTTAAAATAATAATTTGTTTCTTTTCAGCAAAAAAAAGCATTATTATATTAATAAAATATTCATTGTGTCAGTTTTTCGTTTGCAGGTTGATGTCCTCAACTCCCGCGCCCGCTATTGGTGAGCCGACTGACGAACCAGCGCATAACCTAAGAAGAAGTAAGAGGCTGCGCGAAAGGTCACTTGTCATTGCACAACGCATTGCAAACGCAATTGACGAGCCGGTGATAATCTCTGAAGACGAAAGCTCAGGGGACGAGGAGAGAGTCGTCATGGCAGACGACGACCGATCTTTGAATGAAACAAATCAGCCCGGAAGGGCAGGCCTGGAGCCGAGTATCCTTCAGCCTACTATAGATACTCCTACTTTTGAAATTAGACCTAGTATTGTTAACATGCTGCAGAATTCTGTACAGTTTGACGGACGGTAGCATGAGGATCCTGGGAGGCATATCGCTGCTTTTCTCGCTGTTTGTTCGACATTTAGGATTACAGGTGTTTCGGAGGATGCAATTCGGTTGAGGTTGTTTCCTTTCTCGTTGCGTGACAAAGCTAGAGCTTGGCTTATGTCACTCCCAGCCGGGTCCATCAGGACCTGGAATCAGTTGGCGGAGCAGTTTATGCAGAAATATTTTCCGCCTGAGAAAACAAACAAGCTTCGAAACCGGATTGTTTCCTTTCGTCAGGACGAGGGAGAGTCGTTGCACGCGGCCTGGGAGAGATTTAAAGATTTGTTGATTGATGTTCCACATCATGGCTTCTCCAAGCGACAGCTGGTTTTGACGTTCTATCAGGGGCTCAGTTACCACACACATGAGCGATTAGACGTGAATGCAAGAGGCGATCTTGGAACTAAGACGCCGACGGAAGCGTATGATATTATAGAAAAAGCTACGTTGAAATCCAGCTCGCTTCGGGAAGGAGATAGAGGCCGGGTAACATCATCATCATCATCTCGCGCAGGAGCACACGCGGTGGATGACTACAAGGCCATTACTGCACAAATCTCGGCTCTTTCAGCGAAATTCGATAAGTCCCAGATGATTGCACAAGCCGGTTCGGGATGTGACCAGTGTGGAGTGTCACATGAGCCTGGTGCATGCTTTCAGGGAGTCGTATATGAGGGCCACGAAGAAGTGGATTTTGTGAGTAATCAGGTGAGGCCGCAGAACAATCCTTACAGCAACACCTATAATCCCGGTTGGAGAAATCACCCAAATTTTGGGTGGCGAGCGAATACAGGTAATCAGAACCCATTGGGGTTTACTCAGCGTGCTCCAGCGCCCCAGCAGGGTCAGCAGTACCAGCAGTACAACCAACCTTACCAGCAGCGTCCATATTCGTACCAGAATCAGGGCATTGGGAGTAGCTCCCAGCAGCAGGCCCCTCAGTCTAGTTCCAAGCTGGAGGATATGATGGCTCAGCTTCTCTCTAGCTCCGAAAAACGATACCAACAAAGCAAAGATCGTTTTCTAGCTAACGAGGGAGAAATGAGGAGTCAGAAAGCCTCGATTCAGAATATCGAGAATCAGGTTGGTCAGCTGGCGCAGATGATGTCCAAAAGGCCCCCAGATGGTCTTCCGGGTAATACAAAACCAAACCCGGGCGGGCATGTGAATGCGATCATGACCAGGAGTGGAAAAACTACCGGACCCGTCATATCGGACTCATCCCCGATCACTGGAGCGGTCCCGACTAACACACCGGACAAGGTGCAAGCCAGGCTACGCCCAGCAAGTACAGCACAAGTCCAGGAGCCAGTCAAAGATTACACTCCACCAGTACCTTATCCAGGCAGGCTGAAGAAACAGAAGAGCGAAGAGCAATACGGTAAGTTCATTGAGTTGTTTAAGCAACTACACATTAATATACCGTTTGTTGAAGCCTTGGCCCATATGCCAAAGTATGCGAAATTCCTAAAAGATATCCTGTCGAATAAACAGAAGCTCAAGGATATATCATGTGTGGTGATGAATGAAACTTGTTCCGCCGTTCTGCAAAACCGTCTGCCCATGAAAATGGGAGATCAGGGTAGCTTTACGCTCCCGTGTTTGATTGGAAACATGTCTGTTAGCCATGCATTGGCTGACTTGGGAGCGAGTATCAACCTTATGCCGTATAAGGTTTTTACTAAGCTGGATCTGGGTGAGCCGTCACCCACTAGGATGAGCATTCGGTTGGCAGACCGCTCAATAAAGTATTCCCGTGGATTTGTGTAAAACATGCTTGTAAAAATCGATAAATTTATTTTCCCCGTGGACTTTGTTATCCTTGACATGGACGAAGATTCGAGAGTGCCTTTAATACTTGGACGCCCTTTCCTCAATACAGCGAGGACGATTGTTGATGTGGCAGCTGGCCAAATCACGCTCCAAGTAAATGATGAGCACGTGACATTTGATATTAAAAGATCAATGCAGCATCCGCAAAGTCACGATGACATGCTTTACTATGTCGACATTGTCGACGCATGTGTGTGCTCTCATTTTCAAGGCACTGTTGACGAGATTGATTCGGACACACGTCTATCGTGTGGGGACCTGATTGGCATTACGCAGGAGGGCCACGATTTCGAGCAGCCAGTCTATCAGATTGGTGATGATGGTTCCCAGAGTCCGGAGAGGTTTCTAGAAATTGGCCATGTAAAAGAGGAGGAAGCAAAGCCTTCGGTTGAAGATCCGACGCCTTTGGAGTTGAAAGAACTCCCGCCACATCTCCAGTATGCATTTCTGGACGAGGAGCGTCGCTTACCGGTCATAATTTCGGCATCATTGAAAAAGGATGAGAAAAATCAGCTTCTCGAGGTTCTGAGACTTCATAAGAGAGCCATTGCATGGAAAATCATGGATATCAAGGGCATCACTCCTTCTTTTTGTACTCACAAGATTCTGATGGAAGACGAGTACAAACCATGTGCACAGCATCAGAGGCGTTTAAATCCGAATATGCAAGATGTGGTGAAGAAGGAAGTGATTAAGTTGTTGGATGCCGACATAATTTATCCTATTTCTGACTCTGTGTGGGTGAGTCCGGTGCAGGTTGTACCTAAGAAACGTGGTATGACTGTAGTTTCAAATGATAGGAATGAGCTAATTCCTACCCGTACCATCACTGGGAGGCGAGTTTGCATTGACTACCGCAAGCTCAATGATGCTACTCGCAAGGATCACTTCCCGCTTCCATTCATCGACCAGATGTTGGAACGTCTGTCGGGGAAGTTGTATTACTGTTTCTTAGACGGGTTCTCTGGATACTTCCAAATTCCTATTGCTCATGAGGATCAGGAGAAGACTACCTTTACCTGTCCCTTTGGCACGTTCGCCTACTGGCAGATGCCTTTTGGGTTGTGTAATGCACCAGCGACCTTCCAGAGGTGCATGGTTGCGATTTTTCATGACATGATCGAGGATTCTATGGAGGTTTTCATGGATGACTTTTCGGTATTTGGGGATTCCTTCGATCATTGTTTGGAAAATTTGAAAAGGATGTTGAAGAGGTGTCAGGAGACGAATCTTGTCCTAAACTGGGAAAAGTGCCACTTCATGGTGAAGGAGGGCATAGTTTTGGGACACAAGATTTCGCATGCTGGTATGGAGGTCAATCCAACCAAAGTGGATATCATTTCACGACTTCTACCTCCCACCTCTGTGTGAGCGATACGGAGGTTTCTTGGTCATGTGGGGTTCTATAGGCGATTCATCAAGGATTTTTCAAAGATCGCTAGGCCCATGACCCGTTTGTTGGAGAAAGACGCTCCGTTCATATTTGGAGATGATTGCTTGAGAGCCTTTGACCTTCTCAAGCAAAAGTTGATTGAGGCCCCTATTTTAGTTGCACCGGACTGGAGTCTGCCGTTTGAAATTATGTGCGACGCGAGTGATTACGCTATAGGGGCCGTTCTTGGACAAAAGAGAGAAAAGCACTTTCACCCGATCTATTATGTGAGCAAGACTCTTCACGACGCTTAGGAGCATTATACCACGACAGAAAAAGAGCTCTTGGCGGTCGTTTTCGCATTTGACAAATTTAGATCGTACTTGGTGCTTTCGAAAACCGTTGTGTATACTGATCACGCAGCCATCAGATATCTCTTCAGCAAACAGGACGCTAAACTGCGTCTGATCAGGTGGATCTTGTTGCTGCAGGAATTCGATATTGAAATCCAAGATAAAAAGGGTGCGTTGAATGTAGCGGCTGACCATCTATCTCGGTTAGAGCATGGAGACATCGTGGAAGCGCGTTGGGATTCCATAAATGACAACTTCCCACACGAGTCTTTGATGAGTGTTGAGATATGTGATGAGTCGCCATGGTTCGCCGACCTTGCGAACTACCTTGCTTGCAGGATTCTGATTAAAGGGCTGACTCACCAGCAAAAGAGGAAATTCTTTTCGGATGTCAAGCACTACATTTGGGATGACCCTTACTTGTTTCGGGTTGGTGCTGATCAGGTGATTAGGAGGTGTGTTTCAGGGAAGGAGGCGACCGATATTCTGCGCCATTGTCACGAGGGACCTACCGGAGGCCAAGAAGGTGATGGATTCCGGGTTTTATTGGCCGACTATATTTTGTGATGCGCAGAGTTGGGTTAAAGCGTGCGATGCCTGCCAGAGGGCGACAAATATATCGGTACGTGTTGAAATGCCTCAGAACTGGATTCAGGTATGTGAAGTCTTTGATATCTGGGGGATAGACTTCATGGGACCATTTCCCCCCTCACAAGGTAATAAGTACATCCTGGTCGCAGTTGACTATGTATCCAAGTGGGCGGAGGCACAGGCCTTACCCACCAATGATGCCAGGGTGGTCGTGAGATTCTTGAAAAGCTTATTTGCCCGGTTTGGCGCTCCGAAAGCGCTTATCAGTGACAGAGGGACGCATTTTTGCAATACCCAGCTCGAGAGAGCTTTGTCCCGTTATGGTGTGCATCACCGTTTATCCACGCCCTATCATCCACAGACAAGCGGGCAGGTGGAAGTCACGAACCGGGGGCTGAAGAGAATCCTTGAGCGGTCAGTAGGTGCAAACCGGAAGGATTGGTCTGATAAGCTTGATGAAGCGCTGTGGGATTTCCGTACGGCTTACAAGACACCTATTGGGACTACTCCCTTTAGGCTTGTTTACGGAAAAGCATGCCATTTGCCGGTTGAGTTGGAGCATAAAGCGATGTGGGCTCTAAAAACCGCAAATCTGGACTTAAAAACCGGAGGTGAAGCCCGGTTTCTCCAGATTCATGAATTGGAAGAGTTGCGACAACGCGCTTATGAAAGCTCCGTGTTGTATAAGGAGCGCACGAAGAGATTGCACGATAAACGCTTGAAGGACCACAAAGAATTCTAAGCGGGTAATCTTGTTCTTCTTTACAACTCGCGGTTGCGCTTATTTCCCGGGAAGCTTCATTCACGTTGGACAGGCCCATACACAGTTAAGAGGTATTTCCGTATGGGACTGTTGCAATAGAGAACGCGGACGGCGTTATTTTCAAGGTAAATGGGCATCGCTTGAAGTTGTACGTTGCCGGGCCGATAGAGTCGGCGGTGGAGGTCATCGAGCTCCAAACCCCGCACACATCATAAGTGTGGGGAGGAGAGAGTCTACGCTACTGACTCGCGGATCAAAAATGTAGCAAGAGCGTCAAAAGCGCTTTAGGGGTAATATCGTCCTTTTTTTGTGTTTTTCTAGTTTTAGCGTAATTTAGGAGTGTTTGGTAGTTTCCGTTTGTTTGTACAGTTTTTATACGTGCCGGGTGAAGGGTCTGCGTGGGAATAATGTTAGAACAGTTTGCGGATGGTAAAAATGGCGAAAAACGGCCGAAAAGGGTGCTGAAACTGTTTACTGCAGAAAATTCTGATCTGCAGATATGGCATGGCCGTGCCACCTATCGCACGCCCATGCGATTGCGGGATTGGCCGCCACCTCGAGTCGCACCCCCGGTGCAGTTCCGAGAGCGGTGTGCCAGGATTAAGGTTTGTCGACGACGCACGTCCGTGCGGTCAGTCGCACGACCGTGCGAATTGCTAAGGGCATTTTGGTCATTTGTCCAATATAAATACCCTCATCTGCAGCCCCCATTCACAATTCGCGAACCCTAACTGCTGCCGACCATTCCAGAGCGATTTCGCCTCAAATCTCACAGTTTCTTCGCACGGTTTCACCCATCTCTCCGCACGGTATGTTCCTTCTTGTAGATTTTCAGTTTCTTCGCTTTCTAGGTTAGATTCATCCAATTCTTCAAGGATTCTCTAGGGTTCTCTTCATAAACAAATCGAAACCCTAGCCCTTGCAAGAATCTTGAATATCGTGAACACCCGGTTGAGATTCCGACTCCTGTTGGCTCAAAACTTGTTAAAATTTGCAAAAATCAGGCTGTTATTAGATCAGGGGTTCGAAAAACTGCAGATTGGGAGTCACACGGTCGTTCCTTGGGGGAACGGTCGTGCCTTGCCGGCTGTTCACTGATTCTGATGTTGGCTCGGTATCGCACGGGGGTGCCGTTGGTCGCACGCCGTGCGTTTACGACATTTGCCGGCCACATCTGCTCGATCTCGGTGACGCACGACCGTGTGTCTCATCGCACGCCCGTGCCACAGGCCCAGATCAGGAAGACAGAACCTTCATAATTATGCGTTCTACTGTTTTCAAATGAAATTTTTCCTGTTCCATGATTTCTAACTATATTCCTCATGCAGATGGATCATCCCTTCCTTCTGTTTAACCCCAATGATGAACGGGAAGCCCTTTGTATCCCAAGACGGGACGCCTTATGGAGAAGGCGAGGGCAATTTGGCGTCCCCTGGAGGTTGGATTGGGACGTTATGAGGGATCTCAATCAGTTTAATAGGCTTGAAAACATGATCAGTATCCCACTTGCGCGCTTTGTAGCTATCGACCGACCCATCTATTTTGAGCTAACGATAGAGTTTTTCTCCACATATGCCTACGAAAAACCAATTGCTGCTAGAAGGCCAAAATTCCGCTATAAGGAGCGGGTAACTTTTAGGTTGGGCGGACGCTGGCACAGTTGGTCGGTAGGTCGATTGGGTAGGAGGCTGGGTATCTACACAACTGTAGACATGGATTCCGAGTTCTTCACTGAGCAGTTTAACTTTCCGTCTGATGAAGCACGAGCTGCATTCTGGGCTGCAAATGCTATTGGTGATCCTTACGACCCGAGAATGTCTAAAGCTTCACGGTTGAAAGACCCTTTGGTTCGAGTGATGCATCATGTGTTTAGCCACACCATTTGCGGCCGCATGGACAGTTTAGGGAACTGTCCAACACTGGATTTGATTTTTCTATACGCGCTGGTTGAGGGAGTACACATCAACCTAGCCGAAAGGATGGCTGAATACTTTGTTAAGTGCTCAGGTAGGACACCCAACAGTCAGATTCACGGCGGTCAGTATGTGACCGAAATTGCTTACAATTTAAACTTGATGACTGATGAGGTGCTTGAGAGTCTCACTCATGTGACCGATGGTGTTTATGTTGATATTCGGTCGTTGAAGGCGATGGGGGTAATTGTTGAGACTGATCACGTGGATAGGTTGAGGGGGCTCAACAACGAGGTCTGGGACCCATTGCCCCCACTTCCAGCAGATGATGAGGATGAGGAAATGGAGGAGCAGCATGAAGTTCAGCAGCATGAGCCGCACACACCACCACACCAGCCACAGACACCACCACATGAGCCGCAGCACCATGATTACCACCAGCATCAGGAGTGGCCAGAGTTTTACCAGCATTTCCAGCAGATGCGAGTTACGCAGGAGCAACATGGGGCTTATATCGATCAGATTAGGACTAGCCAGGACCAGATCAGGGCTAGTCAGGATCAGCTCAGAGCCACTCAGGATCAGCTTAGGCATAGCCATGAGAGTTTATACCAGGGGGTGAGTGCCGGATTTTCATACTTGTTCGGGGAGATGCATCATGCATATCCCGACTACTTTCAGCATCCTCCACAGTTCCCACCGTGGAACCCACCTGGTTATGGTGATGCGGGCCCATCCTTCACGAGAGACGATGATGGCGATGACGAGTAGGAGATGATGGTGTTGTTCGTTGGTGGTTTTTATTACTATTTTAGTACTTGTTATTTCGGGTGTTCTTTTTGCTTAGTATTTCAAACACCCTCGGATTGTATTTTATTTTCAAAACACTTTACTTTATGTTATGTCTTTGTTTGGATTGGTAGTATTTATGTACATTATGGTTTATTTGTGTTTATTCTGTTACTGTTCTGTTTTGCTATACCATATGACATACTTGCAGATTTTGGCTATCAAGTCTTTGACCGGAGCATATGACAGACACAACTTTGGAAGTCTCGTTTCATCAGATTTCATCTTGAGGGGAGTACTATTATCCTTTTTCTCTATATTTCGGTTTCGCATTGGGGACAATGCGAAGGGGGTTAACTTTGTTAACTTTGTTTGTCCTCTATAAAAAAAACCAGAAAATTCATTCAAAAATATATGTTTTCTGTATATAGTTTAGTAAATAAACCGGTTGGTTGTGTTTTAGAAAGCTTCGGACTTGATAAAAACTCGACAAGTAAAATATTTTTGAAAAACAAAACCGGAAAGCGTGACAAACAAAGAAAGACTTGCATGATAGTCTTCACACTTTTACCCATTCCTTCCATTACATGAGCATATTTGAGCCTTGATATTATTATATATTTGTTCATTTCGGATATAGGAGTGAGCCGGATGTTATGTGTAATTTTGAACTTGTCACTAGTATACTTGTTAAGACCATGAACTTGCGAATTTGTGTAAAAGTGATAGAGGCACCTAGATAACCCCTTTGTTGTAAACCTTGTTCTTTGTGTTGTGTTTCCCGTAAACCCTATGTTACCCTTTAGGATTAACCATGTCGAGCCTTCCCGTTTACCTTTGTCTACCCAATATTATCGCCCACTTAGCCATATTTAGCCTTTTTATATTTTTACCCTTTTAGTGTTGAAACTCGGCTAAAATAATCGTTTAACTAGCGCTTGTTATAATTTACTTTCCATTGTATATGCCCATTAGTTTATATGTTAAAAAAAAACATAGAAAATAAAACACCCTAAAATAGGGTAAAGTTGACAAAAATCGAGCAATTTTGAATTCTTAAATGTTAAAATTTCGTTGATAAGCTCGATTGCGCAATAATCGCCTTTTTAAGGCATTTGTATGTATAGTTGTATTGTTTGTCGCTAGTTAAACGCTAAACCGAGTTTTAACCGTTTCGCCACTTTAAATATCCATTTCCATACCCTTCGCCCAAGCCTAACGTTACAACCCGTAAAGACCTCTTGATTTACACTTTTTCGCATGTTAGTTGGTGGAGACGAGATCTTATAACAAGCTTATGATATTACACATTTCATTGACGAGGCATTGAGTGTTTGCACGTACACATTTTATGTATGTTTCATAAATAAAACCGAGTGTGTGTGAACATTGTGAGTTGTGTGAAGATTAACTTGTTGAGTCAATTAAATGTGAAGTCACGGCTTTTTGGTTGTCGCTATATAATTGCATATGCTTGTTGGGTTTGAGTCTTTTGAAGTTGTCTTTCGAAAAACCGGCTAACCGTTTATATTTGTTTTCAATAAAATAGTGTGTAAATTATCGTTCTTGTTTGATTCTATCTTTTATTGCATTTTAGTTTAGCTTGCTTGAGGACAAGCAAGGTTCAAGTGTGGGGAAATTTGATATTCGCTAATTTACACATATTTTAGTCCCGCATTTTATCCCCATTTTATGCGTTTTCGGCCGTAAAACCGTCGTTCGGATACTTAATTATGTATACTTTTGTTTACAGGCCTAAAACAGCATACCAGACAAGATAATAGTGAAAACGAGGACTTTCCAGACAAAACGACAAAGCTGCGGACATTCTGTTAGAAAACTGACCTGGGCAAGTGGAACGGTCATGCCATCTGAGGAACGACCGTGCATCTCCGACAAACCAAGATCAGCCGGTGATGAACGACCAGTGCAACAAGGCGTTCAAGAAAATCCCGGAACGGCACGGTCGTGCCATTCCTTGCACCCCGTGCGGATCCGATGATCAGCTATATCCCGGTGATGAACGACCAGTTCTGTAGTCCGTGCAACAAGATCCCAGAATGGCACGGTCGTGCCATATGACGAACGGTCGTGCGAGACCGAAGACTAGTCAACTCTGCTGATGTCATGAACAGTAACTCCAATAATGCATAAAGTGAACGGTCGTGCGATCGGTGCACGACCGTGCGACATCGAAAAAATATAAAAAGCAAACAGAAGCATTCTGTTTGTAACGCTGGAATTTTGGAGAGCTCCACAGGCGATTTTCAGGCTCCGGAAGCATCAGCTTTAGTCCGGATTCAAGCCACATTGCCCGGTTTAGCTCGGTTACTATCCGGATTCTCATTCTTATGCTTGTTTATGGTTTGGTTTCTCAAATCTTTCCATAATTTTGTTATGTTTCAAGCATTTAGACTGATTATTATGTATTAATGTAAGCCTTTGGGCAAAAACACAACAATCCCTTGCTTGATTATAACCATTAGTATGTTAACCTTTGTTTGTAATGACATTTGGAAGTATTTTCTATGATTATCTTTGATGATTAGTTTACAACCTTGTTATTGATATTGATTTCTTGATTATAAGTAATTGTGTTGGATGATTGGTGCTTGGTTAGTTAAGATAGTTAAAAATGAAGCTTAATTAATCATGTATTAGTAAACTTTTAATTTGGTTAACTAGTTTAACTTGGTTAAAATGTGGGCACCATGATACTAGAAATGGTTAGTGGTTTAATAAAATGTAATTATTGTTAATCAAGAAAGCTTGCCCTCACGGAAGGACTCTAACGGGTTGAATGGTGTTGTTATGAATTCTTGCCATGATTTGTTAGCTTAGTTAGTAGTTTCGGCCAAAATTGCTATCTTGGTGAATTTATGTGCAAGATTTGTAAAATGAACTCGGTTGTGATTTAATCTAGTTTATGCTTGTCTCGGTGGTTGCATTGTGTTTATCGGTGTTGCTTTCCTTGATTAAGTGAGGTTAGAAAACTCCTAACGGATGACTAACTTATTTTTAGGAGATTTTCATAGACATTTATCAATTGCACGTTAAAGAACAATTTTAGGTGGTTAAAGTGTGTTTATCGTTTTAACTTTCCGAATGATTGTCATGTAGGATTCCCGAAAGGGATACTAATTGTCTCAAAATGGAAAATTGACCAAATATTTCTAGTGCCAAAACTGACTTAGTTGACATGCTTTGGTTATGTATTAAGCAAGGCTATTTATATATAATCTACTATGTTTTATAAATATTTGTTTATGCTTACTTTAGTTTAATTAAAAACCAAACAACTTATGTTTTTACGGGTAATTTAGTGACAAAGGTCTAGTATTATTTCTCCGCCCATTTCCGTGGATCGATACTTGGTTCTTACCGATACTTTATTACATATATGACGGGGGTACACTTGCCTCTTTCGTGTGTGTTTTGATGTAAAAGTAATAATCACTTTTATAAATTTAAAACCAAATCGTGTGTAATTTCATTGTAAAAATATGTGTAGTCGCGCACACGTCATGGTCCGACAAGCTAGACGATGCATTGTGGGTGTTTCGAACCGCCTACAAGACGCCTTTAGGAACTACTTATGATCGTCTATAGAAAAGCTTATCACCTTCCTGTAGAGCTAGAGCACCGAGCACTTTGGGCTTTAAAGACCGTTAATCTTGATATGACCGAAGCCGTTAGGAAACGTTTCTTTCAAATCCAGGAGCTTGAGGAGCTTAGGGATGCGGCTTATGCTCGATCGTTGGGAATCAAGGAGAAAACGAAGGCTTTACATGATCGGAAATTGAGAAAGTCAGATTTTAGCAAAGGTGATAAAGTACTTCTCTACAACTCAAGATTGAATTTTTTTGCGGGTAAGTTGAATTCGAAGTGGTCGGGACCGTATATCGTTCATTACGTGTTTCCGTACGGAGCGGTGGAGATTATGGATGAGTCGGATGGTCGAAGTTGGAAGGTGAATGGCCATCGGTTGAAGTACTACATTGGAGGATCGATAAACAAGAACGAGATGGAGGAAACTCCTCTCAAAATTCCATCAAAAGCCGCCACTTAGTGTTTTGGGATGAAATCCCAAGTGTAGAGAATGTACCATTTGTAATTTCGTCATTTTTTCGTAAATTTTTCATAGTTTTTCGTGTCTTTGTTTTGTGTGTTTGAGTAATTTTGCAGGAATCATACCATCAAGTAGCTGAATTTGCGAAGAAACGACATTCCAGGTAAGTCCCAACACTTAGAAAAATTTGGGATGGTTTGGGGAAGGTTTGGTAAGACTTAGAATTTTTTCAAAGTCAAAAAACTTGAAAAATTTCGCAACCTTCTGCCCAAAATAAGCCTTCGCGTCACGCCACACTGAATATGACAACCTGGTCGCACTACGCGACCCCTCAGTTCAGTTTTTGCTGTTAAACCCTATCATCGCGTCACGCCACACCTCTTGAACTTTCCTGTCACGCTACGCGACCCTTCCTTGAACCTCTTCATTTTGAACCACCCCATGGTGCTATGCCATGGGTAACCTGTTTTAACGTGGCGGCACGTGACCCCATGTCAGGTCGTTTAAAACATATCTTTTGCACCTTTCTACCCCAAAACTTCAAAACCCTTATGACCTAAAACCCCACCACCAAACACACATTCACCACCATAACTCCGCCATTTCTCAACCAAATTTCACCATCTTTACACCCCTGTGATCGGATTTCGAAGCCGAACAAAACCCACTAAAAAGTTTAACCATTTATCCGGCTGTTTGCTCTGATTGGGAACGCACCATTGACGAAAATTTTTCAATTTTTCTTGCAAAATCAAGCAACTCAGGTATGATTTTTCTGCTTTCATCTCTTGTATTCGTTTATTATTTTTTTTTATTGGGGTCCGTAGGTCTTGTTTAGTCAGCCTTGTCGAGTCAGTTCATAGGTCCCATATTGAGTTCAGTCGAGTCGAGTCTTTGTTTGGGTCCGTTGGTCAGGAGTTGAGTGAGTGTCGAGTCTTGTTGAATGATCAGTTTTGTCGGGTCTGTCGTTGAAGTCTTGTGTCTTCAAGTCTTATGTTTTGTGTCTAGCCATGTGTTGGGCTCGAGTTAGTCACGAGTTGAGATATGTTAGTATTATTGATGGGTGCGGCTGGTTATGGTTTGGGAAATTAGAACAGTGGTTTGCTAATTTGGGATGCTACATTGTTATGACATATGATAATCAAATCTTGACTTATGTCTCGCATTAGGTGGTCATCGGGCTGGGTTGGCTATGGGCCCCTATATTACTCAGATTGCACAAAATTTTTGGGTGTTTACCAAGTATGTTCCCCAATTTCTACACGAGGGGCCCAAGACGATGACATTTGGGATTAAGGAGCTACAGCAGGCAGGTATACTGTCGTGGACTGAGCCCTACGGCTGGGAGCCGATTAGGCAGGGCCCACAGGTGCAACCGCTAGAGGGACATCCAGCTGAGGATGTGATGATTCAGGTAGACCCTACAAACCGACAGCGGCCACCATAGCGACACGAGCTACCAGCACATCAGTATCCGAGGAGGCAACCACCACCTGAGCCTCTCACTTTGCAGTCGCTCTCTGGCTATGTGGAGCAGAGATTCGATAGGCTGTAGCATCTTATTGGGTTGATTTAGTTGGGTCAGGAGAGGCAGGATGATGCTCTTCGTTACATGATGAGTATGCACAGGATGGGGATTCCAGACTTCTTCCAGCCGAGACAACAGGGAGGCTCGGCTGGTACTGGTGAGAGGTTTGATCCGGATCCCCATTCCGTGTATTTGGTGAGGGCAGTTCTGGTGCAGGTGGGCGATAGGAGGGCGGTGAGGAGACTGCCAGTGAGCATGACAGGGACTAGTGTGGGGATGAGATAAGGATGCAGCAGCTGACTATATCTTTTGTTTGATTTTTCTTTTATGCTGTTTTTGATCCTCATTTGCTGGTCTGTTCTTATACTGATACACGTTAAACAGGTTGGTTGGGCAGGATGGGTTGGTTTATGTTTAAACTGATGATTTTAAATGATATATATTATTATGTTTTGCTAGTTTGTTGATGGTGGTTGATAGGTTGATTGTAGTAGTCGCTTTCGTTCGCGTGTCCGAGATAAGGAGTTGTTTGTTGAGCGCGTTTCAAATTGGAGGGCTTATGTGGAAACGACTGGTACTTTGACAGTCTCACATATACAACTAAGTCATTTCCCTTGTATTTTTGTATTTATTTATTTATTTCGTTTTTCAGTTTTTTAGTGTTTAGGTAGTTTTTAGTCGTATTTCCATTCTTGCATTAGGGACAATGCAATATTTAAGTGTGGGGATGAGATACATGTAAATAATCGAGTCATAAATATGAAAAATAGAAAAAAATTAAAAAATTGAAAAAATCCAAAAAAAATTGAAAAAATTAGAAAATGTCTTTTGAAATGAGAAGTTTGCGAATAAAAAGCGGAAAATGATAGAAAAGATGAATTTTTGCTTGGGTTCGAATAATAATAATATGAGACTAAATAAATCGAGCTTGTGTCTAGTTAGGGATATGTGGATAGGCCCAGGTTTGGTTTTAAGTCCCTTTGAGTTAATACACCTTAATTGTCGGTCTACTACCGGGTTTTCATCTGGGAGATATGGGAAATTGAAACCGCCGATAATAGTATAAGGGGCATCGTTATAAGTTAAAACCGTTAGAATTTTTTATCAAGAAAAAAATAGTGAAAAAAAAAAATATAAAATAATGAGCTAGAAACTGAATGAAAGTAGCCCAGTTCTCTGTAGTCTGGGTTGGGGATAATGACTTTACAACAGGATTACCTCTAGGGTGTGTGAAATCGACCTTGCAAAGAAAAGTAAAAAAGTACCAAAGCCTAAGTAATCCGAGTTGGGGTTAGCGACTCTACAGCCGGAATGCCTCTTGGGTAGGGAAAGCAACGTCTACGCTCATTGAAAAAAAAGAAAGAAAAGTGAAGAAAAAAAATGGAAAAAGAAAAAAAAAGTTTGATTGTAAATTCTCTTGGTTTTGATATAAAACGGTTGTGAATTGGTCCAGTGATAGTTCCTTTAGTTCTATAAGCTTGAGGCAGGAGTAGGTGGACCGTAGATTCTAGCGTGAGACCCTAGGTAGATTGACCGCACTTAAATTAAATTCACATGATAAGGGCTTGAGAACGGATTTGGGTTTAAAAGGAGCCAAATATATTCACAATTGCGGCTAACGTAAGCTTTGGTTTTAATAAAATATAAATATGCTTTTGACCCGAGTAACTATTCATCTCTGATTCCGTTGCATAATTATTTTTCGAGGACGAAAAAAGAGTAAGTGTGGGGATATTTGATGTATTGCAAAATACATCTCTTATTCGTTTATAGTTTGTATAGTTTTCCGTTTTATTTAGTTCTGTTTTCGTTAGAATGTGCAAACTATTGATCAATTCGAGTTCTCCAGGTCTTGATGCTTAAATTTGCTGAAAATTGAGTGAAAACGAGCCACAATGCTGAAACACCAAGTCCCGGAACGAGTTGAAAAGAGTTAGAATATATTTAGAAGTTTTTGGGATGCTAGAGCTGGGAAAATAACGCAACAGTCTGTGAATTTGTCATCGTCGCGCTACGCCACAAGAAACTAGTAAAGCAGTCGTGTGCCGCCATAAATAAAATAATGATTTCTGATATTTGTTGTCATCGCGCTACGTGACACCGAAAACCCTTACCCGTCGTGTGACGCGACGGGGTATTTTGACGGAAATTGTTCGTTAATGATTAGGGTTAATCATCACAAAACCCTAATTACGAATTGAGGACATCTTGGGCGATCTTGGGAGCATTCATTGAGCAATTTTGAAGGTTTCGAAGCATACGAATCAGTGGTACGTGTTCGGGACGAAGAATTGAAGACTTTCTCGGGTTTTCCAATTCCTTGTTTATTGATTTTCTTTCGAAACTCGTTATCATGAATTCTGGTTTAGACATCTTTGATTTGTTTTCGTTATTTAACATGCTCGGCTAAACTTTTAAGCCACCTAGACTTTGATGATTGGATTGATGTGAAGTTTTAACCTTTTTGTTAATTGCATGAATTTTATGGATTGATTGTGTTTAGTAAAGAGTTTAGTTTAATGATTTGATGCGCATGCGTACTTTAATTTAGTTTATTAGTATCAATTGCTTCATATGAATCTTGGTGGTTGTCTGCTACGGAATAGGTTCATGTTAGATCTCTGACTGTGTGTCTTGGACCTTTAGGGAGAATTGGCCAATAAACTCTAGAAGTAGTTGTTAGTAATTTGCTAGGTTTTAGTGTTCTGCTAGTCCTAATAGCTGGAAGGTGAGGGGCTATTGATAGGTCTTACCCGGCGAATTGCTTTAGACAGTCTTTGGAAAACGTCGTGCCTTAGTTGCCCCATCGGTTTATTAGTCTATCAAGTCAAGTTAATAGATTCACCCTACCCTAGATCTATAATTGGAAAAGAGTAGGTCAATATTAGGGTACTTAGATAATAATTAGACAACTGGAAAGACGTCTAATGACCGGTAAGATTAATGGCCTAGGTAGCGCCATAAGTTTCACCTCGAGAAGGGTTGAGGGGCTTAGTTGGTGTCTTAATAGGTTTAGTATCATATGATCCCGGTTCCATAAATCATGCAGTTAACTTAATCGGTAATCTCTTAAAATCAATCCAAAATTCTAGTCTAGGTGGTCTCGTTCATCATATAAGAAAAGTCATAGCCTTATTTCGTATTAGTCTAGCTTTAGTTTAATAATTAGTTTAAATAGATTTCCTTAGATTTTCCGTAACCCCCCCCCCAAAAAAAAAAAGAAAAAAACAATTAAACAAGTTTCAGTCGTGTCTATCAGTGTCTCTTAGAGTTTAGTTTACGTGATTAATAGAGTCTCGTGGGTCGATATCCGGACTTCCTTAGGTCATACTACAGTGATCGGTATACTTGCCGATTGTGTGGTTTAGGTCGAGTCTAGAATTAAAGCTTTTTAGTGTTTAGCTTAGAGAGTCCAATTTAGTAAATTTTAATAGTCTGTTTAGCACACATCATTAGTGATATAATTTTTTTACAAAGATTTAAGAACTCAGTTTTATATACTAACTCAAAGATTTATAAATCATTATCGTCTGATACATAGAGATCGAAAGAAATTACGGTCTGTATTTTTTTGAATCATCAGTTCGTATAAAACACCTTACGAATTCCAGAAAACACCACAACTTGAATCGTAATATAGCCATGATGTTCTAACATCTGGACTTATTTTTGTTATTTTTGCAGGTATAAAACATCATACAAATTCCAAAAACACCATGAATTGAATCATAATACAGTCCTGGTGTTTTAACATCTAGAATGATTCTATTGCTATTCTAGATATTAAAACACCATAACCGTTATCACAATACAATGTTAGAGACTCTAGATGTTAAAACACAATGACTTGAATCATAATTCATTATTTGCAATGTTATGGTGTCTTATATACGTTCACGGTGTTTTACAGTAAAACACAACGCCTTGAATCACAATACAATTAAAACACCATTATATGAACATAGACAAAACACCATGGATTAATACATCCGATCGAAACGTAATTTTTTTCTCCATATAAGTATAACAATATGGTAATCATTAAAGATAAAAAACATTCGTTATTATTGTGTACTTTTTTTTTTAAAAATGAGTTTCGTATAAAAGGTTATTGACATTTAAAAAAGAAGGGGGGAACTTGCTTGTGTATTGCGTATGAGTTTCTAAATTTAAAAATATTAAATTTACCTTTATACCCTTAATCTAGAAAATTAATTATTTTAATGGTAAACACCATTTACAATTTTGCCATTATAATCTCAACCTTTAGATTATAGATTAAATGGTGTAGATTCCATACTACACTTCTCACAAAACACACTCTTTTTACAATAACCCTACCTATATATATATATATATATATATATATATATATATATATATATATATATATATATATATATATATATATATATATATATATGGGTGGGGTTCGGCTAGAAAGTCCAAATTTCCTAAAAGTATAAAAAGTCATAAAACACTCTAATTTCAGCCATAAAACACACCTAAAACCCACAAATAACAGAGTGAAAATTACTAAAACACCATATTCAAACCATAATAGTTCATAAAAACTTAAAACACACAATCGTAGAACTATGAATATAAAACACAACATGCTAATCAACATAAAACACAATAATATTTGTTATTCGATAATCAGAGCCTTATCATCCAAAACACAAGACACAACCCACATATATGATGTTTTATTAATCTTTATTTTGTTATTTGTGGGTTTTTAGTGTGTTTTATGGTTGACAATTTGGTGTTTTATGACTTTCTACACTTTTTAGGAAATTTGGACTTTCTAGCTAACTCCTAGCCATATATATATATATATATATATAACTATATGATTTGCTAATCTTTTAAAAAGGTCACTATCTCGATACTAATTCAAAAGGTCACCATCTCGATACTATTACTGATGGTATCAGAGCCATGGAATAAAAAGGGGAAGATGTGTTATTAGTGTCCTGATTCAATACTTGCATCATCTCGATGATAAACTTATTTAAAAAGAAAAATACTGTTAAAAACAGTATTAATGAGGAATATGATATCCCTCAAGATCTTGATTTATTAAATAAATGGACCATACCTCATATCAATCCAAAAGTCATATACCAAATTGGAAGTTTTGATAGCTTCCTAAAAACAAAACAAGTTGTTAAGACAACTGAAGAATCTGTTTCAATTAGTAATGAAGAAATGATAATAAAACTATTAAATCTTTCCGATCTAGTCAGATATAAACAAGATTATAATTTTATTCATATAGGATTAGTTCAGGTGGCTTTTAAACCTTTAACTCTACAAGGGTTACTAGAAAGTTTTATAGCAGTTTTACGAGATGCTCGTAATTTAAATTGGAAACAATCCCTAATGGGAATTATAGAAACTAGTTTAGCACATGGTCCGGTATATTTTGATGTATACCCAGACCTACATCTATCTTTATCTGATCATAATGTAGATGACGCCTTGACTCTATATGTTAAAACTCATGGCTATAATTATGCTCCAGGATCAGAAATAATTTGTATTTGTTATAGAATATATTTTAGATTGTTAACTACTATGAATGCTAGATGCAAAAGAATAAACAAACAAAATAATGAAACAATTCTGATAGAAACAAATTATGGAAAATCAAATATTTCCATTAGGAGACCAGTTAAGTGGGAAGAAATAACCTTTCCCGAAACATGGGTCATAGATAAAGCAATTAAAAAACAACCACAAATAAAACATAGGTTAAGTAAACTCATAGAAACCCCAGCAATTAAAAAACAACCACAAATAAAACATAGGTTAAGTAAACTCATAGAAACCCCTGAAGGAAATATAGAAGTAGAATTTGAAGAAAATGATTCAAATGATTCAATTTCACAAAGATTTATAAAATCTAAATCTGCAAAATCATATATTTCGCCCTTAGATTATAAAGTAGAATTTCCAGAACCATCAAGAGCTTCAACTTCTCAAATGAAAGTTAATAGGGTAGAAAATTTAAATATTAATAATGATAATTTAGTCTCGGGAGTTTACCACCAAGTAAGAGAGGATGATACAGTCTCTCAAATGAGTTTTAATTTATAAATGAATAACAAATCCTTTGATTTTAGTCCAGGATCTGCTGCTAGAAAGCAGATATGCGAAAAATATAGAAATGAGAAATGGGAACCTTTTAAAAATTGGTTTATGGAATCTTTTCATAGAGAAGAAAGATTTAGAATTGGGAAAGAGTTTTATAAGGATCTTGATGATATCCAACAGATAATAGAATTCCCTGTCTGGTTCATTAATAAATATTCACATAAATATATTTCTGTAATAGAAAAAAATTACAAACTAGCCACAGGTACTATTGTAAAATCAGTATTTCCTCCTACACAAGATTTTGAACTAAAAAGAGAAAATGAAGAAATTTACTTCTCTGCTTTTAAAAAATTAATAAGCAATGATTCTCTTCAAGCAACTATTCTTCATATAAATCAAATAATAAAACAAAACAATTATACAAACTTATGCCTCACAAACATTTCAGAGAAATATATAGAAAATCAAAATTATGAAAAAGGAGAAACAAGTAATACAAAAGAAGACAACTTTATAAAGGTTCAACCAACTATTAACCACCTCCAGAAATAGAAGACTATAAGGTAAAACCTTTAGATCAACTGATAGAAATCAGAGAAAAACTTTCTAAAACGGAATTAAATGCTTTAGAAGAAGAAGAAGAAGGAGAATTTAGTGATGATACTAATTCTATTAAAAGGTTAGACAACAGAGGTAAATCTGGATCATATAATACAAAATTTGCAAATAAACCAAGGCAAAGAATGTTTTACTATCCTAGGCCAACCCCTCAAGATGTACTCCATAAGGAACAAGAATATGAGATCACTAACTCCTATAAGGGAAAATCCATTTATGAATGGAATCTAGACGGATACACCAATAGACAAATATATATGATGACACATCGAATGATGATGTATGCAACGATAGCAAAAAATAATCAAAACACTGATAGTACCGTTTGTAAAATGATAACTGCAGGATTTACAGGTCAATTAAAAGGAAGGTGGGATAATTATATAAAACCAGAAAATCAAGCTCAAATTTATAGTCATGTTAAAAAGGAAAATGAAAGAGATATCTCTGATGCTGTCTATACTTTAATAGTCACAATTATAGAGCATTTTACTGGAAGATGGTCAGATAATTCTGAAACAATAAGAACATTATTAAATGGCCTAAGATGTAATACTTTAACATCATTTAGGTGGTATAAGGATGTTTTCTTAAGCAGAGTTTATGAGCTCCCAGAAAATAATAGTTCTCATTGGAAATCAAAATTTATTGATGGTCTTCCTCCTCTATTTGCGGAAAGAGTTAGAAAAACCCTTAGAGGAGATAATGTTCAGATTTTATATGACAATTATACCTATGGCAGACTTATAGGAGTCTGTGTACAAGAAGGATTAGCTCTATGCAATGAATTAAAGCTAAACCACCAAATTAAAAAAACATAATTTAACAGAAAAAAGACAATTAATTCAATTTTGTGAACAATTTGGTATGGAATGTACTAAAGAAACAAAAGGAAGAGAAAATTATATATATCATAAGAAATCATCTAGAGATAAATATTTCCAGAAAAGAAGAGAAAAACGTTATAGGAGAAAACAAACAAGAAAAGAAAATTGGACACCAACATGTTATATATGTAAAAAGAAAGGCCATATGGCAAATAAATGCTACCAAAGAAGGAATATAAAAAAGAAAATTAATAATCTAAATATTGAAGAAGAAACAAAAAACGAATTATATAAAATCTTTGAATCAGAAGAATCTACCGATTATGATTCCGATCCAACTTCAAATTCTGAGGATTGTGAAAATTGTTGTAAAGAAGAAAACCCAGATGACATGATTTATAGGATCATATCTCAATTTCAAGATAATGAGATTAATATAGAAGAAAGTAGTGAGATTAATGTCTTGAATAGCAAGACTTTGGAAGATGTTCTTAAAAGAATAAAAAATCTGGAAGAGAAAATCAAAATCCTTGATATGATATACCAAGAAAATAAAAAAGAAGAAAATAATATTGAAGAACCAGAAGGTCCTTATTCGATGAAGTATGTTCATAACATGTTAAATAATAAAAAAGAAAAATCCTCTTCAACCCCTGAGGATTTGAAAGTTGAGATTATAAGATTAAAAGGAGAAATAATAAATTTAAAAAAACAAAATTTCGATTTTGAAAAAAGAATATTAAATCTGGAAAAACGTGCTGAGATATCAAATACAGGAGAGACCTTGTCAAAACCGTCTACATGGGCACAATTATTTAAAAAGAATGATAATAAAGAAGGAAAGGAAACTAATACAAATGAGGAATATTTGCTAGCTATGGAGACTATTATTTCTCAAAAATGGTTAGTAAAAATAACCTTGCTAATAGAAAACAGTTTCAAATAGGATTTTATTGCTCTTATAGCCTCAGGAGCAGATTTAAATTGCTTAAGAGAGGGTCTTATCCCTACAAAATATTTTGAAAAACCTACTCAAGTCTTAAAGGCAGCCAATAAAAAGGATATGGGAGTAAAGTATAAACTTCCCAATGTAAAAATTTGCAATAATGGAGAATGTGTTCCCACTTCATTTGTTCTTGTTAAAAATATTTCAAACGAAGCTATTTTAGGAACCCCTTTTTTAAACAAGATATTTCCTTTAAAAGAAGTTGACCACAAAGGGTTTTCAGCAACCTATAAGGGGAAAAACCTTCATTTTAAGTTTATAACTCAACCTATTGAGAAAATGATAAATGAAATCTTAATACAGGCAAAGATAAATCAAATAAATTTTCTTAAAGAAGAAATCAGTATACATACAATAGAAGATAATTTAAAAAATCCAAAACTCATATCAAAAATCGAATTGATAAAGAACCAATTTAATAATGAAATATGTAATGATCATCCAAATGCTTTTTGGAATAGGAAACAGCATATAGTCTCTCTTCCTTATGAAAAGGATTTTCAGGAGAGTAATGTTCCAACTAAGGCAAGACCTTGTCAAATGAATTCTGAATATTTAGAATTATGCAAGAGGGAAATAGCCTCTCTTCAACAAAAGGGATTAATAAATCCTTCAAAGTCACCTTGGTCATGCACTGCTTTTTATGTAAACAAACATTCGGAACAAGAAAGAGGTGTTCCAAGACTAGTTATAAACTACAAACCTTTAAACAAAGTTTTAAAGTGGATAAGATATCCAATTCCAAATAAGATAGACTTACTGGATAGGTTATATGACGCTCTAATATTTTCAAAATTTGATTTAAAATCAGGATATTGGCAGATTCAAATAGATCAAAAAGATAGATATAAGACAGCTTTTAATGTTCCTTTCGGACAATATGAATGGAATGTTATGCCTTTCGGTCTCAAAAATGCCCCTTCAGAATTTCAAAAGATTATGAATGATATATTCATACCTTTCTCAAACTTTATAATAGTTTATATAGATGATATTCTAGTATTTTCAAAAGACATTGAAACCCATTTTAAACATTTAAATTTATTTAAAGATATTATCATAAGAAATGGGTTGGTAATATCTAGTCCCAAAATGATGTTATTTGAAACAAATGTCAGATTTTTAGGACATATCATAGAAAAAGGAAAGATAATTCCTATTAATAGAAGTATCGAATTTGCTAATAGGTTTCCAGACAAAATTATAGATAAAAACCAGCTTCAAAGATTCATAGGGAGTTTAAACTATATAGCTCCTTATTATGAAAACTTGGCTAGAGACTCGTCTATATTATATGATAGATTAAAAAAGAATCCCAAACCTTGGAATGAAAATCATACCAAGGCAGTTATTAAAATAAAACAAAAGGTCTCTAATCTTCCTTGTTTGTCTATTGCAAATCCAAATTGGGAAAAAATAGTTGAAACAGATGCCTCCGACATAGGATACGGAGGCATATTGAAACAAATTTCTCCTCATAATAAACAAGAATATCTTGTAAAGTTTCATTCAGGAAAATGGATAGAAAGCCAAAAGAACTATGCTACTATAGCGAAAGAAATACTAGCTATTTTAAAATGCGTGTTAAAATTTCAAGATGATTTATATAATCAAAAATTTTTAATAAAAACAGATTGCCAAGCAGCTAAGTTGATGTTCAATAAGGATTTCAAACATGATGTATCTAAACAAATGTTTGCTAGATGGCAATCTCAATTAGCCCCATTTGATTTTGAGATATCATATAAAAAAGGGAGTGATAATAGTCTTCCTGATTTTCTTTCCAAGGAATATCTAGATGAAAATTAAAGGCCCTCTGAAAATCTCAATTCATAAATTATGGGATGACATGAATATTCAGCATTTAATTATAAGAGATCAAATGATCAGAATCAATAATCTCAGACATGATTTTACTCAACATCCCCTTCATAAAGAAATGAGTATCAGGTCTTATTATAAAACAATTTATGAAGCACAAGGCAGAATAAAAGCCTTGTATGATAAGGAAATTATACTTTCCTGCGGATAACTTTTATGATTTTATTTTTCAGCCATGATTCCTAGGGGAAGAGGAAAATCCTCCTCTTATGGAAGAAGCCAGACTCCTTCTTATAGGGGGAGAGGTCACAATTCTGCTAGTAATAACAGGCAGGATATGGTTTTAGCCCAAATAGGAAACAGAAGGCTCATAGCTTCAAATATCGCTTCTAGCTCAAATGAAGTCATAAGCAGCTCAAATACAGGAGATATCCAAATTGATCAAAATGATCCCTTATATGAAAAGATCATGGACCTTATAAAGGCTCAAAAGGAGAAAGAGATCACAAAACCTCCTACCTATGCTACAACGGTACAAGACAATGATGAAGATGACTCTTGGTTCATAACCGAGAGGTAGAAGAAGATAATAATTCTAAACCAAGAAGACATAAAACTTCTTGATGACCCTTGGGTCCTCATGCAAAAATATTTAGATCCCGCATCCTATGATGCAACTTCTTATAAAACTTGCCAGTATTTTGAAAATATTCTCCAATTAACGGAAACAACTGAAATTAGACATTTTTATCCTAGTGATAGGGAAAAACATATGTATAATTTCAGCAAAATCTTTATAAAGAGTATCATACCTCCACAAAAATGGGGGCTAAGTACTCTAAAAGAGAGGGAATTTATATATCCAGAAACAAATAATAGACAAACTTATAAGTATAATTACTGGGATTATATCCAGAGTTTTGAAAAATGTCTGTTTTACGAAAACACAAAGAAGAAACATTTGTGGTTTATAAAGGTCAGTGATAATGTGTTCAAACAAGGAATACCTTGCTGGTTTCAAAAATGGTTCCTATTATATGGACCAACAGTTCAAATTTTGCCTGAGCCATTCAAAAGTTTATATACAGAATGGGTTCGTGTATCACCAGATCTTATAGAAGCAAATTATAACAACACTTGGTTTGAAGGTATACCCTCGATGTAACTTTTTTATAGAATTCTCTATTCCATGGATCTGGAAGTGGAAGCCAACTACAGATTATACCTTAAGAGATAATTTTCCATGTCTCAAAAGAACTTGTTATACAAAGTTCTGGAACAAGATGATTCAAACAAAGGAATCCACCAAGCTTATAGAAGCTCAAGAAACTGTAAATTTGATTAATACCAAGATCGAACAATATAAGCTGCAGATCGCAAAGAAGCAACAAAGACAGCTTCCTAGTCCATGGGAGCAAATTTCTAGAAGACTCATCACGGAAAAGCAGGATGTTTCAAAAGATGAAATTATAAAGTCTTATATGGAAGAGATGAAAAGGGAAATTAAAAAAACATTTCTCAACAGAAAATTCGTCTAAAGCCATGTCCATATCATCAAATAGCCAAGAAGATTATAATCAATTCTCATGTCTAGCAGGAGAAGGGCAAGATACTGAAGAAATTGATGACAAGAATCTTGATACCCAAATAAATGAATATTTGGAAAAAATGAAAGAAGAGTTTGGGGAATTACAAGAAGACCCACAAGAACAGTCTTCTCAAATCAAGACTGACAAAGAGAAAGAAGACAAGAAGAAAAAGAAGATATAATGTCCCTCCATTATATGAGGGAATCTCTGCAATTTAGACCTGATTAGGGTCGTAGATGCCATTATATAGCATCGAATAATTACTATAATAATAATGAAAGCAGAAGACAAGAACTAATGGTGGGCTATACCCACTAACATAGGATCTTATAATACTTTCAAAAACGTATGGTGTGTATCAAAAGAAGAGAGAAATTGATTGAAGATAGATGTCTATGGGGCCCAATGTGTACCCGAGTATCTTATCAATTATCTTTTCTTTAGTATAAATAGGGGACTTGTGTAATATGGGAGGCACGCCAATTTTGGGCATCTCTCTCTTTTCCTTATTCTGTACTTGTAAAATAATAAATAAATAAAATCTTCAAGCATTGAAGACTCTCCGTTGTTCAAGTAATCTCTCTTTGATCTCAAGTAAGATAGTTTCAAATTCTATTTTGTTCATAAAAATCATGATGAGCTAAGCTCATCAAGTATTGAATCATGGCATAAGTAACATCCTCTTATCATCCAAAACACAAGACACAACCCACATATATGATGTTTTATTAATCTTTATTTTGTTATTTGTGGGTTTTTAGTGTGTTTTATGGTTGACAATTTGGTGTTTTATGACTTTCTACACTTTTTAGGAAATTTGGACTTTCTAGCTAACTCCTAGCCATATATATATATATATATATATATATATATATATATATGATTTGCTAATCTTTTAAAAAGGTCACTATCTCGATACTAATTCAAAAGGTCACCATCTCGATACTATTACTGATACTATTACTGATGGTATCAGAGCCATGGAATAAAAAGGGGAAGATGTGTTATTAGTGTCATCGAGATGATGCAATATTAAATAGTTTTTCACTTATCTCATTTATTATCATCTTTAACTAACTAATAGTTTTTCACTTAGTGTCATTGAGAAGAGAAAGAACAAAGGGTACAATGATAAAATATTAAATAGTTTTTCACTTATCTCATTTATTATCATCTTTAACTAACTAATTAGTCATAAAGACTATTATCCTCCACACTATTTTTTTTTTGCTTACTCACATCAAAAGTTATCCTACATATTTCTAAATTTATCCTACACATGTTAAAATTTATCCTACACAACTCGTAATTTATCCTATACACCTCATAATTTATCCTACATTCTAAATTATTTTATATTATTTTATGAAAAAAAATATTTTGAAGATAAGTTACAAATTTTAATGTAGTTAGCTATTAAAGAGGAAAACTACAAATTAATGATCTATGTAGGTTTACCAATGTACCCTTATAGTAACATTAAATACTTATATTAAATGAAGTAAAATGAAACATTATTATTGATTAAAATTTCTTCTTTTTACTTCTTACAAAAAAATCTTCTCATTTGAAGTATCCACTCTATATATATACATATATATAGGGCAAGGATAAATTGAAAACCCACTTAAGTTGAATAAACCCTCAAAACCCAATAACAACCATTGATCAAACTTGATGGATGGCTAGGATTCACTTTTGCCCATCAGATGCTTTTGTGTCCTTTGTCTCAATTTTTTAATATATTTCATGTACTCAAGGGTAATATTAGAATATTAACATAATTTCTCTTACAATCAGACAAAAGTCTGCATGTTGTAAGAAACCCTCACATCAATATTCATCATTACTCTTTTTTTTTTCTCCAAATATGATATACCAACTACTTTTCAATATTCTTTTTTGCTCGTATATTTTTTTGGTTTTGTTACATGTGTATGTGACAATATATTTTTGTAACATATTTTTTTTGGTTTTGTTACATGTGTTACATAGAAACGTAACAAATAATTTTTCTATGATCAAATGTTACATAGAAACGTAACATATAATTTTTACATTATTTCTGTAACACAAAAAATGTAACATGCATTTTTCTTTGATTGTTACATTTTTATGTACCACAAAAAAATGTAACATGCATTTTTTCTTTGATTGTTACATTTTTTATGTAACACAAAAAAAATGTAACAGACATTTTTGCTTTGATTGTTACAAAAAATGTAACGGGCATTATTTATGTAATACAAAAAAATGTAACTAGCATTATTTATGTAACACAAAAAAGTGTAACAATGCACTTTATTTTCAGTAACATACATTATTTATGTAACACGAAAAAATGTAACATGCATTTTTTTCTGTGATTGTTACATTTCGTAACTAAGATGCAACTAATTGTTACATCCAACAACACTAGACTTTTTAGATTCAACCATAAAAGCAGTAATAAAAAAATCAACATAACCAGAAAACAAGAACTTAATAACATTAATCTTCTTAAACAAGAAAATAAAAAAAAGTTGCAAATCTACAAAACACAACAAAATGAAGATCTACAAAACACAAAAAAATTGCAAATCTGGATGACCTTTTAGATCTGGAACACAAAAAAATTTCAAATATGAAAATTACAAAAAAGTGAAGATCTACAAAACATAAAAAAATAAAGATCTACAAAAACACAAACATACTTATGGATCTGGAGGATCTTATAGATCTGGAACATCATGTTCAACATCAAACATCTTTTGGATCATCTTCAACATCGAACTGTCATCTGAAACATCATCGAACATCTTCAACCGGATCTGGAGCATCTTTTGGATCTGGTAGCATCTTCCCGAAGCATCTTCAACCGGAGCATCTGGAGCATCTTCAACCAGAGCGTCTGGAGCATCTTTTTTTATTCGGATCATCTTTTTTGTTCGGAGCATCTGGAGTTTTGGTGGTTGATTATAAAGGATTTTGATAAGAAAAAGAATTTTTTTTTTGTTTCAGATCTTAGATCTGGAAAATGGTTGTTTAGAGAGAGAGAAGTGTGTGGGATGAGGTAGAGAAGTGTGAGGGTGATAAAGGTTAAGGGGATGTCAGCACGAAAGCTTCTCCATGGGTGGTGGGTTTGTTCCGAATTTTTTTGATCTGAGCAAAGTGGTGGTGGGTTTTTTGGTAGAGGAGAGAGATGAATGAGGAGAGAGGTAGTATTTGTCACACCCTGGCTTTTGCGGAAGCATGGGTTTAGTTTGGTGTGACTTCTTAATACCATAGCAACAATCACAACATGCTATATGATAAAAACACTTGATGTTCATCCATTAAAATGATTAAAAATACATAACATATTGTTTTAAAACAACAACATCAACCACACGATATGTTTACAAAACATGACTTGTTTAAAAATGAGTTCATAAGACTCGACGAAAAGCTACCAATGACACAAGGACTTGAGACATGCAACTCGTCCAGGAAAGAGTTACACTTCCCAAACCTACGACTCCGGATGACATCCTTATTTAGTACGCAGCTAAACATGCATCACTTGCCAGATCCAACTTAATTACCTGAAATACATGTAGTTTAAAAAAGTCAACAAAAAGTTGAGCGAGTTCATGTGTAAGTCTGTGTGTATAAACCGTTTTAATATGTCTGTAAGTAAAATAGTCCCCGGTATGTAGCAATAAGGAAAAATGATCACCATTGAGTTGCAAATCCAATAGTATATGTGAATGATGCAGGAAGACTCAAACCTAGCAAATTTGTCTCCGGTATGAAGACATAGTCACCACTATGGGCCCCCGGCCTCATGGGTGTGGGCTCGCTACACCCAAATAGATCTATCACTCATGTCCCGTGGTCCTACGATGAGGATTAATGACCTTAAGTGTCATGCCCACCACTCACTTGATCGCGTAATAAAAACCTCTCCTTAAGCTAATCATAGCAATTCTAAAATGTCTAAAATAATTTGTAAACATGTATTCCACCCCCGAAGTATAAAACCGAAAACAGTAAAGGAATACGGGGTCATGAACTCACCGTAGTGCGTCTTGACTCGAACTTAAACTCCTTCCGCTACACGACAACCTACAACGTACTAATGTCTATTAGACGAACGGGCCGTGCCTTGGCTTAGAGTTTAGTGTTTTGATTTATGTTACTTTGGTATTATTTTGTTAAAACAATAATAATTATTTTAACTTAACTATCGTTATTAGAAAAATAGTTAGACAACTATTTCGTATCTATTTTCTCGAATATTTTACTAAGTGTTCGGATTTTCGGAAAATTTCGGCAGAGTATCCTCTGTAAATAGAGGTGTCCATGCTTCAATAGCATATCATTTTCTTTTATATATATCCAATAGTTCATTTTCAATAACCAAACCAACATATAGAGATACAAAACTTTACATACTTCATTTCAGCTTTATTACTCGAAACAGGACTGTTTTCGAGGATTTTTATAAAATAGTTACCCTTTTCCAAAAATTCTCAATTTTTTTCAGAATGTCACATATGTTCCAAAATTTATTGTGTAAAAATATCAAAGTCTAATTCGTTACCCATATTTTATAGAAAATCATTTTCTTGACTGCAATCAGATTTGTTACCTTCTGATCGCAATTTATGGAAATATTCACTAAAAATCAACCGTAAGTCCGTTTGACGAAATTCCAGTTGGAGTGTCGTCCTGACAATGGGGTCTATCTACTGTAAAAATTCCATGAGTTGATTTTACTCAGGTTTTAAGTTATGACTCCGAAAATAACATACTTTTTCTGAAATAAAAATGCAGCTTGAGCTGCTGTCCAAAAATAGTCTTTTAAAAATAGTAAACGGTCTCGAAAAATTTTGATTCCAATGCCATTTGTTTAGTTATTCCAAAATACTCATTTTATGCTGTGGAAAATCCGTTTTTCGACTTAAAATGATCCCGTTACAGCCTGTTGAAGTTGGCTGGAAATCCAACTCAGCAAGCTGTTTAAGCTTTTGTGTGTGATGAACATTCAACAATCGTAACAAGAATCGAAGTGGAACAAGAGTATGAATGGACTTACTACTAGCACAAGGCTAGGGTTGTAATCTTAGGATGAGATGATAAAGAATGATGGTGAGAAAAGCTTGAACAAGGCTTCTTGGGAGCACTTCAACATCTCACTTCTATGGAGGATCTTTACAACTTGAATGAGAGCTTGATGGAGAAGAAATGGAGGTATGAAGTATGGTGGTGATGGAAATCAGTTGTGGAGAGAGAGGAGGGGGGGTATGAAGCGAATTATAGAGAGAGGAGAGAGGAGGAGGAGTGCAAGTTAGTAGTAAAGATTCACTAATCCTTGGAAACATGCATCTAGCTTGTAGGAAAAATTATGACAAGAATTTGGCCAATGAAATCAAGATTTTCTTTACAAAAGATTTAAACAAAATATTCCTTAATGATTAGGGTAGATTTTCGGTTATAGGGGGGGGGGCAAAGTGTAAATTTTTGTTAATTAGTAGGTAATTATTAAAAGGTTAAGGGTATTTACAAGGATAGTGGGTGTATGTCATGTTTACAAGGTGCATGGGGATTTTTGTGACCATGATTAATTTAAAATAATAAAATAATATTTCTAACAATATTTTCATGTCTCGGGCAATGTCTGGTTATTCGGTTTCGTATCGTTCCGTTAAAGCATTTAATTGTCCCGCAAAGCGTCTTTTGTGCATCTTTTTGTAACGAAATTAATTCCAACACTTAGGAAAGTGTCCAGGACCATTTAGTCAATACTCTGTATAATATGAGTGTGTTAAAAGCTAAATTGTTACTAAAAATGCGGAATTCTGTAATTAATTTGCGTTTTAGGCACTTTCCGGCACTCAAACTATCACCTAGTGACATAGTCTTATGGTCCTCACCTCCCTACACTCCATACTGGTGTAGTGTTTTATTCTTGACCCATACTGGCCTAAAAATAGTATCTGTCTAAGTGCTGGCATTGTCAGCATGTGTCTGCGTTATCCGCTTACTGTACTAACTGTGCTTTGTGCATCAGGTTTGTCACTAAGAGTCTATATGAAATAATTGGCGTGACTGTATGTAAAGAATGCACATGTATGTATATAACATGAATCAGTAAGCAGTTTAAAGTGTCAGATGTAGTCAAGCACAGTCATTAAACACATAATTAGGGTTAATTAATTTGTACAGTACCTGTAATTATGCGGGTTGTCACATTCTCCCCCTGTTAAGAAAATTTCGTCCCGAAATTTTATGTTCTACTTCTAGTTGCAGGGGTCTTCGGGAATAAATGTGGGTACTTGGCCTTCATACGATCCTCACGTTCCCACGTGAACTCCGGGCCGTGTCGTGCATTCCATCGAACTTTAACGAGTTTGACACTACTCCGGCGTGTCTTATTAATCTTCCAATCCGCAAGCTCAACCGGTTCCTCAACAAAGTGGAGTGTGTCATCGATATGGACCTCGTCAGCAGGAATGACAACTATCTCTTGAGTCGGACTCTTCTTTAGGTTTGACACATGGAACGTATCATGAACGCCATTAAGTTCCGCAGGTAAGTCCAACTTGTATGCTACAAGCCCAATCCTTTGCAGGATTTTGAAAGGACCAATGTAGCGCGGATTCAACTTCCCACGCTTTCCAAAGCGTGCCACACCCTTCCAGGGTGAAACCTTTAACAAAACCATATCCCCAACTTGAAATTCCAAGGGTTTCCTTCTTTGGTTTGCATAGCCTTTCTGTCTGTCGCGAGCTGCCTCAATGCGTTTTCGAATTTGAAAGATCTTGTCTGTTGTTTCTTGAACCATTTCGGGGCCAACCAACTGTCTATCACCCGCATCAGCCCAGCATAGCGGTGATCGACACTTGCGTCCATAAAGAGCTTCAAACGGTGCTGCTCCAATGCTGGTGTGGTAGCTGTTGTTGTACGAAAATTCGACCAAGGGTAAGTGTTTGTCCCAGCTACCACCCAGGTCCATTACGCATGCTCTCAGCATATCTTCCAATGTTTGAATCGTTCGTTCACTCTGGCCATCCGTTTGTGGGTGAAATGTTGTACTCAGATTCAACTGAGAACCAAATTCTTCTTGGAAGGACTGCCAAATCCTTGATATGGTCCATCTCTATCAGAGATAATCGAGAGAGGCACTCCATGACGTGCAACAATCTCCCTCATGTATATTTCAGCCAGTTTACTCGTATTGTCCTTTTCCTTGATCGGCAGGAAGTGCGCAGACTTTGTTAGTCGGTCTACAATTACCCAAATTGTATCATGGCCTTTGGGCGTCTTTGGCAATTTCGTTATGAAGTCCATGGAAATCTGTTCCCATTTCCATTGGGGTATTATAGGTTGTTGCAGGAGTCCTGAAGGCTTCTGGTACTCGGCTTTAACCTTGGCGCACGTCAAACATCTGCCAACATATACTGCGACATCACCTTTCATCCTAGGCCACCAATAGAAATCCTTGAGATCTTGGTACATTTTATCTGCTCCTGGATGAATCGAGTATCGTGACTTGTGAGCCTCATCGAATATAACCTTCCTCAATCCTCCAAACAGAGGAACCCAAATTCGATTCATGAAACGCAAGGTTCCTTCCTTGTTTGGCACTAATTGTTTCTCCATCCCATGGAGATACTCATCCTCAATATTGCTTTCTTTCAAAGCTTCTCTCTGCGCGGCACGAATGCGCAACGAGAGGTCTGTCTGGACAATCATTTCTAGAGCCCTAACCCTTACGGGCTTAATCCTTTCTTTTCGACTCAAGGCGTCAGCAACTACATTCGCCTTTCCTGGGTGATACTTGGTTTCACAGTCGTAGTCGTTCAACAGTTCAACCCAACGTCTCTGTCTCATGTTAAGTTCCTTTTGATCAAAGATGTGCTGTAGACTCTTGTGATCAGTGAAGATTGTACATCTTGTTCCATACAAGTAGTGTCGCCAGATCTACAATGCGAACACTACGGCGCCTAACTCTAAGTCATGCGTGGTGTAGTTTTTCTCATGTACCTTCAGTTGGCGTGAAGCATAGGCTATGACCTTCTGTCGCTGCATCAACACGCAGCCTAAACCCTGACGCGAGGCGTCACAATACACCACGAAGTCGTCCGCGCCTTCGGGTAGAGCTAAAATCGGTGCGTCACAAAGCTTGTTCTTCAACAATTGGAACGCTTCTTCTTGTTTATCGCTCCAATTAAACTTCTTGTCCTTTTGTGTGAGTGCGGTCAGAGGTTGAGCGATTTTAGAAAAATCCTCATTGAACCTTCGATAATACCCAGCCAAACCTAAGAATTGCCGAATCTCGGTTGGCGTTTTCGGTGACTCCCAATTCTTGATCGCCTCGATCTTTGTGGGATCCACATGGATTCCATTTCCATTAACTACATGTCCAAGAAACTGGACTTCGCGTAACCAAAACTCACATTTCGAGAACTTAGCATACAACTTCTCCTTCTTAAGCAGCTCTAGAATAGCTCTCAAGTGTTACTCGTGCTCTTCCTTCGTCTTCAAGTAGATCAAAATATCATCAATGAATACGATTACGAACTTGTCGAGGTACGGCTTGTAGACTCTGTTCATCAAGTCCATGAAAACTGCAGGAGCGTTTGTCAACCCAAACGGCATCACCAGAAACTCGTAATGTCCATATCGAGTTCTAAAAGCAGTCTTGGGGATACTTTCCTCTTGTATCCTCAGCTGGTGATAACCCGATCGTAGATCGATCTTTGAGTAAAAACTCGAACCTTGTAGTTGATCGAACAGGTCATCGATCCTTGGCAGAGGATATCTGTTCTTGACAGTCAACTTGTTAAGCTCGCGGTAGTCTATACACATACGAAAGCTACCATACTTCTTCTTAACGAACAAAACTGGAGCTCCCCAAGGTGAGAAGCTTGGTCTGATGAATCCTTTATCTAACAGCTCTTGGAGTTGTGTTGACAGCTCTTGCATCTCTGAAGGTGCAAGTCGATAAGGTGCCTTAGCCACAGGCGCGGTGTGACACCCCAGGAAAACTAGTGAACAATATAGCTTACGTTAGTGAGTGCGTACCAAATTTCGGGACGAAATTTCTTTTTAGTTAGGGATACTGTGACAACTCGTATTTCAAACCCGTTTTTGTATTGTATGCAACGTATGTGAACTTGATTGAATTATCAAATGATTGAATTATTGAATGTTATGACGTTATGATAGGTTATATGTTTATGAATGTGTTTACCTTGTCCGAACCGCACAACACATAGCCGATCGCACAAACTAATGGGCTGACCCATGACACTCTCGGCCCACTCTCTTTGAATCCGAAACACATAGATAACCCATGAAGGGGTTCGGCCCACTACACTTATACGAAATAGATGGTAGGGTAAACACCTCATTTGTTACAATTCACCTCACACACTCAAAACCCTAAAGCTCCCTCTTCTCTCACTCGAACTCGACGACACAAGACAACCAAGGAATATCCTTCATTTGGATCACCCACTTGCCATCATTAACCGGTTAGTGTGCTTGTGATTATTTGCGTGTTTGAATGATAGATTACGTGTTGTTGTGTGTACTATGATAGCCTTGCATGATGATTTAGGATTTTTAATTAACATGATCGATTATGTTCTTATGAATAAGATTCCATGGTGTAGAACTGAAACCAATTAGGTGATTAATCGGCTGCCATATTCTGTGTTCAGATTAGTTGTGTGATGAATTAAGAATTGAAAGTATGTAATGTTGTGTCATCGGACGGAATCATATGATTAGATAAATTATTATTATGCTTGAACAAGATTAGGGTTCATGAGTATTAGAAGGTAAAAACCCTCATTTGATCGAGTAGAGGCATGTTTTGAAATAGATTAGTTGTTAATTGATAGATGATAAACTTGGAAACTATTGATTGGCTTGATTAATGCTTGTAACCGATTGGCAAGATAATCGGATTTTCAAAACTAATCGCACAAACGATCCAGTCGCACAAGGTTCACTGGATCGCACAAACTGCAACGATTGGGCCGGATGTATGTTTGGGCTGGCCTGGTCCAATCGCACAACCCATTGGGTCGCACAAGACCTCCTGTCGCACAAGAGGTCCAATCACACAAGTCTGATCCGGTCGCACAAGGGGTATTGATCGCACAAGATCCCCTGAATCGCACAAAGTTAGCGGATCAGCTTAACATGTTGGGCCGGACAAGCCCAATTACAAACGCACAATCCGTTCGGAACGCACAAGGCTGTCCGGTTCGCACAACACTTGTATGTTATGTCAATTGGGCCAAGAATAGGTTAATGGGCTGTTATGTTGTTGGGTCGGGATATGAGGATCGCACAACATGTTGGGCCTACTATCTTTTGGGCTTGGTTATTTAAATCGTTCTAGTATGAATATGATATGCTCTTGACTGTTAACGTACCAAACGTGTTTTCATGAACTTTACGTGCTTGTGACTTGTTAGTCTATGTGAAAACATACGTGCATTACTTGAGACAAAAACCTGACTTGTATGATAAACGTGTTAGGACGTGATTGACCATTTTAATTCAAGTAACTTTGGTATAATCTGCCGAGCAAACCAAGGTGAGTTCATTGCATTTTCTCAAGCATGCGTCCCGGTGGTTTGGGACAACTGGTAAACATTTGGAAGGGAAACTTGGGGTAAACAACTGAAACATAGAAACAATCATATACCGGATTGCCTGTAAGGCAATGGGGTAATTAGTTGATAGCGCTATTAGGTTTGGCATCCTCACACCGGGCCGTAAGGACGGGCGTGAACTAATTACTGGGACAACTTGTAACGCGGATATAAGACCTCCTACAGCTTGTCAAGGTTGTTTGATACCTTGACTTTGACCAATGCCTGTAAGGCATTGGGGTTAGGCATTCCCATCATTGACGCTGCATACGGTACAATAAACGAATTAACAATGATATCAGAACCAAACAACGAGTTGATTTAACTAATATCTGGTAACTTCACACACAAGCAACACCTTGAACTCACCAGCGTAGTCTGACACACTTGTTTGCATGCTTGTAGGTCGTTAACTTTGGAACATGGACTTGCTATCTGGGCGTGCTGGAGTGGTCATGGGTCGAAGCTACTGGATTATTTATAATTGACACATTGGTTTTACGATTATTTTGAAACGATTACTAAACGACTTATCATATGCTTCCGCTACATAACTCTTGGAAATTAATATTGTGTTTGACATTTAGTCTTGACGATTAATGACATGTTTTATTTAAGTATTTACTATTGGTTCAATGTGATTGGTGGCTCAGACTCTGATGTGTAACACGCCTCGCGGGGTTTCCGCAGGTGGTATTTTGGGGGTGTTACAGTTTGGTATCAGAGCCACTGGTTATAGTGAACTAGGTTTTAAAACGTTTTGTAAAACCAGACTATAACCGAACAACTTCGAAAATCGATCATGACACTCAGCACCAGATTGCAAGGTTCGTTTCTCTCTCACTTTATACAGTACTTGCTTAGCAGTCACACACCCACAACGTATATGAACTGAAACGTTTAACACCATAGTGACTTGATAGTGTGACACTACTCTTCGACTCATGTAAACCATAGAACTGTGATATCATCCGTTGTGTTGTTTGAACGGGGGAAACTTCGAGCGTAAGCTAAGAGGCACTGAGATAAGCATGCAAATTGCCTTATTATTATGGGTGCACACTTAATAATAACGCGGGGTGCATGCAAGTCCCAGTGAGGCTTATCGAGCGTGAGAAGGGTTCTGCCTTACTATGTGTGAACTTAGTAGTACGTGAATATCAGTATGATACTTGACTCTTGTCTCGTTTCGATTTCTAAATCGGTTTATTCCCAACTATAGAAACATGAGTGGACGACGACACGGACGTGGCAACATCAACATGACTCAGGCTGAGTTGAATGACCTAATCAATACCCGCGTGGCTGAGGCTCTAGCAGCCTATCAAGCTGGTACGGAATGTACCAAGTACTCTCTACTCTTATACCACGTACACGTCTTTTCATTCCTATAATGTGTTTCCTCCAGTTATTTAGGTCAACAAGGGCAACCTCAACCTAACCAGCCTGCGTGTACGTTCAAAATGTTTATGGACTGCAAGCCACAGACCTTCACCGGAACTGAAGGGGCTGTGGGACTCCTAAGATGGTTCGAAAAAGTAGAGTCTGTGTTTGCTATCTGTAACTGTCCCGCTGGGGACAGGGTGAAGTATGCCGCGGGTACCTTGGCTGATGGTGCCCTAACCTGGTGGAACACCCAAGTACAGTTGTTGGGCATCGAGGCAGCGAATGCCACAACTTGGGAAGACTTTAAAGAACTGATCAGGGAGGAGTACTGTCCTCGGGACGAGGTCCAGAAGCTGGAAAACGAATACTACGACTTGAAGATGGTTGGATCTGAAGTCGAAGCGTATGTGAAGCGATCGTATGAACTGGCCGACATGTGCCCAAACTTGTCCCGGCCTATGTCCCGGAGGATTGAGTTATTCATAAAAGGGTTGCCTCCGCGTGTGAAGAGCTTGGTCACTGCAGCCCATCTCAATGATTTGACACAGATCGTTCGTCTAACTCACAAGATTGTGGATCAAGAGGTGGAAAGCGATTCGTTACCCCCGCGTATTTCGGCCACTAAAGCTGCTACACCCACTGCCACTGCGTCCGCTAATGATAACAAGCGGAAGTGGAGTGATTATGATAAAGCATCCAGTGCTGGTCAGACTCAGAAAAGGCCAGATAACCACAACAACCGCAACTTTAGCCAGTCGTCTTCTGTCAATCAAGGCCAGGGAAGTGGTCAAAGTCAGGGCTCGTATGCAGGGAAGAAACCACAGTGTAATAAGTGTGGCTACCATCATTTCGGGCCGTGTAGTCGCACATGTCGCAGGTGTGGTAAAGTGGGCCATGAGGCCAAGGATTGTAGGGCTTCACAGCCCAAACACCAGCAGCAACAAAACCAGCAGAATCAGAGACAACAGGGACAACCACCCCAGCAGAACCAGGGTTTTAGGAGGGGGTGCTATCAATGTGGGGATGAGGGTCACTTTAAGCGGGATTGCCCTTAGTTAAACCAGAACGCTAACGACAACAGCCGCCCGAATAATAACAACAATGCTGGGAACAACAACAACAACAACGGCAACAACGGGGGTAATGGTGCTCGGGGCAGAGTGTTTCAGCTTGGAGCAGGGGATGCCAGGAATGACGGCAACGTTGTAACTGGTACGTTTCCTGTTAACAATCGTATTGCTTCTGTATTATTTGATTCGGGTGCCGATTGGAGTTACGTGTCCCTAGAGTTTAGTCAATGATTAGGGATAACCCCAACACCTTTAGAGGTTAGACAAATAGTGGAACTAGCAGATGGTAAGACGATAGAAGCCTCAAATGTCCATTTTGGATGCAAACTAGATCTCGTGGGTCAGGTGTTTGACATTGACCTTCTTCCCGTTACGCTCGGTAGTTTTGACATAGTGGTAGGCATGGATTGGTTGTCTAAGCACCAAGCAGAAATTCTGTGTAAGGAGAAGAATGTGCGTATTCCTCTCCCTGATGGAGAGTCACTGTTAGTTCAAGGGCATCGTAGTGGGACGATGGTTGGGATTATCACGGCCATGCGTGCACAACAGTATCTACAAAAGGGGTATCCTGCACTGTTAGCGTTAGTTACCAACGCTTAGTCTGAAGAGAGTAAGATCGAGGATCTACCAGTGGTGCGAGAATTCGCTGATGTATTCCCAGAGGAGCTACCAGGGTTACCTCCTCACCGTCAAGTAGAATTTCAGATTGATCTTGTGCCAGGAGCGGCTCCGATTGCTCGAGCTCCTTACCGGTTAGCACCTGGTGAGTTACAGGAACTGTCCAATCAATTGCAGGAGTTGTTGGATAGGGGTTTCATTCGACCCAGTTCTTCGCCTTGGGGAGCCCCAGTTCTGTTCGTGAAGAAGAAAGACGGGTCATTCCGTATGTGTATTGACTATCGAGAACTCAACAAGGTGACCATTAAGAACCGCTATCCGTTACCACGCATCGACGACTTGTTTGACCAGCTGCAAGGGTCAAACTTCTATTCAAAGATCGACTTAAGGTCAGGTTATCACCAGGTAAGGGTTAGGGAAGAGGATGTTCCCAAGACAGCCTTTCGAACGCGCTACGGACACTATGAGTTTTTGGTCATGCCGTTTGGATTGACCAATGCACCAGCGGTTTTCATGGATCTCATGAACCGCGTATGTAAGCCATATCTCGACGAATTTGTTATAGTGTTTATTGACGACATCTTGGTTTATTCCAAGAACAAGGAAGATCACGAGCGCCACCTACGTCTCATCTTGGAACTTTTGAGAAAGGAACAGCTGTATGCGAAATTTTCTAAGTGCGACTTTTGGATTCGGGAAGTGCATTTCCTTGGGCACGTCGTTAACGAGAAAGGGATACATGTGGACCCTGCGAAGGTGGATGCAGTTAAGAATTGGGCGGCACCAAAGACTCCGTCTGAGGTGCGTCAATTTCTTGGTCTCGCTGGATACTATCGAAGGTTTATTAAAGACTTCTCGAAAATCGCGCAACCTCTCACCTCACTGACACAGAAGAACACGGCGTACTCTTGGGGAACGAAGCAAGAAGAGGCCTTCCAGTTGTTAAAACAGAAACTTTGCAGTGCACCGATCTTGTCTTTACCAGAGGGCACCGAAGATTTTGTGGTATATTGTGACGCGTCAATTCAGGGTCTCGGTTGCGTGTTGATGCAACGCGAGAAGGTAATAGCTTATGCTTCTCGTCAGCTGAAGGTGCACGAGAAGAACTACACGACGCACGACTTGGAGTTAGGAGCGGTGGTATTTGCGTTGAAGATTTGGAGGCACTATCTGTACGGTACCAAATGCACCATCTACACCGACCATAGGAGTCTCCAGCACATCTTCGACCAGAAAGAGTTGAATATGCGACAACGACGATGGGTGGAGTTATTGAACGATTATGAATGTGCCATCAAGTATCATCCGGGCAAGGCGAACGTTGTAGCTGACGCCCTCAGCAGAAAGGATAATACACCTAGGCGTGTGCGAGCATTGCAACTAACGATTCAGTCCAACCTCCCTTCCCAGATACGAGACGCTCAGTTGAAAGCGTTGAAACCAGAGAACGTTCGAGCTGAAGCTTTACGTGGCTCGAGACAACGACTAGAACAGAAGGGAGACGGTGCTTACTATGTAACCGGACGCATCTGGGTTCCACTCTATGGTGACTTACGAGAACTTGTAATGGAAGAGGCACATAAATCACGCTACTCTGTACATCCTGGATCAGATAAGATGTACCATGACTTGAAAACTACCTACTGGTGGCCCAGCATGAAGGCTCATATAGCAACCTACGTCAGCAAATGTTTGACTTGTGCTAAAGTCAAAGCAGAACATCAAAAGCCCTCAGGTTTACTGCAGCAACCAGAGATACCCACATGGAAGTGGGAGCAGATCGCTATGGATTTCGTGACAGGACTACCAAGAACTCAGGCTGGGAATGACACTATTTGGGTGATTGTTGATCGCCTCACGAAATCAGCACACTTCCTAGCAATCAAGGAAACGGACAAGTTTTCTCAGCTGGCAGCAGTGTATCTCAAGGAAGTGGTTTCTAGGCATGGAGTGCCGACTTCTATCATTTCAGACCATGATCCGCGTTTCACTTCAGAGTTATGGCAGTCAATGCATAAATCGTTTGGTTCCCAACTCGACATGAGCACCGCTTATCACCCACAGACGGATGGTCAAAGCGAGCGCACCATCCAAACACTCGAAGATATGCTTCGGGCATGCGTACTCGACTTTGGAAAAGGATGGGAGAAGCACCTACCGTTGATAGAATTCTCCTACAACAACAGCTACCATTCAAGTATTAAGGCAGCTCCGTTCGAAGCACTGTACGGGCGGAAATGTCGTTCACCTCTCTGTTGGCATGAGGTGGGTGATAGCCAGATCACAGGCCCTGAGTTTGTTCTTGAAGCATCAGAAAGCATCGTGCAGATCCGAAACCGTATGGCCGCAACTCGCGATCGTCAGAAAAGCTACGCTGACAAGCGTAGTAAACCGCTGGAATTCGAAGTTAATGACCGCGTTATGTTATAGGTTTCACCCTGGAAGGGTGTGGTGCGTTTTGGGAAACGCGGCAAACTAAACCCTCGTTATGTAGGACCATTCAAAATTTTAGAACGGATTGGAAAGGTGGCCTACAGGTTGGAATTACCTGCTGAGTTGGGTAATGTCCATGATGTATTTCACGTATCGCAGCTAAAGAAGTGTTTGGTTGATGAAACACTAGTAGTACCATTTCAAGAGCTGAAGATAGGCGACAAATTGCAGTTTGTCGAAGAACCTATTGAAATTATGGATCGGGAAGTTAAAGTGCGTAAGCACAGCCGCATACCGATTGTGAGAGTTCGTTGGAACTCAAGACAGGGTCCAGAGTTCACGTGGGAACGCGAGGACCAGATGAAACTTAAGTATCCACATTTGTTCCCCACAGATCAGGCAGAACCTAGCAAACTTAATGTTGATGCAACTAGTGAATTTCGGGACGAAATTCCCATTCAAGTGGGGGATGATGTGACACCCCAGGAAAACTAGTGAACAATATAGCTTACGTTAGTGAGTGCGTACCAAATTTCGGGACGAAATTTCTTTTTAGTTAGGGATACTGTGACAACTCGTATTTCAAACCCGTTTTTGTATTGTATGCAACGTATGTGAACTTGATTGAATTATCAAATGATTGAATTATTGAATGTTATGACGTTATGATAGGTTATATGTTTATGAATGTGTTTACCTTGTCCGAACCGCACAACACATAGCCGATCGCACAAACTAATGGGCTGACCCATGACACTCTCGGCCCACTCTCTTTAAATCCGAAACACATAGATAACCCATGAAGGGGTTCGGCCCACTACACTTATACGAAATAGATGGTAGGGTAAACACCTCATTTTTTACAATTCACCTCACATACTCAAAACCCTAAAGCTCCCTCTTCTCTCACTCGAACTCGACGGCACAAGACAACCAAGGAATATCCTTTGTTTGGATCACCCTCTTGCCATCATTAACCGGTTAGTGTGCTTGTGATTATTTGCGTGTTTGAATGATAGATTACGTGTTGTTGTGTGTACTATGATAGCCTTGCATGATGATTTAGGATTTTTAATTAACATGATCGATTATGTTCTTATGAATAAGATTCCATGGTGTAGAACCGAAACCAATTAGGTGATTAATCGGCTGCCATATTCTGTGTTCAGATTAGTTGTGTGATGAATTAAGAATTGAAAGTATGTAATGTTGTGTCATCGGACGGAATCATATGATTAGATAAATTATTGTTATGCTTGAACAAGATTAGGGTTCATGAGTATTAGAAGGTAAAAACCCTCATTTGATCGAGTAGAGGCATGTTTTGAAATAGATTAGTTGTTAATTGATAGATGATAAACTTGGAAACTATTGATTGGCTTGATTAATGCTTGTAACCGATTGGCAAGATAATCGGATGTTCAAAACTAATCGCACAAACGATCCAGTCGCACAAGGTTCACTGGATCGCACAAACTGCAACGATTGGGCCGGATGTATGTTTGGGCTGGCCTGGTCCAATCGCACAACCCATTGGGTCGCACAAGACCTCCTGTCGCACAAGAGGTCCAATCACACAAGTCTGATCCGGTCGCACAAGGGGTATTGATCGCACAAGATCCCCTGAATCGCACAAAGTTAGCGGATCAGCTTAACATGTTGGGCCGGACAAGCCCAATTACAAACGCACAATCCGTTCAGAACGCGCAAGGCTGTCCGGTTCGCACAACACTTGTATGTTATATCAATTGGGCCAAGAATAGGTTAATGGGCTGTTATGTTGTTGGGCCGGGATATGAGGATCGCACAACATGTTGGGCCTACTATCTTTTGGGCTTGGTTATTTAAATCGTTCTAGTATGAATATGATATGCTCTTGACTGTTAACGTACCAAACGTGTTGTCATGAACTTTACGTGCTTGTGACTTGTTAGTCTATGTGAAAACATACGTGCATTACTTGAGACAAAAACCTGACTTGTATGATAAACGTGTTAGGACGTGATTGACCATTTTAATTCAAGTAACTTTGGTATAATCTGCCGAGCAAACCAAGGTGAGTTCATTGCATTTTCTCAAGCATGCGTCCCGGTGGTTTGGGACAACTGGTAAACATTTGGAAGGGAAACTTGGGGTAAACAACTGAAACATAGAAACAATCATATACCGGATTGCCTGTAAGGCAATGGGGTAATTAGTTGATAGCGCTATTAGGTTTGGCATCCTCACACCGGGCCGTAAGGACGGGCGTGAACTAATTACTGGGACAACTTGTAACGCGGATATAAGACCTCCTACAGCTTGTCAAGGTTGTTTGATACCTTGACTTTGACCAATGCCTGTAAGGCATTGGGGTTAGGCATTCCCATCATTGACGCTGCATACGGTACAATAAACGAATTAACAATGATATCAGAACCAAACAACGAGTTGATTTAACTAATATCTGGTAACTTCACACACAAGCAACACCTTGAACTCACCAGCGTAGTCTGACACACTTGTTTGCATGCTTGTAGGTCGTTAACTTTGGAACATGGACTTGCTATCTGGGCGTGCTGGAGTGGTCATGGGTCGAAGCTACTGGATTATTTATAATTGACACATTGGTTTTACGATTATTTTGAAACGATTACTAAACGACTTATCATATGCTTCCGCTACATAACTCTTGGAAATTAATATTGTGTTTGACATTTAGTCTTGACGATTAATGACATGTTTTATTTAAGTATTTACTATTGGTTCAATGTGATTGGTGGCTCAGACTCTGATGTGTAACACGCCTCGCGGGGTTTCCGCAGGTGGTATTTTGGGGGTGTTACAGTTTGGTATCAGAGCCACTGGTTATAGTGAACTAGGTTTTAAAACGTTTTGTAAAACCAGACTATAACCGAACAACTTCGAAAATCGATCATGACACTCAGCACCAGATTGCAAGGTTCGTTTCTCTCTCACTTTATACAGTACTTGCTTAGCAGTCACACACCCACAACGTATATGAACTGAAACGTTTAACACCATAGTGACTTGATAGTGTGACACTACTCTTCGACTCATGTAAACCATAGAACTGTGATATCATCCGTTGTGTTGTTTGAACGGGGGAAACTTCGAGCGTAAGCTAAGAGGCACTGAGATAAGCATGCAAATTGCCTTATTATTATGGGTGCACACTTAATAATAACGCGGGGTGCATGCAAGTCCCAGTGAGGCTTATCGAGCGTGAGAAGGGTTCTGCCTTACTATGTGTGAACTTAGTAGTACGTGAATATCAGTATGATACTTGACTCTTGTCTCGTTTCGATTTCTAAATCGGTTTATTCCCAACTATAGAAACATGAGTGGACGACGACACGGACGTGGCAACATCAACATGACTCAGGCTGAGTTGAATGACCTAATCAATACCCGCGTGGCTGAGGCTCTAGCAGCCTATCAAGCTGGTACGGAATGTACCAAGTACTCTCTACTCTTATACCACATACACGTCTTTTCATTCCTATAATGTGTTTCCTCCAGTTATTTAGGTCAACAAGCGCAACCTCAACCTAACCAGCCTGCGTGTACGTTCAAAATGTTTATGGACTGCAAGCCACAGACCTTCACCGGAACTGAAGGGGCTGTGGGACTCCTAAGATGGTTCGAAAAAGTAGAGTCTGTGTTTGCTATCTGTAACTGTCCCGCTGGGGACAGGGTGAAGTATGCCGCGGGTACCTTGGCTGATGGTGCCCTAACCTGGTGGAACGCCCAAGTACAGTTGTTGGGCATCGAGGCAGCGAATGCCACAACTTGGGAAGACTTTAAAGAACTGATCAGGGAGGAGTACTGTCCTCGGGACGAGGTCCAGAAGCTGGAAAACGAATACTACGACTTGAAGATGGTTGGATCTGAAGTCGAAGCGTATGTGAAGCGATCGTATGAACTGGCCGACATGTGCCCAAACTTGTCCCGGCCTATGTCCCGGAGGATTGAGTTATTCATAAAAGGGTTACCTCCGCGTGTGAAGAGCTTGGTCACTGCAGCCCATCTCAATGATTTGACACAGATCGTTCGTCTAACTCACAAGATTGTGGATCAAGAGGTGGAAAGCGATTCGTTACCCCCGCGTATTTCGGCCACTAAAGCTGCTACACCCACTGCCACTGCGTCCGCTAATGATAACAAGCGGAAGTGGAGTGATTATGATAAAGCATCCAATGCTGGTCAGACTCAGAAAAGGCCAGATAACCACAACAACCGCAACTTTAGCCAGTCGTCTTCTGTCAATCAAGGCCAGGGAAGTGGTCAAAGTCAGGGCTCGTATGCAGGGAAGAAACCACAGTGTAATAAGTGTGGCTACCATCATTTCGGGCCGTGTAGTCGCACATGTCGCAGGTGTGGTAAAGTGGGCCATGAGGCCAAGGATTGTAGGGCTTCACAGCCCAAACACCAGCAGCAACAAAACCAGCAGAATCAGAGACAACAGGGACAACCACCCCAGCAGAACCAGGGTTTTAGGAGGGGGTGTTATCAATGTGGGGATGAGGGTCACTTTAAACGGGATTGCCCTTAGTTAAACTAGAACGCTAACGACAACAGCCGCCCGAATAATAACAACAATGCTGGGAACAACAACAACAACAACGGCAACAACGGGGGTAATGGTGCTCGGGGCAGAGTGTTTCAGCTTGGAGCAGGGGATGCCAGGAATGACGGCAACGTTGTAACTGGTACGTTTCCTGTTAACAATCGTATTGCTTCTGTATTATTTGATTCGGGTGCCGATTGGAGTTACGTGTCCCTAGAGTTTAGTCAACGATTAGGGATAACCCCAACACCTTTAGAGGTTAGACAAATAGTGGAACTAGCAGATGGTAAGACGATAGAAGCCTCAAATGTCCTTTTTGGATGCAAACTAGATCTCGTGGGTCAGGTGTTTGACATTGACCTTCTTCCCGTTACGCTCGGTAGTTTTGACATAGTGGTAGGCATGGATTGGTTGTCTAAGCACCAAGCAGAAATTCTGTGTAAGGAGAAGAATGTGCGTATTCCTCTCCCTGATGGAGAGTCACTGTTAGTTCAAGGGCATCGTAGTGGGACGATGGTTGGGATTATCACGGCCATGCGTGCACAACAGTATCTACAAAAGGGGTATCCTGCACTGTTAGCGTTAGTTACCAACGCTTAGTCTAAAGAGAGTAAGATCGAGGATCTACCAGTGGTGCGAGAATTCGCTGATGTATTCCCAGAGGAGCTACCAGGGTTACCTCCTCACCGTCAAGTAGAATTTCAGATTGATCTTGTGCAAGGAGCGGCTCCGATTGCTCGAGCTCCTTACCGGTTAGCACCTGGTGAGTTACAGGAACTGTCCAATCAATTGCAGGAGTTGTTGGATAGGGGTTTCATTCGACCCAGTTCTTCGCCTTGGGGAGCCCCAGTTCTGTTCGTGAAGAAGAAAGACGGGTCATTCCGTATGTGTATTGACTATCGAGAACTCAACAAGGTGACCATTAAGAACCGCTATCCGTTACCACGCATCGACGACTTGTTTGACCAGCTGCAAGGGTCAAACTTCTATTCAAAGATCGACTTAAGGTCAGGTTATCACCAGGTAAGGGTTAGGGAAGAGGATGTTCCCAAGACAGCCTTTCGAACGCGCTACGGACACTATGAGTTTTTGGTCATGCCGTTTGGATTGACCAATGCACCAGCGGTTTTCATGGATCTCATGAACCGCGTATGTAAGCCATATCTCGACGAATTTGTTATAGTGTTTATTGACGACATCTTGGTTTATTCCAAGAACAAGGAAGATCACGAGCGCCACCTACGTCTCATCTTGGAACTTTTGAGAAAGGAACAGCTGTATGCGAAATTTTCTAAGTGCGACTTTTGGATTCGGGAAGTGCATTTCCTTGGGCACGTCGTTAACGAGAAAGGGATACATGTGGACCCTGCGAAGGTGGATGCAGTTAAGAATTGGGCGGCACCAAAGACTCCGTCTGAGGTGCGTCAATTTCTTGGTCTCGCTGGATACTATCGAAGGTTTATTAAAGACTTCTCGAAAATCGCGCAACCTCTCACCTCACTGACACAAAAGAACACGGCGTACTCTTGGGGAACGAAGCAAGAAGAGGCCTTCCAGTTGTTAAAACAGAAACTTTGCAGTGCACCGATCTTGTCTTTACCAGAGGGCACCGAAGATTTTGTGGTATATTGTGACGCGTCAATTCAGGGTCTCGGTTGCGTGTTGATGCAACGCGAGAAGGTAATAGCTTATGCTTCTCGTCAGCTGAAGGTGCACGAGAAGAACTACACGACGCACGACTTGGAGTTAGGAGCGGTGGTATTTGCGTTGAAGATTTGGAGGCACTATCTGTACGGTACCAAATGCACCATCTACACCGACCATAGGAGTCTCCAGCACATCTTCGACCAGAAAGAGTTGAATATGCGACAACGACGATGGGTGGAGTTATTGAACGATTATGAATGTGCCATCAAGTATCATCCGGGCAAGGCGAACGTTGTAGCTGACGCCCTCAGCAGAAAGGATAATACACCTAGGCGTGTGCGAGCATTGCAACTAACGATTCAGTCCAACCTCCCTTCCCAGATACGAGACGCTCAGTTGAAAGCGTTGAAACCAGAGAACGTTCGAGCTGAAGCTTTACGTGGCTCGAGACAACGACTAGAACAGAAGGGAGACGGTGCTTACTATGTAACCGGACGCATCTGGGTTCCACTCTATGGTGACTTACGAGAACTTGTAATGGAAGAGGCACATAAATCACGCTACTCTGTACATCCTTGATCAGATAAGATGTACCATGACTTGAAAACTACCTACTGGTGGCCCAGCATGAAGGCTCATATAGCAACCTACGTCAGCAAATGTTTGACTTGTGCTAAAGTCAAAGCAGAACATCAAAAGCCCTCAGGTTTACTGCAGCAACCAGAGATACCCACATGGAAGTGGGAGCAGATCGCTATGGATTTCGTGACAGGACTACCAAGAACTCAGGCTGGGAATGACACTATTTGGGTGATTGTTGATCGCCTCTCGAAATCAGCACACTTCCTAGCAATCAAGGAAACGGACAAGTTTTCTCAGCTGGTAGCAGTGTATCTCAAGGAAGTGGTTTCTAGGCATGGAGTGCCGACTTCTATCATTTCAGACCATGATCCGCGTTTCACTTCAGAGTTATGGCAGTCAATGCATAAATCGTTTGGTTCCCAACTCGACATGAGCACCGCTTATCACCCACAGACGGATGGTCAAAGCGAGCGCACCATCCAAACACTCGAAGATATGCTTCGGGCATGCGTACTCGACTTTGGAAAAGGATGGGAGAAGCACCTACCGTTGATAGAATTCTCCTACAACAACAGCTACCATTCAAGTATTAAGGCAGCTCCGTTCGAAGCACTGTACGGGCGGAAATGTCGTTCACCTCTCTGTTGGCATGAGGTGGGTGATAGCCAGATCACAGGCCCTGAGTTTGTTCTTGAAGCATCAGAAAGCATCGTGCAGATCCGAAACCGTATGGCCGCAACTCGCGATCGTCAGAAAAGCTACGCTGACAAGCGTAGTAAACCGCTGGAATTCGAAGTTAATGACCGCGTTATGTTATAGGTTTCACCCTGGAAGGGTGTGGTGCGTTTTGGGAAACGCGGCAAACTAAACCCTCGTTATGTAGGACCATTCAAAATTTTAGAACGGATTGGAAAGGTGGCCTACAGGTTGGAATTACCTGCTGAGTTGGGTAATGTCCATGATGTATTTCACGTATCGCAGCTAAAGAAGTGTTTGGTTGATGAAACACTAGTAGTACCATTTCAAGAGCTGAAGATAGACGACAAATTGCAGTTTGTCGAAGAACCTATTGAAATTATGGATCGGGAAGTTAAAGTGCGTAAGCACAGCCGCATACCGATTGTGAGAGTTCGTTGGAACTCAAGACGGGGTCCAGAGTTCACGTGGGAACGCGAGGACCAGATGAAACTTAAGTATCCATATTTGTTCCCCACAGATCAGGCAGAACCTAGCAAACTTAATGTTGATGCAACTAGTGAATTTCGGGACGAAATTCCCATTCAAGTGGGGGATGATGTGACACCCCAGGAAAACTAGTGAACAATATAGCTTACGTTAGTGAGTGCGTACCAAATTTCGGGACGAAATTTCTTTTTAGTTAGGGATACTGTGACAACTCGTATTTCAAACCCGTTTTTGTATTGTATGCAACGTATGTGAACTTGATTGAATTATCAAATGATTGAATTATTGAATGTTATGACGTTATGATAGGTTATATGTTTATGAATGTGTTTACCTTGTCCGAACCGCACAACACATAGCCGATCGCACAAACTAATGGGCTGACCCATGACACTCTCGGCCCACTCTCTTTGAATCCGAAACACATAGATAACCCATGAAGGGGTTCGGCCCACTACACTTATACGAAATAGATGGTAGGGTAAACACCTCATTTGTTACAATTCACCTCACATACTCAAAACCCTAAAGCTCCCTCTTCTCTCACTCGAACTCGACGGCACAAGACAACCAAGGAATATCCTTCGTTTGGATCACCCTCTTGCCATCATTAACCGGTTAGTGTGCTTGTGATTATTTGCGTGTTTGAATGATAGATTACGTGTTGTTGTGTGTACTATGATAGCCTTGCATGATGATTTAGGATTTTTAATTAACATGATCGATTATGTTCTTATGAATAAGATTCCATGGTGTAGAACCGAAACCAATTAGGTGATTAATCGGCTGCCATATTCTGTGTTCAGATTAGTTGTGTGATGAATTAAGAATTGAAAGTATGTAATGTTGTGTCATCGGACGGAATCATATGATTAGATAAATTATTGTTATGCTTGAACAAGATTAGGGTTCATGAGTATTAGAAGGTAAAAACCCTCATTTGATCGAGTAGAGGCATGTTTTGAAATAGATTAGTTGTTAATTGATAGATGATAAACTTGGAAACTATTGATTGGCTTGATTAATGCTTGTAACCGATTGGCAAGATAATCGGATGTTCAAAACTAATCGCACAAACGATCCAGTCGCACAAGGTTCACTGGATCGCACAAACTGCAACGATTGGGCCGGATGTATGTTTGGGCTGGCCTGGTCCAATCGCACAACCCATTGGGTCGCACAAGACCTCCTGTCGCACAAGAGGTCCAATCACACAAGTCTGATCCGGTCGCACAAGGGGTATTGATCGCACAAGATCCCCTGAATCGCACAAAGTTAGCGGATCAGCTTAACATGTTGGGCCGGACAAGCCCAATTACAAACGCACAATCCGTTCGGAACGCGCAAGGCTGTCCGGTTCGCACAACACTTGTATGTTATGTCAATTGGGCCAAGAATAGGTTAATGGGCTGTTATGTTGTTGGGCCGGGATATGAGGATCGCACAACATGTTGGGCCTACTATCTTTTGGGCTTGGTTATTTAAATCGTTCTAGTATGAATATGATATGCTCTTGACTGTTAACGTACCAAACGTGTTGTCATGAACTTTACGTGCTTGTGACTTGTTAGTCTATGTGAAAACATACGTGCATTACTTGAGACAAAAACCTGACTTGTATGATAAACGTGTTAGGACGTGATTGACCATTTTAATTCAAGTAACTTTGGTATAATCTGCCGAGCAAACCAAGGTGAGTTCATTGCATTTTCTCAAGCATGCGTCCCGGTGGTTTGGGACAACTGGTAAACATTTGGAAGGGAAACTTGGGGTAAACAACTGAAACATAGAAACAATCATATACCGGATTGCCTGTAAGGCAATGGGGTAATTAGTTGATAGCACTATTAGGTTTGGCATCCTCACACCGGGCCGTAAGGACGGGCGTGAACTAATTACTGGGACAACTTGTAACGCGGATATAAGACCTCCTACAGCTTGTCAAGGTTGTTTGATACCTTGACTTTGACCAATGCCTGTAAGGCATTGGGGTTAGGCATTCCCATCATTGACGCTGCATACGGTACAATAAACGAATTAACAACGATATCAGAACCAAACAACGAGTTGATTTAACTAATATCTGGTAACTTCACACACAAGCAACACCTTGAACTCACCAGCGTAGTCTGACACACTTGTTTGCATGCTTGTAGGTCGTTAACTTTGGAACATGGACTTGCTATCTGGGCGTGCTGGAGTGGTCATGGGTCGAAGCTACTGGATTATTTATAATTGACACATTGGTTTTACGATTATTTTGAAACGATTACTAAACGACTTATCATATGCTTCCGCTACATAACTCTTGGAAATTAATATTGTGTTTGACATTTAGTCTTGACGATTAATGACATGTTTTATTTAAGTATTTACTATTGGTTCAATGTGATTGGTGGCTCAGACTCTGATGTGTAACACGCCTCGCGGGGTTTCCGCAGGTGGTATTTTGGGGGTGTTACACGCGGCGCCTGGAACTAAGTCAATGTGGAATTCGACTTGTCTTGGAGGCGGCAATCCAGGCAAGTCTTCTGGAAAGACTTCAGGATATTCCTTCACGACAGGAATGTCTTCAATCTTTGGCTCAGCGGCCTCCTTATCAACGATATGTGCCAAGAAGGCAACACATCCTTTCTTCAAACACTTCCTAGCTTTCAAGCAGCTAATGATCCTCAATGGCGTATCGCGCTTCTCTCCGTGAACTACAATCGTCTCTCCATCGGCCATTGGGATGCGGATGGTCTTTTCGTGACAAACCACTTCATCTTTGTTGCTAGACAGCCAATCCATCCCTATTACCACGTCGAAGCTTCCCAACTCGACTGGCAGTAGGTCTAGCGTAAATTCGTGTCCTCCTAGTTCTATCATGCATCCCCTAATAACTTCACCCGTTTCCACTAGTTTTCCATTCGCCAATTCAATTGAGTACGGAACGTCTAACTTACTAGCAGTTAACCCAAGCATGTTCTTAAAGTCTAATGACACGAAACTATAATCGACACCAGTATCAAAAAGAACAGACGCATAGCGTTGATTTATAGGAACGTACCAGTGACAACGTTCGGATCCTGGCGCGCTTCCCTCGCACCAATGTTAAAAACTCGGCCTTGAGCTTGATTTATCTTTGGGCATTCCCTCTTGAAATGCCCAACGTCCCCGCAGTTGAAGCATCCTGGCCCTCGGCCATTACCATTTCCATTTCCGTTTCGATTCCCGTTTGTTCCCCGATTACCAGCTTGATTCGGGGCATTCCCACGATTTCCGTTTCCCCCATTATTTCCTTGCGGTCTGTTTCCATTACCGCGGTTGTTGTTATTGTAACCCCTTTGGCCTCCTTGGCCTGATCCAACCCAACACGTCTCCTTTGAATGGCCTGTCTTCCCGCAAGATTCGCACTTTCTGAGTCGGCACGGGCCGGGATGGTGGAACTGACATGTACCACACTTGGGCAGAGTGCCCATGTATCCTCTTCCTCTGTTCTCGGCACCAGTTCCGGCCCTGGCTGGTGCACTTCCTTCTTCCCTCTTGCTAACACTGCTGGTGCCCTTTTTGAAATTTGAGAACTTCCTCTTGTTCTCACTTGGCGACGATTCAACATGTGTTTCCTTCTTTTTCGGTTCAGAGATTGAAAATTTGTCCAATCTGATGGCTTCCTCTGTAAGTGCCACACTGAGATCAATGGCTTCGGTAATCGTCGGGGGCTTGGACGTTGTTACCATGCTCATGATTTGGGGTGCCAATCAATGCGTTTAAACTCAGGCTCAACCATATACGGCACAACGCGTGACAAGTTGTGAAACCTTTGCACATATTCAGCAATCTTTGGGCCGTCCATTTTGAGGTGCCAGAACTCAGTCTCCAGTTTCTGTATCTCGGCCCGAGAACAGTATTTCTTCCTCATGAGCTCCTTCAGCTCAGTCCATGTCATAGCATACGCCGCTGCTTCCCCAGGGTCTGTACTTGAAGGTTCCACCAAGATAGGGCACCGTCAAGAAAGAGCCCTGAGATGTACGTAACTTGGTGCTCAAGTGCACACTTGCTCATCCTTATAACAGAATCCGTCTTCTACGTCCACCTAACGAAAGCAACAGCACCCCCAGTGCCGTCATAGTTCAAGGGTTTACAATCCAGGAATTGCTTGTAGGTACAACCGTTGGGAGGGTTGTTGTTGCTGTTCGGAATGTTGCCGCTTGTTTCTCCTTGAGAAGCAGCATACTGCGCAATAGCGGTAGCGATGATTCCTTGTAGTTCTGCCTGGTTAGTCGGCATGCGTGCATCACGTCGAGGAGGCATTTCCTAGAGGATGTTCCATATTGGTCAGGTCATAGTAAGTATAGTAATTATACGTATACATTGTAACATCCATTATCCACATAACATCTCATGTCATAACCATAACAAATAATCAACAATGCATGAAATTAAAAGACTTGCGATTAATGTTTCATAAACAAACCACCGATACAGTTTCACAATTTTACCATGTGCCAAAATATATGTCTGAGTACAATAACAAATAAACCAAAAATCAAAATCGTGGTCTTCAAAAAAAAAAAGTCTTCATATTCATGGCTCTAGCACTGTCTTCCCACTAAGAGTAGCCGGTCTGAAATCTCTGTTGCCCGAGTATATCCCTAAGCTGAGGGTGGAGGAGGAGGCAGAAAATGAGAGAAAATCAATCGGCGCAACTGCACCAAATCCTCCTCAAGTGCATAGGCAAAGCGCAACACGAAAGCAACCTGTCGATCGAGAGGGAGGAAATGAACGTCTGAATCCTGAAAGGAGGGAAAAGAAGTGTGCGATGCCGAAAACTGGGTCTGACAGGGACAGTGAGGATGTGGAGTTCTCTCCAACCGCTGGACACACTGCCTCAAGGCGTCCCGCCGTAACTGCAGTGACGTGAGCGTGTCCTCCACAGAGAATCCGTCATAGAATGGATGATAAGTGTCAGATACAGGCATGACATGGGGTGCTGACCATAGGGATGGTTCACCCATCGGGACTAAAACCGGAAGTGTAATGTTTGGGGTAAATACAAACTGTGAAGTAACATGGGGTAACTGGGTCTCGAAAGGTGCAGAAAGTGACACTGGTGGAACAAAATCTGAATAAGGGACCTGCAGTAAGAACTGGCTAACCTCTGGCATGAATGGGGTGTGCCCGAAAAGCTGGCTCGACGATCCCTCCCCAGGTTGGGGCGGAGGAATGTCCTGAAGGAAAGTGATAGGAAGGTCGGTGCGTTGAGTATCGGATGTGGATGGAGGAAACAGGGGAGCATCGAAGGGTACATTGATAGGTGCGGGAGGGGGAGTGACTGGGACTACGTACGAAGGGTAGTCATCCTCCTCAATCCAGCCATTGCTGGAATGGGCATACCTCGAGTCCATGTGGGTAGCAAATGGTGCAAGGTCATCAAAGATAGCCATGGGATCGGGTATCTCAACGGCTGGTGGTGCAACAACGGGTGTAACAGAGACAGTAACAGGGTCGATGGCAAGAACGGGCTCGGAAGTGACTGGAGCGGGCTGATAATCAACAAGCATGGCAGGAATCGGATCATCTGGATGAGCAGGAGCCTCAGCAGGCTGCTCCATCTCCATCTCCTCATCAGCGCCCATGCGAGGAATGTAACCGAATCCCAACGGTGGGATATGTGAAGCTATCGACTCAAAGGAATCAGAAGCGGACGAATCGGACTGAACCTCCATACCAGGAAGCTCGACCATGGGAACAATAGGATCAACATCTGGGATATCAACAGGTGGAACACCGTCCTCCACCGGGGCCCCACCATCCTGGTCTCCCTCCGGGGGACCCTCGATGAGCAGGTCGATGTCACCATCGGGTAACGCGTCGATAGGTTGTTCCTCAAAAGGAACTGCAGCGAAAGGGAGAGGGGCAGGGATGGGAACAAGAGGTAGGTCCTCTCCAGGTTGGCCGTCAGCTAAAGGTACATCATCTCTGAAGATCGGTAGGGCAAAAAGCTGAAAGTCATCTTCATCAGTGCTCGTGTAGTCTGAGGTGTAAACTCCCGAATCGGTAGCCATCTCGTCGTCAGAGGTAAAAGTCCTTGGGTCACTCGCATCGGATACTCCGCTACCGGATGATGCCATGGTGTCTGTAACACATCCACAACATATGCACACAAATAAGATAAGCATGTAAACAAATAATAATGAAGTCATGTATGCATCCTAGTCTTCCCAGACTATCCCACCCAATCTCTAAGACTGAATTTCCTAGTCTCTCAGACTAACTCCCTGGCCTCTAAGACCAACCTCCCAGTCTCTAAGACTCAAATTTTCCCCAGCCTCTAAGGCTAAACATCCCCAATCTCTAAGATTGAATCCCTCAGTCTCTAAGACTGAACTCCCTCAGTCTCTAAGACTGATACGAAAATTTTGAAAAAAATGTATTTGTGACCTTTTGTTTGTAAAAATGTTTGTGCCCTGGATCTGGACTTTTAGTGTATGTAATGTAGAAACTTTTGAAAACATTTTCGTGAGAGCCCTAGTGATCATAGTCTAGACTCGAGAAGGAATCCTAGTTCGCTATAAACGAGGCTCTGATACCAAGCTGTCACACCCTGGCTTTTGCGGAAGCGTGGGTTTAGTTTGGTGTGACTTCTTAATACCATAGCAACAATCACAACATGCTATATGATAAAAACACTTGATGTTCATCCATTAAAATGATTAAAAATACATAACATATTGTTTTAAAACAAAAACATCAACCACACGATATGTTTACAAAACATGACTTGTTTAAAAATGAGTTCATAAGACTCGACGAAAAGCTACCAACGACACAAGGACTTGAGACATGCAACTCGTCCAGGAAAGAGTTACACTTCCCAAACCTACGACTCCGGATGACATCCTTATTTAGTACGCAGCTAAACATGCATCACTTGCCAGATCCAACTTAATTACCTGAAATACATGTAGTTTAAAAAAGTCAACAAAAAGTTGAGCGAGTTCATGTGTAAGTCTGTGTGTATAAACCGTTTTAATATGTCTGTAAGTAAAATAGTCCCCGGTATGTAGCAATAAGGAAAAATGATCACCATTGGGTTGCAAATCCAATAGTATATGTGAATGATGCAGGAAGACTCAAGCCTAGCAAATTTGTCTCCGGTATGAAGACATAGTCACCACTATGGGCCCCCGGCCTCATGGGTGTGGGCTCGCTACGCCCAAATAGATCTATCACTCATGTCCCGTGGTCCTACGATGAGGATTAATGGCCTTAAGTGTCATGCCCACCACTCACTTGATCGCGTAATAAAAACCCCTCCTTAAGCTAATCATACCAATTATAAAATGTCTGAAATAATTTGTAAACATGTATTCCACCCCCGAAGTATAAAACCGAAAACAGTAAAGGAATAGGGGGTCATGAACTCACCGTAGTGCGTCTTGACTCGAACTTAAACTCCTTCCGCTACACGACAACCTACAACGTACTAATGTCTATTAGACGAACGGGCCGTGCCTTGGTTTAGAGTTTAGTGTTTTGATTTATGTTACTTTGGTATTATTTTGTTAAAACAATAATAATTATTTTAACTTAACTATCGTTATTAGAAAAATAGTTAGACAACTATTTCGTATCTATTTTCTCGAATATTTTACTAAGTGCTCGGATTTTCGGAAAATTTCGGCAGAGTCTCCTCTGTAAATATAGGTGTCCATGCTTAAATAGCATATCATTTTCTTTTATATATATCCAATAGTTCATTTTCAATAACCAAACCAACATATAGAGATACAAAACTTTACATACTTCATTTCAGCTTTATTAATCGAAACAGGACTGTTTTCGAGGATTTTTATAAAATAGTTACCCTTTTCCAAAAATTCTCAATTTTTTTCAGAATGTCTCATATGTTCCAAAGCTTATTGTGTAAAAATATCAAAGTCTAATTTGTTACCCATATTTTATAGAAAATCATTTTCTTGACTGCAATCAGATTTGTTACCTTCTGATCGCAGTTTACGGAAATATTCACTAAAAATCAACCGTAAGTCCGTTTGACGAAATTCTAGTTGGAGGGTCGTCCTGACAATGGTGTCTATCTACTGTAAAAATTCCATGAGTTGATTTTACTCAGGTTTTAAGTTATAACTACGAAAATAACATACTTTTTCTGAAATAAAAATGCAGCTTGAGCTGCTGTCCAAAAATAGTCTTTTAAAAATAGTAAACGGTCTCGAAAAATTACGATTCCAGTGCCATTTATTTAGTTATTCCAAAATACTCATTTTAGGCTTTAGAAAATCCGTTTTTCGACTTAAAATGATCCCGTTACAGCCTGTTGAAGTTGGCTGGAAATCCAACTCAGCAAGCTGTTTAAGCTTTTGTGTGTGATGAACATTCAACAATCGTAACAAGAATCGAAGTGGAACAAGAGTATGAATGGACTTACTACTAGCACAAGGCTAGGGTTGTAATCTTAGGATGAGATGATAAAGAATGATGGTGAGAAAAGCTTGAACAAGGCTTCTTGGGAGCACTTCAACTTCTCACTTCTATGGAGGATCTTTACAACTTGAATGAGAGCTTGATGGAGAAGAAATGGAGGTATGAAGTATGGTGGTGATGGAAATCAGTTGTGGAGAGAGAGGAGGGGGGGGGGTATGAAGCGAATTATAGAGAGAGGAAAGAGGAGGAGGAGTGCAAGTTAGTAGTAAAGATTCACTAATCCTTGGAAACATGCATCTAGCTTGTAGGAAAAATTATGACAAGAATTTGGCCAATGAAATCAAGATTTTCTTTACAAAAGATTTAAACAAAAAATTCCTTAATGATTAGGGCAGATTTTCGGTTATAGGGGGGGGGGCGGGGCAAAGTGTAAATTTTTGTTAATTAGTAGGTAATTATTAAAAGGTTAAGGGTATTTACAAGGATAGTGGGTGTATGTCATGTTTACAAGGTGCATGGGGATTTTTGTGACCATGATTAATTTAAAATAATAAAATAATATTTCTAACAATATTTTCATGTCTCAGGTAATGTCTGGTTGTTCGGTTTCGTATCGTTCCGTTAAAGCGTTTAATTGTCCCGCAAAGCGTCTTTTGTGCATCTTTTTGTAACGAAATTAATTCCAACACTTAGGAAAGTGTCCAGGACCATTTAGTCAATACTCTGTATAATATGAGTGTGTTAAAAGCTGAATTGTTACTAAAAATGCGGAATTCTGTAATTAATTTGCGTTTTAGGCACTTTCCGGCACTCAAACTATCACCTAGTGACATAGTCTTATGGTCCTCACCTCCCTACACTCCATACTGGTGTAGTGTTTTATTCCTGACCCATACTGGCCTAAAAATAGTATCTGTCTAAGTGCTGGCATTGTCAGCATGTGTCTGCGTTATCCGCTTACTGTACTAACTGTGCTTTGTGCATCCGGTTTGTCACTAAGAGTCTATATGAAATAATTGGAGTGACTGTATGTAAAGAATGCACATGTATGTATATAACATGAATCAGTAAGCAGTTTAAAGTGTCAGATGTAGTCAAGCACAGTCATTAAGCACATAATTAAGGTTAATTCATTTGTACAGTACCTGTAATTATGCGGGTTGTCACAGTGTTAATTGAGATGAATGAGGTCTAATGGGTTTTTTTTTTTAAAGTGTCGCTCTTATAAATTCTATAGAGAGAAAATGTACATAATTTGTCATCATTCTCAAAATGGAAGACCTGTTACATTTTCAGGCTATGGATAAATTGATGTAAATACCCCTCTCTTCATCTTTATGCATATGTGACGTGGTTGAATCCTAGCCACACATGTGGGTTTCTTGTGTTTTCTCATCTGGAGTGGGTTTTCTCATTATAATTAGTCTCTCTCTCTCTCTCTCTCTCTATATATATATATATATATATACATATATATATATATATATATAGGGTTAGGATTTAGAGAGAAGGGTGAAAATGTGAGAACGGTGAAAACGATTTTGGTGGTGACATGTGGCATTGATGTTAATTTACACTAAGGGGTAATATTGTCAAAAAACCCACTCACGTGAACTGTGTGTTCAAATAAAACGCCATAAAAACACCTAATTCAGAAAAACGCCTTGAAAATACCCAGTAAACACCATAAAAAACAATTTTTTGAGCTATAATTTAGAACAGCTCAAAAAACCATTTTTTTGAGCTATAATTTAAAACGCCATAAAAACCATTTTGGAAAAAAAAGCTATTTTTTTGAGCTATAATTTAAAACGCCATAAAAACCCTTTTTAGTGGTTTATGTGTCTAACCGCCTAAATTAATATTTTTTTGAGCTCAGAAAAATCATAATAACGCCATAAAACACCCAGTTTAGAAAAACGCCATGAAAAACTCAGTTGAAAACGCTATAAAACACTCAGTTCAGAAAAGCGCCAGGAAAATACCAAGTCTAAAACGCCATAAAACACCCAGTTCAGAAAAACGCCATAAAACCCAGTTAATTTTTTTTTGAAAAGTATATCAATAGTATACTCGTTGGAAAGATAAAAAATGCTGAGTTTTTTGGTGTAATTTTTTTCGAAAAATAATCACGTATAAAAAAGTTATTGTCATTTAAATATGACGGGGGAAAATGGCATGTGATTAGCATGTGCATCTTTGTTTGGATCTTCCTATTTTACCCCTCCTGGTAGTTTCAAGGCCCTATTATTTACTAAAATGCCACTGCATCAATCTCAGCCATAAACACTAAGATCTTGTGGCTGAGAATCGTTCTCACACTTTGAGACATTTTCTCCTGATCCTGTTCCAATATATATATATATATATATATATATATATATAGGACTAGGTTCAAACGTGAACAAAAATCCCCAGAGTGAACTGCGTGAACTGATCTGAGCCCTTGATTTTTATGATCTTGAGATTTTAGTTGAGTGGCATGATGGTAATTATTTGTTTTATTTATACCATTTAATTAAATACACAAGGGTATGATGGTAATTACACAATCAAAAAAATTCAAATAGGAAACCTAAATTGTTTCCATTATTTAAAATCTAATCAAATCAAACCCATTCCCAATTGATTCTACACGTCAACAATCACCTCCACAATTCATATGGCCGATTATTCGATTCTGGGTTTTCTGTATTCCAATCAATTTTACCTTTTTATTATCTATTTTACCACTTTTCTTGTTAGCTGTTGTTCGCATGAAGATGGTTATGGTTCTTTCATAATTTCAAGCTTTACTTACACTAAAACTTTCATCAGACCTTATGATTGGCGTTATATCAGAGGTGATGATCCCCACTTAGCTTCTTATTTATTTAATAATTCTAATATTAGTTAAATTAAGATTTTATTGATATGCTCAATTGTGTGTATTTTGACATTTTCCTAGTTGAATTATTGTATAGTTGACTTTCAACGAGCTTTAGATAGCAGCTTAATAATCGAATTTTGGGTTTTCTTTTTAGATCCGGTTCGATCCACGATTTTCCGGCAAGATTTTGGGTGGTGTTTCAGGTGACGTGATGACGGTGGTGGTTTAATCCCTTTTATTAATTTTATTTTTCATTTACAGATAGTTTTATCGCCGCTGTCGCCGTCTCCATAAATACCGGTAATTTGTAGCATTTGTTTTAATCCCTTATAGCTTTGATACCTTGTGGGTTACCGTTTATTATGCAACCGGTAACTTTTTTTTGTTTTACTGATCTGCTGGACTATTAGGGTTCCGATTTAAGTTTTTTGGATCCTGTATTCTGATTTTGCTCTGTTTTTAATGTGATGTACACATGTGTATTCTGATTTTGCTCTGTTTTTAATGCGATGTACACATGTGTATAGCGTCTGTTTGTGTATTGCTCTGTTTACAGGTATTGTTTCTATGTATGTATTATGTAGGCATGTAGCTAATTACACATATGTACGATGTTGAGTACACATGTGTACAGTTCTATTTATATCCAAGTACACATGTGTATACCGTTGAAATATGAAGGTTATGTGGATCTTAATGTTGGATCGTCGTGCGACCTGAATGAGTCGTTTAGAAGAGTTTTAGTCCATATCAAAGGCGGAATCAATGATACGAACTTGATTACAGCTTGATTCTCCTTAATTCACTTGTTTTTATTGATTTCACAGCTTTACAGATCAGTTGACAATTCGGCAGCACCTCGGCTATAAAATCCGGATCGTTACAAATGATGAACCATGCTCAGCTATATATAGACATCCCATTTCGTACGAAATGGGTATTGTTCATTTCGTGCGAAATGGACACTTGTCCATTTCGTATGAAATGCCTTTCTCATTTCGTGCGAAATGATCAATCAACATACAAAACCTAATTTTCCGACATCTGAGCACTGGTTTATCCTATCTAGATACAAGACTCGATAAAGACAAAGTTAACAGACATTAATGCACCAACAGACTCCCCCTTGGATGTTGACGAAGTCTTCAGCATCGAGTCTTCAATAATCTTCAGTCTTGTTCTATCTTCTCGTGCTTTTTCCAAAATATCTGACACTGTAAGCATCCTCAATCTCTTTTCTTTTCTTCTAGAATCGCAACTTGACTCTTCTAATTCTCTTGATCAGATCTCTTGATTCCTTAAGATTAACAGCATCAGCATTTAGTACTCCCCCTTGAACGTTGATCCAGAATCCGTATCTGACTCTTACGTCTTCACACTCCTCATTTCAATCAGCTGGGATCGCAGTCTTGAATAATATTCTGGTTCAAAGTTTGTTCAAACCTTAGCCACGGGGATCTTGCTTTGCTGCTTTCACAGGTTCAAAACTTTACCCTGCTTCTCAAAAATTAACATTATGATTTATTGACATTTTGACTTCTTTTGTTGTTTTTATTAGTTTTTAGAAATCCACTTAAGTCTCCAGATCCAAATTAATGACCCTGGATACTTAATTTGTCTGCCAAGTCCAACTTAATGACCTTGGTTGACTCGAAACGAAGCAAAACTGACTTTTGTTCAACATTTTTCAAACATTTTCTGAAAATTACAAGTTTCAACTTAATGAACTTGTTTTGACTTTTCATCTTTCAGGTTTAACATAATAAGCTCCCAACTCATCTTCCAGCTCAGAAACTTCCTGCATCTGCCTCAGACTGTGAATCTGAAGATCAGCTTTCCACTTTGGTTTGTCGACAAAATAAAGCAGAAATGTAAAATATTTTTAGATTTTGAATAAAGTTTCTAGACTAGAATGCAATGAAATCTTTTTGGGTTTTGAATGTTAAACATAAATTAAATGCAGTAAACGTAAACTATTTACAAACATATTTTTGGTGAGCGTGTTAGGGAATCATATCAGCCATCGACAAATTACAAGTACCGTTAAGCTTTGATTTCATATTCAGAATTAAACAATTCGCTTAGATTGTCGATATACTAATCCATTTTAATTTTTCACACAAATTTCAATCTGCTCATGATACGAGTTAAGTGTTTTAAGATCTTAACTTATACGTGTGTACCATCTCAGAATATACTCCCGTATCCAGACCACTATATTTAGTCTTACAGGTGAGTGCACACTAATGATATCTGTAAGGGGTAAATGCAAGGCCATGAGAGCTCCGGCTAGAACTTCTGTTCGTATAGAGAGATGATGGCTCGACTTTAGGTGGGTCCCGTTTGGGGATCTTTTATTTCAACAGCACATAATTAGCATTTTGTAATGTTTCATCATTTTTTATGCTGAGGGTGAGCTTTAAGAATAAAGCAATGCAGAGCATTATACGAGGACTAGGCTATTGCTTCCGCAAAATCAGAAGTCATGGTATAATACCCCAGATACCATCACGTACAAAGACCTAGTATGTCAGAAATAGAGTCTTTCAAATAGGATTTCAGGGGTTACCTATATATCCGAGAGATGTTCCCCACGAAATAAGCAAGTGATGATTTAGGTTTATATCCCGAACAAACTTACTAAGTGTGCAAAAACCTACCGGCACATCATCAGCGAGACTGCTTAATGCTTTTAAACTTTACAATTCTTTAGCATACGGTAACTATCAAACTGATGTAGTGCGACCTGAATGAGTCTTCCAGAAGAGTTTTAATCCATATCAAAGGCGGAATCAATGATACGAACTTGATTACAGCTTGATTTTCCTTAATTCACTTGTTTTTATTGATTTCACAGCTTTACAGATCAGTTGACAATTCGACAGCACCTCGGCTCTGAAATCCGGATCATTACAAATGATGAACCATGCTCAGCTATATATAGACATCCCATTTCGTATGAAATGCCTTTCTCATTTCGTGCGAAATGATCAATCAACATACAAAACCTAATTTTCCGACATCTAAGCAATGGTTTATCCTATCTAGATACAAGACTCGATAAAGACAAAGTTAACAGACATTAATGCACCAACACTTAAAAATCAAAATTTGAATTCTGGTGATGAAATCTGAAATAAAAATTAAAATTGAAATCTGGTGATTTGTTGTTTGTTTTGATAATTATCTTGTTAATAAATAAAACATAATGTGGATAATGAATTTAAATTAGGAAAGATGTAACTTAATTCAATTATTAAAATAATGATTTAAATCTAATTTTTTATATAATTACAATCCTACCCTTAACAACTAAAAATGAAATCAAGGGTCCAGATCTGTTCACGCAGTTCACTCTTGGGAGGTTATTCACACAGGAACCCTACCCTATTATATATATATATATATATTCATACATATATATACATATTAACATTTTTGCGATTTGAACGATTTTATTGGAGATCCTTTATTTGTTATTATGTCTACTTATTCACAATATATATCTACGAGTTGCGCTTCGTAATATATATGCATAAGTATGGACATATTCGACATACATCGTAATTCATGTATTACGTCATTTCACACATATATTATACTTAAACACTTAATATGACAAATAACACATCAAGTTAATTCAACCATTATTTTTCATGTTTATCACGATTTTCACACATAATGCGATTTTCGATCTAATTTACCGTTTTACAACACATACGCTTAAACATAGCATCAATCCATATCATCATGTAATCACTTAACAAATCACATTACACATACTCATATTCACGTATCAATTTATAACATACAAAGTTCACCTGAAAATAGAAAAAATAAACTTTTTCTGGACAGCACAGGGTTGTGCCTACATAGGCACGGGGTTGTGCGACCCTTCTGATCAGGGGATTTTGTGTTTATGCTCACAGAAAGTCACGCAACTCTATATAATTCACAGGAAATACAACCCAGTGCATGACTTCCACCTCCGACAAAGACATAAAAGTGCCACTCGGCAAACCTGAGCGCTTTTTAAGAAAAAGACTTCAAGCTAAAAACCGACCAAAAGCCTGAACCCAAAACCTACCCATGGCGGATCAACACACTCTCATGGATTACTTACGGCCTACGGTTGGTAATCTTGGAGCCGCTATCAACCCTCCCAATGTAGATGCCAACAACTTTGAGTTTCGACCTCACCTAATCTAAATGCTCCAAAGTTCTGCCACCTTTCACGACCGACTCGATGAAGATCCCCATTTACATATTACCAACTTTTTTGAAATATGTGACACCTTTCGTATCAACGGAGCCTCCAACGATGCTATCCGGCTCCATATGTTCCCCTTTTCCCTCAAAGATCGAGCAAAAGCTTGGCTAAACACCCTCCCAAGTGGGTCCGTGCACACTTGGGATGAACTTGCACAAAAATTTCTCTACAAATACTTCCATCCCGCTAAAACCGCCAAACTCATGACCGAGATTAATTTATACTCTCAAGAAGACGGGAAATCTTTGTACGAGACATGGGAGAAGTTCAAGGAGTTATTAAGGAAATGCCTGCATCATGGTCTTGAACGTTGGTAACAAGTGTCCATTTTCTATAATGGACTGTTACCACACACAAGGCAAATCCTTGATTCTAACTATGGGGGACTCCTTGGGAATCGGCGCCCCGAGGAAATTTATAACCAAATTGAAGGAATTGCTCAAAATAGTTTTCAATGGCACACTCCTAGGGGCTCGAAATCCATAGCCCCGAGAGCCCATAAAGTGGACAAAACCACTTCTTTACAAGCTCAAATCAAAGCCTTAACTTCAAAAATAAAGAAACTTGAACTAAATAAAACGGTTTCGGTTATGGCTTCAAAAATAAAGAAACGCGACCACCAGGTGCCTCAAGTAACTCCTTCACCCCCGAGTGGTGAAATCACCCAACTTTAGTTGGAGGGAATCAGGGGGTAATAACCAACAAAATCAAAATCAACGATCTAACTTTCAACAACAACCCCGAAATGAGTAACAAGGTTTGTAACCACAACAAGGATGAAGAGAAAGACGTGAGGATCTCATCACTCGTCTTTTTCTCCGAATCCGAAAATAGGTATTCAGAAAGGTTCCTACAAACCGAGGCCGAAATTAGGAACCAACGGGCTAGCATGCAAAATATTGAAAAACAAGTAGGCCAACTCGCCCAAAATTTCTCCAAAAGACCACAAGGAGCCTTGCCTAGTAATACCGAACCAAACCCAAACGCCCAAGTAAACATTATCAATTTAAGAAACCAGAAGGTAGGACCTGACAATGAACCAACATTACCCCAAACCACTACACGACCCATAGACACACCCATAGCCAATAACGCAGAAAATAATCAGCCCCAAAATAACGAGCCAACCAAACTGCCACAGGTCCCTTACCTCGGTCGTTTACTACAGCAAAAGACCGACAAGAAATTCACCAAGTTTGTAAGCTTACTTAACAACTTCACAACAATCTCCATTTCGTGGAAGTCCTCACGAAAATTCCAAAATACTCCAAATTTATGAGAGACTTTCTCACTCACAAAAGAAAGATTGTGTCAATCCAACTAGTCAACTTGAGTGAAGAATGCTCGGCGGCACTCCTCAACAAACTCCCCCAAAAGAAGATTGATCCCAGAAGCTTCACCATTCCTTGCTCCATCGGAGGATCACCGATAAGCAATGCGCTTGCCGACCAAGGACCTAGCATTAACCTAATGCCTACCTCCATGTTCAACCGACTCGAGTTAGGAAAACCACGTCCTACAAGGATGAGCATACAACTTGCGGAAAGGGCGGTAAAATACCCTTCAGGTTTCGCGGAAAATCTCTTGGTCAAGGTTGGGGAATTTGTTTTCCCGACCAACTTTGTATCATAGATATGGAGGAAGACATCGAGATACCACTCATATTAGGAAGACCATTCCTTACCACCGCATGAGTAGGACAACGCGTGGAGGAGGACCCGGTCAACTACATCAAAGCAATAAGTACGAACCTAAACTATGCCCTCAGCCAGTGCAACTTGGGATGCGAGTCATCCTACTCGGGTAACATTTGACCGACTTTAGGTCTAGCCAAGGACCCTTATAATCGTGGCACACCATGGAGGCATACCATGGACTATCCAACAATAAAGTAGTTTTAATCTTAGTGTAACTTTTAGTCAAAGCTTTTATTTTTAAGTTTCCTTTTGGTAGGAATAAAATACACTCAAAGGGAGGATGGAAATGGCCAAAGGACGCTGAAACAGCACCCCATGCACGAAAACAGATGTCTCCTGATGCAAAATCTTCAAAACATGAAGTGTAGCACGGGGCCGTGTCTCAAGTCTACAAAAAAATTTGATTATGGAACCTTCACACGGGGCTGTGTCCTGTAAGTACACCCCCGTGTTTGTCTTCTAGAAATTTTCGTTGTTGGCACTTTTGATACGGCGCCATGTCTCACACATACGCCCCTGTGTCCAGTGCCTGATTTTGGAAAAATTTGGTGTTTTTAACCAACATTTACACATTTAATCAAATCTAACCAATTTTGGACACATTGAGGATAATGTGTAATTTAAGTGTGGGGGGGGGGGGAGACTTGAATTTGTTTGTCCTAAAACAAACCTTACACAAAACTCTACTTGGAACTGCTAAAACACCCCAAATCTTTTACAAAAATAATTTTTTTTAGTTTGTTTTGGCTTGTTTATAGTTTAAGTTAGAAAACCAAGTTCTAAAAATTCAAGTTTTTAAAAATTTACAACCGATAGCGCCGTGAAAAAAAGAACCATATAAGAAAAATTCATTAAAAGGCATGACAAATTTTTAAAATTTGATTGTATATATATTTTCACACTTTTACCCCTTTCCCACAAAATTGTGAGTTTTTTAGCCTTTACCGAGCATTAAATATCATATCCATACCAAATGCTCATTTTTTATTTCTTGTGGGAATAGCCCGTATGGTTGTACAAATCTAGAACTTGACAAGACAATACATTTATGGTCCTTACTGACTAATCTAAGTAAGTATATGATTGAGGCAACGGACCTTAAACCCTTTTTCTTTCTTCAACCTTATTTTCTATTTTAAATCCCCCCAAACAAAAATTCCCCTTAGTCAACCCCTTTGAGCCTAAACCCTTCATTTCGAAACACACAAAACACCATCACCCAAAAACCATCTTTTACTTTAATACCCTTTTATTTTAGTAAAATTCGCTTCTTTTAAAAATACGTAGAAGCATGTGACTTTATTCAATAAAAAAATCTCTAGTTGCTTGAAATAAAATAAGCAAAATTATTGCTTATAAGCATTTAGTTATGATTGTCACAAATAAATTTTCAAAAGAAAACCAACATTTTACGCCTTTAACCACTTTTCAAATAAAACTACCCTACCTTTAACCAAAAACCTACCCTTTCAAAGTCCTCTTGATATTTACAAAGATTAAGTTAAAAAGGAGGAGGTTTGATTTCTTGTCAAGCATATGGTAGGAGTAAGTTCCATACCGGGACCGAGCGTTTCCCTTATACATCTTCGGCCGAGTGTTGAATGATCACTTGTGAGGTATGTGAATATATATATATATATATATATATATATATATATATATATATATATATATATATATATATATATATATATATATATATATATATGTAGCTAAATGAAATTTTTAAAGTTATGTTTTGCCCAAAAATGTTTATTTTTCTTAAAAAGTTCTAAATAAATCATGTCGATTACGATTGTAAATAAAATAAAAACAAGAATAAAAAAACTTGGATTCCCGACACTCTACAAACAAGACCCAAAAACTTTTCTTCTACCCATTCCATTTGGGTGTGCAAGCAATATTAAAGAGTTTTACTTGAGGACAAACAAATATTCAAGTGTGGGGGTATTTGATATGCACCAAATGTAACATATAAATTGTATCAAATAAGGTATAAAAACAACCCTTTTTAGTACTAATATTGAAAAAGTGTGTTTCTTTGTATACTTTTGATTTTCAGGATTAAAAGATCCTAGACGTATAAAAGGAACAAATTAACAGCAAAAACGAGCGTAACTACGAAAGAAGAAGATGATATAATATACCAATCCTTCGAGCTTCACCCCAAGACCAAGAACAACAAACTAGAAGCTAAGCATGGGTTGTGCCTGCCGGGCATGGGGCCGTGCCCCACCAAATATTCCATGAAGAAGACGACAAATAGATACAGACAAGGGTCACGGGCCGTGGTTAACTCTTATATTTGCAAATCTTGGATCGTAGAGCAAATACAAGGGCCACAAGGCCGTGCCGTTGACACACCGGGACTGACAAGCTCAATAAATGAAGATAGGGAAGAAGAAGGGCATGGGGTCGTGCCTACTCGACACGGTATAACAACCCTCCTAAAAATATTTCCAACACTCCTAAATATATTTTAAAATATTTAGAACACCCCTAAAATGTCTTAAAATACACCCCGTATACGGAAACTGGTCCCAAAATACCTTTATATAATTAAAAATAAAATAAAAACAAATAAATGAGTCTATCGCGGGGCGCGACAGACTACCCTTGAGTCTTCGCGGGCCGCGAGCGAGAGAACAAGCGGTATCACCCGGAGCCGCCACGTGTCACATACGCGTCGAACCTATACATATGACCGGACCAAGCTACGCCGTAGACCCCCTACGTCGCAGGGCGCGAAGGCCCCTTGTGACTCCGTCATGGGTCGCGACCCGCTGGCCGATCAAAACTATAAATAGAGGTCGTTGGCATTCAATCCCAACTCATTCAAAACTTTACTTTCTCTCTCAAATTTCTGCATAGAAAATATAATATCGGGCATAATACCCCCCTAAATAACGAAGTTCTGCCTCGTTGCAAGTATCATAACCCCCGGTTACATATTAGATACGTTGCACGATTGATCTAGTGCTCCGTAACGGCCATTGAGGCTCTGCCCAACGTAGTCGTTGGAGTTCTGTCTCGGGGAGGGTAATACTAATGTAAAATTTGGGTTATTATACTAACGCGTGTGCATTGTGTAATTAATAGATAATCACCAGAAAATCACAAAGTAAAACCCTAAAGTTGCAATGTGAGTAATCCTCCCTTTTGCAAACTGTTTTTACAAAACCTCAAATTTTTTCAATTATATTTAACAGTGATTGAGTATTTGTATTCTACAATTATCGTCGGTATGTTGGGGTTTTGTATACAAAATTTGTTACTACACTATGAGTAGTAACATTGCCACAAGTCGGGTTGACAGTACCGTGGGTGGTAATTAAAGTAGATGGAAGCGAGATCGCCCTCAATATTGTAAAACTGATTTACCTGTCTTGATTAAATTGTGATTCACTCACCAGTATTTCCCACTGACAAAATGTTTTTAGACGCGTTTCAGGTAACAAAATGTGAAAGCCAAATAGATGCCAGCTGGACAGCACTGAAGACTTGGAAAAGTGGCTATAAAAGTTACCTAAATAAAGAAGATATTTTATTTCAATAAAATAGGGTTTATCCCTGTAAACCTGTTTGTAACGAAACTTCGGTTTTATACCAATATGGGTATTATTATAAAATGTGGTATTTTACTCTGATAAATATTTCCTAACTACAGTCCTGATGTAATTTCCGCTGCCAAATAATGATAAACACCGATACCACCATCTCTGAGTAGGCTGCGGCCGCCCGCCTCCCGAGGCAGGGGTCTGGGGTTGCGACAGAAGGCGGTATCAAAGCTACAGCCACTGATTTCAGCCACAGAAGTGTTCTGCTGACACCAAAATTCTATTTGTTATGTTAGGAAATTATCTATGGAAATACGTGCGTATATTATTGTTGTGACAACCGGTAGTTTACGCCCTTAATTACATGATTAACAGGAGATTAACGGGATAATAAATAGTGTTTACGATGCAAATTAACTTAACTAGGCCCTCAGAAAGCTTAGGAATGCCTATTCGGTCCTACAGTACGCGTATGACGGTCTGCGGGAAATCTGCAGAATATTACACGGTGACAAACTGAAACCATACAAAATTCTGACAACGCCGGCGAATATTAAATTTTTACAATATATTTTGGCTTAGTAATTAAATTTTTATATCCGTAGTCGGAACTGGATCGAAAAACGAATTTAAAAGAACAACGACGCAATTTTACGCGGTTATTACCATAACCGACAACAAACACGCAAACACCGACTATCGATCCTAAATTTTCGCGTTTAATACTAAAATTTTATTCTGTGATGTTCCGACAATTTAAGGGTTTTGAAAACGGGTTCGTAGGATTTGACGGGCCACTAGCAACACGAGATTTGGGCTTATGGGCCTTGGGCCCAAGCCCAAAACCCACAACACTAACCTGCTTATAAATAGGACCTTAGCCCCTTTTAGTTCTCATTCCACCAAAAACCAAACACAGACTTTAAGTCTATCTTACCCTCTCTCTCTCGATTACACTTACAGGCAACACCACAGGAACTAAACCCCAACTCCCTTTCGAGCTTCTGCCGGCGAACTCACGGTCGGCTGACGGCTCCGATTAACCGGTAACCTGACCACATCCACACTCCAAACATGATGCATAACCTCTCCTCCCTTACACCACTTTCATTGTTCATCTCTTTCTCCGGTCTCCCTAAATCGGCGACTGAATAAAGGTGGTGCCGTCGCTCACGGCGGTGGTGGTTCTCAATGCCACGGCAGTCAACGGCGCCCCCTCCTCTGGTGAGCGACAGTCAGACGAGAGAAGAGAGAGAGACGAGATGAGAGAGAGAGAGAGACAAAAGGGACGGAGAGGAGAGAAAGAGAACCGGTTGTGGTGGTGAGCGACGACGGCGGCAGCGGCGGTCCGAGACTCGGTCCGGCGGTCTGAGATTCGGCCTGGCAATCTTTGTCAGGGTCCGGCGGTCTTAGTCTTTATCCGATAGGTTCTGACAGTTGGAGATGATGATTACACTTGTTGCTGCTGATGATGTTCAGGTCAGTTTTGGTTAAAGTCAGATTAGCGGGTATCAGCTCGGGTTTCATTTCAGGAGCGGCGTTAGTTTCGGGTTTTATCCCAGGTCAAAGTTGCGGGTCAGGTCTCGGGTCAGGTCAGATTCACTCTCGGCTCTTAGCTGGTTCAAGGATGGATTCGTGTTCAGATTCGGGTCGAAGGTGGTTCAAGCTCCAAATTCCAGTTTGGTTCGAGTTTGGTTCAAAGAATCGGGTTATGTTTGGTGCGGAATCATTCAGTTCAGATTCGGTTCAAAATACAAGGAACAAGTCAGCAGGTTTCTCTCATCGATTTGACTTGGTCAGACGTGCTTTCGGTTCGGTCAATGGGTTCGAGTAAGGCAGTCATAGAGATTAGACGGTTCGGTTAAGTTGACTTGGTCGAACCGAGTCAACTCGGTCAAGCCTGGTCAACTCAGCGAGTCAACTCGGTCAACCAGGGTTGACTCGGTCAACTCAGCTTTTCGACACGAGAGTTTGGTAAAGTCTTGGCGCGATAAATACTTATGTTATTTTTATAATTTTAATATTACCGTGAAAACGAGCTCTCAAAACCGAACAAATCGATAAACTGATAGTTACAAATTTAATTGAATTGTTTATTATCTTGTTTATACTAATTGATTATACAAAAGTGTTGTTGAAAATTGATTGAATTTCGATAAAATAACGACAACTTGTGTTGTCGGGGGCGTCCAAAAACAGAGGAAACTCTGTCCGTTTTTCGAGAGAATCCGTATAACGAAATACGTTTTTAATATAAAAACATAACCGATCGACTACAAACGACTTTTATAGAAATAAAATACAAGCTTATAATATTTTCGATAACATTTTACAACATACGAAAACTACGATTCGGACATTATTTATGACAATAAATATAGTTATTATATTTATTCTAAAATACGAAGTCTCGACAATTCTTTTATAAAATAAATATAATTTATATATTTATTTATTTCAACTATCAAGCGAAACGAATTCGTTTTATAAAAATAAATATAGTTTTTATATTTATTTCAAATATCGTACCACACGAATTCTTTTATAAAAATAAATATAGTTTGTATATTTATTTCAAATATCGTACCACATTGAATTCTTTTATAAAACTAAATATGGTTTTATATTTATTACAAACTTCAAACAAGTCGACAAAACTTTTATAAAATAAATATAACTTTTTATATTCATTTCAAAACTCCTAAACGGCACATTATATATCATATATATCAACGTACGAGTTTGTTACATGTTATTTTCATATAAATGTTTATTACACGCACATACGACTTCTCGAGACGACTAACGCGATGATAACGATATATTTATATTTTTATGTAAATATTTATACACTCTAAATCTCTCGAGAACTAAGTCTTTCTAAGACTTATTAGTTATTACTGACAATAAACAAACTAAACAAAGTTTAACTTAGTCATTTTCGTTAAGTTAACAACTTACCGTCGAATCGTTCGATTAGCAATTTGGTAGAGCTCGGTGACACGTAGTTTAGTTACCGCATTTATTTAGAAGCTTATAAAATATTCCGTGATTAGGGATACTATAGAATGCACGTTAGCGAGTCATATCTTGGAAACGACATCACGAAGTCGTAGTTAGCTAGCTTTGCACATGGAAATCCAGGTGAGTTCATAACCCCACCTTTTTACGGTTTTACATTTTTTTATAAATGTTTTCGGGGTGGAAAGACAAGCACTTTTTGCGAAGCATACAAGATTTTCGATAAACATAAATTACGTATTTCTAAACCATTTTACAAACAAGCTTTAACTATCACAAATGGTTGTGAACTTTAATAAACACAAATGGTTTACAAATAATTTATGTTAACTATACCGGTTTTTCAAGCAAGAGTATTTTTCGAAATGTGCATACACAAGTATTCTAGTTTTCTAAACTACGAGAAAGTACAAATACAAACGAAATGTTAAACTAAGGAATGATACAATAGATCATGTCACGAATAGGGTAACATAAGCACCATTAATCATTTACATACCAAGACCGTAGAACAAAAGGTTAGATCTAATGGGTTTCTGTCGGAACCCCCAACCCCTTTTTGCAAACCTGGGAACGGGCGGCCGCGGCCAGTTTCGGTGGTATCTTGTTTTTGTCTATTTTGGCAGCGGAATTTTCATCAGGACCGTAGTTAGGAAATATGTGATCATAGTAAAATACCACACTTTCATAATATTAAACACATGGGATAAAACCCAAGTTTTCAGTACACATATTTTCATAGAAATAAATCCTACTTTTATTTAGTAAAAAAATCTATTTCTTTTAGGTAACTTTATTGCCACTTTTTCAAACTTTTAGTGCTGTCTAGCTGGCTTTTATTTGGCTTTCACATGTTGTTACTGTTGTTGCATATCTCTGTCGATTTCGTTATGTATCGAGTCTTGTAACAGATTAGAAAGACCACGACACGTAGAATGAGAATAACGGGAAACAGAGATGAATTAGCCACTTCGTACGAAGTGACAAGACAAGTTCGTACGAACTGGCAGTTCGTACGACCTGGGATGTTGGTTTCGTGCGAACTGACCATCTCTATAAATAGATGTCTTGGGTCTCTCATTTGTAACATTCCTGATTCCGGTAGCGAAGCTCTGCCGAAGTGTTTCCAAGCCTGTAAAACGTTGTTATATCAATACAAGTGACAGTTAATCTACTTCTAAGTGCATATCAAGCTGAATGAAGATCAAATCAATGAATTCCACCTCTGGTTTAATCTAGAACTCTTCTGATCGACTCGTTTAGATCGATTCCCCGATCCTATCAAGTGGTATGAGAGCTCATGAGGAAGAGTTCTTACCATTTCAGCTTGTTTTCAAGAAAAAATCTCACTTCTACTCATTCTTTTACATTTTTTCATCAAATTACAGAGTTTTTATGGATAAAATGACCTGATTTTCACATATTACACGCGGAATACGGTTTTAAACAATCCTTGAAAAAAATCAGAACTTAATTCAACCTAAAACCTGATTAAATTTGACAAAAACTCATCAGATCGTTCGAACATGACTCAGATCGTGTGAAATTAGGGTTTCAGTTCATTTGAAATAGGTTCAGGACGTACGATTTGAACCAGTCCATTTGGAAAGTTGAACCAGTCTGCACGAAGTGGGTTAAAATCATCAGCTCGCACGAGGTAGTTTGAAATTGACCTCAGTTCGCACGAGGAGGTCTGTTGAACCAGTTCGCACGAGGAGGTCTGTTGAACCAGTTCGCACGAGGAGGTCTATTGAACTCAGTTCGCACGGATTGAGAGATAAGTAGTTCGTTTGAAATTGAACTCAGTCCGCACAGTTTGAGATATAACAGGTCGTTTGAAATTGACATCAGTTCGCACGGATTGAGATCATTCCAGTTCGCACGGATTGATCTCCAGTTCGTTTGAAAGTATACCAGTTCGTTTGAAATTTGTGTCTTTGTGAATCTTTGAAACCGAAACATGGAAAATGAATTCTACAACGCATTTGCTACTCCGATCACTATGGCTCAGAACGTGAACTTAGAGAATGAAATGGGCACCATGCAAAAACCGCCTAAGCTCATGAATATCGAAGAGTATAACGGATGGGAGGAAATTTTCGAAAATTGGGTTCAAGCGAATACGGAGAGGTTGTTGCTATCAAAGATTTAGATGATGATGAGAAAAAGAAATACAAAAGTGAAAAGATGATGATCAGTATTTTTCAACAAGCTATTAAGGAAGACATCCTGATTTTATTGCAACACAACGGAAGTGCACACTCAATGTGGAAAGCACTAAAAACGAAGTTTGTTGGAAGTTAAGACATGATCAAGAACAAAAAGTCGCTTGTGAAGAAAGAATTTGATCTATTTCGTGGATTGAAAACTGAAAACACCAAACAGATTATAGAAAGATATTGCAATTTGGTGGTTAACATGAACGATTGGATATCAAGAAAGATAGAGAGGAATGGGTTGAAAAATTGGCCGATGCATTGCCACAAGATGTTTGGGGCACATATCTTATGATGTTGAAGAATAATGATGATTTTGCAAATCTATCATTGAGCAAGTTTATTGAAAAACTCGAAGTTCAAGAGATGGAACAACGGAAGATGGCGAAAATGAAGGACTTTAATGGTGAACAAGACATTGGTATATACTACAAAGGAAGTATGGTTGATAAGACCAACATTGAACCAAAGATCAAAACTGCATTTAACGCAAACAATTCTTCTAGAGGGTCATCTCAAGGATCAAAAAACAATATCAGATTCTCTTCATATCCGTCATTTGATCCAAATTTTTCAGCAAATAAGAATGGCCAAGTACTACAATGCAACATTGCATTAAATCTTGAGAATGGTAAGAATTTCTCAGAAGAAGTTGCTAAAGGTCATATGTCTTTATTGGTGACTGTTTTAGAGTCTTATGAAAGTTTGGTAGCCGGAAGGATTGGTAATCCAATGTTGACCAAAGAGGATTACGATCAGATTGATGCTGAGGAGATGGAACTCATGGATATAAAGTGGTGTATGGCTAGTGTGTTGAGAAGAGCTGAGAAGTTTAAACAGATCACTGGAAGAGATGATTTCCGTGATGCTGGAACTTCACCTTTAGGTTTTGATAAATCTAAAGTTACTTGTTTTCGTTGAAGGGAAAAAGGGCATTTTAAGAGAGAATGCAGAAATCGCGAGGCAAATGGAACTCAAAATCCATTCGGCAACAATGATTATCATCGAAAGGCGATTTATCATCAAGTTGCTCCGCATCAACAACAATCGCCTCAAACTGCACATGCTAAGAAGGAACTGATCGAAGAACCATCAACGAGGAGAGCTTATTATGGTCTGATAGATCAAGATGATGAGTGAATTCCAGAAGGTTTTAATTGGGATAATTATGATCCTAACAGACCTTCTAATATGAAAGCATTTGTTGCTGAAATTTATGAATATTCAACTGCTGAAGAAGAATTAGCGTATGTTTATTACCAATCTCAGCAATTCAGTCCCAAAAAGAAAGAAGAAGAACCGGTTTCAACAAAAGAGGCTTCAGAAAAAGCTCCAATCTTTGATCAATCATCAGATGAAGAGATTACCAGAACCAAAACTGTAACCTTCTTTTCTTGTTTAATCTTTGTTGAACTCTTGAGGTGTATTTTTTAGGTTTTTCAGTAAGATTTACATCTTTTATTTCAGAAATATTAATTTCTGTTAGTTTGAAAACCTTGTTAATCATTTCAGTTTTAACACCTCTTATTGGGAATTCTTCATCAGAATATAATTTGTCAGAATCATTCAAAGTATATGCTACTTTGAATGTTTCGTCATTCAAATTATTTTGTAACATCAGAAAATCTTTATTGTAAACCCTTTTGACTTTTTCAACTGTTGGACTTGAAGTGTCAGACTTTGAATTTGACATTGACTCCTCGGTTTCATCTTTATCCAACACCTGATCGACCACTTTCTTTATTGACATAGACTCATGATCATTATCAGACAATGTGAATGTGACATCAATGTTGTCTAGCAATCCATCTGAAGGTTCAGACTCCCATTTTAAATTGGTTGCCTTTTTTACTCTTTCTGAATTATGATTTCATGGAGAATATCCTTTTTCAAGCGGGGGTGGAGACCGTGTATAATTGACACTATGTTTCTTACCAGTATTCTTTACTTCAGATGTCTACTCTTCTTCAAACGCTTTCATGTCTTCAACTGTAGGGTAAATCCTGTCAATCACATAAGAAGCACATGAGTAACTTTTCAATAACCTATTTACCCTCTCAGTTTCTATCCTCTGAGTTTCCAATTTTTGCTCAAGTTCAGCACATTTCTCAATGTAATTATTGATGATTTTCTGCTTCGTCATGAACGCTCCATTGAGTGTCTTCATAGCTATCGCTTGTTCATTGCTTGACTTGTTGTATTGATTCATAGCTTTGTTTAAAACATCATAAGATTCTTTCAATCTGTTCATGTTATGAATCAATTTGTTGTTGTGCCTTTTCACAGTATCACAATTTTCACATTTTTTCAGGTAGTATCTGCTTCCTTCTCAAACTTGATAGCTGGAATTTCTTTAACCTGCTTCTTTATCACTTGAACATTTTCTTCAGGTTTGAATTCTTCCATTTTTCCTGCAAACTACAAATTATCCTTATCAGATGAAAATTTTCTTTGAGAATATTCAAACTTTTGAATTTCTTCACTATCATCATCACTCTCTTCATCTGATGATTGATCAAAGATTGGAGCTTTTCCTGAAGCCTCTTTTGTTGAAACCGGTTCTTCTTCTTTCTTTTTGGGACTGAATTGCTGATATTGGTAATAAACATACGCTAATTCTTCTTCAGCAGTTGAATCTTCATAAATTTCAGCAACAAATGCTTTCATATTTGAAGGTCTGTTAGGATCATAATTATCCAATTAAAACCTTCTGGAATTCTCTCATCATCTTGATCTATCAGACCATAACAAGCTCTCCTCGTTGATGGCTCTTCGATCAGTTCCTTCTTAGCATGTGCAGTTTGAGACGATTGTTGTTGATGCGGAGCAACTTGATGATAAATCGCCTTTCGATGATAATCATTGTTGCCGAATGGATTTTGAGCTCCACTTGCCTCGCGATTTGTGCATTCTCTCTTAAAATGCCCTTTTTCCATGCAACGAAAACAAGTAACTTTAGATTTATCAAAACCTAAAGGTGAAGTTCCAGCATCACGGAAATCATCTCTTTCAGTGATCTGTTTAAACTTCTCAGCTCTTCTCAACACACTAGCCATACACCACTTTATATCCATGAGTTCCATCTCCTCAGCATCAATCTGATCGTAATCCTCTTTGGTCAACATTGGATTACCAATCCTTCCGGCTACCAAACTTTCATAAGACTCTAAAACAGTCACCAATAAAGACATATGACCTTTAGCAACTTCTTCTGAGAAATTCTGACCATTCTTAAGATTTAATGCAGTGTTGCATTGTAGTACTTGGCCATTCTTATTTGCTGAAAAAATTGGATCAAATGACGGATATGAAGAGAATCTGGTATTGTTTTTTGATCCTTGAGATGACCCTCCAGAAGAATTGTTTGTGTTAAATGCAGTTTCGATCTTTGGTGCAATGTTGGTCTTATCAACCGTACTTCCTTTGTAGTATAGACCAATGTCTTGTTCACCATTAAAGTCATTCATTTTCGCCATCTTCCGTTGTTCCATCTCTTGAACTTCTAGGTTTTCAATAAACTTGCTCAATGATAGATTTGCAAAATCATCATTATTCTTCAACATCATAAGATATGTGCCCCAAACATCTTGTGGCAATGCATCGGCCAATTTTTCAACCCATTCCTCTCTATCTTTCTTGATATCCAATCGTTTCATGTTAACCACCAAATTGCAATATCTTTCTATAATCTGTTTGGTGTTTTCAGTTTTCATTCCACGAAATAGATCAAATTCTTTCTTCAAAAGCGATTTTTTGTTCTTGATCATGTCTTGACTTCCAACAAACTTCGTACCGTTTGAGCGAAAGTGGTATCAGAGCCACTTGATAGGATTTTTTGATCTGATGCCACTTAGAGTCGATCAGAAGAGTTCTAAACCAAACCAGAGGCGGAATTCATTGATTTGATCTTCATTCAGCTTGATATGCACTTAGAAGTAGATTAACTGTCACTTGAATTGATATAAGAACGTTTTACAGGCTTGAAGACACTTCCGCAGAGCTTCGCTACCGGAATCAGGAATGTTACAAATGAGAGACCCAAGACATCTATTTATAGAGATGGTCAGTTCGCACGAAACAAACATCCCAGGTCGTACGAACTGGTCTTGTCACTTCGTATGAAGTGGCTAATTCATCTCTGTTTCCCGTTTTTCTCATTCTATGTGTCTTGGTCTTTCTAATCTATTACAAGACTCGATACAGCACGAAGTCGACAGACATATGCACCAACAAACCCCCCCTTGGATGTTGACGAGTCTTCAGTACGAGTCTTCAGTATGTCGAGTCTTCAGACTTGATCAGTCCTTTCGCTCTCTCCAAAGTATCTTTCTCTGTAAGCATCCTCAATCTCTCTCTTCTCTTCTATCTTTCTCTTTCTCTCTCAGAATCGCAATCTGACTCTTCAAATTCTCTTGATCAATTCTCTTGATTCTTTATGCTCTTCAGCATTAGCAGCTGGCGTAGACGGCATGATTCGAACCTGACTCTAAAGTCTTCAGACTCCCCCTTGGATATTGATCCAAAATCTGTATCTGGCTCTTACGTCTTCATACTCCCCCTTTCGATAAGCTAGGATCGCAGTCTGGAATTCACTCGTTCCAAGAGTCGTAACCTGGCTCAAACTCTGCTCAGGCTTATACACGGGGATCTCTCTTTGCAGTTTCACAGGTTCAGGATCGTTGCCTGGCTCTCAGAAACCTGGATCTCATCTGCATATCCTCAGGAGTTGAAACCTTGCTTTTCCAACGCTTTTGACCTGCACTTTTAAATTTTCATTTCAAACACACTTTTCAAGTTTTATCTTCACTTTTAAATTTTCATTTCAAACACACTCTCCCAGTCCATTGTTGTTAATCATGCTTAGCACTAGGAATTTTGAAAATCAGCTTTTCAACATCAGTTGTCGAAAATAAGATGAGATAAAATCTTTTTAATTTTTCAAAATTTTATGCTAAAACACACTAAAAATCTTTTTGGATTTTTGTTTTTTTTAATGGAAAGTAGTAAAGAAATATATACAGACAATATTTTTGTGAGTTTGTGTAAGAGTATCATATCAGTTTTTGACAAATCACTAACACCGTTGAGCTTTAAACACATTGAGCTTTAACACTTGAATGAAAGTTAAATCAAGTTCAACTTAATGACCTTGATTAACCAACTTGAAGGTTCTTATCAACAATACACCTTGAAAGTCGAAACATGACAGTTTTGAAATTTTCAAGAAAAATACCACTTGTAAGTTTGTTCACAAAAATATTTTTCAAGAATGATGCCGATTCCTGCTTCACGATTACCAACTTGGGAGCTCTGGCAAGTCAGTTTTTTCAGTTAAAGAGATTCACCCAAGCCTGACGGTCCTTGGGTGATTCCGAGTCATCATCGGATTCCGAGTCATCAACACTCGGTTTCTTTCCTTTCTTATTTTTCTCATAAAATTCCTATACCCCTTTGACCTTCCTGTCAACCATTTTTCCCAAAATATTTTGAACTGTAGGGTAAAAGGCTTTTTCAACATCAACTTCTTTCTTTTCAGAAAAGAATTGATTTGAAATCTCAACTTTTCCAACTTCTTGTTTTAAATTTTCAGTCCGCAATGGTGGAAAGTTTGCATCATCCATTGTTGGAACTGAATTTTCACTTTTTAGCTCAACTTGTGGCTCCTCTGACTTTGACGAGTCAGACTTATCGCCAGAAAGTGGCTCCTTTGCTTCCGAAGAAACAAATTCATCGCCAGAACTATCTTCTGATTTCTTAACAACCCATTTTTGATTGTCAAGATTCACTCTTCTTTTGTAAAAACTTTTTGAACTCTCACCAACCTCAAATTTTGAATATTTAAACATTTTAAATTGTTCGGTTGGTGGTTCATTATCAACCATCTTTTTTTTTTCAATTTTTCAGAGACTCCCTGTTGTGTTTTGGTTGCCTTTGGACAGTTCAAGGCAATGTGACCAACTTTGTGACATTGATAACAGATTCTATTTTCCTTCTTCTGAGCAACTTCATTCTTCATACCCTCTTGCTTCTTAGCAAGGAATTCTTTTTTCGATTGCTTCCAGAATGAGCTTTTTTCTTCTTCTTCTTCTTCTTCTTCCGAACTTGCTCCTGAAACAAATACAGTTTTTGGTTTATAAGTTTTCTCATTTTTATAATTTTCTGGTGGAATAAAACCTAAATCCTTCTTTTTGAAATTACTGTTATGGTTTGGTTTCTTTTGATCACCAGAACCAGAACTGTAACATTTTTTCTTGTTTAATCTTTGTTGAACTCTTGAGGTGTATTTTTTAGGTTTTTCAGTAAGATTACATCTTTTATTTCAGAAAGAGTAAATTTCAAAGTTCGTCCTTTATGTATGTCTAAAATATCAAAGTATGTCCTTTATCTTTAATAACTTCAGAAAACATCCTTAATGTTTGAAAAACCAATCAGGTTATGTTCTTTAGTCATAACACAATTAGTTTTCATGGTTAAAGTTGACTAAGTCAATCCCACATAAGGGTATTTTAGTCATTTTATCCTAAATATTATAATAAATAATCAATTACACCATTCCCACCCCAACCAATTACACAGACAACTCACTTAGCCACCTCCACTACCACTCCCTTTACTCTCACCACCATTCCCACCCCAACCACCGTCCACGGCCACCCCCTAGACACCACCATTTCACCTGCAATCTATGGCAACCTCCGGCCATCACCACCCGCGCCTGCCGGAAATAAACTCAAGCAACAACAAACCATCAGAACCACCACCACCGAGCCTGCAACCTCCGGCAATCTCTAGCCATCATCACCCATAACCACCCGCCGGACATAAATCCAAGCAACAACAATTTTAGTAGGTAAATTAATGCCCCAAATGGTGAAAGAATCATCGTATGCCTCGGAAGATAGAACCAGTTTTAAATCTCAGGCTTCAATTATAGATCTCAAACATCAATTACAGATCTAGGGCTTCATCATAAGTTCCGAAAATTTCAAGTCTTCACTTACAGATCTAGATCTCAGGCTGGTCACAGCGGTTAGGGTTTCAATCACTGAACAGATCTCCAAAAATTTCACTGAACAAATCACTGAACAAATCGTGTGCTGGTCACAGTGGTTAGGGTTTCCGAGTGCTGGTCGCGCGGTGGTGGGGGAAGTGGTGGTGGTTAGGGCGGTTGACGACGCCGAGGAACTCTGTGTCCATGGAAACGATGTCGATGCTTCAAGATGGTGGTTGCTGATAGGGTGGTGGTGTTGGTGGTGGCAGGTGGATGGTGGTGATGGCGGTTATGGTGGAGACGGTGGGAGCAGGTGGTGGTGGTGGTAGGGGAGTTAGAGAGAGATAAAAATGTGATAGAGAGAGAAAAATTATGTCTCTATATATGTATAATTAGAGAGAGAGAGAAGAGAGAGAGTGTGTGTGTTCTAGAGAGAGAGACAGAGTGTGGGAGAGAGAGAGAGGATGATGGTAGAATGACATTAATGCCCTCATGTGCTTCTCACATGACCTGACTTAACTGGGAAAACAAACTAGGTTTAGGGTAAAGGACATAACCTGAATGGTTTTTCAAACATTAAGTATGTTTTCTGAGGTTATTAAAGATAAAGGACATACTTTGATATTTTAGACATACATAAAGGACGAACTTTGTAATTTACTCTTTCAGAAATATTAATTTCTGTTAGTTTGAAAACCTTTTTAATCATTTCAGTTTAACACCTCTTATTGGGAATTCTTCATCAGAATATAATTTGTCCGAATCATTCAAAGTATTTGCTACTTTGAATGTTTCATCATTCAAATTATTTTGTGACATCAGAAAATCTTTATTGTAAACCCTTTTGACTTTTTCAACTGTTGGACTTGAAGTGTCAGACTCTGACTTTGACATTAACTCCTTGGTTTCATCTTTATCCAATACCTGGTCGACCACTTTCTTTTTTAACTCAGACTCGTGATTAGTGTCAGACGATTTGAATATGACATCAATATTGTCTGGCAATCCATCTGAAGGTTCAGACTACCATTTTAAATTGGTTGCCTTTTTTACTCTTTTTGAATTAGGATTTCGTGCAGAATATCCTTCTTCAAGCTGGGGGTGGACACTGTGTATAATCGATACATTGTTTCTTACCAGTATTCGTTTCTTCAGGTGTCTTCTCTTCAAACGCTTTCATTCCTTCAACTGTAGGGTAAATCCTGTCAATCACATAAGAAGCACATGAGTAACTTTTCAATAACTTGTTTACTCTTTTAGTTTCTATCCTCTGAGTTTCCAATTTTTGTTCAAGTTCAGCATATTTTTCAATGTACTGATTGATGATTTTCTGCTTGGTCATGAATGCTCCATTGAGTGTCTTCATAGCTATCGCTTGTTCATTGCTTGACTTGCTATATTGATTCACAGCTTTGTTTAAAACATCATAAGATTCTTTCAATTTGTTCATGTTATGAATCAATTTGTTGTTGTGCCTTTTCACAGTGTCACAATTTTCACATTTCTCAGCTATCTTTTTAGCATCAGCTTCCTTCTCAATCTTGACAGCTGGAATTTCTTTATCCTGCTCCTTTATCACTTGAACATTTTCTTCAGCTTTGACTTCTTCCATTTTTCCTACAAAATACAAATTATCCTTATCAGATGAAAATTTTCTTTGATAATATTCAAGTTTTCGAATTTCTTCACTATCATCACCAAACCATAACAGTAATTTCAAAAAGAAGGGTTTAGGTTTTATTCCACCAGAAAATTATAAAAATGAGAAAACTTATAAACCAAAAACTGTATTTCTTTCTGGAGCAAGTTCGGAAGAAGAAGAAAAAAGCTCATTCTGGAAGCAATCGAACAAAGAATTCATTGCTAAGAAGCAAGAGGATATGAAGAATGAAGTTACTCAGAAGAAGGAAAAGAGAACATGTTATCAATGTCACAAAGTTGGTCACATTGCCTTGAACTGTCCAAAGGCAACCAAAACACAACAGGGAGTCTCTGAAAAATTGAAAGAAAAGATGGTTGATAATGAACCACCAACCTAATAATTTAAAATGTTCAAAAATTCAAAATTTGAGGTTGGTGAGAGTTCAAAAAGTTTTTACAAAAGAAGAGTGAATCTTGACAATCAAAAGTGGGTTGTTAAGAAATCAGAAGATAGTTCTGGCGATGAATTTGTTTCTTCGGAAGCAAAGGAGCCACTTTCTGGCGATGAGTATGACTCGTCAAAGTCAGAGGAGCCACAAGTTGAGCTAAAAAGTGAAAATTAAGTTCCAACAATGGATGAGAGAAATTGATTGAAGATAGCTGTCTATGGGGCCCAATGTGTACCCGAGTATCTTATCAATTATCTTTTCTTTAGTATAAATAGGGGACTTGTGTAATATGGGAGGCACGCCAATTTTGGGCATCTCTCTCTTTTCCTTATTCTGTACTTGTAAAATAATAAATAAATAAAATCTTCAAGCATTGAAGACTCTCTGTTGTTCAAGTAATCTCTCTTTGATCTCAAGTAAGATAGTTTCAAACTCTATTTTGTTCATAAAAATCATGATGAGCTAAGCTCATCAAGTATTGAATCATGGCATAAGTAACATCCTCTTACCCTCTTTTACAAATGGTCCTAATATTATGAGTAATTTTGGTATAAAGTTAAGATAACAAGTCAATAGTTAAGTGATTTAAGGGAACCTTGTCTATGTTTCTCCAACAATCAAATTTAAAGGAGTTTTTAAAATATGACCGGTTTTAATTTGCCTTATACCACCTAAACTATATGATTTGCTAATCTTGTAAAAAGGTCACCATCTCGATACTAATTCAAAAGGTCACAATCTCGATACTATTACTGATGGTATCAGAGCCATGGAATAAAAAGGGGAAGATGTGTTATTAGTGTCATCGAGATGATGCAATATTAAATAGTTTTTCACTTATCTCATTTATTATCATCTTTAACTAACTAATAGTTTTTCACTTAGTGTCATTGAGAAGAGAAAGAACAAAGGGTACAATGATAAAATATTAAATAGTTTTTCACTTATCTCAAATATTATCATCTTTAACTAACTAATTAGTCATAAAGACTATTATCCTCCACACTATTTTTTTTTTTTTTTTTGCTTACTCACATCAAAAGTTATCCTACATATTTCTAAATTTATCCTACACATGTTAAAATTTATCCTACACAACTCGTAATTTATCCCATACACCTCATAATTTATCCTACATTCTAAATTATTTTATATTATTTTATGAAAAAAAATATTTTGAAGATAAGTTACAAATTTTAATGTAGTTAGCTATTAAAGAGGAAAACTACATATTAATGATCTATGTAGGTTTACCAATGTACCCTTATAGTAACATTAAATACTTATATTAAATGAAGTAAAATGAAACATTATTATTGATTAAAATTTCTTCTTTTTTACTTCTTACAAAAAAATCTTCTCATTTGAAGTATCCACTCTATATATATACATATATATAGGGCAAGGATAAATTGAAAACCCACTTAAGTTGAATAAACCCTCAAAACCCAATAACAACCATTGATCAAACTTGATGGATGGCTAGGATTCACTTTTGCCCATCAGATGCTTTTGTGTCCTTTGTCTCAATTTTTTAATATATTTCATGTACTCAAGGGTAATATTAGAATATTAACATAATTTCTCTTACAATCAGACAAAAGTCTGCATGTTGTAAGAAACCCTCACATCAATATTCATCATTACTCTTCTTTTTTCTCCAAATATGATATACCAACTACTTTTCAATATTCTTTTTTGCTCGTATATTTTTTTTTGGTTTTGTTACATGTGTATGTGACAATATATTTTTGTAACATATTTTTTTTTGGTTTTGTTACATGTGTTACATAGAAACGTAACAAATAATTTTTCTATGATCAAATGTTACATAGAAACGTAACATATAATTTTTACATTATTTCTGTAACACAAAAAATGTAACATGCATTTTTCTTTGATTGTTACATTTTTTATGTACCACAAAAAAATGTAACATGCATTTTTTCTTAGATTGTTACATTTTTTATGTAACACAAAAAAATGTAACAGGCATTTTTGCTTTGATTGTTACAAAAAATGTAACGGGCATTATTTATGTAACACAAAAAATGTAACTAGCATTATTTATGTAACACAAAAAAGTGTAAGAATGCACTTTATTTTCAGTAACATACATTATTTATGTAACACGAAAAAATGTAACATGCATTTTTTCTGTGATTGTTACATTTCGTAACTAAGATACAACTAATTGTTACATCCAACAACACTAGATTTTTTAGATTCAACCATAAAAGCAGTAATAAAAAAATCAACATATCCAGAAAACAAGAACTTAATAACATTAATCTTCTTAAACAAGAAAATAAAAAAAAGTTGCAAATCTACAAAACACAACAAAATGAAGATCTACAAAACACAAAAAATTGCAAATCTGGATGACCTTTTAGATCTGGAACACAAAAAAATTTCAAATATGAAAATTACAAAAAAGTGAAGATCTACAAAACATAAAAAAATAAAGATCTACAAAAACACAAACATACTTATGGATCTGGAGGATCTTATAGATCTGGAACATCATGTTCAACATCAAACATCTTTTGGATCATCTTCAACATCGAACCGTCATCTGAAACATCATCGAACATCTTCAACCGGATCTGGAGCATCTTTTGGATCTGGTAGCATCTTCCCGAAGCATCTTCAACCGGAGCATCTGGAGCATCTTCAACCAGAGCGTCTGGAGCATGTTTTTTTATTCGGATCATCTTTTTTGTTCGGAGCATCTGGAGTTTTGGTGGTTGATTATGAAGGATTTTGATAAGAAAAAGATTTTTTTTTTTTGTTTCAGATCTTAGATCTAGAAAATGGTTGTTTAGAGAGAGAGAAGTGTGTGGGATGAGGTAGAGAAGTGTGAGGGTGATAAAGGTTAAGGGGATGTCAGCACGAAAGCTTCTCCATGGGTGGTGGGTTTGTTCCGAATTTTTTTTATCTGAGCAAAGTGGTGGTGGGTTTTTTGGTAGAGGAGAGAGATGAATGAGGAGAGAGGTAGTATTTGTCACACCCTGGCTTTTGCGGAAGCGTGGGTTTAGTTTGGTGTGACTTCTTAATACCATAGCAACAATCACAACATGCTATATGATAAAAACACTTGATGTTCATCCATTAAAATGATTAAAAATACATAACATATTGTTTTAAAACAACAACATCAACCACACGATATGTTTACAAAACATGACTTGTTTAAAAATGAGTTCATAAGACTCGACGAAAAGCTACCAATGACACAAGAACTTGAGACATGCAACTCGTCCAGGAAAGAGTTACACTTCCCAAACCTACGACTCCGGATGACATCCTTATTTAGTACGCAGCTAAACATGCATCACTTGCCAGATCCAACTTAATTACCTGAAATACATGTAGTTTAAAAAAGTCAACAAAAAGTTGAGCGAGTTCATGTGTAAGTCTGTGTGTATAAACCGTTTTAATATGTCTGTAAGTAAAATAGTCCCCGGTATGTAGCAATAAGGAAAAATGATCACCATTTGGTTGCAAATCCAATAGTATGTGTGAATGATGCAGGAAGACTCAAACCTAGCAAATTTGTCTCCGGTATGAAGACATAGTCACCACTATGGGCCCCCGGCCTCATGGGTGTGGGCTCGCTACACCCAAATAGATCTATCACTCATGTCCCGTGGTCCTACGATGAGGATTAATGGCCTTAAGTGTCATGCCCACCACTCACTTGATCGCGTAATAAAAACCCCTCCTTAAGCTAATCATACCAATTATAAAATGCCTGAAATAATTTGTAAACATGTATCCACCCCCGAAGTATAAAACCGAAAACAGTAAAGGAATACAGGGTCATGAACTCACCGTAGTGCGTCTTGACTCGAACTTAAACTCCTTCCGCTACACGACAACCTACAACGTACTAATGTCTATTAGACGAACGGGCCGTGCCTTGGCTTAGAGTTTAGTGTTTTGATTTATGTTACTTTGGTATTATTTTGTTAAAACAATAATAATTATTTTAACTTAACTATCGTTATTAGAAAAATAGTTAGACAACTATTTCGTATCTATTTTCTCGAATATTTTACTAAGTGTTCGGATTTTCGGAAAATTTCGGCAGAGTATCCTCTGTAAATAGAGGTGTCCATGCTTAAATAGCATATCATTTTCTTTTATATATATCCAATAGTTCATTTTCAATAACCAAACCAACATATAGACATACAAAACTTTACATACTTCATTTCAGCTTTATTACTCGAAACAGGACTGTTTTCGAGGATTTTTATAAAATAGTTACCCTTTTCCAAAAATTCTCAATTTTTTTCAGAGTGTCACATATGTTCCACAATTTATTGTGTAAAAATATCAAAGTCTAATTCGTTACCCATATTTTATAGAAAATCATTTTCTTGACTGCAATCAGATTTGTTACCTTCTGATCGCAGTTTACGGAAATATTCACTAAAAATCAACCGTAAGTCCGTTTGACGAAATTCCAGTTGGAGTGTCGTCCTGACAATGGTGTCTATCTACTGTAAAAGTTCCATGAGTTGATTTTACTCAGGTTTTAAGTTATGACTCCGAAAATAACATACTTTTTCTGAAATAAAAATGCAGCTTGAGCGGCTGTCCAAAAATAGTCTTTTAAAAATAGTAAACGGTCTCGAAAAATTATGATTCTAGTGCCATTTGTTTAGTTATTCCAAAATACTCATTTTAGGCTTTAGAAAATCCGTTTTTCGACTTAAAATGATCCCGTTACAGCCTGTTGAAGTTGGCTGGAAATCCAACTCAGCAAGCTGTTTAAGCTTTTGTGTGTGATGAACATTCAACAATCGTAACAAGAATCGAAGTGGAACAAGAGTATGAATGGACTTACTACTAGCACAAGGCTAGGGTTGTAATCTTAGGATGAGATGATAAAGAATGATGGTGAGAAAAGCTTGAACAAGGCTTCTTGGGAGCACTTCAACTTCTCACTTCTATGGAGGATCTTTACAACTTGAATGAGAGCTTGATGGAGAAGAAATGGAGGTATGAAGTATGGTGGTGATGGAAATCAGTTGTGGAGAGAGAGGGGGGGGGTATGAACCGAATTATAGAGAGAGGAGAGAGGAGGAGGAGTGCAAGTTAGTAGTAATGATTCACTAATCCTTGGAAACATGCATCTAGCTTGTAGGAAAAATTATGACAAGAATTTGGCCAATGAAATCAAGATTTTCTTTACAAAAGATTTAAACAAAATATTCCTTAATGATTAGGGCAGATTTTCGGTTATAGGGGGGGGGCAAAGTGTAAATTTTTGTTAATTAGTAGGTAATTATTAACAGGTTAAGGGTATTTACAAGGATAGTGGGTGTATGTCATGTTTACAAGGTGCATGGGGATTTTTGTGACCATGATTAATTTAAAATAATAAAATAATATTTCTAACAATATTTTCATGTCTCGGGTAATGTCTGGTTATTCGGTTTCGTATCGTTCCGTTAAAGCGTTTAATTGTCCCGCAAAGCGTCTTTTGTGCATCTTTTTGTAACGAAATTAATTCCAACACTTAGGAAAGTGTCCAGGACCATTTAGTCAATACTCTGTATAATATGAGTGTGTTAAAAGCTAAATTGTTACTAAAAATGCGGAATTCTGTAATTAATTTGCGTTTTAGGCACTTTCCGGCACTCAAACTATCACCTAGTGACATAGTCTTATGGTCCTCACCTCCCTACACTCCATACTGGTGTAGTGTTTTATTCTTGACCCATACTGGCCTAAAAATAGTATCTGTCTAAGTGCTGGCATTGTCAGCATGTGTCTGCGTTATCCGCTTACTGTACTAACTGTGCTTTGTGCATCCGGTTTGTCACTAAGAGTCTATTTGAAATAATTGGCGTGACTGTATGTAAAGAATGCACATGTATGTATATAACATGAATCAGTAAGCAGTTTAAAGTGTCAGATGTAGTCAAGCACAGTCATTAAGCACATAATTAGGGTTAATTAATTTGTACAGTACCTGTAATTATGCGGGTTGTCACATTCTCCCCCTGTTAAGAAAATTTCGTCCCGAAATTTTAGGTTCTACTTCTAGTTGCAGGGGTCTTGGGGAATAAATGTGGGTACTTGGCCTTCATACGATCCTCACGTTCCCACGTGAACTCCGGGCCGTGTCGTGCATTCCATCGAACTTTAACGAGTTTGACACTACTCCGGCGTGTCTTATTAATCTTCCAATCCGCAAGCTCAACCGGTTCCTCAACAAAGTGGAGTGTGTCATCAATATGGACCTCGTCAGCAGGAATGACAACTGTCTCTTGAGTCGGACTCTTCTTTAGGTTCGACACATGGAACGTATCATGAACGCCATTAAGTTCCGCAGGTAAGTCCAACTTGTATGCTACAAGCCCAATCCTTTGCAGGATTTTGAAAGGACCAATGTAGCGCGGATTCAACTTCCCACGCTTTCCAAAGCGTGCTACACCCTTCCAGGGTGAAACCTTTAACAAAACCATATCCCCAACTTGAAATTCCAATGGTTTCCTTCTTTGGTTTGCATAGCCTTTCTGTCTGTCGCGAGCTGCCTCAATGCATTTTCGAATTTGAAAGATCTTGTCTGTTGTTTCTTGAACCATTTCGGGGCCAACCAACTGTCTATCACCCGCATCAGCCCAGCATAGCGGTGATCGACACTTGCGTCCATAAAGAGCTTCAAACGGTGCTGCTCCAATGCTGGTGTGGTAGCTGTTGTTGAACGAAAATTCGACCAAGGGTAAGTGTTTGTCCCAGCTACCACCCAGGTCCATTACGCATGCTCTCAGCATATCTTCCAATGTTTGAATCGTTCGTTCACTCTGGCCATCCGTTTGTGGGTGAAATGCTGTACTCAGATTCAACTGAGAACCAAATGCTTCTTGGAAAGACTGCCAAATCCTTGATATGGTCCATCTCTATCAGAGATAATCGAGAGAGGCACTCCATGACGTGCAACAATCTCCCTCATGTATATTTCAGCCAGTTTACTCGTATTCTCCTTTTCCTTGATCGGCAGGAAGTGCGCAGATCGGTCTACAATTACCCAAATTGTATCATGGCCCTTGGGCGTCTTTGGCAATTTCGTTATGAAGTCCATGGAAATCTGTTCCCATTTCCATTGGGGTATTATAGGTTGTTGCAGGAGTCCTGAAGGCTTCTGGTACTCGGCTTTAACCTTGGCGCACGTCAAACATCTGCCAACATATACTGCGACATCGCCTTTCATCCTAGGCCACCAATAGAAATCCTTGAGATCTTGGTACATTTTATCTGCTCCTGGATGAATCGAGTATCGTGACTTGTGAGCCTCATCGAATATAACCTTCCTCAATCCTCCAAACAGAGGAACCCAAATTCGATTCATGAAACGCAAGGTTCCTTCCTTGTTTGGCACTAATTGTTTCTCCATCCCATGGAGATACTCATCCTCAATATTGCTTTCTTTCAAAGCTTCTCTCTGCGCGGCACGAATGCGCAACAAGAGGTCTGTCTGGACAATCATTTCTAGAGCCCTAACCCTTAGGGGCTTAATCCTTTCTTTTCGACTCAAGGCGTCAGCAACTACATTCGCCTTTCCTGGGTGATACTTGATTTCACAGTCGTAGTCGTTCAACAGTTCAACCCAACGTCTCTGTCTCATGTTAAGTTCCTTTTGATCAAAGATGTGCTGTAGACTCTTGTGATCAGTGAAGATTGTACATCTTGTTCCATACAAGTAGTGTCGCCAGATCTTCAATGCGAACACTACGGCGCCTAACTCTAAGTCATGCGTGGTGTAGTTTTTCTCATGTACCTTCAGTTGGCGTGAAGCATAGGCTATGACCTTCTGTCGCTGCATCAACACGCAGCCTAAACCCTGACGCGAGGCGTCACAATACACCACGAAGTCGTCCGCGCCTTCGGGTAGAGCTAAAATCGGTGCGTTACAAAGCTTGTTCTTCAACAATTGGAACGCTTCTTCTTGTTTATCGCTCCAATTAAACTTCTTGTCCTTTTGTGTGAGTGCGGTCAGAGGTTGAGCGATTTTAGAAAAATCCTCAATGAACCTTCGATAATACCCAGCCAAACCTAAGAATTGCCGAATCTCGGTTGGCGTTTTCGGTGACTCCCAATTCTTGATCGCCTCGATCTTTGTGGGATCCACATGGATTCCATTTCCATTAACTATATGTCCAAGAAACTGGACTTCGCGTAACCAAAACTCACATTTCGAGAACTTAGCGTACAACTTCTCCTTCTTAAGCAACTCTAGAATAGCTCTCAAGTGTTGCTCGTGCTCTTCCTTCGTCTTCGAGTAGATCAAAATATCATCAATGAATACGATTACGAACTTGTCGAGGTACGGCTTGCAGACTCTGTTCATCAAGTCCATGAAAACTGCTGGAGCGTTTGTCAACCCAAACGGCATCACCAGAAACTCGTAATGTCTATATCGAGTTCTAAAAGCAGTCTTGGGGATACTTTGCTCTTGTATCCTCAGCTGGTGATAACCCGATCGTAGATCGATCTTTGAGTAAAAACTCGAACCTTGTAGTTGATCGAACAGGTCATCGATCCTTGGCAGAGGATATCTGTTCTTGACAGTTAACTTGTTAAGCTCGCGGTAGTCTATACACATACGAAAGCTACCATCCTTCTTCTTAACGAACAAAACTGGAGCTCCCCAAGGTGAGAAGCTTGGTCTGATGAATCCTTTATCTAACAGCTCTTTGAGTTGTGTTGACAGCTCTTGCATCTCTGAAGGTGCAAGTCGATAAGGTGCCTTAGCCACAGGCGCGGCGCCTGGAACTAAGTCAATGTGGAATTCGACTTGTCTTGGAGGCGGCAATCCAGGCAAGTCTTCTGGAAAGACTTCAGGATATTCCTTCACGATAGGAATGTCTTCAATCTTTGGCTCAGCAGCCTCATTATCAATGATATGTGCCAAGAAGGCAACACATCCTTTCTTCAAACACTTCCTAGCTTTCAAGCAGCTAATGATCCTCAATGGCGTATCGCGCTTCTCTTCGTGAACTACAATCGTCTCTCCATCGGCCATTGGGATGCGGATGGTCTTTTCGTGACAAACCACTTCAGCTTTGTTGCTAGACAGCCAATCCATCCCTATTACCACGTCGAAGCTTCCCAACTCGACTGGCAGTAGGTCTAGCGTAAATTCGTGTCCTCCTAGTTCTATCATGCATCCCCTAATAACTTCACCTGTTTCCACTAGTTTTCCATTCGCCAATTCAATAGAGTACGGAACGTCTAACTTACTAGCAGTTAACCCAAGCATGTTCTTAAGGTCTAATGACACGAAACTATAATCGGCACCAGTATCAAAAAGAACAGACGCATAGCGTTGATTTATAGGAACGTACCAGTGACAACGTTCGGATCCTGGCGCGCTTCCCTCGCACCAATGTTAAAAACTCGGCCTTGAGCTTGATTTATCTTTGGGCATTCCCTCTTGAAATGCCCAACGTCCCCGCAGTTGAAGCATCCTGGCCCTCGGCCATTCCCATTTTCATTTCCATTTCGATTCCCGTTTGTTCCCCGGTTACCAGCTTGATTCGGGGCATTCCCACGATTTCCGTTTCCCCCATTATTTCCTTGCGGTCTGTTTCCATTACCGCGGTTGTTGTTATTGTAACCCCTTTGGCCACCTTGGCCTGATCCAACCCAACACGTCTCCTTTGAATGGCCTGTCTTCCCGCAAGATTAGCACTTTCTGAGTCGGCAAGGGCCGGGATGGTGGAACTGACATGTACCACACTTGGGCAGAGTGCCCATGTATCCTCTTCCTCTGTTCTCGGCACCAGTTCCGGCCCTGGCTGGTGCACTTCCTTCTTCCCTCTTGCTAACACTGCTGGTGCCCTTTTTGAAATTTGAGAACTTCCTCTTGTTCTCACTTTGCGACGATTCAACATGTGTTTCCTTCTTTTTCGGTTCAGAGATTGAAAATTTGTCCAATCTGATGGCTTCCTCTGTAAGTGCCACACTGAGATCAATGGCTTCGGTAATCGTCGGGGGCTTGGACGTTGTTACCATGCTCATGATTTGGGGTGCCAATCAATGCATTTAAACTCAGGCTCAACCATATACGGCACAACGCGTGACAAGTTGTGAAACCTTTGCACATATTCAGCAATCTTTGGGCCGTCCATTTTGAGGTGCCAGAACTCAGTCTCTAGTTTCTGTATCTCGGCCCGAGAACTGTATTTCTTCCTCATGAGCTCCTTCAGCTCAGTCCATGTCATAGCATACGCCGCTGCTTCCCCAGGGTCTGTACTTGAAGGTTCCACCAAGATAGGGCACCGTCAAGAAAGAGCCCTGAGATGTACGTAACTTGGTGCTCAAGAGCACACTTGCTCATCCTTATAACAGAATCCGTCTTCTACGTCCACCTAACGAAAGCAACAGCACCCCCAGTGCCGTTATAGTTCAAGGGTTTGCAATCCAGGAATTGCTTGTAGGTACAACCGTTGGGAGGGTTGTTGTTGCTGTTCGGAATGTTGCCGCTTGTTTCTCCTTGAGAAGCAGCATACTGCGCAATAGCGGTAGCGATGATTCCTTGTAGTTCTGCCTGGTTAGTCAGCATGCGTGCGTAACGTCGAGGAGGCATTTCCTAGAGGATGTTCCATATTTGTCAGGTCATAGTAAGTATAGTAATTATACGTATACATTGTAACATCCATTATCCACATAGCATCTCATGTCATAACCATAACAAATAATCAACAATGCATGAAATTAAAAGACTTGCGATTAATGTTTCATAAACATACCACCGATACAGTTTCACAATTTTACCATGTGCCAAAATATATGTCTGAGTACAATAACAAATAAACCAAAAATCAAAATCGTGGTCTTCAAAAAAAAAAAAAAAAAAAGTCTTCATATTCATGGCTCTAGCACTGTCTTCCCACTAAGAGTAGCCGGTCTGAAATCTCTGTTGCCCGAGTATATCCCTAAGCTGACGGTGGAGGAGGAGGCAGAAAATGAGAGAAAATCAATCGGCGCAACTGCACCAAATCCTCCTCAAGTGCATAGGCAAAGCGCAACACGAAAGCAACCTGTCGATCGAGAGGGAGGAAATGAACGTCTGAATCCTGAAAGGAGGGAAAAGAAGTGTGCGATGCCGAAAACTGGGTCTGACAGGGACCGTTTGAAATGCCTTTCTCATTTCGTGCAAAATGATCAATCAACATACAAAACCTAATTTTCCGACATCTGAGCAATGGTTTATCCTATCTAGATACAAGACTCGATAAAGACAAAGTTAACAGACATTAATGCACCAACACTTAAAAATCAAAATTTGAATTCTGGTGATGAAATCTGAAATAAAAATTAAAATTGAAATCTGGTGATTTTTGTTTGTTTTGATAATTATCTTGTTAATAAATAAAACATAATGTGGATAATGAATTTAAATTAGGAAAGATGTAACTTAATTCAATTATTAAAATAATGATTTAAATCTAATTTTATATATAATTACAATCCTACCCTTAATAACTAAAAATGAAATCAAGGGTCCAGATCTGTTCACGCAGTTCACTCTTGGGAGGTTATTCACACAGGAACCCTACCCTATATATATATATATATTCATACATATATATACATATTAACATTTTTGCGATTTGAACGATTTTATTGGAGATCCTTTATTTGTTATTATGTCTACTTATTCACAATATATATCTACAAGTTGCGCTTCATAATATATATGCATAAGTATGGACATATTCGACATACATCGTAATTCATGTATTACGTCATTTCACACATATATTATACTTAAACACTTAATATGACAAATAACACATCAAGTTAATTCAACCATTATTTTTCATGTTTATCACGATTTTCACACATAATGCGATTTTCGATCTAATTTACCGTTTTACAACACATACGCTTAAACATAGCATCAATCCATATCATCATGTAATCACTTAACAAATCACATTACACATACTCATATTCACGTATCAATTTATAACATACAAAGTTCACCTGAAAATAGAAAAAATAAACTTTTTCTGGACAGCACAGGGTTGTGCCTACATAGGCACGGGGTTGTGCGACCCTTCTGATCAGGGGATTTTGTGTTTATGCTCACAGAAAGTCACGCAACTCTATATAATTCACAGGAAATACAACCCAGTGCATGACTTCCACCTCCAACAAAGACATAAAAGTGCCACTCGGCAAACCTGAGCGCTTTTTAAGAAAAAGACTTCAAGCTAAAAACCGACCAAAAGCCTGAACCCAAAACCTACCCATGGCGGATCAACACACTCTCATGGATTACCTACGGCCTACGGTCGGTAATCTTGGAGCCGCTATCAACCCTCCCAATGTAGATGCCAACAACTTTGAGTTTCGACCTCACCTAATCTAAATGCTCCAAAGTTCTGCCACCTTTCACGGCCGACCCGATGAAGATCCCCATTTACATATTACCAACTTTTTGGAAATATGTGACACCTTTCGTATCAACGGAGCCTCCAACGATGCTATCCGGCTCCATATGTTCCCCTTTTCCCTCAAAGATCGAGCAAAAGCTTGGCTAAACACCCTCCCAAGTGGGTCCGTGCACACTTGGGATGAACTTGCACAAAACTTTCTCTACAAATACTTCCATCCCGCTAAAACCGCCAAACTCATGACCGAGATTAATTTATACTCTCAAGAAGACGGGGAATCTTTGTACGAGACATGGGAGAAGTTCAAGGAGTTATTAAGGAAATGCCTGCATCATGGTCTTGAACGTTGGTAACAAGTGTCCATTTTCTATAATGGACTGTTACCACACACAAGGTAAATCCTTGATTCTAACTATGGGGGACTCCTTGGGAATCGGCGCCCCGAGGAAATTTATAACCAAATTGAAGGAATTGCTCAAAATAGTTTTCAATGGCACACTCCTAGGGGCTCGAAATCCATAGCCCCGAGAGCCCATAAAGTGGACAAAACCACTTCTTTACAAGCTCAAATCAAAGCCTTAACTTCAAAAATAAAGAAACTTGAACTAAATAAAACGGTTTCGGTTATGGCTTCAAAAATAAAGAAACGCGACCACCAGGTGCCTCAAGTAACTCCTTCACCCCCGAGTGGTGAAATCACCCAACTTTAGTTGGAGGGAATCAGGGGGTAATAACCAACAAAATCAAAATCAACGATCTAACTTTCAACAACAACCCCGAAATGAGTAACAAGGTTTCTAACCACAACAAGGATGAAGAGAAAGACGTGAGGATCTCATCACTCGTCTTTTTCTCCGAATCCGAAAATAGGTATTCAGAAAGGTTCCTACCAACCGAGGCCGAAATTAGGAACCAACGGGCTAGCATGCAAAATATTGAAAAACAAGTAGGCCAACTCGCCCAAAATTTCTCCAAAAGACCACAAGGAGCCTTGCCTAGTAATACCGAAGCAAACCCAAACGCCCAAGTAAACATTATCAATTTAAGAAACCAGAAGGCAGGACCTGACAATGAACCAACATTACCCCAAACCACTACACGACCCATAGACACACCCATAGCCAATAACGCAGAAAATAATCAGCCCCAAAATAACGAGCCAACCAAACTGCCACAGGTTCCTTACCCCGGTCGTTTACTACAGCAAAAGACCGACAAGAAATTCACCAAGTTTGTAAGCTTACTTAACAACTTCACAACAATCTCCATTTCGTGGAAGTCATCACGAAAATTCCAAAATACTCCAAATTTATGAGAGACTTTCTCACTCACAAAAGAAAGATTGTGTCAATCCAACTAGTCAACTTGAGTGAAGAATGCTCGGCGGCACTCCTCAACAAACTCCCCCAAAAGAAGATTGATCCCAGAAGCTTCACCATTCCTTGCTCCATCGGAGGATCACCGATAAGCAATGCGCTTGCCGACCAAGGACCTAGCATTAACCTAATGCCTGCCTCCATGTTCAACCGACTCGAGTTAGGAAAACCACGTCCTACAAGGATGAGCATACAACTTGCGGAAAGGTCGGAAAAATACCCTTAAGGTTTCGCGGAAAATCTCTTGGTCAAGGTTGGGGAATTTGTTTTCCCGACCGACTTTGTATCATAGATATGGAGGAAGACACCGAGATACCACTCATATTAGGAAGACCATTCCTTACCACCGCATGAGTAGGACAACGCGTGGAGGAGGACCCGGTCAACTACATCAAAGCAATAAGTATGAACCTAAACTATGCCCTCAGCCAGTGCAACTTGGGATGCGAGTCATCCTACTCGGGTAACATTTGACCGACTTTAGGTCTAGCCAAGGACCCTTATAATCGTGGCACACCATGGAGGCATACCATGGACTATCCAACAATAAAGTAGTTTTAATCTTAGTGTAACTTTTAGTCAAAGCTTTTATTTTTAAGTTTCCTTTTGGTAGGAATAAAATACACTCAAAGGGAGGATGGAAATGGCCAAAGGACGCTGAAACAGCACCCCATGCACGAAAACAGATGTCTCCTGATGCAAAATCTTCAAAACATGAAGTGTAGCACGGGGCCGTGTCTCAAGTCTACAAAAAAAATTGATTTTGGAACCTTCACACGGGGCTGTGTCCTGTAAGTACACCCCCGTGTTTGTCTTCTAGAAAATTTCGTTGTTGGCACTTTTGATACGGCGCCATGTCTCACACACACGCCCCTGTGTCCAGTGCCTGATTTTGGAAAAATTTGTTGTTTTTAACCAACATTTACACATTTAATCAAATCTAACCAATTTTGGACACATTGAGGATAATGTGTAATTTAAGTGTGTGGGGGGGGGGAGACTTATATTTGTTTGTCCTAAAACAAACCTTACACAAAACTCTACTTGGAACTGCTAAAACACCCCAAATCTTTTACAAAAATAATTTTTTTTAGTTTGTTTTGGCTTATTTATAGTTTAAGTTAGAAAACCAAGTTCTAAAAATTCAAGTTTTTAAAAATTTACAACCGATAGCGCCGTGAAAAAAAGAACCATATAAGAAAAATTCATTAAAAGGCAGACAAATTTTTAAAATTTGATTGTATATATATTTTCACACTTTTACCCCTTTCCCACAAAATTGTGAGTTTTTTAGCCTTTACCGAGCATTAAATATCATATCCATACTAAATGCTCATTTTTTATTTCTTGTGGGAATAGCCCGTATGGTTGTACAAATCTAGAACTTGACAAGACAATACATTTCTGGTCCTTATTGACTAATCTAAGTAAGTATATGATTGAGGCAACGGACCTTAAACCCTTTTTCTTTCTTCAACCTTATTTTCTATTTTAAATCCCCACAAACAAAAATTCCCCTTAGTCAACCCCTTTGAGCCTAAACCCTTCATTTCGAAACACACAAAACACCATCACCCAAAAACCATCTTTTACTTTAATACCCTTTTATTTTAGTAAAATTCGCTTCTTTTAAAAATACGTAAAAGCATGTGACTTTATTCAATAAAAAAATCTCTAGTTGCTTGAAATAAAATAAGCAAAATTATTGCTTATAAGCATTTAGTTATTATTGTCACAAATAAATTTTCAAAAGAAAACCAACATTTTACGCCTTTAACCACTTTTCAAATAAAACTACCCTACCTTTAACCAAAAACCTACCCTTTCAAAGTCCTCTTGATATTTACAAAGATTAAGTTAAAAAGGAGGAGGTTTGATTTCTTGTCAAGCATATGGTAGGAGTAAGTTCCATACCGGGACCGAGCGTTTCCCTTGTACATCTTCGGCCGAGTGTTGAATGATCACTTGTGAGGTATGTGAATATATATATATATATATATATATATATATATATATATATATATATATATATATATATATATATATATATATATATATATATATATATATGTGTGTGTGTGTGTGTGTGTGTGTAGCTAAATGAAATTTTTAAAGTTATGTTTTGCCCAAAAATGTTTATTTTTCTTAAAAAGTTCTAAATAAATCATGTCGATTACGATTGTAAATAAAATAAAAACAAGAATAAAAAAACTTGGATTCCCGACACTCTACAAACAAGACCCAAAAACTTCTCTTCTACCCATTCCATTTGGGTGTGCAAGCAATATTAAAGAGTTTTGCTTGAGGACAAACAAATATTCAAGTGTGGGGGTTTTGATATGCACCAAATGCAACATATAAATTGTATCAAATAAGGTATAAAAACAACCCTTTTTAGTACTAATATTGAAAAAGTGTCTTTCTTTGTATACTTTTGATTTTCAGGATTAAAAGATCCTAGACGTATAAAAGGAACAAATTAACAGCAAAAACGAGCGTAACTACGAAAGAAGAAGATGATATAGTATACCAATCCTTCGAGCTTCACCCCAAGACCAAGAACAACAAACCAGAAGCTAAGCATGGGTTGTGCCTGCCGGGCATGGGGCCGTGCCCCACCAAATATTCCATGAAGAAGACGACAAATAGATACAGACAAGGGTCACGGGCCGTGGTCAACTCTTATATTTGCAAATCTTGGATCGTAGAGCAAATATAAGGGCCACAAGGCCGTGCCGTTGACACACCGGGACTGACAAGCTCAATAAATGAAGATAGGGAAGAAGAAGGGCATGGGGTCGTGCCTACTCGACACGGTATAACAACCCTCCTAAAAATATTTCCAACACTCCTAAATATATTTTAAAATATTTAAAACACCCCTAAAATGTCTTAAAATACACCCCGTATACGGAAACTGGTCCCAAAATACCTTTATATAATTAAAAATAAAATAAAAACAAATAAATGAGTCTATCGCGGGGCGCGACAGACTACCCTTGAGTCTTCGCGGGCCGCGAGCGAGAGAACAAGCGGCATCACCCGGAGCCGCCACGTGTCACATACGCGTCGAACCTATACATATGACCGGACCAAGCTACGCCGTAGACCCCCTACGTCGCAGGGCGCGAAGGCCTCTTGTGACTCCGTCATGGGTCGCGACCCGCTGGCCGATCAAAACTATAAATAGAGGTCGTTGGCATTCAATCCCAACTCATTCAAAACTTTACTTTCTCTCTTAAATTTCTGCATAGAAAATATAATATCGGGCATAATACCCCCCTAAATAACGAAGTTCTGCCTCGTTGCAAGTATCATAACCCCCGGTTACATATTAGATACGTTGCACGATTGATCTAGTGCTCCGTAACGGCTATTGAGGCTCTGCCCGACGTAGTCGTTGGAGTTCTGTCTCGGGGAGGGTAATACTAATTTAAAATTTGGGTTATTATACTAATGCGTGTGCATTGTGTAATTAATAGATAATCACCAGGAAACCACAAAGTAAAACCCTAAAGTTGCAATGTGAGTAATCCTCCCTTTTGCAAACTGTTTTTACAAAACCTCAATTGTTTTCAATTATATTTAACAGTGATTGAGTATTTGTATTCTACAATTATCGTCGGTATGTTGGGGTTTTGTATACAAAATTTGTTACTACACTATGAGTAGTAACATTGCCACAAGTCGGGTTGACAGTACCGTGGGTGGTAATTAAAGTAGATGGAAGCGAGATCGCCCTCAATATTGTAAAACTGATTTACCTGTCTTGATTAAATTGTGATTCACTCACCAGTATTTCCCACTGACAAAATGTTTTTAAACGCGTTTCAGGTAACAAAATGTGAAAGCCAAATAGATGCCAGCTGGACAGCACTGAAGACTTGGAAAAGTGGCTATAAAAGTTACCTAAATAAAGAAGATATTTTATTTCAATAAAATAGGGTTTATCCCTGTAAACCTGTTTGTAACGAAACTTTGGTTTTATACCAATATGGGTATTATTATAAAATGTGGTATTTTACTCTGATAAATATTTCCTAACTACAGTCCTGATGTAATTTCCGCTGCCAAATAATGATAAACACCGATACCACCATCTCTGAGTAGGCTGCGGCCGCCCGCCTCACGAGGCAGGGGTCTGGGGTTGCGACAGAAGGCGGTATCAGAGCTACAGCCACTGATTTCAGCCACAGAAGTGTTCTGCTGACACCAAAATTCTATTTGTTATGTTAGGAAATTATCTATGGAAATACGTGCGTATATTATTGTTGTGACAACCGGTAGTTTACGCCCTTAATTACATGATTAACAGGCGATTAACGGGATAATAAATAGTGTTTACGATGCAAATTAACTTAACTAGGCCCTCAGAAAGCTTAGGAATGCCTATTCGGTCCTACAGTACGCGTATGACGGTCTGCGGGAAATCTGCAGAATATTACACGGTGACAAACTGAAACCATACAAAATTCTGACAACGCCGGCGAATATTAAATTTTTACAATATATTTTGGCTTAGTAATTAAATTTTTATATCCGTAGTCAGAACTGGATCGAAAAACGAATTTAAAACAACAACGACGCAATTTTACGCGGTTATTACCATAACCGACAACAAACACGCAAACACCGACTATCGATCCTAAATTTTCGCGTTTAATACTAAAATTTTATTCTGTGACGTTCCGACAATTTAAGGGTTTTGAAAACGGGTTCGTAGGATTTGACAGGCCACTAGCAACACGAGATTTGGGCTTATGGGCCTTGGGCCCAAGCCCAAAACCCACAACACTAACCTGCTTATAAATAGGACCTTAGCCCCTTTTAGTTCTCATTCCACCAAAAACCAAACACAGACTTTAAGTCTGTCTTACCCTCTCTCTCTCGATTACACTTAAAGCATTCACATCCAAGGCATCATATTCTCAGTGTGGTGTTTTTAAAATATAAAAAGTATAAAAAGTGGTTGTGAGTGGAGGAGAGAGAAAATGTTACTGTTCATCTGTATATTTGGGGGGACACTGTTCACCCACTATAATTTTTTAATATATATTGAAAGTGGTTGTGAGTGAAGGAGAGAGAAAACTGTAATGATAAATGTATAAAAATATTATTTAATTGAAAAGGAGAGAGAAAAAGTATTTGTTTTTAGTGGAAATATATTGATATAGGAGTTGTTTTTTAGTGGAATGTATGTATAATTTTAGGGGGTTGGATGTGAATGCTCTTACAGGCAACACCACAGGAACTAAACCCCAACTCCCTTTCGAGCTTCTGCCGGCGAACTCACGGTCGGCTGACGGCTCCGATTAACCGGTAACCTGACCACATCCACACTCCAAACATGATACATAACCTCTCCTCCCTTACACCACTTTCATTGTTCATCTCTTTCTCCGGTCTCCCTAAATCGGCGACTGAATAAAGGTGGCGCCGTCGCTCACGGCGGTGGTGGTTCTCAATGCCACGGCAGTCAACGGCGCCCCCTCCTCTGGTGAGCGACAGTCAGACGAGAGAAGAGAGAGAGACGAGATGAGAGAGAGAGAGACAAAAGGGACGGAGAGGAGAGAAAGAGAACCGGTTGTGGTGGTGAGCGACGACGGCGGCAGCGGCGGTCCGAGACTCGGTCCGGCGGTCTGAGATTCGGCCTGGCAATCTTTGTCAGGGTCCGGCGGTCTTAGTCTTTATCCGATAGGTTCTGACAGTTGGAGATGATGATTACACTTGTTGCTGCTGATGATGTTCAGGTCAATTTTGGTTAAAGTCAGATTAGCGGGTATCGGCTCGGGTTTCATGTCAGGAGCGGTGTTAGTTTCGGGTTTTATCCCGGGTCAAAGTTGCGGGTCAGGCCTCGGGTCAGGTCAGATTCACTCTCGGCTCTTAGCTGGTTCAAGGATGGATTCGTGTTCAGATTCGGGTCGAAGGTGGTTCAAGCTCCAAATTCCAGTTTGGTTCGAGTTTGGTTCAAAGAATCGGGTTATGTTTGGTGCGGAATCATTCAGTTCAGATTCGGTTCAAAATACAAGGAACAAGTCAGCAGGTTTCTCTCATCGATTTGACTTGGTCAGACGTGCTTTCGGTTCGGTCAATGGGTTCGAGTAAGGTAGTCATAGAGATTAGACGGTTCGGTTAAGTTGACTTGGTCGAACCGAGTCAACTCGGTCAAGCCTGGTCAACTCAGCGAGTCAACTCGGTCAACCAGGGTTGACTCGGTCAACTCAGCTTTTCGACACGAGAGTTTGGTAAAGTCTTGGCGCGATAAATACTTATGTTATTTTTATAATTTTAATATTACCGTGAAAACGAGCTCTCAAAACCGAACAAATCGATAAACTGATAGTTACAAATTTAATTGAACTAGGAATAACACCCGCGCGCGTTGCGGCGCGGGACATTATAAACATCGAATCAATTAGTCCAAACGTTATGCGATACGGTAACCATATGAAAACACGCGTTCCAACGTATCCAAGTGAACTCTATGTAACTTATATAAGCATTGCGATTGGATCAAAGCGTAAAGTAAATCGAGTTTATAATGTACAATTATAACGTATTATATGTGACCCGACTCGTACATAGAAAACGTAACGAATATAAAAGAAAAAAAACTAACACGTGTATGTGATCCAAATCATACATTGGAAATGTAACGGGTATAAAAGAAAAAATTGACACGTAAAATCAAAAGGGATTAATTAGAGCTTTTGAAAAAAGAAAAAGATGAAACCACAATTTGACTCCACTCGGTTCGAAACAAAATTCCGAAACATCCATAATATAAGCACAAAAACATATTATATTTGACATGACTCGTTTCCCAAAAAAACTTGCGTTGAATCGTAGACTAACTCTAATTTATACCAAAACGTACATTAAAATATGCACGTAAATGGTTTTTTTAAATAAAATGTATTATATTTGAGCTAACTCGTTTTCGAAAAAAGTTTACGTCAAAACGTAGAGCAAATCAAATTTATACCGACACGTACATAAAAATATGCACGTAAATAATTTGTTTTTTTTTTTAAGTAAAGAAAGTATAGGGTAAACTCGAAACAAATTATTAGTAAAAAAAAAAACTTAATATATTAAAGACCTTTGTAAAACCGTTCCAAATAGCACCAATACCACAACACTGCCAACGACGACCAACATCAGAAAAGGTCGTAAAAACGTTGAACCACACACGCTCGTTGTGGCGTGTTAATGCAAAGAAATTAGACCGAAACGTAGAAACGTAGAAAAAAATAACCAAATCGATTTACGGCCCACATGTTGCTACGAATCTATCAAACAGGAAAAATTGACGCGTTGCGACGGGCCTGTCAAACGGGAAAGCACAGACGAAAAAAACGTTGAACCCCACATGCACGTTGCGGCGTGTTAACTCACAAAATTTAAAACGAAAAACTTGCGAAAGTTGAAAATTATGGGGTTAGGAAGTTGAAAAGAAAATGTTAGGGTTAAATTGTAAAAGATGAAAAGTTTTGGATTAAAGGTAAAAAAGTCAAAAGGATTAAAATGTAAAACATAAAAACCTTCAAGCTAAAAATGTAAAATGCCAAAACTTTTTTGAAAAACTCACTATGCATAGATTACAACAAAAGAAAGCAACAATTGGTTGCTTATTTATAGGATGGAAATTGTTTATTATCTTGTTTATACTAATTGATTATACAAAAGTGTTGTTGAAAATTGATTGAATTTCGATAGAATAACGACAACTTGTGTTGTCGGGGGCGTCCAAAAACAGAGGAAACTCTGTCCGTTTTTCGAGAGAATCCGTATAACGAAATACGTTTTTAATATAAAAACATAACCGATCGACTACAAACGACTTTTATAGAAATAAATACAAGCTTATAATATTTTCGATAACATTTTACGACATACGAAAACTACGATTCGGACATTATTTATGACAATAAATATAGTTATTATATTTATTCTAAAATACGAAGTCTCGACAATTCTTTTATAAAATAAATATAATTTATATATTTATTTCAACTATCAAGCGAAACGAATTCGTTTTATAAAAATAAATATAGTTTTTATATTTATTTCAAATATCGTACCACACGAATTCTTGTATAAAAATAAATATAGTTTTTATATTTATTTCAAATATCGTACCACATGAATTCTTTTATAAAAATAAATATGGTTTTATATTTATTACAAACTTCAAACAAGTCGACAAAACTTTTATAAAATAAATATAACTTTTTATATTCATTTCAAAACTCCTAAACGGCACATTATATATCATATATATCAACGTACGAGTTTGTTACATGTTATTTTCATATAAATGTTTATTACACGCACATACGACTTCTCGAGACGACTAACGCGATGATAACGATATATTTATATTTTTATGTAAATATTTATACACTCTAAATCTCTCGAGAACTAAGTCTTTCTAAGACTTATTAGTTATTACTGACAATAAACAAACTAAACAAAGTTTAACTTAGTCATTTTCGTTAAGTTAACAACTTACCGTCGAATCGTTCGATTAGCAATTCGGTAGAGCTCGGTGACACGTAGTTTAGTTACCGCATTTATTTAGAAGCTTATAAAATATTCCGTGATTAGGGATACTATAGAATGCACGTTAGGGAGTCATATCTTGGAAACGACATCACGAAGTCGTAGTTAGCTAGCTTTGCACATGGAAATCCAGGTGAGTTCATAACCCCACCTTTTTACGGTTTTACATTTTTTTTATAAATGTTTTCGGGGTGGAAAGACAAGCACTTTTTGCGAAGCATACAAGATTTTCGATAAACATAAATTACGTATTTCTAAACCATTTTACAAACAAGCTTTAACTATCACAAATGGTTGTGAACTTTAATAAACACAAATGGTTTACAAATAATTTATGTTAACTATACCGGTTTTTCAAGCAAGAGTATTTTTCGAAATGTGCATACACAAGTATTCTAGTTTTCTAAACTACGAGAAAGTACAAATACAAACGAAATGTTAAACTAAGGAATGATACAATAGATCATGTCACAAATAGGGTAACATAAGCACCATTAATCATTTACATACCAAGACCGTAAAACAAAAGGTTAGATCTAATGGGTTTCTGTCGGAACCCCCATCCCCTTTTTTGCAAACCTGGGAACGGGCGGCCGTGGCCAGTTTCGGTGGTATCTTGTTTTTGTCTATTTTGGCAGCGGAATTTTTATCAGGACCGTAGTTAGGAAATATGTGATCATAGTAAAATACCACACTTTCATAATATTAAACACATGGGATAAAACCCAGTTTTCAGTACACATATTTTCATAGAAATAAATCCTACTTTTATTTAGTAAAAACATCTATTTCTTTTAGGTAACTTTATTGCCACTTTTCCAAACCTTTAGTGCTGTCTAGCTGGCTTTTATTTGGCTTTCACATGTTGTTACTGTTGGTGCATATCTCTGTCGATTTCGTTATGTATCGAGTCTTGTAACAGATTAGAAAGACCACGACACGTAGAATGAGAATAACGGGAAACAGAGATGAATTAGCCACTTCGTACGAAGTGACAAGACAAGTTCGTACGAACTGGCAGTTCGTACGACCTGGGATGTTGGTTTCGTGCGAACTGACCATCTCTATAAATAGATGTCTTGGGTCTCTCATTTGTAACATTCCTGATTCCGGTAGCGAATCTCTGCCGAAGTGTTTCCAAGCCTGTAAAACGTTGTTATATCAATACAAGTGACAGTTAATCTACTTCTAAGTGCATATCAAGCTGAATGAAGATCAAATCAATGAATTCCACCTCTGGTTTAGTCTAGAACTCTTCTGATCGACTCGTTTAGATCGATTCCCCGATCCTATCAAGTGGTATGAGAGCTCATGAGGAAGAGTTCTTACCATTTCAGCTTGTTTTCAAGAAAAAATCTCACTTCTACTCATTCTTTTACATTTTTTCATCAAATTACAGAGTTTTTATGGATAAAATGACCTGATTTTCACATATTACACGCGGAATACGGTTTTAAACAATCCTTGAAAAAAATCAGAACTTAATTCAACCTAAAACCTGATCAAATTTGACAAAAACTCATCAGATCGTTCGAACATGACTCAGATCGTGTGAAATTAAGGTTTCAGTTCATTTGAAATAGGTTCAGGACGTACGATTTGAACCAGTCCATTTGGAAAGTTGAACCAGTCTGCACGAAGTGGGTTAAAATCATCAGCTCGCACGAGGTAGTTTGAAATTGACCTCAGTTCGCACGAGGAGGTCTGTTGAACCAGTTCGCACGAGGAGGTCTGTTGAACCAGTTCGCACGAGGAGGTCTATTGAACTCAGTTCGCACGGATTGAGAGATAAGCAGTTCGTTTGAAATTGAACTCAGTCCGCACAGTTTGAGATATAACAGGTCGTTTGAAATTGACCTCAGTTTGCACGGATTGAGATCATTCCAGTTCGCACGGATTGATCTCCAGTTCGTTTGAAAGTATACCAGTTCGTTTGAAATTTGTGTCTTTGTGAATCTTTGAAACCGAAACATGGAAAATGAATTCTACAACGCATTTGCTACTCCGATCACTATGGCTCAGAACGTGAACTTAGAGAATGAAATGGGCACCATGCAAAAACCGGCTAAGCTCATGAATATCGAAGAGTATAACGGATGGGAGGAAATTTTCGAAAATTGGGATCAAGCGAATACGGAGAGGTTGTTGCTATCAAAGATTTAGATGATGATGATGAGAAAAAGAAATACAAAAGTGAAAAGAAGATGATCAGTATTTTTCAACAAGCTATTAAGGAAGACATCCTGATTTTATTACAACACAACGGAAGTGCACACTCAATGTGGAAAGCACTAAAAACGAAGTTTGTTGGAAGTTAAGACATGATCAAGAACAAAAAGTCGCTTGTGAAGAAAGAATTTGATCTATTTCGTGGATTGAAAACTGAAAACACCAAACAGATTATTGAAAGATATTGCAATTTGGTGGTTAACATGAACGATTGGATATCAAGAAAGATAGAGAGGAATGGGTTGAAAAATTGGCCGATGCATTGCCACAAGATGTTTGGGGCACCTATCTTATGATGTTGAAGAATAATGATGATTTTGCAAATCTATCATTGAGCAAGTTTATTGAAAAACTCGAAGTTCAAGAGATGGAACAACGGAAGATGACGAAAATGAAGGACTTTAATGGTGAACAAGACATTGGTATATACTACAATGGAAGTACGGTTGATAAGACCAACATTGAACCAAAGATCAAAACTGCATTTAACGCAAACAATTCTTCTAGAGGGTCATCTCAAGGATCAAAAAACAATATCAGATTCTCTTCATATCCGTCATTTGATCCAAATTTTTCAGCAAATAAGAATGGCCAAGTACTACAATGCAACATTGCATTAAATCTTGAGAATGGTCAGAATTTCTCAGAAGAAGTTGCTAAAGGTCATATGTCTTTATTGGTGACTGTTTTAGAGTCTTATGAAAGTTTGGTAGCCGGAAGGATTGGTAATCCAATGTTGACCAAAGAGGATTACGATCAGATTGATGCTGAGGAGATGGAACTCATGGATATAAAGTGATGTATGGCTAGTGTGTTGAGAAGAGCTGAGAAGTTTAAACAGGTCACTGGAAGAGATGATTTCCGTGATGCTGGAACTTCACCTTTAGGTTTTGATAAATCTAAAGTTACTTGTTTTCGTTGAAGGGAAAAAGGGCATTTTAAGAGAGAATGCACAAATCGCGAGGCAAATGGAACTCAAAATCCATTCGGCAACAATGATTATCATCGAAAGGCGATTTATCATCAAGTTGCTCCGCATCAACAACAATCGCCTCAAACTGCACATGCTAAGAAGGAACTGATCGAAGAACCATCAACGAGGAGAGCTTATTATGGTCTGATAGATCAAGATGATGAGTGAATTCCAGAAGGTTTTAATTGGGATAATTATGATCCTAACAGACCTTCTAATATGAAAGCATTTGTTGCTGAAATTTATGAATATTCAACTGCTGAAGAAGAATTAGCGTATGTTTATTACCAATCTCAGCAATTCAGTCCCAAAAAGAAAGAAGAAGAACCGGTTTCAACAAAAGAGGCTTCAGAAAAAGCTCCAATCTTTGATCAATCATCAGATGAAGAGATTACCAGAACCAAAACTGTAACCTTCTTTTCTTGTTTAATCTTTGTTGAACTCTTGAGGTGTATTTTTTAGGTTTTTCAGTAAGATTTACATCTTTTATTTCAGAAATATTAATTTCTGTTAGTTTGAAAACCTTGTTAATCATTTCAGTTTTAACACCTCTTATTGGGAATTCTTCATCAGAATATAATTTGTCAGAATCATTCAAAGTATATGCTACTTTGAATGTTTCGTCATTCAAATTATTTTGTGACATCAGAAAATCTTTATTGTAAACCCTTTTGACTTTTTCAACTGTTGGACTTGAAGTGTCAGACTTTGAATTTGACATTGACTCCTCGGTTTCATCTTTATCCAACACCTGATCGACCACTTTCTTTATTGACATAGACTCATGATCATTATCAGACAATGTGAATGTGACATCAATGTTGTCTAGCAATCCATCTGAAGGTTCAGACTCCCATTTTAAATTGGTTGCCTTTTTTACTCTTTCTGAATTATGATTTCGTTGAGAATATCCTTTTTCAAGCGGGGGTGGACACCGTGTATAATTGACACTATGTTTCTTACCAGTATTCTTTACTTCAGATGTCTACTCTTCTTCAAACGCTTTCATGTCTTCAACTGTAGGGTAAATCCTGTCAATCACATAAGAAGCACATGACTAACTTTTCAATAACCTATTTACCCTCTCAGTTTCTATCCTCTGAGTTTCCAATTTTTGCTCAAGTTCAACACATTTCTCAATGTAATTATTGATGATTTTCTGCTTCGTCATGAACGCTCCATTGAGTGTCTTCATAGCTATCGCTTGTTCATTGCTTGACTTGTTGTATTGATTCATAGCTTTGTTTAAAACATCATAAGATTCTTTCAATCTGTTCATGTTATGAATCAATTTGTTGTTGTGCCTTTTCACAGTATCACAATTTTCACATTTTTTCAGGTAGTATCTGCTTCCTTCTCAAACTTGATAGCTGGAATTTCTTTAACCTGCTTCTTTATCACTTGAACATTTTCTTCAGGTTTGAATTCTTCCATTTTTCCTGCAAACTACAAATTATCCTTATCAGATGAAAATTTTCTTTGAGAATATTCAAATTTTCGAATTTCTTCACTATCATCATCACTCTCTTCATCTGATGATTGATCAAAGATTGGAGCTTTTCCTGAAGCCTCTTTTGTTGAAACCGGTTCTTCTTCTTTCTTTTTGGGACTGAATTGCTGAGATGGGTAATAAACATACGCTAATTCTTCTTCAGCAGTTGAATCTTCATAAATTTCAGCAACAAATGCTTTCATATTTGAAGGTCTGTTAGGATCATAATTATCCCAATTAAAACCTTCTGGAATTCTCTCATCATCTTGATCTATCAGACCATAACAAGCTCTCCTCGTTGATGGCTCTTCGATCAGTTCCTTCTTAGCATGTGCAGTTTGAGACGATTGTTGTTGATGCGGAGCAACTTGATGATAAATCGCCTTTCGATGATAATCATTGTTGCCGAATGGATTTTGAGCTCCACTTGCCTCGCGATTTGTGCATTCTCTCTTAAAATGCCCTTTTTCCATGCAACGAAAACAAGTAACTTTAGATTTATCAAAACCTAAAGGTGAAGTTCCAACATCACAGAAATCATATTTTCCAGTGATCTGTTTAAACTTCTCAGCTCTTCTCAACACACTAGCCATACACCACTTTATATCCATGAGTTCCATCTCCTCAGCATCAATCTGATCGTAATCCTCTTTGGTTAACATTGGATTACCAATCCTTCCGGCTACCAAACTTTCATAAGACTCTAAAACAGTCACCAATAAAGACATATGACCTTTAGCAACTTCTTCTGAGAAATTTTGACCATTCTCAAGATTTAATGCAGTGTTGCATTGTAGTACTTGGCCATTCTTATTTGCTGAAAAAATTGGATCAAATGACGGATATGAAGAGAATCTGGTATTGTTTTTTGATCCTTGAGATGACCCTCCAGAAGAATTGTTTGTGTTAAATGCAGTTTCGATCTTTGGTGCAATGTTGGTCTTATCAACCGTACTTCCTTTGTAGTATAGACCAATGTCTTGTTCACCATCAAAGTCCTTCATTTTCGCCATCTTCTGTTGTTCCATCTCTTGAACTTCTAGTTTTTCAATAAACTTGCTCAATGATAGATTTGCAAAATCATCATTATTCTTCAACATCATAAGATATGTGCCCCAAACATCTTGTGGCAATGCATCGGCCAATTTTTCAACCCATTCCTCTCTATCTTTCTTGATATCCAATCGTTTCATGTTAACCACCAAATTGCAATATCTTTCTATAATCTGTTTGGTGTTTTCAGTTTTCATTCCACGAAATAGATCAAATTCTTTCTTCAAAAGCGATTTTTTGTTCTTGATCATGTCTTGACTTCCAACAAACTTCGTACCGTTTGAGCGAAAGTGGTATCAGAGCCACTTGATAGGATTTTTTGATCTGATGCCACTTAGAGTCGATCAGAAGAGTTCTAGACCAAACCAGAGGCGGAATTCATTGATTTGATCTTCATTCAGCTTGATATGCACTTAGAAGTAGATTAACTGTCACTTGTATTGATATAAGAACGTTTTACAGGCTTGAAGACACTTCGGCAGAGCTTCGCTACCGGAATCAGGAATGTTACAAATGAGAGACCCAAGACATCTATTTATAGAGATGGTCAGTTCGCACGAAACAAACATCCCAGGTCGTACGAACTGGTCTTGTCACTTCGTATGAAGTGGCTAATTCATCTCTGTTTCCCGTTTTTCTCATTCTACGTGTCTTGGTCTTTCTAATCTATTACAAGACTCGATACAGCACGAAGTCGACAGACATATGCACCAACAAACTCCCCCTTGGATGTTGACGAGTCTTCAGTACGAGTCTTCAGTATGTCGAGTCTTCAGACTTGATCAGTCCTTTCGCTCTCTCCAAAGTATCTTTCTCTGTAAGCATCCTCAATCTCTCTCTTCTCTTCTATCTTTCTCTTTCTCTCTCAGAATCGCAATCTGACTCTTCAAATTCTCTTGATCAAATCTCTTGATTCTTTATGCTCTTCAGCATTAGCAGCTGGCGTAGACGGCATGATTCGAACCTGACTCTAAAGTCTTCAGACTCCCCCTTGGATATTGATCCAAAATCTGTATATGGCTCTTACGTCTTCATACTCCTCCTTTCGATAAGCTAGGATCGCAGTCTGGAATTCACTCGTTCCAAGAGTCGTAACCTGGCTCAAACTCTGCTCAGGCTTATACACGGGGATCTCTCTTTGCAGTTTCACAGGTTCAGGATCGTTGCCTGGCTCTCAGAAACCTGGATCTCATCTGCATATCCTCAGGAGTTGAAACCTTGCTTTTCCAACGCTTTTGACCTGTACTTTTAAATTTTCATTTCAAACACATTTTTCAAGTTTTATCTTCACTTTTAAATTTTCATTTCAAACACACTCTCCCAATCCATTGTTGTTAATCATGCTAAGCACTAGGAATTTTGAAAATCAGCTTTTCAACATCAGTTGTCGAAAATAAGATGAAATAAAATCTTTTTGATTTTTCAAAATTTTATGCTAAAACACACTAAAAATCTTTTTGGATTTTTGTTTTTTTTAATGGAAAGTAGTAAAGAAATATATACAGACAATATTTTTGTGAGTTTGTGTAAGAGTATCATATCAGTTTTTGACAAATCACTAACACCGTTGAGCTTTAAACACATTGAGCTTTAACACTTGAATGAAAGTTAAATCATGTTCAACTTAATGACCTTGATTAACCAACTTGAAGGTTCTTATCAACAATACACCTTGAAAGTCGAAATATGACAGTTTTGAAATTTTCAAGAAAAATACCACTTGTAAGTTTGTTCACAAAAATATTTTTCAAGAATGATGCCGATTCCTGCTTCACGATTACCAACTTGGGAGCTCTGGCAAGTCAGTTTTTTCAGTTAAAGAGATTCACCCAAGCCTGACGGTCCTTGGGTGATTCCGAGTCATCATCGGATTCCGAGTCATCAACACTCGGTTTCTTTCCTTTCTTATTTTTCTCATAAAATTCCTATACCCCTTTGACCTTCCTGTCAACCATTTTTCCCAAAATATTTTGAACTGTAGGGTTAAAGGCTTTTTCAACATCAGCTTCTTTCTTTTCAGAAAAGAATTGATTTGAAATCTCAACTTTTCCAACTTCTTGTTTTAAATTTTCAGTCCGCAATGGTGGAAAGTTTGCATCATCCATTGTTGGAACTGAATTTTCACTTTTTAGCTCAACTTGTGGCTCCTCTGACTTTGACGAGTCAGACTCATCGCCAGAAAGTGGCTCCTTTGCTTCCGAAGAAACAAATTCATCGCCAGAACTATCTTCTGATTTCTTAACAACCCACTTTTGATTGTCAAGATTCACTCTTCTTTTGTAAAAACTTTTTGAACTCTTACCAACCTCAAATTTTGAATATTTGAACATTTTAAATTGTTCGGTTGGTGGTTCATTATCAACCATCTTTTTTTTTTCAATTTTTCAGAGACTCCCTGTTGTGTTTTGGTTGCCTTTGGACAGTTCAAGGCAATGTGACCAACTTTGTGACATTGATAACAGATTCTATTTTCCTTCTTCTGAGCAACTTCATTCTTCATACCCTCTTGCTTCTTAGCAAGGAATTCTTTGTTCGATTGCTTCCAGAATGAGCTTTTTTCTTCTTCTTCTTCCGAACTTGCTCCTGAAACAAATACAGTTTTTGGTTTATAAGTTTTCTCATTTTTATAATTTTCTGGTGGAATAAAACCTAAACCCTTCTTTTTGAAATTATTGTTATGGTTTGGTTTCTTTTGATCACCAGAACCAGAACTGTAACATTTTTTCTTGTTTAATCTTTGTTGAAATCTTGAGGTGTATTTTTTAGGTTTTTCAGTAAGATTACATCTTTTATTTCAGAAATATTAATTTCTGTTAGTTTGAAAACCTTGTTAATCATTTCAGTTTAACACCTCTTATTGGGAATTCTTCATCAGAATATAATTTGTCCGAATCATTCAAAGTATTTGCTACTTTGAATGTTTCATCATTCAAATTATTTTGTGACATCAGAAAATCTTTATTGTAAACCCTTTTGACTTTTTCAACTGTTGGACTTGAAGTGTCAGACTCTGACTTTGACATTAACTCCTTGGTTTCATCTTTATCCAATACCTGGTCGACCACTTTCTTTTTTAACTCAGACTCGTGATCAGTGTCAGACGATTTGAATATGACATCAATATTGTCTGGCAATCCATCTGAAGGTTCAGACTACCATTTTAAATTGGTTGCCTTTTTTACTCTTTTTGAATTAGGATTTCGTGGAGAATATCCTCTTCAAGCGGGGGGTGGACACTGTGTATAATCGATACATTGTTTCTTACCAGTATTCGTTTCTTCAGGTTTCTTCTCTTCAAACGCTTTCATTCCTTCAACTATAGGGTAAATCCTGTGAATCACATAAGAAGCACATGAGTAACTTTTCAATAACTTGTTTACTCTTTTAGTTTCTATCCTCTGAGTTTCCAATTTTTGTTCAAGTTCAGCATATTTTTCAATGTACTGATTGATGATTTTCTGCTTGGTCATGAATGCTCCATTGAGTGTCTTCATAGCTATCGCTTGTTCATTGCTTAACTTGCTATATTGATTCATAGCTTTGTTTAAAACATCATAAGATTCTTTCAATCTGTTCATGTTATGAATCAATTTGTTGTTGTGCCTTTTCACAGTGTCACAATTTTCACATTTCTCAGCTATCTTTTTAGCATCAGCTTCCTTCTCAATCTTGACAGCTGGAATTTCTTTATCCTGCTCCTTTATCACTTGAACATTTTCTTCAGCTTTGACTTCTTCCATTTTTCCTGCAAAATACAAATTATCCTTATCAGATGAAAATTTTCTTTGATAATATTCAAGTTTTCGAATTTCTTCACTATCATCACCAAACCATAACAGTAATTTCAAAAAGAAGGGTTTAGGTTTTATTCCACCAGAAAATTATAAAAATGAGAAAACTTATAAACCAAAAACTGTATTTCTTTCTGGAGCAAGTTCGGAAGAAGAAGAAGAAAAAAGCTCATTCTGGAAGCAATCGAACAAAGAATTCCTTGCTAAGAAGCAAGAGGGTATGAAGAATGAAGTTACTCAGAAGAAGGAAAAGAGAACCTGTTATCAATGTCACAAAGTTGGTCACATTGCCTTGAACTGTCCAAAGGCAACCAATACACAACAGGGAGTCTCTGAAAAATTGAAAGAAAAGATGGTTGATAATGAACCACCAACCTAATAATTTAAAATGTTCAAAAATTCAAAATTTGAGGTTGGTGAGAGTTCAAAAAGTTTTTACAAAAGAAGAGTGAATCTTGACAATCAAAAGTGGGTTGTTAAGAAATCAGAAGATAGTTCTGGCGATGAATTTGTTTCTTCGGAAGCAAAGGAGCCACTTTCTGGCGATGAGTATGACTCGTCAAAGTCAGAGGAGCCACAAGTTGAGCTAAAAAGTGAAAATTAAGTTCCAACAATGGATGATGCAAACTTTCCACCATTGCGGACTGAAAATTTAAAACAAGAAGTTGGAAAAGTTGAGATTTCAAATCAATTCTTTTCTGAAAAGAAAGAATTTGATGTTGAAAAAGCCTTTAACCCTACAGTTCAAAATATTTTTGGAAAAATGGTTGACAGGAAGGTCAAAGGGGTAAAGGAATTTTATGAGAAAAATGAGAAAGGAAAGAAACCGAGTGTTGATGACTCGGAATCCGATAATGACTCGGAATCCGATAATGACTCGGAATCCGATAATGACTCGGAATCACCCAAGGACCGTCAGGCTTGGGTGAATCTCTTTAACTGAAAAACCTGACTTGCCGGAGCTCCCAAGTTGGTAATCGTGGAGCAGGAATCGGCATCATTCTTGAAAAATATTTTTGTGAAGAAACTTACAAGTGGTATTTTTATTGAAAAATTCGAAACTGTCATATTTCAACTTACAAGTGGTATTGTTGATAAGAACCTACAAGTAGTTAATCAAGGTCATTAAGTTGAACTTGATTTAACTTTCATTAAAAGTGGTAATTTGAAAACAAAATGATGAATTAAACCCCTATCCTACAAATGATGTGTGAAATCAACAAAACTAATTTTTCGGAAAAAACCATTTTGATTAAAACAAACTTAAGTGTTTTGAAATCATAATGGGAAACTAGTTTGTTGTCAGGGGGAGTTCTGATTGTTTACGCCAAGTGAATGGTGAATTGAAGCAATTCAAATCAGTTTGTCGTATTATTTGTACAGTTTATTCTTTACATTTTTTATTTTTCCCAGAAAATCGAAAATTGAAACATATTTTTGATTTTTTTTTTTTGGGGGGGGGGGGGTAAAAATTTAAAAATTTTGAAAATTTGAAAAGTCCAAAAACATGATAAAATCTAAAAACCAAAAACATCAAAAAATTCAGAAAAGAGTTTTGTTGTGAAAAAGAGGAAATGATAGTACATCAGTAGACAATCACAGCATGCTAAAGAATTGGAAAGTCAAATGTGGTAAACGGTCTCACTGATGATATGCCAATAGGTTTTATACATTCAGTAGATTGTTTTCGAGATATAAACCTAAATATAAATAGCTTATTTATCTCGTGGGGATCATCTCTGGGATATATAGGTAACCCCTGAAATCTTGTTTGAAAGACTTTCTATTTCTGAGATACTAGGTCTTTGTGCGTGATGATATCTGGGATATTATACCGGGACTTCTGATTTTGCGGAAGCAATAGCCTAGTCCTCGTATAACATTCTGCACTGCTGTAATCTTATAGTCCACCCTCAGCATAAAAAATGATGAAACATTGAAAAATGCTAATCATGTGCTGTTGAAGAAAAGATCCCCAAACGGGACACAACTAAAGACGAGCCATCATCTCTTTGTCTGAACTGAAGTTCTAACCTGAGCTCTCATGGTCTCGCATTACCCTTTTACAGATATCATTAGTGTACATTCACTTGTAAGACTGAATATAGGAGTCTGGATACGGGAGTATATTCTGAGGTGGGACACGCGAATAAGTTTAAGTGCTTAAAACACTAATCTCGTATCTCGAAACAATTGAACTTTGTGTGAAAATTTAAGTGAATCAGGATACATACTACTGACAATCTAAGTGAATCGTTTAGAACTTAATGTGTTTAAAGCTCAACGGTGTTAGTGATTTATCAAAAACTAATATGATACTCTTACACAAACTCACAAAAATATTGTCTGTATATATTTCTTTACTACTTTCCATTAAAAAAACAAAAATCCAAAAAGAGTTTTAGTGTGTTTTAGCATAAAATTTTGAAAAATCAAAAAGATTTTATTTCATCTTATTTTCGACAACTGATGTTGAAAAGCTGATTTTCAAAATTCCTAGTGCTAAGCATGATGAACAACAATGGACTGGGAGAGTGTCTTTGAAATGAAAATTGAAAAGTGAAGATAAAACTTGAGAAATATCATAATCTAACAAGTAATATTTTGAGATTGTTTTAACAACTGGTAAGCAATGATTAAAATTGTTATAAATAAAATCTTACTTTTAGGTAGAGTATGTGTAGGTCAAAAGCGTTGGAAAAGCAAGGTTTCGATTCCTGAGGATATACAGATGAGATCCAGGTTTCTGAGAGTCAGGAAATAGTCCTGAACCTATGAAAGCTGCAAAGCGAGATCCCCGTGTCCTAACCTGAGAAGAGTTTGAGCCAGGTTACGATCCTAGAACAAAAATCCAAAAAGATATTGTCTGTAAATACTTCTTTACTGCTTTTCATTAATCAAAAATCCAAAAAGATTTTAAGTATGTTTTTGCATAAAATTTTGAAAAATGAAAAAGATTTTATTTCATTATATTTTCGACAACTGATGTTGGAAAGCTGATTTTCAAAATTCCAAGTGCTAAACATGATGAACAGTGGGTTGGGAGAGTTTGTTTGAGACGAAAAATGAAGTTAAAAGTTGGAAATAATTTAAGAAATGTCATAATCTATCAAGTGATGTTTTATGATTGATCTAACTAGTGGTAAGCATAGATTAAAATTGTTATAAAAATCTTATGTTTAGGTAGAGTTTGTGCAGGTAAACAGATATGCAAAAACCAAGTTTCGATTCCTGAGGATATGCAGATTAGATCCAGGTTTCTGTGAGCCAGGCAACGGTCCTGAACTTGTGAAAGCTGCAAAGCGAGATCCCCGTGTCTTAACCTGAGCAGAGTTTGAGCCAGGATACGATTCTAGAATGAGAGCTGTGTCAAATGCAGATTTTGGAGCAACATCCAAGGGGAAGTCTGAAGACTTTAGAGTCAGGTTCGAATCCTGCTGTCTACGCTAGCTGCTAATGCTAAAAGCCTTAAGGAATCAAGAGATCTGATCAAGAGAATTAGAGAGAGGATAGAGTCAGGTTGTGATTCAGAGATAGAATAGTAGAGAGATTGAGAATGCTTACAGAGAAAAGATACTTTGGAAAGAGCGAGAAGACTGATCAAGACTGAAGACTTGTCATACTGAAGACTCGTACCAAAGACTCGTCAACATCCAAGGGAGAGTTTGTTGGTGCATATGTCTGTTAACTTCGTCTTATATCGAGTCTTGTAACTAGAATGATAGACTAGGACACGTAGTACGAGGAAAACGGGAAACTGAGCCGAACCAGCAGTTTCACACGAAGTGGCCACTTCGTACGAACTGACCAGTTCGTGCGAACTGGCATGTTGCCGGTTCGTGCGAAGTGGCTTCCCTATATATATGTGTTCTTGGTCTCTCATTAGTAACATTCCTGATTCCGGTAGAGAAGCTCTGCCGAAGTGTCTCCAGCTCGTGTAACAGTGTTATATCAATAGAATCGACATTTAGACTACTTCTAAGTGTGTATCAAGCTGAATGAAGATCAAATCAATCCTCTGATTTGGTCAGGAACTCTTCTGAACGTCTCGTTTAGATCGACACAACGATCCTACAAGTGGTATCAGAGCTCAGGGGGAAGAGTTCTTACCATTTCAGCTTGTTTTCAAGAAAAAATCTCACTTCTACTCATTCTTTTACATTTTTTTCATCAAATTACAGAGTTTTTACGGATAAAATGACCTGATTTTCACATATTACACGCGAAATACTGTTTTAAACAATCCTTGAAAAAATCAGAACTTAATTCAACCTAAAACCTGATCAAATTTGACAAAAACTCATCAGATCGTTCGAACATGACTCAGATCGTGTGAAATTAGGGTTTCAGTTCGTTTGAAATAGGTTCGGGACGTACGATTTGAACCAGTCCGTTTAGAAGGTTGGACCAGTCCGCACGAAGTGGGTTAAAATCATCAGCTCACATGAGGTAGTTTGAAGTTGAACCAGTTCGCACTAGGAGGTCTGTTGAACCAGTTCGCACGAGGAGGTCTGTTGAACCAGTTCGCACGAGGAGGTCTATTGAACTCAGTTCGCACTGATTGAGAGATAAGTAGTTCGTTTGATATTGAACTCAGTCCGCACGGTTTGAGATATAACCAGGTCGTTTGAACTAATCCAGTTCGTTTGAAGTTTGAACTCAGGTTGTTTGAACTCCATCAGTTCGCACAAAGTGGTCCAAACAGTTTGAAAAGTCAATTTCGTTTCAATCTCAGATAGTTTGAACAATCAGTCTTAGTGGATTTTAAAAAAACAACTAAACACGGAAAACGAATTCTACAACGCATTTGCTACCCCGATCACTATGGCTCAGAACGTGAACTTAGAGAATGAAATGGGCACCAAGCAAAAACCGCCTAAGCTCATGAATATCGAGGAGTATAACGGATGGGAGGAACGTTTTGAAAATTGGGTTCAAGCGAATCATCTAGATGCGTGGGAATGTGTTGAACAATGATATCTTAGACCAATTGATGAATACAGAGAGGTTGTTGCTATCAAAGATTTAGATGATGATGAGAAAAAGAAATACAAAAGTGAAAAAATAATGATCAGTATTTTGCAACAAGCTATTAAGGAAGACATCCTGATTTTATTGCAACACAACGGAGGTGCACACTCAATGTGGAAAGCACTAAAAACGAAGTTTGTTGGAAGTCAAGACATGATTAAGAACAAAAAATCGCTTTTGAAGAAAGCATTTAATCTATTTCGTGGATTGAAAACTGAAAACACCAAACAGATTATAGAAAGATATTGCAATTTGGTGATTAACATGAAACGATTAGATATCAAGAAAGATAGAGAGGAATGGGTTGAAAAATTGGCCGATGCATTGCCACAAGATGTTTGGGGCACATATCTTATGATGTTGAAGAATAATGATGATTTTGCAAATCTATGATTGAGCAAGTTTATTGAAAAACTCGAAGTTCAAGAGATGGAACATTGGAAGATGGTGAAAATGAAGGACGTTAATGGTGAACAAGACATTGGTCTATACTACAAAGGAAGTTCGGTTGATAAGACCAACATTGCACCAAAGATCGAAACTGCATTTAACGTAAACAATTCTTCTGGAGGGTCATCTCAAGGATCAAAAAACAATACCAGATTCTCTTCATATCCGTCATTTGATCCAAATTTTTCAGCAAATAAGAATGGCCAAGTACTACAATGCAACATTGCATTAAATCTTGAGAATGGTCAGAATTTCTCAGAAGAAGTTGCTAAAGGTCATATGTCTTTATTGGTGACTGTTTTAGAGTCATGAAAGTTTGGTAGCCGGAAGGATTGGTAATCCAATGTTGACCAAAGAGGATTATGATCAGATTGATGCTGAGGAGATGGAACTCATGGATATAAAGTGGTGTATGGCTAGTGTGTTGAGAAGAGCTGAGAAGTTTAAACAGATCACTGGAAGAAATAATTTCCGTGATGCTGGAACTTCACCTTTAGGTTTTTATAAATCTAAAGTTACTTGTTTTCGTTGCAGGGAAAAAGGGCATTTTAAGAAAGAATGCACAAATCGCGAGGCAAGTGGAGCTCAAAATCCATTTGGCAACAATAACTATCATTGAAAGGCGATTTATCATCATGTTGCTCCACATCAACAACAATCGTCTCAAACTGCACATGCTAAGAAGGAACTGATCGAAGAACCATCAACGAGGAGAGCTTGTTATGGTCTGATAGATCAAGATGATGAGAGAATTCCAGAAGGTTTTAATTGGGATAATTATGATCCTAACAGACCTTCAAATATGAAAGCAATTGTTGCTGAAATTTATGAAGATACAACTGCTGAAGAAGAATTTGCATATGTTTATTACCAATCTCAGCAATTCAGTCCCAAAAAGAAAGAAGAAGAACTTGTTTCAACAAAAGAGTCTTCAGAAATAGCTCCAATCTTTAATCAATAATCAGATGAAGAGAGTGATGATGATGATAGTGAAGAAATTCGAAAACTTGAATATTATCAAAGAAAATTTTCATCTGATAAGGATAATTTGTATTTTGCAGGAAAAATGGAAGAAGTCAAACCTGAAGAAAATGTTCAAGTGATAAAGAAGTAGGTTAAAGAAATTCCAGCTATCAAGGTTGAGAAGGAAGCAGATACTGAAAAGATGCCTGAAAAATGTGAAAATTATGATATTGTGAAAAGGCACAACAACAAATGATTCTTAACATGAACAGATTAAAAGAATCTTATGATGTTTTAAACAAAGCTATGAATCAATACAACAAGTTAAGCAATGAACAAGCGATAGATATGAAGACATTCAATGGAGCGTTCATGACGAAGCCGAAAATCATCAATAATTACATTGAGAAATGTGCTGAACTTGAAGAGAAATTGGAAACTCAGAGGATAGAAACTGAAAGAGTAAACAGGTTATTGAAAAGTTACTCATGTGCTTCTTATGTGATTGACAGGATTTATCCTACAGTAGAAGGCATGAAAGCGTTTGAAGAGGAGAAACCTGAAGTAAAGGATACTGGTAAGAAACAAAGTGTAAATTATAACAAGTGTCCACCCCCGCTTGAAGAAGGATATTCTCCACGAAATCCTAATTCAGAAAGAGTCAAAAAGGCAACCAATTTAAAGTGGGAATCTGAACCTTCAGATGGATTGCCAGATAATATTGATGTCACATTCACATCGTCTGACACTGATCATGAATCTGAGTTAATAAAGAAAGTGGTCGATCAGGTGTTGGATAAAGATGAGGAGTCAGAGTCAAGGTCTGAGTCTGAGATTTCAAGCTCACCAGTCAATAGTTTATAATCACCGGTCAAAAGGGTTTACAGTTAAGATTTTCTGATGTCACAAAATAATTTGAATGACGAAACATTCAAAGTAGCATATACTTTGAATGATTCAAACAAATTATATTCTGATAAAGAATTTTCAATAAGAGGTGTTAAAACTGAAATGATTAACAAGGTTTTTAAATTAACAGAAATTAATATTTCTGAAATAAAAGATGTAAATCTTACTGAAAACCCTAAAAAGTACACCTCAAGAGTTTAACAAAGATTAAACAAGAAAAAAGGTTACAGTTCTGGTTCTGTTGATCGAAAGAAACCAAACCATAACAGTAATTTCAAAAAGAAAGGTTTAGGCTTTATTCCACCAGAAAATCATAAAAATGAGAAAATTTATAAACTAAAAACTAAATTTGTTGCAGGAACAAGTTCGGAAGAAGAGGAAAAGAGCTCGTTCTGGAAGCAATCGAACAAAGAATTCCTTGCTAAGAAGCAAGAAGGAATGAAGAATGATGTTGCTCAGAAGATTGAAAGGAGAACCTGTTATCAATGTCAGAAAGTTGGACACGCTGCATGGAATTGTTCAAGAGCAACCAAAACAAAACAGGGAGTATCTGAAAAATTGAAAGAAAAGATGGTCGAACAATTTATAGTTTTTAAAAATTCAAAATTTTAGGTTGGTGAGAGTTCAAAAAGTTTTTACAAAAGAAAAGTGAATCTTAACAACCAAAAGTGGGTTGTTAAGAAATGAGATGTTTCATCTGGCTTTGAGTCTGACTCGTCAAAGTCAGAGGTGCCACAAGTTGAGCTAAAAAGTGAAAATTCAGTTCCAACAATGGATGATGCAAACTTTCCACCATTGCGGACTGAAAATTTAAAACAAGAAGTTGGAGAAGTTGAGATTTCAAATCAATTCTTTTCTGAAAATAAAGAATTTGATGTTGAAAAAGCCTTTAACCCTATAGTTCAAAATATTTTTGGAAAAATCGTTGACAGGAAGGTCAAAGGGGTAAAGGAATTTTATGAGAAAAATAAGAAAGGAAAGAAACCGAGTGTTGATGACTCGGAATCCGATGATGACTCGGAATCACCCAAGGATCGTCAGGCTTGGGTGAATCTCTTTAACTGAAAAACCTAACTTACCGGAGCTCCCAAGTTGGTAATTGTGGAGCAGGAATCGGCATCATTCTTGAAAAATATTTTTTTGAAGAAACTTACAAGTGGTATTTTTATTGAAAAATTTTTAGATTAACTGTCACTTGTATTGATATAACAACGTTTTATAGGCTGGGAGATAACTCTAAACTCTGAAGACTTTAGATTCAGGTTCGAATCCTACTGTCTACGCTAGCTGCTAATGCTAAAAGGCTTAAGGAATCAAGAGATCTGATCAAGGGAATTAGAGAGAGGATAGAGTCAGGTTGTGATTCAGAGATAGAAGAGAAGAGATATTGAGGATGCTTACAGAGAAAAGATACTTTGGAAAGAGTGAGAACACAGATCAAGACTGAAGACTTGTCATACTTTGAGAAATGTCATAATCTATCAAGTGATGTTTTAAGATTCATCTAACAAGTGGTAAGCATAGATTAAAATTGTTATAAAATTCTTATGTTTAGGTAGAGTTTGTGCAGGTAAACAGCTATGCAAAAACCAAGTTTCGAATCCTGAGGATATGCAGATTAGAGCCAGGTTTCTGTGAGCCAGGCAACGGTCCTGAACTTGTGAAAGCTGCAAAGCGAGATCCCCGTGTCTTAACCTGAGCAGAGTTTGAGCCATGATACGATTCTAGAATGAGAGCTATGTCAAATACAGATTTTGGAGCAACATCCAAGGGGAAGTCTGAAGACTTTAGAGTCAGGTTCGAATCCTGCTGTCTACGCTAGCTGCTAATGCTAAAAGGCTTAAGGAATTAAGAGATCTGATCAAGAGAATTAGAGAGAGGATAGAGTCAGGTTGCGATTCAGAGATAGAAGAGAAGAGAGATTGAGGATGCTTACAGAGAAAAGATACTTTGGAAAGAGCGAGAAGACTGATCAAGACTGAAGACTTGTCATACTGAAGACTCGTACCGAAGACTCGTCAACATCCAAGGGGGAGTTTGTTGGTGCATATGTCTGTCGACTTCATCTTGTAGCGAGTCTTGTACGAACTGGCCACTTCATGTGAAACTGCTGGTTCGGCTCAGTTTCCCGTTCTCCTCATACTACATGTCCTAGTCTATCATTCTAATTACAAGACTCGATACAAGACGAAGTCGACAGACATATGCACCAACAAAAACCATCAAATATTCCGAACACACTGATGTAATTTTGGTTCATTTTAGTCCACGAAATCATCCTAGATCTAAGTTTAAAAATCTGTTCATCCGAGTTCATGCGATTCAGTTCAAATCAATAGCAATCAGTACCTTTCCCATGTTCTCAGATGTACAAATCAACTTAGACAATGATTCCGAACAACAAGATCAACAGATTAAGGCTTGAAACTTAAGAAATCAGACGAATCGCCTCAGATCGCTCAAATGTTTTCTGTTTGGTGCGGAGTGGTGAGAGAATAAAGTGTTCACACGATCTGGACTCCCCCTTAAATTGAGGGACCAGTTCGTACGAAATGAACATTGAGGCGGTGTGGCTAGCTCGCACGAGTTGGAAATTTTTGGTACGATTTGGCCAGTTCGTGCGAGTTGGTCATTTCGTGTGAACCAACTGATTTTCAAATTTTTGAATTTTGAATTTTTATTTTTTTAACTATTTACCACCACACCCAGTTAACCAAGTCCAAATTAATGACCCTGGTCAAATGTTTAGCCTGCCAAGTCTAACTTAATGACCTTGGCTGACCAAATTCTGATCTCGCTGAACTTTTGAAACAAATTAAGTTCAAATTAATGAACTTTTAAACATTTTGAGCAATTACCAACAATTTCTCAAACTTTCTCTTATCCAACCCAAAGATCCTATCAAGTGGTATCAGAGCTCAGGAGTCTACACATGCTAAGAAGGAACTGATCGAAGAACCATCAATGAGGAGAGCTTGTTATGGTCTGATAGATCAAGATGATGAGAGAATTTCAGAAGGTTTTTATTGGGATAATTATGATCCTAACAGACCTTCAAATATGAAAACATTTGTTGCTGGAATTTATGAACATTCAACTGCTGAAGAAGAATTAGAGTATGTTTATTACCAATCTCAGCAATTCAGTCCCAAAAAGAAAGAAAAAGAACCAGTTTCAACAAAAGAGGCTTCAGAAAAAGCTCCAATCTTTGATCAACCATCAGATGAAGAGAGTGATGATGATAGTGAAGAAATTCGAAAACTTGAATATTATCAAAGAAAATTTTCATCTGATAAGGATAATTTGTATTTTGCAGGAAAAATGGAAGAAGTCAAACCTGAAGAAAATGTTCAACTGATAAAGAAGCAGGTTAAAGAAATTCCAGCTATCAAGGTTGAGAAGGAAGCAGATACTGAAAAGATGCCTGAAAAATGTGAAAATTGTGATACTGTGAAAAGGCACAACAACAAATTGATTCATAACATGAACAGATTGAAAGAATCTTATGATGTTTTAGACAAAGCTATGAATCAATACAACAAGTCAAGTAATGAACAAGTCATAGCTATGAAGACACTCAATGGAGCGTTCATGACGAAGCAGAAAATCATCAATAATTACATTGAGAAATGTGCTGAACTTGAGCAAAAATTGGAAATTCAGAGGATAGAAACTGAGAGGGTAAATAGGTTATTGAAAAGGTACTCATGTGCTTCTTATGTGATTGACAGGATTTACCCTACAGTTGAAGGCATGAAAGCGTATGAAGAAGAGAAGACATCTGAAGTAAAGAATACTGGATATACACGGTGTCCACCCCCGCTTGAAGAAGGATATTCTCCACGAAATCCTAATTTAGAAAGAGTCAAAAAGAAACCAATTTAAAATGGGAGTCTGAACTTCAGATGGATTGCCAGACAACATTGATGTCACATTCACATCGTCTGATACTGATCATGAGTCTGTGTTAATAAAGAAAGTGGTCGATCAGGTGTTGGATAAAGATGAAACTGAGGAGTCAATGTGTTGGTGCATCCGTCTGTCGACTTCGTCTTGTATCGAGCCATGTATAGAAATAGTTAGAACATGATTCAAGAAAGTGTAATTAGATGTAATTCCGCTTGAAATGACAATAGGTCATTTCAAGCGAAATCAGATTGTTTAGATTCCGCTCGAAGTCATCATGTTGATTTCGCTTGAGTTATGTTCAAGCGGAATCAGGTTTCGCTTGAGGCAGTTTCAAGCGGAATCACATGGGCTATATATACATGATGTCTGTTTGTCTTTGTAGCGGAATCAGCAGATAGTTTTCCGACGGCGAAGCTCTGTCGACGTGTCTTCTGAATTGTAGACGATCCAGAATCAATATACAAGACAGTTAAAAGTGAATCGTGTGCGGAATTGAACTTAATACGTCTATTTCAGCCTTTCGTATTAAGATAAACTTTTCTGATCGACTCGTTCGGGTTTAAAAACGATCCTACAAGTGGTATCAGAGCTCAGGAGGAAGAGTTCTTACCAATTCAGCTGCATTTTCTGTTTTCTACACCTTCTTTTTCAAATTGAAAAATTTTTCACGGTTAAAATCGGTTCAAATTCTCACATATCACGCGTAATCATGTTTTAACAAACCCTAGAAAGTTTCAGAATTAAAATCAATCTAAAACTCAACATTTTTGTTATTCCACTTGAAATTCTGATCGAAATGATGATGTCATCGTGATTCCGCTTGGAATTAGTCCTGATTTCGCTTGAAAACGACATTCCGCTTGAGTGGTTCCGCTTGAAATCACCTATTCCGCTTCAATTTGTGTTTCCGCTTGAAAAAGGATATTCCGCTTGAAAGTGTTGATTTAACTTCATAGAGATTTCGCTTGAAATTGTGTTGTTAGTGATTTCGCTTGAACAGTATTTCGCTTGAAATTGTATTGTTGTTGATTTCGCTTGAACTAGACTGTTTGAAAAAATTCTTGAAAACCGAATCATGGACAACGAGTTCTACAATGCCTTTGCTAGTCCGATGACAATTACTCAGAACACGATGCTTGAAAATGAAACTGGAACAACACAAAAACTGCCTAAGCTTTTGGATATTGATGATTATAATGGTTGGTCCGAACGTTTTGGTAACTCGGTTGAAGCTTATCATTTGGATGTTTGGGAACATACTGAAGTTCAATATGTAAGACCAACAAAGAACAATAATCAGCTAATGCCAATTAGAGAAATGAGTGCTGATGAGAAAAAGAAGTATAGAGATGAGAAATTGATGGTTAGTCTGTTACAACAAGCGATTAAGGACATATTGATTCTTCTTCAACATGAGATTCTTACTGGTGGCCTAGGATGAAAGGCGACGTTGCCGTTTATGTGAGCAAGTGTTTAACATGTGCCAAGGTTAAAACTGAATACCAGAAGCCTTCAGGACTTCTGCAACAACCTGAGATTCCCAAATGGAAATGGGAACAAATTCCAATGGATTTTATTACAAAGTTGCCAAGAACGCCAAGAGGTCATGACACTATTTGGGTAATAGTGGACCGATTAACGAAGTCTGCGCATTTCTTACCTATCAGGGAGAAGGATAATACGAGCAAGTTGGCTGAAATTTACATGAGAGAAATCGTTACGCGCCATGGAGTACCTCTCTCGATCATCTCTGATAGAGACGGAAGGTTCGTATCAAGGATTTGGCAATCCTTCCAAGAAGCTTTTGGCTCGCAATTAAATCTGAGCACTGCATTTCACCCACAGACCGACGGTCAAAGCGAACGGACGATACAGACTTTGGAAGATATGCTGAGAGCATGTATTATGGATTTGGGCGGTAGCTGGGATAAACATTTTCCATTGGTCGAATTTTCATATAACAACAGCTACCACACCAGTATTGGTGCCGCGCCATTTGAAGCTCTATATGGCCGCAAGTGCAGATCGCCGCTTTGTTGGTCTGATGCACGTGATAGACAATTGGTTGGTCCTGATATGGTACAGGAAACCACAGATAAGATTGCACAGATCCGAGATCGCATCAAGGCGGCTCGTGATCGTCAGAAGTGTTACGCGGACCGAAGAAGGAAACCTCTAGAGTTTGAGGTAGGTGATATGGTTTTGTTGAAAGTATCACCCTGGAAGGGTGTGGCACGCTTTGGGAGGCGTGGAAAGTTGAATCCGCGATATATTGGTCCGTTCAGAATTTTGGAAAGAATTGGGTTAGTAGCGTACAAGTTGGATTTACCTGCTGAACTAAATGGTGTTCACGATACATTTCATGTATCAAATTTGAAGAAAAGTCCAACTCAAGATGCCGTTGTCATTCCCACCGACGAGATTCATGTTGACGACACGCTCCATTTTGTCGAAGAACCGGTTGAGGTTACAGATTGGAAGATCAACGAAACCCGCCGGAGCAGTGTCAAGCTCGTCAAAGTTCGTTGGAACGCAAGGCATGGTCCTGAATACACCTGGGAGCGTGAGGACCAGATGAAAGAGAAATACCCCCACCTATTTCCCAAGAACCCTGCATCTAGAAGCAGAACTTAAAATTTCGGGACGAAATTTTTCTAACGGGGGGGAGAATGTGACAACCCTCACCAAACCAGGTATCCGTACGACTTAATTAATATTTAATTACTGCTTGATTACTGAGCTTGCTTGAAATTATGGATAAACTGCTACCTGAATACTGATACATGTACTTACTTGCATCATACTCTATTTGCTGTCACTCCATTATTTACTTATAGAACTTTAGTGACAACCTTGATGCACCAAAAGCACAGTAGCACAATAAACGGATAACCTATTAAACGTGCTAACATAGCTAGCACCAGGCAGGTACTGCCTCTAAGGCCGTATGAGCCAGAGATAGTTTACTACACTAGTAGAGAGTGTAGGGATAAGAGGGTTGTAGAACTGCGCCACTAGGTGATAATTACAGTGACCGGATGTGCCTAAAACGTACTCTAAGTACAAAATTCAGCACTTTAAATAAAAATTCAGCATGAAGCTAACTAATAAAGTGCCAAAACATGAGAAAAATATTACTAGACACTTTCCAAAGTGTCGGGAATAAGTTGTGTCACTAAAAATAATGACGACACTTTAAGTAATTATTTAGCACTTTAACGGGCTAGTATCCAACCGAACAACCGAACTTAACCCGGGACATAAAATTTGGCAATGACATTGTTGTCTTTCTCTGAGCCAGTTAGGGTCCCCGAATACCCTAACACCTGATATAATTTACTACCCACTAATACACTAAACATAATTTCTAACTAATTAAACTAACTAGTATTTATCTTCAAGTCCAAATCAAACCAATCGGCCCCCTCTTCTCACACTTGAAATCCCCCATGTGACACCAAATCTTCCACTTTCCCATGCACCGTTGACTTTTGATTGTGTGAAAGTTGTGATAAGTACTAACATTACTTACACTCAACACCCCTTAAGAACTTACTTGTTTACATAACAACTTTCACATAACCCCCCTCCTCTTTGCATGTAATCGGTCATTGTGGGACCTCACCATACGAATTCTTCATCTCCACCCTAAGATTTTGAAAAGGTTTTCTTTCCCCATGCAAATTGTGTTAAGATATGAGTTGACTGTGTTTGTACTATTAGGGTATACGGTGTGGTGCGGCAAATGGCAAAGTGGTTTGCCGCGCGGCAACACCGCCGCCAACCCCTTTGCCGCGTCGGTTTGTTTGTCGCTCGGTGACATATTGCCGATCGGGAACATGAGAGAGTGAGGGTAGTGAGAGAGAGAGAGAGAGGGGATATTGTGGGTGGGGTCCATTCTTATCTCAACCAATCACAATTTTTTCCTTTTTTAAAAAAAAAATAGTTTACCACTTCACCAAGTGTTTAAACCATTGCCAACACTTTTCACCAAAGTTTAAACACTTTTGATTGATTGACATGACGCGCTCTGATTGGTCGGCTTTTTGGTTTGCCACTTCAAAGTGTTTAACCACTCCTTACACCCTTAGGGACATTTTAACCAATGGATAAAGGACTTAATCTACAAATAACCACCACCTTTCCCACTAAACCCCACTCAACAAAACAACAACTTTCCTTCTTTCATTAAAAAGCTTCTGCCGAGCAACCTCCCCACACGCCACCACCTTCCATTTTCCATTCATTCCATCCAAGGTTATTTCATAGTGCAAGGAGCCATTTTAGGAGGTGTGGAGCACTCGGATTGCCAAGGACCTCCCTCGCTTGTCTTTAACCACTCATTTTTCTCTCGTGTTTCTTCCCTAGCCTCGAGCTAGTAGTAAGCCTTTTGGATCATCTTTTATTTTATATTTTTAGTGGTTAATAGTTATGTTGTGATGTAAATAAAAGAACTCTAGAAGATCATAAATGCAAACTTGAACATAAAGCTAGTAAGAGGTTAAAATAAGATGGAATCTTGCTAAAATAAAATTGTTTTGATGTGGTTATTATTTATTTTGATGCTTACTAGTAAGATGATGTTGGACATCAAAATTTAACTTGTTAAAATAAGATTAAAAACTTATGTTAACAAGTTAGGAGGTGACTAATGTTTACATAAAAGAATCACCTCCATGTTTCACATAAACTTGGTAACAAAAGCGAGTTCTTGAAAAATAAATAAACTAAGTGAGTGGATGGTCTTATGGACCCGACACCTACAAATGATTTTTCTAAGACACACCAAGTTAAAAGACGGGTCTTTTTGAAAAGTCATAATTTTTGGAGGAAATAATTATATGTATACTTGCAAGGCATGAAAAAGTTGTAAATGGATATTTTTATAAAATAAGTTCACAAGTTGTGAACATTTAAAAATCCCGAGAATGGGAGTTTTACAAAAATAAACACACTTTGGAGGGTGACTAAACCCACTAAAAACACCACTAAATTACTACGCGTTTTTATGAAACGCCAAGTTTATGTTGTCATGACAAATGCATTGTTTTTGGCACTCGACTAGTGTAACATTGTTTAGTAAGTTGTTGGTTGATTTGAATGATTTTACAAAAGAAAATGATACGCTAATAAGCGTGGCCACCTCCAGTTACATAGGAAACTCTGGCGAAATTTTTCCAGAAAATAACACTTAGAAATATTTTTGTGACAAGTGTTATGAGTATATTTTTAACTTATTTTCCCAAACAAAGTTCGCCATGATTTTTATTACAAAATTTCTAAGTGTCGGAGGTGAGATTTTCACAAAATAAAACTTACTGAAATATATATATTTAATATATGTTTTCCATAACAACCCTTGTGTAAATTTTTGCGATTATTTTAATTATGAACTACGTAAATATTATTTTTAGGGTAAAAATAATATTACTAAATATTAACGGCTCCAAAAATAATACGAACGCCTTCACAATAATTATTTAAGCTACACCGGTATTACTAATACCACCCGAACTTTACAAGGTAACTTATGTATTTTCAGAAAATACCCATAAGTGTGTATATTGGCAAAGTATTATTTTGGAAAATGGTATGTAATAAAATATAATATTTTTGGGAAAATATTTATATTTTTGAAGTAAAGTATTTTTGGTCAAATGAAATAATATATTTCGAAGTTATACGAACGCACATGTATTAAAACCCCCATCCTTGGGAAGGAATATATTTACCAAATATTTGCAAAGTGTAATTACGAAATAGTTGTCTAACTATTTCCCAAAGACATTAAACCTTAAGCTAAGGCACGGCCGTCCGTCTAATAGAAGTTAGTACGTGTAGGTCGTCGCACAGCAGATTGATCAGGAGATTCACTTGATAGAGACGCACCACTGTAGTTCATGTCCCCCTTTTCTCTTAACTGTTTTCAGTTTTTTTTTTTAAAACTGCGGGGGTGAAATATATGTTACTATGATTACGAGTACTTTTTACGTGGTATGGTTAGCGTAAGGAGGGTTACTACTTAGATCATGTGAGTGGGTAGGCGCAACTTGAGGCCATTAATCCTCATTATAGGACCGAGGGGCACAATGCGGTAGATCTACTTGGGTGTAGCGAGCCCAGCTCCAGGCCCACGGTACGGACCTTGGATTGACTATGTACCCGACGCACAAATCCGCTAGGTTTGAGTCTTCCTACTTGCACTTCACACATATCAATGGCCTTGCAACCCATTGGTGATCTCTTTATTTCCTTATTTGCTACATACCAGGATTTTATACTTACAAAGGTTTTACACACTCACTTACACATGAACTCGCTCAACAATTTTTGTTGATTTTTCCAACTTACATGTATTTAAGGGAACTAAAGATCTGGCGCGGTATGCTACATTTTCCCGCTGCATAAGAGTTTCGAGGTCATCCAAGTTTAGGGGATGTGACTTTTACCTGGACGAGTCACAGTCCTTAAACTGCGTTTATTTCATGTTGTTGTTGTGTCTTTCAAACAATGTTTTTATGTTATCAGGTTGTAGTGTCCGTTGCATGAGTCAACACCTTAAGACAATGTTGTGTTACTTATGTTTTAAAACTTAAATCAATGGATGATCTTGCATGGTTTTATTTTCATATAGCTTTGTTATGATTAAGCTATGGTATTAAGAAGTCACACCAAATTAACCACGCTTCCGCAAAGCCAGGGTGTGACAGGAAGTGCATATTCGATTTGGAATGAATTAGAAGCAAAATTTCTGGGAAGTGATGATATGCTCAAGAACAAAATGTCACTTATAAAGAAAGAATTTGATCTATTCCGTGGTTTGAAAACAGAAAACACCAAGCAGATTATTGAAAGATATTGTAACTTGGTGAAAAATATGACAAAATTAGGCATCAAAAAGGATACAGATGAGTTGATAGAGAAACTAGCTGATGCGTTACCACATGATATTTGGGGAACGTATCTGATGATTTTGAGGAATAATAGAAAGGAATATAAAAAGTTAACACTGGGTGAGTTTATTAAACATCTTGAAGCTCAAGAGATGGAGCAAAGAAAGATTGCTAGGATAAAGAACTATGATGGAGAACAAGACATCGGATTGTATTTCAAAAGCGATGTTAGTGATAAGACCAATTTTTCTCCAAAGGTTGAAACTGCTTTTAATGCAAAAGGTTCTTCTGAAAGTTCATCTCAGGGATCAAGCAGCAAAACAGGATTTACTTCATTTCCAACATCTGATTCACATTTTTCTACAACAAAGAGCGGAAAAGTTCTTCAATGCAACATTGCTTTAAACCTTGAAAATGATCAGAATTATACTAAGGAAGTAGCTAAAAGTCACATGTCTTTGTTGGTGACTGTGCTTGAATCCTATGGAGGTTTAGTTGCAGGGAGGATCGGGAATCCAATGCTCACGAAAGAGGATTACGATCAAATTGATGCTGAGGAAATGGAATTGATGGATATAAAATGGTGTATGGCCAGTGTGTTGAGACGTGCTGAAAAATTTAAACAAATAACAGGCAGAGATGATTTTCGCGATGCAAATGTTTCAACTTTAGGTTTTGATAAGTCTAAAGTCACTTGTTTTCGTTGCAGGGAAAAGGGACATTTCAAGAGAGAGTGCACAAATCGCGAAGCAAGTGGAGCTCAAAATCCTTTCGGAAACAACGTCTACTATAAAAAGGCGATATATCATCAAGTTACACAACAGCCACATCAACAACAACAGGCACAAACTGCACATGGTAGAAAAGAAATTGAAGATTCAAAGAGAGCATGTCTGGTTAATCAGGGCAAGGATGGTGGATTCAGTTGGGATAAATACATTCCAAAGGATAGTAAAGTATGTTTGGCAGATCAAGAAGATGAAAAATTGCCAGAAGGTTTTAGTTGGGACAATTATTGCCCAGACAAAGAATTCATGGCCAAAGAGATTTTAAACGCTAAAGCTTTTGTTGCTAATGCTTCTAATGAATATTGGGCATTAAAATACAGAAAAATTGCGAAAGCTGAAGAAGAGAAATGGAAGAAATATGAAGAAGAAGAAGAACAGGAACAAGCTGAAGCTGAAAAAAAGAAAAAGGCTAAAGAAGAAGTTCATGTAAGAATAGTCAAAGAAGTTCTAGAATTTGAAATCAAAACAGATGTTGATACAGTCAAAGTTCCTGAGAAGTGTATGAATTCTGATTCTCTGATCAAGCAAAACAATGAGTTGCTACACAATATAAAAAGGTTGAAAGAATCATATGATGTTTTGAACAGAGAGATGAATAAGTACACTGAGTCGAATAGTGAACAAGCTGTAGCAATGAATACACTCAAAGGAGCATACATGAGACAGCTTGACAATGTTAACTTTTACACTGAAAAGTGTGCTGAGCTTGAATTGAAGTTGTCAACACAAAGAATTGAAACTGAAAGAGTTAACAATTTATTAAAGAGTTACTCATGTTCTACTTTTGTTGTTGACAGGATTTATCCAATTGTGGAAAGTTTGAGGACGTTTGAGGAAGCGAAAACTTCGGAAGAGAAGAAGTCCGAGACAAAAGAAGATGATGAAGTAAAAATTTCTGGAAAGAAACCAAGTGTTGTCTACAATAGATGTCCACCCCCGGTTGAAAATGGATATTCTCCTCGAAATCCAAATTCCGAAAGAGTCAAAAAGGCAACAAATTTACAGTGGGAGTCTGGGTTGTCAGATAATTTGCAAGAAAATATTGATGTTACGTTCACATCGTCTGACACTGATCATGAGTCAAAGCTAATAAAAAGTATGGTCGATCAGGTGTTGGATAAAGATGACATAGAGGAGTCAAATACGAAGTCCAAATTCGAGTCAAAGTCTGAGTCTGACACGTCAAAATCAATAGTTAAAAAGGACAAACGGGTTTATGATAAGGAGTTTTTGCTATCAAAATCTAATTTGAATGACGAACCGGTCAAAGTAGCTTATACTTTGAAAGATTCTGACAAATTATATTCTGATGAGATTTTTCCAATAAGAGGTGTTAAAACTGAAATAATCAAAAAGGTTTTCAAACTAATAGAAATTAATATTTCTGAAATAAAAGATATAAATTTTTCTGAAAATCCTAAATCTTACACCTCAAGAGTTCAACAACGATTAAACAAGAAAATGGGTTACAGTTCTGGTTATGGTTATCAAAAGAAACCAAACCATAACGGTAATTTCAAAAAGAATGGTTTAGGTTTTACTCCACCGAAAAACTATAAAAATGAGAAAATTTATAAACCAAAAACTGTTTTTTGTTTAAGGAACAAGTACTGAGAAAGAACAAAAGAGTTCATTCTGGAAGCAGACGAACAAAGAATTCCTTGCGAAAAAGCAAGAAGAGATGAAGAAAAGTATTGCTCAGAAGACTACAGAGACAAGAACCTGTTTTCAATGTAAAACAGTCGGTCATATTGCCAGAAATTGTCCAAAGGCGATACAGACAAAACAGGGAGTCTCTGGTAAACTGAAAGAAAAAGTTGTTGAGAAAACTGAATTTTCAACCAGAAAATTTACAGGCTTTGAAAATTCAACTTTTGAGGTTGGTGAATGTTCAAAGAATGTGGTAAAAAGAAAAGAAAATCTGAAAAACCAAAAATGGGTGGTTAAGGGTTCAGGAAACAGTTCTGGTGATGAATCTGATTCCACAAAATCAGAGGAGCCACGTGTTGAAGAAAAAGTTGAGAAATCAATTCCGATTGTGGATGATGTGAACTTTCCACCTCTGCAGGCTGAAAATTTTAAGAAGAAAATTGGGAAAGTTGAAATTTCAAATCAATTTTATTTTGAATAGAATAAGTTTGATGTTGAAAAGGCTTTCAACGGAAATGTGAAACACATTTTTGGCAAAATGGTCAATGGTAAGGCCAAAGGTGTGAAAGAATTTTATGCTTCCAAAAAGAAAGTTCACAATTCTGTTGAAAGTAACAGTGAAGAAGAGGTTGTTTCACCCAAGGATGGTCAGGCTTGGGTGGATATATTTTTCAAAGAGTAAAAAAACCTGACTTGCCGGAGCTCCCAAGTTGGTAATCGTGGAGCATGAATCGGCATCATTCTTAGAAATGTTTTTGAAAAATTTAAAATCGAAAAGTGTGACTTGCCGGAACTCCTAGGTTGATAGTGTAGACTAGGAATTGGCATCCTGAGATTTCAACCTACAAGTGGTAAGTGTTGGTAAGCAAACCGACTCGTGGTAGAAAGATAAGTTTTATTTGCTAGAAGATTGGCAGTTATTCCTTCAAGTGGTTAATCAGGGTCATTAAATTGAACTTGATTTAACTATCATCTAAAAGATTGGTAAACAATGTGATGAGTTGATCCCCATTTCTTACAAGTGATTAAAACAAACTTAAGTGTTTTGAGATATAAATGGGAAAATACTTTGTTGAGAGGGGGAGTTCTGATTGTTTATGCCAAGTGGATGACGATCTGAGGTGATTCGATATCAGTTGTCAGTTTTCTTGTATAGTTTGTTTTCAAATTTTCTTTAAATGTGTTTGCATTTTAGGGGGGAGTAAGAATTTCAGAAAATCCAAAAACATTAGAAAATTTGAAAAAACCCAAAAACATGATAAAATCAAAAATGAGTTTTTGTTGTATCAAAGAGGAAATGATAGTACATCAGTGGGCTTTCACAGCACGCTAAAGAAATGGAAAGTCAAACGTGATAAACAATCTCACTGTGGATGTGCCAGTAGGTTTTTACACATTTAATAGATTGTGACGAGATATAAACCTAAATTTCAAACTTGCTTATTTCATGGGGAACATTATTTGGATATATAGGTAACCCCTGAAATCTTGTTTGAAGGGTCCCTCTTTCTGAGATACTAGGTCTTTATGCTTAGTGATATCTGGGGTATTATCCCAGGACTTCTGCTGAATGGAAATTCTGACCTAGTCCCCGCATAATACTTTCCACATTGCTTGAAATATAGCATCGCCCTCAGCATAAAAAATGATAAAACATTGAAAAATGCTAATCATGTGCTGTTGTAAAAAAGATCCTCTAAAGGGGACACACCTAAAGTCGAGCCGTCATCTCTCTGCTGAACGGAAGTTCTGACCTGAGCTCTCACGATTTCGCATCTAACACCTTACAGATATCATCTAGGTATTCTCACCTGTAAGACTATATATAGGGATCAGGATACGGGAGTATATTCAAATGGTGGGACACGCGAATAAGTTTAAGTATCTAAAACATTAATCTCATATCTCGAAACAGTTGAAATTTGTGTGAAAATTTAAAAAGGATCAGTATACTGACAATCTAGGTGAATTGTTTAAAACTTAAAATGAAATGAAGCTTAACGGTGTTGGTGATTTGTCTCAAAAACTGATATGATCCTCTTACACAAACTCGGAAAAATATCGTTTGTAAATATTTCTTTACTGCATTTATATTCATTCAAAAATCCAAAAAGATTTTTGACAACTGGTGTTGAAAAGCTGATTTTCAAAATTCCAAGTGCTAAACTTGATGAACAGGTTTGGGAGAGAGTGTATGAAGAAGTTATGATTACGAATGGTCATTAAAGTTTAAATCATTTTTGAAAAGATACCTGCAAATGATTTCTAAATTTGATAAATCTTTAATTCCGAGAAATTTATTTTGAGGTAGAGATGTGTGCAGGTTAACTAGGTTCTGACACCTGAAGATGGTGAATTCCAGACTGCGATCCCAGTTTATTGAAAGGGGGAGTCTAAAGACTTAAAGTGGAGGTGGATAGAGGCAGTGTCTGATTCCGGTAAAAGATAGAGATAAAGAGAGAGAAAGATAGAGGATGCTTACAATAGAAGATCTTTGAAAAAGAGCAAGCAGACTGATAAAGACTGAAGGTTTGACAACCGAAGACTCGACACTGAAGACTCCATCAACATCCGAGGGGGAGTTTGTTGGTGCATCCGTCTGTCGACTTCGTCTTGTATCGAGTCTTGTATAGAAATAGTTAGAACAGGGCACAAGATTCAAGAAAGTGTAATTAGATGTAATTCCGCTTGAAATGACAATAGGTCATTTCAAGCGAAATCAGATTGTTTAGATTCCGCTCGAAGTCATCATGTTGATTTCGCTTGAGTTACGTTCAAGCGGAATCAGGTTTCCCTTGAGGCAGTTTCAAGCGGAATCACATGGGCTATATATACATGATGTCTGTTTGTCATTTGTAGTGGAATCAGCAGATAGTTTTCCGACGGCGAAGCTCTGTCGACGTGTCTTCTGAATTGTAAACGATCCAAAATCAATATACAAAACAATTAAAAATGAATCGTGTGCTGAATTGAACTTAATACGTCTGTTTCCGCCTTCCGTATTAAGATAAACTCTTCTGATCGACTCGTTCTGGTTTGAAAACAATCCTACACAATGTCAAAGTCAAAGTCTGACACTTCAAGTCCAACAGTTGAAAAAGTCAAAAGGGTTTACCTTAAAGATTTTCTGATGTCACAAAATAATTTGAATGACGAAACATTCAAAGTAGCATATACTTTGAATGATTCTGACAAATTATATTCTGATGAAGAATTCCCAATAATAGGTGTTAAAACTGAAATGATTAACAAGGTTTTCAAACTAACAGAAATTAATATTTCTGAAATAAAAGATGTAAATCTTACTGAAAAACCTAAAAAATACACCTCAAGAGTTCAACAAAGATTAAACAAGAAAAAATATTACAGTTCTGGTTCTGGTGATCAAAAGAAACCAAACCATAACAGTAATTTCAAAAAGAAGGGTTTAGGTTTTATTCCACCAGAATATTATAAAAATGAGAAAATTTATAAACCAAAAACTGTATTTGTTTCAGGAGTAAGTTCGGAAGAAGAAGAAAAAAGTTCATTCTGGAAGCAATCAAACAAAGAATTCCTTGCTAAGAAGCAAGAGGGTATGAAGAATGAAGTTGCTGAGAAGAAGGAAAAGAGAACCTTTTATCAATGTCAAAGTTGGTCACATAGCCTTGAACTGTCCAAAGGCAACCAAAACACAACAGGGAGTCTCTGAAAAATTGAAAGAAAAGATGGTTGATAATGAACCACCAACCGGACAATTTAAAATGTTCAATAATTCAAAATTTGAGGTTGGTGAGAGTTCAAAAAGTTTTTACAAAAGAAGAGTGAATCTTGACAATCAAAAGTGGGTTGTTAAGAAATCTGAAGATAGTTCTAGCGATGAATTTGTTTCTTCGGAAGCAAAGGAGCCACTTTCTGGCGATGAGTCTGACTCGTCAAAGTCAGAGGAGCCACAAGTTGAGCTAAAAAGTGAAAATTCAGTTCCAACAATGGATGATGCAAACTTTCCACCATTGCGGACTGAAAATGTGAAACAAGAAGTTGGAAAAGTTGAGATTTCAAATTCAATTCTTTTCTGAAAAGAAAGAAGTTGATGTTGAAAAAGCCTTTAACCCTACAGTTCAAAATATTTTGGGAAAAATGGTTAACAGGAATGTCAAAGGGGTAAAGGAATTTTATGAGAAAAATAAGAAAGGAAAGAAACCGAGTGTTGATGACTCGGAATCCGATGATGACTCGGAATCACCCAAGGACCGTCAGGCTTGGGTGAATCTCTTTAACTGAAAAAAATGACTTGCCAGAGCTCCCAAGTTGGTAATCGTGAAGCAGGAATCGGCATCATTCTTGAAAAATATTTTTGTGAACAAACTTACAAGTGGTATTTTTCTTGAAAAATTCAAAACTGTCATATTTTGACTTTCAAGTGGTATTGTTGATAAGAACCTTCAAGTTAGTTAATCAAGGTCATTAAGTTGAACTTGATTTAACTTTCATTCAAGTGTTAAAAAAGTGGGGATTCATTCAGAATCTGTAAAAAGAAAAAAAATGATGAATTCAACCCCGATCTTACAAGTGTTAGTGAAATAACAAACAAACTAATTTTCCGGAAAAAAAACCATTTTGATTAAAACAAACTTAGGTGTTTTGAAATCATAATGGGAAAATAGTTTGTTTTCAGGGGGAGTTCTAATGTTTACGCCAAGTGAATGGCGAATTGAAGCAATTCAAATCAGTTTGTCGTATTATTTGTACAGTTTATTGTTTACATTTTCAAATTTTCCCAGAAAATCAAAAATTGAAACATATTTTTGATTTTAGGGGGAGTAAAAAATTTAAAAAATTTGAAAATTTGAAAAATCCAAAAACATGATAAAATCTAAGAACCAAAAACATCAAAAAATTCAGAAAAGAGTTTTGTTGTGAAAAAGAGGAAATGATAGTACATCAGTAGACAATCACAGCACGCTAAAGAATTGGATAGTCAAATGTGATAAACGGTCTCACTGATGATATAGCAGTAGGTTTTTATACATTCAGTAGATTGTTTTCGAGATATAAACCTAAATATAAATAGCTTACTTATCTCGTGGGGAACATCTCTCGGATATATAGGTAACCCCTGAAATCTTGTTTGAAAGACTTTCTATTTCTGACATACTAGATCTTTGTGTGTGATGATATCTGGGATATTATACCGGGACTTCTGATTTTGCGAAAGCAATAGCCTAGTCCTCGTATAATATTCTTCACTGCTTTAATCTTAAAGTCCACCCTTAGCATAAAAAATGATGAAACATTGAAAAATGCTAATCATGTGCTGTTGAAGAAAAGATCCCCAAACGGGACACACCTAAAGATGAGCCATCATCTCTTTGTCTGAACGGAAGTTCTAACCTGAGCTCTCATGGTCTTGCATTACCCTTTTTACAGATATCATTAGTGTACATTCACCTGTAAGACTGAATATAGGAGTCTAGATACGGGAGTATATTCTGAGGTGGGACACGTGAATAAGTTTAAGTGCTTAAAACACTAATCTCGTATCTCGAAACAATTGAACTTTGTGTGAAAATTTAAGTGGATCAGGATACTGACAATCTAAGTGAATCATTTATAACTTAATGTGTTTAAAGCTCAACGGTGTTAGTGATTTGTCAAAAACTGATATGATCCTCTTACACAAACTCACAAAAATATTGTCTGTATATATTTCTTTACTACTTTTCATTAAAAAAAACAAAAATCCAAAAAGATTTTTAGTGTGTTTTAGCATAAAATTTTGAAAAATCAAAAAGATTTTATTTCATCTTATTTTCGACAACTGATGTTCAAAAGCTGATTTTCAAAATTCCTAGTGCTAAGCATGATGAACAACAATGGATTGGGAGAGTGTGTTTGAAATGAAAATTGAAAAGTGAAGATAAAATTTGAGAAATGGCATAATCTAACAAGTGATATTTTGAGATTGTTTTAACAAGTGGTAAGCAACGATTAAAATTGTTATAAATAAAATCTTACTTTTAGGTAGAGTATGTGCAGGTCAAAAGCGTTGGAAAAGCAAGGTTTCGACTCCTGAGGATATGCAGATGAGATCCAGGTTTCTGAGAGCCAGTCAACGGTCCTGAACCTGTGAAAGCTACAAAGCGAGATCCCCGTGTCTAAGCCTGAGCAGAGTTTGAGCCAGGTTAAGACTCTTGGAACGAGTGAATTCCAGACTGTGATCCCAGCTTATCGAAAGGGGGAATCTGAAGACGTAAGAGCCAGATACAAATTTTGGATCAATAATCAAGGGGGAGTCTGAAGACTTTAGAGTCAGGTTCGAATCATGCCGTCTACGCCAGCTGCTAATGCTGAAGAGCGTAAAGAAGCAAGAGATCTGATCAAGAGAATTTGAGGAGTCAGGTTGCGATTCTGAGTTAGAAAGAGAAAGATAGAAGAGAAGAGAGAGATTGAGGATGCTTACAGAGAAAGATACTTTGGAGAGAGCGAAAGGACTGATCAAGTCTGAAGACTCGACATACTGAAGACTCGTACCGAAGACTCGTCAACATCCAAGGGGGAGTTTGTTGGTGCATATGTCTGTCGACTTTATGCTGTATCGAGTCTTGTAATAGATTAGAAAGACCAAGACACGTAGAATGAGAAAAACGGGAAACAGAGATGAATTAGCCACTTCGTTCGAAGTGACAAAACCAGTTCGTACGACCTGGGATGTTGGTTTCGTGCGAACTGACCATCTCTATAAATAGATGTCTTAGGTCTCTCATTTGTAACATTCCTGATTCCGGTAGCGAAGCTCTGCTGAGGTGTCTCCAAGCCTGTAAAACGTTGTTATATCAATACAAGTGACAGTTAATCTACTTCTAAGTGCATATCAAGCTAAATGAAGATCAAATCAATGAATTCCGCCTCTGGTTTGGTCTAGAACTCTTCTGATCGACTCGTTTAGATCGATTCCCCGATCCTATCAGTCACCTGTAACGCGTTTAAAAACATTTTGTCAGTGGGAAATACTAGTGAGTGAATCCCAGTTCAATCAAGTTTTAATAAAAACCATTGTACAGTATTGAGGGCAGTCTCACAATTATATTTGTTTCCAAGTCATACCAATTACCACCCACGATACTATCAGACCCGACTTGTGGAATGTTACCTCTCCAGTAACAAATTTTGTATACAAAACCCCAACATACTGACGATAATTGTATCCTTACAAAAATACTCAATAACTGCTTAATGTATAATTAATTAAGTGAGGTTTTGTAAAACAATTTGCAAAAAGGAGATCACTTACATTGCTGTCTTAGATTATCCGTAAGGGTTTCCTGGTGATAATCTATAATTTACATAAATGCACACGTGTTAGTATGATAACCCATTTTAACATTAGTAATACCCTCCCCGAGACGGCATTCCAACGACTTCGTCGGGCAGAACCACGACAGCCGTTACGGAACCCTAGATCAATCGGGCAGAGTATCTAATATGTATCCAGGGGTTATGATACTTACAACGGAGCAGAACCTCGTTATTTAGGGGGGTATTAGACCCGATTATAGCTTCTACTACTTCAGAATTTGATTAGAAAGAAAAGAAATGAGTGAGTCGACTGAAGATTCGAGGCCTCCTTTATATAGGGCCTGATTTGGACCTTCTCGCGGTCCGCGTAAGGGTAGCCAAGGGGCTCCGCGGCCCACGTCAAAGATGGTCAACGACGTAGGTGATCCGGGTCACCTAGTAGGTTCAACACGAGTCGGACATGTGTCAACACAGGGTTTTGCCGTGTTCTTGATCTCTAGCGGCCCGCGTAAGATCCCTAAGGGGTCTACGCGGCCCGCGACAAACCCCAAAAATTGATTTTTAATTATTTTTAATAATATTTAAGGTATTCGGGTCCGTTTTCACGTATGGGGTGTTTTTAGGGACATATTGAGATACTTTAAATATTTTTAGGGTGTCGGAAAATATTATGAGGGTGTTGGTTTTCTTTAGGGTTGTTATAGTTTCAGGCAACCACTCTCTTGGCCACTCTTTTACCAAGCAGTGCTTTTGTGTCTCTAGTCGTGAATCGACAAGTAAAAAAAATGCCTATGGTTTGGATGCTTCCTATGTCGTTACATATGTTAGTGGCCTTGCGAACCATTAGCGATCTCGTATTCCTTACATTTACAGAACTCAGTTTCAGATACATCTTTAAAAATTACATACCATGTTTTATACAAATTCAAAGCATAGGAATATGGAGGCATGAAGTCAAAGTCAGGGTGGCGTTGACGGTTACACAAATTTTACAAACACAAGTGTTTACAAATACATGGTTTTACGAACATAATGCATTACAAATACAGAGTTTCCATATAACATGGCAAGAAAATGATTTTAAATTCGTTTTCTCAATAATATTTCAAAACCCGGTTATTCAAAAAGATTTATTTCAAATCTTTTACAAACAACTATGAACTCGCTCAACTTTATGTTGATTTTTCGCATGTTTCTTTCTCAGGTTGCATCTCAAAGTTAAGGCACGGTTGGAATAGGAGAACCATTGGAGATTCGAGTACTTAGTGGGCATCCGTTTTCTAGAAGTCTTAGCTTTAACTGCTTCCGCTGTGCAATGAAGATACCGGTTCAGTCACGCCAGCTCTGATATTTCAGGGTGTGACAGATTGGTATCAGAGCTATAGGTTATAGTGAATAGGGTTTTCTGTAGAAATACCTAGGCTCTAACCTCACCTTTCTCTGGGGACTTAGATTGTTAAGACTTTGAATACATACAAAACGCCTAAGACTCGAATATGGTCTCCAACCTTTGCTGAAAAACAAAGAGTCAAAACTCTGTTTTTCAAACATACACTAACGTTGAGTTTTATACACGGTACACAAAACAAATACATAAAGTGCACAAAACTCTGAGAGTTTAGAAAACATGCATAAAGCTTTGGAAACTTATGTTGATGTTCATAAAAGGTCAACACGTAGGAACTACGTCAATTAACTCGGGTAAACGTCATTATTCTGTTGTGTATGCTATTTTAGCTAACCGAGCAGGTAACCTACGCAAAACAAAGCATGGGCGTGCAATATTTCACAAAACGCAATCTATACATCAACGGAGGTTGAAGTACGTCACATGCGACTATCGAGGCGAGGCCTTTGGAAAGACACGATGGCGCAATTCAAAGACGACGCTAGATTCCTGTCAGCAGGAGAACTAACGACCAGGAAGCGGCAACTTGTCACATGATCCTGCAATGACATGAATCACTCCAAGGAGAAGACGTATGTCTCCGCATCCCCCTATTTCAGTTAACGGTGAATACGCTACGGTCAACATTCCATGGTATTGTCATCTAACAACCGGTCATCACATGAAACCCCAGGTAAAGTCCTTAAGTTTCTTTTATTGAAATTCCGACTTTTGCATCTAGTGAGAAGATTTTCACATCTCTACTCCTCTTAGTAGTCATTGCATCATGATAATTTCTTTCATTATAGCGAATACTCATTTGCTCATTTCTTGAAAAATTCATATGTTACACATGCATTGTTTGTTACGCATGTGGTTTCACTTCGAATGATCGTTTTCATAAAAAATTTCAATTATTATTTCGCTATATCTAATTATTGCTTCGTGATGATCTACATTCTTGTAAATGTTGACTCTTTGCTATCGAGTCAATGAACTTCTTGAAAACTTCCTTTCTTTTCGAGATACGTACGTGGTTTTTCGTCGTAACCATGCCGAAATCTCCTTGTCAATACCTGTATTTATTGTCGGATTGCGCCGAAACCAAGTTCAATTGTTTGAACTTGTCCATTACACATATCCAATTCAAGACACCATATGATGTATTGGAAACATCATATTCAAACTCGTCTTAACAAGTCTTTCATTTGTTTCAAGTCGTAGTAGACTTGTTTGCGCTACGACTCCATTAAGTCGTTTGTTGATTTTGACAGCTTGTGGTGGTGTTTTCACTTATTTGAAGCTTGCACAAAACTCGTTTACATATCTCATGCATGGATTTAATTATTTATTTATTGATTTAAATTAAATTCGCGTTGATTTGTCACCTTACAGCAGTCTTAACACAATCGTGTGTTAAGACAATGGTACACAAATTCATATTATATCCGGCGTACCTCCTAACGATTCTTTCAACATCGATCGAATGTTTTGCGATATTCATTGCTTCTTCATCTTCTATCGAAAACATTATTTCTTTGATATTTCATTTTCAATTGAAAATCCTATGATATCGTCCGAAACAAATTTTCAGATTTGCTTCATTGCGCTTTCATTTGATTTCAAACACGGTGAACTTGTTCGGTCACCGCTATTATTGAATTATTTTTTATCACTTTGACACCTTATGGCGTCGGTAGAACTTGCAGCTTGGGCTAACCATGATCGAGCATTTCATGCAAAACTATTTCATTGAACTTGTTGAATCTAAGTCCATTTAGTGGATGTTATCGTTTCTAGAATTCACTTGCATATTGTGAATGTTCGTTTGGAATTATATTGCTCGAAATTCCTCTTTTATTGGACCCCTGTTAACTAAGTCACACTGGTGACTGTATCAGTATGTCTCGTTTCCTTTGACATCGAATTCTAAAACATATTCTTGTTAACCATTGGGTTCTGATTTCTATAGTAAGTCCTTGAATTCATAATTCGAGTAAAGTCTTGATTCGATTTCATGTTCATTCACTTTGACATTATTCGTATTCACCAACGCATAATATAACTCTAAGGAGTTAACATAGTCTAAATTTCGAGGACGAAATTTTATTAACAGGGGAGAATGTGACAACCGGTAGTTGACGCCCTTAATTACGTGATTAACAGGCGATTAACGCGACAATAAATAGTGTTTACGACGCAAATTACACGGTGACGAACTCAAACCATACAAAATGTTGTCCTACAGTACGCGTATGACAGTCTGCGGGAAATCTGCGGAATATTACACGGTGACGAACTGAAACTATACAAAATTCTGACAACGCCGACGAATATTAAATTTTTACGATATGTTTTGGCTTAGAAATTAAATTTTTAAATCCGTAGTCGGAACCGGATCGAAAAACGAATTTATAACAACAACGACGCGATTTTACGCGGTTATTACCATAACCGACAACAAACGCGCAAACACCGACTATCGATCCTAAATTTTCACGTTTAATACTAAAATTTTATTCTGTGACGTTTCGACAATTTAAGGGTTTCGAAAACGGGTTCGTAGGATTTGACGGGCCACTAGAAACACAAGATTTGGGCTTGTGGGCCTCGGGCCCAAGCCCAAAACCCACAACACTAACCTGCTTATAAATAGGACCTTAGCCCCTTTTAGTTCTCATTCCACCAAAAACCAAACACGGACTTTAAGTTTGTCTTACCCTCTCTCTCTCTCTCGATTACACTTACAGGCAACACCACAGGAACTAAACCCCACATCCCTCTCGAGCTTCAGCCGGCAAACTCACGGTTGGCTGACGGCTCCGATTAACCGGCAACCTGACCACATCCACACTCCAAATATGATGCATAACCTCTCCTCCCTTACACCACTTTCACTGTTCATCTCCTTCTCCGGTCTCCCTAAATCGGCGACTAAATAAAGGTGACGTCGCCGCTCACGGCGGCGGTGGTGGTGGTTCTCAATGGCACGGTAGTCAATGGCGCCCTCCCCCCCTGGTGAGCGATGGTCAGATCACAGAAGAGAGAGAGAGACGAGATGAGAGAGAGAGAGACAGAAGGGACGGAGAAGAGAGAGAGAGAACCGGTTGTGGTGGTGAGCGACGGCGGCGGCGGTCCGAGACTCGATCCGGCGGTCCGAGACTCGGCCCGGCGGTTTTTGTCAGGGTCCGACGATCTTAGTCTTTATCCGATGGGTTCTGACAGTTGGAGATGATGATTACGCTTGTTGCCGTTGATGATGTTCAGGTTAGTTTTGGTTCAAGTTAGATTAGCGGGTATCGGCTCGGGTTTCGTTTCAGGAGTCGGGTTAGTTTCGGGTTTTATCCCGGGTCAAAGTTGCGGGTCAGGTCTCGGGTCAGATTCACTCTCGGCTCTTAGCAGGTTCAAGGATGGATTCGTGTTCAGATTCGGGTCGAAGGTGGTTCAAGCTCCAAATTCCAGTTTTGTTCGAGTTTGGTTCAAAGAATCAGGTTATGTTTTGTGCGGAATCATTCGGTTCAGATTCGGTTCAAAATACAAGGAACAGGTTAGCAGGTTTCTCTCATCGATTTGACTCGGTCAAACTGAGTCAACTCAGTTGACTCTTTCAACCCGGTCAGACGTGGTTTTGGTTCGGTCAACGGGTTCGAGTAAGGTAGTTAACGAGATTAGACGGTTCGGTTCGGTCGACTCGATCGAACCGAGTCAACTCGTTCAAGCCTGGTCAACTCAGCAAGTCAACTTGGTCAACTCAACTTTTCGACACAAGATTTTGGTAAAGTCTTGGCGTGATAAATAATTATGTTATTTTTATAATTTTAATATTACCGTGAAAACGAGCTCTCAAAACCGAATAAATCGATAAACTGATAGTTACAAATTTACTTGAATTATTTATTATCTTGTTTATACTAATTGATTATACAAAAGTTTTGTTGAAAATTGATTGAATTTCGATAAAATAACGACAACTTGTGTTGTCGGGGGCGTCCAAAAGCAGAGGAAACTCTGTCTATTTTTCGAGAAAATTTGTAAAACGAAATACGTTTTTAATATAAAAACATAACCGATCGACTACAAACGACTTTTATAGAAATAAATACAAGCTTATAATATTTTCGATAAAACTTTACGACATACAAAAACTACGATTCGGACATTATTTACGACAATAAATATAGTTATTATATTTGTTAGTACAATAACGTCTGTAGCTTCCGTCAGCATGTAGTCATGTTTTGTATATTTGTGTATAGTTTATGTTTGTATGTATGTCTATAAAGCAAGTCAGGATATGGCGTTCTTTTGTTAAGTGATGACATTTGTTGACCATGCTAACCGATCGGCTAGCCCAGCCGATCGAACAGGCCAACCGATCGAACAGCATGTTCGATCGAACAGCAGGTCAGCCGATCGGCTAGCCCAACCGATCGGCCAGCACTCACTCTATCCTGACTATGCCTATATATAGCTGCTCGATCAGCTAATTTGCAACTTTTGACACTTTCACTCTCTGGCTAACTCATGTCCGTCTGAACTCTCTAAGGAGCTTGTACACTTTCACATTCAAGTAATAGAAGATCAGACCGTAATTCAGAGTTGAATTTGTTCTCGTATATCTGTTGTGTGATTGAATGAATTCCACGCATTAATCACATCCGATTCAACTAAGTTTCCGAACAAGAGGATCCTATTCGAGGGACCAACAAGTGGTATCAGAGCATCAGGAAGCTGATTCGAGATCTACGAAGACGAATTCACCGGAATTCGAAGCTGTATTTGCTGTTTTAGAGACGAATTCACCGAAATTCGAGCCGTATTCGCTGATTTAGAGACGAATTCACCGGGATTCGAGCTGTGTTTGTTGATTGGAAGACAAATTTCACCGGAGATTTGTCATTTCTGCCGATTCGTTTCAAATTTCACCAGAAATTTGACAGATTCCTACTTTCTACTCAGATCTAGTCTTATTTTTCACTTTGTCACCATAAAAATGGAAAAAACTTAAAATTGAGAGTGAATTTACGGTTAAAATTTGATAAATCTGCTATAGATCGATTCGAAGTCATCAGAAGTATAATCCTTTAAGTTTTCATAACAAAATTCAAACTAAAAGTTGTTCAAATTCATCAAAAACTATGAAAAACTGTTCTTGTTTGCTGATGTCAGTCGTTCGAACGACCTAGCTGTTCTTAGAATTGCTGACGTCATCAAATTGGTTGTGTAACCATTCGGAAATTTTCAGTTAGATTCCATTCAGAAAGTGTTGCTGACATCATCAGTGTTAGCCGGTCGAACAAGCTAATCGATCAGACAACATTGTTGATAATTGATAGTTGTTGCTTACGTCATAAGCCGATCGAACACGCCGATCGATCGGACAGTAATTGATTGCTGATTACTTTCTTCTGTTTGTCATTCGATCGAACTAGCTAACCGATCGAACAAGCTAACCGATTGAGGTGTGCTGATCGATCGAACAAGCCATTCGATCCAAGTGCATTTGTGTTAGAATTTTTGAAAATCACAAAAATTTTCTAAGTGTTTGTTAACCGTTTCAGGTACTTTGAAAATGGAGGAATTCATGAATCCGTTTAGTGAGATGTATGCATTCGCTGGAAATTCTGGAGATGATACATCAAACTGAACGAATGAAAACTCTCCAAGTACAAAGAAGACATTGTCCGATGCATTAAGCGTAGAAAGTGCATATGGAACGTATAATAAACCACCAAAGCTGATGGCAATTGAAGAGTATAACAGGTGGGCCAAAAGATTCGATGAATGGCTGAAAGCTTTCGCTTACCCAAGCTGGCAAAGCTTAAAGAACGGTTTCAACAATGGAAGAGAAGATGTTGAGAACTTGTCAGAAAGTGAAGAAATAGAAAATTTTGTGGCTGAGCATAAGTGCATAGCATTGATAAACCAGTCAGTGAGAGAAGACATAATCTCATTGATTGAATATTCAAACGCAAAAGATCTTTGGGAGAAATTAAAAGTTAAATGTGTTGGTACTGCAGAAATCATCAAAAACAAAAATAAATTATGGAAAAAAGAATTTGATTTGTTCGGATGTCTAAAGAATGAGTCTGTTCCTAAAATGATTGAACGATTTGGGCATCTAAAGCTGGAATTTGCAAGACATGGAGTTATATATTCACAAGAAGAGCTAGTTGACAAGTTGTTTGACTCTTTGCCAGACGAAATGGACTGGCAATATTTTGCACTGATAATCAAGAATACAATCAAGCCAGAAGCGCTAACGGTTGACTTGCTGATAGAGAAACTAGAAAGTCATGAGCTGGAAATAAAGAAAACAAATAAAGTCAATCACTCTTTTTATCAGCAAAATGTGGAACTCTATTATCCAAAGAGCATGATTCAAAAGACAGCATCTCCCAAAACAGCATTCACAGCAGAAAGTTCACAACCAAAGAATCAAGAGAGTTCTCACAGTGGATTTCATGGAGGAATGTCATCAAATGCTTCAAGCCAAGGATCGTCTTCTAGTACTTCAAGTCAACAGCAATCAGCACCAAAGAATGTATTTCAATGCAATATCGCTGTAGATTTGAAAAATGGTCAAACTTTCGGTGAGGAATCGGCTAAGCAACAGATGGTCTTCTTCGCTTTAGTGCTTGAATCTTATGAAAGTCTTGTAGCTGGGAAGATAGGCAACACCAACCTTACGAAAGAAGACTATGATCAAATCGATCCAGAGGAAATGGAACTGATCGATATAAGGTGGTGCATGGCCAGTGCTGTTAGAAGAGCTCAACGATTCATGGAAATAACTGGAAGGAAGTCAATTGGTGGACCTTCTACCAAGTTGGGTTTTGATAAATCCAAGGTGACATGCTTCAAATGTAAGCAGAAAGGTCACTTTAAACGGGAGTGCAGAAACGATTATGCTGATGACTCTGTTAATCCGTTCCGAGAAGACTACTATAAGAAAGCAATCTATCATCAGAATAAGTCGGAACCTCCCAGGTTGAAGCAGATTGAAGACAAAGAGAAGTCTAGAGCTCTTGCAGTCATTCATGATGATGAAGGATATGACTGGAGTGAGTTATTGCCTGAGGAAGACGCAGTTGGTTAAGCGTTTGCAGCAAAAAAGATTGTTCCGTTTAAAGACAACAGAACGGAAGAAGAAAAGTTTGTGAACAGAAGAATGAAAGCCCAAACAAGAATAAGCAGAATCTATAACACTTTCAAAGAAGCAAAAAGGGCAAGAAGATGGGATGCAGACAGGGAATGCTACCTTAATCCACAAGGAAATATCGCATTTGATCCTGATTCCATCAGCATTGATGCACTCATTCAGCAATTTGCTGAAGAAGAAGAAGCCAGACAGAAAGAATGGTGGGGAGGTGGTGAAAAGAAAGTGGAAGAGAAAGAAGAAAAAGTGATAATGGCAGAAAAGAAGATTGATGAGTTCTTAAAGAGGTACAAGCGAAGTCAAAGATCAAAGGAGATAGCAAAAAGAGCTGCTGAGCTAGGAAGATGAAAAATGGGGTATGTACCACCAACAGATCAGACGCCAATTGAATCTGAAGAAAATAAGATTCCGAAATGGGATTGAAAGCGTGATGGTGACCCAGAGTACAGGAAATGGTGGTTGACTGAGGGCAGACACAAGAGACAAAGAATGTTAGAAGAAAGAGAAGAAAAGAGGAGGCAGAAAGCCAGAGAAAGAAGACGGAACAGAAAGAACTAAAGACTATGCTGGAAGGAACTACAGCTACATCCGAGGGGGAGTCTGTTAGTACAATAACGTCTGTAGCTTCCGTCAGCATGTAGTCATGTTTTGTATATTTGTGTATAGTTTATGTTTGTATGTATGTCTGTAAAGCAAGTCAGGATATGGCGCGTTATTTTGTTAAGTGCTGACATTTGTTGACCATGCTAACCGATCGGCTAGCCCAGCCGATCGAACAGGCCAACCGATCGAACAGCATGTTCGATCGAACAGCAGGTCAGCCGATCGGCTAGCCCAACCGATCGGCCAGCATTCACTCTATCCTGACTATGCCTATATATAGCTGCTCGATCAGCTCATTTGCAACTTTTGACACTTTCACTCTCTGGCTAACTCATGTCCGTCTGAACTCTCTAAGGAGCTTGTACACTTTCACATTCAAGTAATAGAAGATCAGACCGTAATTCAGAGTTGAATTTGTTCTCGCATATCTGTTGTGTGATTCAATGAATTCGGCGCATTAATCACATCCGATTCAACTAAGTTTCCGAATAAGAGGATCCTATTCGAGGGACCAACAATATTTATTCTAAACTACGAAGTCTCGACAATTCTTTTATAAAATAAATATAGCTAGTCGTTGCCCCCCCCCCCCCCCCGCGTTGCGGTGAGGGGGCGTAAAGTCATGATACCAATGTTGTAGGGATGGCGTAAAACCATGCTAAGTAGCAACCGAACGAGGACAAAAACCGAAAAAAAACATAAAATAAAACCACAAATTTATAACACCAAGTGACTCACGTGACATAAAACGTATACATAGTTGAATTTATACGGACATATATTAGAAAGTCAAGGGGGTAAAAAAACTTGAGGAACCAAATGTGATCATCAAACACCGTGCTAAGTAGCAACCGAAGGACAATCAAATTCGATAAAAAAGTAAACAAAACTAACAAAAAATAAAATAATAAACTCATTTAATTTTTGTGGGAAAATAATAAAAAACAAAAATATATTACAAAATAAAAAAAAACCTTAAAGTTGCGAAAATAATTAAAAAAACAAAACATAAAACACTAAATACAAAATTACAATAAGACAAAAATGTTACTATTCATCCAAATCCAAATGTTATGAATTAATACATATAGATAATTTATATATTTATTTCAACTATCAAATGAAACGAATAAGTCTTCTAAAAATAAATATAGTTTTTATATTTATTTCAAATATCGTACCACACGATTCTTTAATAAAAATAAATATAGTTTTTATATTTGTTTCAAATATCGTACCACACGAATTCTTTTATAAAAATAAATATAGTTTTATATTTATTACAAACTTCAAACAAACTCGACTATCCTTTTATAAAATAAATATAAATTTTTATATTTATTTCAAAACGCCTAAATGGCACATTATATATCATATATATCAACGTACGAGTTTGTTACATGTTATTTTCATATAAATGTTTATTACACGCATATACGACTTCTCGAGATGACTAACGCGATGATAACGATATATTTATATTTTTATGTAAATATTTATACCATCTAAATCTCTGGAGAACTAAGTCTTTCTAAGACTTATTAGTTATTACTGACAATAAACAAACTAAACAAAGTTTAACTTAGTCATTTTCGTTAAGTTAACAACTTACCGTCGAATCGTTCGATTAGCAATTCGGTAGAGCTCGGTAACACGTAATTTAGTTACCGCATTTATTTAGAAGCTTATAAAATATTCTGTGATTAGGGATACTATAGAATGCACGCGAGCGAGTCACATCTTGGAAACGACATCACGTAGTCGTAGTTAGCTAGCTTTGCACATGGAAATCCAGGTGAGTTTGTTGGTGCACTACATCTGTTGACTTCGTCTTGGATCGAGTCTTAGACTTAGAGTGTTAGATCAGGGCACGTTTTAAGAGAAAACAGGAGAGTGTATAAGTGTTAGATGATAGTTTCGCTTGTATGGTCTTAGGAATAGTTTCGCTTGAATGTCATTAGGTTTCGCTTGTATGATAAGTTGAAGGTTTCGCTTGTATGTCATGTACCTTCAAGCGAAACCTCAACAACTATAAATAGCCTTTCAAGCGAATCATTTGTAACGTTGATGAAACTCGTACCGAGGTGCTGCCGGATCGAGATTTGGATGTAATCAGTGTTAAATCTATACAAAGAGGTGTTTAAAGTGATTTACTAGCTGTTTCTAAGTCAAATACTTATTTTCCGCATCTGTATTTGATAGAATTTCCTCTAAACGACTCGTTCGGGTCAAGACACGATCCTACAATTGGTATCAGAGCTTCAGGAGGAGGAGTTCTGCAAAGAATATGTGGAATTTGTCAAGATTTCTTACTTCTATACTTTCTTTCTTCAGTTCAGACATTTTCACCGGTCAAAATTAGTTCAAAATCTCACGGATTGTGCGAAATAGTATAAAGATAAACCCTGTAAAGTTTGGTGTCAAAATTCACATTAAAAATGGGTCAATTGAATGTCCGAATTGGTTTCGCTTGAACGATCACTTCGTTGTTCCGCTTCAACGATCAAGGTAGTTTCGCTTACTGTTACATCATTTCAGGAGATTCCGCTTTAAGGCAAAGATTTTCCGCTTCAAGGGCACTTTCGCTTCAATATTCCGCTTCAAGGACCATAAAGATTTCGCTTATCCAAACAAAGTAGTTCCGCTTCAATATTTCATTGGTTTCGCTTCACTGTTCCGCTTGAACAAACAATTTCACTTGATTGAACATCAAGTGATTCCGCTTGTCTGAACCTAGTGTTTCGCTTGATTGTACTGTGTAGTTTCGCTTCAGTGTACAACCGTTTTAGTGGTTTCGCTTGAAGAGCTGTTGTGTGAAATTTTGTAAAAATTTGAAAATGGACGAAGAATTTTTCAACGCATTCGCTACTCCGGTTACACCGATCACTTTTGCTCAAAATACAATGCTCGAGAATGAAACGGGTACAATGCAAAAACCACCCAAACTCATGAACATAGAAGAATTTAAAGGTTGGGAAGTTCGCTTTGAGAATTGGGTACAAGCTAATTACCTAGATGCTTGGGAATGTGTCGAGACAAAATATGTTCGACCAATGAATGATGATGAAGAGCCTGTTCCGATAAAAGATCTAACTGCTCATGCTAGAAAGAAGTACAAAGATGAGAAAATGATGCTGAGTCTTCTTCAACAAGCAGTGAAAGAGGATATTATGGTACTTTTGCAACACAATGGAACTTCATATTCGATTTGGAAAGCTTTAAGGTCAAAGTTTCGTGGAAGTGAAGAAATGATCAAAAGCAAGAAATCACTTCTAAAGAAAGAATTTGATCTATTTCGCGGGTTAAAGAATGAAAGTACAAGAGAGATTGTCGAAAGATACTGCAATTTGCTTGCTAACATGAAGAGATTGAGTCTTGAGAAAGACAATGAAGAGTTGATCGAAAAACTTGCTGATGCTTTGCCTTATGAAACTTGGGGCACATATCTTATGATGTTAAGAAACAAGAAAGGTTTTAGCAATTTGACACTCAGCAAGTTTATTGAAAAGATCGAAGCACAAGAAATGGAACAACGAAAAGTCATTCGAATGAAAGATTTTGATGGTGAACAGGATATCGGATTATATTATAAAGCAGGAGTGAATGAGAAATCATCAAATCTATCTCCAAAAATTGAAACTGCCTACAGTGTCAAGAATTCATCTGAAAGCTCATCTAAAGGATCAAGCAGCAAAACAAGTTTCACATCATTTCCGTCCTTTGATCCAAATATTTCAGCAACAAAAAATGGAAAGAAACTTCAATGCAATATTGTATTAAATCTTGAAAATGATCAAGATTATTCTGAGGAAGTTGCTAAAAACCAAATGTCTTTATTAGGAATGGTTTTGGAATCTTACAGTTGTTTTGTTGCAAGTCGTATCGGGAATCCAATGCTAACAAAGGAAGACTACGACCAGATAGATGCTGAAGAGATGGAGCTGATGGACATAAAGTGGTGTTTGGCTAGCGTGTTACGGAGAGCTGAGAAATTCAAGCAAATCACGGGGAGAGATGATCTTCGTGAGGCTAATGTTTCTACTTTAGGTTTCGACAAATCTAAAGTCACTTGTTTTCGATGCAGGGAAAAAGGACACTTCAAGAGGGAGTGCACTAATCACCAAGCAAGTGGAGCTCAGAATCCTTTCAACAACAACAATGATTACTAAAGAAAAGCCATTTACCATCAGGTTGCTCAATCACCATCACAACAACATCAATATCAAGCTCAAACTGCACATGGAAGAGATGTGATTGAAAATACTGAAAAAAAGGCATGTGTGGTCAATCAAGATGAAAAGAAGTCATTCAGTTGGGATAAATATATTCCAGATAATGCAAAAGCTTGTTTGATTGATCAAGAAGATGAAAAGCTACCAGAGGGTTTTAGCTGGGAGAATTTCTCTTGGGATAATTACATTCCTGATCAAACTACAGCTCACACAGCTTTCATAGCAAAGGTTGAAAGTGATAGTGATGACGATACTGAGTATTGGGCAAGAAAATTCAAAGCTGATATGAAGTTGCTTGCTGAAAGTGATAGTGAAGATGAAAAGGCCAAGAAGAAAAAGAAAAAGATCAAGAAACCCGTGAGCAGTGATGATGAAGATGTTCCAGTGATAAGAAGACAAAAGGTGAAAGAAGTTCCTAAATTCAAGGTTGAGGAAGAAGTTGATGCGAAAAAGATTCCAGTGAAGTGTGAAAACTGTGAAGCTATAAAGAAGCAGAACAACACACTGATTTACAACTTGAACAGTTTGAAGGAATCTTACGATGTGCTGAACAAAGCAATGAACCAATACAACCAAACGAGTGAAGAACAAGCAACAGCAATGAAGACACTTCAGGGAGCTTTCATGATAAAACAGAAAGTTGTGAACAACTACATTGAGAAGTGTGCTGCTTTGGAACAAAAGTTTGAGTTGCAAAGAATTGAAACTGAAAGAGTTAACCGTTTGTTAAAAAGTTACTCATGTACTTCTTATGTCATTGACAGGATTTATCCGACGGTTGAAAGTATGAAGGCATGGGAAGATGATGAGGTAACTGAAGAAAAGGAAGCTGGAAAAAGTTGCTGATGAAAAGACTTTGGAAAAGAAGAAGAATGACACAAAGAAAAAGTTTGATAAGAAAGATTGTGGTAAGAAACAAGGTGTCAGTTATAACAAGTGTCCACCCCCGCTGGAAAATGGATATTTGCCAAGATACCCAAACGATGAAAGAGTAAAAAAAAGCAACAAATTTACAGTGGGAGTCAGAGTCGTCAGTCAATCTACCAGATAGTATTGATGTTGTGTTTACATCGTCTGACACTGATCAACAGTCTCAATTGATGAAGAAAGTCGTGTATCATGTGTTAGAAAATGATGACATTGAGGAGTCAAAGTCGGAGTCCGCGTCAGGGTCAAAGTCTGAGTCAAGCACAACATGTCAAACAAAAAAACAGGACAAAATAGTTTATGATAGAAAGTTTCTGTTATCAAAATCTAATTTGGATGATGGATTGTTTAAAGTTGCTTACACTTTAAATGATTCTGACAAATTATATTCTGATGAAGAATTTCCAATAAGAGGTGTCAAAACTGAATTGATAAACAAGGTTTTCAAACTCACAGAAATTAATATTTCTAAAATAAAAGACTTATGTCTTAATGAAAATCTAAAAAATACACCTCAAGAGTACAACAGAGATTAAACAAGATAGAGAATTACAGTTCTGGTTCAGATTTCCAAAAGAAATCAAATCATAACGGTAATTTCAAAAAGAAAGGTTTAGGTTTTATTCCTACAGAAAAACAGAAAGATGAAAAATATGTTTGTGATTTTAAATCCAAAATGTCATTTGTTTCAGGTACATCAACTGATGAAGAAGAAAAGACAAGTTTCTGGAGGGAATCAAATAGTGAGTTCCTTGCGAAGAAGCAAGACGAACAGAAGAGAGATACGAGAACCTGTTTCCGGTGCAACACTGTTGGACATATTGCCCGAGATTGTTCTAAGGAAATTAAATCAAAACAGGGAGTATCTCGTAAACTCAAAGAGAAAGTGGTTGAGTTTGAACCACCAATTGATAGAGAAAAATTGTTTAAAAATTATAAATTTGAAATTGGTGAGTGTTCGAACAAGTTCTACAAGAAGAAAGCTAAATCTGACAGCCAGAAATGGGTTGTTAAGATAGCTGGTGAAAGCTCTAGCGATGATTCTGATAGGTCAAAATCAGAGGAGCTATCTTCGGGCGATGAAACTGATTCCATAAAATCAGTTGAGCCACAAGTTGTTTCAAAATGTGAAGCTGATGTAAAAGTTGAAAACTCAGTTCCGATTGTGAATGATGAGGAATTTCCATCACTTCGGGCGGAGAATTATAAAAAGAAAATTGGTAAAACTGAAATTTCTAACCAATTTTATAATGATAAACAGGAATTTGATGCTGAGAAGGTCTTTAACCCCAAGGTAAAACATATCTTTGGCAAGATGATTGATCGAAAAGTAAAAGGGGTTAAAGAATTTTATGAGAAGAAAACAAAGAAAGAAAAGGTTGAACCATCCCTGGTTTGTGACTGGGATGGTACATATTATGAACAGTAAGTCTCAGGACTTGCCGGAGCTCCCAGGTTGGTAAGCGTGGAGCATGAATCGGCATCTTTCTTAAGTTTTATTCGGTAACGTCAATCATACAAACGGTAAAAGAGGTTTGTTTATGTTTGTTGGTTATAATTTCAAGTGGTTAGATGATTTGATTACATATGGTAATTCAAGGACATTAATTTGTACTTGTATTTTCCTAGTTGAAAGACAAGATGATGAAAAACATCCCCGAACATTTGTTTGATAAATCTACAAGTGATAAAATCAATAAAACTTATTTTCCGGAAAAATCATTTTGATTAAAACAAACTTAAGTGTTTTGAAATCTAAATGAGAAAATAGTTTGTTGATAGGGGGAGTTCTGATTGTTTATGACAAGTGAATGGCGAATTGATGTGATTTGATATCGGTTGTCATGTTTTTGCACGGTTTTCATATTTTCGTTAATGTGTTTGCATTTTAGGGGGAGTAGAAAATTTCAGAAAATCCAAAAACATTAGAAAATTTGAAAAAGCCAAAAACATGATAAAATCTAAAAATGAGTTCTTGTTGCATAAAAGAGGAAATGATAGTACATCAGTGGACTATCACAACATGCTAAAGAATTGGAAAGTTTAAAAGTGATAAACAATCGTACTGCGGATGTGTCAGTAGGTTTTCGTACACTTAGTAAATTGAAACGAGATATAAACCTAATTCAAACTTGCTTGATTCGTGGGTAACTATTCTTGAATATATGGGTAACCCCCGAAATCTTGTTTGAAAGGTCCCGTATTCTGAGATACTAGGTCTTTATACTCAGTGATATCTGGGGTATTATCCCGGGACTTCTGCTGTATGGAAATACTGACCTAGTCCCCGGATAATGCTTTCTGCAAAATGCTTGAAATACAGCATCGCCCTCAGCAAGCTGATGAAACAATAAAATTGATAGTCGCTGCTGTTGTAACAAAAGATCCTCTAAAGGGGACCTACCTAAAGTCGAAGCCGTCATCTCTCTGCGTATACGGAAGTATCGACCTGAGCTCTCACGGCCCTCGCACATAACCCCTTTATAGATATCATCTGTGGTATACTCACCTGTAAGACTGAATATTGGGATCTGGATACAGGAGTATATTCGAGTGGAGTGATACACAGTTAAGTTCAAGTGTCTAAAACATTAATATCGTATCTCGAATCGATTGAAATTTGTGTGAAAATTTAAAGTGGATCAATATACTAACAATCTAGGTAAATTGTTTAGAACTGAGTATGTTTAAAGCTTAACGGTGTTAGTGATTTGTCACAAAACTGATATGATCCTCTTGCACGAACTCACAAAAATGTTGTTTGTAAATATTTCGTTTCTGCATTTTCTTTCTTTCAGAAAATCCAAAAAGATTTTTGGTGTGTTTTAGCATAAATTTTGAAAAAGTCAAAAAGATTTTTGACAACTGATAGTGAAAAGCGGATTTTCAAAATTCTGAGTGCTAAACATGATGAACAGATGGCTTGGGAAATTGTGTTGTTTTGATTGAAAATGTTACAATTCTCAAGTGGTTCATCAGTATCTGAGTGATTAATTGATTAGTGATAAGTTTTAAGTGGTGTTTATATGCTTAAATGTTTGTCATAAATCTTATGTATGAGGTAGAGTTTTATGCAGGTAAAGTCATTATTTGAGGGGGAGTGAATGTTGGAGCTGAGAAACTCGAAAGATGTCAACATCAAAGTGAAAGAGTTTGTGGTGATAAGAGAGAAAGAGATGTAGATAGAGAGAGAAAAGCCCAGAGACTGATCAAGACCAAAGACGTGAAGACACAGCATTGTCGTGACTCGATGGACGACTCCGTCAACATCTGAGGGGGAGTCTGTTGGTGCACTACATCTGTTGACTTCGTCTTGGATCGAGTCTTAGACTTAGAGTGTTAGATCAGGGCACGTTTTACGAGAAAACAGGAGATTGTATAAGTGTTCGATGATAGTTTCGCTTGTATGGTCTTAGGAATAGTTTCGCTTGAATATCATTAGGTTTCGCTTGTATGATAAGTTGAAGGTTTCGCTTGTATGTCATGTACCTTCAAGCGAAACCTCAACAACTATAAATAGCCTTTCAAGCGAATCATTTGTAACGTTGATGAAACTCGTACCGAGATGCTGCCGGATCGAAATTTGGATGTAATCAGTGTTAAATCTAAACAAAGAGGTGTTTAAAGTGATTTACTAGCTGTTTCTAAGTCAAATACTTATTTTCCGCATCTGTATTTGATAGAATTTCCTCTGAACGACTCGTTCGGGTCAAGACACGATCCTACAGAGTTCATAACCCCACCTTTTTACGGTTTTACATTTTTTTATAAATGTTTTCGGGGTGGAAAGACATGCACTTTTTGCGAAGCATACAAGATTTTCGATAAACATAAATTACGTATTTCTAAACCATTTTACAAACAAGCTTTAACTATCACAAATGGTTGTGAACTTTAATAAACACAAATGGTTTGCAAATAATTTATGTTAACTATGCCGGTTTTTCAAGCAAGAGTATTTTAAATTTTTCGAAACATGCATACACACGTATTCTAGTTTTCTAAACTACGAGAAAGTACAAGTATAAACCAAATGTTCAACTAAGGAATGATACAATAGATCATGTCATGAATAGGGTAACATAAGCACCATTAATCATTTACATACCAAGACTGCGGAACAAAAGGTTTGATCTAATGGGTTTCAGGAAAGCACACTCTTTTACCAAGCAGTGCTTTTGTGTCTCTAGTCGTGAATCAACAAGTAAAAAGAATGCCTATGGTTTGGATGCTTCCTATGTCGTTACATATGTTAGTGGCCTTGCGAACCATTAGCGATCTCGTATTCCTTACATTTACAGAACTCAGTTTCAGATACGTCTTTACAAATTACATACCATGTTTTATACAAATTCAAAGCATAGGAATATGCAGGCATGAAGTCAAAGTCAGGGTGGGCGTTGACGGTTACACAAATTTTACAAACACAAGAGTTTACAAATACATGGTTTTACGAACATAATGCGTTACAAATACAGAGTTTCCCTATAACATGGCAAGAAAATGATTTTAAATTCGTTTTCTCAACAATATTTCAAAAACCGGTTATTCAAAAAGATTTAATTCAAATCTTTTACAAACAACTATGAACTCGCTCAACTTTATGTTGATTTTTCGCATGTTTCTTTCTCAGGTTGCATCTCAAAGTTAAGGCACGGTTGGAATAGGAGAACCATTGGAGATTCAAGTACTTAGTGGGCGTCCGTTTTCTAGAAGTCTTACCTTTAACTACTTCCGGTGTGCAATGAAGATACCGGTCCAGTCACGCCAGCTCTGATATTTCGGGGTGTGACAATTGTTTTGTGTTATTTAAACATTTGTTAGTTTACAGTATGAGTGACCAAGGACCTTCGGACGCTTACCGTCAGTTGTCCAGCTCACCTAGGGACGAAGGAACTTCTTCCCAGCCTACCCCCTAGGGGTATTCGGCTGACATCGAAGAAGGGATTTTCGTGTTCAAAGCGCAATCTGAAGAGCCATTCCCTCCCAAGAAAAGAGGATGGTTCAGCAGAGGAGCTCATGAATGTAGAAAAAGGATGAGAAAGTTACAACAACTGCAGGCCTTAGCAGCGGCCAATAGAGAAATGAATGCTCAAACTCAGGATATACTTAATAGGAGATTAACAAATTTTCATATCTTAGCTTCCACAGCTGCAGACCCGAATTTGGAACAACTCATAACACCCCAGCCGTTACCACTATTTCCCAAACAACCTATGGAAATTGAGCCAAACCACGTAGACCAAATACCGGTGCCTGATTTTGACCCAGCTGAAATTCCTAGGGTACCAACACCCCATCCCCCAGGCTATGACCCATGGTTTGACGACCACAGGGATTACCAACAACTTTACCCAATAGAAGAACCCATCCAGAACCCAGTAGCACCCTATCCAAACCTTGACCCTCTGGACCCTTATTTTGATAATGACCAATATATCAGGGAAATCCTAGAGAATCCTTACCCACACGAAGAACCGATGCCCCAGTTTCCTGACCCAATACCAGCACCAGCCCCACCCATGAGTACTGAGAATGTACAAGAACTCCAAACTTTTGGTGAAGAGTTGTTAGACGAAAGTGAAAGGAAAATACAGATAGGTGAAAGGCTCGTCTGGAAGTATGACGAGCGTAATATGCAATTCTGGATGAACCCATACCAGTAATAGTAATAATAATAATGATAATATATATATATATATATATATATATATATATATATATATATATATATATAATAGCTACGGATGCATACTAGTATTGTACTTTAGATCTTAGTACCGGTTTGTAATAGACGCATATATATATATATATATATATATATATATATACAAAATAGAGTAAAGGTCGCAATGTTCGACGATTTTGATCAATATGCTTGTTGTGTGATTGTTTGCATTAGATATTGTTTTATGAAATTAATACGTGGTTAATGTTTACAATCAAGATGGACAACGAAGTGAATCAAGAAAACCCGAATAACGATAATAACGGAAACCAAGTAGATAACAGTGCCATCCAACACATAGTGGCACAAGGAATCATAGACGCAATGTCATATATTATCAAAACGGTTAAGGAAGCAGAAAATAATAAAAGTAATCGTGGAAGTAAACGACCACCAACTGAACCTGAACAGAGTGTAAACAATGGACCCTTACTTCAATTGCCAATTCCAAAAAGAAGAAGAACCATTTTTATGGTTTTTATTACAAAGAATTCTTGTCCTGTAAACTAATAGAATTCCCTGGAAATGAAGGAGGCATTGCAGCCCTGTGCTGGATAGAAAAGACTGAGGCAGTCTTAAAAATAAGAAAGTGCGCGGAAGAGGATAAGATAATGTTTGCTTCCAATCTGTTTAAGAACTCAGCTTTAGAATGCGGGAACACTATCCTCCAGTCTAGGGGAAGTGACAGGTTTATTATATGGAATGGAATGAGTTTAAGAATATGGTTGAAAGGAAATTTTGTCCCCCCAATGAAAAGGAACAGATAGCTAATAAATTCTTCAACCTTAGAATGACTGGAGTAGACAACAAGGGTTACACTACTACATTCTTTGAATTTGCTAGAATAGTGCCAACCCTAGTGTTTTGGTCAAAAATTACCGAAGCAATTAAGTGATCAAATTAGTTAAGTGAGGTAGTGTGCTAGAAATGTGTGTTGAAAATATTCAAGTTACATTGTTTGCAAAAACAGGTTCAGGATATAGAGCTGTATCTATGATCGAACAATGAGCTAAAAAGTAAAAGGATGACACAGGATGTACGAGGAAAGCCCTTGATCAATCTAGATCGCCGGCACAAAACCTCAGGAGCTGACAATCGCAACTGCCTTGTTCTTCTATTACTTCAAATATCAGGATACAGTGCAGGATATGATGCGGATCAACTAAGTGTTACAACAAGATCTGAATACAAGTGTTTGTGTGTAGTGATTGCTAGTAGCTAGAGAGCAAATGAGAGTGAGTGCCTTAATCTGATCTGATCATACTATTTATAGTTAAATGAAAACAACTAACTATCCTAATAAACTAGGATGCTTCGAATATTCCCCAAGTTAACGTTGCAGTCCTGGTCTTTCGGGTTCAACGTCTTTAATCTAACCGATTTCCCCGAGTCTTGGGGGGAAGAAGTCTTCTTGAACGTTGGAGACTTGCACCTCCTAATCTGCACGTGATTAATTCGGTTAATACCAGGATATCGTACCAGGATGTTACCAATATCCTAATCCGGTATCCTGATCACAAATAAACAATCAAAGTCAGAATATTAGTTAGGATATATGCTCAGAAAATAGCCCATAACAATTGTCCCCAAAATATACTTGTTGGAATTCTGAATTCTAACAGATATAATTTAAACTTTATCACCTGGATCGAGGCAATCAATATGACGAGACTCTTGAAATGACAATGTGCAACTTCCAATGCGTTATTTACTCTTTACCCCCTATATCCAGCCTATACTAACTGAGGGTTTCTTCATTACGATTATCTCTATCTTCAAGCGAATTTCAGGTATTCTCTCTCTTGTCTTCCTTGTTTTCCTTGTTTAAATCCGTTGTGACCTTCCATGGCTACCCGCACCAGATCCCAAATGGCAGATTCCGCTCCCCTCTTTCACAAACAAAACCTACTAAAGGAGCCATCAAGAGAGGTGTGTTCGTTTGATAATGCCGATATCGCGGCTTTACGAGCTTCCGGTGCCTTTCCCACCAGGATAATTTTCCGTCCATTCGACCGAGAGGTTCGATCGGATTTTTGTTCCGACGAGTGGGTGTGTTTTTTCGCTTATCCTTTTTCCATCGGTCTTCAATATCCGTTTTCACCCTTCATATCCCGATTTTTCGAGTTGACTGGCCTTAGCTTCGCCCAAACCATGCCCATGGTTTGGCGCGTACTAGTCACCTTGGAGCGGATTAAGGCTTGTCATATGCCGGACTTGTGCATCGAAGATCTTCCGATGGCTTATCGTTTAAGATCCCATGGTTCCAGCCGATTCCTTCTATTTTCTATCTCCAAAGATCCTCTGATTCTTAAGGCTACCAAGAACGAGGATAAATGGACAAGAAAATTCTTTTTTGTAAAAAGGGACTCCATCGACAGGGGTTTTGACCTCCCAAAAAGATGGTTGATTTCTGGTAGGACTTAGGCTTTTGGGAACATCCCCAACCATATCTTGAAACCATGTCTTGAACTGGTATCCTAATACGTTTATCTTTTTGCAGCAAACTTCAAGGAATTAGCTCCACCAAGTGCTGAATCAGAAGAAAGGATAAAAGAAATCTATAGGCTCCCGGAAAGTGAGAGGACCTTTTCCCTGCTATCTACAAGTTCAAGTCAAAGATCAAGTTCCAGCATGTCTGGTAAGTAAAATTATTTTACCTACCAAGCCGATTATATTTTAAAGGTATAACGAGATTAATCGTATCTTACCTTATGCAGTGCCAGTCATCAATCTTGAAGGCTTCCAACTCGAGGAGTTGGATAGTTACTCCAGCCTCGCCCCCGTCAAGCAAGAGACTAATCTGAAACCAGCTGATTCTCCAAAGCCTACCAGTTCGAAAACTGTTACCGCTCCCAAAGCTCCTCCAGCAGCCAGGAACCGGGCCTCCAGCTCCCGGAAGAGAAAGGAAGTAGAGCCTACCGCTACACCCCACGTATTCCCATTTGAGAACCATGGGTTTATAGAATCCAGCAAATTCATGACCGGCTTCCTCAACCAGGTTGGTATCCTGATCCATATCCTGCAACATATGTTGATTACAAGTGTTAATTTAGGTTGTTACCTGTTTCCTTACCTTGCAGGGTCTTGAACTCCTGGTGTTTCTCTATGAGGATGCATGTGGCTCGAATGTCATGCTCGAAAGCCAGCTGAAAAAGACCGAAGCCACTATTGCAGACCAAGTAGCAATCGCCATCGCTAAATCAGAGCACTTCGAGGCTAAATACAAGGCAATGGCCCAAGAGCAGCAGTCCGCCATCCAAAAGGTCACCCATGAAGCTCAGGCCAAGTTCGACGCCGCCCAAGTCCAACATGAGCAGGCTATGGCTTCATACCGGGAGAGCCTCAAGAACTCTGTTGTCATCTCCCTTCTCCAGGCCAGACTGAAAATGGCTTACGAGGCAATGGCTTTGGGCTTTCAATGCCTTTCTTGGAACACCAAGGCCTGGGAGGCGAAACTGAGAGATCTTGGGGGGAATCCTGTGGAGCCTCCTGCCAAATCTGCTGCGGAAGAACCTGCCAAGGCGATTAATGCTAGTGCTTCAAAGGATGCTGGTGGTGATGCTGGGACAAACACTGGAGAGGACGCTGGTGGAGAGGATGCCGCTGATGATGCTGGAACAAATGCTGGGGAGGTTGCTAGTGGAGACGTCATGATGAAGGAAGGAGCTGCCCCTTAAGTGCAGCGATGTGGGCGATGATGGATATACGTGCCAAGGCCGGAGCCCACTTTTTTAATTCTAATAATTGCGGTCTGTTTGAACAATTTATTTTTCCTGTCCCTGAACAATTTATATTTCCTGCACTAGAATGCTATGATGGCCAAAGGTGGATGGGTCCTGGGTTTCAGGATGAAGCCCTTGGTCATTACTTAGTATAATCTGTTTTGAACGATGCAACGGTTGGAGGCGGATGGGTCTTATTTTGAGATGAAACCTTCAACCGTTGCGTAAATATGGTAAAAACTAATCGTGCTTTTGGCGGATGGGCCTCGGTTTGAGGTGAAACCAAAAGCACAACTTTTGACCTGTTAATAATATAACTTTCTTTTGACTTATCTGCTGTAATTTTTTGTCATGCATTACTTAGTTTAAATTTTAGCTTTGCAAAATTGGTGCAATTATACTTCGGGAATATCCTGATCAGTATACTCAGCAGTATCCTATGAAGACTTTCGTTAAGTAGGACTCCTCAAAATTCAAACAATTTAGACAAAGTCTTTAAAGAATAAAAGATAGTTTATCTTTAAAAATCCGTTTGGATAATACTTGTTTGATCAGAGTATTTATTTTCAACCCAAGTATTATTTCCTAAACATTCTAACCAAATATCCTGAATCATATTCCAAGAACATATTTTGAAAACATATCCTAAAGATATATCCTAATCAGGATATATCAGCCTGAAAAATTTAAACAACTTATGTAAGGTTCACAAAGGAAAGATCATACCAGGAATAGAGTGTAACCTTAGTATTGAATTTCAATTCTTCTTGCAACTCCTTATACTAAGATGTCCCCAGTCTTAGTACACTAGGTCCAAATTTGATTCTTTGTGCCTTACATAATCGCCTTAGGAGAAATGTCCCCTGTGCATGAAATCTTCGAACACTTAGAAAATTTTTGAATTCAAGTTTTGACTGCGTGGACAGTTCTTGTGTTACCGGGGTAAAACCCGAAAACATTCTAGAGATAAATCCTTTGTATCCTGGGGAAAATCCCATAGGTATCCCGAGGAAAATCCCAAATTTTCATGCGCTACAGGCGGGAGTGTATAAACTCCAAGACTTAGAAAGGTGACAACCTTTAAACCTTAGAGAGCATGAAAATACCCTTTCGCGAGAGAGGGTGATCAATCCTCATATACCTTAAGGATCCAGGATATAGCCAACAATGACGAAAATGTCAGCCACTTTTACATGAACTGGTCCCGCCACCTTGAACTATCCCTGGATAACTTGCGCTCCAGGCGGGGTGTTAAACCCAATTTGAGAGAAATGTGAATACCTTTAAACCTGAGAAAGGATCAGGATCCCTTAAACATGAGAGAGGGGCCAATCCTCTAATCTTTCAAAGTATCCTGAGTGTGTATCCCGAAGCATATACTGCAAAACAATTGTAAACTAAGGTGGGTGTCAGCCTGGCTAACACCCCTCAGATGCTTAAGTCAGTAATGGGTTAAAAGAATAAACAACATTAAAATGAAAGAAAGATAGAATCCATACCATCCTGAGTTAGAATTTAAATTCCAAACTCACTTGAAATAGAACTTTAGATGTATAGCATTCCAGGATCTTGGAAGCATATCCCCCTCCATATTCCTGAGTCGGTATGCTCATTTCCCTAATTCCGATTCAATCTCATAGGGTCCTTCCCATTTCGGAGCCAACTTTCCATCAGCAGGATTAGTAGTATTCTGAAAAGCTTTTCTCAATACCCAATCTCCAACCTGGAACCTTCTAGTCCTTATATTCTTGTTATATGCTTTAGATATCCTTTGTTGATATGCTGCCATCCTTAGCCTTGCTGCATCTCTTGTCTCATCAATAGTATCCAATTCCTGGCATAGGACTTCAGGATTCTGCTCAGGATCCCGGAGGCTGGATCTTGCTGTAGGTATTACCATTTCTGTTGGGATCACCGCTTCTGCTCCAAATACCAAGGAAAACGGGGTTTGGCTAGTTGCACTTTTTACTGTTGTTCTATCAGCCCATAAAACAAAGGGTAGCTCTTCTGCCCATCTTCCTTTTTTAGCTCCCAGTCTCTTTTTCAGGTTGCTGACAATTATCTTGTTTGAGGATTCTGCTTGTCCATTTGCTTGAGGATGTACTGGTGTGGATGTGATCATTTTGATTCCCCAACTCTTGCAAAAGTTAGTAGTCCTTTTACTTATGAATTGAGATCCATTGTCACAAATTATTTCAGCTGGTACACCAAACCTAGTCAGAATATTCCTTTTTATGAAGGATACCACTTCTTGATCTCTAACTTGAACAAATGCTTCAGCTTCAACCCACTTAGAGAAATAATCAGTCATTGCCAACATGAAGACCTTTCCTCCTGGAGCCTTCGGCAATTTTCCTACTATATCCATTCCCCATTTCATAAACGGCCAAGGGGAAACGATGGGATACAGTGGTTCAACAGGTTGATGTAGTATATTACTATGTCTTTGACATGTGTCACACCTTCGAGCATATTCTGCAGCATCTTTCCTCATGGTAGGCCAATAATATCCTGTTCTTAATACTTTTGAGAATAACGACCTGCCCCCAGTGTGGTTACCACAATCCCTTTCGTGTATATCCTGAAGCACTTCTTTGGTTTTGGGATCTTCCATGCACCTCAGGTATGGACCTGTTAGGGCAGGATTTTAATGACCTATGATCCTTACATGATATCCTAACAAGTGATCCTTGTTTCTTTGGTAGATAGTGATCCTCAGAAGAGCTTCAGGATCAGGATCATGGATCATCCTAAGGATCCTCATACTAATGATTGCTCTCTTCATAAGAAAGTTTGTCTGTTGGTGATCATTCCGGAGTGTTGCATGGCTTCATCGTTGAAGAATACCTCCACAACGATGTCTGCAGTCAATTCACCTAAGGGCGTTCCACCTTTGCCTCCACCACCAGCTGGATCTCAGAAAAATGCTGAGAAGAGACCAACTCCTATTTTCTCTAAACCTTCATCTTCTTCTGCTCTAACTTCTTCTGCTCCCAGTACTAGTGATATATTTACTTTGATTTTGCAGATGAGGGATCGTATGCAGCAGCAGGATGAAACTAATGACAGGATCCTCGAGGAAATCGGAGATCTCAAAAGGCAAAAGAAAACGGCAGAGGATCATTCCCCACTGATGCCCAAATCTTTGAATTTTGATACTCCGATGATTACTTCTCAGCCATCAGAGGTCCCAGACATTCAACATCTGGGTGGACCAAAAGGAGTGCACCTCGGCTCAGCAAAAGTGACTCAGGCATCAGGCTCATATTTCCAGCCGGCAGGATCCTATCCTCAGCATATGGCATCCTTCATGAATTCAGGAGCCTACTCGGGAGCGCATCAATTTCAAGGATCCTCCTTTATTCCAGGATCATCCCAGGTTCAAGGATCCTCCTCTGTTCTAGGATTATCCCAGGGTCAAGGATCCTCTCTCGTTCCAGGATCATCCCGGTTTCAAGGATCCCTCCAGATGCCAGGATCCTCGAAGAGTTTACAGACAGGAAGTTCAGATGTCCATCAAGGAGATTTTATTCCGATGCAGACCATTGCTTCCACTGGTCCCTCCATTATCCCAGAATCCCAGCAATATGGATTCACATCCAATGTTCCTAACTTGAACCCGATGGGAGGTAACACTTTTAATAATTCTCTTACCACTAACCATGGATTCATGCAGGATACAGGTATCAACCATGCTATGGCCAGAGAACTGCAGAAACTGAAGGATATGATATCAAGTGTTCCAGGGGTAGTCAAACCTATCCCGGAGATTGCAGATGGAAGCCATAAGGTATCTCGTTTTCACCACCAATTTGTGATGCTGAGATACCCAAAAGATTCCATATTCCAACTATGAAGCTGTATGATGGTACAACGGATCCTGAGGAACACATAGCACAATACAGGGAGAGGATGGAGATCAATCCAATACCAGAAAGGTTAAAGGAAGCATGCCTATGCAAGGGATTTGGATCCACACTTACTGGATCAGCTCTTAAATGGCTGCTAAGTCTTCCCCCTTACTCTATTACTTCGTTTGCTAATTTAGTTAACTTATTCAATAATCAATTTTCTTGTAGCAGAAAATTTGAACGATTGACTAGTGATTTATATAGGATAACTCAGGGTCATAATGAATCATTGAGGGATTATATAACCAAATTTAGTAAAGAATCCTTGGACATTCCCAACTTGGATGTGGCCACAGCTGTTGAGGCCTTCAAAATGGGATTGCTTAGGGATTCACTGTTCTATGATGATCTTGTTATGACACCATGCAGGAACCTAGACGAAGTAAGGACTCGGGCCCTCAGGTTCATCCGGCTAGAGGATGACAAGAGGATCCAGGAGAGACAAGTAGGATCCTCAAAACAAGAAAAGCAAGAATCCTCTTTCAAGAACAACAAATTCAAATCCTACAACAGAACTGACAACCAGAACGTGCATGCTGTTGACCAAGAAGAGGATGATGAGGATTATCCTCCAATTTCTGAATACTGTTTTTCCGTTGATAACCATGAACTAATCCTTGCAATGCAGAATCTAGGAGAAAAAGCCAGATGGCCCAGAAAAAATGACAAACCAGCCGCAGCTAAAGATAAATCAAAGTGGTGTGCATACCATGAGGATTTTGGGCATTTGACAGAAGAATGCATCGCATGAAGAAAGGAAATTGGATATCTGCTGAGAAAGGGGCATTTGAAAGAGTTGTTGGGAAGAAAAAAGCAAAGGACTCAGGATCCCGAAAGGATCCCTGAAAAAGCTCCAGCCCCTCCGGCAGATGCACAAGTGATAAACTTTATTTCCGGAAGATCAGACATCTGTGGTAATCCTTTTCAGCAGCTAAAAGGCATGCAAAGGAAGCTAAAATGGATAATGGAGAAAGACCTATTCGAACATCAAGTGTCTCGGAAGGAAAAATCAGAACCTTTGATGAGGATGATAGAATTAACATCCAGGATCCTCATCATGATAGTTTAGTTATTACTCTCTTTATTTCTAACCATTTTGTCCGCAAGATCCTTATTGACGGAGGAAGTTTGGTAAACATTATCCGGGTTGATGTTCTGAAGAAAATGGGTATTCCTGAATCAGACATCACACCAAGATCCTCCGTGCTTGTGGGATTTAGTGGCGAAACTAAGAAAACCCTGGGGGACATCAAACTCCCAATTTATGTGGAAGGATTACATAATTATCAAAAATTTTGTGTTATTGACTGTTTATCTTGTTGTAATGTTATCCTTGGCAGTCCTGGATACACGATATGAAGGCAGTCCCATCCACATACCATCAATGTGTGAAGCTCCCTAGCCCTTGGGGAATAATCAAAATCGACAGTGATCAGCAGGAGGCTAAGATTGTTACACCTCATCAATGAAACCAGCCTCGAAATCAAGGGAGCAATAGCAATTAAAGTATCCTCCAAGGGATGTCTTGGAGGCAAGAGAGCAGGATGTGGACGAAATACTCTTGGATCCTGATGATCCTGAATCCAAAATCTATATCGGGTCAGGGATCCTTGGACAAGTGAAAGAAGACATTGTATCCTTCCTCAAAAGAAGAAAATCTACCTTTGCATGGAAACATGAGGACATGACAGGTATATCTAACGATATTATCACTCATAAACTTGGCATTGATAGGTCAGTTAAACCCATCCATCAAAAAAGGAGGAAGTTTGCACCAGAAAGAAATGCCATTATCCAGGAAGAGGTAGAAAGATTACTACGAGCAGGTATGATTAGAGAAGTGAAGTATCCAAAATGGCTGGCCAATGTGGTTGTCGTTCAAAAGAAAAATGGAAAGTGGAGGGTATGTGTCGATTTCACTGATTTGAATAAGGCATGTCCCAAGGATCCTTTCCCATTACCCCACATTGACTCCATGGTGGATGCAACGGCGGGTCATGAACTGTTAACCTTTATGGATGCCTCATCTGGATTCCAACAAATTCAGATGGAACCATCTGACCAAGAGGATACGGCTTTTATGACCCCAACCGGTTTATATTGTTATATTGCTATGCCATTTGGATTAAGAAATGCAGGTGCAACATATCAAAGGCTGGTGAATATGATGTTCAAGGATCAAATTGGACAAACTATGGAAGTGTACATAGACGATATGGTGGTGAAATCCAAAAAAGCTGAGGATCACCTAAGGGACTTTGAGGAAGCATTTGATATCCTTGATAATTATAACATGAAGCTTAATCCTTCAAAATGTCACTTTGGTGTTAAAGCAGGTAAATTCTTAGGATATATGGTAACCCAGAGGGGCATTGAAGCAAGCCCGGAACAAATCAAAGCATTGGTGAATATCAAATCCCCTGCCAACGCTAAGGATGTGCAAAGACTAACAGGCAGGATAGCAGCTTTAAACAGATTTATATCCAAATCCTCAGAAAAGTGTAAAGAATTCTATGATATCCTAAGAAAAAAACAAGAAATTCGAATGGACTGAAAAGCATGAGAATGCTTTACAAGCCCTCAAAGAATACATGTCCTCAGCTCCAGCATTGATGAAACCAGAAAAAGGAGATGTGTTATCCTTATATCTTGCGGTATCCTCAAAAGCAGTAAGTGCAGTCCTTGTTAAGGATCATGAAGGTACACAATATCCTGTCTATTATGTTAGTAAGAGTTTACTTGATGCTGAATCCAGGTATTCACACCTCGAAAAACTTATTCTTGCACTAATTATGGCATCTACTAAACTAAGACATTATTTTGAAACCCATGTTATTGTTGTTAGAACTAATTTTCCAATTAAGAATGTCCTCAGGAAACCAGAGATGTCCGGAAGGATGGCTAAGTGGGCAGTAAAGCTTAGTGCCCATGATATAAGATATGAGCCTAGAACAGCCATCAAATCTCAAGCATTAGCAGACTTTGTGGCTGATTTCAGTAGTGATCTACAAAAGAAAGCCGAATTGGAAGTCCAGCAGCTGGATGAGACCAAGGATCCTTGGATACTACATACTGATGGATCCTCAAATGTTAAAGGCACAGGGCTTGGTATACTACTAAAATCGCCACAGGGGGACATAATACCCCACTCCATAGCCTGTGAGTTCCAAGCCACTAATAATGAGGCTGAATATGAAGCCTTGATTGCTAGTTTGCAAATTGCTAAGCATATGGGGATCAGGTATCTTGAGGTGTACGTGGATTCATTGTTAATCACTAATCACTTTAATGGATCCTATGCTGTTAAAGGTGAAAAACTAACCAAATATTTAGAGACAGTCAAAGAATTGGCACTCTCCTTTGCTTTCTTCAGTTTGACACAGGTACCAAGGGAAGAAAATACAGAAGCTGATGCATTGGCCAATCTAGGATCATCTTTGAAGATCCCAGAGGATATAAGTTTCCCCATCATCCATATCCTGGCTCCTGCTATTGAAAATCAGGTGGCCATGGAAATAGAAGAGGATTCTGCAATAATCCCTAGTGAGGATACTCAATCTTGTTCAGGATCATGGATCTCACCAATCATGAGATACTTACAACACGGAGAGATTCCTATGGGAGAAAACCCTAGGGCTTTCAGAATTAAGGTATCTCAATTCACAATCATAAATAATATGTTGTATAAGCGATCTCTTGCAGGACCATATTTAAGATGTATCGAGGATCCTGAAGTTCAAGAAGTTTTAAAAGATTTCCATGAAGGAGATTGTGGAAACCACACTGGGGGCAGGGCATTGTTCTCAAGGATCTTAAGGACAGGATACTACTGGCCAACTATGAAAAGGGATGCTATGGAGTATGCTAAGAAGTGTGATCCTTGTCAAAGACACAGCAATATCCTTCATCAGCCGGCTGAATTTCTACATCCTATACCATCCTCTTGGCCATTTATGAGATGGGGGATGGATATAGTTGGCAAGCTCCCTAAGGCACCTGGTGGAAAAGTGTTCATGCTTGCTATGACTGACTACTTCTCCAAGTGGATAGAGGCTGAAGCTTTTGCCCAAGTCAGAGAAAAGGAAGTTATATCCTTTATTAAGAGAAATATTATAACTAGATTTGGCATTCCTTCCGAAATTGTATGTGATAATGGTTCCCAATTTATTGGGAGCAAAACTACTAACTTTTGTGACAGCTGGGGGATTAAGATGATAACATCAACACCAGTCCACCCACAAGCCAATGGACAAGCAGAATCATCCAACAAGATCATCATCAGCAATCTGAAGAAGAAACTTGGATCCAAGAAAGGGAAATGGGCAGAAGAATTACCTTATGTGCTTTGGGCTGATAGGACAACCCCCAAGAATGCTATTGGTCAAACACCATTCTCTTTGGTATTTGGGGCAGAATCAGTGATCCCAACAGAAATGGTGGTTCCAACTGCTAGAACAAGTACCCGTGATCCTGAGGAGAATGATGCAAACCTGGCTCAAGACTTGGATACTATTGAGGAAATCAGGGATCTGGCTAGGATAAGGATGACTAGCTATCAACAAAGAATGGCTGGTGCTTACAACAAAAATGTCAGATTAAGGAAATTCCAAGTTAGGGATATGGTGTTGAGAAAAGTGTGACACCTGTGTCACCATGAACACCAAATAAATGCCAAACCTATGAAACATTGTGTTTCATACCTGGGATTTGTATAAATATGTGTATCCTTTGCACATATCAATTCTTGTTCAATTCCGAGCTTTAAATCGCTTTCTGGAAAGTTATATGCGCACTGGTGCGTAGACGTAATCAGTTTTAGCGCAACAAACACTCCGGAATAGTGAAATAGGCGTAACATACTTTAAATGACCATTACATAACTTAGAAATAAGTTTTGGAAGGTTTGGTATGGCAAAAACAAGTTTATTCGATCGCAGGGACTAATTGCGTCAAACTGCGAAACTATACCGATTCGTATGGTGTCAAACAGTCCAGAACTTGATCATAAGCTAAACATACCATATATAACCTAAACATAGCTTAGAAATAAGCTTTGATAGGTTCGGTGTGCGAAAACATGCTTATATGATCTTACAGGGACTAAAAGTGTCAAAAATGGCATAAGTTTGCATTTTCGCGCATATCTTACGTTCCGGACACATCTGGACATCCAAAATTTTTGTACACACTAAAATATTTTTATTTTAGTGATCGGCATGCAAAAATTCCATTCGTCGCTTAATTTGGATCGATTTTGCGTTCGTTACGACTTCCGTCGTAATTAACCGAACAACGCGATTGTACGATCGAACGAACCGACATCCGAGATATTTTTGAGCATGTTTTGAGTCCCCTATACTTTAACTTCATTTTAGAGCCTTGAAATGAGGTTAACGGGGTTTAAACGCATCGAAAAAGGCTTTAAACACGTGCAGGGACCAAAACTGTAATTATTTGAAACTTGCTGAATCAGACACATGGTAGCGTAGCGCGACCATCCTCTGCCTATGCTGTCACGCTACGCGACGATCACATCTAGGCAGAAAGTCTGTTTTCAGCAACAGTTTGCAAATTCAGGGGTTGTTTTGGTAAATTCTTGGTGTGTTAAGCAAGTTTAAGTGGTCACCAAGGCTTTGTACCTGCTGGTGACAATTGGAGGGTCAAGATTTCTTGCTTAATGGCTAAACAAACCACTTGGAATGATCCTAGAGCCTCACCACAACTATAAATAGCCCACTCCTCTCATTGTTTCATTGCTCATTCTCATTTTCTCTTCTTCACATCTGACTTGGGAGCTCTCTCAAGCATTTGGGACTTTGTCTTCTTTGTTGAAAAGATAGCAAGGACCCTTAGTGAGCATTCTTTCATTCTTTTTATTGCTTTTTCCTTATGTAGTGCAGAAAGTCAAACGTTTGGCCAACAGTTTGACTTTCGGTTTTGACCATCAATTGGTCAAGTCAAAGTTCAATTGAACTTTGAAACGTGATTGTAATCACGATAGTTATAATCCTTCGTGATTATAGCCGCTGATTACCACGTTAACTAGTTGTAGTGTCGAGTCAAAGTTTCGGTCAAAATGCGTTTTAGCACGCATTTTGCAACGGAACTACTTTAGGGTATCAAAACGCTTTGTTTTGATACCAAATCAGTAGGTTAGACATGTTTTGACATGTTTAACTCGACACTATTAGTTTAGTGCTTGTTTAGGGTCGCAAGGTAAGCGGTCTAAACAACCGCTAAGCCTTTTGAACCCGACCCATTTGGTCGATCTTTAAGATCCGACCAAGCTTAGTTAGTGATCATAGTTGCATAGGGAATAACCACTGAGGTTATACCTTATGATCACATAGGATTGGTTAGTCGTATGCTAGTTAGCTTGTATGCCCATAGGAAATGACCAAAATGCCCTTTTGAAGCTAAAATCCATATTTTGATTATGTGAACATATTTTTGACATATAATCTGAATTAGTAACATGTTTAGGGATAATTGGGCATGTAAGACTTGACATAGCACATAGTTAACCATCCGAACATAAGTTTTACGCAAACGACGCATTATAGTGGCTTATACTACCATAATGGGTCGAAACGGGTCAAAAGCACTTAGGTAAACTTCCAAATCAGAATGTTAGGTCTATTAAATCATGCCATATGAGTTGCAATACTCATTTGATTTATAGAACTTCATTCTATCCTATCTTCCGATTTAGGATCCGATTGTTTAACATAGTGATCCATACTAGGTGCCACTTGATTCCTTGATTTCCCGAGCTTTGTTAGGACACTTAATCAAGGATACTTGCAATCTCAAGTGAGTACATAGTCCCCTCTTTTACTGTTCTTCAATTGTTTTGGGGTGAAACATATATGCCTATCTGTTATTTTCCTGATTTTAAACTATATGATTACACATGCTTAATACATATTCTTTTGACAAATTAAACAATTACCTATGGTTTAAACACTGATTTTCCAAAACTTAATAAACAAATTGTTGGATTGTACCATTTTTATACATTCACCCAGCCGATTGGTAGTATGATATAGCACTATAGGACTAGACACCCCATTCCTGTTGTATGGAATGTCAGAAACCAAATTTTAACCAAATAGAAATTGCCTTCGTGGTATTTCTATAGTCTCCAAAGTGTAGTTTGATACACTAAGGCTTGAATGAATACCAAATCACACGCTCTTTGTATATGTTGATATACTACAAAAGTACAGTTTGATGTGCTCTCAAATGTGATCTACCAAAGTATATTTTGATATACTAAGTACAAAATCCAACATATGTTTTAACATACTACTTTGTTATTTACCAAAGCATAGTTTGATATGCTATTGTTTACCAAAGTATAGTTTGATATACTACCAACTTTGTTATTTTAAACTAAAGTATATTTTGATATACTATTTAAAGCATAGTTGATATGCTACTTTTAACCAAAGCATAGTTGATATGCTATTTACAAACCAAAGTATAATTTGATATACTACCAATACTTTTATTCTTAAACCAAAGTATACTTGAGATATACTACCGAAACTATTATTTTAATTACTAAAGTATATTTTGATATACTATCCATTTAACTATTTCAAAACTAAAGTATACTATGATATACTATTTGTACAAACTTTTCAAAACCAAAGTATATTTTTGTCTATACTATAAACCCGTTTTCCAAAACGACACATTTTCAGAAACAAAACTTTTACATTAGATTCATGGCTATTTTGAAAAACATAAAACCTTTTCTCATATTATCTAAAGCCATGAATCTAATACACAAAATCCTATGTTACTCACAGGCATTTTTATGCTGACGTACCATATTTTCATATATGTTTCAGGTACTGCTATGTGATGATTGTTGATGCACGCTACATATAGGATGGACTTGTGCCTTAGCGACTTAAAACTGAGAAACAATTATTTGTTTTATTATAAATTGTACCAAAACATTGAATTCAATAATTCAATAAAACAAAACTATTTAATCCATGGTTGTGAAACAATGATTCTGTTACAACACTCCCCGACGTTTCCGCCACGTTTTGTTGTTTTACGTGGTCGGGGTGTGACAAAAAGCATTCCAGAATACCATCAATCCTGCTGATGGGAAATTGGCACCGAAATGGGAAGGCCCTTATTTAATTGAAGCCGAAGCAGGAAAGGGGGCATATAGATTGTTAACCATGGAAGGTAATTTGTTACCAAGAGCCTGGAATACTGTCCACTTGAAGAAATATTTCATGTAAGCAGGATCCTTCTGGCACATATGATCCTTACATTAGAAGTATCCTTCAAGGATCCCTGAAGTATCGATGATCCTTACTCTGGTAATGTCCTAAGCTCGAACTCTTGTTTACATATTTTCTTATTTAAGGATAAGGATCATGTATCCTTCATCCTTCTCTCACGAGATTTTGAGTTCTGATAGTCCAGGTATCCTTAGCATATTGTCGACAATCTTCAGAAGCAACTCAAATCCTTGGGTTCAACCCCAGTTGTTTGGGCTTGTCCCCAGTTATCCTTGGGCTTGTCCCCAGTTTCGCCTGTAGCGGACGATGATCCTGGTATAGTTCACGTCTTTGGGACCAGTACTCGCTTTAGGGGCTGATAATTCCATCGTACTGGCTATACCTAGGATCCTACATATAATGGTAGACGTACCATACATCCGTTCCTAAGGTTTCTAACGTTTTCACGTTAGCTAAGGTTTTGGCATTTTCATGTCACTAAGTTTGGATAGTCGCCAGTAAGGGCCATACTCCAGTTTACATACGATCTTTGGGCTTGTCCCCAGTTATCCCTCGGGCTTGTCCCCAGTGATCCTTTGGGCTTGTCCCCAGTTATCCTTCGGGCTTGTCCCCAGTTACTAACTTATCTCTTATATTGGCTTAGTCCCAAGTTATATTCTGTTTTCAGGTTTTCGAAGTTAAACAATTAAGGATCCTCAATCCTTATTACCCATTAAAAGTTTTTCTTATGGTTATCCTGATTACAGTGTTAAAGGTTAGGATCCTAACTTGGATTCTCAGGTATGATCCTTAACTGTTTTGGTTCTATTCATTATTTATTTGAATAACCCATATACTTTGACAACTGAACCTATGATCCTTAAAATAAACTACTTTGAAAATTTTCGATTATAGGATATTTGATCCAGGATCATATCCTAAATTTCTTAAACATAATTTGCTTAACTTTTCTTACTCAGACAAGTATAAATCAAAACAATTGAAAGTTTAAAAGATATACAAGGATAACATCACAGGATAAGCCAAAAGTTAAAAGTTTTATTCATTAAATATTTAACCCCTTTTTAAGTTGTCAAAATTGCCAACCCACATTTCTACCAGCAAAACGTGGCCCGTCCACATGGGTTGGCAAAGGGTGTCCATTGTTTATGCGGTTATAGCAAGTGCAGGAAATTAAAGGCGGCAGGATCACAATGGCTTCATCCCCCAAACAGAGGATCCCTCCACCATTTGTAATCCTACCTATTGTTCACAGGATCCTAGATCCTCAACCCTAAACCTATTGTTCAAATACAGACCATAATTGTTTTAAAACATCACAACCACAAAAAAAAAAAAACAAAAAAACAACCACCAAACAAAAAAATTGGGCTCCGGCTAAGTCTCGAAATTTCCATCATTGCCCAATCCTGCAGCTCAATCCTTCGCTGCACCATCACCACCGGCTCCACTTGCCTCTCCACCATGATCCTTGCCAGCGCCTCCACCGTCAAGTATCGGGATCTCCTCAGCCTCTTCATCATCCTCCAGCTCTGCCAGCCTCGCCTTCCAGTCCTCCATGTCCCATGTGCTCCTGTCGAAGGTAGGATCCTGAGCCTCCATAGCCATTTGCAGCTGGATCTTGTACATAGCTATTGCAGCAGAGACCTTGGCATCTTGGGTGATCTCATGCTTCTCATAGTCAAAGTTGATCAGCATCTTGGCAGCATCATCCTTGGTGGCTCGGAGCTCCTTCTCAAGATCAGCTATCTTGAGATCCTTCAACACAGCAACTTGTTGGAGGTCAGCAATCTGGCGGTCCTGATCCTCGACGTGGCCAACATACGTCTCTATCTCAGCAAATTTCTGCAAGGAAAACAAGGAACAACATCAGAGACAAGTAATCCTCAAAGTTAGCAGGATACACAAGCAGGGACAGTGATCCTTACCTCGTTGATGTAATCCAGACACTGTTGGCGGAGCAGGGGCAGACCTTGCAAATCCTCAGAGGCCTTTCTCTTCTTGCTTCCTTTTCCTCTGATAGGTGCTTTAGGGGCTGAAGCAGTTGGGCTAGCAGCAGGAGTCTTTCTCCTTGAAGATTTGACAATAGTAAGATCGTCGATGCCAAACTTCGAAGCAGACTTAGAGGATTTTCCAGCACCTACACAACCAAAACAAGATAAGTATTATTTGACTCTCATTATATAAATACTCCTTAAATAAGGATACTTACTTGACATTGTGACAGAAGCAGAGGATACTTCCTGAGAATCCTGGGTGGTAACCTTGAAAGTTCTGACTTCAGGGTCAAGCTTCTTAAAGGCCAGGAGTCTCTCTTTTGCAGCAGGTGTCAACTTCAGATGAGAAACGGATATAGCTGCACAATAAACAAGAGAATGTCAGTGATCCTTATACTAAGGAATAAGTTCTATGGTGATCCTTCCAGGATCCTCTATCCTACCATGGGTAGCCCACTTCTTGGGCAAATCCTTCCCATCAGGGATGGTATCTCTCCTTACAAAAAAGAACCGCCACTTCCAGTTCATGTCATTTTTGGTAACTTTGAGAACAGGGTGCTCTTCTCCAGCTTTTCGTTTGAACAAGTATCGGTGGGATCCAAAAGTTGTGAGATCATACATCTCAGCCAACTCCGCCATGCCGAGGTCAATCCCTTCTTGTTCGATGATCCTTTCAAGGGTGTATAACTGTTAGGGCTGGATTTTTATTATAGGTAATCCTTACACGTGATCCTAACCAGTGATCCTTGTTTCTTTGGCAGACAGTGATCCTCAGGAGGACTTCAGGATCAGGATCATGGGACATTATAGGATCCTCATACTAACGATCATCTTCGCTTAATGCAATGTTATTTTTGCAGGAATATCTAGCAGGATATGCTCTAGGCATCATGATCCAGGGACGCGTCTTCACAATTATGGCAAGAGCTTAATTGAAGAAAGACGTTGCACAGGATATGGAAACATGGCTTAATTCATGGGCAGCAATTTAGGCTAGATTGTCTTTATTTCTAAAGGGGTAATGAGCTGATAATTAGTCATTTTACCTAAAATAAGTCACCTACACTTGTATAAATACCCCTCTCCCTCATTCGGAAGAGGACACACGACATACAACGCAACTCTCACACACTTAGACACCAAAAGCAATAGTGATCCTTGTACTCAGCTCATTATCATCCAAAGTTGTAATCATATTTTTGTTATATTGAAGTTGGTGATCGGTGGTTGCCATCACCCGAGGTTTTTTATGCCGGAGATCATTCATTGATCAAGGGCTTTTTCCTCGTATAAATCATTGTGTCTTTGCATCTTTTATCACAGAAGTGATCCTTTACTTTCATAATTAACCAAGCATCATACCCCGTTTACATAAAGTTTGGTTACATTATCCTTGTGTGATTTTTTACCAAAACAGTTTGGCGCCCACCGTGGGGCAATTGGTGCTTCATTCATAAGAAAAATCTTTTGTTCGAAATCATTTGAAAGAGTTACATGGCTTCATCATTGAAGAACATGTCCACGGCGATGTCTGCAGTCACCTCATCAGAGATCACCTTGCCTCCTCCACCGGCAGGATCTCAGAAAAATACTGAGAAGAGATCAACTCCCACTTTCTCTAAACCTCTATCTTCTTCTGCTATGAATTCTTCTATTCCCAGTACTAGTGATGTATTTGCTTTAATTTTGCAGATGAAGGATCGTATGCAGCGGCAAGATGAAACTAACGAAAGGATCCTCAGGGAAATTGGAGATCTCAAAAGACAAAAGAAAGCGGCAGAGGATCATTCTCCACTGATGCCCAAATCCTTGAGTTTTGATACTCCAATGATCACTTCCCAGCCATCAGGGATCCCGGACGTGCAAATCATAGGGGAGTCAAGAGGATCACATCTCAACTCGGCAGCAATGACTCAGACGTCAGGCTCACATTTTCAGCCTGTAGGATCCTATCCTCAGTACATGGGATCCTTCAGGAATTTGGGAGCCTATCCGGAGACACAGCAGTTTCAAGGATCCTACTGTATTCCAGGATCATTCCAGGGCCAAGGATCCTCCTTTGTTCCAGGATCATCCCAGGTTCAAGGATCCTCCTTTGTTCCAGGATCATCCCAGGTTCAAGGATCCTCCTTCGTTCCAGGATCATCCCAGACACCAGGATCCTTCCAGATACCAGGATCCCTAAAAAATCTGCAAACAGGAAATCTAGATGTCCATCAAGGAGACTTCATTCCAATGCAGACCATTGCTTCCACTGGTCCCTCCGTTGTTCCAGAACCCCAGCAATATGGATTCCCTAACTTGAACCCAATGGGAGGTAACACTTTAAACAATTATCCTACCACTAACCATGGATTCATGCAGGATACAGGTACCAATCATGCTATGGCCAGGGAGTTGCAGAAGCTAAAAGATATGATCTCAAGTGTTCCAGGGGTAGTCAAGCCTATCCCAGAGATTGCGGATGGAAGCCACAAGGTATCCCGTTTTGCACCACCAATTTGTGATGCAGAGGTACCCAAAAGGTTCCATATCCCTACCATGAAGTTGTATGATGGCACAACGGATCCAGAGGAGCATATAGCACAATACAGGGAGAGGATGGAGATCAATCCTATCCCAGAAAAATTGAAGGAAGCATGCCTATGTAAAGGATTTGGATCCACTCTTACTGGATCAGCTCTTAAGTGGCTGCTAAGTCTTCCCCCTAACTCTATTACTTCATTTGCCAATTTAGTTAATTTATTCAATAACCAATTCTCTTGTAGCAGAAAATTTGAAAAATTAACTAGTGATTTGTACAGGATAACTCAAAATCATAATGAATCATTAAGGGATTATATAACTAAATTTAGTAAAGAATCCTTGGACATTCCCAACTTGGATATGGCTACGGCTGTTGAAGCCTTCAAAATGGGACTGCTTAAGGATTCATTATTCTATGATGATCTTGTTATGACACCATGCAGGAATTTAGATGAAGTAAGAACTCGAGCACTCAGGTTTATCCGGCTAGAGGATGACAAGAGGATCCAGGAGAGGCAAGTAGGATCCTCAAAACAAGATAAGCAAGGATCCTCCTTCAAGAGCAACAAGTTCAAATCCTACCATAGAAATGAGAACAAGAATGTGCATGCTGTTGACCAAGAAGAGGATGATGAAGGATATCCTCCAATCTCACAATATTGTTTTTCCGTTGATAATCATGAACTAATCCTTGCAATGCAGAATCTAGGCGAAAAAGCTAGGTGGCCCAGGAAGAATGATAAACCATCCGGGACTAAAGACAAGTCAAAATGGTGTGCATACCATGAGGATTTCGGGCATCTAACTGAAGATTGCATAGCCTTAAGAAAAGAAATCGGATACCTGCTAAGCAAGGGGCATCTAAAAGAGTTATTGGGGAGAAAAAAGCAAAGGACCCAGGATCCTGAAAGGATCCCCGAAAAAGCTCCAGCACCTCCGGCAAATGCACAAGTGATCAACTTTATATCCGGAGGATCAGACATCTGTGGTACATCCTTCTCGGCGGCCAAAAGACATGCAAAAGAATCAAAAATGGATAATGGAGAAAGGCCTATTAGAACATCAAGTGTCTCAGAAGGGAAGATGATAACATTTGACGAGGATGATCGCATCAACATTCAGGATCCTCACCATGATAGTTTAGTTATCACTCTCTTTATCTCTAACCATTTTGTCCGCAGGATCCTTATTGATGGAGGGAGCTCAGTGAACATTATCCAGCTTGATGTCCTGAAGAAGATGGGAATCCCAGAATCAGACATCACACCAAGATCCTCAGTGCTTGTAGGATTCAGTGGGGAGACGAAGAAAACTCTGGGGGACATCAAACTCCCAATCTACGTGGAAGGATTACATAATTACCAAAAATTTTGTGTTATTGACTGTTTATCTTGTTGCAACGTTATCCTTGGCAGGCCTTGGATACATGATATGAAAGCAGTCCCATCTACCTACCATCAATGTGTGAAGCTCCCTAGCCCATGGGGAATAATCAAGATCGATAGTGACCAGCAGGAGGCTAAGGATTGTTATACCTCATCTATGAAGCCAACCTCGAAGCCAAGGGAGCAATAGCAATTACAGTATCCTCCAAGGAATGTCTTGGAGGCAAGGGAACAAGATGTAGATGAAATCCTCTTGGATCCTAGTGATCCTGAATCAAAAATCTATATTGGATCAGGGATCCTTGGCAAGATGAAAGAAGACATGATATCCTTCCTCAAAAGAAGAAAATCTACCTTTGCTTGGAAACATGAAGATATGACAGGTATATCTAAGGATATTATTACTCACAAACTTGGCATTGACAGGTCTATCAAACCAATCCATCAAAAAAGGAGGAAGTTTGCACCAGAAAGGAATGCCATTATCCAAGAAGAAGTAGAGAGACTACTTCGAGCAGGTATGATCAGAAAGGTAAAGTATCCAAAATGGTTAGCCAATGTGGTTGTTGTCCAAAAGAAAAACGGAAAGTGGAGGGTATGTGTCGACTTCACTGATCTGAACAAGGCATGTCCCAAGGATCCTTTCCCATTACCCCACATTGACTCCATGGTGGATGCAACAGCGGGGCATGAACTGTTGACCTTTATGGATGCATCATCTGGGTTCCAACAAATCCAGATGGAACCATCTGACCAAGAGGATACAGCCTTTATGACCCCAACCGGTTTATATTGTTATATTGCCATGCCTTTTGGACTAAGAAATGCAGGTGCAACATATCAAAGGTTGGTAAATATGATGTTCAAAGATCAAATTGGAAAAACAATGGAGGTGTACATAGATGATATGGTGGTCAAGTCAAAGAAAGCTGAGGATCACCTAAGGGACTTAGAAGAAGCATTCGATATCCTTGATAATTACAACATGAAACTTAATCCTTCAAAATGCCATTTTGGTGTTAAGGCAGGAAAGTTCTTAGGATACATGGTAACCCAGAGGGGCATTGAAGCAAGCCCGGAACAAATCAAAGCATTAATAAATATCAAATCTCCTGCCAATGCCAAGGATGTTCAAAGACTGACAGGCAGGATAGCAGCTTTGAACAGGTTCATATCGAAATCCTCAGAGAAATGCAGAGAATTTTACGATATCCTAAGGAAGAATAAGAAGTTCGAATGGACTGAGAAGCATGAGAATGCTTTACAAGCCCTAAAAGAGTATATGTCCTCAGCACCAGCATTAGCAAAACCGGAAAAAGGAGATGTGTTATCCTTATATCTGGCGGTATCCTCAACCGCTGTAAGTGCTGTCCTTGTTAAGGATCACGAAGGTACACAATATCCTATCTACTATTGTTTTGGTCAAAAATCACACAAGGATAATGTAACCAAACTTTATGTAAACGGGGTATAATGCTTGGTTAATTATGAAAGTAAAGGATCACTTCTGTGATAAAAGATGCAAAGACACAATGATTTATACGAGGAAAAAGCCCTTGATCAATGAATGATCTCCGGCATAAAAAACCTCGGGTGATGGCAACTACCGATCACCAACTTCAATATAACAAAAATATGATTACAACTTTGGATGATAATGAGCTGAGTACAAGGATCACTATTGCTTTTGGTGTCTAAGTGTGTGAGAGTTGCGTTGTATGTCGTGTGTGTTCTTCCGAATGAGGAAGAGTGGTATTTATACATGTGTAGGTGACCTATTTTAGGTAGCTAAACTAATATTCAGCTCATTACCCCTTTAGAAATGAGATACAATCTAGCCTAAATAGCCGCCCATGAATCAAGCCATGTTTCCATATCCTGTGCAACGTCTTTCTTCAATTAAGCTCTTGCCATAATTGTGAAGACGCGTCCCTGGATCATGGTGCCTAGAGCATATCCTGCTAGATATTCCTGCAAAAATAACATTGCATTAAGCGAAGATGATCGTTAGTATGAGGATCCTATAATGTCCCATGATCCTGATCCTGAAGTCCTGCTGAGGATCACTGTCTGCCAAAGAAACAAGGATCACTGGTTAGGATCACGTGTAAGGATCACCTATAATAAAAATCCAGCCCTAACAATTGCCCCCAAAATATAAGGAGTTAATTGTAAATAGACGAGTTATATTTTGTTTTGATCTTATCTCTAACGGGCGACTCCAAGAAACTAGCCGTTATGCTCGGACTAGCCGTTGTGATCATTACGTCATAGATGTGACAATCCCTGCAAATCATGATTATAAATAGGAGATAGGGTTAGGATCACTCTGCATTTAAATTCGAGATATCTTCCCTTTATAATCGCTACCGAAGACTGATCAGGTATCCTCTTCTTCTCTCTTTCTTTTCTCTTTGCTCTGTTTTCTGCTTCTACTCTGTTTCCATCCCGTTACAAATATGTTGCTCCGGAATTCTCCACACAAGGATCCCAAGAAGGATAGTCCCTTAAAAAGCCAGGGGATTATCAAGGATTCTCCTACGGAGAGGTGTTGTTTCACTGATGTTCACATAGACAGAATTCGTCATTGCTTTCCGGCGAATGCCGTTTTTAAATCCTTTGATCCTACTGCTTTGAGCGACTTTGTCTCGGATGTCTGGGTGGCTTTTCCTGCTACCCCGTTTGCTATAGGGTACTCGTATCCTTTTCCAGACTTTACCCAGTCTTTCTTTTCCTTAACCGGCATCTCTTACATCCAAGCTATGCCGATGATCTGGAGGGTTCTTTATACCTTCGAGAGGGTCATTGAGCAGAAAGGGATTGATCTGGGGATGACGGAGTTGGCCGAGCTTTACGATTTTACCACTTTTGGTTCTTACCGGTATCTGCTGAAACGGAAAGCCGGGGAGGATCATCCTGTCTTCAAGGTTACCAAGAATGATACAAACTGGAAGCGTCGTTTTTTCTTTGTTAGAAGGGATTCCATCCCGGATGGGAAGGATCTGCCCAAGGAATGGGCCACTCATGGTAGGGTAGAGGATCCTCGAAGGATCACTATCAGTCCTGTCTCATATGATGAGGATCACTAATGTCTTTTTCTTTTTCTTTTATGTAGCTATTTCCGTTGCTCACTTAAAGTTGACCCCTGCTGCAAGAGAAAGAGTGTTGGCTTTTAAAAAGCTTGGTCCTGAAGTTAGAAGTTTCCAAGTCACCGTCCAAGATTCCCAAGAAGTATCCTCTGCATCTGCCACTATGTCAAGTAAGTATCCTTATAGAATATAAATTAAATGTAGGATTGTTTGATTAATAAAGCAACTTATCTTGTTTTTGATTGTGTAGGTGCTGGAAAGTCCGCCAAGTCTGTCAAATCTGCCTCCAAATTCGGGATAAGTGATCTTGCCAATGTCACATCTTCAAAGAAGAAGGCTCCTGCTACCAGTCCTTCAGTATCAGCTCCCAAAGCACCTATTCGAGGCAAGGGGAAGAAGAGGAAGACTACTGAAGATCTACAAGGATTTCCCCTCCTCCGTCAGCAATTCCTTGATTCTGTCAACGAGGTTAGGATCACTGCCCCTGTGGGTTATCCTGATGGTTTTTGAGGATCACCTGTGTCTGATGTCATATCTTGTTGTTTTTGCAGAAACTTACTGAAATAGAGACTTATGTTAACCATGTTGAAGATCAGGATCGCCAAATTGCCGACCTCCACCAGATGGGTGCACTGAAGGATCTCAAGATAGCCGATCTTGAGAAGGAGCTCCGGGCTACCAGGGATGAAGCTGTCAAAGCATTGATCAAGTTTGACTACGAGAAGCATGATATCACCCAGGATGCTAAGGTTTCTGCTGCGATAACCATGTACAAGATCCAGCTGCAGATGGCTGCGGAGGCTCAAGATCCTTCCTTTGACAAAGGTACATGGGACGTGGAAGGTTGGAAGGCAAGGCTGGCAGAGTTGGAGGATGATGATGATGCTGAGGATATCCCTATGCTTGAAGGTGGAGATGCTGGTAAGGATCAGGGTGAAGCTAGTGGAGCTGGTGGTGATGGTGCAGCGAAGGTTTGAGCTGCAAGATTGGGCGATGATGGATATTTTTGACTAGGCCGGAGCCCAATTTTTTAGGATTGGTAGTGGTTTTTTGTGGTTGTTGATGGTTTGAAACAGTTATGGTCTGTAATCTCTGAACAATAGTTTCTTAGGGTTAAGGATCCTGGATCCTTTGGACAATAGGTAGGATTACAAAAGGTGGAGGGATCCTCTGTTTGGGGGATGAAGCCTTTGTGATCCTGCCGCTTTTAATTTCCTGCACAATGCTAAGACCGCATAGACAATGGACACCCTTTTGCCAACCCATGTGGACGGGCCACGTTTTGCTGGTAGAAATGTGGGTTGGCAATTTTGACAACTTTTTGAAAGGGTTAATGATCCTTTTTAATAATATAACTTAACTTTTCTGGCTTATCTCGTGTTGTCATCCTTATTTTCTTGTTTCTCAGTTGTTTTTATAGTATATAAGAGTTGAAAATATGTTATCCAAACTTAGGATATGATCCTAGATCAAATATCCTGATATTGAAAGTTTTCCAAGTACTTTAGTTCAAGGATCATAGGTTTGGTTGTCAAAGTATAAGGGTCGGTTAGGATAATGAATATAATCAAAATAGTCAAGGATCATACCTGAGGACCCAAGTTAGGATCCTTACCTTCAATCAAGGCAATCATAGATAAGACTTTGATAGTTAATAAGGATTAAGGACCCTTATGTGTTTAGACTTCCAAAACCTGAAAAGTGAGATATAACTTGGGACTAAGCCAATGTAAAAGATAAATTAGTAACTGGGGACATGCTCAAAGGATAACTGGGGATGATCCCAGAGGATCACTGGGGACAAGCCCATAGGATAACTGAGAATGATCCCAGAGGATCACTGGGGACAAGCCCATAGGATAACTGAGAATGATCCCAGAGGATCACTGGGGACAAGCCCATAGGATAGCTGGGGACAAGCCCAAAGGATCGTATGTAAACTGGAGTATGGCCCTTTCCTGGCGACTATCCAAACTTGGTGACATGAAAATGTCAAAACCTTAGCTAACGTGAAAACGTTAGAAACCTTAGGAACGGATGTATGGTACGTCTACCATTATACGTAGGATCCTAAATATAGCCAGTACGATGAGGTTGTCAGCCCCGAAAGTGGGTACTGGTCCCAAAGACGTGAACTATACCAGGATCATCGTGCGCTGCTGGCGGAAACTGGGGATAATCCCAAGGATAACTGGGGTTGGACCCAAGGATCTGTGGTGCTTTTGGAGATCTTTGACGACTTGCTGAAGATACCTGAACTATCATAACTCAAATGGTTTGTGAGTAGAGGATGAAGGATACATGATCCTTATCCTTAGGTAAAAAGTAAGAAAATGCAATAGTTTTAGGATAAGCATATTACCAGAGTAAGGATCACTGATATCTCCGGGATCCTTCAAGGATACTTCAATGTAAGGATCACATGCATGAAGGATCATGTTCACATGAAATATTTCTTTAAGTGAACAGCATTCCAGGCTCTTGGTAACAAGTTTCCTTCCATGGTTAGCAACCTGTATGCCCCCTTTCCTGCTTCAGCTTCAATCAAGTAGGGACCTTCCCATTTTGGTGCTAGTTTCCCGTCAGCAGGATTGATAGTATTTTGAAATGCTTTTCTCAACACCATATCTCCGACTTGGAACTTCCTTATCCTGACATTTTTGTTGTAGGTACCAGCCATTCTTTGTTGGTAGCTTGCCATCCTTATTCTAGCTAGATCCCTGATTTCCTCAATAGTATCCAAATCCTGAGCTAGGATTGCAGCATTTTCTTCAGGATCACGAGCAATTGTTCTAGCAGTTGGGATCACCATCTCTGTTGGGATCACTGCTTCTGCCCCAAATACTAAAGAGAAAGGTGTTTGACCAGTGGCATTCTTGGGAGTTGTCCTATCAGCCCATAGCACATAAGGTAACTCCTCTGCCCATTTTCCTTTCTTGGATCCTAGCTTCTTCTTCAGATTGTTGATGATGATCTTGTTGGATGATTCTGCTTGACCATTGGCTTGTGGATGAACTGGTGTTGATGTTATCATCTTGATTCCCCAACTGTTACAAAAGTTAGTGGTTCTGCTTCCAATGAATTGGGAGCCATTATCACATACAATTTCAGAGGGAATGCCAAATCTAGTTATAATGTTTCTTTTAATGAAGGATATGACTTCCTTTTCTCTGACTTGAGCGAAGGCTTCAGCTTCTATCCACTTGGAAAAATAGTCAGTCATGGCAAGCATAAATACTTTTCCACCAGGTGCTTTAGGGAGCTTGCCAACTATATCCATTCCCCATCTCATGAATGGCCAAGAGGATGGTATTGGGTGTAAAAATTCAGCTGGTTGATGGAGGATATTGCTATGCCTTTGGCAAGGATCACATTTCTTAGCATACTCTACAGCATCCCTTTTCATGGTTGGCCAGTAGTATCCTGTTCTAAGGATCCTTGAGAATAATGCCCTGCCCCCAGTGTGGTTTCCGCAATCTCCTTCATGGAAATCTTTCAACACTTCCTCGATTTCAGGATCCTCGATACATCTCAAATATGGTCCTGCAAGAGATCGCTTATATAATACATTATTCAAAGTTGTAAATTGAGATACCTTAATCCTGAAAGCTCTAGGATTTTCTCCCGTCGGAATCTCCCCATGTTGCAAGTATCTCATGATTGGTGAGATCCATGATCCTGAATAAGATTGGGTTTCTTCACTAGGGATCATTGCAGTATCCTCTTCTATTTCCATGGCCACCTGATTTTCAATAGCAGGAGCCAGGATATGGATGATAGGGATACTTATATCTTCTGGAATCTTCAAGGATGATCCTAGGTTGGCCAATGCATCAGCCCCTGTGTTCTCCTCCCTTGGTACCTGTGTCAAGCTGAAAGAAACAAAAGAGAGTGCCAATTCTTTGACTATCTCTAAATATTTGGTTAGTTTTTCACCTTTAACAGCATAGGATCCGTTAAAGTGATTAGTGATCAATAATGAGTCTACATATACTTTAAGATACTTTACCCCCATATCCTTAGCAATTTGTAAGCCAGCAATTAAGGCTTCATATTCAGCCTCATTGTTAGTTGCTTGGAACTCACAGGCTATGGAGTGGGGTATTATGTCCCCCTGTGGCGATTTTAGTAGGATCCCTAGCCCTGTGCCTTTGATATTTGAGGATCCGTCAGTGTGTAGTATCCAAGGATCCTTGGTCTCATCCAGCTGCTGGACCTCCAATTCTGCTTCTTTTTGTAGATCACTACTGAAATCAGCCACAAAGTCAGCTAGTGCTTGAGATTTAATAGCTGTTCTTGGTTCGTATCTTATATCATGGGCACTAAGCTTTACTGCCCATTTAGCCATTCTCCCTGACATATCTGGTTTCCTGAGGACATTCTTAATTGGAAAATTAGTTCTAACAACAATAGTATGGGTTTCAAAATAATGTCTTAACTTAGTCGATGCCATGATTAATGCAAGGATAAGTTTTTCGAGGTGTGAGTACCTGGATTCGGCATCAAGTAGACTTTTACTTACATAGTAGATAGGATATTGTGTACCTTCGTGATCCTTAACAAGGACAGCACTTACAGCGGTTGAGGATACCGCCAGATATAAGGATAACACATCTCCTTTTTCCGGTTTTGCTAATGCTGGTGCTGAGGACATATACTCTTTTAGGGCTTGTAAAGCATTCTCATGCTTCTCAGTCCATTCGAACTTCTTATTCTTCCTTAGGATATCGTAAAATTCTCTGCATTTCTCTGAGGATTTCGATATGAACCTGTTCAAAGCTGCTATCCTGCCTGTCAGTCTTTGAACATCCTTGGCATTGGCAGGAGATTTGATATTTATTAATGCTTTGATTTGTTCCGGGCTTGCTTCAATGCCCCTCTGGGTTACCATGTATCCTAAGAACTTTCCTGCCTTAACACCAAAATGGCATTTTGAAGGATTAAGTTTCATGTTGTAATTATCAAGGATATCGAATGCTTCTTCTAAGTCCCTTAGGTGATCCTCAGCTTTCTTTGACTTGACCACCATATCATCTATGTACACCTCCATAGTTTTTCCAATTTGATCTTTGAACATCATATTTACCAGCCTTTGATATGTTGCACCTGCATTTCTTAGTCCAAAAGGCATGGCAATATAACAATATAAACCGGTTGGGGTCATAAAGGCTGTATCCTCTTGGTCAGATGGTTCCATCTGGATTTGTTGGAACCCAGATGATGCATCCATAAAGGTCAACAGTTCATGCCCCGCTGTTGCATCCACCATGGAGTCAATGTGGGGTAATGGGAAAGGATCCTTGGGACATGCCTTGTTCAGATCAGTGAAGTCGACACATACCCTCCACTTTCCGTTTTTCTTTTGGACAACAACCACATTGGCTAACCATTTTGGATACTTTACCTCTCTGATCATACCTGCTCGAAGTAGTCTCTCTACTTCTTCTTGGATAATGGCATTCCTTTCTGGTGCAAACTTCCTCCTTTTTTGATGGATTGGTTTGATAGACCTGTCAATGCCAAGTTTGTGAGTAATAATATCCTTAGATATACCTGTCATATCTTCATGTTTCCAAGCAAAGGTAGATTTTCTTCTTTTGAGGAAGGATATCATGTCTTCTTTCATCTTGCCAAGGATCCCTGATCCGATATAGATTTTTGATTCAGGATCACTAGGATCCAAGAGGATTTCATCTACATCTTGTTCCCTTGCCTCCAAGACATTCCTTGGAGGATACTGTAATTGCTATTGCTCCCTTGGCTTCGAGGTTGGCTTCATAGATGAGGTATAACAATCCTTAGCCTCCTGCTGGTCACTATCGATCTTGATTATTCCCCATGGGCTAGGGAGCTTCACACATTGATGGTAGGTAGATGGGACTGCTTTCATATCATGTATCCAAGGCCTGCCAAGGATAACGTTGCAACAAGATAAACAGTCAATAACACAAAATTTTTGGTAATTATGTAATCCTTCCACGTAGATTGGGAGTTTGATGTCCCCCAGAGTTTTCTTCGTCTCCCCACTGAATCCTACAAGCACGGAGGATCTTGGTGTGATGTCTGATTCTGGGATTCCCATCTTCTTCAGGACATCAAGCTGGATAATGTTCACTGAGCTCCCTCCATCAATAAGGATCCTGCGGACAAAATGGTTAGAGATAAAGAGAGTGATAACTAAACTATCATGGTGAGGATCCTGAATGTTGATGCGATCATCCTCGTCAAATGTTATCATCTTCCCTTCTGAGACACTTGATGTTCTAATAGGCCTTTCTCCATTATCCATTTTTGATTCTTTTGCATGTCTTTTGGCCGCCGAGAAGGATGTACCACAGATGTCTGATCCTCCGGATATAAAGTTGATCACTTGTGCATTTGCCGGAGGTGCTGGAGCTTTTTCGGGGATCCTTTCAGGATCCTGGGTCCTTTGCTTTTTTCTCCCCAATAACTCTTTTAGATGCCCCTTGCTTAGCAGGTATCCGATTTCTTTTCTTAAGGCTATGCAATCTTCAGTTAGATGCCCGAAATCCTCATGGTATGCACACCATTTTGACTTGTCTTTAGTCCCGGATGGTTTATCATTCTTCCTGGGCCACCTAGCTTTTTCACCTAGATTCTGCATTGCAAGGATTAGTTCATGATTATCAACGGAAAAACAATATTCTGAGATTGGAGGATATCCTTCATCATCCTCTTCTTGGTCAACAGCATGCACATTCTTGTTCTCATTTCTATGGTAGGATTTGAACTTGTTGCTCTTGAAGGAGGATCCTTGCTTATCTTGTTTTGAGGATCCTACTTGCCTCTCCTGGATCCTCTTGTCATCCTCTAGCCGGATAAACCTGAGTGCTCGAGTTCTTACTTCATCTAAATTCCTGCATGGTGTCATAACAAGATCATCATAGAATAATGAATCCTTAAGCAGTCCCATTTTGAAGGCTTCAACAGCCGTAGCCATATCCAAGTTGGGAATGTCCAAGGATTCTTTACTAAATTTAGTTATATAATCCCTTAATGATTCATTATGATTTTGAGTTATCCTGTACAAATCACTAGTTAATTTTTCAAATTTTCTGCTACAAGAGAATTGGTTATTGAATAAATTAACTAAATTGGCAAATGAAGTAATAGAGTTAGGGGGAAGACTTAGCAGCCACTTAAGAGCTGATCCAGTAAGAGTGGATCCAAATCCTTTACATAGGCATGCTTCCTTCAATTTTTCTGGGATAGGATTGATCTCCATCCTCTCCCTGTATTGTGCTATATGCTCCTCTGGATCCGTTGTGCCATCATACAACTTCATGGTAGGGATATGGAACCTTTTGGGTACCTCTGCATCACAAATTGGTGGTGCAAAACGGGATACCTTGTGGCTTCCATCCGCAATCTCTGGGATAGGCTTGACTACCCCTGGAACACTTGAGATCATATCTTTTAGCTTCTGCAACTCCCTGGCCATAGCATGATTGGTACCTGTATCCTGCATGAATCCATGGTTAGTGGTAGGATAATTGTTTAAAGTGTTACCTCCCATTGGGTTCAAGTTAGGGAATCCATATTGCTGGGGTTCTGGAACAACGGAGGGACCAGTGGAAGCAATGGTCTGCATTGGAATGAAGTCTCCTTGATGGACATCTAGATTTCCTGTTTGCAGATTTTTTAGGGATCCTGGTATCTGGAAGGATCCTGGTGTCTGGGATGATCCTGGAACGAAGGAGGATCCTTGAACCTGGGATGATCCTGGAACAAAGGAGGATCCTTGAACCTGGGATGATCCTGGAACAAAGTAGGATCCTTGGCCATGGAATGATCCTGGAATAAAGTAGGATCCTTGAAACTGCTGTGTCTCCGGATAGGCTCCCAAATTCCTGAAGGATCCCATGTACTGAGGATAGGATCCTACAGGCTGAAAATGTGAGCCTGACGTCTGAGTCATTGCTGCCGAGTTGAGATGTGATCCTCTTGACTCCCCTATGATTTGCACGTCCGGGATCCCTGATGGCTGGGAAGTGATCATTGGAGTATCAAAACTCAAGGATTTGGGCATCAGTGGAGAATGATCCTCTGCCGCTTTCTTTTGTCTTTTGAGATCTCCAATTTCCCTGAGGATCCTTTCGTTAGTTTCATCTTGCCGCTGCATACGATCCTTCATCTGCAAAATTAAAGCAAATACATCACTAGTACTGGGAATAGAAGAATTCATAGCAGAAGAAGATAAAGGTTTAGAGAAAGTGGGAGTTGATCTTTTCTCAGTATTTTTCTGAGATCCTGCAGGTGGAGGAGGCAAAGTGATCTGTGATGAGGTGACTGCAGACATCGCCGTGGACGTGTTCTTCAATGATGAAGCCATGTAACTCTTTGAAATGATTTCGAACAAAAAGATTTTCTTATGAATGAAGCACCAATTGCCCCACGGTGGGCGCCAAACTGTTTTGGTCAAAAATCACACAAGGATAATGTAACCAAACTTTATGTAAACGGGGTATGATGCTTGGTTAATTATGAAAGTAAAGGATCACTTCTGTGATAAAAGATGCAAAGACACAATGATTTATACGAGGAAAAAGCCCTTGATCAATGAATGATCTCCGGCATAAAAAACCTCGGGTGATGGCAACTACCGATCACCAACTTCAATATAACAAAAATATGATTACAACTTTGGATGATAATGAGCTGAGTACAAGGATCACTATTGCTTTTGGTGTCTAAGTGTGTGAGAGTTGCGTTGTATGTCGTGTGTGTTCTTCCGAATGAGGAAGAGTGGTATTTATACATGTGTAGGTGACCTATTTTAGGTAGCTAAACTAATATTCAGCTCATTACCCCTTTAGAAATGAGATACAGTCTAGCCTAAATAGCCGCCCATGAATCAAGCCATGTTTCCATATCCTGTGCAACGTCTTTCTTCAATTAAGCTCTTGCCATAATTGTGAAGACGCGTCCCTGGATCATGGTGCCTAGAGCATATCCTGCTAGATATTCCTGCAAAAATAACATTGCATTAAGCGAAGATGATCGTTAGTATGAGGATCCTATAATGTCCCATGATCCTGATCCTGAAGTCCTGCTGAGGATCACTGTCTGCCAAAGAAACAAGGATCACTGGTTAGGATCACGTGTAAGGATCACCTATAATAAAAATCCAGCCATAACAACTATGTAAGTAAAAGTCTACTTGATGCCGAATCCAGGTACTCACACCTCGAAAAACTTATCCTTGCATTAATCATGGCATCGACTAAGTTAAGACATTATTTTGAAACCCATACTATTGTTGTTAGAACTAATTTTCCAATTAAGAATGTCCTCAGGAAACCAGATATGTCAGGGAGAATGGCTAAATGGGCAGTAAAGCTTAGTGCCCATGATATAAGATACGAACCAAGAACAGCTATTAAATCTCAAGCACTAGCTGACTTTGTGGCTGATTTCAGTAGTGATCTACAAAAAGAAGCAGAATTGGAGGTCCAGCAGCTGGATGAGACCAAGGATCCTTGGATACTACACACTGACGGATCCTCAAATATCAAAGGCACAGGGCTAGGGATCCTACTAAAATCGCCACAGGGGACATAATACCCCACTCCATAGCCTGTGAGTTCCAAGCAACTAACAATGAGGCTGAATATGAAGCCTTAATTGCTGGCTTACAAATTGCTAAGGATATGGGGAGATAGTCAAAGAATTGGCACTCTCTTTTGTTTCTTTCAGCTTGACACAGGTACCAAGGGAGGAGAACACAGGGGCTGATGCATTGGCCAACCTAGGATCATCCTTGAAGATTCCAGAAGATATAAGTATCCCTATCATCCATATCCTAGCTCCTGCTATTGAAAATCAGGTGGCCATGGAAATAGAAGAGGATATTGCAATGATCCCTAGTGAAGAAGCCCAATCTTATTCAGGATCATGGATCTCACCAATCATGAGATACTTGCAACATGGGGAGATTCCGACGGGAGAAAATCCTAGAGCTTTCAGGATTAAGGTATCTCAATTTACAACTTTGAATAATGTATTATATAAGCGATCTCTTGCAGGACCATATTTGAGATGTATCGAGGATCCTGAAATCGAGGAAGTGTTGAAAGATTTCCATGAAGGAGATTGCGGAAACCACACTGGGGGCAGGGCATTATTCTCAAGGATCCTTAGAACAGGATACTACTGGCCAACCATGAAAAGGGATGTTGTAGAGTATGCTAAGAAATGTGATCCTTGCCAAAGGCATAGCAATATCCTCCATCAACCAGCTGAATTTTTACACCCAATACCATCCTCTTGGCCATTCATGAGATGGGGAATGGATATAGTTGGCAAGCTCCCTAAAGCACCTGGTGGAAAAGTATTTATGCTTGCCATGACTGACTATTTTTCCAAGTGGATAGAAGCTGAAGCCTTCGCTCAAGTCAGAGAAAAGGAAGTCATATCCTTCATTAAAAGAAACATTATAACTAGATTTGGCATTCCCTCTGAAATTGTATGTGATAATGGCTCCCAATTCATTGGAAGCAGAACCACTAACTTTTGTGACAGTTGGGGAATCAAGATGATAACATCAACACCAGTTCATCCACAAGCCAATGGTCAAGCAGAATCATCCAACAAGATCATCATCAACAATCTGAAGAAGAAGCTAGGATCCAAGAAGGGGAAATGGGCAGAGGAGTTACCTTATGTGCTATGGGCTGATAGAACAACTCCCAAGAATGCCACTGGTCAAACACCTTTCTCTTTAGTATTTGGGGCAGAAGCAGTGATCCCAACAGAGATGGTGATCCCAACTGCTAGAACAATTGCTCGTGATCCTGAAGAAAATGCTGCAATCCTAGCTCAGGATTTGGATACTATTGAGGAAATCAGGGATCTAGCTAGAATAAGGATGGCAAGCTACCAACAAAGAATGGCTGGTACCTACAACAAAAATGTCAGGATAAGGAAGTTCCAAGTCGGGGATATGGTGTTGAGAAAAACATTTCAAAATACTATCAATCCTGCTGACGGGAAGCTAGCACCAAAATGGGAAGGTCCCTACTTGATTGAAGCTGAAGCAGGAAAGGGGGCATACAGGTTGCTAACCATGGAAGGAAACTTGTTACCAAGAGCCTGGAATGCTGTTCACTTAAAGAAATATTTCATGTGAACATGATCCTTCATGCATGTGATCCTTATATTGAAGAACCATCGAAGGATCCCGGTGATATCAGTGATCCCTACTCTGGTAATATGCTTATCCTAGAAACTATTGCATTTTCTTACTTTTTACCTAAGGATAAGGATCATGTATCCTTCATCCTCTACTCACGAAACATTTGAGTTATGATAAGTTCAGGTATCTTCAGCATATCGTCAAAGATCTTCAAAAGCACCGCAGATCCTTGGGTCCAACCCCAGTTATCCTTGGGATTATCCCCAGTTTCCGCCAGCAGCGCACGATGATCCTGATATAGTTCACGTCTTTGGGACCAGTACCCACTCCCGGGGCTGACAACCTCATCGTACTGGCTATATTTAGGATCCTCCGTATAATGGTAGACGTACCATACATCCGTTCCTAAGGTTTCTAACGTTTTCACGTTAGCTAAGGTTTTGACATTTTCATGTCACTAAGTTTGGATAGTCGCCAGTAAGGGCCATACTCCAGTTTACATACGATCCTTTGGGCTTGTCCCCAGTTATCCTATGGGCTTGTCCCCAGTGATCCTCCAGGATCATTCTCAGTTATCCTTTGGGCACGTCCCCAGCTACTAATTTATCTCTTACATTGGCTTAGTCCCAAGATATGTTCCATCTTTCAGGTTCTCGAAGTTAAACAAATAAGGGTCCTTAATCCTTATCATCCATTAAAGTTTTACTTGTGGTTATCCCGATTGAAGGTTAGGATCCTAACTTGGATCCTCAGGTATGATCCTTGACTATTTTGATTATACTCATTATCCTTACCGACCCTCATACTTTGACAACCAAACCTATGATCCTTGAACTAAAGTACTTTGAGAAATTTCAATATCAGGATATTTGATCTGGGATCATATCCTAAATTTGGATAACATATTTTCAACTCTTGCCACTTTAAACAAATATACTACAAAAACAACTGAGAAACAAGAAGATAAGGATAACAACACGAGATAAGCCAGAAAAAGTTAAGTTATATTATTAAACAAAAGGATCATTAACCCTTTCAAAAAGTTGTCAAAATTGCCAACCCACATTTCTACCAGCAAAACGTGGCCCGTCCACATGGGTTGGCAAAGGGTGTCCATTGTCTATGCGGTCTTAGCATTTGCAGGAAATTAAAAGCGGCAGGATCACAAAGGCTTCATCCCCCAAACAGAGGATCCCTCCATCTTTTGTAATCCTACCTATTGTTCAAAGGATCTGGGATCCTTAACCCTAAGAAACTATTGTTCAGAGATTACAGACCATAATTGTTCACAAACACCACTACCACAAAAAACCACTACCAATCCTAAAAAAATTGGGCTCCGGCCTAGTCTCGAAATATCCATCATCGCCCAATCATGCAGCCTACACCTTCGCTGCTTCGTCACCACCAACATCTCCACCTTGATCCTTCTCAGCATCACCACCTTCCAGCATGGGGACCTCCTCAGCCTCATCCTCGTCCTCCAGGTCCGCCAACCTTGCCTTCCAACCTTCAACGTCCCACGAGCTTTTGTCAAAGGTAGGATCCTGAGCCTCCTCAGCCATCTGAAGTTGTATCTTGTACATAGCAATTGCCGCGGAGACCTTGGCGTCTTGGGTGATCTCCTGCTTCTCATTATCCATATCGATCAACCTCTGAGCAGCCTCATCCTTCATGGCCCGGAGTTCCTTCTCAAGATCTGCTATCTTGAGATCCTTAAGCACGCCCATTTGTTGAAGGTCGGCAATCTGGCTCTCTTGATCCTCAACATGGCCAAGATAGGTCTCGATCTCGGCAAGTTTCTGCAAAGAGGGAAACAAGGTAAGTCCAGAACCGGATGATCCTTAAAGAAACAGGAACAGGATATCCGAAACGGATAACCAACAGGGGCAGTGATCCTTACCTCATTCACATAGTCAAGGAATTGCTGACGGAGGAGGGGAAATCCTTGTAGATCTTCAGTAGTCTTCCTCTTCTTCCCCTTGCCTCGAATAGGTGCTTTGGGAGCTGATACTGAAGGACTGGCAGCAGGAGCCTTCTTCTTTGAAGATGTGACATTGGCAAGATCACTTATCCCAAATTTGGAGGCAGATTTAGCAGACCTGGCAGATTTTCCAGCACCTACAATTCAAAAACAAGATAAGTTCCCTTATTAAATTAAATGCTCTTACGTAAAACTTATTTTCTATAAGGATACTTACTTGACATAGTGGCAGATGCAGAGGATATCTCTTGAGAATCTTGGATAGTGACTTGAAAACTTCTGATTTCAGGATTAAGCTTTTTAAAAGCTAGGACTCTCTCTTTTGCAGCAGGGCTTAATTTCAGATGAGCAATGGATATAGCTGCACAAGAGATAGAAAAAGATGTTAGTGATCCTCATTATATGAGACAGGGCTGATAGTGATCCTTCGAGGATCCTCTATCCTACCATGAGTGGCCCATTCCTTGGGCAGATCCTTCCCATCTGGGATGGAATCTCTTCTCACAAAGAAGAAACGACGCTTCCAGTTTGTGTCATTTTTGGTAACTTTCAAAACAGGGTGATCCTCCCCGGCCTTCCGTTTCAACAAATACCGGTGAGAACCAAAGGTGGTGAGATCGTAAAACTCAGCTAACTCCGCCATCCCTAGATCAATCCCTTCCTGCTCGATGATCCTCTCAAAGGTATACAGAACCCTCCAGATCATCGGCATAGCTTGGATATATGAGATGCCGGTTAAGGAAAAGAAAGATTAGGTGAACAATGGAAAAGGATATGAATACCCTATGGTAAATGGAGTAGCAGGAAAAGCCACCCAGGTATCCGAAACAGAGTCACTCAGAGCGGTAGGTGTGAAGGACTTGAAAACAGCATTCGCCGGAAAGCAATGACGAATTCTGTCTATGTGAACATCAGTGAAGCAACACCTCTCCGTAGGAGAATCCTTGATAATCCCCTGGCTTTTTAAGGGACTATCCTTCTTGGAATCCTTGTGTGGAGAATTCCGGAGCAACATGTTTGTGACGAGACGGAAACAGAGTAGAAGCAGAAAACAGAGCAAAGAGATAAGAAAGAGAGAAAGAGAAGAATACCTGATCAATCTTCGGTGCAGAATATAAAGGGAGTGTATTGTTTTGGTCAAAAATCACACAAGGATAATGTAACCAAACTTTATGTAAATGGGGTATGATGCTTGGTTAGCTATGAAAGTAAAGGATCACTTCTGTGATAAAGATGCAAAGACACAATGATTTATACGAGGAAAAAGCCCTTGATCAATGTATGATCTCCGGCATAAAAAACCTCGGGTGATGGCAACTACCGATCACCAACTTCAATATAATAAAAATGTAGTTACAACTTCGGATGATAATGAGCTGAGTACAAGGATCACTGAGTGTCTAAGTGTTGAGAGTTGTGTCGTATGTTGTGTGTGTTCTTCCGAATGAGGAAGATGGGTATTTATACATGTGTAGGTAACTTATTTTAGGTAGATAGACCACTAATCAGCTCATTACCCCTTTAGAAATAAAGATAATCTAGCCTAAATTGCTGCCCATTAATCAAGCTAAGTTTCCATATCCGGTACAACGTCTATCTCCAATTTAGCTCTTGCCATATTTGTGAAAACGCGTCCCTGGATCATGATGTGTAGGGCATATCCTGCTAGGTGTTCCTGCAAAACAATTTTGTAACAAGTGGAAGTGACCGTTAGTGTAAGGATCACCATATCGTCCCATGATCCTGATCCTGAAGTCTGGCTGAGGATCACTATCTGCCAAAGAAACAAGGATCACTGGTCAGGATCACGTATAAGGATCATTTATAGTAAAATCCAGCCCCAACAATTGCCCCCAAAATATAAGGAGTTAAATGTAAATAGATGAGTTATATTTTGTTTTGAGCTTATCTCTAACGGACGATTCCGATTTACTAGCCGTTGCACATGGACTAGCCGTTATGATATTTACGTCACTGATGTGACAATCCCTGCGAATCATCATTATAAATAGGAGATAGGGTTAGGATCACTTTGTATTTAAATTCGAAGTATCTCCCTTTATAATCGTCACCGAAGGCTTTGATCAGGTATCATTTTCTTCTTTCTCTTCTTTGCTCTGTTCTTTCTTGCTTTTACTCTGTTTTTTGTCTCGAACATGCTTCTTCGGAATTCACCGCACAAAGGCTCTAAGAAGGATAGTCCCTTGAAAAGCCAGGGGATTATCAAGGATTCTCCTATGGAGAGGTGCTGTTTTACCGATATCCAGATAGACAAGATTCGCCATTGCTTCCCGGCGAATGTTGTTTTTAAGCCTTTTGACCCTACTGCTTTGAGTGATTTTGTTTCGGACACTTGGGTGGCCTTTCCTGCTACCCCTTTCCTCATCGGGTACTCATATCCTTTTCCGACATTTACCCAATCCTTCTTTTCTCTTGCCGGCATCTCATATATCCAAGCTATGCCGATGATCTGGAGGGTTCTATATACCTTCGAGAGGATCATCGAGCAAGAAGGGATTGATTTGGGGATGTCAGAGTTAGCTGAACTTTATGATCTCACCACCTTTGGTTCTCACCGGTACTTGTTGAAACGGAAAGCTGGGGAGGATCATCCAATCTTCAAGGTTACCAAGAATGATACCAACTGGAAACGTCGATTTTTCTTTGTTAAGAGGGATTCCATCCCGGATGGAAAGGATCTGCCCAAGGAATGGGCCACTCATGGTAGGGTAGAGGATCCTTGAAGGATCACTATCAGTCCTGTCTCTTATGATGAGGATCACTGATGTCTTTTCTTTTTTGCAGCTATCTCTGTTGCTCACTTAAAGTTGACCCCTGCTGCCAAAGAAAGAGTGTTAGCCTTCAAGAAGCTTAACCCTGAAGTCAGAAGCTTCCAAATCATTATCCAAGATTCTCAAGAGATATCCTCTGCATCTGCCACAATGTCAAGTAAGTATCCTCATAGAAAATAAGTTTTATGTGAAAGTATTTAATTTAACAAGGGAACTTATCTTGTTTTTGAATTGTGTAGGTGCCGGAAAGTCTGCCAGGTCCGTTAAGTCTGCCTCCAAGTTTGGGATCAGTGACCTTGCCAACGTCACTTCCTCAAAGAAGAAAGCTTCCGCTGCTAGCCCTTCAGTTTCAGCTCCTAAAGCGTCCATTCGGGGCAAAGGGAAAAAGAGGAAAGCTTCTGATGAACTCCAAGGATTCTCTCTCCTTCGCCAGCAATTTCTTGATTACGTGAATGAGGTAAGGATCACTGCCCCTGTAGGTTATCCGCCTATCATATTTTATGTATCCTACTTTTCTTGAGGATCACCTGAGTCTGAGCTTGTCTTTATTCTCTTGTTTGCAGAAACTTGCTGAGATTGAAACTTATCTTGGCAATGTTGAGGACCAGGAGAGCCAGATTGCTGATCTTCAACAAATGGGCGTGCTTAAGGATCTCAAAATAGGAGATCTTGAGAAGGAGCTCCGGGTCATGAAGGCTGAGGCTGCTCAGAGGTTGATTGATATGGATAACGAGAAGCAGGAGATCACCCAAGATGCTAAGGTCTCCGCGGCAATTGCTATGTATAAGATTCAACTTCAGATGGCCGAGGAAGCTCAGGATCCTACCTTTGACAAAGGCTCGTGGGATGTTGAAGGTTGGAAGGCAAGGCTGGCAGACCTGGAGGACGAGGATGAGGCTGAGGAGATCCCCATGCTGGAAGGTGGTGATGCTGGCAAGGATCAGGGTGAAGCGAGTGGAGCTGGTGGTGATGGTGCAGCGAAGGTTTGAGCTGCAAGATTGGGCAATGATGGAAACTTCTAGACATAGCCGGAGCCCAATTTTTTTGTTTAGTGGTTGTGATGTTTTAAAACAATGATGGTCTGTATTTGAACAATAGTTTAGGGTTGAGGATCCTGGATCCTTTGAACAATAGGTAGGATTACAAAAGGTGGAGGGATCCTCTGTTTGGGGGATGAAGCCTTTGTGATCCTGCCGCTTTTACTTTCCTGCAAAAATGCTAAGACCGCATAGACAAAGGACACCCTTTGCCAACCCATGTGGACGGGCCACGTTTTGCTGGTAGAAATGTGGGTTGGCAATTTTGACAACTTTTTGAAAGGGTTAATGATCCTTTTGTTTAATAATATAACTTAACTTTTCTGGCTTATCTTGCGTTGTTATCCTTCAATAATCCTCTTATTTCTTAATTGCTATATTTGTTAAAATAACGAGAGTTTGAAAAAGTGTTTAATAAACTTAGGATATGATCCTGGATCAAATATCCTTATATTGAAAATTCTTAAAGCGTTTTAGTTCAAGGATCATAGGTTCGGTTGTCAAAGTATAAGGGTTGGTTAGGATAAAGAGTATAGTCAAAAATAGTCAAGGATCATACCTGAGGATCCACGTAAGGATCCTAACCTTCAATCAAGACAACATAGATAAGACTTTGATAATTAATAAGGATTAAAGATCCTTATATGTTTAGACTTCCAAAACCTGAAAAGTGAGATGTAACTTAGGACTAAGCCAATGTAAAAGATAAATGAGTAACTAGGGACATGCCCAAAGTATAACTGAGGATGATTCCAGAGGATCACTGGGGACAAGCCCAAAAAGATAACTGGGGATGATCCCGGAGGATCACTGGGGACAAGCCCATAGGATAACTGGGGATGAGCCCAAAGGATAACTGGGGACAAGCCCAAAGGATCGTATGTAAACTGGAGTATGGCCCTTTCTGGCAACTATCCAAACTTAGTGACATGAAAATGTCAAAACCTTAGCTAACGTGAAAACGTTAGAAACCTTAGGAACGGATGTATGGTGCGTCCACCATTATACGTAGGATCCTGGGTATAGCCAGTACGATGAGGTCGCCAGCCCCGAAAGTGGGTACTGATCCCAAAGACGTGAACTATATCAGGATCATCGTGCGCTGCTGGCGGAAACTGGGGATAATCCCAAGGATAACTGGGGTTGGACCCGAGGATCTGTGATGCTTTTGAAGATCTTTGATGATATGCTGAAGATACCTGAACTATCATAACTCAAATGGTTTGTGAGTAGAGGATGAAGGATACATGATCCTTATCCTTAGGCAAAAAGTAAGAAAATGCAATAGTTTTAGGATAAGCATATTACCTGAGTAAGGATCACCGATATCTCCAGGATCCTTCAAGGATACTTCAATGTATGGATCACATGCAGGAAGGATCATGTTCACATGAAATATTTCTTTAAGTGAACAGCATTCCAGGCTCTTGGTAACAAGTTTCCTTCCATGGTTAGCAACCGGTATGCCCCCTTTCCTGCTTCAGCTTCAATCAAGTAGGGACCTTCCCATTTTGGTGCTAGTTTCCCGTCAGCAGGATTGATGGTATTTTGAAATGCTTTTCTCAACACCATATCTCCGACTTGGAACTTCCTTATCCTGACATTCTTGTTGTAGGCACCAGCCATCCTTTGTTGGTAGCTTGCCATCCTTATCCTAGCTAGATCCCTGTTTTCCTCAATAGTATCCAAATCCTGAGCTAGGATTGTAGCATTTTCTTCAGGATCACGAGCACTTGTTCTAGCAGTTGGGATCACCATCTCTGTTGGGATCACTGCTTCTGCCCCAAATACTAAAGAGAAAGGTGTTTGGCCAGTGGCATTCTTGGGAGTTGTCCTATCAGCCCATAGCACATAAGGTAACTCCTCTGCCCATTTTCCTTTCTTGGATCCTAGCTTCTTCTTCAGATTGTTGATGATGATCTTGTTGGATGATTCTGCTTGACCATTGGCTTGTGGATGAACTGGTGTTGATGTTATCATCTTGATTCCCCAACTGTCACAAAAGTTAGTGGTTCTGCTTCCAATGAATTGGGAGCCATTATCACATACAATTTCAGAGGGAATGCCAAATCTAGTTATAATGTTTCTTTTAATGAAGGATATGACTTCTTTTTCTCTGACTTGAGCGAAGGCTTCAGCTTCTATCCACTTGGAAAAATAGTCAGTCATGGCGAGCATAAATACTTTTCCACCAGGTGCTTTAGGAAGCTTGCCAACTATATCCATTCCCCATCTCATGAACGGCCAAGAGGATGGTATTGGGTGTAATAATTCAGCTGGTTGATGGAGGATATTGCTATGTCTTTGGCAAGGATCACACTTTTTAGCATACTCTACAGCATCCCTTTTCATGGTTGGCCAGTAGTACCCTGTTCTGAGGATCCTCGAGAATAATGCCCTGCCCCCAGTGTGGTTTCCACAATCTCCTTCATGGAAGTCTCTCAACACTTCTTCAATTTCAGGATCCTCAATACATCTTAAATATGGTCCTGCAAGGGATCGTTTATACAGCATGTTATTTAAGATTGTAAATTGAGATACCTTGATCCTGAAAGCTCTAGGATTTTCTCCCATTGGGATCTCTCCATTTTGCAAGTATCTCATGATTGGTGAGATCCATGATCCTGAATAAGATTGGGCTTCTTCACTAGGGATCATTGCAGTATCCTCTTCTATTTCCATGGCCACCTGTTTTTTAATAGCAGGAGCCAGGATATGGATGATAGGGATACTTATATCTTCTGGAATCTTCAAGGATGATCCTAAGTTGGCCAATGCATCAGCTTCCGTGTTATCCTCCCTTGGTACCTGTGTTAAGCTAAAAGAAACAAAAGAGAGTGCCAATTGTTTGACTATCTCTAAATATTTGGTTAGTTTTTCACCTTTAACAGCATAGGATCCATTAAAGTGATTGGTGATCAATAATGAATCTACATATACTTCGAGATATCTTACCCCCATATCCTTAGCAATCTGTAAGCCAGCAATTAAGGCTTCATATTCAGCCTCATTGTTAGTTGCTTGGAACTCACAGGCTATGGAGTGGGGTATTATGTCCCCCTGTGGCGATTTTAGTAGGATCCCTAGCCCTGTGCCTTTGATATTTGAGGATCCGTCAGTGTGTAGGATCCAAGGATCCTTGGTCTCATCCAGCTGTTGGACCTCCAATTCTGCTTCCTTTTGTAGATCACTACTGAAATCAGCCACAAAGTCAGCTAATGCTTGAGATTTAATGGCTGTTCTTGGTTCGTATCTTATATCATGGGCACTAAGCTTCACTGCCCACTTAGCCATTCTTCCTGACATATCCGGTTTCCTGAGGACATTCTTAATTGGAAAATTAGTTTTAACAACAATAGTATGGGTTTCAAAATAATGCCTTAACTTAGTGGATGCCATGATTAATGCAAGGATAAGTTTTTCGAGGTGTGAGTACCTGGATTCGGCATCAAGCAAACTTTTACTTACATAGTAGATAGGATATTGTGTACCTTCATGATCCTTGACGAGGACTGCACTTACAGCGGTTGAGGATACCGCTAGGTATAAGGATAACACATCTCCTTTCTCCGGTTTTGCTAATGCTGGTGCTGAGGACATATATTCTTTAAGGGCTTGTAAAGCATTCTCATGCTTCTCAGTCCATTCGAACTTCTTATTCTTCCTTAGGATATCGTAGAATTCTTTGCACTTTTCTGAGGATTTCGATATGAACCTGTTCAAAGCTGCTATCCTGCCTGTTAGTCTTTGAACATCCTTGGCATTGGCAGGAGATTTGATATTTATTAATGCTTTGATTTGTTCCGGGCTTGCTTCAATGCCCCTCTGGGTTACCATGTATCCTAAGAACTTTCCTGCCTTAACACCAAAATGGCATTTTGAAGGATTAAGTTTCATGTTGTAACTATCAAGGATATCGAATGCTTCTTCCAAGTCCCTTAGGTGATCCTCAGCTTTCTTTGACTTGACCACCATATCATCTATGTACACCTCCATAGTTTTTCCAATTTGATCTTTGAACATCATATTTACCAGCCTTTGATATGTTGCACCTGCATTTCTTAGTCCAAAAGGCATGGCAATATAACAATATAAACCGGTTGGGGTCATAAAGGCTGTATCCTCTTGGTCAGATGGTTCCATCTGGATTTGTTGGAATCCGGATGATGCATCCATAAAAGTTAACAGTTCATGCCCCGCTGTTGCATCCACCATGGAGTCAATGTGGGGTAATGGGAAAGGATCCTTGGGACATGCCTTATTCAAATCAGTGAAATCGACACATACCCTCCGTTTTTCTTTTGGACAACGACCACATTGGCTAACCATTTAGGATACTTTACCTCTCTGATCATACCTGCTCGAAGTAGTCTCTCTACTTCTTCTTGGATAATGGCATTCCTTTCTGGTGCAAACTTCCTCCTTTTTTGATGGATTGGCTTGATAGACCTGTCAATGCCAAGTTTGTGAGTAATAATATCCTTAGATATACCTGTCATATCTTCATGTTTCCAAGCAAAGGTGGATTTTCTTCTTTTGAGGAAGGATATCATGTCTTCTTTCATTTTGCCAAGGATCCCTGATCCGATATAGATTTTTGATTCAGGATCACTAGGATCCAAGAGGATTTCATCTACATCTTGTTCCCTTGCCTCCAAGACGTTCCTCGGAGGATACTGTAATTGCTATTGCTCCCTTGGTTTCGAGGTTGGCCTCATGGATGAGGTATAGCAATCCTTAGCTTCTTGCTGGTCACTGTCGATCTTGATTATCCCCCGTGGGCTAGGGAGCTTCACACATTGATGGTAGGTAGACGGAACTGCTTTCATGTCATGTATCCAAGGCCTGCCAAGGATAACGTTGCAACAAGATAAACAGTCAATAACACAAAATTTTTGGTAATTATGTAATCCTTCCACGTAGATTGGGAGTTTGATGTCCCCCAGAGTTTTCTTCGTTTCTCCACTGAATCCCACCAGCACGGAGGATCTTGGTGTGATGTCTGATTCTGGGATTCCCATCTTCTTCAAGACATCAAGCTGGATAATGTTCACTGAGCTCCCTCCGTCAATAAGGATCCTGCGGACAAAATGGTTAGAGATAAAGAGAGTGATAACTAAGCTATCATGGTGAGGATCCTGAACATTAATGCGATCATCCTCATCAAATGTTATCATCTTTCCTTCTGAGACGCTTGAGGTTCTAATAGGCCTTTCTCCATTATCCATTTTTGATTCTTTTGCATGTCTTTTGGCCGCTGAGAAGGATGTTCCACGAATGTCTGATCCTCCGGATATGAAGTTAATCACTTGTGCGTTTGCCGGAGGTGCTGGAGCCTTTTCAGGGATCCTTTCAGGATCCTGGGTCCTTTGCTTTTTTCTCCCCAATAATTCTTTTAGATGCCCCTTGCTTAGCAGGTATCCAATTTCCTTTCTTAAGGCTATGCAATCTTCAGTCAGATGGCCGAAATCCTCATGGTATGCACACCATTTGGACTTGTCTTTAGTCCCGGATGGTTTATCATTCTTCCTGGGCCACCTAGCCTTTTCACCTAGATTCTGCATTGCAAGGATTAGTTCATGATTATCAACGGAAAAACAATATTCTGAGATTGGAGGATATTCTTCATCATCCTCTTCTTGGTCGACAGCATGCACATTCTTGTTCTCGTTTCTATGGTAGGATTTGAACTTGTTGCTTTTGAAGAAGGATCCTTGCTTATCTTGTTTTGAGGATCCTACTTGTCTCTCCTGGATCCTCTTGTCATCCTCTAGCCGGATAAACCTGAGTGCTCGAGTTCTTACTTCATCTAAGTTCCTGCAAGGTGTCATAACAAGATCATCATAGAATAATGAATCCTTAAGAAGTCCCATTTTGAAGGCTTCAACAGCCGTAGCCATATCCAAGTTGGGAATATCCAAGGATTCTTTACTAAATTTAGTTATATAATCTCTTAATGATTCGTTATGATTTTGAGTTATCCTGTACAAATCACTAGTTAATTTTTCAAATTTTCTACTACAAGAAAATTGGTTATTGAATAAATTAACTAAATTAGCAAATGAAGTAATAGAGTAAGGGGGAAGACTTAGCAGCCATTTGAGGGCTGATCCAGTAAGAGTAGATCCAAATCCTTTACATAGGCATGCTTCCTTCAATTTTTCCGGGATAGGATTGATCTCCATCCTTTCCCTGTATTGTGCTATATGCTCCTCTGGATCCGTTGTGCCGTCATACAACTTCATGGTAGGGATATGGAACCTTTTGGGTACCTCTGCATCACAGATTGGTGGTGCAAAGCGAGATACCTTGTGGCTCCCATCTGCAATCTCTGGGATAGGCTTGACTACCCCTGGAACACTTGAGATCATGTCCTTTAGTTTCTGTAGTTCCCTGGCCATAACATGATTGGCACCTGTATCCTGCATGAATCCATGGTTAGTGGTAGGATAATTATTTAAAGTGTTACCTCCCATTGGGTTCAAGTTAGGGAATCCATATTGCTGGGATTCTGGAACAACGGAGGGACCAGTGGAAGCAATAGTCTGCATTGGAATGAAGTCCCCTTGATGGACATCTAGACTCCCTGTTTGCAAACTTTTTAGGGATCCTGGCATCTGTAAGGATCCTGGTATCTGGGATGATCCTGGAACGAAGGAGGATCCTTGAACCTGGGATGATCCTGGAATAAAGGAGGATCCTTGGCCCTGGAATGATCCTGGGATAAAGTAGGATCCTTGAAACTGTTGTGCCCCCGGATAGGCTCCCGGATTCATGAAGGATCCCATATACTGAGGATAGGATCCTGCTGGCTGAAAATACGAGCCCGATGTCTGAGTCATTGCTGCTGACTTGAGATGTAATCCTCTCGTCTCCCCTGTGATCTGTACGTCTGGGATCCCTGGTGGCTGAGAGGTGACCATTGGAGTCTCAAAACTCAAGGATTTTGGCATCAGTGGGGAATGATCCTCTGCCGCTTTCTTTTGTCTTTTGAGATCTCCAATCTCCCTGAGGATCCTGTCATTAGTTTCATCCTGCCGCTGCATACGATCCTTCATCTGCAAAATTAAAGCAAACACATCACTAGTACTGGGAATAGAAGAATTCATAGCAGAAGAAGATGGAGGTTTAGAGAAAGAAGGGGTTGGTCTCTTCTCAGCATTTCTCTGGGATCCTGCCGGTGGAGGAGGTAGAGTGGTTTGTGCTGAGGTGACTGCAGACATCGCCGTGGAGGTGTTCTTCAATGATGAAGCCATGTAACTCTTTGAAATGATTTCGAACAAAAGATTTTCTTTATGAATGAAGCACCAATTGCCCCACGGTGGGCGCCAAACTGTTTTGGTCAAAAATCACACAAGGATAATGTAACCAAACTTTATGTAAATGGGGTATGATGCTTGGTTAGCTATGAAAGTAAAGGATCACTTCTGTGATAAAGATGCAAAGACACAATGATTTATACGAGGAAAAAGCCCTTGATCAATGTATGATCTCCGGCATAAAAAACCTCGGGTGATGGCAACTACCGATCACCAACTTCAATATAATAAAAATGTAGTTACAACTTCGGATGATAATGAGCTGAGTACAAGGATCACTGAGTGTCTAAGTGTTGAGAGTTGTGTCGTATGTTGTGTGTGTTCTTCCGAATGAGGAAGATGGGTATTTATACATGTGTAGGTAACTTATTTTAGGTAGATAGACCACTAATCAGCTCATTACCCCTTTAGAAATAAAGATAATCTAGCCTAAATTGCTGCCCATTAATCAAGCTAAGTTTCCATATCCGGTACAACGTCTATCTCCAATTTAGCTCTTGCCATATTTGTGAAAACGCGTCCCTGGATCATGATGTGTAGGGCATATCCTGCTAGGTGTTCCTGCAAAACAATTTTGTAACAAGTGGAAGTGACCGTTAGTGTAAGGATCACCATATCGTCCCATGATCCTGATCCTGAAGTCTGGCTGAGGATCACTATCTGCCAAAGAAACAAGGATCACTGGTCAGGATCACGTATAAGGATCATTTATAGTAAAATCCAGCCCCAACATGTATCTTGAATTTAAATGCAAAATGATCCTAACCCTATCTCCTATTTATAATCATGATTTGCAGGGATTGTCACATCCATGACGTAATGATCACAACGGCTAGTTCAATATTAACGGCTAGTTATTCGGAGTTGTCCGTTGGAGATAAGATCAAAACAAAATATAACTCGTGTATTTACAATTAACTCCTTATATTTTGGGGGCAATTGTTAGGGCTGGATTTTTATTATAGGTAATCCTTACACGTGATCCTAACCAGTGATCCTTGTTTCTTTGGCAGACAGTGATCCTCAGGAGGACTTCAGGATCAGGATCATGGGACATTATAGGATCCTCATACTAACGATCATCTTCGCTTAATGCAATGTTATTTTTGCAGGAATATCTAGCAGGATATGCTCTAGGCATCATGATCCAGGGACGCGTCTTCACAATTATGGCAAGAGCTTAATTGAAGAAAGACGTTGCACAGGATATGGAAACATGGCTTAATTCATGGGCAGCAATTTAGGCTAGATTGTCTTTATTTCTAAAGGGGTAATGAGCTGATAATTAGTCATTTTACCTAAAATAAGTCACCTACACTTGTATAAATACCCCTCTCCCTCATTCGGAAGAGGACACACGACATACAACGCAACTCTCACACACTTAGACACCAAAAGCAATAGTGATCCTTGTACTCAGCTCATTATCATCCAAAGTTGTAATCATATTTTTGTTATATTGAAGTTGGTGATCGGTGGTTGCCATCACCCGAGGTTTTTTATGCCGGAGATCATTCATTGATCAAGGGCTTTTTCCTCGTATAAATCATTGTGTCTTTGCATCTTTTATCACAGAAGTGATCCTTTACTTTCATAATTAACCAAGCATCATACCCCGTTTACATAAAGTTTGGTTACATTATCCTTGTGTGATTTTTGACCAAAACAATAACACCCTCCAGATCATCGGCATAGCCTGGATATAGCAGATGCCGGTAAGGGAGAAAAAGGATTCGGTGAACTGAGGGAAAGGATACGAGTATCCTATCATGAAAGGAGTGACCGGGAAAGCTACCCAAGTCTCAGAGATGTAATCACTCAAAGCAGTAGGGCTAAAAGACTTAAAAAGGGTGTTCGTCGGAAAGCAATGACGGATTTTATCGATTTGAGGGTCGGTAAAACAACACCTCTCGGAGGGGGAATCCTTGATGATCCATTGACCCTTCAAGGGGCTATTATTCTTAGGATCCTTGCTGGGAGAGTTCCGGGGCAGCATTTTTTGACAGAATGGTGGAAAGATAAAGAAAACAGAGCAAGAGAAGAGAGAAGATAAAGGGGAATACCTGTTCAATCCTCTGGTCGCGATTATAAAGGGAAGAGTTCTCGAATTTAAATGCAAACGATCCTATCCCTATCTCTATTTATAGTCATGATTTGTGCAGGGCTGTCACCTCCATGACGTCAGATCGCAACGGATAGTTCATTCTTAACGGCTATATATCCGTTGAGTTAGTTATAGATAAGACCGGCAAAATATAACTCATTAATATTACATAATTACTCCTTATATTTTGGGGGCAATTGTTAGGGCAGGATTTTAATGACCTATGATCCTTACATGATATCCTAACAAGTGATCCTTGTTTCTTTGTTAGATAGTGATCCTCAGAAGAGCTTCAGGATCAGGATCATGGATCATCCTAAAGATCCTCATACTAACGATTGCTCTCTTTGAATTTAATGTTGTTTTGCAGGAATTACGAGTTGGACTTGGTCTTAGCAACGTTATCAAGGAATCTTTCACGTTGATTTCGCACATGCATAGCCGGAAATAGACGTTGTGGAGAATATGGAAACTTAGCACAAATTGCGGGCAATTAGTTAGGCTAAATTTACGTCTATTTCTAAAGGGGTAACGAGCTAATAGTTAGGTGACTTACCTAAATTCAACCACACACACTTATATAAATAGCACTCTTGAGCATTCGGAAGACACAACACATTTCTCACACGCTCTAGCATACGATACTATAGCGATCCTTGTACCTAGCTCGTTACTATCCAAAAGTTGTAAACATTGTTTATTATATTGAAGTTTGGTGATCGGTAGTTTCCATCACCCGAGGTTTTTTATGCCGGAGATCATTCATTGATCAAGGGCTTTTTCCTCGTATAAATCCTTGTGTCACTTGTACAATTTTCATTTAAGTGATCCTTATCTTTGTTCATCATACCAAGCATCATTCCCCGTTTACAAAGAGTTTGGTTGCATTATCCTTGTGTGATTTTTGACCAAAACAGGACATGCAAGAGATTTCTTATATAAAACATTATTTATCATAGTGAATCGTGATACCTTCATCCTAAAGGCCTTAGGATTCTCATCTTTTGGGATGTGTCCTTCTTTGAGGTATCTTATGATTGGAGTCGTCCAGGATTTAGGATCCCCTTCAGGATACTCAGCATCAGGATCCCGAACACTCATTACTTCCTTATCCTGAGGATCCGTCGCAGGATACAGGATATGTAATATTGGTATTTGGGTCCCTTCTGGTATCCTGACTGATGATCCTAGGTTCGCCAGTGCATCAGCCTCAGCGTTATCCTCTCTTGGTACCTGTTCAAGTGTGAAAACATCGAAATATCCTGCTAATTTTTTGACAATTTCAAGGTATTCAGCCAATTTTTCACCTTTTACTGAATAAGATCCATTAAAATGATCAGTGATTAACAAGGAATCGACAAATACTTGTAAACTCTTGATATTCATGATCTTAGCCAATTCTAATCCTACAATTAGAGCTTCATATTCTGCTTCATTATTAGTGGCAGGAAACTCACATCTAATAGCCTGGGGTAATATGTCCCCCTGTGGCGATTTTAGTAGTATACCTAAACCTACACCTCTTACATTAGATGCACCATCAGTATATAACGTCCAGGATTCTAAGTTTTCTCCTAGCTGTTGTACTATTTGGTCTACTTCATTTTGAATATCACTACTGAAATCAGCCACAAAATCAGCTAGAGCCTGAGACTTTATGGCATTTCTAGGTTCATATACTAGATCATAGGCACTTAACTTTACCGACCACTTAGCCATCCTACCTGACATTTCGGGTTCCCTAAGCACATTTTTAACAGGATAGTTGGTTTTAACATGAATCATATGTGTTTCAAAATAGTGTCTAAGTTTTGTCGAAGCCATAACTAGAGCTAATATCAACTTTTCTAAGTGAGAATACCTAGTTTCAGCATCTAATAAACTTTTACTAACATAATACACAGGATACTGCTGACCTTCATGATCCTTTACAAGGACAACACTTACTGCATTCCCTGATACTGCGAGATATAGGGATAACGGTTCACCATTCTCAGGTTTCATCAATAGAGGTGCGGTTGAAAGATACTGCTTCAAATCCTGCAAGGTTGTTTCATGCTTCTCCCCCCATTCGAATTTCTTATTCTTTTTCAGAATATCATAAAATTCGTTGCATTTTTCCGGGGATCTTGAGATAAATCTATTCAATGCTGCTACTCACCCTGTTAATCGTTGAACATCCTTCATATTTGAAGGTGACTTAATATCTAAGATGGCTTTAATCTGCTGCGGGCTTGCTTCTATCCCCTTTTTAGTCACCATATATCCCAGAAATTTTCCTGCTCCCACTCCGAAATGGCATTTAGCAGGATTCAATTTCATGTTGTACTGGTCCAGGATATCGAACGCTCCCTTAATATCCTGGAGGTGAACCTCAGCCTTCGTGGATTTCACTACCATATCATCGATGTATACTTCCTTGGTGTCCCCCAGTTTGTCTTTAAACATCATGTTCACCAGCCTTTGGTATGTTGCACCTGTATTTTTTAAACCAAAAGGCATAGCAGTATAACAATAAATACCTGTTGGTGTCATAAAAGCAGTATCCTCCTGATCGGAGGGTTCCATTTGGATCTGCTGAAATCCTGAAGAGGCATCCATGAAGGTTAACATCTCGTGGCCAGCAGTAGCATCCACCATTGAATCAATATGGGGTAGAGGAAACGGGTCTTTGGGACAAGCTTTATTCAAGTCTGTGTAATCCACACACACTCTCCATTTCCTGTTTTTATTTTGCACCACAACCATATTAGCCAGCCATTTGGGAAACTTCACTTCTCTAATCATCTTGCTTTTTAGTAGCCTTTCAACTTCCTCTTGGATGATCACATTTCGTTCCGGAGCAAATTTCCTTCTTTTCTGGTGGACAGGCTTGAATGACCTGTCATACCAAGCTTATGTGTTATAATATCCTTGGAAATACCTGTCATATCCTCATGTTTCCATGCGAACGTCGACATCCTGCATTTCAAAAAATTAGTCAATTGATTTTCAATATCCTGAGGGATATTGGTTCCTACGAGCACCTAGATATCCGGGTTATCCTGATCCAGGATAATTTTCTTTACATGCTACTCAGAAGCCTCCACAATATCCTGGGCCCGCATCTTTAATTGCTATGTTGCATTAGGCTTGGTAGAGGATTTCATTGATGATGAGTAAAACTCCTTAGCTTCCTGCTGGTCACTATCCACTTTGACAACTCCCCAAGGTGTAGGGATCTTGATGCACTGATGATAAGTTGATGGCACGGCTTTCATATCATGAATCCATAGCCTACCCAATATAATGTTGTAGCAGGATAGTGAGTCCATCACACAAAAGCGTTGTATTGAATTGACTCCTTCAACATATACTGGTAATTTTATCTCCCCTATGGTATTCCTGGCTTCTCCACTGAAACCGACAAGCACAGTGGATTTCGAAGTAATATCCATCGAGGATACATTCATTCTTTTCAATGTCTCTAGCTGAATTATGTTGACGGAACTGACGTTATCTACCAGTATCCTGCGCACAAAATGGTTAGCGACATATAATGTAATTACTAGAGCATCATGGTGAGGATCCTGAACAGTATCCCTGTCATCACTATCAAAAGTGATCACTTTGTCAGTTGTGAGGGTCGTCATCCTGGTCGGCTTTTCTCCTCTTTCTGCCTTGGCTTCCTTTGCATGTCTCTTGGCTGCGGAATATCTGCAAATGTCGGATCCTCCTGAAATAAAGTTAATTATTTTGGCGTCTGCTGGAGGTGATGCTGCTCGTTCAGGATCCTTCTCAGGATCCTGTCCTTTATTCTTCTTTCTTCCTAGTAGATCCTTTAGATACCCCTTGCTCAGGAGATAGCTTATTTCTTTCCTTAGAGTGATGCAATCCTCAGTGACATGTCCGAAATCCTCGTGGAAGGCACACCATTTGGACTTATCCTTCCAATCAGCTTTTTGTTGATTCTTCTGAGGCCATCTGGCTTTGTCTCCTAAACCCTGCATGGCATATATCAATTCAGGTATATTAACAGAAACACAATATTCAGACAACTCAGGATACTCCTCGGGATCCTCGTCTTCGACAGCATTAACGTTTTTGCAATCATTTCTGCCATATGGCTTTGAGCGATATGGTTTATACGAGGATTCTGATTTCCTGTCGGTTGACTCATAGGTTGTGGATGAATTCATTCTCTCTTGCATCTTTTTACCATCCTCCATTCGAATGTATCTCAATGCCCTGTTACGAGCTTCGTCCAGATTCCTGCAGGGATTCATTACAAGATCCTGGTAAAATTGAGAATCTTTTTGCAACCCCATCTTGAAGGCCTGCACAGCTATTGCAACATCAAGGTGCGGGATCTCTAGGGATTCCCGGCTAAACTTATTCACATAATCCCTCAAGGATTCCTGAGGTCCTTGAGTTATCCTATAAAGATCACTGATTAGTTTCTCAAAACTTCGGTTGCAAGAAAATTGACTATTAAATAAATTAACCAAGTGAGCAAATGAAGTAATTGAGTGAGGAGGAACGTTTAAGAGCCATTTTAAGGCTGATCCTGTTAAGGTAGAACCAAAACCCTTGCACAGGCATGCTTCCTTGAGATCCGGAGGGATAGGGTTGATTTCCATCCTTTCCCTATACTGGGCGATATGCTCCTCAGGATCCGTGCTTCCATCGTAGAGCTTCATGTTGGGGGTCTGAAATCTTTTTGAGATTTCAGCATCACAGATAGGATGCGCAAACCGGGATATCCTGTGACTGTCCTGGGATACTTTTGGAATTGGCTGGACCACCCCAGGCACACTGGATATCATGTCCTTTAGCTTCTGAAGCTCCCTAGATAATGCTGATGTCACACCTGCATCCTGCAAAGATCCAACACCGTTACTGGCAAGAGTATTATTATTATTAAACACATTACCAATCTGAGGATTCTGGCCATATCCTGAAGCATATCCTGAGCTCCTCACAGTCGACACTCTAACCGAAGAGGGTATATCACGAGTATGATTCTGGGGATGGCTGGGCACAATATTTCCCCAGTTATCCTCAGTGTAAACTGCAGAACTGAGGTTCAAAGCCCTGGGCTGCAAGGGAGTGATAATATCTTCAGCAGGCCTGCTCGAGCTGGATTTCAAGAGTTGTATCTCTCTCATCAGCATCTGATTAGTTTCCTGCTGCTGGCTCATCTGTTCCTGTACACTACCAAACAAATTTAGAATTTCCTCATTAGAAGCTAAAACAGGACCAGATCCCTGGATATTGCGAGCGGGGATAACATCCCGAGCCACATGAATTTCAGTTCCTTGGGAAGAGGCTTGAGATCTCGGAGGAGGTGGTGGAAGCACCGAACCAATTGTTGCAGAGGTTGTGGCAGACACGGTGGAAGAGCTCATGTTTAATCTCGAGGCTAATGTAAATAGTGTAGCAAAAAGTTTGGAAAATAGAAATCCAAGCAATGATTTTGCAAAAGCTTTTAGTAAAGGCAGATTAATCTCCCGTTACATCTGGGGATTAATCAGGGAGATAACACCTAGCATCACCAGAACCATTATTAATCTCCCGTTACATCTGGGGATTAAACAGGGAGATTAGGCATGTAGTCAAGGCAGCTAGACCACAAACCAAAGAAGAAGCTGTAGAACTAGCAAATACCTTGACTGATTAACTGATACGTACACAAGAAGAGAACCAAAAGAAGAACCTAGCTCAAAGGCTTACCCAGGAATTTCGCTATGGAAATTTCAACCGGGGGAAAAACATAGGTTCTACCTCGACACCTTACTATAAAGCCTGTAAGAAAAAGCATTCAGGAAGATGCTCCACTTACTGCAATTTCTGTAAGATACCAGGACACAAAGAAGAAGACTGTAGGAAGAAACCCAGTAACGGAGTATGCTTCAACTGTGGAGAAAAAGGTCATATCAAGCCAAATTGTCTGAAACTAGCTCCAGCCATGAACAACAAAACAACTAAGAATGCTAGAGCATTTGTGCTGACTGCAGAAGAAGCCAAAATGATTCCGGACGTGATTGCCGGTACGTTTTTCGTTAATGATGTTTTTGCTAAAGTTTAATATGACTCTGGTGCAAACCAAAGTTTTATTAATACTTCATTTTGCAAACTTCTCGATCAGCCATTAACTAAACTTCCTCAAGAATGTCTAGTGGAGACAGCAAATGGAGAATCCATTAAGATTACCGAAATCTTGCAGGGAGCAAGAATAGAATTTTTAAATCAAAAGTTTATTGCAAACCTTTACCCAATGAATCTGGCAGGATTTGATGTTGTATTAGGAATGGATTGGTTAATAGCCAATAAAGCTAGTATTCTATGTGATCAAAAGTCAATCCAAGTAAACTCACCAAAAGGTGAAAAGATCATAATTAAAGGAGATAAGCCGTCTAGATCCACAAAATTCATTTCTATGATGAAAACAGCCAGTTATGGAAGAAAAGGATCACTAGTGTATTTGATTTCCATAATCATTAACACTAAAGGATAAGAACTGAAAGATATTCCCGTAATATCTCAGTTTTCAGACGTCTTCCCAGAAGAATTACAAGGATTACCGCCGGACAGAGAAGTCTAATTCAGAATTCATCTGTTACCAAGAACAGCGCCAATTGCCAAAGCACCTTACCGTTTAGCACCCACAGAGATGCAAGAATTAAAGAAGTAGCTAGACGAACTGTTGGAGAAAGGATTCATACAGCCAAGCTCATCTCCATGGGGAGCACCGATTCTATTTATTAAAAAGAAAGGCGGGTCAATGCGAATGTGCATTGATTACCGTGAATTGAATAAAGTCATGATTAAAAAATCGGTACCCATTACCAAGAATCGATGATTTGTTCGATCAATTACAAGGAGCTCGATTCTTTTCTAAGATTGATTTACGCTCAGGATATCATCAATTAAAGGTACAGGAAGAGGACATTCCTAAGACCGCTTTTAGAACAAGGTATGGCCATTATGAATTTACTGTCATGCCATTTGGTTTAACCAATGCCCCAGCCGCATTTATGGACATGATGAACCGAATATATAAACAATATTTGGATAAATGCATAATTGTCTTTATAGATGATATTCTCATTTACTCTAAGAGTAAAGAGGAACATGTAACGCATTTGCACACACTCCTAAGTTTATTAAGAAAAGAAACGCTTTATGCTAAGTTTTCGAAGTGTGAGTTTTGGTTAGAAAAAAGTGTACTTTCTTGGGCATTTAGTCAATCATGAAGGAATTCATGTGGATCCCACAAAGATTGAGGCAATTACTAAATGGAAAACCCATGAATCACCAACGGAGGTTAGAAGTTTTCTAGGACTGGCCGGTTATTATAGACGGTTTATCCGAGATTTTTCTAGAATAGCCATTCCCTTAACTAAGCTAACCTGTAAATCTGTAAAGTTTGAATAGGGACCAAAACAAAAAGAAGCCTTTAGAATTCTTAAGCAAAAATTAACCAATGCACCCATATTAGAATTACTAGAAGGAACAGAAGACTTTGTAGTCTATTGTGACGCTTCTAAGTTAGGTTATGGATGTGTGTTGATGCAACGTCAAAAGGTTATAGCCTACGCTTCTAGACAACTTAAGAGTCATGAAGAGAATTATACAACGCATGATCTAGAATTAGGATCCATAATTTTTCCCCTTAAGATTTGGAGACATTACCTTTATGGTAGTAAGTTCACCATTTTCACTGATCATAAGAGTTTAAGATATGTCTTCGGGCAAAATGATTTGAATATGAGACAAAGACGCTGGATGGAATTTTTCAGTGATTATGATTGTAACATCCAGTATCATGCAGGAAAGGCTAATGTGGCAGCCGATGCTTTAAGTCGAAAATATCATGAAAAGCCAAAAAGAGTACGTTCTTTAAAATTAAATCTGCAGATAGATTTAAAAGAGCAAATTAGAGAAGCACGGGAATCAGTAATTAAGGATGATACTGAAAAATTGAAAGGAATAATTAAGGAATTAGAACAAGGAACAGATGGAATTTGGAGATTCCGCAAGGAAAGAATTTGGATACCTAAGCGTGGAAATCTACGCCACCGAATATTAGAAGAAGCCCATAAGTCTAAGTATACAATGCACCCTGGAAGTGATAAAATTTACCAAGACTTGAGAAATAATTTCTGGTGGATAGGAATGAAAAAGGATATAGCAGCTTATGTTTCTAAGTGTCTAACTTGTTCACAAGTTAAAGCTGAACACCAGAAACCCTCAGGCTTCGTGCAACAGTTAGAAATGCCAGTGTCGAAGTGGGAATTGATAACAATAGATTTTGTTACCAAATTACCCAAGACAAGAAAAGGTAATGATACAATCTGGGTGATTGTAGACAGGTTAACCAAGTCGACTCATTTCTTACCAATGAAGGAAACTTTCAGTATGGAACAGTTAGCCAAGTTGTACGTAAATGAAATAGTTTCATTACATGGAATTCCTTTATCAATTGTTTCTGATAGAGATAGCTGTTTTACCTCTCATTTTTGGACTAGTTTCCAAAAAGCAATGGGAACCAAGTTAAATATAAGCATTGCTTATCATCCTCAAACGGATGGACAAAAGGGAAAGGACAATTCAGACAATGGAAGATATGCTTAGAGCTTGTGTAATTGATTTTAGAGGTAATTGGGATGATCATCTACCATTGATAGAATTTTCCTACAAAAACAGCTATCATACCAGTATCAATGCCGCACCATTCAAAGCACTTTATGGACGAAAGGGTTGAACTCCAGTCAGTTGGGCAGAAATTGGAGAAAAACAACTATCTGGACCTGAGATAGTACAAGAAACAACAGACAAGATCATTCAAGCCAAAGAACGACTGAAAGCAGCACGTGATCGACAAAAGATTTATGCAGATAACAGACGAAAGCCATTGAAATTTCAGGTAGGAGATAAGGTCTTATTAAAAGTTTCTCCTTGGAAAGGAATGGTAAGATTCATGAAAAGAGGAAAGCTAAGCCCTAGGTATGTTGGACCCTTTAAGAGTATCAAAAGGATAGGACCAGTAGCTTACCAGCTACAGCTGCCAGAAGAAATGGCAGGAATACATAATGTATTTCATGTATGCAATCTTAAAAGGTGTTTAGCTGATGAATCGTTAGTAGTACCTCTTAAGGATATAGAGGTAAATGAAAAGCTTAAATTTGTAGAAAAGCCTCTATAGATTGAAGACAGAAAAGTCAAGAATCTCAAACACAAGAGACTAGTTCTAGTCAAAGTAAAATGGGATTCAAAAGAAGACCCGGGAACACATGGGAGCTTGAATCAGAAATGCAAAGGAAATACCCATACCTGTTGCAGTTAACCTCGAGGACGAGTTCTAAAACAAGGTGGGGAGGATATAACAACCCTCCTAAAAATATTCCCAACACTCCTAAATATATTTTAAAATATTTAGAACACCCCTAAAATGTCTTAAAATACACCCCGTATATGAAAAACGGTCCCAAAATATCTTTATATAATTAAAAATAAAATAAAAACAAATAAATGAGTTTGTCGCATGGCGAGACTGTGACATCTATGCTTGTGATATCATTGTACAAACTCTGAACAATACAATATTAATAAAACAGTGTGTTTTGATCCCAATATTTGCCATTTATGTTTGATTTTATGCACATGTTGATTTTTGATCGATTTTAAACTCTATATCGCTTTCTAGAGGGTTATACGCAAACTGATGCATAGTTTAACGTGACAAACACTCTGGAACAGCAACATAAGCTTAACATACCTTAAAAAACCTTTACATAACTTAGAAATAAGTTTTAAAGGCTTTGGTATGGCAAAAACAAGTTTATTCGCTCTCAGGGACTATTTGCGTCAACTTGCAGAAGTATGCCTTTTCGCAAGGAAACGTACAGTCCGGAACATGATCATAACTTAAACATACCATATCTAACCTAAACATGGCTTAGAAATAAGCTTTGATAGGTTCGGTGTGCAAAAACATGCTTATATGATCTTACAGGGACTAAAAGTGTCAAAAACGGCGTAAGTTTGCATTTTCGCGCATATCTTACGTTCTGACCACATCTGGACATCCAAAATTTTTGTACACACTAAAATATTTTTATTTTAGTGATCGGCATGCAAAAATACCACTCGTCGCTTAATTTGGTTCGTATTCGCGTCCGTTTGAGTTTCGTCGTAATTTAACGAACAACGCGACTGTACGACAAACGAGCCGACATCCGAGAGTTTTCCAAGCATATTTTGAGTCCTCTAAACTTTATTGACCTTTGAGAGCCTTGAAAATGGCTTAACGGGTATCAAAAGTGCCTGAAATGGACTCGAACAAGTGCAGGGACCAAAGCTGTCAAAATTGGAAAGTTGCTGGTCTGCAGGTGACTTACGGACCGTATGCCCATCTCCATACGGTCCGTAAGGCATGCCCAGCAACCAGAAATCATAATTTGCAATCTGTTTTATACTTTAGGGGCTGTTCTTGCAAGTTCTTGGTGTGGAAGCCAAGTTAATACCTCTCCAAGGCTTTTAATCAGCTTGTAACAAGTGTAAGGCCTAGATTTCTTGCTTGGAGGCTACACAAACATGTGGCATGATCTTGTGAAGTTGCAAAAAGTATAAATAGCCAAGCCATTTCATTCATTCCTTGCTCATTTCATCCTTTCTCTTCTCTACATCTGCTTTGGAGCTTCCTAATCTGATTTGGGAACTTGTCTTCTTTGTAGAAAAGATACCAAGGACTTTAGTGAGCATTCTTTCATTTCTTTTATTACTTACTAGTTTACAAAGTCAAACAGTGTTTGACTTTCAGTTTGACCAGTCTATGGTCAACGCAAAGTTCGGTTGAACTTTGCGACGTGATTGTAATCACGTTGGTTATAATCCTTAGTGATTATACCCGCTGATTACCATGTTAACTAGGTGTAGTGACGAGTCAAAGTTTCGGTCAAAATGCGTTTTAGTACGCATTTTGAAATGGAACTACTTTTAGGTATCAAAACACTTTGTTTTGATACCAAATCAGTAGGTTACACATGTTTTGGCATGTTTAACTCGTCACTATTAGTTAGTGCTTGTTTAGGGTCGTGAGTCAAGCGGTCTAAACCACCGCTTACACTTTCGAACCCGACCCGTTTGGTCGATCTTCAGGATCCGACCAAGCTTAGTTAGTGATCATAGTTGCATAGGGAATAACCACTGAGGTTATACCTTATGATCACATAGGATTTGTTAGTCGTATGCTAGTTAGCTTGTATGCCCATAGGAAATGACCAAAATGCCCTTTTGAAGCTAAAATCCGTATTTTGCCAATATAAACATATTTTTGACATGTAAATTGATTTAGTAACATGTTTAGGGATAATTGGGCATGTAAGACTTGACATAGCACATAGTTAACCATCCGAACATAATTTTACGCTAACGACGCCTTATAGTAGCTTATATTACCATAATGTGTCGAGACGGGTCAAAAGCACTTAGGTAGACTTTCCAATCAGAATGTAGGGCCTATTAAAACATACCATATGAGTTCTAATACTCGTTTGATTTATAGAACCTCATTCTATCCTATCTCCCGATTTAAGATCCGTTTATTAACATAGTTACCTATACTAGGTGCCGTTTGATTACGTGATACTTGGAGCTTAAATTGGTCTTATTCTCAAGACTAATTAGCAATCCCAAGTGAGTACATAGTTCCCTCTTTTACCATTTTCAAATATTTTGGGGTGATACACATGTACATACGTGTTACTTTCGTGCATTTCATGCTTTTATGACATAAACATGCTAGTTTCACCTAGTACACTTATAGTACATGCTTTCAATTGTGTTTTGCTATGTATGTCAAGCATGCTAGCGCATTGATTTTTTACACATTTGCTACATATGTTTATTTAGCATATGTACACATTGTTTTACATGACATTTCTGCTATGTATGTTGCTAAGCATGTTAGCACATTGTTTTACATGGACATTTCTACTAGGCATGTTTACTTAAGCATTCCTAGTACATGGTTTTCACATGCTACATTGGTTATGACATTTGGTGTGTTTAATCGGGACAATAATACATTCATTAACATTAGCTACGCCGCTCGGACTTATGTAATGGTACCATAGGAATTGACAACTCCCGTTTCTGACTTCCTAGGTTTGTTTGGAAGTTGGGAATGACAGAATCCGACTACATAATTTAGATAAACCTTTAGTTTGTTTAAAGGTTTGTCGCCACAGTCGCAAGGCTTGAATGTATTCGATTAACATTACTGCATAAATGTTTGTAATCATAAAGCATTGTTTTTCTGCTAAGCATAACATTTGATTTAAACTTATGTTTATTCAAAAACCTTGTTTTGTACATTTTTCCTGTGGTCGAGTAATTACTTGTTATTCACCATACATGACATTTGTTTCACATGGGCATCATCACATAGTTTAAGTAGATGATTTCCTACTTGCTATGCATTACATTAGGTATACATGATACATGTTACACATGACATTTAACATGGTTTATACACGAACATTTATGACATTAAACATGACATTTTTGGTTGGTTGTTGATAAGTGATTTATGTGACGGGGCTATGTGTTATATGATAAAAGCATGGTGGATACACCGATGGTACTTCCTATATATAAGTGCTTTTATTGTATTATGCATTGTTGCGTTATCTAAACCACTTGGGCAAGACATGAAACGTTTTATACAAGAACATAACATCATTTTACAAAGTATACATTTTCATACAAATTCACTTTTACTTGGTTATTCATTTAACCATGCATTGTTCTTTCATCATCATTGATTTTCATATCGATTTTCATATGATTTCAAAAAACATTTTACAAGGTTCATGACTACATTTTGTTAAACACTTTTCAAACCACAACTCATGAATTCTGCATAAACAAAACCTATGTATCTCACAGGAATTTTTATGCTGACGTACCTATTTTTACATGTGTTTTCAGGTGCTAATGCATGATGTTGATTGTGCTTCACTTAGGCGGACTCGGGCCTTAGTGACTTAAAAGACAGTTAATTATGTTATTTTAGTTTGAACTGAAAGACAATGTAAACTTTAATCTTAAGAATACATAACTTTAATTACCATAGTTGTTGAAACAATAATTCTGTCGCATCACTCCCCGACGTTTCCGCCGCGGTTTGTTGTTTTACGCGGTCGGGGTGTGACAGAAGAGTTGGTATCAGAGCCAATGGTTATAGGGAATTAGGTTATTAGCAATGCTTTGACCAAGACTATAACTTTTTAGGACCCTAACACAAGTTTTCTTGTGTTTAGATTTTAAAACAATACCGTCACCTATCCTTATGTGATAACCACAACGAGAACACAATAACAAATCCTCTTCGAAAATTAATCATCTATCCTTGGATGATTGATTACAAGGTTTTGATCCCTCTTATTTTTCAAAATCTCGTCAAAGTTTTGGATCTAAATAATGTGAAAACGTGCAAACTGGAAGGGTGAATGCCTGTACCCTGAGTTTTCTGTCTAAGGCTAGAGTGTTCGTACAAATCCGCAGTATCGGAAGAGTCACTCTTACCTGGGAACTCTTTTGGTGAGTGTTCACTTATAGGCGAGCATGTCTTTGGTGATAGATTATTATGACTCATTTACTTTGATTTGTCATCGTGTGTTGTTTGTTTGCTTTGTGGTAACAAACAAATGACCACCTTCCTTGCTTTTTGTCAATTTTATTGATGTCTCGTTTCATCACATCATCTCACTCTTTTCTCTCATGTTTCCTCTTTTAGAATGCCTCCTCGTCGTAACATTCCTCAACCTGATGCCGAACTGGCAGCTATTATAGCACAGCAGATGGCTGCTATGCTACCTGGTCTCATAACTCAAATAAACCATGCCACTAATAACAATGTTAATGCACCTGCTCCCTGCAACTTCAAAAGTTTTAACTCGGCTAAACCGCTCAAGTTTAGTCGTACTGAAGGAGCAACAGGGCTTCTCCAGTGGTTTGAGAGTCTTGAGAGCACTTTTCGCCATGTTCAGTGTCTGAACAATCGTAAGGTTGAGTTTGCTTCGAGTGTATTCCAGAAGAGGGCTCTTACCTGGTGGAATGGGGTAATGAGAGATAGAGGTGCTGATGTTGCTTTGGGTCAGACTTGGGAGGAACTTAGAGCTCTCATGATGAGAGAATTTTGTCCTCGTCACGAGCAGAGGGCACTCGAAGATGAGTTTCATGAACTAAAGCAAGACAGTGGTGAACACCGGGCTTATACTGACAGATATGAGGAGTTAAGCTTGCTCTGTCCTACAATGGTCACGCCTTTGGATAAGGCAATCGAGAGGTACATAGACGGTTTGCAAGATCCTGTTCAGGATATTGTCACTGGCAGCAACCCTACTACCATCCGACAGGCCATTGAGCTAGCTGCAACCCTTACTGAATCTCAGATCAGGAAGGGTAAGCTCCACAGAAAAGGTGACAAAAAGCAGAAACTGTCTGACACCACCAAGGAGAGTAAGGGCAAGAAGACTGCTGAGTCTTCAAAGAAATCGAGGAAACGTAAGGCTTCCAAGAATTTTGCTGTCACTACTCAGACTAATCAGGCTGCTCCTAATCAGGCTGCACAGAATCAGGCTGCACAACCTGCTGCCAAGAGGCAGTATGCTGGTAATGCACCTCTGTGCAACAGATGTAATAGCCACCACCAGCCACAGTTGCAATGCCGCATCTGCACAAATTGTGGCAAGTCTGGTCATCTTGCAAATACTTGCCATTTTGCTTCTAACCAAAACCAGGCAGCTCAAAACCAAGCAGTACAAAACCCTGTCCAGAATCCTGCACGACCTCACTTTCCGCCTGGTTCATGTTTCAACTGTGGGGATCTGACCCACTACAAAAACAACTGCCCGAGGTTGCCAAATGCAAATCAAGCACCGGCTCGTGGTAGAGCTTTTAACCTGAATGCAAACGAGGCGCGTGCGGATAACGAAGTGGTGAACGGTATGTTCCTTGTTAACAACCATCCTGCTTCTGTTCTATTTGATTCGGGTGCCGATAAGAGTTTTGTGTCCTTAGCATTTGAGCCTTTGCTTGCGATGACTAGAACAAAACTAGGAAAGCCCTTGACAGTAGAAGTAGCTAGTGGTGAACCTGTTATACTCGACTCGGTTCTTCGAAATTGCCAGTTGAATCTCAATAACCATCTTTTCCCTATTGATCTCACACCGATGCAACTCGGGAGTTTTGATGTAATAATAGGAATGGATTGGTTATCCAAGTACCATGCTGAGGTGGTATGTTTTGAGAAGTTGGTCCGTATACCGCTATCGACTGGTGAGATCTTAGAAGTTCGTGGGGAGAAACCCGTCAGTGGTCTTAAGCTTATGTCTTGTACCCAAGCCCGCAAATACCTACGAAAGAAATATATTGCTTTCTTGGCACATGTCGTAGAGGATAAAGGCAAGGGTAAGACTATCCAAGATATCCCTGTTGTTCGGGATTATCCAGAGGTATTTCCTGAAGAATTACCTGGTTTACCCCTGTACGCCAAGTTGAGTTTCACATTGATCTTCTACCTGGTGCAAATCCTATTGCTAAGTCACCTTATCGTCTTGCACCGTCTGAGATGCAAGAGTTATCTAAGCAGCTTCAGGAGCTTTCTGACAAAGGATTCATCCGTCCAAGCTTTTCCCCTTGGGGCGCTCCTGTCCTATTTGTGAAAAAGAAAGATGGATCTTTTAGGATGTGTATCGATTACCGTGAGCTTAACAAGCTTACCATCAAGAATCGATATCCCCTACCTCGTATTGATGATCTCTTTGATCAGCTACAGGGTGCTACTTGCTTTTCAAAGATTGATCTACATTCTGGGTACCATCAACTTCGAGTTCTCGAAGAAGATATTCCCAAGACAGCTTTTCGTATGCGTTATGGTCATTATGAGTTCACTGTTATGCCCTTCGGTTTAACAAATGCTCCTACTGTTTTCATGGATTTGATGAACAGGGTTTGTAAGCCTTATTTGGATAAATTCATCATTGTTTTCATTGATGACATTTTGATCTATTCTAAGACTCGAGCTGATCATGAACAGCATCTTCGTCTTATAATGGAGCTTCTAAAGAAAGAACAGCTTTTCGCCAAATTCTCCAAGTGCGAATTCTAGCTTAAGGAAGTTCAATTTTTGGGGCACATCGTCAACGAACAAGGTATACATGTAGATCCCGCCAAAATCAGTGCGATTAAGGATTGGGATACACCTAATACTCCTACCGAGGTTCGTTCATTTCTTGGTCTAGCTGGTTATTACCGCCGTTTCATTGAAAACTTCTCCAAGATTGTAGTTCCTCTCACTGCTTTGACTTAGAAGAACAAACCTTTTGAGTGGGGATCCAAACAAGAAGAAGCTTTTCGGACCTTGAAATAAAAACTCTGCGATGCACCTATTTTATCTTTGCCCGAGGGTAATGACGATTTTGTTGTGTACTGTGATGCATCCAACTTAGGCCTTGGCTGCGTTCTTATGCAAAGAAACAAAGTTATAGCCTATGCATCAAGACAGCTGAAAGTGCACGAGAAAAACTACACGACTCATGATCTTGAGTTAGGTGTAGTAGTCTTTGCTCTCAAAATCTGGAGACACTACCTTTACGGTACAAAGTGTGTAGTGTTTACTGACCACAAGAGTCTTCAGCATATTTTCAATCAGAAAGAACTTAACATGAGGCAACGACGTTGGGTAGAACTCCTAAACGACTACGATTGTGAAATTCGCTACCATCCTGGTAAGGCGAATGTCATGGCTGACGCATTGAGTCGTAAGGAACGTGTCAAGCTTCACTGTGTTCAGGTTCGATCTGACATTCAATCCCGCATAATTCAGGCTCAACATACTTGTGTTACACAAGACTTGATGGGTAAAGAGTTACCGTGTCATATTAATCCTGAGCTTGAACTGAGAGACTTTGGGATATTCTATTTCATGGGCCATTTGTGGGTCCCAAGTATAGACAATCTTCGCACCTTGCTTATGGATGAAGCTCACAAGTCTCGTTATTCTATTCATCCTGGTGCAGACAAAATGTATAAGGATCTTCGAACCCAGTACTGGTGGTCGGGTATGAAGAAAGGCATTGCCTTATATGTTTCTAAATGCCTTACTTGTCTTAAGGTTAAGGCAGAACACCAACATCCCTCTGGATTATTGGAGCAACCAGAGATTCCGGTTTGGAAATGGGAAAACATTTCTATGGATCTCATTACCAAATTACCGCGCACTAAAAGAGGTCATGATGCCATTTGGGTTGTTGTTGATCGTCTTACAAAGTCAGCACATTTCTTGCCGATCCGTGAGGATCTATCTGCTGACAAGCTTGCCAAGTTATACGTTGATGAGATTGTATCTCGACATGGTGTTCCGTTGAACATTATATCTGACAGAGATGCTCGATTCTCGTCTCGCTTTTGGAGAACCATGCAATCTGCCATGGGTACCCAACTTCATTTGAGCACAGCGTGTCACACGCTGCTAGTTGCGGAAGCGTGTTGCGTGTGACGTAAGAAAGGTAATCATTGCATCCAATCATGTATCACCGGCTCAAGGCTTATTTCCTGAAATACATGTAGTTTTAAAAAGTCAACAAAAGTTGAGCGAGTTCATGCAGTTTTTGTTATCATATGTAATCGTACTATTCATGAAAATGAAATCTTGTAATCATAGTATTCATGAAAATGAGATCTTGTAATCGTAGTATTCATGAAAATGAAATCTTGTAATCGTAGTATTCATGAAAATGAAATCCTGTAATCGTAGTATTCATGAAAATGAAATCTTGGTATCGTAGTATTCATGAAAATGAAATCTTGTAATCATAGTATTCATGAAAATGAAATATTGTAATCATGGTATGTTCTGATTCATTCATGGAGTCTGTTAAGGATCTATCAGTGGGTAGCGAGCCCCTGAAATAATGTACCATAAGTAAATAACCAAACCGAGAACACTTTGTCATCATTGGGATCACAAAAGCACTCCAGGGTATACCAACTAGGAGTGGGGCGTGCCTCAAGCCCAATAGATCTACACCTTTTGCACCTTGGTCACTATCTGATTAATGGTTATTAATGTTATCATCCTACTTATGCACATTGATCATGTTATCTTCTACTCCGTAACTAACATACCAATAGTTTTAGCATGTATTTCCCCTCGATGTTTTTGAAAACAAAACATTGAAATCAGTGAAAGGAGGGACATGAACTCACATGTTTGCGTTCCGTGTATTATGATATCGAAGTGAGCGTCCGTACATGTCAATAACCTACATGTGTACTAATCTCGTTAGACACTAGGTCTTTCGGACCTCGTACAAGTTGTTCATCTTGAATTCTTTATTATGTTCTCGTTTGTCATCTTTGGAACAACTTTGTATTTTAGAGCGTTGATAGTTTACTCGCTCGATTGTTATGTATAGACATATATTCTATACGTATTGAATTCATAAGCGTATTCATGTATTTTATGTGTATTGACTTATGTGTGAACGGGCTTCGTTCTTCAGATGTCCTTGTGCAGTGCACGCATGTCATTTAGCCTTTGCTCATGTCATTGGGCCGAGCCCATGTCATTGGGCCGAGCCCATGTCATCTATGTTATCGTATTTAAACCATGTTTTAATGTTATTAGGCCAAGCCCATGTCATTGGGCCGAGCCCATGTTATCTATGTTACTGGGCCTAACCCATGTTTTATTGTTATTGGGCCTAACCCACGTTTTATTGTTATTGGGCCGAGCCCATGTTATATTGTTATTGGGCCTAACCCATGTTTTATTGTTATTGGGCCTAACCCATGTTTTATTGTTATTGGGCCGAGCCCATGTTATATTGCCATTGGGCCCTAGCCCAAGTATTAAGGAATTTGGGCCTAGCCCATTACTAGCTTTGATAGGCCCAATTCTAACTTTAGGAGTCCATTAACATAATCTTGCAATTTTTACCAAAATGTTACCAAGGAGTAAACTTTAAATAAGTTCATTTTTCCTATGAAAAATACTTGGTAATTTTTATAGTTTTCGACTTTCTGGATTCTTGTTATCGGTCACTTATATATGTGCTCGTTTTAACGTCTAAAATATGTTATTTTAGACTCGACTTTGTAGTAACTTGTTCACGATGTCGATACGCCCAATTTGTCGTCATCAAGTGTTATGTATTTCCGTTTCGGCCATTTTATTTAATTGTCCGATTTACTAACATTTCTTGGACCATGTAGGAACATGTATGTGTATTTATTTTGATCACCCTATAGGTATCTAATACATACACATATATAGCACATATACATATACTTGATATGTCCCCAAAATATATAATTTTTCTTACCAAAAATTATAGTTATACATTGTTATATTTTTACCCATTTATTTTTGTAAAAATATAAGTTTAAGTTCATAAGAACTTCTTGAATATTTAAACCTTAAATATTCCCATCAAAGTTTCCATAATGACGTTAAAGACCACTAATCGCGTTTAACCTTGTTAATCACCCTTTAATCCCAAATTTAATCGCGATTAGATTTTTAGAAAAAAAATCGTCATAGTTTCCCCTAAACTATGATGTTTCCCACGTTTTCAAAACGTGTCTAAATCACCAAATCAAGTTCCTAAATCACCACAATTTGCCAAGTTTCACCAAATATCATTTTCACAATATCAATCAACACTCTTTCCTTCAAATTTCTCATGAGCATTACTTATGTTAAATTTTAAGACTTTAAAGTTAATCACTTGTCAAGTTAATCCTTTACATAAATTGATTATGCTTGTTTTATGCTTTTAGAAATCTCCAAGTCTTACATATTTCAAGTTTATTAAGAATACCAAGACTTTTTATGTAACACTTTTTATAAACAATTTTATATAAACTTGTTTCATGTAAAAACCAAGTTACTAGTGTTTTAAAAGTCTTGATTCAAGTTCATTCTCATGTTCTATCTTTCAAGCACACTAATCAAAGCTTCATGTATGTAATACTCATGAATTTGAAGGTGATGATCTTGTAGGATTTAAACATATATATGTTTAAATCATATTTTCAAGTTTATTATGGCTAGATTAACATATCTATGTAATACTACAACAAATAAACATGAAGATCATCATAAATCTCATCTTTCAATAACTAATCTTGACATAATCAACATAATCAACAAGATTACACTAACTAGTTGCACTAATCTACACAAATAACCACATAATAAGTTTAGATTAGTAGATTATTAGCTTTGAGATTAGGGTTTTTGGTGTGCTTTTTATTAATCTTCAAGATAATCAACTTGTACTTCTTAAATCTACACATAATAAGAAGCTTAAAAATGGTTAGAAGAAGCTTACAACTTTGCACAAGCTTAATGAGAAGATTAAAAAGAAATTAAGCTCCAAAGAAAGTCCTTAATTGAAACTCCATGCTTAACTCTTGCATTGATGACCTTAAAAGGCCTTGAAAGTGAGTAATTATGGTGTTTAATGGTTATTTATGGTGGAGTTTGGGTGATTCTTCTTGAGCCGTGAATAAGAGTGTCACACCCCCAAAATCCACACGCGGAGTATCACCGCTTGGAGGCGTGACATGACCAGGATCCTAACCACCAATCATATTGAACATGTAATATAGTTAAGTATAGCGGAAGCATTTTAAGTAACCCAAACAATAGCATGCATGATTTATCATAAGTGTTGAAATATCATTCACGACCCTTTGCCCACAACGACCTGCTCCTCCCTGTGCAAGCTCCATAATGTACCTAAGGTCCTGCAAGGCATGCAGCAAATAATCAACAAACTAGTTGAGCGAGTTCACAGAAAGTAAGTTCAGTAATGGAGTAGTATAGCAAGCATTGCGTTCGTTTATCTAATCATGCATCGTACTAGTTCGTTCATTGTTCATGTATAGTATTGGTTCGTATCGCGGGCCATTTCGGCATGTATGCGAAGATTGGGGAAAGTTCTCAAGTATTCTAGACTATGTATATTTGTATCGCGGCCACCCTGGCATGTGTGCGAAGTTTTAGTATCTATAGTTCGCGGCCTTTCCAAGGCATGTGTGCGAAGATCAGTCATAATATCGCGGCCAACCCCTGGCGTGTATGCGAAGATCAGTTCAATTGGTATACTAGTCTAGCCGTATCTTATCATTCACCACCCTCACCCTGAGGACTCATATCATTATGTTCTGTTAACTAAGTATGTACGTATAGTTTATTCAATCCCATTCCCACCCTGGGAACCCCATGCCTTGGCTGTGTGAACTCACCTTGGTTTGCTCGGCAGATGCACAAAGAGTACAGGTAGCAAGTAAATGATCAACCACGTCCTAACAGGGTTATCACATAAGTCAGGTTCGTATATAGCACACATACTGTATCACATAGGTTAACACGTTGCAAGCATGCAAGGATCATGGTAAACATGTACACGTATCAGCAATCCGATAACAATCTAAGTATTCGGCCCAAACATAACCCGGCCCAATGACAATAATAGCCCAACCAGATAAGCAGTCCAATAAGCAGCGATGTAAACAAGTCCAATTATCCGGCCCAATTAATTGGGCTCGTGTCAGTGTGCAAGTCCAATCATGTGCACGTGCATGGTCCCGACTCGCAACAGAGATTACGAGTCGCAACAAGGGAGATCTCGACAGACGCATATCCTTCGAGACTAGGTGGTTTCGAGTCCGGTCTCGAGTCGCAACGGGGTTACGAGTCGTAACTACTGGTCTCGGCTCATCATGGTTTGGTTACGAGTCGCAACCGGGACTCACAACCACGGTTTCGGCTCATGCTGTTGTGTGAGGTTCCGAGTCGCAACAAGACTCGCAATCTCGGTCTCGACTCGCAATCCGTGTGCCTAACAACTTGTAACAGTTTCCATGTTTCATGCAATCAGTTATGCCAATCAATTATCAATTTCCATAATTCAAACCAACTAACAGTTTCTCATGAATCCTACCGAGTTTTATCGATCAAACATGCAATAACAACATACATTCTCATAAACCCTAGTATGAATAACGTGAATAACCAAATCACCCAATTTATGAACAACAACATCAAACATCATATCCGATTTCGTAATCATGTAACCAACTTAACAAGAATATTATCATTAACATTATCAAACATTATCCGATTATATAACCTGTCCGGCTGATCGAACAAAGCCCAAACAAACATGCAATTATCTAATCATATATAGCAAATCAACAATTTATCAGACATCGATTCCTATCCATCAAACATATCCGGTCGATCAGTTCTACATGTCCGACCGATTCAACAACACATTCAGCCAAATAACACACAAATCAAGTAAAGCAATTCAATTAAAACACTAACCGATCGGTCGAGGGTAATCCAAATCGGGATCAATTTCCGGTTGCTTGTGCCGTCCGGTTATGCGTGAGAAAGAGAGAGATGTTTTTGCTAGGGTTTTGTGTGTGTTTTTTTTTCTAAATTGCCAAGTTGTAAAACTAGAACCCTAAAGGTGTGCATGTATATATGTATACGTACAAGGGATGTGGGCCGAAATCCCACATGGGTTTTCTCATGGTCTCGAGTCCACTAAATGGACCGAGTGGGTTTTCGTGAAATCAAATACTATTCGGTTTAAGCAACATGTCACACAATCACATAATCACATAACATATCATGTATTCGTTCAATTAACATAGATCACGTGAGCATATAACGTCACACAAGATAAGTCTAAAGTACGGGTTGTCACATTATCCCCAACTAATTGGAAATTTCGTCCCGAAATTTGGTATGCACTCACTGAGGAAGCTAGGTAAGTTCAATCGTTCCCTGGTTTTTCCTGGGGTGTCACATCCTCCCCCCGTTGATCTGGAATTTCGTCCCGAAATTCCGAAGTAGTAGCTTCAGCCTCAGTAGTGGTTGTATTTGTTTCGAATAACTGGGGTACTTTTCTGTCATCCTGTCTTCGCGTTCCCAGGTGTACTCTGGGCCACGTTGGAGTTCCAACGAACTCGAACAAGAGGGATTCTCTTGTGTTTGAGGACCTTCACATCCTGGTCCGTGATTTCAACTGGTTTCCCGACGAACTGCAACCGCTCGTCGATAGTTCGATACCTGAAAGACATTGTGAACTGCCCCGAGTTCAGCTGGTAGGTTCAATCTATAGGCTATCCTGCCTGTACGTTCTATGATCCCGAATGGTCCCCGACCTGATATTCCAATGGCTTTCTACGCTTGTCCGCGTAGGCTTTCTGACGGTCGCGTGCTGCCGCCATGCGTTGTCGTATCTGTGCAATCTTTTTCCGTGGCATCCATTACAATCTCTGGACCCGTAATCTGACTATCCCCCACCTCTGCCCAACAAAGAGGTGACCGGCATCTACGCTCGTACAATGCCTCGAATGGAGCGGTTTGTATGCTGCTGTGCTCATGTTTAATCGTGAGTTGGATGGTTTGTGCATTGCTTGCCAAAGTTCTGGCGTGAATCGTGCATCGTGGTCCGAAATGATGGACGTGGGCACCCCGTGCCTCGAACAATCTTCTTTAAGATAGATGTCTGCGAGAGTGGAGAACTTGTCCGTTTCCTTAATCGGTAGGAAGTGTGCAGACTTGGTGAGTCGATCCACGATCACCCATATGGTATCGTTCCCATGCTGGGATCGAGGTAGGCCTGTAACGAAATCCATGGAAATTTCTTCCCATTTCCACTGAGGTATCTTAAGCTGCTGAAGTAGGCCCGTTGGTTTCCGATATTCAACCTTGACTCCCACACAGGTCAAGCATTTTCCAACGTACGTAGCGATGTGGGCCTTCATACTAGGCCACCAATAAGTAGTGCTGATGTCGTAGTACGTTCTATCCGACCCTGGATGTACTGAGTGGTAAGACTTGTGAGCTTCATCCATCACAAGTTCGCATAGACCGTCGTTAAGTGAGACCCAAATATGCCCCGTTACAAAGTAGGCGCCGTCTGCCTTCTGTCCTAATCGTTGTTGTGTGCCGCGTAAGGCTCCAGCCTTGACGTTTTCGGGCTTCTGTGCTTCTATCTGAGCAGTTCGTATCTGTGCTGGAAGGCTAGATTGGATCGTAGCAGTAGCGCTCGCACGCGCTAAGGTAGAGTGTCCTTCCGACTGAGGGCGTCCGCCACAACATTGGCCTTGCCTGGATGGTACTTGATGGCGCATTCGTAGTCGCTATGTAGTTCAACCCATCATCGTTGACGCATGTTCAAATCCTTCTGCCTAAGGATATGCTCGAGACTCCTGTGATCGGTGTAAATCGTGCACCTGGTACCGTACAGGTAGTGTCGCCATATCTTAAGCGCGAAAACGACAGCTCCCAGCTCTAAGTCGTACGTTGTGTAGTTGCGTCTATGAATCTTAAGTTAACGTGAAGCAAAAGCGATAACCTTGTCGCGCTGAAAGCAGTCTCCTGGGGCTCTCCCAGCAATAGGTGACACCCTTCTGTGTCAGTAGCGTAAGTGGCTGAGCAATCTCTGAGAAATCCCTGCATAAACCGTCTGTAGTATGTGGTGTAGGCCTGATTTCTGGTCGAGTCTACCTTGGATGGATCGACACGGATCCCATCCTTGCTCACTATATGGCCTAAGAAGTGGACTTCACGAATACTATGACGAACTTGTCTAGGTAGGGTTTGCACACCCTGTTCATGAGGTTCTCAAATACAGCAGGTGCGTTCAAATAATATCAAACCATCCATCATATCAAACACAAAGTATAGTAACTAAAATAGTCCATAAAACCCAGTACGAATCAGGTTCAAACCAAACTTTGTTTGAGTAACAGAGACATAATAAAGAAAATCCCAAAACGAGTTATAACTTCAAGCAGCGTCTCCTTGTCCTAGCATGAAAGCTCGACCCCTTGCCTCGTTGCCATTGTTGTTGTTGTTGTTCCCATTGCCCTGGTTATTATTGTTGTTCAGATTCTGGTTCAACTGTGGGCAATCGCGCTTGTAATGACCTTCTGCCCCACACTGGAAACATCCCCGATTTCTACGCTGTGGCTGCTGCTGCTGCTGTGGGTTCTGAGGAACTGGTGGTGGAAGTTGCTGATTCTGGTTTGCAGGTCGTGAGCTCCTGCAATCTTTGGCTTCGTGCCCTATCTTGAAACATCTCTGGCAACGTTCCTTGCGACACCTTCCACTGTGGTGCTTGTTACACTTGTTACATAGTGGGTGTACTCCCCTGTATCCACCCTGCTCCTGACTGCCAGATGATTGCTGACTCGGGTTCTGGTAGTCGTTCGTTCTGCGCTGCTGTGCTTGAGACTGATCGGAATCCCCATCCCATTTCCGTTTGTTGTCGTTGGGTGTAGCAGAAGTAGCAGCTGGGGTGACTGTAGCAGTAGCGTTGACACGCTTTGGTAGTTTATTCTGATCCACTGCCTGGTCGGTAATGCGATGAGCGAGGCGTTGGATTTCCTGGATGTTTTCGAGATTAGCCGAAGTCACGTGGCTCTGAATTTCTGGCGCCAATCCCTTGAGATACAACTCAATGCGCTTGTATGGAGGGTCCACCATAGTTGGACACAGAACGGCCAACTCATTCGACCGTTTGGTATACGCTTCGATCTCAGAGCCCACCATCCTTAGATTATACAACTCGTCTTCCAGCTTGTGAATATCTTCGCGCGTGCAATACTCACGCTTGATGAGTTCCTTAAAGTCGTTCCAGGGTGTGGCGTTAGCAGCTGCCAACCCTAAGATTTGAACTTGGGCGTTCCACCAAGTCAGTGCTATTCCCTCTAGCGTGCCAGTGGCAAACTTGACCTTGCGAGCCTCAGGGCACTCGCACATTTCGAATACGGATTCTAGCTTCTCAAACCAGTGGAGGAGTCCCACTGCCCCCTCTGTACCGCTGAAGGAATTTGGACGACAGTCCATGAAGTTCTTAAAGGTGCAAACTTGCTGCGCTGGTTGACCTGCTTGAGCAGCTGCAAGTGCCGCAGCAACTTGAGCTTGAACGAGGGCCTCTAGCTGGGCTTGAGTCATGTTGATTCGTCCAGACATGATCTTCATAGTAAAAGTAACGTAAGCAAGAGTGGTTCGCGAGTAGGGCGATGACAGAAAAGTGTAAGCACATAGGTGTTCTCATGTAATCAAAGTCATGTGTATCTAAACATAATGCGAGCAAAGATCTAAGCAGTTCTAGCAAACAGGCAATAACATAAACCTTATTACCTAAGATGTCGAGTCTTGCACGTGGAGCGAAGCGTCGTTGTGGATCGTTGAGAGCACTGTTCTGGTTATAGTCTGGTTTTAATAAAAACGTTTTCCCATATTAAAACCTAGTTCTCTATAACCAATGGCTCTGATACCAATCTGTCACACCCCCAAAATCCACACGCGGAGTATCACCGCTTGGAGGCGTGACATGACCAGGATCCTAACCACCAATCATATTGAACATGTAATATAGTTAAGTATAGCGGAAGCATTTTAAGTAACCCAAACAATAGCATGCATGATTTATCATAAGTGTTGAAATATCATTCACGACCCTTTGCCCACAACGACCTGCTCCTCCCTGTGCAAGCTCCATAATGTACCTAAGGTCCTGCAAGGCATGCAGCAAATAATCAACAAACTAGTTGAGCGAGTTCACAGAAAGTAAGTTCAGTAATGGAGTAGTATAGCAAGCATTGCGTTCGTTTATCTAATCATGCATCGTACTAGTTCGTTCATTGTTCATGTATAGTATTGGTTCGTATCGCGGGCCATTTCGGCATGTATGCGAAGATTGGGGAAAGTTCTCAAGTATTCTAGACTATGTATATTTGTATCGCGGCCACCCTGGCATGTGTGCGAAGTTTTAGTATCTATAGTTCGCGGCCTTTCCAAGGCATGTGTGCGAAGATCAGTCATAATATCGCGGCCAACCCCTGGCGTGTATGCGAAGATCAGTTCAATTGGTATACTAGTCTAGCCGTATCTTATCATTCACCACCCTCACCCTGAGGACTCATATCATTATGTTCTGTTAACTAAGTATGTACGTATAGTTTATTCAATCCCATTCCCACCCTGGGAACCCCATGCCTTGGCTGTGTGAACTCACCTTGGTTTGCTCGGCAGATGCACAAAGAGTACAGGTAGCAAGTAAATGATCAACCACGTCCTAACAGGGTTATCACATAAGTCAGGTTCGTATATAGCACACATACTGTATCACATAGGTTAACACGTTGCAAGCATGCAAGGATCATGGTAAACATGTACACGTATCAGCAATCCGATAACAATCTAAGTATTCGGCCCAAACATAACCCGGCCCAATGACAATAATAGCCCAACCAGATAAGCAGTCCAATAAGCAGCGATGTAAACAAGTCCAATTATCCGGCCCAATTAATTGGGCTCGTGTCAGTGTGCAAGTCCAATCATGTGCACGTGCATGGTCCCGACTCGCAACAGAGATTACGAGTCGCAACAAGGGAGATCTCGACAGACGCATATCCTTCGAGACTAGGTGGTTTCGAGTCCGGTCTCGAGTCGCAACGGGGTTACGAGTCGTAACTACTGGTCTCGGCTCATCATGGTTTGGTTACGAGTCGCAACCGGGACTCACAACCACGGTTTCGGCTCATGCTGTTGTGTGAGGTTCCGAGTCGCAACAAGACTCGCAATCTCGGTCTCGACTCGCAATCCGTGTGCCTAACAACTTGTAACAGTTTCCATGTTTCATGCAATCAGTTATGCCAATCAATTATCAATTTCCATAATTCAAACCAACTAACAGTTTCTCATGAATCCTACCGAGTTTTATCGATCAAACATGCAATAACAACATACATTCTCATAAACCCTAGTATGAATAACGTGAATAACCAAATCACCCAATTTATGAACAACAACATCAAACATCATATCCGATTTCGTAATCATGTAACCAACTTAACAAGAATATTATCATTAACATTATCAAACATTATCCGATTATATAACCTGTCCGGCTGATCGAACAAAGCCCAAACAAACATGCAATTATCTAATCATATATAGCAAATCAACAATTTATCAGACATCGATTCCTATCCATCAAACATATCCGGTCGATCAGTTCTACATGTCCGACCGATTCAACAACACATTCAGCCAAATAACACACAAATCAAGTAAAGCAATTCAATTAAAACACTAACCGATCGGTCGAGGGTAATCCAAATCGGGATCAATTTCCGGTTGCTTGTGCCGTCCGGTTATGCGTGAGAAAGAGAGAGATGTTTTTGCTAGGGTTTTGTGTGTGTTTTTTTTTCTAAATTGCCAAGTTGTAAAACTAGAACCCTAAAGGTGTGCATGTATATATGTATACGTACAAGGGATGTGGGCCGAAATCCCACATGGGTTTTCTCATGGTCTCGAGTCCACTAAATGGACCGAGTGGGTTTTCGTGAAATCAAATACTATTCGGTTTAAGCAACATGTCACACAATCACATAATCACATAACATATCATGTATTCGTTCAATTAACATAGATCACGTGAGCATATAACGTCACACAAGATAAGTCTAAAGTACGGGTTGTCACAAAGAGGGGCAAAGATGGAGGTTTTCTTGCTTGAAATGTGTTATGAGAGGATAAGGAATGGTGTTTAATAAATGATAGAAAATGATGGTGCAAGTATGTAGTGTTTTCAACAACATATCTTCCATACACCATGCTTGAAATCTTACAATTTTCAATCAAATATTTAGTGGGTGGGACCCACTTTGACCATTTTCTAGAATGGGGGGGGGGTAAAGTGTAACTTTTTTTTATAAAAAGTCTTAAAAATCTAGATATTTTGGTGATTAAGTAAAGTATGGTGCTTAGGGGTTTAATTGCACCGTTAGTGGGTAATTAGGGATTCACAATGTTAATCGACATTAACTAGTTCACTAAACTAGTAGAAATTGTATTTCGACGCTTTAGATGTCTTCCGTTTGGTCCGTGGCGAGGTTACGACACTTTTGCGTCGTACCGACGAAGCTTTGTCGCAAGTTTTTATTCCAGCGTCAAGCGATGCATGTAGTGATTCCGAGTCCCAAAATAACCTTAACTAGTTTGCCAGTTTCTTCGTTTGGTTCTTTTGTGGCGAAAATATCGCTTCCTAGTTCGTCGGTTCGCTAACGAAGTAGTTTAATGAATAGCGATTTCTATATAGGAAGCTTATGGTTTTGGACATACCGTTGATATCCTTAAAATGTTTTAGCGTGTTTTTCATCAATTGTCATAATTTCAGAGTCCCGGAAATGCTATAATACGGATTCGGACGCGTTAAAAATGTTATATTTTAGTCGAAACAGACATTTTAGTAATAAGGGCGTCATTCCGGAAAGTCTTGTATCTTTGCAAGATATGTTTTCGTATTAGTGTTTTCTTATAAAAAATGGACTCAGTTATGTTATTTGTGTGTAGTTTTTCATAGTTTCGATCTGCTTTCACGGTTTTGCTAGGATGAATAGTGTGACCGTGAATAGTGCGCGCAACACTTTCTACTAACACTTTTAGGACATTGTTTGATTGGTTTCGCAAATGACGAAAACCAACATATGTTTTAGCATTGTTTTCTAGTCCTAACACTGTTATCTGATTTACGACACAGTTACGTAATTAAATTACGCTAAATGCATGAGATTATGAAATAAAAATAGCGATTAGTTTGTACGAAATTGCCGGTTGTTTGCCAGTTGTCACATTCTCCCCCTGTTAAAAAGAATTTCGTCCCGAAATTCACGTTGAGTTATCCTTTAAAGGAGTTTTTCTCGAACAGGTTGGAGTACTTTGTCTTGATCTGACCTTCACGTTCCCATATATACTCTGGTCTGTGACGTGAGTTCCAGCGGACCTTGACTAGTTTGATACAACTTCTCTTTGTCTTGTGGACTTTCCAGTCCATAACCCCAACGGGTCCTTTAGTAAACTGGAGTTTGTCGCCTACGTGTATTTCATCTGTTGGGATGATAACTGTTTTCGTTGGTTGGACTTTTCTTTGAGTTTGGACTCGTGAAATGTGTCGTGTATGTTATTGAGTTCCTCTGGCAACTTTAGCTTGTAAGCAACAGTACCAACCTTTTCAGAATTTCAAAAGGCCCAATGTATTTCGGGTTTAGTTTTCCGCGTTTCCCGAATCTAGCTACGCCTTTCCAAGGCGAGATTTTTAGGGTAAGACTTTGTCTCCAACCTCGAAGGATAATGGTTTACGTCTTTTGTCCGCGCAGCTCTTTTGTTTGTCACGAGCCACTTTGATGCGCTCTCGTATCTTTTATATCTTATCAGTAGTCTCTTAGACTAGTTCGTGGCCAATGAGTTGTTTGTCTCCGACTTCCGCCCAACACAGAGGTGATCGGCACTTTTGTTCGAAAAGTGCTTCGAATGGGGGCGGCTTTAATGCTTGTGTGGTAACTGTTATTATATGAGAACTCTACCAAAGGTAAATGAGTATCCCGGTTTTCGCCCAAATCCATCACACAGGCACGAAACATATCCTCCAATGTTTGGATGGTTCGTTCACTTTGCCCATCGGTTTGCGGATGAAATGTTGTGCTTAGATTCAACAAGATCTAAACGATGCTTGGATTGATTGTCAATTCCTTGACACAAGGAGACCATCTCGGTCAGAGATTATTGAAACATGCACTCCATGACGTGCCACAATCTCTGTAAGGTAGAGTTCAGCTAACTCCTCGGTACTGTGTTTCTCGCAAATCGGTAAGAAGTGAGCTGAGTTGGTTAATCGACCAACAATAACCCAAATCATGTCATGACCTCGAGAGGTATGTGGTAGTTTTGTGATGAAATCCATTAATATCTGTTCCCATTTCCAGACGGGAATCTTGGGTTGTAATAAACCAGATGGATTTTGATATTCGGCCCTGACTTTCACACAAGTTAGGCATTTCCCAACATAGGTCGCAATATCTCCTTTGAGATTAGGCCACCAATAATACTCCTTTAGATCCTGATACATCTTATCAGATCCTGGGTGTATTGAATATCCGGACTTGTGTGCTTCATCCAGTACTAAGTCTCGTAGGCCACCAAAATAAGGAATCCAGATTCTTCCCATGAAATACAAAGTGTCATCCTTGTTCTTTTCCATTTGTTTCCCTAATCCTCGCAAGGATTCTGATTGAATGTTCTCCGGCTTTAGATCTTCTAGCTGTACCTCGTGCACACGCGTAGTAAAGTTTGTTTGAATTGTCAACTCTAAAGCTTGTACCCGCAATGTTTTGACTCTTTCTTTCCGGCTCAAAGCATCCGCTACAACGCTTGCTTTTCCCGGATGGTACCTGATTTCGCAGTCATAGTCGTTCAACAATTCTATCTATTGCCGTTGGCACATGTTTAATTCCTTTTGGTCGAATATATGTTGAAGACTTTTATGATCAGTGAATATGGTACACTTAGTACCATAGAGATGGTGACGCCAAATCTTTAACGCGAACACCACTGCGCCCAATTCTAGGTCGTGAGTGGTATAATTCTTTTCATGAACTTTCAACTGCCGTGACGCATACACGATGACTTTTTCGCATTGCATTAATACACAACTCAAGCCTTGGTGCGATGCATCACAATACACCACAAAGTCATCGGTGTCGTCAGGGAGTGATAAGATTGGTGCTTGGCATAGCTTATCTTTGAGTGTTTGGAATGCCATTTCTTGTTTTTCACCCCAATCGAACTTTTTATCCTATTGAGTGAGTGAGGTTAGCGGTTGAGGAATTTTAGAAAGATTCTTGATGAATCCTCGATAGTATCCCGCTAAACATAGGAATTGTATTACTTCTGTTGGGGTCTTTGGGGCATTCCAGTTCTTTATGGCTTCTATCTTAGCTGGGTCAACATGTATTCCGTTCTCGTTCAGCAGATGACCGAGAAATTGCACGTCGCGAATCCAAAATTTGCATTTTGAGAACTTGGCATACAATTGTTCTTTCTTAAGTAGCTCCAGAATAGTTCTCAAGTGTTGTTCAGGTTCCGCCTCGGTTTGTGAGTATATTAAGATTTTATCAATGAATATGATCACGAACTTGTCGAGGTATGGTTTACATACTCAGTTCATTAAATCCATGAACACGGCGGGAGCGTTTGTTAAACCAAAAGGCATAACAAGGAACTCGTAATGCCAATAGCGAGTCCTGAACGTTCTTAAAGGAATGCTTTCCTCTTTGATCCTCAGCTGATGGTGTCCGGATCTTAGATCAATTTTGGAATAGAAGCTGGAACCTAGCAACTGATCGAACAAGTCGTCGATCCTCGGTAGAGGATACCAATTTTTGGTAGTTAGCTTGTTTAGTTCTCTGTAATCGATGCACATTCGAAAGGTTCCGTCCTTCTTCTTGACAAATAGCATCGGAGCTCCCCAAGGTGAGAAACTCGGTCTGATAAATCCCTTGTCAAGCAACTCCTGAAGCTGAGTAGATAATTCCTGCATCTCTGAGGGCGCGACTCTATATGGAGCTTTCGCCACCGGTGCCGCTCCTGGCACAAGATCGATGCGGAATTCCACCTGTCGTTGTGGTGGCAGTCTCGGCAAGTCTTCTGGAAAGACGTCGGGATATTCCTTTACCATAGGGATGTCTTCCACCTTGCGCTCCTCGGCCTTCTTTTCAACGACATGAGCAAGAAAGGCGATGCATCCTTTTATCAAACATTTTTTTAGCCTTCATGCAACGGATGATTCGTAAGGGCGTGTCTTGTTTCTCCCCGTGTACTAGCAAATGTTCTCCATCGGGAAGGGGATGCGAATGATCTTCTCGTGACATGTGTTTTCGGCTCGATTGTCGGATAACTAGTCTATTTTAAATACCATGTCGTAATAACCCAACTAAATGAGGGAAAGGTCGATATTGGACTTTCGTGCTCCAAGTTTGAGTGTGCATCCTTTAATGTCTTCTCCCGACTCAACTAATTTACCGTTGGCCAATACTATGGAATGAGAGGACGTCTAGCTTACTTGACTCTAGACCAAGTATATTTTGAATTCTAAGGGGAATGAAATTAATACCGACACCCATATCAAACAAAATGGATGCAACGGGTCGGTTGATAGGAATCGTATCGGTGACCCTTAATGACTTCACATGACTCCGCTAATTCCCCATTAGTTAACTTGACTCTAATTCATGTATAGGCTTAATGTCTAGGGACTCTAAGTTAAGCTGACGTTGGTATCCAAAGAATTGATACATGCTAGTTGTAGGGTAGTCCATACCCATGGCAACATTGGAATTTTGTGGAGTATTCCTAGTTCTATCCATACACTCGCTCATTCACTTGCTTTCACTTGCTTGATTCATCCCCAGACACCCATCCTCGTAGTGATCTCTTTGCCACAATTAAAATCTCCTTGCTCTTTCTTGAATATAACCAACTCATTAGTTTCCGTTTTGTGCCCAGTCTCACCACACTACTACTCTTGGCACTTTTGCAAGTGTCCTCATAATGAAAGTTTCACTTATCTCATTCAGGATCTTGGCAAGTTGTTAGCACACTTCTTGATGTCAGCTTCGTATCTCAGGGCTAAACCCCAAATGTAGCGCTCAGTGCATTTGAATTTGGGTGTTATCCAGTATGCAACAATCCTTGAGAGATCGTAGAGGCGTCGGGGGTAACTAACAACATTGGTTCTAATCATGATCGAGTCCTAGAGTTCGGTTCCCAACCTTGGAATTTTCCCGCTAGCGTGTAATACTCCTCTCGCATAAAATCCTGTAGTTCTTCCAACGACTACCTCTTTGCTGTCTTACTCTCTATAGTTCGTACTTGGTGATTTCACCAAGTTATCGTCTCCCTCAACAGATGACTATTCATTTACCAAATCGTTTACTTAGAAGTACATTTACTAGCACGGCTAACTAGCTTCATTGTCTTTATTTAGCGGACATAACTTACCGCACCTCTCGCACCGATGAGGTCTCACGACTTGTAATCCAGAGATGCCTTAGAATTAAAACCTGGTGTGATTGCATCTCCAGGTGTGGCATTGCCACTCGTTCTCGTCCCATTGGAATTTGAACCACTTGAACTACTGGTACCATCAGTACCGTCACTAGTATCGACTCGGCAACCTCATGTTGTGCAATTTCCGCAACCTCATGTTGTTTCATAAAAACTCTAGTTCAACTTAAATATTAGGGCGCTGACTAACTGACCCCCCGTCCGGGCCTAGATTTTCTTTTCGACGCCATGTTATTTATGATACTTAGTTTCAAAGGGTCTAGACTTGTATTTGGACAGATATAGCCTACCATGCGCCTAAGAATTTAGAATGTAATTGGTCATGGAAACCTCAAGACCGCATTGTTCATGCATGTTCGAATAATGATAACATGAATAACCGCAACCCAAAATGCATAGTACCTCTTGCGTGTATTAGCCATGTGCCTAAATGGGAAAAGAAGTAATTCGTTGAGAAGGAGAAACGAAACGGTCATCTCCATCCTTACAGTATGTATTCTCTACCTCATGGACCTCAATCGCCCCAAGTAGGAAAGTCCTTCGCCGCACTAACCCGTGTGACGAATACATTGATATCCCTTAAGCTCCATGAGCTCCAAACAAATTGTTATAATTTCCATAGATGTCGAATAAAATGCAATGAGGGAGTCGCAGTATGGCTCATGCCATATCATCCCTTGGCACAAGACAAATGTCAAATGACGGAGTTTAATGTAATCCTTTCCAATAACTAAGATAAGGTGTCATAGACACCAAGGAACCAACCCATGTTCAAGAATTCTAAGGATGTTGAGGAAAATCCTCCATGAGTGGCTAACGAGTTTTGTTTACTTTCGATGACTAGTCTCAGGCGACTCGTGTTATAGATCGAATGTTAAGTGCAAACAATACGTGTAGTCTTCCTGTATCGTAGAGTGTTATAGTAACCATTCCGGTTAGTGTTCTACTAGATAGAAATTTGGACAACTTAAGAACTTCGAATGGATAGTGATCTCTTGGTTTGACCCGCAGAGCCTACCAGGATTCCCCATGCACTACAAGTTGTTATTACGTGGGTCCCCGTAATAATAAATTGTCTTGCACAGTCACCCTAGCATTCTCTCGTTCAAGCAGATGATCAGTCAAAGAGAGGACATTGTCGTCTATATACCATCAACATAGGAGGGACCTTCATGATGGTCCACATGCTAACGCCCATTGTCATTATTTGTGAAAGGGCACAATGTTAGCTGAAATAGAAATAAAAAGAATCCGTAACAATAACAACTGGAGGGGCACCTTTAAGATGAGTACTTCATCTTCCTTGTCTGGACGAGAGTGTCATCAATCACGATTAGTATGAGTCTCAGGGACCTCGTTCCGTTAATAGTGTTGTTGTCCAAGGCCGCCACCTCCGCCTCATCATCACTACCGAAGCTAGACACATACCATCCGAGGGAAAACAACCATCTTCCACGGAATCCATGCTTTAGGATCTCTCTTAGGGACCACGTCCGCCATAAGCTTCGCAACAGACGCGAGGTTGTCATTCTCATCACGTGAGTCATGGGTGATAATAGAATTCATAGTCGAGGGTATTTTCGTTCTTGGCAAATATTCCGTACAACACATATATAAATACATTATATATATAATCACTAAATCTCATGTTATTTTCATTCTCGTGTTTTCACATGTAATTCCTAGTGTTTCGAGTCTATTCCTTATAGACTAAACATGTATTGATCCATATCCGTTACTTATGATTGAGCTCGCGTGATAGATCCCCATGTTATCGTGACACAATGAAAACCTTTTGTCATTTTTGTCATACTTTTTAAATCATTTGTGTATTGTTATCGACTTTGTTTTCATGTGAGAGCCCTTGGTGATTGTAGACCAAACTCTATAAAAGTTTGTCCCCAGTTCACTACAATCGGAGCTCTGATACCAATCTGTCACACGCTGCTAGTTGCGGAAGCGTGTTGCGTGTGACGTAAGAAAGGTAATCATTGCATCCAATCATGTATCACCGGCTCAAGGCTTATTTCCTGAAATACATGTAGTTTTAAAAAGTCAACAAAAGTTGAGCGAGTTCATGCAGTTTTTGTTATCATATGTAATCGTACTATTCATGAAAATGAAATCTTGTAATCATAGTATTCATGAAAATGAGATCTTGTAATCGTAGTATTCATGAAAATGAAATCTTGTAATCGTAGTATTCATGAAAATGAAATCCTGTAATCGTAGTATTCATGAAAATGAAATCTTGGTATCGTAGTATTCATGAAAATGAAATCTTGTAATCATAGTATTCATGAAAATGAAATATTGTAATCATGGTATGTTCTGATTCATTCATGGAGTCTGTTAAGGATCTATCAGTGGGTAGCGAGCCCCTGAAATAATGTACCATAAGTAAATAACCAAACCGAGAACACTTTGTCATCATTGGGATCACAAAAGCACTCCAGGGTATACCAACTAGGAGTGGGGCGTGCCTCAAGCCCAATAGATCTACACCTTTTGCACCTTGGTCACTATCTGATTAATGGTTATTAATGTTATCATCCTACTTATGCACATTGATCATGTTATCTTCTACTCCGTAACTAACATACCAATAGTTTTAGCATGTATTTCCCCTCGATGTTTTTGAAAACAAAACATTGAAATCAGTGAAAGGAGGGACATGAACTCACATGTTTGCGTTCCGTGTATTATGATATCGAAGTGAGCGTCCGTACATGTCAATAACCTACATGTGTACTAATCTCGTTAGACACTAGGTCTTTCGGACCTCGTACAAGTTGTTCATCTTGAATTCTTTATTATGTTCTCGTTTGTCATCTTTGGAACAACTTTGTATTTTAGAGCGTTGATAGTTTACTCGCTCGATTGTTATGTATAGACATATATTCTATACGTATTGAATTCATAAGCGTATTCATGTATTTTATGTGTATTGACTTATGTGTGAACGGGCTTCGTTCTTCAGATGTCCTTGTGCAGTGCACGCATGTCATTTAGCCTTTGCTCATGTCATTGGGCCGAGCCCATGTCATTGGGCCGAGCCCATGTCATCTATGTTATCGTATTTAAACCATGTTTTAATGTTATTAGGCCAAGCCCATGTCATTGGGCCGAGCCCATGTTATCTATGTTACTGGGCCTAACCCATGTTTTATTGTTATTGGGCCTAACCCACGTTTTATTGTTATTGGGCCGAGCCCATGTTATATTGTTATTGGGCCTAACCCATGTTTTATTGTTATTGGGCCTAACCCATGTTTTATTGTTATTGGGCCGAGCCCATGTTATATTGCCATTGGGCCCTAGCCCAAGTATTAAGGAATTTGGGCCTAGCCCATTACTAGCTTTGATAGGCCCAATTCTAACTTTAGGAGTCCATTAACATAATCTTGCAATTTTTACCAAAATGTTACCAAGGAGTAAACTTTAAATAAGTTCATTTTTCCTATGAAAAATACTTGGTAATTTTTATAGTTTTCGACTTTCTGGATTCTTGTTATCGGTCACTTATATATGTGCTCGTTTTAACGTCTAAAATATGTTATTTTAGACTCGACTTTGTAGTAACTTGTTCACGATGTCGATACGCCCAATTTGTCGTCATCAAGTGTTATGTATTTCCGTTTCGGCCATTTTATTTAATTGTCCGATTTACTAACATTTCTTGGACCATGTAGGAACATGTATGTGTATTTATTTTGATCACCCTATAGGTATCTAATACATACACATATATAGCACATATACATATACTTGATATGTCCCCAAAATATATAATTTTTCTTACCAAAAATTATACTTATACATTGTTATATTTTTACCCATTTATTTTTGTAAAAATATAAGTTTAAGTTCATAAGAACTTCTTGAATATTTAAACCTTAAATATTCCCATCAAAGTTTCCATAATGACGTTAAAGACCACTAATCGCGTTTAACCTTGTTAATCACCCTTTAATCCCAAATTTAATCACGATTAGATTTTTAGAAAAAAAATCGTCATAGTTTCCCCTAAACTATGATGTTTCCCACGTTTTCAAAACGTGTCTAAATCACCAAATCAAGTTCCTAAATCACCACAATTTGCCAAGTTTCACCAAATATCATTTTCACAATATCAATCAACACTCTTTCCTTCAAATTTCTCATGAGCATTACTTATGTTAAATTTTAAGACTTTAAAGTTAATCACTTGTCAAGTTAATCCTTTACATAAATTGATTATGCTTGTTTTATGCTTTTAGAAATCTCCAAGTCTTACATATTTCAAGTTTATTAAGAATACCAAGACTTTTTATGTAACACTTTTTATAAACAATTTTATATAAACTTGTTTCATGTAAAAACCAAGTTACTAGTGTTTTAAAAGTCTTGATTCAAGTTCATTCTCATGTTCTATCTTTCAAGCACACTAATCAAAGCTTCATGTATGTAATACTCATGAATTTGAAGGTGATGATCTTGTAGGATTTAAACATATATATGTTTAAATCATATTTTCAAGTTTATTATGGCTAGATTAACATATCTATGTAATACTACAACAAATAAACATGAAGATCATCATAAATCTCATCTTTCAATAACTAATCTTGACATAATCAACATAATCAACAAGATTACACTAACTAGTTGCACTAATCTACACAAATAACCACATAATAAGTTTAGATTAGTAGATTATTAGCTTTGAGATTAGGGTTTTTGGTGTGCTTTTTATTAATCTTCAAGATAATCAACTTGTACTTCTTAAATCTACACATAATAAGAAGCTTAAAAATGGTTAGAAGAAGCTTACAACTTTGCACAAGCTTAATGAGAAGATTAAAAAGAAATTAAGCTCCAAAGAAAGTCCTTAATTGAAACTCCATGCTTAACTCTTGCATTGATGACCTTAAAAGGCCTTGAAAGTGAGTAATTATGGTGTTTAATGGTTATTTATGATGGAGTTTGGGTGATTCTTCTTGAGCCGTGAATAAGAGGGGCAAAGATGGAGGTTTTCTTGCTTGAAATGTGTTATGAGAGGATAAGGAATGGTGTTTAATAAATGATAGAAAATGATGGTGCAAGTATGTAGTGTTTTCAACAACATATCTTCCATACACCATGCTTGAAATCTTACAATTTTCAATCAAATATTTAGTGGGTGGGACCCACTTTGACCATTTTCTAGAATGGGGGGGGGGGGGTAAAGTGTAACTTTTTTTTATAAAAAGTCTTAAAAATCTAGATATTTTGGTGATTAAGTAAAGTATGGTGCTTAGGGGTTTAATTGCACCGTTAGTGGGTAATTAGGGATTCACAATGTTAATCGACATTAACTAGTTCACTAAACTAGTAGAAATTGTATTTCGACGCTTTAGATGTCTTCCGTTTGGTCCGTGGCGAGGTTACGACACTTTTGCGTCGTACCGACGAAGCTTTGTCGCAAGTTTTTATTCCAGCGTCAAGCGATGCATGTAGTGATTCCGAGTCCCAAAATAACCTTAACTAGTTCGCCAGTTTCTTCGTTTGGTTCTTTTGTGGCGAAAATATCGCTTCCTAGTTCGTCGGTTCGCTAACGAAGTAGTTTAATGAATAGCGATTTCTATATAGGAAGCTTATGGTTTTGGACATACCGTTGATATCCTTAAAATGTTTTAGCGTGTTTTTCATCAATTGTCATAATTTCAGAGTCCCGGAAATGCTATAATACGGATTCGGACGCGTTAAAAATGTTATATTTTAGTCGAAACAGACATTTTAGTAATAAGGGCGTCATTCCGGAAAGTCTTGTATCTTTGCAAGATATGTTTTCGTATTAGTGTTTTCTTATAAAAAATGGACTCAGTTATGTTATTTGTGTGTAGTTTTTCATAGTTTCGATCTGTTTTCACGGTTTTGCTAGCATGAATAGTGTGACCGTGAATAGTGCGCGCAACACTTTCTACTAACACTTTTAGGACATTGTTTGATTGGTTTCGCAATATGACGAAAACCAACATATGTTTTAGCATTGTTTTCTAGTCCTAACACTGTTATCTGATTTACGACACAGTTACGTAATTAAATTACGCTAAATGCATGAGATTATGAAATAAAAATAGCGATTAGTTTGTACGAAATTGCCGGTTGTTTGCCAGTTGTCACACAGCGTACCATCCGCAGACAGATGGTCAATCTGAGAGAACAATCCAGACATTGGAGGATATGCTTAGAGCTTGTGTGATTGATTTTGGTGGTAGTTGGGATCCGCATCTACCATTGATCGAATTCTCCTACAACAATAGTTATCACTCTAGCATCAACATGGCTCCTTTCGAATCTTTATACGGTCGAAAATGTCGTTCATCGGTCTGCTGGAATGAGATAGGTGAAGCTCAGCTTACTGGACCTGAACTCATTCTAGAGACTACTGGTCAAGAAGATTCGTGATAACCTACAGATAGCTAGAAGCCGTCAAAAGAGTTACACGGATCGACGACGCAAGCCCTTAGAATTTGAAGTCGGTGATCACGTCCTACTCAAGGTATCCCCTTGGAAAGGTGTGATTAGATTTGGAAAGAAAGGAAAACTTGCACCACGCTATGTTGGACCATTCAAGATCGTTGAAAGAATCGGAAAAGTAGCCTACAGATTAGAGCTACCTCCTGAACTTGGAAATGTTCATCCAACATTTTACGTGTCCAATCTCAAAAAGTGTTTAGCTGATGAGAACCTCCACATACCACTTGATGAAATTCGTGTTGATAACACGATGCATTTCGTTGAGAAACCAGTGGAAATTATGGACCGTGAAGTCAAAAAGCTCAAATGCATTCCATTAGTCAAAGTTCGTTGGGAATCTAAACGTGGCCCAGAGTTTACTTGGGAACGTGAAGATCAGATGAAAGCGAAATATCCACACCTATTCTCACAAGTTTCCTCTAAATAAATATCGGGACGAAATTTCCTGAAGTAGGGGAGACTGTGACATCTATGCTTGTGATATCATTGTACAAACTCTGAACAATAAATTATTAATAAAACAGTGTGTTTTGATCCCAATGTTTGCCATTTATGTTTGATTTTATGCACATGTTGATTTTTGATCGATTTTAAACTCTATATCGCTTTCTAGAGGGTTATACGCAAACTGATGCATAAACGCGGTCAGTTTAACGCGACAAACACTCCGGAACAGCAACATAAGCTTAACATGCCTTAAACAACCTTTACATAACTTAGAAATAAGTTTTAAAGGCTTTGGTATGGCAAAAACAAGTTTATTCACTCTCAGGGACTATTTGCGTCAACTTGCAAAAGTATGCCTTTTCGTAAGGAAACGTACAGTCCGGAACATGATCATAATTTAAACATACCATATATAACCTAAACATGGCTTAGAAATAAGCTTTGATAGGTTCGCTGTGCAAAAACATGCTTATATGATCTTACAGGGACTAAAAGTGTCAAAAACGGCGTAAGTTTGCATTTTCGCGCATATCTTACGTTCTGGCCACATCTGGACAACCAAATTTTTTTTACACACTAAAATATTTTTATTTTAGTGATCGGGATGCAAAAATACCACTCGTCGCTTAATTTGGTTCGTTTTCGCGTCCGTTTGAGTTTCGTCATAATTTAACGAACAACGCGACCGTACGACCAAACGAGCCGACATCCGAGAGTTTTCCGAGCATATTTTGATTCCTATAAACTTTATTGACCTTTTAGAGCCATGAAATGGCTTAACGGGTGTCAAAAGTGCCTGAAATGGACTCGAACAAGTACAGGGACCAAAGCTGTCAAAATTGGAAAGTTGCTGGTCTGCAGGTGGCTTACGGACCGTATGCCCATCTCCTAACGGTCCGTAAGGCATGCCCAGCGACCAGAAATCATAATTTGCAATCTTTTTGATACTTTAGGGGCTGTTCTTGCAAGTTCTTGGTGTGGCAGCCAAGTTAACACCTCTCCAAGGCTTTTAATCAACTTGTAACAAGTGTAAGGCCTGGATTTCTTGCTTGGAGGCTACACAAACATGTGGCATGATCTTGTGAAGTTGCAACAAGTATAAATAGCCAAGCCGTTTCATTCATTCCTTTCTCATTTCATCCTTTCTCTTCTCTACATCTGCTTTGGAGCTTCCTAATCTGATTTGGGAACTTGTCTTCTTTGTAGAAAAGATAGCAAGGACATTAGTGAGCATTCTTTCATTTCTTTTATTGCTTACTAGTTTAAAAAGTCAAACAATGTTTGACTTTTAGTTTGACCAGTCTATGGTCAACGCAAAGTTCGGTTGAACTTTGCAACGTGATTGTAATCATGTTGGTTATAATCCTTAGTGATTATACCCGCAGATTACAACGTTAACTAGGTGTAGTGACGAGTCAAATTTTCGGTCAAAATGTGTTTTAGCATGCATTTTGAAACGGAACTACTTTTAGGTATCGAAACACTTTGTTTTGATACCAAATCAGTAGGTTAAACATGTTTTGACATGTTTAACTCGTCACTATTAGTTAGTGCTTGTTTAGGGTCGTGAGTTAAGCGGTCTAAACCACCGCTAACACTTTCGAACCCGACGTGTTTGGTTGATCTTCAGGATCCGACCAAGCTTAGTTAGTGATCATAGTTGCATAGGGAATAACCACTGAGGTTATACCTTATGATCACATAGGATTGGTTAGTCGTATGCTAGTTATCTTGTATGCCCATAGGAAATGACCAAAATGCCCTTTTGAAGCTAAAATCCATATTTTGCCTATGTGAACATATTTTTGACATGTAAACTGATTTAGTAACATGTTTAGGGATAATTGGGCATGTAAGACTTGACATAGTACATACTTAACCGTCCGAACATAGTTTTACGCTAACGACGCCTTATAGTAGCTTATGTTACCATAATGTGTCGAGACGGGTCAAAAGCACTTAGGTAGACTTTACAATCAGAATGTAGGGCCTATTAAATCATACCATATGAGTTCTAATACTCATTTGATTTATAGAACCTCATTCTATCCTATCTCCCGATTTAGGATCCGTTTATTAACATAGTTACCTATACTAGGTGCCGTTTGATTCTGTGATACTTGGAGCTTAAATTGGTCTTATTCTCAAGACTAATTAGCAATCCCAAGTGAGTACATAGTTCCCCTCTTTTACCGTTTTCAAATAGTTTGGGGTGATACACATGTACATACGTGTTACTTTCGTGCATTTCATGCTTTTATGACATAAACATGCTAGTTTCACCTAGTACACTTATAGTACATGCTTTCAATTGTGTTTTGCTATGTATGTCAAGCATGCTAGCGCATTAATTTATTACACATTTGCTGCATATGTTTATTTAGCATATGTACACATTGTTTTACATGACATTTCTGCTATGTATGTTGCTAAGCATGCTAGCACATTGTTTCACATGGACATTTCTACTAGGCATGTTTACTTAAGCATTCCTAGTACATGGTTTTCACATGCTACATTGGTTATGACATTTGGTGTGTTTAATCGGGACAATAATACATTCATTAACATTAGCTACGCCGCTCGGACTTATGTAATGGTACCATAGGAATTGACAACTCCCGTTTCCGACTTCCTAGGTTTGTTTGGAATTTGGGAATGACAGAATCCGACTACATAATTTAGATAAACCTTTAATTTGTTTAAAGGTTTGTCGCCACAGTCGCAAGGCTTGAATGTATGCGATTAACATCACTGCATAAATGTTTGTAATCATAAAGCATTGTTTTTCTGCAAAGCATAACATTTGATTTAAACTTATGTTTATTCAAAAACCTTGTTTTGTACATTTTTCCTATGGTCGAGTAATTACTTGTTATTCACCATACATGACATTTGTTTCACATTATCAAAAATCTTCTTTCTAACGTATCGTCTTACACCTCTCGGTGTTAAGACCCATATCCTTTATTATTAGCTATTTCCATATTCTCTCACAATATTCATATTTGTTAAAAACGTTGTTTCTCACTAAAAGCGAATTTTAGTTTAACGTTTTTTTCTCTTTAACTTATGTCAATTACTCATACCAGGAATTGACGACAAGAAGTTATTCTTTTTCCGCTATTATATTACGAGGGAAATCATAACCAATCCCCATGCTTTACCCCAATTGACCCGTAGGTTCTTTTGCTTAGCCTCGTATGTTATTTCTTTTAGGCTTTTACCCTTCTTGGCGAGGCCCGATATAACTTATATCTTTCTATTGGTGACGCAAGTGTCATTTAGTCCTTTAAACCTTTACATTGTTTATAATCCCGAAGGTTATGGTGATCTCGTAGATCATCTTTTACCTGTGTCATTTCGCTCTTAGAAATACAATTTTGGGTGTCATGGCATCCCTTTTAAGCCTAAGATTCGTTTATTTTACTAATCTTTTATTCGATTTCACCCATCAATGTGATCATCGTTCTTCCTCATAAGGGTTTTATTAATAACGTGTCACTTGGATGGTTACCCATACCCAAGTTTCTAAGTCCGTATTCATTGATACTTCATTATTCACAGTAGCGAATAATACGTATCATCCATTTAGTTTTTCCTTGAGGATATTTTCCGCTCGAGTCTTAATTTCTCATTCTTAACCTTAATCCGTTGTTTAATAATAACCAGGAATGATTCGTTTCATTTTATCATTCCATGTCGTTCTATGGAATTTACCCACATCATTTATTAATATAAACGATGTTTCTACATGTTTTATTTGGTTTGGCCAAGTCTATAACCTTGTCCTTGCCATTTATTACTATTGCAAATTTTCGGGTTCGAGTGTAATTACACTCCTTCCCAATACGGTATTTATTCACTTCATTAAGTTTCCCGGGTTCGAGTGTACGTGCACTCCTTCCCATTATGACACTTATTGTCACACCCCCAAAATCCACCTGCGGGACACCACCGCTTGGAGGCGTGACTGACCAGGATCCAGCCACCAATTATACTGAGCAATATAATTAAATAACATAAGTGATACTCACCAACCACAAGGTCAGCAAATATCATAGTCAAAGTTCAAAAGCTTTAAGTTTAAATAATAGTTCAGATAAGTAGCGGAAGCATAGGCAAAATAGTTTAGAACAAGATTCTTAGTTCAAGTTTGTTTAGAACCCAACACACGGGTTAGACGACCACTACACATCCGCAAGCTGCAAGCTCCTGAATCACTGGGTACCTTCAAAGCATGCAGTAGGGTATCAACATAATGTTGGCGAGTCCACGAGGTGTCAAGTTTTAGTTTTCGAAAACGTAATTTGTTTAGATAAAGCATTTATAATCACGTTGTGGGGAGCTACCCCATCTGTAAGCTCACTAAACTGTAGATACCGAAACTGTTGACGGAAAGTTGTTGTGCCCCGAGTCAATGTCTATCGTCATTGACCAAGATGCAAGGTCTACTAGTTCACGCCCGATCTCCCCCGGTCACGGTGTGAGGTTGTCAAACCTAATAGCGCTATCAACTAATAACCCGTTCGCCCCCGGCGATTAATCGGTACTGTGATTTATAAATAATATCCAAACGTATCTCCCCCGGAGATACTAAATACCCATTCGGGTTTCCCCCGGAAATAATAGTTCAAAAGTATTTTTCCCAAAGTTGGCAGTTTGTCCGTGTCCCTCCTTGGGACGCATGCTTTTAGTGTGTGAACTCACCTTGGGTTGCTCGGCAGATTAGGTTACTTGTCAAATACGCTGGTCACCACGTCCTAACATGGTTACCAGTATATGTCAGGTTTGGGTACAGAGAATGTCACATATATTTTACACAGAACCTAACACATAGCATGCATACACACAGTTACATGTTGAGTTATTGGACCTACTCTACTATTGGATCAGTTAACAGTAACAACTAACACATAGTTCAGTTAAACAGGCAGCCCAAACAAATCACGTTGTGGCCCAATAACTAAAGTGAGCAGCCCAGTCGAGACAAGGTGGTCTCGACTCGAGAACATGCGGTCTCGAGTCGCAACCAGGAGGTCTCGGCTTGTAATGGCTGGTCTCGAGTGGTGCAGGCATGACTCGCAACCCCGGAGATCTCGAGTCCCGTCTCGAGTTGTCACGATGTGGTCTCGAGTCGAGACCTTGATGGTCTCGAGTCCCTGAAGTCCGTTTCGAAGTTGCTTGGTCCAGGTCTCGAGTCGCAACCGTTGCGGTCTCGAGTTGTAGCTTCGTGGTCTAGAGTCAAAACCAGAGGTCTCGACTCGTTTACCTGCTGATTCTGGCACATCTGCCCGCATTGTACTATCCACAGAATTCTGATTTCATGCTTTTGTGTACTAACCAATTAAACCACACAAACATGTTTCCTTGTCTAAAACCTTACTCAAATGGATCAAACACAACCATTCAAATCTTCAAATCATATTCATATCACATTTAAATAGTTCATCATTTTAAATCAAACATGTTCATCTTATCAACCTATGTTCATTCATTCCACATAACCCCAAACCGAGTCACAAATCAGTCATCAACATTGGTCCTAAATCTAGGACATAGCCACCGGTTTTCATCCTTAGATTCAAGTGTATTTATGCATTTGTCATATGAATCTTGCACACCATTATTAACAACATTCTTATTCAATCTAACACATAACCAACATGTAGATCATTTTCAACCAAGAACATATAATCACTCGACATCCTTAACCGATCATCTACATTATTTACTCATACAAATTATTCATGGAAAACATTTAAGCAAAGCATGCATATCATTTATCAATCAAGTTTCACAAATTCTAAAAGTGTGAAATGCTAACCGAATGGTGTTTGGTGTGAGAATGGCACGGAATCAACCGAAAGGAGGACCTTCGAGCTAGGACAAGGGCTTGATCTTTGCTACACTTGATCCGAGATAAGAGGAGAGAGTGGTGTTGCTAGGGTTTAAGGTTTTCTAGAGGGAGAGGATGAAGTGAAAGAGAGAGTGTAGAGGGGAGTGTGAGGGTTTTGGGTTTATATATTAGGTGGTGCACCCCAAGTGGGCTTCCGAGTGGGCTAAGGGGGGTTTGCGGCCCAACCGGCCCCAACTATCTACGGTTCACTCGAGACCGAGTGGTCTCGAGTCATGGTCTCGGCCCACTAGTATTTATACCCTTATATATATATCATACACACAACACATAGCATAACAAGTTAATCACAACTTTCATTTAATAATTCGTACGTACACATTGCTAATACAAGAGGGTTACTCGGGAAAACCCGAAGTGTCACATTATCCCCAAGTTTTAAGAACTTTCGTCCCGAAAGTTAAGGCAGCCACTGTCAAGCTAGTACGTGTGAGAGCGTTTCAACGAGGTGTCACATCATCCCCCCGTTAGTTTGGAATTTCGTCCCGAAATTCGGTCGTAGCTTCAGTGCTGGGGGTTTCGTTTGGGAACAATTGGGGATACTTGCACTTCATCTGATCTTCCCGCTCCCAGGTAAACTCTGGGCCACGTCGTGAGTTCCAACGAACTCGCACGAGAGGTATCTGGCTGCGTTTGAGGGTTTTGATTTCTCGATCCGTGATCTCAATCGGTTCCTCAGTGAAGTGTAGCTGTTCGTCAATAGTGAGTTCCTTGAAGGGGATTATGAGTGTTTCATCTGACAGACACTTCTTCAGATTAGACACGTGAAAAACATTGTGCACCGCACACAGCTTTTCAGGCAGATTCAATCTATACGCAACCTTACCGATTTTCTCGGTAATTTCGAATGGTCCAACATATCGCGGATTAAGTTTGCCCCGTTTGCCGAAACGAACCACACCCTTCCAGGGTGAGACTTTAAGAAGAACCCGGTCCCCGACCTGGAATTCTAGCGGTTTCCTATGCTTATCGGCGTAGCTTTTCTGACGGTCACGAGCTGCCGCCATGCGTTGTCTGATCTGGGCAATCTTCTCCGTCGTGTCTACCACCAGTTCTGGGCCTGTGACCTGGCTGTCACCAACTTCCGCCCAGCAAAGAGGTGATCGGCATTTACGACCGTACAATGCTTCGAAGGGTGCTGCCTGAATGCTGGTGTGGTAGCTGTTATTATAGGAGAACTCCACTAGCAGTAGATGCTTCTCCCAATTCTTGCCAAAATTGATCACACATGCTCTAAGCATGTCTTCCAGGGTTTGGATGGAGCGTTCAGACTGCCCATCCGTTTGCGGGTGATAAGCGGTGCTCATGTCCAAACGTGAGCCAAAGGATTTGTGCATAGCTTGCCACAACTCGGAAGTAAATCGTGCGTCTCAGTCGGAAATAATGGAGGTTGGCACCCCGTGCCTCGAGACTACTTCCTTTAAGTAAACCTCCGCCAAGGTAGAAAACTTGTCTGTTTCCTTAATGGCCAAGAAATGTGCGAACTTGGTCAATCGATCTACTATCACCCAAATAGTATCATTCCCGCGTTGGGATCTAGGTAGGCCAGTAACGATTCGGGATTTCTGGTTGTTGGAGTAGGCCCGCTGGTTTCTGATACTCAGTCATGACTCTTGCGCAGGTCAAACATTTGCTGACGTATGTTACTATGTGGGCTTTCATGCCAGGCCACCAATACGTAGTCCTTAAGTCGTGGTACATCTTGTCCGAACCAGGGTGTACTGAGTAACGGGACTTATGGGCTTCGTCCATCACAAGTTCACGTAGATCTCCATAGAGTGGAACCCAAATGCGCCCCGTCACATAGTATGCGCCATCTTCTTTTTGTTCTAATCGCTGCCTCGATCCCCGCAGGGACTCGGCCCTGATGTTTTCCGATTTCAGAGCTTCAACCTGAGCGCTTCGAATCTGAGTAGGGAGGTTAGACTGGATGGTGAGTTGTAGCGCTCGCACGCGCTTGGGCGTAGTGTCTTTTTGGCTGAAGGCGTCTGCCACGACATTGGCCTTGCCCGGATGGTACTTGATTGCGCATTCATAATCATTCAAGAGTTCGACCCATCGACGTTGTCGCATGTTCAATTCCTTTTGCTTGAAGATATGCTCGAGACTCCTGTGATCGGTGTAAATAGTGCACTTGGTACCGTACAGGTAATGTCTCCATATCTTAAGCGCAAAAACCACTGCTCCCAGTTCCAAGTTGTGCGTAGTGTAGTTCCTTTCGTGAGTCTTAAGTTGTCGAGAGGCGTAGGCAATAACCTTCTCGCGTTGCATCAGCACGCAACCAAGCCCATGAATGGACGCATCGCAGTAAACCACAAAGTCGTCGGTACCTTCAGGTAACGAAAGAATAGGAGCACTACAGAGGTTATCCTTTAGCTTCTGAAATGCGGATTCCTGAGCTTCATTCCATTTGTAAGCAATACCCTTCTGAGTGAGAGCCGTGAGAGGCTGAGCAATCTTCGAGAATCCTTTGATAAATCTACGATAGTATCCTGCCAATCCCAAGAATTGGCGAACTTCGGTCGGAGTTTTGGGCGTAGGCCAATTCTTTATAGAGTCGATCTTAGCTGGGTTGACGTGAATCCCGTCCTTATTGACCAATTGCCCAAGGAAATGGACTTCTCGAAGCTAGAAGTCACATTTCGAGAACTTGGCGTACAGTTGTTCATTGCGAAGGAGTTCGAGGATAAGGCGTAGGTGCTGTTCATGCTCTTCTTGACTTTTCGAGTAGATTAGGATGTCGTGGATAAACACAATCATGAATTTGTCGAGGTAAGGCTTGCACACTCAGTTCATGAGGTCCATGAAAACCGCAGGCGCGTTAGTCATTCCAAAGGGCATGACAAGGAATTCGTAGTGACCATAACGAGTTCTGAATGCAGTTTTGGAGATGTCTTCATTACGGACTCTTAGCTGATGATAGCCTAATCGTAGGTCGATCTTAGAGTAGTAGCTCGATCCTTGCAACTGATCGAATAGGTCGTCGATACGTGGGAGAGGGTAGCGATTCTTGATGGTAACTTTGTTCAGCTCACGATAGTCGATGCACATTCGGAAAGTGCCATCCTTCTTCTTAACAAAGAGTACTGGTGCTCCCCAGGGTGACGAACTAGGGCGGATAAATCCTTTATCCAATAGTTCCTGTAGTTGCGTAGAGAGTTCCTTTAGTTCTGCGGGGACTAGTCGATAAGGCGCACGAGCTATAGGCGCTGCTCCGGGAGCTAGCTCGATTTGGAATTCGACCTGACGGTGGGGAGGAAGTCCAGGTAGTTCTTCAGGGAACACCTCGGGGTAGTCGCGTACCACTGGAAAATCTCCAATCCTCTTTTCCTTTTCCTGTGTGTTGGTGACAAGTGCTAAGAGAGCGGTGTACCCTTTTCGTAAACATTTCTGGGCCTTCAAGAATGAGATGATGCCGGTGACTTCTCCGCCTCTGTCACCTTGCACGATGAGGGGTTTGCCAGAACGGCGGGGAATGCGAACCATTTTCTCTTGACAGAGGATTTCCGCGCGATGTTTGGATAACCAATCCATACCGATAACGACGTCGAAGCTTCCAAGAGCAATAGGGAAAAGATCGATGCTATAGGTCTGACCAGATAGTACTAGTTTGCAGTCGTTGATAACATGTGAGGCCTCGATGTTTCTACCATTGGCTAACTCGACGATATGTTTAGAACTTAGTAACGAAGGCGGGTGCTTAAGCTTCTTACTAATACGTAGAGACACATAACTAGCATCGGCTCCGGAATCAAATAATACAGAAACATAACGATCATCAAGTAGGAACTTACCCGCCACGACGTTGGGGTCATTCCTCGCTTCTCCAGCTCCAATCACAAAAGCCCTTCCCCTTGCACCATTCCCAGCATTGTTGTTTTGATCGTTGTTTCCAGCTCCCTGATTGTTGTTGCGGTTCTGGTTCGGTTCAGGGCAATTCTTCTTAAAGTGCCCCTCAGCTCCACACTGGAAACAACCCTTGACGTTCCCATGATGCTGCTGCTGCTGGTTCTGCCCAGCGGGACGTGGGCTCCGACAGTCCTTGGCCTCATGCCCCATCTTATTACATCGCTGACACTGACTTTTCCCACAAGGGCCACTGTGATGTCGATTGCACTTGTTGCACTTGGGGTGGTTCCCGCGATAGCCACCTTGTTGTTGAGGGCCCTTGTTGTCAGTCTTCCTCTGCTGGGTTGGGGCCTGAGTGGGGTTAGCGTCCTTGCTTTGATTTCCTTCCCACTTACGCTTGTTGTCATTAGAAGTTCCAGCAGTAGCACTGATCCTTTTGGGCAGCTTGCCCTGTTCCACGGCCTGATCAGTGAGTTTGTGAGCAAGACGAACGACCGGCTGAATGGTATTGTGGTTGGCTGCAGTCACATGGCTTCGAATCTCTGGAGCCAAACCCTTGATGTACAATTCGATTCTTCGGTACATGGGTCGAGACATGTTTGGGCAAAGAGCAGCCTAGTCGTTGGACTGTTTGGTGTATGCCTCGATCTCTGATCCAACCATCTTGAGCTCATAGTACTCATTTTCGAGCTTGTGGATGTCATCCCTGTGACAATACTCCTCCTTAATCATGTCCTTGAAATCCTCCCACGCAGTAGCATTAGCAGTTTCCAAACCAAACATCTGAATTTGTGCCTTCCACCAGGAAAGCGCGTTTCCTTCCAGCGTACCAGTAGCAAATTTCACCCAATTTGCAGGGGGACACTCACAGACCGCAAAGACGGCTTCGACTTTCTCAATCCAGTGCAGAAGACCTATGGCACCCTCAGTGCCATTGAATGGGAGGGGTTTGCAATCCATGAAAGTTTTGAAAGTACACACGTGTGGTTGCGCAGGTGCATGCTGACCTCCAGGGTGAGCTGCGAAAGCGGCAGCCACCGTGTTAAGAAGGTTAGTGAATTGAGCCTGAGTCATGTTAATGTTCCCTCTTCCGCGCCCACTCATTGTCTTCATAATCAGAAAACATAGCATGAGTGTGATGTCGTAATGTAGCGAGAATGAGATAGAAGAGGAAGGTGTATCTACCTAACTAGGCACACTAGTACGTATAGCAAAACAGAAAACATAAAGCAAGCAAGCAAGTAAACACTAGTCCGAGCTATGAGGTCTAATGTGTTGAGTCTTGCACTTGGAGTGTAGTGTCGTCGTGAGTCACGGGTTATAGTCTGGTTTTTCTCAAAAAGATTTCCCCTTTTTAAAACCAAGTTCCCTATAACCAATGGCTCTGATACCAATCTGTCACACCCCGAAAATCCACCTGCGGGACACCACCGCTTGGAGGCGTGACTGACCAGGATCCAGCCACCAATTATACTGAGCAATATAATTAAATGACATAAGTAATACTCACCAACCACAAGGTCAGCAAATATCATAGTCAAAGTTCAAAAGCTTTAAGTTTAAATAATAGTTCAGATAAGTAGCGGAAGCATAGGCAAAATAGTTTAGAACAAGATTCTTAGTTCAAGTTTGTTTAGAACCCAACACACGGGTTAGACGACCACTACACATCCGCAAGCTGCAAGCTCCTGAATCACTGGGTACCTGCAAAGCATGCAGTAGGGTATCAACATAATGTTGGCGAGTCCAAGAGGTGTCAAGTTTTAGTTTTCGAAAACGTAAGTTGTTTAGATAAAGCATTTATAATCACGTTGTGGGGAGCTACCCCATCTGTAAGCTCACTAAACTGTAGATACCGAAACTGTTGACGGAAAGTTGTTGTGCCCCGAGTCAATGTCTATCGTCATTGACCAAGATGAAAGGTCTACTAGTTCACGCCCGATCTCCCCCGGTCACGGTGTGAGGTTGTCAAACCTAATAGCGGTATCAACTAATAACCCGTTCGCCCCCGGCGATTAATCGGTACTGTAAGCAGGGACTTAAGGTGATAGAGTTTCGTTTAGCTTGGCTAGTTGTGATTTATAAATAATATCCAAACGTATCTCCCCCGGAGATACTAAATACCCATTCGGATTTCCCCCGGAAATAATAGTTCAAAAGTATTTTTCCCAAAGTTGGCAGTTTGTCCGTGTCCCTCCTTAGGACGCATGCTTTTAGTGTGTGAACTCACCTTGGGTTGCTCGGCAGATTAGGTTACTTGTCAAATACGCTGGTCACCACGTCCTAACATGGTTACCAGTATAGGTCAGGTTTAGGTACAGAGAATGTCACATATATTTTACACAGAACCTAACACATAGCATGCATACACACAGTTACATGTTGAGTTATTGGGCCTGCTCTACTATTGGATCAGTTTACAGTAACAACTAACACATAGTTCAGTTAAACAGGCAGCCCAAACAAATCACGTTGTGGCCCAATAACTAAAGTAAGCAGCCCAGTCGAGACAAGGTGGTCTCGACTCGAGAACATGCGGTCTCGAGTCGCAACCAGGAGGTCTCGGCTTGTAATGGCTGGTCTCGAGTGGTGCAGGCATGACTCGCAACCCCGGAGATCTCGAGTCCCGTCTCGAGTTGTCACGATGTGGTCTCGAGTCGAGACCTTGATGGTCTCGAGTCCCTGAAGTCCGTTTCGAAGTTGCTTGGTCCAGGTCTCGAGTCGCAACCGTTGCGGTCTCGAGTTGTAGCTTCGTGGTCTCGAGTCGAAACCAGAAGTCTCGACTCGTTTATAAGCTGATTCTGGCACATCTGCCCGCATTGTACTATCCACAGAATTCTGATTTCATGCTTTTGTGTACTAACCAATTAAACCACACAAACATGTTTCCTTGTCTAAAACCTTACTCAAATGGATCAAACACAACCATTCAAATCTTCAAATCATATTCATATCACATTCAAACAGTTCATCATTTTAAATCAAACATGTTCATCTTATCAACCTATGTTCATTCATTCCACATAACCCCAAACCGAGTCACAAATCAGTCATCAACATTGGTCCTAAATCTAGCACATAGCCACCGGTTTTCATCCTTAGATTCAAGTGTATTTATGCATTTGTCATATGAATCTTGCACACCATTATTAACAACATTCTTATTCAATCTAACACATAACCAATATGTAGATCATTTTCAACCAAGAACATATAATCACTCGACATCCTTAACCGATCATCTACATTATTTACTCATACAAATTATTCATGGAAAACATTTAAGCAATGCATGCATATCATTTAACAATCAAGCTTCACAAATTCTAAAAGTGTGAAATGCTAACCGAATGGTGTTTGGTGTGAGAATGGCACGGAATCAACCGAAAGGAGGACCTTCGAGCTAGGACAAGGGCTTGATCTTTGCTACACTTGATCCGAGATAAGAGGAGAGAGTGGTGTTGCTAGGGTTTAAGGTTTTCTAGAGGGAGAGGATGAAGTGAAAGAGAGAGTGTAGAGGGGAGTGTGAGGGTTTTGGGTTTATATATTAGGTGGTGCACCCCAAGTGGGCTTCCGAGTGGGCTAAGGGGGGTTTGCGGTCCAACCGGCCCCAACTATCTACGGTTCACTCGAGACCGAGGGGTCTCGAGTCATGGTCTCGGCCCACTAGTATTTATACCCTTATATATATATATATATATATATATATATATCATACACACAACACATAGCATAACAAGTTAATCACAACTTTCATTTAATAATTCGTACGTACACATTGCTAATACAAGAGGGTTACTCGGGAAAACCCAAAGTGTCACACTTATCTCTTATTACATTCCCTTGTTCTAGTGCACACGCACTCCTTCCCGCTCCAGTATTTATCAAGATTACTCTTACCTCGGTTTCACATGCTCACCATTTATTTGTTTAGCATCATTCACTCATTTCACTCACCATATATGCCCATATGCAACTATCATTCATCATGTGAATTTATTTTATTTTTTTACATTCCACTTGTCTTATCTCAATTTAGAACGTGTACCTGGTTTATACTCGCCCTGATGTACTCCGTTGTCTCAAATCATCACTTGATTTAGGTTCTTTGCTGGCATGTTCTCTGTCATGCCTCCGAACCTTCCGCCAAATGCGGTCATCATATCATCCGAACATTTCTAATTTATCAATAATCTTGTTATTCAATGTTGCCCGTATTGTTATACGTGACATTCAATTATACTTAGTTTATAATCAATCCATGGTTAGGCTTTATACTACTTAATCGTCTTTTACCAACACTAGACATCTCGAATCTGAAATGTTTATATCAATTGTCAAACATTTCGTTTCATTATCATTTGCATCTTTCATTTTGATTTAGCCAAGTTTGTAACTTGCTTAAACCATTCGTGTTTAGTGCACTTTCTGGGTTTGTGTGTATTAACACACTCCTCCCATGCACTTAAATTCAAATACTTTTCCTAATTGTCTTATTACAATCTACTCATATAAATAATTCTTACCGAATGATCGATCAAGCTTGAACCGAACACACTTTGTTGACAACCTTGAGCTCTGATTACCAACTTGTAACACATTAATAATATATAACATACATTTAGTACAAAAATTACGAGTTTACAAAAATCTTTTTGTTTTAAGATCATACTTGATCATAACATTCAAGTCTACATCCTACTAGATAGACTTTCAAAACATAATTTCAAGTGTTTACATGTCACTAAAACAAAATAGACAAAATGCGGAAGCTTTGTTTGGTGTGTTCGGTTCTTGACATGGCTTGATCATCCTCCGGGGTCTAAAGTGCATCTTTACCTATCATACAATTTCATTTAAATGATTAGAAATCAAAGCATTTGAACAAAATAATTAAACACGAGAAATTTTATATTTTGTTTTCAGCCCCTTGACCCGGCAGTGTCAAAAGTTCACCCGGCCGTGTCAGCTAAACATGTATTTTTCACAGCCCCTTCACCCGGCCGTGTCAAAAGTTCACCCACCCGTGTCAACTCTGCACCTTTATTTTTCACCCAATTTACATCCAAACCTATCAAAACTCATTTTAATCGCTTGGCGTTCGTCTCTTAACATGTCTAAGCTAACATCCATTACCCGGATCCATTATTCATACAGTTTACGCTCCTGTTACCCGGTTTACATTTTTCTTTATTTTGACTCGTTTGTTTACAAGTTCAACAACTTGTTTTGTGTCATCTCATGTCTTCGACCATTTTACCCAATCCCGGGTTTACCCACTATAGCGTTTCGCTCCCTTCAAGAGGGACACTTACGCAATAATCATCACACTTGTTTTCAAGGATTTAAACATGCTTTTCTAAAACATCTAACAAGTAAAAATTCCGAACTTTAATCCCTCTACAAGGGTTCATGTTTTTGCAACAAGTTAGCGTGTCCGCTTCACGGCTTACGCGTTGTTTATAACCAATCAACAAGTGTTGGCATTGACTTCGACGTTTAAAACTCAACTTGTTTTGACCCGTTTGGATGCCGAATGGAGACCACCATTTCAAGACATTCCAAACTCTATTTGTAACTCATGTTTTGACCCGTTTTATTTGTCAAGGGCACTTCATCACTTCCGTGACTTAATGGGTTTTCCTTTTGGCTAAATTCCAATACGACTAACTAGAATAAATAAATAACATAATGTAACGAAACCATAGGTCGCGTACCTTTAAAGCGCTCCTTTCGAATGCGTGTCTCCACCGGCTTGTCCACTTAACGATCCGGATTCCTTGCCTATAGAGTTCAACCAAATATTGTTTAGAACTCCTTTCTCAACTTATCACGCATAATTCATCCCATCATTCTAATATGCATTTTTATTTAGAATTTTCAATATTTAGCCTTCTTTTAGGCATTTCATCAAACACCTAAAGGGCATTATTTTACTAAACCCACAATCAAATCTCATGACTATTTATTTGGCCAAATTTTAACATCCCTTTCAATTATATTATGTCAAGCATGCATACTAACATCAGAATCATCTCATAGAAATCAAGTGACACCACTTTTGGTAGTCACAATTCTTGTGTTCATCCTATTTCTACAAAACCCATTTAACCTATAATGGATTATCATGAATTTCATAATTTGAACACAAATTCAGCAAGTTATCAACTAGGATTTACTCCTAGACATGTTTTCCGTTACAAACTTTATCTAAACATTAAATAATCAAGCTCTGATTTCGATTTCACAAATCATCAAGATTTTGAGATGGAACTAAATGATGAAATTTAACATTCCTTATGATCCTTTCACCGAGGTGATCATGAATTTGTTCTTGGATTTTGATTTGGGTTAGATTTACCCCTTTAATTTGTTGATTTTATGCTTGTTAGGGTTTGAGCTAGAGGCTTTTGGCTTCTCTGGAGAGTTCGACCAGAACACATACTTAAAGTGTGTGTTTTGATGTCTAATGTTTTAATTAGAGCAAACTTGTTTCAAGTTTGCTACAATTACCAATCCCATTTTCGGGGTGTTACACGCGTGTGCATTGTGTAATTAATAGATAATCACCAGGAAATCACAAAGGAAAACCCTAAAGTTGCAATGTGAGAAATCCTTTTTTTTTGCAAACTATTTTTACAAAACCTCAATTGTTTTCAATTATATTTAACAGTGATTGAGTATTTGTATTCTACATTTATCGTCGGTATGTTGGGGTTTTGTATACAAAATTTGTTACTACACTATGAGTAGTAACATGACCACAAGTCAGGTTGACAGTACCGTGGGTGGTAATTAAAGTAGATGGAAACAAATGTAATTGCGAGATCGCCCTCAACACTGTAAAACTGATTTACCTGTCTTGATTAAATTGGGATTCACTCACCAGTATTTCCCACTGACAAATTGTTTTTAAATGCATTTCAGGTAACAAAATGTGAAAGCCAAATAGAAGCCAGCTGGACAACACTGAAGGCTTGGAAAAGTGGCTATAAAAGTTACCTAAATAAAGAAGATATTTTATTTCAATAAAATAGGGTTTATCCCAATCAACCTGTTTGTAACGAAAACTTGGGTTTTATCCCAATATGGGTATTATTATAAAATGTGGTATTTTACTCTGATAAATATTTCCTAACTTCGGTCCTGATGTAATTCCCACTGCCAAATAATGATAAACACCGATACCACCATCTCTGAGTAGGCTGCGGCCGCCTGCCTCCCCAGGCAGGGGTCGGGGGTTACGACACACGGGGCCGTGTAACTCTACTATTTTCAGCTATAAATAGTGGTGCAACTCATCCCTTGGCAAACCACTTCTCTCACACCTGCACCATTCCACTACCACAATACCACCATCATCCACCACATTCATCCATCATCCATCCTCAGAGTGTGTGTAGTAGTCTCGAGATCCAAGATTGATCGTAAGAGTTTTTGTCAAACAAAGGCCATGCTTGGATAATCTCTTACATCACTTGGTGAAGACAAATCATTTATGTATTAGCTTTGATTTCCAAGCATTGGTAACTTTTTAATTGGGTATGTATTAGTGACTTTAATAACTAGTTTTTTATATTGAAAGTGAACTTTATTCAATCATCTGTTCATGTTTTGTTGATTCACTCATTCGTGTCTTTACGGTCTATATAAAGTGCGTTAACTGCTTGGAAGGGGGTTAGAAGGGCGGTTTGGGTAAAGTTCTTACCTCGTTCAGTGTATAGATCATGCGAGGACGAGGATCTGATTCAAGCTTATTAGGACTTCCTTTGAGGCAGATAACATCAAATCGGGGGAAGTAAGAACGGCTTAAATCCCTTATAAATAAACTACTATTAAAACTTTAATAGTAGCGTTGCCTCCAAAAGACGGACATGCCACACTTTGCATCAAATCGGGGGAAGTAAGAACGGCCTTGTGAGACTGTATCCCTGTTGACCCAGACCAATATGGTATAGGGTAGCGTTGCCTCCAAAAGAGGGACATGCCACACTTTGCATTAATAACATACTTAATTATCTTTCAATATTCCGGCCTTACAAGACTGCATCCATGCTGACTCAGACCAATGTGGCTAAGGGTAGCGTTGCCATCAAAAGTGGGACATGCCATTATAACTAAGATAATCTCTTAAAAAACCAAAAGTGCAAAAATCATCAAAGGATACATAAATAATGATTTGGAATCAAGTGATTCTATCTTGTCGATTTGTTTCTTAACTTATTTAGTTTCTTTATTTTACTTATTAAATAAATATTTGCTTAAAATTTAATAAGATTAGACGTCAACAATGGGTGCACTTGCTCTAACATGTTGTAGAGAGTGATAGTGTCGTATCGTGTTTTATAAATTTAAAACTAGATAAAAGAGTAAAGTGGGTACTTAAAATATAGTAAAAATTCAAACACGCTCGCAAACACGTCATTGTTCCTGATCACATCTACAAAGGGACGTACCTGATCCGAGATACTTCGTTTTGCGGCCATTCCTAAGTGAAGTCTAGCGCACTTACATGTACTAGGGCACACAGAAGAAAGCAGAAAACAAACAAACAAAGAAAATCCAAAACTAAGACTAACTAAAACCTAATTAAGCGGTTAAACTATTACTAATAGGATAGATATAAAATAGTGATGTGTCCCCGACAACGGCGCCAAAAACTTGACTTTCTTAGATAGTAACAATAAAATTGACATAGAACACAACTGAGTTTTAAGGATAAAAACTCTAATACTAACTACACATGTTCTAGTCAAATTCTAATCGATATAGACCCAACAACATCAATCAGAAGTGGTATCGGTATTCATGTACACTTTGAGCATGTCACCACTTTATTTCTTTGGGGTTTTCTATCTATGTAAAACATGTGTTGATATACTTTTTAGCATTTCATTACCATATTTTTTTCATTCTCAAGCGTTATATGTGTTAATAATTCTAATACTGCTCTAATTAAGCTTATATTTATTTTGTAGTTTTTTGTATGAAACAACTTTATAATAAAAAAATTAAGTAAAATAATTGAATATATGATTTTTGACATAGGTTTGGTTATGATGGGCTTTTTTGGTCTATTTACGATTTTAATACTGGATCGGGCCCTTTCAAGCCATCCATAATTGAACTTTAGAGTGTTTATTCAGTGGTTCACAAATAATCGATAATTACAAATGTGTTATCCTCTAATGTTATATTTCAACATGACAATACATGTTGGAGAGTTTGTTTGTGTGTGAGAAAGAGAGAGACACAAAGAAAAATTTAGATAAAATAAAAAATCACAAAGGCCACAGGTAAAATGTTCCTAAGTAGGCACACTTTTCCCTCTTTAAACATTAAAGGCAACGCCTAGTACCACAATAACAAAAGCCACGCGTACATTGTACGAATCTCATATCACAATTATGACAAATTATTTCACACTCGGGATCGTATTGACACTTAGGAACACTTGGAAGATTCATGGAATCTCTTACCTTGTGAGGCAGCTTTGAAGTAACAGAAAAACCTGTTGATCATCATAGACATCAAAATTATATCAATAAATCTGTAAAAGCTTAACTTCTTTTGGTGTTAATTTTTTCCATTCCACCTTTAGATAAAAACTAGAGTCCTTTTTATTACTTTTTGTTTAAGAAGAGTGAATGACTACAAACCTGACACTGATGTAAGGAATAATTAAGAATATCATGGTGAGAACTTTCGCCATTTATATAAACTATGTTCAAATTGTTTCTTATCGAGGTACTATATTCTACCAAAATGGGATGGTGTAACAACCCGCACCTTCGTGCGTTGTTACTACTCGATACACTCGTTACGCCTAGCACCGGAGATTCAGATCATAATGAAACTATATCAGATATATCGCTAAATCGAAGTATAATCGAATAATTACGCGTATTCTATCGCTATTACAACCCTATTTTCATAAATTATAACACTCACGATGATGTTGAGTGAGGACTTAATCTACCCTCCTCGATAACCTTGAGGTGTCAAAACGTAAACAAGCAACGCTAACAAAGACTATCGGGTGAGTACCATGTCTCCAGCCATCGTGACGATGACGGCAACACGAGCAAGTAGTGCCCCGATAATCATTGTGGCTCATCACATCGAAGAACGCACTCGAAGGCACGCGTAACTCGATCATTACACCGAGAAATGGGATATATAGATGCGTATATGCGACCCTTTTTGTGATTAATTATGATAAATAAATAAATAATAATATAAATATATGAAAACGTGGCCCAAACTATCACAACGCGCCAAAAACGAGGATCGAAAGGCTTCCGTACAGACGGGCCAGCCAAACGGCTGGGCCAGTCGATCGAACGGACCAGCCGAATGGCTGGGCCGGCCGATCGAACAGGCCAGCCGATCGGCTAGGCCGGCCGATCGGCTGGGCCGACCGATCGGACAAGCCAGCCATTCGGCTGGGCCGGCTGATCGAACAGGCCAGCTGATCGGCTGGGCCGGCCGATCGGATAGACCAGCCGATCGGCTGGGCCGGCCGATCGAGTGGGCCATCCGATCCAGGCCACCTCTCCTCCTTCTTCCTCCCTTCTTGCCTATAAATACCCCATTCACCTCCCAAACACTTGTTGTTACTGTTGCTGCTCGACCAGGACGTTCTTGACCACTTTTCTCTCGATTTCTCCCGATTCTTGTAGTTTTCAACCCAAATCTTGTACTTCTATAATCTATATTCAATCCTACACCTTTCTACCTTTCAAATTCCAACTTTCAACCGTGAAATCTCTGGATTTTAGGGCAAGCTAGGGTGATGTCACCATGAAGTTCTTATGAACTTCAAGAGAAGTGTCATCCCAAGCAAGAATGACTCGGATCCAGGTGATTTCCATACGTTTTCGCATAAATCTCATCAAAATCCATGTTTTCTAAACAATAAATTGTGTGATTTCTATGAATATGGGATGTTTCAAGGATGATGTCATCATATGGTTCACATGAACTTCAAAGGTGACCTCGTTCTTACCATAAACAGCTCGGATCTAAGTGATTTTACATGTTTTCATAACAATCTTACCCAAATCTATGATTACCTACGCAAGCTGTGTGTGTTATGGGTTAAACACAGGAAAGACCATCAAGAACGGCCAAATCTGATGGAACGGGGTGATTCCTGGCCGTTAGAACGAGTCGGAATTGATGGGATTTCAGTTGTTTAAAACACAACGACACCCCACCTCAGTCAATCACCCGAAAACTTTTTAGAAACCCATCAAGTGTGTCATGATCAGGACAACAAACGAGACTCAACCGACCAATCGGACAGTATGCTAACCGATCGGCTAGCAAGCTAACCAATCGAACAGCATGCTAACCGATCGGCTAGCCTACAACCGATCGGACCAACACGTCCAGCCAACCGAACAAGCCACTTGATCGAACAAGCCGTTCGATCGAACAACCTGTTCGATCGAACAACCCATTCGATCGAGTGACCCATTCGAACCACCCACCAATCCAATCAAGCTTTGAAAATTTCGTTTAACGCGCCATCAAACGCTCATGTAAACAGTCTGTAACCAGGATAATTCAAACACAATCTCGACCGATCCAAATCAAGTCGTGTTCACACGTCAACTACGCACTGTGAGTATACTTGACCCTTTTTATCGAATTTTGGGTGTAACATACGTTCCTTATAAATCGAACTTATCAAACGAATGATTCAAATTGTCAAATTATCACTTGCGAATAACTGTTTGCATAGATATACGTGATGCTAGTTGCATGTATGCTAGGACTTATACTCGTGACGTCCCACCACGACTAGTATAGTACTATTGCGCCCGACGGGGTCTAGTTATGCAATCGAAGAGTCGAGCATCGAGGACTTAGCTGGTAGTATCAGTTTTGTGAGTATATATGTCGTGTATTACGTTTATGCATATGGAAATTCGCAGCACTTTTTAATCTATTATTCTATTACATATCAAACATGTATACTCGCCAATACTTTTGTATTGACATTATTTTAACGTATGTTGCAGGACTAGTTGAAGGCTACATCAAATCCAACTAGGAAGTCTAGAAACTCACCTAAAATCTAGGTTGTCGGATTTGAATTGTTCGAGAGGACAAGAAATCTGTGATGACTTATGTGATTGTATTATTTGTTAGTATGGGATAACGAATGTAATAAATATTATCGCAATATAGTTGTTATGGATTCTCTTGAGCAATCTGATTTGCCTAGTGCCGTGCCCCGATGATTCCGCCATCGGTTGGGGTGTGACAGATTGGTGTCAGAGCCATAACTATAGGGAATTAGGCAAGACTCGACCTAGTCCGGGTCGACGTCTTAGAGAACGACCTAGTCTATAGTCTAAGCACCCACAGACCGCCTCGTACGAACCCAGTAGGGTTTGTATTGCGCCTACCTGATGCTTCTGATCGAAATTGCAAAAAAAAAAAAACTATGACTTTGTGTGAACCCCGCATACTACAACTTCTCACGAAGAAGCCTTTCCTAAGGCTGGAATACTACTTAGCCTTTCCTAAGGCGGACATAATACACATGTTTTCGAAAATACTCACATCTCACAACCGAACGATCCAGTCGAGACCAGGTGTGAAAACCAGTAACTCTTGATAGGATTGCTCACCCAGCGCATTTTTCTAGCACGAGAATCTTTCGTTGAGTTAGGAGTGACATCCATACCTCGACGAAAGCCTCCCTTTCGAAATTCTAGTGGAACTCTCGGATTCATTCGATGGGCGTAACCACAAATTGGGAACGAAATTGTTAAGTCAGGGGTGAAACCCGTACATTAATGAACCGTTCCACTCCCTAAAATATTTTTCAAAAAGCATTCACTAGGGACTCGACCATCACAATGACTCGAGCCACGCGATGACTTGGAGGATGAATGCCATGAGCTGCATCCCAGTGGAGGCATAAATCTTCAGAGTCAACGCGTGTGCACGAACTTGTTGGGTGTGATTCAGTTACCTTGGGTAGTCGACGCCTAAACACCCGAGGCACTCCGAGTACTTTACTAAGCCTATGACTCGTCGGATTTTATGATTTGATGAACTCAGTTACGTTTTATGTGTTTAATTGCGATCATCCATGTTCGCTCCCTGTTTTACAAAACGCACAACTCGCACAGCCATCGCAATCCAAAACGAAGACCGAATGTTCGCAACAAAACTAATGTCTAAATTGCCCGATTTCTTTCACATTTTCTCTCCCTCAACGCGTCCTCGCGCACTCTAAACTAAAATATATGTGTGTAAGTATAAACTACTACTATCTATATCTAAGTGCAATCAAGACATTGTGTGAGAATCTAGGAAGTTTCGCGTCTCCTATGTGGCTCCTATGTGAAGTCTATTTATATTGCACGTTACAAGTTTCGACCGCGCTCAATCGCATCGTAAACTCGAAATCATTATGATCGAATCTCATTCCAAATCTCTCTCTCTATCTCTGTCTAGATGCCTTCCGACAACTCTATCTCGAAACGAATAGCTAGGAGAAGAGCCAAACGAAGCGCCGATAAGAGGATTGCCTCGCTTGTGACCAAGGAAGTGGTCAAGCTCATTCCTCAAATTGTCGCTCAAGTGCACTCTCTCAGCAACGCTCGAGCCGCAAAGGACTCTAAGACGGAAGAGCCGCAATCTACTTTCCTCTACAAACACTTCAAAGCCTGTGACCCGATGGAATTCACAGGTGAAGGAAGTGTGACCCAACTACTCCAGTGGTTCGATTCTATCGAAGTCATCCTTCGACAAAGTGGGTGTCCCGATAGTTTCCGTACTACTTGTGCTACCGGGATATTTCAATCATGAGCACTCGACTGGTGGACCGCCGAACGCAACAAACGTGGGATCTCCGCGGCTTACGCCCTCTCTTGGGACGAGCTAAAGGAACTCATGAAGGAAGAATATTGTAACGCCCTGCGTTTTCAAACTTCCTACATTTAGAAACCTTACGTGAAATTCTAACTTTGGAAATCTTGTGTTCTTATAACCATTCTTTCATTGTAATCGTTGTAAAATACGGAACTTGCTTCGTAAATAAAACTTGTACATTACACTTTTTACCTAGTTAAATCATGTTTTATTTCATATTTCACCTTGTTACAAGTTAGGGGAAACATTGTTGCACATTATTACACAACTTAACTAACAAAATTACTCATTATAATGTTTTAAAAAAAATAAAAAAAATAAAGAAATATGGCAGCCCCAATTCAGCAAAATTCAGCCCATATAGTTGGGTTTTGTGGGCTAGTTTCAAGGTGTAACCCCTTCTAAACACTTCCAAAGCCCAACCCATTGAAACCCTAATCCTTCCCCCTATAAATACCACTTATAACCAGCCTCCCTACCACTTTTGCGACCCTAAAAACTCACAAAACATCCACCAAACCGTAGCTGAAAGCAAGGGTTCGAGTAGATTGACACCCCTTCACGAAAATGAGCATAACTCACTCAATTCTTATCCGATTCACTCGATTCTTTTTCCTACTTGCTTGTATAATCATGGGGTTCGATTCCTAGACTTCTCCTTGGAGAAATCAGACCTGGAAATGCCCCGAAATAGTCCATAAACTTTCTGTTTGTTTTTGTGTTCATCAAAAACTTGTTTAAACCTATGCAACTTGTGTCTAACACATCTCATACCTATGTCCTAATGCTTACAACTTATCCCATGGTTGGTTAAGCTTAAAAACAAGGTTGAGACATTTAAAATCAGAGGATTAAACCTCATAAACTTGGTGTTTTGTTTAGGGTTTTTAACCCACAAGTCATGTCAAACTTTGTCTTTGATACATGAGTGATTATGGAACAACTTGGGTTGTCCAAACATACAATCCTCACATGATTTGATGATTTCTCTTAGTTAGTGTGTATATTTCTTATTCTTTATTGTATGTTCATGACCCTCCTTGGTTGTTTTTTTTACATCAAGTGTAGTGGTGAACACATAGAGGTGCCTAAATGGAAGACTTGATCTTCCTACCTCCTACATGACTTCTATGACATTTAGAGGTACCAAAATGAAGATTTTAATCTTCTACCTCATGCTTGAACTATTGGACATATATTATATAACCTAAATATATTATTCGAATAATCGAATCTTTGATGATGAACTAGTGTTCATATGTCGGGGTACTAGATTACATCATCCTAGACTATGATAACTTGTCACGATTCTAATGGAACCTTGTTCCATGAAAACATCTAAACTCCTTCGAGTTTCCTAGTGTCAAGAACAAGCATCATATGTACTAAATGATTATTTTCCATGTTATTCTCATATCTTATTTTTATGTTGTTTTAAACACCGAATCTCGACTCTAAACATACTTGAACCTTAACCCTTATACATTCGGACTCTAAATCTCTACTCGTCAACAATTGGATAATCGGAAAACATATGCAAACTTTGTGAGTATACTCGTACTTTTCCCCTTTTACTTTTACCACTTTTGGGGTGTAACATGTTTACCTATTGAAACTTACACATGAACTTTTGTCTAAACACACGAACATTCCTATAACAATGCTTGTATATGTGATGGCTTGATACTTTAAATTTGGGTGATTCTTATGTGTTGAACTTATCATTAACTTCGTACGAGCCAAACCTTGACATATGTAGCGCTATAGGATTAACGACCCGCCTCTACTGAAACTTTGGTTATGTCATGAGCAAGTTGCGTTTTCTTGGTTTGATATGTTAGACACATGCCATGTTTAAATGTTTATCTTGAATCACATGCTTGCTATGAGGAATTGTTCAAACTTATCTTTTGCTATGTACGTATCAAACTTGTATACTCGCCTTTGCTTTTGCATTGAACTTTATTTTAAACATGTTACAGGTTGATGAGGACGATGCTAAGAAAAGAAGTAGCGTTGATGCCTAGATACACATATAGACGTTAGGGTTTAATATGTTGTATCAAATTTGTTATGTTATCATGTTGTTATGTTAAACTTGTTGTATTTGAATTTCTTGTAATGTTGACTATTTGAAGTTATGAAATGAAATGAAATTTGGAATTTCTAAATATTGTCACAAATAGCGTTATGATGTCTCTAGCAATCTTCACACTTCGTCTCATCTCGATGTTTCCGCCATTGGTTGGGGTGTGACAGATTGGTATCAGAGCCATAACTATAGGGAATTAGGAAAAGTAGGAATGCTTTAGCCTAGTCTATAGTTTTAGAACCTTATTCGTATGCTTTGCTTGGACTACTACATGATACTTTATTTGTTACTTATTTATGCTCTTTTAAACATGTATGTTACTCATGTGTAATATTCGACATGTTATTCTTACGCATTAATGCTTGTTTTATTATGTGTTAACACTTGTTTCGTTGTTCGATTCTTTATGTGTTATTCTTGACATATTTCTCTATGTGTTAATACTTGTGTTATTTCATTATTTAAGTATCATCCTTGATATGCTTTCTTATGTGTTTATACTTGTTTGTGTATCTCCTTCGACATACACTTCCCTCATGCATTTTACTCGATTATTCTAAATCCGACAACACTCATATTGTACAAATGAGACGAATTCACCAAAATAGGCGTGAAACCCACAATTTGGTGAACGACTCTCAATCTACCTATTCTTTTTTTTTTACACGAGATATCGCGATTAAGCTAGGAGTGAAATCCACATCTTAATGGTAAATCTCAAATTTCAAGTTCTAGTGGACCCTCGTCAACACGTCGAAATTAAATTTTGACCCGACGAGTACCAACCACACTTAGGATACGAAATCGTCAAGTTAGGGGTGAAACCCGCACCTTGTCGACTAGTTCCACTCCTTGGCATTTTTTTCATAAATCCCGCCAAGTCTCGAAATTTCGATTGATTTGGGACATGTAGTAACCGGAAGGGTAAATACCGTTAACCGACTTGTCGGCGAGAGTATTTTACCTATTAGGCCAAAACATGCTCCTCAAATTCAAAAGACTTTTCGACCACTTTGGTTAGTCAAAGTTCCGTTTTGGAACACTCCAAACTTTGGTCAAACATGTGTTTCTATTGTTCATTTATACGATGCAATCTTTCAACCTCGAGTTTACCTTTGATTTCTCTTTTCACACGCACAACATATCGAACCTTTTCGATACATTTATATATGCATGATTTTCATATAATTTAAATTCATATTCCTTGTAACAACTAGTGGAGAGGTATCATCGAGATTGGAGTGACTTCCTTAGCTTGACGATTGACTCCACCCCTCTTCCCTTAAAACGACCTCACCAACGAGTTAGGGGTGATTCCCTTACTTAGGTGACCGTTACCCAAAACTTCTCTTTCAAAATATTTTATTATGCAAACCCGATCATGTTTTATACCTAAATCATTTATCATTATTCAAAATACCTACTTATACCGATTTCAAAATACATTGTTTATCAAACGTACTTCTTATTCTACCATCCATTTTCACTCAAATCATATACACAAGATTCTTAATCATGTCTTTACCGTTTTACTACATGAATTTCCAAACCTTACGAAATGCTACCTATCAATTTAATCGGTCTAATGAATCTCTTGCCCATGAACTTCACATCTGATTTATTAACTGAAACACGTTCACATTATATCATCATACTAGAGACTTCCACTCTTAATCGAAATCAAACTAACCTTTCTCAATTACTTATAAGACCTCATAGATGTTATATGACCGTTTACCAAATACTCTTTCCAACATCAATAAATCCTTTGTTAAAATTATTTTTAAACAATCACTAAGTTCTTTTACTAAATTTCTTTTCTAAGGGTCGACGTTTTCACAAGAACTTTCAAAGTTCAAAATTTCATGTTTTGATGCAAATGAAACAAACCCGTTATTTAAAAAAAAAAAAAAAAAAAAAAAAAAAAAAAAACCTTCTCTACAACGCTTAACTCGTCATCCAAATTTCAAAACACGTGGGCTAGAAGACTTCATGGGGACCGACAATTTTCAACATACGTGAACTCCTTTTTTTTACAAAAGTAGCATTTCAATCATTACAAAATACGTTAAGCATGACCAATGAGTACTTTATGTTCCTTTACATATACAAACTATATTCTACCTTTCAAACCAAGCTCAATCTAATTTCGATTCGACAAACTCAACGTTTTGTTTAAACAACTATACATGCACATCATCATACACATTTTAGACGATATCTCGCGATAACATCATTTATATCGTTCGTATCTACATACTTAACCTTTTTTTTTTCTCCGCAATGTCTCAACGTACACCATATACGCAATATTTATTTTTCATACCTACACCTATGTTCATACGTTTTATGCTTGTACTCATACACATACTACTTATACGTTTTACGCTTCTACTTGTACACATACTACTTACACGTTTTATGTTTATGCTCATACATTCATGCATATTCATACTTAAACTTATGCTCATACTTTCATCCTTACTCATGATTCGTACATTCGTACCTATACGCGAGCGTAATCCGAGGGATTCGCTTACGTGGGTCCCATACATGCTTAAACATAAACATGCTTACATACGACATTCTTCTACGTACACATTCTTATTTTCAAATTCATGTATACCTTGATTCATACATAACTAGTACAAGCTATGCGGATCATGCGACGATCAGTATAATCGCGGGTGCACACGGGATTATAGTGATAGGCGTATGAGAACCATAGAGTGTACTACTGTGTATGGTAAGACACGGAACGTAACATGACCCCGAGTAACGAAACGGACGTAATGTGGTTAAAACATGGTGGATACGCCGCTGGTACTTCCTATATATAAGTGTTTTCACCATGTTACCAAACTTTCGTAAAACGTGCCATGAGAAATTCAGTGTGTTGCAGACCTTTTGGACCTAATACAACTTCACGCAACTCACAAACGCATTATATCCGATTATTCATGACGAGACTTCATCCTTAACACACTACGTTCATCTATCCAACACTTATGCTATTCACATACTTGTACTCTTTAAGAGCCATTCGTTCATTCTATACTCGTATTATTTTATACAAAACTCGTTCGCAATCCAGCTTGTTTAAACATTTGAGTCCTAACTTACCTCATTACCTATAAAATAGCCTCCCTATTCTTGATTCTTGTGTAACTATACTTAGTATCTCTCTATTGCTTTATTTAAAGTAACAAACCTTTTCGTTCCTCTCAATAAACAGGTTTTACGAAAGTATGATTTTTTTTATACTATCCTTAAAAACTTCCCCTTGCAAATCTACCTTGATGTTCTCCAAAATTTGGTACTTTTCAAAACTTTCAAACTTCCCAAGTTTCAATTCTTAATGATCACCTTTATGCCAAAAACTCTTTCAAGCCTTCCTCTTGAATAAATTTCGGGACGAAATTTCCTAAAGGAGGGGAGACTGTAACGCCCTGCGTTTTCAAACTTCCTACATTTAGAAACCTTACGTGAAATTCTAACTTTGAAAATCTTGTGTTCTTATAACCATTCTTTCATTGCAATCGTTGTAAAATACGGAACTTGCTTCGTAAATAAAACTTGTACATTACACTTTTTACCTAGTTAAATCATGTTTTATTTCATATTTCACCTTGTTACAAGTTAGGGGAAACATTGTTGCACATTATTACACAACTTAACTAACAAAATTACTCATTATAATGTTTTAAAAAAATAAAAAAATAAAGAAATATGGCAGCCCCAATTCAGCAAAATTCAGCCCATATAGTTGGGTTTTGTGGGCTAGTTTCAAGGTGTAACCCCTTCTAAACACTTCCAAAGCCCAACCCATTGAAACCCTAATCCTTCCCCCTATAAATACCACTTATAACCAGCCTCCCTACCACTTTTGCAACCCTAAAAACTCACAAAACATCCACCAAACCGTAGCTGAAAGCAAGGGTTCGAGTAGATTGACACCCCTTCACGAAAATGAGCATAACTCACTCAATTCTTATCCGATTCACTCGATTCTTTTTCCTACTTGCTTGTATAATCATGGGGTTCGATTCCTAGACTTCTCCTTGGAGAAATCAGACCTGGAAATGCCCCGAAATAGTCCATAAACTTTCTGTTTGTTTTTGTGTTCATCAAAAACTTGTTTAAACCTATGCAACTTGTGTCTAACACATCTCATACCTATGTCCTAATGCTTACAACTTATCCCATGGTTGGTTAAGCTTAAAAACAAGGTTGAGACATTTAAAATCAGAGGATTAAACCTCATAAACTTGGTGTTTTGTTTAGGGTTTTTAACCCACAAGTCATGTCAAACTTTGTCTTTGATACATGAGTGATTATGGAACAACTTAGGTTGTCCAAACATACAATCCTCACATGATTTGATGATTTCTCTTAGTTAGTGTGTATATTTCTTATTCTTTATTGTATGTTCATGACCCTCCTTGGTTGTTTTTTTTACATCAAGTGTAGTGGTGAACACATAGAGGTGCCTAAATGGAAGACTTGATCTTCCTACCTCCTACATGACTTCTATGACATTTAGAGGTACCAAAATGAAGATTTTAATCTTCTACCTCATGCTTGAACTATTGGACATATATTATATAACCTAAATATATTATTCGAATAATCGAATCTTTGATGATGAACTAGTGTTCATATGTCGGGGTACTAGATTACATCATCCTAGACTATGATAACTTGTCACGATTCTAATGGAACCTTGTTCCATGAAAACATCTAAACTCCTTCGAGTTTCCTAGTGTCAAGAACAAGCATCATATGTACTAAATGATTATTTTCCATGTTATTCTCATATCTTATTTTTATGTTGTTTTAAACACCGAATCTCGACTCTAAACATACTTGAACCTTAACCCTTATACATTCGGACTCTAAATCTCTACTCGTCAACAATTGGATAATCGGAGAACATATGCAAACTTTGTGAGTATACTCGTACTTTTCCCCTTTTACTTTTACCACTTTTGGGGTGTAACATGTTTACCTATTGAAACTTACACATGAACTTTTGTCTAAACACACGAACATTCCTATAACAATGCTTGTATATGTGATGGCTTGATACTTTATATTTGGGTGATTCTTATGTGTTGAACTTATCATTAACTTCGTACGAGCCAAACCTTGACATATGTAGCGCTATAGGATTAACGACCCGCCTCTACTGAAACTTTGGTTATGTCATGAGCAAGTTGCGTTTTCTTGGTTTGATATGTTAGACACATGCCATGTTTAAATGTTTATCTTGAATCACATGCTTGCTATGAGGAATTGTTCAAACTTATCTTTTGCTATGTACGTATCAAACTTGTATACTCGCCTTTGCTTTTGCATTGAACTTTATTTTAAACATGTTACAGGTTGATGAGGACGATGCTAAGAAAAGAAGTAGCGTTGATGCCTAGATACACATATAGACGTTAGGGTTTAATATGTTGTATCAAATTTTGTTATGTTATCATGTTGTTATGTTAAACTTGTTGTATTTGAATTTCTTGTAATGTTGACTATTTGAAGTTATGAAATGAAATGAAATTTGGAATTTCTAAATATTGTCACAAATAGCGTTATGATGTCTCTAGCAATCTTCACACTTCGTCTCATCCCGATGTTTCCGCCATTGGTTGGGGTGTGACAAATATTGTCCTCCTCACGAAGTCCAGAAGCTAGAAAACGAATTTTGGGAAATTAAGCAAACCGAAGGTGACAATGCTGGCTATACAGCAAGGTTCAAGCAGCTTAGTGCAATCTGCCCAAGTCAAGTTGACACTCCAAGGAAAGCCATCGCGAAGTACCTCCGCGGCTTACCTGAGAGTGTGGGTGATTTTGTCGAAGCTGCAAGACCTGCTACCATCGAAGAAGCCTACCGTCTAGCTGCAGAAATCAACAGCAAATGAATCTTGGACGGGTTCTTCTCCAAGAAGCATGTCAAACAAGCTCATCAAGCAATCATCATCAACTCGTCCGACGATTCCTCTAGAGAATCGGTCGATGGGTCATCTGACAGCTCCTCGGAAAGTTCTTCTAAGGATTGCTCCGACAATGTCTCCGCCAAATCATCAGGCGAATCCGACAACGACACTGTATCATCTCAGGAAGCACAACCTAGCCGCAAACGAAAGACCGTGAGCCCAGACTCTTCAACAACTGGACTGCCGCAACCCGAACCTCTCCGATCAGTCCCAGTTCAACCGAAACGTGCTTACAACGGGCCTTATCCCCTGTGTTTCACGTGCACGTATCATCACCCGCCAGAAGCAAATTGTCGCTATTGCACAACTTGCAACTGGTATGGTCATCATACACATCGCTGTCGCGCAGGACCGCAACTTTGAAGGAAATCAGCAACAACCGCAGTCTCCGCAGGTGTCCTCCACAGCAACGTTATTTTGCTTCTAATGTTGTTGTAAAAATACGATTTATCGCTATCGATTTATTTTATGTGAGGAGCTTATTTCATCTATCGTCGCATGTGGACTCTATTTCTCTTATATTCGAGCACCGTCTAAACGCTAGCACTATGTACTATATAACGTATTTTACCCTTACAACACTTTTAGAATGAAGTACGATATACGTGCAAGGAACAACTAATCGCGGGTGCACACGGGATTATTTTGGTCAGTGCACGGAGATCGTAGTGAAGTTCTAATGGTGCCATAACGTTTAAAAGCATGGTCAAGGGTCTTAGCCATGTCAACAAAGCGTGACACCAAGGCACAGGGCATAAGTAGTAGGGGTAACGCAAGGTGTGCTTTACCATACTACCGAAGTTTCGTGAAGAAAGTGCCATGTGGAGTTGGACGTTATTAGACCTATTATAATATTATGATTATTTTGACACGATACAAACCAATCGCAAGGCCTAACAAAACAAAATCGCATCACTGCGAGACTTCTCGTAAGTCTGCGTACGCCACACAATTGCCACATCGATGGACTTAGGAAAGCTCACCCCGAAGAGCAATTGGAGCAACGCAAGACTGGTCGTAAGTCTACATCGTAACTCAATCGCAGTTTTGCCAGATCTATCTCGTAATCAAAATCACTCGATATGTGGCTCGAAATCACAATCGCGTCATGTGTTCATCTCGCAATCTCTAACGCTGGTTATGGATTATTGTGTGAACTTATACCGCCTGGTGTGGATCGCTTATTGTGGATCGGGGGACGAGTATCGAAAATCACTCGCCGCTTTTCGCTTAAACGCATTTCGCGCCTATTCCATCAACTCGATACTCTCACCGCGTGTCGCTATCACTCATCGATACTCGTGTTATCTGTGTTATGTTAGCACGCACGACCTCGCTTCACGAGACAAAACTAATAGGGTCGAAACATGGTGGTGTTTTAACTGTATTAGCAGACTTTCGTGGAAAAAGGGCCATGTGGGCTAGCAATGGTTACTATTGTGGTGTACTCAACTCAATCGAATCGCATATCGTTCGCAACGCAACGATTGTCGCTTATCAACTATCAGGGTCTATTGCCTATCGATATTCGGTTATCGCTTGGAAGTCATCGCAGTTGTGTAGAATTAGGGTACATGACATCGCTTCACGGGACAAAACTAATATGGGAAACATGGTGTTTTCCATATTATCAACTCTCGTGGAAACATACCATGGGGTTTTACGTGGGGATAAATCGAAATCGCATCTAGTCAAATCAAAAATCGCGTCATTCGCTATCGCTGATCAATCGTCATCTAACCCTGTGTGCCATATCAAAATAACAAAAACCCTCCCCATAGCGCGGGTGTGGACATCGATGCAGTTAGCACCACGCTATGAGGAGATTTTCCTAAATATCTTTGAAGATTAATCGATCATCGGTAAGTTTAAAACGTTATGGAATCGCTTTGTGTGTGTCATCGCTCTTGGTTATTCGAATCGTATTTTCTCACCGCTCCCGCTCGCCTAATCCTAATCGATCGCTCGTTTATCTAGACGCTCTTAATCGCTACTCTCATTCGCATCAACTCTTACGACCCTACTAATGGATTAATTTCGGGACGAAATTTCCTAAAGCAGGGGAGACTGTAACAACCCACACCTTCGTGCGTTGTTACTACTCGATACACTCGTTACGCCTAGCACCGGAGATTCGGATCATAATGAAACTATATCAGATATATCGCTAAATCGAAGTATAATCGAATAAATACGCATATTCTATCGCTATTACAACCCTATTTTCATAAATTATAACACTCACGATGATGTTGAGTGAGGACTTAATCTACCCTCCTCGATAACCGTGAGGTGTCAAAACGTAAACAAGCAACGCTAACAAAGACTATCGGGTGAGTACCATGTCTCCAGCCATCGTGACGATGACGGCAACACGAGCAAGTAGTGCCCCGATAATCATTGTGGCTCATCACATCGAAGAACGCACTCGAAGGCACGCGTAACTCGATCATTACACCGAGAAATGGGATATATAGATGCGTATATGCGACCCTTTTTGTGATTAATTATGATAAATAAATAAATAATAATATAAATATATGAAAACGTGGCCCAAACTATCGCAACGCACCAAAAATGAGGATCGAAAGGCTTCCGTACGGACGGGCCAGCCAAACGGTTGGGCCAGTCGATCGAACGGACCAGCCGAACGGCTGGGCCGGCCGATCGAGTGGGCCATCCGATCCAGGCCACCTCTCCTCCTTCTTCCTCCCTTCTTGCCTATAAATACCCCATTCACCTCCCAAACACTTATTGTTACTGTTGCTGCTCGACCAGGACATTCTTGACCACTTTTCTCTCGATTTCTCCCGATTCTTGTAAGTTTTCAACCCAAATATTGTACTTCTATAATCTATATTCAATCCTACACCTTTCTACCTTTCAAATTCCAACTTTCAACCGTGAAAACTCTGGATTTTGGGGCATTCTAGGGTGATGTCACCATGAAGTTCTTATGAACTTCAAGAGAAGTGCCATCCCAAGCAAGAATGACTCGGATCCAGGTGATTTCCATACGTTTTCGCATAAATCTCATCGAAATCCATGTTTTGTAAACAATAAATTGTGTGATTTCTATGAATATGGGATGTTTCAAGGATGATGTCATCATATGGTTCACATGAACTTCAAAGGTGACCTCGTTCTTACCATAAACAGCTCGGATCTAAGTGATTTTACATGTTTTCATAACAATCTTACCCAAATCTATGATTACTTAGGCAAGGTGTGTGTGTTACGGGTTAAACACAGGAAAGACCATCAAGAACGGCCAAATCTAATGGAACGGGGTGATTCCTGGCCGTTAGAACGAGTCGGAATTGATGGGATTTCAGTTGTTTAAAACACAACGACACCCCACCTCAGTAAATCACCCGAAAACTTTTTAGAAACCCATCAGGTGTGTCATGATCAGGACAACAAACGAGACTTAACTGACCAATCGGACAGTATGCTAACCGATCGGCTAGCAAGCTAACCAATCGAACAGCATGCTAAACGATCGGCTAGCAAGCTAGCCGATCGAACAGCAAGCTAACCGATCGGCTAGCCTACAACCGATCGGACCAACACATCCAGCCAACCGAACAAGCCACTCGATCGAACAAGCCGTTCGATCGAACAACCTGTTCGATCGAACAGCCCATTCGATCGAGTGACCCATTCGAACCACCCACCAATCCAATCAAGCTTTGAAAATTTCGTTTAACGCGCCATCAAACGCTCATGTAAACAGTCTGTAACCAGGATAATTCAAACGCAATCTCGACCGATCCAAATCAAGTCGTGTTCACACGTCAACTACGCACTGTGAGTATACTTGACCCTTTTTATCGAATTTTGGGTGTAACATACGTTCCTTATAAATCGAACTTATCAAACGAATGATTCAAATTGTCAAATTATCACTTGCGCAATAACTGTTTGCATAGATATACGTGATGCTAGTTGCATGTATGCTAGGACTTATACTCGTGACGTCCCACCACGACTAGTATAGTACTATTGCGCCCGATGGGGTCTAGTTATGCCATCGAAGAGTCGAGCATCGAGGACTTAGCTGGTAGTATCAGTTTTGTAAGTATATATGTCGTGTATTACGTTTATGCATATGGAAATTCGCAGCACTTTTTAATCTATTATTCTATTACATATCAAACCTGTATACTCGCCAATACTTTTGTATTGACATTATTTTAACGTATGTTGCAGGACTAGTTGAAGGCTACATCAAATCAAGCTAGGAAGTCTAGAAACTCACCTAAAATCTAGGTTGTCGGATTTGAATTGTTCGAGAGGACAAGAAATCTGTGATGACTTATGTGATTGTATTATTTGTTAGTATGGGATAACGAATGTAATAAATATTATCGCAATATAGTTGTTATGGATTCTCTTGAGCAATCTGATTCGCCTAGTGCCACGCCCCGATGATTCCGCCATCGGTTGGGGTGTGACAGATGGTCCTTTATATACTAAAGGGATGAAAAGATGGGTAGATATGTTAATTGCACTAATCATATCATATTATTATTACAGAATTAATGTTTTGTAACAAAATCATGTCCTATTGCTAATAAATGGTTTGTAACAATTGTGACTCCAGCTTGTAATGATTTAATGTCTAATTATTTTATTGTTTTAAATATGTTAATTGCACTAATCATATCATGTTATTATTACAGGATTAGTGTTTTGTAACAAAATCATATTATGTTGCTAATAAATGGTTTGTAACAATTGTGGCTCCAGCTTGTAAGCTTGTAATGATTTAAGGTACACTATATCAATGTTTTAACTTCTAGTAGATAATTATTACATAATTATGTTTAAATTTTAATTTGTCAATATATAAATTTTATTGAAAATAAAGTTGCATTAAAAATATGATATTTTTTCCTAACCGACCCGATACCGTCCGACAACATCGGTAACAATACTTGTATTTATTTTTATCATTTTCACTTTCGATATGAGTCAATTTGTATATATTTTGCTATTTTTGCACTACCAATATTGTACCTCATTATTGCCACGATGCTCAGTTTACTTTTAATTCATTTTTGATATTCGTATATTTGTGCATGTATCAAGTAATTTTTCTTGTTAAACAATCTAATATAAGTTTTGAAGTAAAATTAAAGTTCTGTCCTTTAAGTTTTAAATATATAAAAAAATTGTACGTGTCCTTTGGCTTTACTATTTACACATGATGACTTTCATTTGAGAATCTTGAATATTTTTTTATCTTTAAATTGGTTGTAATTATCTTATTTTGTTAAGTGAATACAAAAAGACCAAATTACCTTGAACTCTCTTTTTTGGCTAATAATAATAAAAATTAAAATATACTAAAAAAGAGTTGGATTACCAAACTATCATAAATCACTTGCAACATATTGATTATTATGAAAATTTAAGATCCCAAAGATGAGAACCTATTCATGGAAAATCACCAAACCATCATAAATCATCTACAACTTATTGATCCCACTAACCTAGAGGAAATGAACATCTTGTACTAGTTATCCCTGCTTAGTGTTAGAACCAACAATTTTTACAAGGAAACTACTAGGAAATTTCCAGAGTTGCATGGAAGGACAAAAGTAGGTTTGGATAAATTCAAAATTAAATGTTAGAGTAAAATGCCAAAATCATCCCTCAGGCTTAGGCCTGTTTGCCAGTTTCATCCAAAATAACCTTTTTTGTGCCAAACAGCCCATCACCTTTGGCATTTTTTTGTCATTTCCATCCAAACCACTAACTTAGTTTACTCTTTATGTTAAGTTGGAGGATATTTGGATGAAACTGGCAAATATAAAACCTAGGGGTGATTTTGGCAATTTACTCAAACTCTTTTTAGTTCCTTTTATTTAATTATTTTTGTCACATATATATAAAACAGAACATACATGCAGTTTTTATAAAAAAAAATAATAGTTTTGTCATATAATTTTTATAAATTTTCATCTAAACCACTAACTCAGATTATTTTTTCTGTTAAGGTGAAGGATGTTTTAAATTTTATAAATTATGACTGAAATTAATATCCATTTTTTATATAGATCATTTTTATAAAGAGAAAACAATATATAAAATAAATATCAATGGTGTCCAGCACATAACAATCGATTACAACTTTTAGTATTTAATCAAGTAAGTGTAGAGATAGAAAAAAATTGTAAAATGTTACATATTTTTAAATGTGTTGAGCACCTAAAAAATATGTTGGCCGAAATAAAATATTTATCTAATTAAGATTATGAGGGTAACTAACTAATATTTATTCCGAGTGGTTTGAGCAAAGAACCTTTTCGTTCATGGCATTATACTTACTATTTGGTGGGTAATTTTAAAGTTTGGTAACGATACGCTATTTGATAGGGGGTGGCTTCTGTTTTTTGATAGGAGCGAATTTAAAAGAATAGAAGATAAATTACAAACTTGGTATATATGAAGATTTTTTTATTTGACCTTTTTCTATAAGGTCACTAGCATTTTAGTTTTATAAAATTTAGAGGTTGGAAGTAGATTTTATTTTTATAAAACTGATATATATAAAATAAATTAGAAATTAATTTTTGTCTTACTTTATAAAATTTAAAAGATCCTTCACCTTAATAGAAAAAAAAATGAGTTAGTGGTTGGATGAAAATTTATAAAAATTATGTGATAAAATTATTAATTTTTTTATAAGAAGTGCATGTATATTTTGTTTTATATATATGTGACAAAATTAATTAAATAAAAGAAACTAAAAAGAATTTAAATAAATTGTCAAAATCGTCTCTAAGGTTTTATATTTGCCAGTTTCCCAAATATCTTTCAACTTAACAGAAAAAGTAAACTAATTTAGTGGTTTGGATGAAAATGGCAAAAATGCCAAAGGTGAAGGGGTATTTGGCACAAAAAAGTTATTTTGGATTAAACTGCCAAACAGACCTACACCTGAGGGATGATTGTGGCAATTTACTCTAAATGTTATAATTGTAATAGATTGGGTCATTTTGCTAGGGAATGTAGAAGTCAGATAAGTAGTTCTACACCTATGATAACCTATCCAAATCAAAGACCTCAATCTAGCAATCAGCAACACTTTTACCATACTTCCTAAAATACCCCTGGACTAGTGTTCAAAACACTTCACATTTTGCTCAATCCTTAAATCATGTCCCTGTGCAATATGTTCAAACCACGGTTCCGCAGGTCCAATATGTTCAAGTACCACTGTCACAGGTTCAAGCACCTCCAGCTACTATAGCACATGCACCTACAGAGACCAAACAACAAAGTTTCTTCACTCAAAGCTTTGTTGACCAGAGTAGTTTGCCTGAAGAACTCTCAAATGAAAATTTTGCTCTTATGGGAAAACCTGTAGAGGAACCTATGAATTTCTATTTCATGGCACTTGAATCTTTTGAAAAGGAAAATGATCTTGAAAAAGAAATGACTAAGATCAAAAGTCCCAAATCTATAAACTATGAATCCTAGAAATCTAAGAAATTAAATTCAGATTTTGAATGCCCTTTATTACAAAATTGATAGAGGGGCTTTCTAGATCTCAAAGAAATAATGAATTAAGACTCAAGAACTATCTGATTTGATGAGGAATTTAGAGAGAAATCGCAAATAGAAGTTCCAAGCCCTAGTTCTTCTTTTTCTTTGAATTCATGAGTTGCATAGGTTTTTTGAATGAATTGAGAGTGAGGGTTTGTGCCCAAAACAGTGAAATTTATTACTTAGATAAAGAGTTATTGAAAGTTTGGAAAGGATGCATAAGTTGTTACTGTTCTACGATGAAGATGATGATGATGATGGAAGTGGGTTTCGGGTTGTTTATGTTTAAAAAGAAAGCGGGCAGGTTATTATCACCAAATAGGCTTGTGGCTCAACGGTGTGCGTGTTGTGCGTTGTGTTCGCGCCCGAGCGGAGACTCGTGTTCAAATCCCGTCTCACGCTCGCAGCCCTTTTTAATGTTTTTCTTCTACACGAGTTTCAAAGAATTGCACAATAGGTCCCTCCACTATAATAACTCCCCTAACTATCACATTTAACTTAGTTAGTTAAAACTTAAATAGCAGTTAACTGAACTAAGCGTCTTTTGATTATAACATTATTAATATTTAAATCATTATATTATAACATAACATAATAAATAATAAATAAAAGAAAAAAGAAAAGAAAACTCCACTTTCATTTATCATGCGTATAATCTGGTTACATATGGGTCGGGTTCTAGGGATCCATTTTTATCGGATGTTACAAGTAATCTTGAAAAGGCTATTGAACGAAAATTAAAGGCTTGAAATATTAGCGGGGGTAACATAGAGACCAATGTAAAATGTATTCATGACCATCCACGGCTCCATACCATGATGATGGCAATTCCTTTGAAGCTCCTTAAATATACCCTAGGCATATGAGAAACTTTCATCTTCTTCTTTCTCAAAACCGTATATCTTGCTACGTAGGCGATTTGTTTTAGAGAGAGATAAGAACTTTCATAGAAAATTTCCAGTCATTTATGTCCAAGTGGTGACTGAGCCAGGCGCTAAAGAGTTAAGCCATGAACGGGATTTTGCTACTAGTGAGAATGAAAAAGGCAGAATCTCACTACATCATCTGAAACCTCTTCAAGTTTGAAGGTTTCACAGAGTTCAAATATTTTATTGATGTGATGTTGATGCATGGAATGTCTGTTGACTTCGTCTACATCAAGTCTTAGGTCAAGATTGGTCAAATTAGAAGCTAGAAAGTAAAATTCATGTATATTATAGTAGTTTCGCTTGTATGAACATGTTAGTAGAGGTTCCGCTTATTAGTCAAGATGAGGTTTCACTTATTTGGCTTGTCATTCAAGCGAAATCATAGGGACTATAAATAGGACTCAGAAGCGAAACCTGATTATTCATGCATGTACATTGAAGTGGACCTGTGTGATTGCTTTGTTACTAAAACTCTGTCAAATTTACATCAGAAAGCGATAAAAAGGAAAGGAATTGAATAGGAAAGCTGTTGTTACTTCATTTACGTTGATTCCGCCTTCGTACGTGAAGATGAACGTTCTCTACTGACTATTCAGGGTCGGAACACGGTCCAACAAGTGGTATCAGAGCTCAGGACGAGGAGTTCATACTACTACAGCTTGAATCTGCAGAAATCTCTCATTTCTACTCACTTTCTCTCATACTTTTTCAGTTTGAACTGGTTTCTACGGTTGAAATGGCCTGAATTTTGACTATATTGTGTGATATACAATATTAACAAACCCTAGAAAGTTTCAAGTTAAAATTCGGACTAAAACATGGTAAAAACTGGTTAGAACTAGGTTCCGCTTATACGGACATCGAAGGTTCCGCTTGAAAGACCTAGTTTTGCTTGTAGGTTTCGCTTGAAATACATAGTTCCGCTTGAAACGAACTGATAGTCTCGCTTATTCAGACAAGTAGTTCCGCTTATTCGGACAGATTCGCTTATCAGTTTCGCTTATAGGGATTTGTTGGTTTCACTTATAAGAACAACTTGATAGTTCCGCTTATAAGACCACTGATACTTTCGCTTATTCAAACCATATAGTTCCGCTTGAACAGACAAGTGTAGGTCCGCTTGAACAGACACTTATATGGTCCACTTGAATAGGCATTTACCTGTTTCGCTTATACGAACATTGGAGTTCCGCTTATCTGACACTTATCTGTTTCGCTTGATTGTCATCCAGTTTCGCTTATCAGTCATCATTTTCTAAAATTTCGAAAATTTGTCTAAGTGTTTGCTGATTTTGCAGGTACATTAAAAATGGATGATATTTTCTTGAACCCGTTCAGCGACATGTATGCATTCACGGGAAATTCCGGAAACGATGATACTTCATCAAGCAAAGAAAATGAGAATCCGCCGAAAGAAAAGAAAAAGGAAGCTTGGGAATCGGAAAGTGCCTTCGGAACATTCAATAGACCCCCAAAGCTTATGGCTATCGAGGAGTACAGTAGGTGGTCTAGGAAGTTTGAAGATTGGCTGATGGCATTCGCATTTCCCAGCTGGAAAAGTTTGAAGAACGGTGATGCCAATGGAAACAAAAATGGTGAAGCGTTAAGATTGGCTGAAGAGATTGATGCATTTGTAGCCGAGCAAAAATGTGTGGCTTTGTTATTTCAGACATAATATCTTTGATCGATTATTCAAATGCAAAAGATCTGTGGCAAAAGTTAGAAAAGAAATGTCTAGGAAGTACTGAAATTGTAAAAAGTAAAAAGAAACTTCTTAGGAAAGAATTTGATATGTTTGGTTGTCTCAAGAATGAGTCAGTTTGTAAAATGATAGAAAGGTTCGGTCATCTGAAGCTGGAATTAGCAAGACATGAAATCACATATTCTGATGAAGAACTTGTTGACAAACTGTTCGATTCATTACCAGACGAGATGGATTGGAGATATTATGCGCTGATGTTGAAGAACACTATTGCTCCTGAAAATCTGAAACCAGATCTGATGATTGAGAGACTTGAAAGTCACGAACTGGAATTGAAGAAGACGTACAAAGTCAATCACTCATCTTACCAGCAGAATTTGGATCTATATTATCCGAAAAGCATGATGCCAAAAGCAACCTCTCCCAAAACTGCATTTTCTGCTGAGAATGTGTCGACAGCAAGCAAGGAAAGTCAAAGCAGTCAAAGCAGTGGAAATCACACTGGTTATCACAGTGGATCTTCATCATCTGCAAGTCATTCTGATGCTAAGTTTCAGTGCAACATTGCAATAGATTTGAAGAATGCACGGAATTTTGACGAGGAGTCGGCTAAGCAACAAATGGTCTTCTTGGCGTTAGTGTTGGAATCATACGAAGGGTTAGTAGCTGGAAAGATCGGCAATACCAACCTGACGAAGGAAGATTATGACCAAATAGATCCTGAAGAAATGGAGCTAATCGATACTCGTTGGGCTATGGCAAGTGCTGTTCGTAGAGCATAGCGTTTCATGGAAATAACGGGCAGAAAGACGATTGGTGGTCCATCTACTAAGCTGGGGTTCGATAAATCGAAGGTGATATGCTTCAAGTGTAAGAAGAAGGGTCACTTTAAACAAGAATGCAGGAACGCTTATGCTGATGAGTCGGAGAACCCTTTCAGAGATGATTATTACAAGAAGGCGATTTATCACCAGAATAAATCTGAGCCGCCTAGATTGAAGCAGTTTGAAGATAACAGAGACAAATCTAGAGCTCTTGCGGTGATTTATGATGATGAGGGGTATGATTGGAGTAAAGATGTTTTACCGGAAGAAGATGCGTTTGGTTACGCATTCATGGCGAAAAACGATGAACCTATTCCGTGGAAAGATGATCGTACTGAAGAGCAGAAGTATAGCTATCGGAAAATGATTGCTGAAAACAGAATCATTAGAATTTCTCGCATCTATCTGGAAGCTAGAAGAGCGAGAAGATGGGATCCGGACAGGGAGTGTTATCTTGATGAGTATGGTAATATTGCGATTGATGACAAAACGCTTGATCTGGAAGCCATCATTAAGGAGATAAAAGAAGATGATGAGTATTGGCAACACAAATGGTGGGGAACTCCAACCGAGAAAATGAAAGAAGAAGAGAAAGAGAAAGAAGAGAAAGAGAGAAAGGAGAAAGAAGAGATCAAGAAAGCAAAGAAGATTGATACCGGCGTTATCGATACAACGCAGGAGGTGACTGCAGAGAACCTGGGAAAAATGGCTGACAAAGTGCTAGCTGCTAAAGCACTTGAGGTAGACTCTAACTCCGTGTCTGAGTCAAAAGGCCAGGTCAGTCCAAACTCGTCAACGAATGCGTCAGGTAAAAAGATCGAAGGAAATGCTGCAAAAATTGCAACAAAGAATGCAAATTTTGTAACACTGTCACGTATCTCAACGGTGAGAAAGTTAAAGATCTGACAGCAAAGGTCAGAAGCGTTGAGAATCAGATTCTTGCGCGTGACAAAACAGTTAAAGCTTCAACCGAACGGATTAAGGAATTAACTGCTCAAATTGAAACTGATAAAATTGAACATGAAAAAGTTAAACGAGAAAATGAAAAGTTAATTCTTGAAAACCGTCAGATTTCTGAAAAGTTTGAAAAACTCAAAAGCACAGTGAAAGATAGTGATGATCGAAATGGTAAAACTTTTAAAGAAAACGAGCATTTAAAAGCAGTGCTGAGAATAAAAGAAGAATCAATCAGTAAACAACTAGATGAAATCGCTAATTTGAAACTTAAAGTTCAAGAGGCGGAAATTGAAAATGAGCGAATCCAGTTGAAGCTTAACAGCTATAGCTCCGCAAGCTTTGTGTTGCAGCACATTGTTCCAAAACCCATCGGGAAAAACAAAGCTGGCGAAGATGTGTATTCTGATGGAACCGGGGTGGGTTTTCATAGAGTTCCACCACCTGTTCTTGATAACTACACGAAAAAACAATCTGGGTTGGTTGAACTTGAGGAAGGAAGTGAAGTTAAACTTCCGGAGAACATTGATGTCACGTTCACATCTTCCAATGACGATAGTGTCCAAAATGATATTGTAAAAGGTGTTGTTGAAAATGTGCTTAAAACAGATAGTGACACCACTGAGTAAGATGGATGTTTCTTGGACAAATACATTCTGAAACAAAAGTCTAAGAACAACTTAAATGATGAACCTACTCTTGTCATGTACAAGATGTCGGGATCGGATAAGTTGTTTTCGGATTCAGAGTTTCCGATTGAGAATGTAAACATGAACAAATTGACAAATGTTTTCAAACTGGTCGAAGTTGAGTTGTCAGCAGTGAACAATCTCAGTCAAAAGAAAAATAAAATGAGGGTTGAGAAAGAAAAGGTTTACAACAAGAAATCTGTTAATTCACCACGTGTTTATAATAACAACAGAAACAACTGGTCGGGAGGTTATCAGGGGGTAAATCGTATCAGAAAAGAAATGTTCCAAACAAGAGGTTTGTCGAGAAGAAAAAGTTTGTGAACAGTTCAAATTCACTTGCTGATGAAGAAAAAGAAATTTTTTCAAAATCAAACAAAGAGTTCTTTGAGAAAAGAGCTTCTCAGTCTCAGTCTAAAGGCATAAGTCGAGTGGCTGATACTCGAACTTGCTTTAGATGTAATCAAGTTGGTCACATTGCACGAAAGTGTACCAATGTGAATCCTAAGACTGAAACTGTGAAGATTCAACAGAAGAAAGGTGATGTGAAGGGTAAAACACCAATCGTTGTTGAGAAAAAGAGTGTGAAAAATGAACCCGTAAAGAAGTTGGTAACTGATAACGACAAATTTTACAAAAGGGTTGCATTATCTCAACAGGTTTGGAAACCCAAAATTGAAAAGAAAATTTCAACTTCTGAAGTGAAAAAGGCTGAAGAATCAATTACGGTTGATTATGATGCAAATTTTCCACCTCTCAAGGCTGAAAATTTCAAAATTCAAATTGCGAGAGTCAAGGTTACACCTAAGGCTGATGAGGCCTGGGTGGACTCGATGTTTGACTAAGTAGTTTGAATTGTCGGAGCTTCCTGGATCGCGAAGCATGAATCGGCATCTTTCTTGAAGTTGTTTAAGTCAAAGTTTGTTATGTGCGGGATCTTCCAAAACTTGTATCCAGATGGATCATGGATAGTGGAGCATCAAGACATATGACAGGGAAGACCGCGTTATTGTATGATGTGAGAAACATTAATGGTGGTTACGTAGGTTTTGCGGGTAATCAACGAGGAAAGATTATAGGTGAAGGAACGTTATCCAACGGAATCGTAACGTTTGAGAGAGTTAACTACATCGCTGAGCTGGAGAACAACCTGCTGAGTATCTCCCAGATCTGTGACAGGATGTATACTACTCATTTCACTGACAAAGAATGTTTAATCTTGAAACCGGGATTTGTGATACCTGAGGAATGGATCATCATGAGGGCACCAAGAGTCAATGATCTGTACGTGTTGGACATGAGCGTAGCTACTACAACCACGGGTCAGGCTCATTGTTTTCTGTCCAGAGCAACTGAGAAAGAATCAAGATTGTGGCACCGGAAAATGGGGCATATTCATCTTAGAAAAATGAATCATTTGGTGCATCACGATTTGGTCACAGGAGTTCATGTCAAAGGTTTTCATCTGGAAGGAGAGTGCATAAGCTGTGTCAAAGGCAAACAGAAGAAAAAGTCACACCCTACAAAGTAAGTCAATTCAGTTTCAAGACCATTGGAAAGACTTCACATGGATTTGTTTGGTCCAGTGAACGTCAAGAGTATTACAGGAGATTACTACTATTTGGTCGTGACTGATGATTATTCCAGATTTTCGTGGGTTTCATTCTTGAAAAACGAAAGACGAAACATTTGATAGTTTAATGGCGTTGTTTAAAAGAATTGAGAATCTGTACCAGAGGCCTATCAGTAGAATTAGAAGTGATAATGGTACTGAATTAAAAAACAGTAAGATGGAAGAATTTTGTGATGAAAGAGGTATATTGCATGAGTTTAGTGCTCCGTACACTCCGCAGCAGAATGGAGTAGCAGAACGCAAAAACTGGACGCTAATCGAGACGGCTAGAACTATGCTTGCAGATTCTAAGTTAACAATTAATTTCTGGGCTGAAGCTGTTTCTGCTGCTTGCTATACGCTCAACAGGGTTCTTACTGTCAAGAAGTTCAACAAGACATGTTTTGAGCTAATCAATAATCGCAAACCGAATTTGAAGTATCTAGAACCGTTCGGGTCATCCTGTACAGTTATAGAGCCTCATGGAAAGTTTGGTCCGAAGTGCATTGAGGGTATATTTGTTGGTTATGCAAATCCAATGCGACGTGTCTTCGTTCCAAGTGAGAAGCGGATTATTGAAGCAGCAAATGTTGAATGTCAAGGTTACACCATGCCGCCACAATGTCCTGGAGATTCATGGAAATATCATTATGATAAACTTTGGGATTCGTTTGACATGAGAGAAGAATCAGAGGATGATGAAGATTTCTTTGATGAGCTGGATATTTTGCGAGAGTATGAGTCGCAGCTCAGGTTCCCAGCGGAGTATTCTAGAAGACCTCGGGAAACTTTAAATGATGATGAAGCAGGTCCTAGCAATGCTGGTGAACATGATGATGAAGTTGCTCCTGGTAATCAGTCGGATGTGAATGATAATCAAGAAACTGAAAACATGCCAGTTTTTTATCATGGTGATTCAGACTCTGAGGGGGAGCAGATCCAGTTTTCGAGTCAAACAAACCAAGTTGGTGAACAAGATGCAGAACAAAATGTTACTAATCTGGAGGGAAATGTATATGTTCCAAGCGAAGTGATGCCGTGAACTCTTTCTTATCATCCAGAGGAGTTGATCATAGGAGAACTGCATTCAGGCGTTCGCACAAGACGTCAAATAGACCAGGGCTTAACATGTTTTTATTCTACAGTAGCACCTTTACAAACTGAATTTTCATTAAGTTGTTTTATCTCGCAGATCGAACCGAGAACTTACAAAGAGGCGCTTACTGAAGACTCTTGGGTCATAGCAATGCAAGAAGATTTAAGTCAGTTTGAAAAGTTAGGAGTGTGGAAGTTAGTGGATTTACTGGATGGTCAAAGGAAAATCAATACGAAATGGGTATTCAAGTGTAAGAGGGATGACAGAGGAGTGGTTGTAAGGAACAAAGCTCGACTCGTTGTTCAAGGCTTTAGTCAACAGGAGGGGATTGATTTTACAGAAGTCTATGCTCCTGTAGCACGACTAGAGGCTATCAGAATTTTCCTAGCATTTGCGTCTTGGAAGAACTTTAAAGTTTATCAGTTGGATGTTAAATCGGCGTTTCATTATGGGAAGGTCAAAGAGGAGGTTTATGTCGGTCAGCCGCCGGGCTTTACTGACCCAATCCACAAGAACAAAGTTTATCTGCTGGACAAAGCGTTGTATGGTCTACATCAGGCACCGAGAGCCTGGTACGAGACTTTGTCTCAACACCTACTCGCTAACAGCTTTATCAGAGGGAAAGTGGATGCCACTCTCTTCACTAAAGAGGTCAATGGACATCTTCTGATCGTTCAGATTTATGTAGATGATATAATTTTTGGGTCAACGAATGAGAAATTGTGCAAAGATTTCGAACAGGTGATGAAGCAAAAATTCGAAATGTCATCAATGGGGGAGATGAAGTTCTTTCTGGGTTTACAAGTTGAACAACTTCCTGAAGGAATTTTCATTCATCAGACGAAGTACGTGCATGATATTCTAGAGAAATTTGGAATGTTAAGTTCTACTCCTACTGCTACCCCACTTGCGACTAATCATGGGATTCACCCAGATCTCACCGGAGACAGGGCTGATGAAACGTTCTACCGTTCCATGATAGGTTCTTTGATGTATCTAACTGCTTCATGTCATGATATCATGTACCCAACGTGCCTCGCAGCAAGATATCAATCTAACCCGAGAGCTTCGCACATGATCATTGTCAAGAGGATATTACGTTACTTGAAAGGAACACCCACATTGGGGTTGTGGTATCCTAGAAAAGGCGATTTTACGCTCGAAGGGTATTCCGATTCGGATTTCGGATGCTGCAAAGTCAATACCAAATCAACGACTGCAGGATGCCAGTTCTTTGGACCTAGATTGGTTACCTGGCAGTGTAAGAAACAAATGTCTGTGGCGTTATCTACATGTGAAGCAGAGTACGTTTCTGCTAGCAGTTGCTGCTCTCAGATCCTGTGGATACAGCAACAGATACGCGACTATAGTTTGCAGTTTCTTAACACACCTCTGTTTGTTGATAATGAGGCCGCAATAAATATAACTAAGAATCCAGTACATCACGCTAAAACTAAACACATAGAAATTCGTCATCACTTTATTCGCGATTGCTTCGAGAAAAAGTTGATACGAATTGAGAAAATCCACACTGACGAACAAAAAGCTGATTTGCATACCAAAGCTTTTGATAAAAATCGGTTTCAATATTTGTTAAAACTTAATGGTATGAAATTGCTTTCGGTGTCGGATGGAGTTGTGAGCGTTGATGAGAGTACTGTTGCGGATGAAGACGAGAAACAATATGCAATGGTTTGTCGCTTTTTTACGTGTTTAGGTATTTAAAGGGAGTAGATAGTTGTATATAGTTTATTTTCTGAAAATACAAAAACAGTAAAAAATGCAAAAATACAAAAACATGATAAAATTGAAAAAGAGCTCGTGTATATAGGGAAAATGATAGTACATCGGCTAGACAATTACAGTATGCTAAAGATTTGTAAAGACTAAATGAGTTAAACAGTCTCACTGATGATGTGTCGATAGGTTTTCATACATTTAGTAGATTTATTCGGGATATAAACCTAAAATTTCAAACTTGTGAAATTCGTGGGGAACACTACTTGGATATATAGGTAACCCCTGAAATCTCGTTTGAAAGGTCTCGTATTCTGATATACTAGGTTTTTATACTCAATGATGTCTGGAGTATTATTCCGCGACTTCTGCTGAACGAAAGTTCTGACCTAGTCCTTGACTAATACTTTTACCAAATGCTTGAAACACAGCATAAACCCTCAGCATGCAGATGAAACAATAAAATTGATAGTCGATGCTGTTGTAGCTAAAAGATCCTCTAAAGGGGACATACTGAAAAGTCGAAGCTGATATCTCTCTGCGCATACAGAAGTATCGACCTGAGATCCCTCGGCCCTCGCATACCTAATTTATGTACAGATATCATTGTAGTATACTCACCTGTAAGAATGAATATTGGGATTCTGGATACGGGAGTATATTCAAGAGGTGGGACACATGAAATGAGCTAAGTTCATAAGACATATAAATCATATCCTGAATAGATTGAAATCTGTGTGAGAATTTAAGATGGATCAGTATATCGACAATCGAGGTGAATTGTTTAAGTCTAAGCATGTAATTAAGCTTAACGGTACTATTAATTTGTCTGAAAAGCTAATATGATTCCCTGACACGCTCACCAAAAATAAGTTTGTATATAGTTCAATTTCTTTATTTCTGCAATTTAAGTTTTTTTTTATTTTATTTTCATTTCTTAGTTTAGAACACTTTAAAAAATCCAAAAAGATTTTATTTCTGCTTTATTTTAGACAAACCAGAGTGGAAAGTTAATTGTCTGATTCTTGGAGATTGAAGCAGATGCAGGAGATTCTGAGCTGAAGAATGAGGAGAGCTTACTTTGTCAGAGATTGAGATGTTTTCAAAGTTAAAACAAGTTCATTAAGTTGATGCTTGTTACATTGTTTTTAGAAAATGTGAAAATGTTTTTCAAAATCAGTTTGATTCGTCAAATGATCAACCAGGGTCATTAATTTGAACTTGGTAGATTAATTGAGTATCAGGGTCATTAACTTGAACCTGAATACTTGAGTGGATTTCTAAAGCTGATTGTGTTAGTGATTTATTATTGAAAAGATAGATTTGTAATGTTATTGGTTGAGTAATAGGTTTGGACTTCATTATTCCCAATGGAAGCTAATTGTCAAAGCTTGAACCAGATTTCTCAGATTCTGGCATACTGAGAGGGGGAGTCTGTGAAAGGGGGAGTCTGGGTCAACAGTTTAGGGGGAGTCTGAAGATGAAGACAGTTTGTGATCTTAAACCTGTGAAGAATGCTTTTGATGAGAAGACAGAGAGTTGGAGAAAAGACCAAGACTGAAGACTCAGGAGCTGAAGACTACGTCAACATCCAAGGGGGGGGGGGTCTGTTGATGCATGGAATGTCTGTTGACTTCGTCTACATCAAGTCTTAGGTCAAGATTGGTCAAATTAGAAGCTAGAAAGTAAATTCATGTATATTATAGTAGTTTCGCTTGTATGAACATGTTAGTAGAGGTTCCGCTTATTAGTCAAGATGAGGTTTCGCTTATTTGGCTTGTCATTCAAGCGAAACCATAGGGACTATAAATAGGACTCAGAAGCGAAACCTGATTATTCATGCATGTACATTGAAAAGCGGACCTGTGTGATTGCTTTGTTACTAAAACTCTGTCAAATTTACATCAGAAAGCAATAAAAAGGAAAGGAATTGAATAGGAAAGCTGTTGTTACTTCATTTACGTTGATTCCGCCTTCGTACATGAAGATGAACGTTCTCTACTGACTATTCAGGGTCGGAACACGGTCCAACATGTGATCGTTCGGGTCTGCATCTGCAAGTCCATGATATTGACACAAGAGCTAAATCATCGTATGATTTGAGTAGGAATCGTGAAGTTGTTCGCTCCAACTCTCGATCTAGTGATGTTGTTCCTAATCGCATCTGCAGAGGGACGTACATGATCCGAGATAGTTCGTTTTGCCGCCATTCCTAAGTGAAGTCTAGTGCACCTACATATACGAGGGCACACAGAAGAAAGCGGAAAAAAAACAGAAAAAGAAAAACCAAAACTAAGACTAACCAAACCTAACTAAGCAGTTAAACTATTACTAAGAAGATAGAAATAAAATAGTGATGTGTCCCCGGCAACGGTGCCAAAAACTTGAATTTCTTAGATAGTAATGATAAAATTGACACAGAAGACAAACGAGTTTTAAGGATAAAAGCTCTAATACTAACTACACATGTTCTGGTCAAATTCTAATCGATATAGACCCAACAACATCAGAGGTATCGGAAGCGGTATCGGTATTCATGTACACTTTGAGCGTATCACAACTTTATTTCTTTGGGGTTTTCTATCTATGTAAAACATGTGTTGATATACCTTTTTAGCATTTCATGACCTTATTTTTTTCTTTCTCAAATGTTATATGTGTTATTAATTCTAATACTTCTCTAATTAAGCTTTTATTTATTTTGTAGTATAGATTTTCCTCATTCCATCACGCTTGTGGAACTTAGTAGTTTTTTATATGAAACAACTTTATAATTAAAAAAATTAAGTAAAATAATTGAATATATGACTTTTGACATAGGTTTGGCTATGATGGGCTTTTTAGGTCTATCTACAACTTTAATATTGGATTTGGCCCTTTCAAGCCATCCATGATTGAACTTTGTTTCTTTACTTATTTAGTTTCTTTATTATACTTATTAAATAAATATTTGCTCAACTTTTATAAGATTAGTCGTCAACAATGGGTGCACTTGCTCTAGCATATTGAAGAGAGTGATAGTGTCGTATCGTGTTTTATAAATTTAAAACTTGATAAAAGAGTAAAAAGGGTACTTAAAATATAGTAAAAATTCGTACACGCTCGCAAACACGTCATTGTTCCTGATCGCATCTGCAAAGGGACGCACCTGATCCGAGATAGTTCGTTTTGCGGCCATTCCTAAGTGAAGTCTAGCGCTCTTACATGTACTAGGGCACACAGAAGAAAGCAGAAAACAAACAAACAAAGAAAAACGAAAACTAAGACTAACTAAAACCTAACTAAGCAATTAAACTATTGCTAATAGGATAGATATAAAATAGTGATGTGTCCCAGACAATGGCGCCAAAAACTTGACTTTCTTAGATAGTAACGGTAAAATTGACATAGAACACAACTGGGTTTTAAGGATAAAAACTCTAATACTAACTACACATGTTCTAGTCAAATTCTAATCGATATAGACCCAACCACATCAATCGGAAGTGGTATCGGTATTCATGTACACTTTGAGCATATCCCCACTTTATTTCTTTGGGGTTTTCTGTATATGTAAAACATGTGTTGATATACTTTTTAGCATTTCATGACCATATCTTTTTTCATTCCCAAGCGTTATATGTGTTTTAATTCTAATACTGCTCTAATTAAGCTTTTATTTATTTTGTAGTATAGATTTTCCTCATCCCATCACGCTTATCGAACCTAGTAGTTTTTTATATGAAACAACTTTATAATAAAAAAAATAAGTAAAATAATTGAATATATGATTTTTGACATAGGTTTGGTTATGACGGGCTTTTTAGGTCTATCTACGACTTTAATTTTGGATCGGGCCCTTTTAAGCCATCTATAATTGAACTTCAGAGTGTTTATTCAGTGGTTCACAAATAATCGATAATTACAAATGGGTTATCCTCTAATGTTATATTTCAACATGACACTTCATGTTGGAGAGTTTGTTTGTGTGTGAGAAAGAGAGAGACACAAAGAAAAATTTAGATAATATAAAAAATTACAAAGGCCACAGGTAAAATGTTCCTAAGTAGGCACGCTTTTCCCTCTTTAAACATTATAGGCAGCGCGTAGTACCACAATAACAAAGGCCACGCGTACAATGTATGATTCTCATATCACAACTATGACAAATTATTTCACACTCGGGATCGTATTGACACTTAGGAACACTTGGAAGATTCATGGAATCTTTCACCTTGTGAGGCAGCTTTGAAGTACCAGAAAAACCTGTTGGTCATCATAGACATCAAAATTGTATCAATAAATCTGTAAAAGCTCAACTTCTTTTGGTGTTAAATTTTTTCCATTCCACCTTTGAATAAAAACTAGAGTCCTTTTTATTATTTTTTGTTTAAGAAGAGTGAATGACTACAAACCTGAAACTGATACAAGGAATAAGAAGAATATCATGATGAGAACCTTCGCCATTTATGTAAACTATGTTCAAATTGTTTCTTCTGCAAGTACTATCTTCTACCCAACTAGGATGGTCCTTTAAATACTAAAGGGATGAAAAGAAGGGTAAATATGTTAATTGCACTAATCAGATCATATTATTATTATATAATTAGTGTTTTGTAACAAAATCATGTCCTATTGCTAATAAATGGTTTGTAACAATAGTGACTCCAACTTGTCATGTTTAATGTCTTATTATTTCAATGTTTTAAATATGCTAATTGCATTAATCATATCATATTATTATTACAGGATTAGTGTTTTGTAACAAAATCATATCATGTTGCAAATAAATGGTTTGTAACAATAGTGGCTCCAGCTTGTAATGATTTAAGGTATCACTATATCAATGTTTTAACTTCTAGTAGATAATTGTTACATAATTATGTTTAAATTTTAACTTGTCAATATATAAATTTTATTGAAAATAAAGTTGCATTAAAAATATGGTATATTTTCCTAACCGACCCGATATTGTCCGACAACATCGGTATCAATGCTTGTATTTATTTTTTTCATTTTCACTTTCGATACGAGTCAATTTGTATATATTTTGCTATTTTTGCACTACCAATATTGTACCTCCATTGCTACGATGCTCAGTTTGCTTTTAATTCTTTTTGATATTCTTATATTTGTACATGTATCAAGTAATTTTTCTTGTTAAGCAAACTGATATAAGTTTTGAAGTAAATTTAATGTTGTGTCCTTTAAGTTTTAAATATATAGAAAATTGTACGTGTCCTTTGGCTTCACTATTACCACATGATAACCTTCATGTGAGAATCTTGCATATTTTTTAATCTTTCAACTGATAGTAGTTGTTTTATTGGCAAATTGGATTTAAATAATCTCAACTTTCTTAATTTAGCCGATAACAATCCTAACTCAGTTATTTGTCGATAATAATCCGAAATGGTCCACTTTTGGCCCATAATAGTCCGCCGTTAAAAATAGCTTAACGAAGTTAAATTTTTTTCCGAATTGCAAACCGATGTTTTAGGGATTTTGATCAGAACGAGGATACGAGTCGATTTATGTAAAACTTATCTCGAAACGATGCTCCATATGAGTTGATTTTTGTTAATTGGAAGTTTAAACACCCGAATTGAAGCACCATTTTCATCGTTTGGGCAGTATTTTGTTAGGGTTTTGATTCTGATTACTAACGATTCAAATGAAACTGAGAAAAACACAATATATTGAAGAAGATGATACAGACTCTATAACTAACCACCGAAGTGGCCCAGGAACATGCCCTTCTCAATGCCTAGCAAGGAGCCAAATGATCTCACTAATATTCTTCCTACCTCCCTATGCGATATTGACAATTATTTATAGAAAAGTAAATTGCACTTGACCCCCTCTAACAATAGACAATGACAATTTAGACTAGAACTAGAATATGATTCCTATCATTACTTCCCCCTTCAAAACAGTCTTGTCCTCAAGACTTGAATCGGTTAACTTCAAATCTTATGTGGAGATCGTCGTGGTTGCGTCTTCAGGTAGTCGACCCTGCCCATGCAATACCCACCAATGATAAGAATCAACCATACCCACAGCAACCTGACTTGCAGTCTTGCACCAACCATGAAACCGTTTCCATAACAAATCTGATTTAAGGTTTGTATATGGGTCAGGTGGTTTAGGATCCGCATCCAACACAAATAGCTTCGAAGCAAAAACAGGAGGTCGAGCATAGTCGAGCCAACCAAAGTCCCAACCCGGTTTCCACCCAAAGGTTTGAACAACAAGCAATTTACTACCAATTCGGTCTTGACTCGGATGATTATTAGGGATTGGTGAGGGCGCGAACACACCAAATTGGGGATTACCCACCGGAGTCGCAACTCGGATGGAACCGGAAATGAGAGTATGAGTAGGTGCCCACCCTAGATTGGACATATCCACACCATAAGCAGGAGGTGAACCGGATCCCTTTAGAATGTCACATAACTCAAATTTTGAGGAGTGAATAACCTCATCTAAATGCTCATCAGAACGGTTAATTTCCAAAACACCAATTTCATCATGATTTGTACCAATTATCTTTTCATTTGCTTTACTATCAAACTCTGTAGAAGTTCTTGGAGATGTACCTTCAACATATATTATTGCAGCTGAATCAGAAATCGGAGGTCCAGATTCGTCGAAGTGACCGACCTGAAATTGATGTTCCTTGCCATACCAGCGTTCTTCAGATCTGGAGATTATCTCTTCCAATTTAGCGATTACACATTGAAGCGATGAATCAGAAGACGAAGCTGGAAGGTGTAAAGTCGATCTAGAATTAGACCTCGAATCCTGATGGTGCATCCATTTGACAACGAACTTCTGGAATTCGGACCGTTCATCATGCAGCGCCTGAACAGAATCCTTTATCGCTGTAACATCAGATTTCAATTGTTGAATTTGCTGTTCATGAGCATCTAATCGAGAATTCTGATACTGAGCATCAAATCGCGAGGTTTGATTCACCATGATTGAATCGGAATTTTGGAAGAACACCAGTTGAAAAAATCGGATCTGGAAATTGAAATCAAAAGGAGAGCAGAGGTGAGGAAGGTCGAGCAGATCTGAAATCGAATTGGATCTGAGAGCCGAATGTGACACAGATCAGAAAATTGAAGATAGAACTGAAATAGGGATGTAATCGACTGAAACCCTAGATAAATCTGATTGAATCGGTGAACAATTGAAAGGAAAGATCTGGTTGAATTGTTGATCGAGCGGTGGTAGAGCAGAAGTAGCAGGTCGGACCAATGTTAGGGTTTTGATTCTGATTACTAACGATTCAAATGAAACTGAGAAAAACACAATATATTGAAGAAGATGATACAGACTCTATAACTAACCACCGAAGTGGCCCAGGGACATGCCCTTCTCAATGCCTAGAAAGAGCCAAATGATCTCACTAATATTCTTCCTACCTCCCTATGTGATATTGACACTTATTTATAGAAAAGTAAATTGCACTTGAACCCCTCTAACAATAGACAATGACAATTTATACTAGAACTAGAATATGATTCCTATCAAATTTTAAGGTAAATTTTACATCAATCAACCCGTATTCTCGTTCTAATCAAAAGCCTTAAAACATCGTTTTGTAATTCGAAAAAATACTTAACTCCGTTAAGCTATTTTTTACGTAGACTCTTTTCGGCCAAAAGTGGACCAGTTCGGCTTATTATCGGCAAATAACTGAGTTGGGATTATTATTGGCCAAATTGAGAAATTTGGGATCATTTTGTTAAGTGAATACAAAATGACCAAATTACCTTGAACTCTCTTTTTTGGTTAATAATAATAAAAATTAAAATATACTAAAAAAGAGTTGGATCACCAAACAATCATAAATCACCTATAACATATTGATTAGTAGGAAAAGTTAAGATCTCAAATATGAGAACCTACTCATGGAAAATCACCAAACTATCATAAATCACCTACAACATATTGATCCCACTAACCTAGAGGAAATGAACATTTTGCATCAGTTAGCCCTACTTAGTGTTAGAACCAACAATTTTTACAAGAAAACTAGTAGGAAATTTCAAGGGTGGTATGGAAAGACAATGGTAGGTTTGGATAAATCCAAAACTAAATGTTATAATTGTAATAGATTGGGCCATTTTGCTAGTGAATGTAGAAGTCAGATAAGTAGTTCTACACCTGTGATAACCTATCCAAATCAAAGACCTCAATCTAGCAATCATCAACACTTTTACCATACTTCCCAAAATACCCCTGGACTAGTGTTCAAAACACTTCACATTTTGCTCAATCCTTAAATCATGTCCTTGTGCAATATGTTCAAATCACGGTTCCTCAGGTCCAGTATGTTCAAGTACCACTGTCACAGGTTCAAGCACCTCCAGCTACGCTAGCACATGCACCTACAGAGGCCAAACAACAAAGTTTCTTCACTTAAAGCTTTGTTGAGTAGAGTAGTTTGCCTGAAGAACTCTCAAATGAAAATTTTTCTCTTATGGGAAAACATGTAAAGGAACCTGTGAATATCTGTTTCATGGCACTTGCATCTTTTAAAAAAGTAAATGAGCTTGAAGAAGAAATGATTGAGAGTGAAGATTAAAATGGTGATTTTGAGAAGGCAATCAACTTAGTACAAACACTTGTTTGTGAAAAGTTTGATGCAGAGGTTGTGACAAACAACGATCCCTAAAATTCTAGGGAAGGTGATTATGATTGTGCATTGATGGCTGCTACTAAGGTATATCCTTAGAGTCTTAAAGAATTACGTTCTGATAAATGTATCATTGTGTTTTCTAACATTAAAGGGGTGAATGAAAATCTTAGGAAAAAGGTCTTAGATGGTGAAAATCAGTTAGAGAATATAACTAAAGAGTTTAAGTCTAAAATAACTGAAAAAGACCAGGAAATTAGCAGACTCAAACATGAAGCAACCATTACCAAAGACCAACTTCAGACCATCATAGAAAAATATCAAGGTTGTAAAAAGGAGCTCGAGTCTACCCAAATCACTAAATCACTTATGAAAAATGGGTAGAATCATATGATGGGTTTGAGATGCTTCTCATCCAACATATAAAAAGTAATGTGAAATTTGGAATTGGGTTTTCAGATTCTAATAACAAAGATTCCGAAGACAACATTCATATTAACTCCAAAATGATTGAAGTCACACCAACAAATTCAAGTGGAAAAGAAATTAAAATCACTAAACCAAATGGTAAAAAGATTATTCTTGAAAAAACTCAAAGCTCATCATCAAGTTCTGAGAAGGAAAAATATGAATTAAAACCAACTTGGTCTGATGAGTGTGATGTTTTTCAAAATTTCAAACCAATTCAATTCACAACCATTGATGGTGTTAAAGCTCCAATGGTAAAAAATCATTCCTGTTACTGATTCTCAAACAGATGTTCAAACATCCGTTTCAACAAAGAGAGACAAAATGTCATTTTCTTAAAAATTATGACATAAAAAGGAATGAGTTTAAAACCAAATCACTTGTCACTCAAGGAGTTGGTCCTAACAAAAAAGTACCACAACCAACCCCTAATAAAATTGAATCAATCCAAACACCAGTGACCAGGGTTTGAATCAAAACCTTATTTATAGGGAGGTTCAGGTCACTGATGCTCTTCCCTCAAACAAATATCCAAGAGGCTATGGGCAGCTAGCTTGTCACAAAATGCCTTATAAGTATGAAGAGCTTTCCAAAATGCCTCAAAAGCCAAGGGTATATAGACACCCTCATGGATATGATCAACTCATTGGGAATGGTCAAACGACTGTTGGCCTAAGTGTTAACATTCAAGCACCTGCAACTAGCCATCAACAAATGATGGAGATGGTTCAAAAACTAATCCTCCCAAAAGATCATTATCAAATGGTTGACTCTAAGGAAGGAATAATCACAACCAAAGCCAATATGGCTTTGGACCCTTACCAAAACTAATTCATTATTGATGTACAGAGAGCTTCTACACGCTTTAACAGTTTATGGTATGTGGATAGTGGAAGTTCTAGGTACATGACAAAATGTAAAGCCTTACTCTTAAACTTTTCTGCTCATGGAGGGGGTGATATGTCCTTTAGTAATGAGTTAAAAGGTATGATGTTAGTTTCAGGAACTGTCCAAGCTGGTAAACTAAATTTGAAAATGCTAATCTTATTGAAAATCTAAAGTTTAACTTGCTTAGTGTTTCACAAATGAGTGACAAAGGGTATGGTTCATTCTTAAATAAGAAAACTTGTAAGATTGTTGGGCTAAAAGTGGTGAAAAAGATTGACAAAAATATAGCTAACAGCACTACACAACTTGTTGCTCATAGAAGTGGCAATGTATATGTAGAGGACCTGTTAACAGATAACCGTGTGCCAAATTTTGTCTGTTTTCTATTGACCAACAAAAGAAACAAAATTGTGGCATAGGAGGTTGAGACATGTTAATTTATAAACTATTAGCACTCTTTCAAGAAAAAATCTTGTCAAAGGTCTACTAACCAAAGAATTCAAATGTGATGAACATTGCATTTCGTGTTTAAAAGAAAAAATTGACACAAAGTGCCACACAAATCAATTGATGAGTCCAAAACAACCCAGTGTCAGCAAATGTTACACATGGATTTGTTTGGCCCTTTAAAAAGCATGAGCTTAAGGAAAAAAGAGATAATATCTTGTTATAATGATTTGTCTAGGTTTACATGGACTTACTTTTGGATTCTAAAGATGAGACTGCAGGTATATTGAGGGACTTTGTGACAAAAGTTGAAAAACACTACAATCTGCCAATAAACGTCTTCAGAAGTGATAATGGAACAGAATTTAGAAATCAGGAGTTAGATGAGTTATTTGTGTCAAAAGGAACTATGTGACAATTCAATGTTCCAATGACATCTAAACAAAATGGGGTGGTTGAAAGAAAAAATAAAACCCTTATTGAAGTTGAGAGAACTATGCTTGTAGATTCTAGTTTTTTTTTTTTTTTTTTTTGTCCTTTTGGACAGAAGCCATTAATACTGCATGCTATGTTGACGCGTGTGTAGCGTGATATATTTTTAGTTATATTTTAAGCCCTTTTTAACACTTTTGTCAAGTTTTAAATTTATAAAACACGATATTCTACTAACACTAAACACACATATGGGCAAGTGCACCCATCGTGAGCGTAGTATAGTGTTGGTAAGATACCGAGGTCGTCCAAGCACACAAGAGTTTTTAATACCGGTTTATCCTCAACGTCTAATCAAATCAAAAGTTTAGAAAAAGTTTTAAACATCAAAATTAAAAACTAAAAATGCTGAAAATAAAATAAAATAAAAACAGATAGACAAGATGAATCACTTGGATCCGACTCGCCTTTAGTGTAACCTTTGATGATTTCCGCACTTTTGCAATTTTTAAGAGATTATCTTAGTTATAGTAGTAGGCCCCTCTTTTGAAGGTGACGTTACCCTCAACCCAGTAGTTTGAGTCAGCAAGGATACAATCCTAAAGGGTCGGAATATTGAAAGATAATTAATTAAGTTATTAATGCGTAATGTGGTATGCCCCTCTTTTGAAGGTGACATTACCCTCGGCTAAGTGGTTTGAATCAGCAGGGATACAATCCCAAATAGCCGGGTTGATGTATTAATAGTAGTTTACATATGAGGGGATCAAGCCATTCGCACCCCCGCCATCCAATACCAGTGGGTATTGAAGGAGGTCATAGTAAGCTTGACCCAGGTCCATGCAGGATCTATACACTGAACACGGCAAGAAGCTTACCAAACCATTCCCTTAACCCCCGACCAGGTAGCCAACATATCTCTATATAGACCGTAGAGATATGAATGGTGTAAATCTTTTATTTTATATAGACAGTAAAATAATGCCAAGACACCACGGACAAATGATAAGGAAGTTTCACCTTCAACATAAGAAACTAGTTATTAAAGTCATTAATACAAAACCAAATAAAAAGTGCAAAAAGATTAAAAATCAAAAGTATTACACTAAATGCTTGTCTTCACCAAGTGATGTAAGAGACTTAGGCAAACATGGCCTTTGATTGTCAAGACCTCTTACTATCAATCTTGGATTCCGAGACTACTACACACACTCTAAGGTGGATGATAGATGATGGTGGTGGATGTGGGTTGTAGTGGTGGTGGAGTGTGGGTGAAGTGGAAGAGAGGTGGTTTCCCAAGGGATGCCTTTGAAGTGAACCAAGCACCTCTATTTATAGCCTGCACAAAAGCCCGGACATGGCCCCGTGTCCATTGGGCACGGCCCCGTGTCCATCCTTATTCTCTTTCTTCATTAATTGCAATTTATCTGCATTAGCTCCACACGCCCCCGTGTCCGCTGGGCATGGCCCCGCGTGTAGAAGCATATCTGTACTATCAAGATTTGCTTGGATTCTGCAAATCTTAGCGTTGACCACGGCCCGTGCTGAGCTGGGCACGCCCCCGTGTCGGGAATAGAAACTTCTATAGCTTTGTCCTTTCTGCAGACACCTGGCCACGCCCCCGTGTCCGCTGGGCACGGGGCCGTGGTCAGCCTTCTGTTTTCTTGTTTTTGCTTGGGAATATATTGTCGGGGGGTCGGGCATGCCACGTCTGTTCCTTTTCTTGTATTTATGTTAGATTTTACTGCATATTTGTTCTTTTTGTTCATTTACGCTCATTTATTCCTGAAAATACAAAAGGAAGACAAAAGCACACTTTTTCCAACATTAGTACTAAAAAGGGTTAGTTTTATGCCTCATTTGATGTAATTTATATGTTGCATTTTACACACGTCAAATACCCCCACACTTGAATCTTTGCTTGTCCTCAAGCAAAACTCTTTATAATATGGCTTACACTCCCAAATGGAATGGATAGAAGAGAAGTTTTGGGCTTGTCCTGAGTGTCGGGAATCCATGATCTTTATTAGGCTTTATTTTTATGTTATTTACAATCCTATTCGTTATGATTTATTTAGAACGTTTCGTAAGAGAAATTACTTATTTGGGCATAACATGCCTCTTTAAAATTCCATTCATATACAAGTTCACATACCTCATGGGAGATCACTCAACACTCGGCCGAAGATGTATTTTTGTGAAACACTCGAGACCGGCATGGAACTCACTTCTACCATATGCTTGCCAAGCTATCAATCCTTCTCCTTTTTAACTATACACCTTTTGTAAATATCAAGATGACTTGGGGAAGGGTTAGGCTTGGGTTAAAGGTAGGTGGTTTTGGGTTGGTGGTTAGTAAAAAGGGCGAAAAGTGTAAAAAGCGTCGGTCGTCGTAAAACTTTTTGTTTTTGTGACTTTTATTTAAACAAAGCATTTTCAAACAAAGTTTTTTTGAGAACTTGTTTGTTTATTGCTATACTTTTTTTTTGATAAGGAATGTCACATGAAAACCGAGCTTTTTACTAAAATAAAGGGTTAAAAATAAAAAGGGTTTTGGTGGGTAAAGGGTGTTTGTTTTGTGTGTTTAGAAATGAGAAGGTTTAGGCTCAAAGGGGTTAACTAGGGGGATTTTTGGGTAGGTGATAAAAAAATTTGAAAAATAATGGTGTTGAAAAGAAAAAGGGTTAGTCCTAATGCCTCCATCATTTACTTACTTGGGTTTAAGTTGGTAAGGATCGGGAATGTATCGTCATGGCAAGTTGTAGAGTCGTAAGAAACCAAGCGACTATTCACACAAGAAACGAAAAATGGGCATTTAATTTAAAGATGTATGCTTTTATGCTCAATAAAGGCTCAAAACGCACTTTTTGTGGGAATGGGTTTTTAATGTGATCAAGTATATATAGTCAAATTTTAACTAGATTTGTCATGCCTTTTCATAATTTTCTTATGTTGGTTCTTTTTATCACGAAGCTATCGGTTGTAAATTTGTAAAATTATAACCTTTTTAGAACTTGTTATTCCCAAATTAAACCAAGACAAGTAAAAAAATGAAAAGCTTTTGAAAAAATTTGGGGTGATTAATGGTTCCAATAGAGTTTTGTGTAAGGCTTGTTATTAGAACTTGCAAAATTCAAGGTTTTAGCATCCCCCCACACTTAAATTACACATTGTCCTCAATGTGTCCCAAAAATAAGTTTTTAGGTTGATTAAATGTGTAAAAAGGTGTTAAAAACAAAATTTTATGTTAATGGGCGTCTGGGCACGGGCCCGTGTTGATCCGGGCATGGCCCCGTGTTCAGATCACCAGTATCGTAATTTACAGAAGGCTGGGTACGGGGGCGTGTTCAGTGAACATGGCCCCGTGTCCAGTTACCTGAACTGGGCATTTTCTGCAGAACCTTGGGCACGGGGCGTGTTGGGCTGAGCACGGCCCCGTGCTGAACTTGTTGTAATGAAGAAAAATTGTCCGGATGCTCTGTTTTTGTGCATGAGGCGTAGGTTCAAGTTTCTCTTAGTAACCTCCATCATTCCGAGTGTGTTTTATTTATTACAACATCATCCAAACACCATTAAATACTTAAAAACCATCATTCATTGAAAATAACAAATTACACAAGATCATAGAAAATTAAAAATAAAGCTAAAAATAAAAACTTAAAAGTTCCTAGGATAGATAGATCAAGTGGTACATGAAATCATCCTAATGAGTTCTACCCTTATTGTAGGAATATCAAAAACCCGGAAATAGCTTTCCGGTATTTAAAGGTGTCGTAGAACTCGTAACCGATGGATGTCCCTTAGATGTCGTTGAGCCATTCCTCTATCTCCATTGGGAAGTAGAAGGCGGGCTCATTTTCCACAACATCTTGTGGCGGAGGTGCGATGGCAACCGAGACCCCATGTAATATGTCTCGAGGGGGTTCCGTGTGCGTGACATACCACTCGGCCGGTATAATGACTTCCGGTATCACATTCCACTCCCTTTGTGTAATGATTGGCACCAAAGGAGGAGAAGCGAGAATATTCAATCTTTGGTGCAAAAGGTTGACTTCTCGAAGACATCCCTCTAGTCCCACCGTCAAATGATTTATACGGTCGACCAAGGCTTCCTCTACTCCCGTCATTTCATCGATGGCCTCTCTCAAGGCATACACGTAGTTGACAAGAGAGTCTTCTACCGATGGCCTTCTTCCTCGTCGGTCATTCCTGAAGTGTGATGAAGACGTTCCGCTATTTCTGCTCGACATTCTAAGAAAACAAACCGAAAGAAATTTCAAATTAATGAAACAGTACCTCGGCCACGGCCCCGTGCTCGCTGAGCACGGCCCCGTGGCCACCTTTCTGCAGGTTTTTGAAACAAGGAATCTTGGAGCTTTAAATTATTTTTCTGACTTTTGAAGCATTTTTAAGCAGAAATAACCTAAAACAGTGTTGTAAAACTTATTTTTGACAAGATTCCTTGAATAAAAACCTAACAAATATCACAATAAAGCTTGAAACCATGGAGATTTCAAACTCTAATGGAGGTTTTGAGGAGAAAATGAAGAAGAAGGCAATGGACAAAAGAAGAAAAGACAAGATGGTTGTTGAGAACCTTCTTTAGAATAAACCTTGTATGGTATATGTGAAGATCCCACCAGATCTTTGTTTTTGGAATGGGTCCAAGAGTGAAAGAATCTTGCTGCATTTATAGAAAATGACAGAACGCTGGACACGACCCCGTGTTGGCTGGACACGGCCTTGTGTGCAGACAAAATTCTGACACTTTTTGTCTGTATTTTGACCAAAAGTCAGACGGGAATCTTTGGGTGGACACGGGGGCGTGCTGACCTGGACACAGCCCCGTGGCTAGAAGTTTTTATGAAGTTTTGTCTATTTTAAGGAGTTTATCCGGATCGGGTGGTTCCTTACTAAACAGAAGAACACCGAACTACCTGAGATACCTAAGTTGCCCTAGTTTTAGACAAGAACGCAAGAGGTTATCGGAAAGGGTGATTCCTAAGCTAAATACCGGTGGGCAAAACCAACATTTATTTCCCTTATCCGGGCTCTCGTTAAAGAAGGTATATGTCGAATCGCTCAAGTCTATATATGCATCGGCGGAAACCGATGGGGAGTCCTTCATGGCACAATCGACACAGGGACGACTATCGCTCAAGTCCTCGCAAGAGTTAGAGGTGATTTCGGGAGCAACGGTGTTGTTATAATCCAAATCCGATCTCAATAATTCTCCTTGATTGTCATCTTGAGATGAATTAGTTATATCCATCTCAAGTTCTTTTATCCATCGGAGAATTAGCTCTTTCATTTGAAATAATTCTTCAAGAATCATTTCATCTAGAAAGGATGATTGAGAGCATTCGAGGGAGAGATAGGGATTGTTTTTAATTTCGCCCATCTTAAGGCTACAGGAAAACAATGGGTCTATATAGTGGGGAATGTAATTTAAAAAAATAACATTTTAAATCTTTAAGAGTTCCGCCACATATTTGGCACCACGTACCATAAGAGGAGCGAAAGTAAAAATGATCAGTATCACTCATGTTTGCGTCAAAAATTACCAACCATCGGGATCTTACAGTTCTGTTTTCAGTATCTGAAACTTGGGCATGGGGGCGTGTTTAGCGGGCACGACCCCGTGTTCAGCTACTGTCTGACTTAAAACAGGATTGCCAATACCAAAGATTGGGCACGGGGGCGTGTTCAGCGGGCACGGCCCCGTGCTGAGCTCTGCAGAAGCTGAAAAATTAAGAAAAATCCTAAAAAAAATAGAAAAATAAGAAAAACGATTAGGCCGTCGATTCCTAACTTTCTTAAAATCCTTGTGTCCCCGGAAACGGCGCCAAAAACTTGATGCGTGTGTAGCATGATATATTTTTAGTTATATTTTAAGCCCTTTTTAACACTTTAGTCAAGTTTTAAATTTATAAAAACGATATTCTACTAACACTAAACACACATATGGGCAAGTGCACCCATCGTGAGCGTAGTATAGTGTTGGTAAGATACCGAGGTCGTCCAAGGACACAGAGCTTTTAGTACCGGTTTATCCTCAACGTCTAATCAAATCAAAAGTTTAGAAAAAGTTTTAAACATGAAAATTAAAAACTAAAAATGCTGAAAATAAAATAAAAACAGATAGACAAGATGAATCACTTGGATCCGACTCGCCTTTAGTGTAACATTTGATGATTTCCGCACTTTTGCACTTTTTAAGAGATTATCTTAGTTATAGTAGTAGGCCCCTCTTTTGAAGGTGATGTAACCCTCAACCCAGTAGTTTGAGTGTAACACCCCAACACGGAAGGGTTGACGTGTCACTATAACAGTGGTATCATAAACAAAAGTCATAATTCCATTTATTTATTCGACAAGGATACAACCACACGACAACTAAACTTGATGTTAATATACAAGCGGACATATTCGACTTGATTAACTAACATCTTCAGATTTAGTCCTAGGCTTTATTCTTCTCTCTTTACCCCGCCCGAAGTAACCTGCGAACCCGTACATACAAAAAGATTACGGAATGAGCCAAATGCTCGGTACGGAATAATAGGCTCAAATAAAAATAATGCTTTATATGAAATGTTATCCGGATGGAACTTTATGTTAAAATGATACGATGCAAGTAATGTAATTTCGTAATTTAAATCATATCCTACGGATGTACCCATGAGCCAAACTTAAAACGTGACAATACACAGGTAGCTACTCCTGCATAATTATCACACGAGATGGCGAGTTGGCATGCCCGGTATCCACCTCCTTAACTTAAATCCTAGGATCAATCCATAAGCCTCCTAGTAGCTTTGTACCTCACTTGTACCTAGGCACGCCGTGAACTGATCTCTCCGTCACGGAAGGAGCACATGATGTCGATGCTGCAACAACGTGCCCGTGGGACACTCCACGAGAAGTGACACTCAGGGTATCAGAGTACAATTCATAACAAGACGTGACATATATTGGAACATGCGATAATGAGTACAACTAAACATAATACTATCGCATGACAAGAAAGCTAAATCCAATGTTATGATTAGAATAGGAATCCAACGGACTGTCAAATGAATCGATAATCAAAGACGTGATGAGTTTTTAAAAGATATATTAATTTAATGGGTTTATAATAATTGAATATGAAGCAACAAGGAGTAAGGTAAGAATCCGTACCTTTATTGTTTTAAAGCGAAATCGCCTTGTTCACGAGCGACGTTTACAAGATCTACCTACGAGTGATATATTGTTTAGTGAATTTAAAGTGTATTAGTTTTTATTTTTTTTATTTTTATATTCACTGACTTAGTTTCAAAATGGTGACTAACTTTATACAAAACTTGGATATTCAAATATTAATACTTTTAGATGTTCATTTCCACCATAATTTTATATAATAACTATATATCTGGAATAGAATATGATTTATATATTATTGTTAAACAAATAATATTATTAGTTTATGATATTTACAAATCATGCTGGAAAATATAAATTAAATTTAAAGTGTATTAGTTTTTATTTTTTTTATTTTTATATTCACTGACTTAGTTTCAAAATGGTGACTAACTTTATACAAAACTTGGATATTCAAATATTAATACTTTTAGATGTTCATTTCCACCATAATTTTATATAATAACTATATATCTGGAATAGAATATGATTTATATATTATTGTTAAACAAATAATATTATTAGTTTATGATATTTACAAATCATGCTGGAAAATATAAATTAAATTTTGTATGATTTATTTATTAAAAATCAACTTAGGTATTTAACTATAATTAATGAGTCAAAGAGGTCTTATTCTTCATAATGTTTTAACAGAAATTTTTATGACTTTTGTTTAACGAAACCCATTATATGCATTTTATACGAAATTTATTCAAGATTAAAGTTTTAATTAATCTAATTTGAAAATACATGAAACGAACTTGTAGAAGTATATGTGATTGATTTTAATTTATGGTTAGGTACTTAGATAGGTCCAATATATATTACTTCTTCTTCAATTAAGTTGATAACAAAGTGTCTAATATATATAATTTATAATATAATATACAAAGTTGACGTACTTACCAAATAATAAATTCTAAATATGAGGTAAAATAACAATATATAATATGGATATAGTCAAAGAAAGTTGCATGCTGCCATAGTGGTCTAACTAAATAATAAAACACGTATTTAAGTTATCTTCTTCAAATGAAACATGAAGAACACAGGTTTCCAGATGGTTTCATTTTCGATTTACAGTTAATAATTTAGGCTAATGTGTATTTCATGTATATAATAGCAATAATTAAAAGTGTATGGGTTTATATGGTTACCTTGGGTTGAGACGTCTACTCTATGGGATTGCCGGAAAATATCGGTTCGTGTTGTGAGGTCAAGTGCGGTGGTTCAAAGGTTACTAACAAGATGAAGACATGTAATAATGGTATTATTTAGTGTTTGAGTTCGTTTAGGTTTGGCCGGAATAATGAAGGTGACGGTGATGTCGGGTTTGGTGCTTCTAATGGATCGAACAAAGGCAACAGAAAGTAGAAAAGCTAGTTCGGGTGTGCTTTGGGTGGTTCGGTAATGGTCTGATACTCTTAACAGGGGTGATGGTTATGATGGTTCAACATAGGTGGAAGGCTGGGTGGTTGTTGGAGGTGTTTATGAATATGTGAAATGGTTTCTTGCTTCAGAATTTTATTTGTATGATGGAAGTTGCTTATAAGTTTGCTGAAGAGACGTTAATATATATACGGGTAAATTACATTTTTCGTCCTTTATGTATGTATCAAATTGCAATGGATGCCCTTTAACTTCAATAATTACAGTTACAGTCCTTTTTTTGTAAAACCACTACACTATACGTCCTTTAACACTAACTAAGTTAAAAATTCAGTTAAGTATGACATGTGTTTTGCACACGAGAGTAAGTTAGTAATTTTAATAATGTATTTAAAATATATTTAAACAAATAAACAACCCCAAATCTCTTTTATCACAATCTCATTCTCTCTCTCTCTCGCCTCATGAATACTTGAATGTAGCCATAAAAGATATTACAGATTGTAGTTGCAGACATCTAATCTTGAAAATTTGTTGAAAACAAAAAGATACTAGCATAAAACGTATTATCCAATTTCTACATAAATTATTATAGAAACATAACAAGAATTTAAGCATTTGACAATCAAATTCGAAACAATGATCCTTTTCTCAATATATCAATGATAATTTATGATGTAGTTTTCTCTTAAGAATCTTACTCTCAAAACTAATAATTGATGACCAAACCTAGAAACAGAAAACCCCCCAAATTACTCTTAAAACTAATAATTGATGACCAAACCTAGAAACAGAAAAACCCCCAAAACCACAAGAAACCCTGCTTTAGTTTCCCTAAAAGATCCAATTTTTATAATCTTTAACTCAAAAATTAAACCCTTAAATCCTTCAAAATGTTTTTGTTCTCCAATCTTTGAGGGAAAAAAAAACATCAAAACCCCCCAATTTTCGTTCCCAAAATTACCACAAATCACTTGCTTTCTTCAAAAAAAAAAAAAAAAAAAAAAAAAACAGTACCTAAAAACCTTAAGTTCAGATGGTGGCGGCGGATGGCTTGTGGTGATGACGGCGGAGATGGTTTATGGTGATGGTGGCAGAGATGGCTTATGATGATGACGGCGGAGATGGTTTATGGTGATGATGGCGGATGGCTTGAGGTGATGACGGTATAGAAGGAGATGAAGGTATAGAAGGAGATGAAAGAGGTGGTGGTCAGATGGTGTTGGTGCTGGTAGTTGTCTGGTGGGGGAGAGAAGGCATAGAAGGAGATAAAGGAGATGAAAGAGGAGAGAGTGTTTTGATTTTATAAATGTTTTTTTAGTTAGATTTTGTTTTATTTATATGGTTAAAATTACAAAAGTGCCCTCATCTGCCTTGCACGTGACATATTTAACTGGAAATTTTAACAAGGTTATGAGCAAAGGATGTAAGGTGTAATGGTTGTTCTAAAAAAAAGGACCTTGACTGTAAATATTGAAGTTAAAGGCTATCTATTGCAATCTGATACAAACATAAAATACGAAAAGTGTAATTTACCCTATATATACGAAGTGCCTTAAGAGTATAAACTTGGAGGCCAAGTTTTTCTGTAGATAAGGAAGCAAAATTCTGGGATAAGACTAAAACGTGTAGGAGCGAGTACTAGTAAGGTGTCAAATTTTAATTGACTCCAAGTTTCTTTAAGTTATTTTCAACTTTATGCATATCTGATATATTATTTCTTTTTCATTTATTTTACTCTTTTTTTTCAACAGTACATGATCACAAAGACTAAATTTTTCCTTTATGGTAAATAAGTATTTTATCAATTTGGATTAGTAAGGATTTTAACTAAGATGTTTATTATAATTTGATAATTTGACGGTGTTACATTGAGTCAGTAAGGATACAATCCTAAAGGGTCGGAATATTGAAAGATAATTAATTAAGTTATTAATGCGTAATGTGGTAGGCCCCTCTTTTGAAGGTGACGTTACCCTCGGCTAAGTGGTTTGAGTCAACAGGGATACAATCCCAAGTAGCCGAGTTAATGTATTAATAGTAGTTTACATATGAGGGTATCAAGCCATTCGCACCCCCGTCATCCAATACCAGTGGGTATTGAAGGAGGTCCTAGTAAGCTTGACCCAGGTCCTTGCAGGATCTATACACTGAACAAGGCAAGAATCTTACCAAACTATTCCCTTAACCCCCGACCAGATAGCCAACATATCTCTATATAGACCGTAGAGATATGAATGGTGTAAATCTTTTATTTTATATAGACAGTAAAATAACGCCAAGACACCACGGACAAATGATAAGGAAGTTTCACCTTCAACATAAGAAACTAGTTATTAAAGTCATTAATACAAAACCAAATAAAAAGTGCGAAAAGATTAAAAATCAAAAGTATAACACTAAATGTTTGTCTTCACCAAGTGATGTAAGAGACTTAGGCAAACATGGCCTTTAATTGTCAAGAACTCTTACTATCAATCTTGGATCCCGAGACTACTACACACACTCTAAGTTGGATGATGGATGATGGTGGTGGATGTAGGTTGTAGTGGTGGTGGAGTGTGGGTGAAGTGGAAGAGATGTGGTTTGCCAAGGGATGCCTTTGAAGTGAACCAAGCACCTCTATTTATATCCTGCACAGAAGCCCGGACACGGCCTCGTGTCCATTGGGCACGGCCCCGTGTCCATCCTTATTCTCTTTCTTCATTAATTGCAATTTGTCTACATTAGCTCCACACGCCCCCGTGTCCGCTGGGCACGGCCCCATGTGCAGAAGCGTATCTGTACTATCAAGATTTGCTTGGATTCTGCGAATCTTAGCGTTGACCACGGCCCATGTTGAGCTGGGCACGCCCCCGTGTCGGGAATAGAAGCTTCTATAGCTTTGTCCTTTTCACAGACACCTGGCCACGCCCCCGTGTCCGCTGGGCACGGGGCCGTGGTCAGCCTTCCGTTTTCTTGTTTTTGCTTGGGAAGATACTGTCGGGGGGTCGGGCATGCCACATTTGTTCCTTTTATTGTATTTATGTTAGATTTTGCTGCATATTTGTTTCTTTTGTTCATTTACGCTCATTTAATTCTAAAAATACAAAAGGAAAACAAAAGCACACGTTTTCCAAAATTAGTACTAAAAATATGTTAGTTTTATGCCTCATTTGATGTAATTTATATGTTGCATTTTAGACACATCACTATGTTCAAAACAAAGTTTTTATTAACTCAGGTATCAAAAGACTGCCTATTAAATTATGTTCAATGTCAAACCACTAATCTCATTTTTCAAAGTCTTTGGTTGCCTATGTTTTATTTTAAATATCAAGACTCAATTTCAAAATTTGTAGCCGAAATAGACTGTGGTTATTTCTTAGGATACTCTTCTATAGCCAAGGCCTATTAAGTGTTTAACACAAGGCCCAGGATTATAGAAGAGACACTGAATGTAATGAACTTTCTTTATTGAAATCCCTGCATGTTCGGCAGAACTATTTGATCTTGATAAACTTAACTTTGAGTATGTTACTTTTGATTCTGTAGATGCAACTTGCAAGTGTATCAAAAGATGTTAAACAAGACTACATATTTGATATTGTGATTCCCTCATAATGCAAAGTCTTTTCTACACTACAAAGTTCATATGCTCAAAGCACTGATCAGTGCATTTTAAATACACCTTATTGAATAATAATTTTGATAAAAATGCATTGATATTAGTATAAGGTATGCTACATTGATTCATTTTCGGTATATAATGGTTTGTTTAGAATATGCGCTAAACCAATCAATTTAAAGTAAGGGCTGTTTGGAACTATGAGATGATTGATTTATTGTGGAAATTAAAAGAAATCTAAAACTCATGTCGTTTTGACATTTTGTCACAGGTTAATTCAATATATATCAATTATGATGGAAAGTGAAAAAAGTGTGACATTATTTCTAGGACTAAAAGAAAGAATACAATATTTTGTTATAGTACAATTCGTAATTCATGAAGGCATGTGAATTAATACATGAAGTATTATTGGGCTCTAATATTAAAATTAAAGAAGTCTAAAGGATCATAGGTCGGTGGTTTGCGGATGAATCATTTATATATGTGGATTAGAAATAATTTAGGGGGAAGTCCACTAGGAATTAAGAAGCCCATGAGGAAGGTCGACTGAGTTTATTAAAAAGGATTGGAAGACAACTTTTGAGGGAGGTTCGCAAGTTGGAGGATTGACGGCTGAAGAGAAGCACGGAGAAGGCAGCCGCCTTTTGGCGGCTGTACATGGTTCAAGACATGAGCGTCTAGGTGGCTTTCTTCAAGCGTACGGTTTGTAAAGTTTAATACTTTTCTCAGTTTATTGATGTTTGGATTTGTTTTTGACATTGAAAACGTCTATAAACAATTTGATGTGTTGGTTTATTTAAACTATTTACATGTGTTTTGAGTTCTTACTTTACAACTTGCTCGGTTGATGACAAGACCTTGTAGCTTGTTGGGAGACATAGAGTAGGTTGACTCACATTAGTAAATAGGGTAATTGAACTGTAAAAGATCTGATGACAAAGACGTGTTTTTTATTACCACTTAAATTTACCGACTTTTCAGCACCATGTCTATGTGGTGTCCAATTAATGATTAAACTGAGTTTGGTGTGAACCTAGAATCTGAAACTTGGAAGACGTTACCTTTATCTTTGGTGACTTTCCTCGATGATTGATTTTTAGATTTTCACATTAAACTCTGTTTTTCTGATTCTTATTAACCAGTAAATCTTGACCACTTGTGTTGATTTTGTGAAACGTTAATTATATTTGAATTGTTTGTCGTTTATCAAGCGTATTGGCGATTCCTTGCATCGTTAGCGGGTTGGTAAATTGGTGGGTAATTGGTATAATCAAACGGGTTATTAGGTTGTATGGTGAGTCTTAAAAACTATCCCTAATAATTAATCAAGGTCATTAATTCCAAGGCCATGTGAATCAAAAACCTAATTAAACTACGTAGAGAGCGTAAGTAGGGTATCGTATCCACGGTGAATATGTGGTTAGAGTTTAACTAGAGAATTATTATATATTAAAGAAAGCAACTCCCACCCAGAATCCCGATTGCAAATTTAACACAAAAACCCGGTTACTGATTCATAACAGCACATAGACATGGCATTGGAATTAATGACGATTAATTATTAGGGATAGTTTTTAAGATTCACCATACAACCTAATAACCCGTTTAGTTATACCAATTACCCACCAATTTACCAACCCGCTAACAACGCAAGTATGTTGCTGTCACACCCCCAAAATCCACCTGCGGAGTATCACCGCTTGGGAGCGTGACTGACCAGGATCAAGCCACCAATCATATTGAACATGTAATTAATATTAAGTAAAATAAATGTAAACCATCTATCCAATACGATAGGTGTTCAAAACATAACCATAGTTTCAAAGTGTAGCGGAAGCATAGTAAATAAACCAACAATAGTTAATAGTTTTAAATGTCATGATAGTTCAACATAGAAACCACGATCCTTGCCCACAACGGCCCGCTTCCCCAGTGCAAGCTCCAAGTACCTAACGATCTGCAAGGCATATAACAGAATGATCAACAAACTAGTTGAGCGAGTTCACAGTAAGTAAATGCGTAACAGTAAGTAACAGGTGGCTCTACAGGGCCAATAGTAAGTTATACAGGTGGGGGCTTCCCATGTTATGTGACCACTAGACTATTCGTATTATCCCTGTTCTTCGTCCGAGAACAGTAGCGCGTATGAGGTGTGCGTAGGTTTTACGCACGTATCCTTTGTATCGAGGATAGTAATTAGTGTATGACCACGTAGGTGTTATCCCAACCTACGGAAGAAGTAAGTAATGCGTACACGTAGGTTTTACGTGCGTATCCTTTGTATCGAGGATAGTAATTGGCATATGACCACGTAGGTGTTATCCAACCTACGGAACCACGTAGGTGTTATCCCAACCTACGGAACCGTCCTGACATCCGAGGACTATGATAGGTGATAGTCTAGGAAAAGCGTTTATACGTTATAAGTCAATTGAAACCTTTAACCCATTCCCACGACCCGGGAATCCCATGCCTTAGTAGGAGTGTGAACTCACCTTGGGTTTGCTCGGTATGATTAGTTACTCGTTTATCAGATGATCAATCACGTCCTAACATGGTTACCAACAACAGTCAGTTCTACATGCACACAGACCACATCTTTCACGTACATTTAGTTCACAGATTCGTTGTTCACACAAAACACACTTATTGTATATGCAATACACACATGCATTTCTACTTAACCTGAATACGAATTTAGTGATTGATATTCAGTCATACTTAACATACCAATGAATATGTGAATATTAATTCAACCAAGTTATCAATTCATCTAAGAATAAAACTAACATACCCAATCGAGATATGAATATATGGATATTCAATTCCACTAAAAATAAAACAACATGCACTAATATCAATATATGAATATTAATTCAACCACATGCCCCCCTGACAAATCACGTACAAAAATGAACAACATGGTCGAAATCATGGAGTGATCATTATATTATTTGGCTGCACTTTCCAATATAAATCTCTGGACCCGTAATCTGACTATCCCCCACCTCTACCCAACAGAGAGGTGACCGGCATTTACGTCCGTACAATGCCTCGAATGGAGCGGTTTGAATGCTGGTGTGGTAGCTGTTATTGTACAAAACTCCGCCAGAGGAAGATGCTTTTCCCAGCCGTTGCCGAAATCGATAACACATGCCCGAAGCATGTCTTCAAGAGTCTGGTTCGTTCGCTCAGACTGCCCATCCGTCTGAGGATGATATACTGTGCTCATGTCTAACCGTGAGCCAAAAGATTTGTGCATCGCTTGCCATAGCTCTGACGTGAATCGTGCGTCCCGATCCGAAATGATGGAGGTGGGCACCCCGTGCCTCGAAACAACTTCCTCAGGATAGACGTCTGCGAGAGTGGAGAACTTATCCGTTTCCTTTATAGCCAGGAAGTGTGCAGACTTGGTGAGTCGATCCACGATCACCCTTATAGTATCATTCCCACGCTGGGATCTGGGTAGACCTGTAACAAAATCCTGTAACAATAACTTTAACCCAGACCCTGTATTGATGCGTCACAATATACTACAAAGTCATCCGTGCCCTCTGGTAATGAGAGAATTGGGGCGCTGCAAAGCCTATCCTTTAAGTACTGAAAAGCAGTTTCCTGCGTATTACCCCATCTGTAAACGATACCTTTCTGTGTCAGCAAAGTGAGCGGTTGAGCGATCTTTGAGAAGTCTTTGATAAACCGTCTGTAGTATCCCGCCAAACCCAAGAATTGGCGTATTTCTGTTGGTGTACGCGGTGCTGGCCAATTCCTGATCGAATCTACCTTGGATGGATCGACATGAATCCCATCCTTGTTCACCGCATGGCCTAAGAAGTGGACTTCACGAAGCCAGAAGTCGCATTTAGAAAACTTTGCGTACAGTTGCTCCTTTCGAAGAAGTTCCAAAATAAGACGTACGTGCTGCTCGTGTTCCTCCTGACTCTTGGAGTAGATAGAATGTCGTCGATGAAGACAATGACGAACTTGTCAAGATAGGGTTTGCACACCCTGTTCCTATGGTCCATAAATACGGCAGGTGCGCTCAATAATATCAAACCATTCATCATATCAAACATAAAGTATAGTAGTTAAAATAATTCATAAAACCCAATACAAGTGATGTTCAAACCAAACTTTGTTTGAGTAGCGTAAACATAACAATGAAAACCCAAGATAAGCTATAAGTTCAAATATTGTTCATTGCGTCTCCTCCTCCTAACACGAAAGCTTGACCTCTTGCCTCGTTGCCATTGTTGTTGTTTCCCCCGTTGTTGTTGTTGTTGTTCCCGTTGCCCTGGTTGTTGTTGTGGTTGTTGTTGTACTGGTTCCTGTTCAGCTGAGGGCAGTGTCTCTTGATGTGACCTTCAGCACCACAATTATAGCACCCCTTGTTGCCCTGTTGCTGATTCTGTTGTGCCGGTGGCTGCTGCTGATTCTGATTCGCAGGACGAGGGCTTCTACAGTCTTTGGCCTCGTGACCCATCTTGAGGCATCTTTGACAACGGCCCCTGTTACACTGGCCGCTGTGGTGCCTGTTGCAGTTGTTACACTTTGGAAGGTTTCCGCGATACCCTCCCTGTCTGTGGCTGCCTGAGGAGTGCTGACTTGGACTCTGGTAACTGTCTGTCTTTCGCTGCTGGGCTTGTGACTGTACTGATGCTGACCCCTTGCTAGAATCCCCATCCCATTTTCTCTTACTTTCACTGGGAGTAGCAAGTGTAGTAGAAGCAGTAGCGGTAGCAGTAGCACTGACACGCTTAGGCAGTTTATTCTGTTCCACTGCCTGGTCGGTGATGCGATGAGCGAGACGCTGGATTTCCTGGATGTTGTCGAGGTTAGCCGAGGTAACGTGGCTCTGTATTTCTGGTGCCAAACCTTTGAGATACAACTCAATTCGCTTGTATGGAGGGTCCACCATAGTTGGACATAACACAGCCAACTCATTTGATCTCTTGGTGTAAGCTTCGATCTCTGAACCCACCATTTTCAAGTTATACAACTCGTCTTCCAACTTGTGGATGTCTTCCCGTGTGCAGTATTCACGCTTAATCAATTCCTTAAAGTCATTCCAAGGTGTGGCGTTAGCAGCTGCCAACCCTAGTATCTGCACTTGTGCGTTCCACCAAGTGAGTGCAATCCCTTCAAGTGTGCCAGTGGCGAACTTCACCCTGCGAGCCTCAGGGCATTCGCACATTTCGAAAACCGACTCGAGCTTTTCAAACCAGTGGAGGAGTCCAACTGCCCCCTCCGTGCCACTGAACGTGCTAGGACGACAATCCATGAAACTCTTGAAGGTACACACAGGTTGTTGCTGCGCGGGTTGACCTATTGTGTACGAATAGGGCAAGGTTATATACGAGAATTAATGTAGGATCTAAAGACCCTAGTATGAGTCTATACTGCAGGATATACTACCTGCTTGAGCGGCTGCAACTGCCGTTGCAATGAGAGCCTCTAGCTGGGCTTGAGTCATGTTAATTCGTGCGGCCATTGATCTTCACATCAAAGGCAACATAAGTGAGAAAAGTTCGCGAATAGTGCGATGACAGAAGAGTGTAAGCACGTAAGTGTTCTCAAGCAATATCAAGTAGTGAGCAAAGTAATGTAAGCATACTACGAGCAAAGTTCTATGCAGTTCTAGCAAGCAGGTAATAAACGTAAACCTTATTACCTAGGGTGTCGAGTCTTGCACGTGGAGCGAAGCGTCGTTGTGGATCGTTGAGAGCACTGTTCTGGTTATAGTCTGGTTTTAATAAAAACGTTTTTCCATATTAAAACCAAGTTCTCTATAACCAATGGCTCTGATACCAATCTGTCACACCCCCAAAATCCACCTGCGGAGTATCACCGCTTGGGAGCGTGACTGACCAGGATCAAGCCACCAATCATATTGAACATGTAATTAATATTAAGTAAAATAAATGTAAACCATCTATCCAATACGATAGGTGTTCAAAACATAACCATAGTTTCAAAGTGTAGCGGAAGCATAGTAAATAAACCAACAATAGTTAATAGTTTTAAATGTCATGATAGTTCAACATAGAAACCACGATCCTTGCCCACAACGGCCCGCTTCCCCAGTGCAAGCTCCAAGTACCTAACGATCTGCAAGGCATATAACAGAATGATCAACAAACTAGTTGAGCGAGTTCACAGTAAGTAAATGCGTAACAGTAAGTAACAGGTGGCTCTACAGGGCCAATAGTAAGTTATACAGGTGGGGGCTTCCCATGTTATGTGACCACTAGACTATTCGTATTATCCCTGTTCTTCGTCCGAGAACAGTAGCGCGTATGAGGTGTGCGTAGGTTTTACGCACGTATCCTTTGTATCGAGGATAGTAATTAGTGTATGACCACGTAGGTGTTATCCCAACCTACGGAAGAAGTAAGTAATGCGTACACGTAGGTTTTACGTGCGTATCCTTTGTATCGAGGATAGTAATTGGCATATGACCACGTAGGTGTTATCCAACCTACGGAACCACGTAGGTGTTATCCCAACCTACGGAACCGTCCTGACATCCGAGGACTATGATAGGTGATAGTCTAGGAAAAGCGTTTATACGTTATAAGTCAATTGAAACCTTTAACCCATTCCCACGACCCGGGAATCCCATGCCTTAGTAGGAGTGTGAACTCACCTTGGGTTTGCTCGGTATGATTAGTTACTCGTTTATCAGATGATCAATCACGTCCTAACATGGTTACCAACAACAGTCAGTTCTACATGCACACAGACCACATCTTTCACGTACATTTAGTTCACAGATTCGTTGTTCACACAAAACACACTTATTGTATATGCAATACACACATGCATTTCTACTTAACCTGAATACGAATTTAGTGATTGATATTCAGTCATACTTAACATACCAATGAATATGTGAATATTAATTCAACCAAGTTATCAATTCATCTAAGAATAAAACTAACATACCCAATCGAGATATGAATATATGGATATTCAATTCCACTAAAAATAAAACAACATGCACTAATATCAATATATGAATATTAATTCAACCACATGCCCCCCTGACAAATCACGTACAAAAATGAACAACATGGTCGAAATCATGGAGTGATCATTATATTATTTGGCTGCACTTTCCAATATAAATCACATGCCTACAATTCCTTATAACATGATTATTGGCATTTAAGTATTAGTGGACCATCTCAATGGCCAATAGCCTTCATGGGGCCGCCCATCACACCAATCGGAGATGGGCATCTCCTCTGACCAAAGCATTCTTGATCATCACAATAGAAATTCCTAGTAACATAAATTTGGGTTGGCAATCACCTGCTATTGGACCGCTAATACATGCAGGCAACTAGAATCCCATTTGGCCGCTCCTCTTATCATGTGGGTTGGTAAGACTTTATTATTTAACAAAATGAAAACTCAAATCACATGCCATAAAAGTCAAATATGGCCGACAAGAACTCGATAAAACATTCAGCCAATTTGACCGTGTAATGATTGGACCGATTACAAGGCCAATGGCCTTAACTTGGCCGCCCAACACACTAACCACTATCCCACACATGCAATACTTAATTCTTGATGTAATAGATATGTGAGGTGACATTATTAAGATTAGACCACAAAAGCATGACAAAAATTCTCATTGGACCTCACATACTAAATAGTCAATGGTAAGATCATAAATCAACCTCTTTACTCCTATTGGCTGCAATATACGGCAACATGCAATCTGATAACATATATTTGAAGTGTGCACATGGTTTGACTATGAATCACCTACATAGTCGCCAATTTCTATACCCTAAGTTACCATCCATTTAACCTTACCCTTATTGGACCTTTAAGTCACTGACACAATCAACTCAATACATTAATAACACACTGTTGAACAAAGCTCTATCAATTTAACATTCCAATGAACAAACACATGGCTAATATGAGGAACAATGGCCGACATCATTATTAAAATTATATGCTCATCATCATCCACACTATTATTCAATATTAACTGATGGATATAAATGTTCACTGCAGGCATACAATCGAACCATATCATTCAACATTCAATTCAGTAATTAACCATACATATTGCTAACATGTTCAGATCGGGTCACCTGCAATCAGTTTCGCAGGCAACGACTAATATGTTCTAACATGCTGGCCGAGTCGTTAAATACGAGGATTATAATTTAAACATGCAACCCTACTTCATCGATTAACATCACATCATACAAAACTAACCTACTCACATGATAATTAACTAGATTTGACAAAACAAACTTGCAAACAAACAAAGAATTCTGATCATTACAGTGGGGACGCACTAACCATATTATGATGATGCTACGGAAGACTTCGAAGAGATGAAAGGGCTGCCGACACGAACCAGGGAAGGAAACACGTTTTAGGGTTTTCAAACTGGCAAGGGTTGTGTAATATGTCTATGTATTCACGTATACATAGAAGGAGGGGGTTTTGGGCCAAGTTTCATTGAGTTTGGGCCGGTTTCCATATTAAATCGATACTGGGCCAAAGCCCATTCCATGTTTTCGTTGGCAACATGGTGGACGACGACACATAGGGTGTTTTCGGCCATGAGGTGTTTTCGGGTGGGTTGGAGTATTGGCCAAAGTTCCATCATTTTGTTTATAAAACATAAATTAACACCACCATATATTAAACATATACAATTAATGCACATCAAGTATATATAATTAAAACACACTTAACACCCATCATGTATAACATATCAACTACAATATACGATCTAACATATTACAACGTGCCCGGTTGTGAAACAAACAAGTCGTGTAACAGACAATCTAAACAATTGACGTGCAATTAATGTGGAGATGGAAATCTTGGAAACTCGAGTTGTCACATTATCCCCAACTTGAAAGAAATTTCGTCCCGAAATTTGGTACGCACTCACTAAGGAAGCTAGGTAAGTTACATCGTTTACCGGTTTTCCTGGGGTGTCACATCATCCCCCTGTTGATTTGGAATTTCGTCCCGAAATTCAGTAGTAGTAGCTTCAGCCTCAGTAGTGGTTGCATTGGTTTCGAATAACTGGGGTACTTTTCTTTCATCTGGTCTTCGCGTTCCCAGGTGTACTCTGGGCCGCGTTGGGAGTTCTAACGAACTCGAACAAGAGGGATTCTCTTGCGTTTGAGGACCTTACATCCCGGTCCGTGATTTCAACTGGTTCCTCGACGAACTGCAACCGCTCGTCGATAGTGAGTTCCTTAAAAGGAATGATGAGGATTTCATCTGATAAGCACTTCTTTAAGTTCGACACATGAAAGACATTGTGAACTGCTCCGAGTTCAGCTGGTAAGTTCAAATTGTAGGCTACTTTGCCAATCTTTTCTAAGATTTCGAATGGTCCGACGTACCGCGGATTCAGTTTGCCCCTTTTGCCAAAACGTACCACACCCTTCCAGGGTGAGACTTTCAATAAAACCCGGTCCCCGACCTGAAATTCCAAAGGCTTGCTACGCTTGCCCGCGTAGGCTTTCTGACGGTCGCGTGCTGCCGCCATGCGTTGTCGTATCTGTGCTATCTTTTCTGTGGCGTCCACTACAATCTCTGGACCCGTAATCTGACTATCCCCCACCTCTACCCAACAGAGAGGTGACCGGCATTTACGTCCGTACAATGCCTCGAATGGAGCGGTTTGAATGCTGGTGTGGTAGCTGTTATTGTACAAAACTCCGCCAGAGGAAGATGCTTTTCCCAGCCGTTGCCGAAATCGATAACACATGCCCGAAGCATGTCTTCAAGAGTCTGGTTCGTTCGCTCAGACTGCCCATCCGTCTGAGGATGATATACTGTGCTCATGTCTAACCGTGAGCCAAAAGATTTGTGCATCGCTTGCCATAGCTCTGACGTGAATCGTGCGTCCCGATCCGAAATGATGGAGGTGGGCACCCCGTGCCTCGAAACAACTTCCTCAGGATAGACGTCTGCGAGAGTGGAGAACTTATCCGTTTCCTTTATAGCCAGGAAGTGTGCAGACTTGGTGAGTCGATCCACGATCACCCTTATAGTATCATTCCCACGCTGGGATCTGGGTAGACCTGTAACAAAATCCTGTAACAATAACTTTAACCCAGACCCTGTATTGATGCGTCACAATATACTACAAAGTCATCCGTGCCCTCTGGTAATGAGAGAATTGGGGCGCTGCAAAGCCTATCCTTTAAGTACTGAAAAGCAGTTTCCTGCGTATTACCCCATCTGTAAACGATACCTTTCTGTGTCAGCAAAGTGAGCGGTTGAGCGATCTTTGAGAAGTCTTTGATAAACCGTCTGTAGTATCCCGCCAAACCCAAGAATTGGCGTATTTCTGTTGGTGTACGCGGTGCTGGCCAATTCCTGATCGAATCTACCTTGGATGGATCGACATGAATCCCATCCTTGTTCACCGCATGGCCTAAGAAGTGGACTTCACGAAGCCAGAAGTCGCATTTAGAAAACTTTGCGTACAGTTGCTCCTTTCGAAGAAGTTCCAAAATAAGACGTACGTGCTGCTCGTGTTCCTCCTGACTCTTGGAGTAGATAGAATGTCGTCGATGAAGACAATGACGAACTTGTCAAGATAGGGTTTGCACACCCTGTTCCTATGGTCCATAAATACGGCAGGTGCGCTCAATAATATCAAACCATTCATCATATCAAACATAAAGTATAGTAGTTAAAATAATTCATAAAACCCAATACAAGTGATGTTCAAACCAAACTTTGTTTGAGTAGCGTAAACATAACAATGAAAACCCAAGATAAGCTATAAGTTCAAATATTGTTCATTGCGTCTCCTCCTCCTAACACGAAAGCTTGACCTCTTGCCTCGTTGCCATTGTTGTTGTTTCCCCCGTTGTTGTTGTTGTTGTTCCCGTTGCCCTGGTTGTTGTTGTGGTTGTTGGTGTACTGGTTCCTGTTCAGCTGAGGGCAGTGTCTCTTGATGTGACCTTCAGCACCACAATTATAGCACCCCTTGTTGCCCTGTTGCTGATTCTGTTGTGCCGGTGGCTGCTGCTGATTCTGATTCGCAGGACGAGGGCTTCTACAGTCTTTGGCCTCGTGACCCATCTTGAGGCATCTTTGACAACGGCCCCTGTTACACTGGCCGCTGTGGTGCCTGTTGCAGTTGTTACACTTTGGAAGGTTTCCGCGATACCCTCCCTGTCTGTGGCTGCCTGAGGAGTGCTGACTTGGACTCTGGTAACTGTCTGTCTTTCGCTGCTGGGCTTGTGACTGTACTGATGCTGACCCCTTGCTAGAATCCCCATCCCATTTTCTCTTACTTTCACTGGGAGTAGCAAGTGTAGTAGAAGCAGTAGCGGTAGCAGTAGCACTGACACGCTTAGGCAGTTTATTCTGTTCCACTGCCTGGTCGGTGATGCGATGAGCGAGACGCTGGATTTCCTGGATGTTGTCGAGGTTAGCCGAGGTAACGTGGCTCTGTATTTCTGGTGCCAAACCTTTGAGATACAACTCAATTCGCTTGTATGGAGGGTCCACCATAGTTGGACATAACACAGCCAACTCATTTGATCTCTTGGTGTAAGCTTCGATCTCTGAACCCACCATTTTCAAGTTATACAACTCGTCTTCCAACTTGTGGATGTCTTCCCGTGTGCAGTATTCACGCTTAATCAATTCCTTAAAGTCATTCCAAGGTGTGGCGTTAGCAGCTGCCAACCCTAGTATCTGCACTTGTGCGTTCCACCAAGTGAGTGCAATCCCTTCAAGTGTGCCAGTGGCGAACTTCACCCTGCGAGCCTCAGGGCATTCGCACATTTCGAAAACCGACTCGAGCTTTTCAAACCAGTGGAGGAGTCCAACTGCCCCCTCCGTGCCACTGAACGTGCTAGGACGACAATCCATGAAACTCTTGAAGGTACACACAGGTTGTTGCTGCGCGGGTTGACCTATTGTGTACGAATAGGGCAAGGTTATATACGAGAATTAATGTAGGATCTAAAGACCCTAGTATGAGTCTATACTGCAGGATATACTACCTGCTTGAGCGGCTGCAACTGCCGTTGCAATGAGAGCCTCTAGCTGGGCTTGAGTCATGTTAATTCGTGCGGCCATTGATCTTCACATCAAAGGCAACATAAGTGAGAAAAGTTCGCGAATAGTGCGATGACAGAAGAGTGTAAGCACGTAAGTGTTCTCAAGCAATATCAAGTAGTGAGCAAAGTAATGTAAGCATACTACGAGCAAAGTTCTATGCAGTTCTAGCAAGCAGGTAATAAACGTAAACCTTATTACCTAGGGTGTCGAGTCTTGCACGTGGAGCGAAGCGTCGTTGTGGATCGTTGAGAGCACTGTTCTGGTTATAGTCTGGTTTTAATAAAAACGTTTTTCCATATTAAAACCAAGTTCTCTATAACCAATGGCTCTGATACCAATCTGTCACACCCCCAAAATCCACCTGCGGAGTATCACCGCTTGGGAGCGTGACTGACCAGGATCAAGCCACCAATCATATTGAACATGTAATTAATATTAAGTAAAATAAATGTAAACCATCTATCCAATACGATAGGTGTTCAAAACATAACCATAGTTTCAAAGTGTAGCGGAAGCATAGTAAATAAACCAACAATAGTTAATAGTTTTAAATGTCATGATAGTTCAACATAGAAACCACGATCCTTGCCCACAACGGCCCGCTTCCCCAGTGCAAGCTCCAAGTACCTAACGATCTGCAAGGCATATAACAGAATGATCAACAAACTAGTTGAGCGAGTTCACAGTAAGTAAATGCGTAACAGTAAGTAACAGGTGGCTCTACAGGGCCAATAGTAAGTTATACAGGTGGGGGCTTCCCATGTTATGTGACCACTAGACTATTCGTATTATCCCTGTTCTTCGTCCGAGAACAGTAGCGCGTATGAGGTGTGCGTAGGTTTTACGCACGTATCCTTTGTATCGAGGATAGTAATTAGTGTATGACCACGTAGGTGTTATCCCAACCTACGGAAGAAGTAAGTAATGCGTACACGTAGGTTTTACGTGCGTATCCTTTGTATCGAGGATAGTAATTGGCATATGACCACGTAGGTGTTATCCAACCTACGGAACCACGTAGGTGTTATCCCAACCTACGGAACCGTCCTGACATCCGAGGACTATGATAGGTGATAGTCTAGGAAAAGCGTTTATACGTTATAAGTCAATTGAAACCTTTAACCCATTCCCACGACCCGGGAATCCCATGCCTTAGTAGGAGTGTGAACTCACCTTGGGTTTGCTCGGTATGATTAGTTACTCGTTTATCAGATGATCAATCACGTCCTAACATGGTTACCAACAACAGTCAGTTCTACATGCACACAGACCACATCTTTCACGTACATTTAGTTCACAGATTCGTTGTTCACACAAAACACACTTATTGTATATGCAATACACACATGCATTTCTACTTAACCTGAATACGAATTTAGTGATTGATATTCAGTCATACTTAACATACCAATGAATATGTGAATATTAATTCAACCAAGTTATCAATTCATCTAAGAATAAAACTAACATACCCAATCGAGATATGAATATATGGATATTCAATTCCACTAAAAATAAAACAACATGCACTAATATCAATATATGAATATTAATTCAACCACATGCCCCCCTGACAAATCACGTACAAAAATGAACAACATGGTCGAAATCATGGAGTGATCATTATATTATTTGGCTGCACTTTCCAATATAAATCACATGCCTACAATTCCTTATAACATGATTATTGGCATTTAAGTATTAGTGGACCATCTCAATGGCCAATAGCCTTCATGGGGCCGCCCATCACACCAATCGGAGATGGGCATCTCCTCTGACCAAAGCATTCTTGATCATCACAATAGAAATTCCTAGTAACATAAATTTGGGTTGGCAATCACCTGCTATTGGACCGCTAATACATGCAGGCAACTAGAATCCCATTTGGCCGCTCCTCTTATCATGTGGGTTGGTAAGACTTTATTATTTAACAAAATGAAAACTCAAATCACATGCCATAAAAGTCAAATATGGCCGACAAGAACTCGATAAAACATTCAGCCAATTTGACCGTGTAATGATTGGACCGATTACAAGGCCAATGGCCTTAACTTGGCCGCCCAACACACTAACCACTATCCCACACATGCAATACTTAATTCTTGATGTAATAGATATGTGAGGTGACATTATTAAGATTAGACCACAAAAGCATGACAAAAATTCTCATTGGACCTCACATACTAAATAGTCAATGGTAAGATCATAAATCAACCTCTTTACTCCTATTGGCTGCAATATACGGCAACATGCAATCTGATAACATATATTTGAAGTGTGCACATGGTTTGACTATGAATCACCTACATAGTCGCCAATTTCTATACCCTAAGTTACCATCCATTTAACCTTACCCTTATTGGACCTTTAAGTCACTGACACAATCAACTCAATACATTAATAACACACTGTTGAACAAAGCTCTATCAATTTAACATTCCAATGAACAAACACATGGCTAATATGAGGAACAATGGCCGACATCATTATTAAAATTATATGCTCATCATCATCCACACTATTATTCAATATTAACTGATGGATATAAATGTTCACTGCAGGCATACAATCGAACCATATCATTCAACATTCAATTCAGTAATTAACCATACATATTGCTAACATGTTCAGATCGGGTCACCTGCAATCAGTTTCGCAGGCAACGACTAATATGTTCTAACATGCTGGCCGAGTCGTTAAATACGAGGATTATAATTTAAACATGCAACCCTACTTCATCGATTAACATCACATCATACAAAACTAACCTACTCACATGATAATTAACTAGATTTGACAAAACAAACTTGCAAACAAACAAAGAATTCTGATCATTACAGTGGGGACGCACTAACCATATTATGATGATGCTACGGAAGACTTCGAAGAGATGAAAGGGCTGCCGACACGAACCAGGGAAGGAAACACGTTTTAGGGTTTTCAAACTGGCAAGGGTTGTGTAATATGTCTATGTATTCACGTATACATAGAAGGAGGGGGTTTTGGGCCAAGTTTCATTGAGTTTGGGCCGGTTTCCATATTAAATCGATACTGGGCCAAAGCCCATTCCATGTTTTCGTTGGCAACATGGTGGACGACGACACATAGGGTGTTTTCGGCCATGAGGTGTTTTCGGGTGGGTTGGAGTATTGGCCAAAGTTCCATCATTTTGTTTATAAAACATAAATTAACACCACCATATATTAAACATATACAATTAATGCACATCAAGTATATATAATTAAAACACACTTAACACCCATCATGTATAACATATCAACTACAATATACGATCTAACATATTACAACGTGCCCGGTTGTGAAACAAACAAGTCGTGTAACAGACAATCTAAACAATTGACGTGCAATTAATGTGGAGATGGAAATCTTGGAAACTCGAGTTGTCACAGTTGCCAATACGCTTGATAAATGATAAACAATTCAAATATAATAAACGTTTCACAAAATCAACACAAATGGTCAAGATTTACCAATTAATAAGAATCAGAAAAACAAAGTTTATTGTGAAAATCTAGAAATCAATCATCCGGGAAAAGTCACATAAGATAAAGGTAAAGTCCTCCTAGTTTCAGATTTTAGGTTCACACCAAACTCATTTTAATCATTAATTGGACACCACATAGACATGGTGCTAAAAAGTCGATTAATTTAAGTGGTAATCAAAAACAGGTCTTTGTCATCAGATCTTTTACAGTTCAATTACCCTATTTACTAATTTGAGTCAACCTACTCTATGTCACCTAACAAGCTACAAGGTCTTGTCATCAACCGAACAAGTTGTAAAGCAATAACTCAAACACATGCAAATAGTATAAATAAACCAACTCATCAAATTGTTCATACGACGTTGTCAATGTCAAAAACAAATCCAAATATAAATAAAACTGAGAAAAGTGTCGAACCCCATGAACCGTTCACTTAGAGAAAGCCACCTAGACGCTTATGCCTTGAACCATGCACAGCTGTCAAAAGACGGCTGCCTTCCGCGCCTCTTTCGTCAAAACTCCCCAAATCTTGGGAACCAAACTCTCCCCAACATAAAAATATATCATCTGCCGTTCAGGGGCGGACCCAAGCCCACCCCAAGGTGGGCGGGCGCACCCCCGGGGAAAAAAAAATTAGTGCTAATTTCCGTCGAAAATCCCGTCCGCACCCCTTGGAATTTTTCGTCCGCACCCCTTGGAATTTTTCGACCGCACCCTTGAAATTTTTCGTCTGCACTCCTTAGGTAAAAAGTATTATCAATTTATATTTTATATTTTTTTAGTAAACTTCTATTTAAAAAAAATACTACCTAAATTATATAACTTTTAATACCTAACTAACTAAACCCAAATACCCATACCTTTACCCACTTATAATTCCTAACTAGTTATCCCACTAAGTTTTAGCCCATTAACCAAACCCAACAATATTTCAAACTATAATAAAATAATTAAAGCCCAAAACCTTTAGAAATTGTCTCTTGCTCTCTCTCTCTCTCTTGCGTCCCTACACTGCTAACGAACAACATCACCCAACGACAACAGTCCAACAGCCGGCGACCACCGTAATCAGCCACCATACCACCGCCGTTTGACACCAAATCTAACCGGAATCCGAACACGGGTAAGTTTCTTTGTTATTTTGATGACTTTGGTTGATATTATAGGAGAAAAAAAGGGTAATAAAGTTGTTAAATAGGTTTGAAATTTTGTGTTTTTGACGTTGTTTATGGTTGTTTAGATGATTTTTAGGGTGATTATGTTGTTTATATATTTTTAGGATGATTACAACTTACGTTATGATTTCTAGGGCTTGAATAGTTGAAAATTAAAATTAAATTTGAAACATTATGTTATGGAGCGATAAACTTATGTTATATAGAGAAAGAATTGCTTAAGAATTTTAATTTTAGATGATATTTTGGATAGATTTCAAAAAATGAAAACTCGTAGGGCGTCGACGTTTTAATTATGTTTGTAACAAGGTTTGACATGTTTTTGATGATTATATAAATGTAGTTTGATGTTCGCTTGTTTTACATGACCCGACCCGACCCGATACGAACCGGTTTTTTTACTTATATACCTAGGGGCCTAAAATTTTTAAAAATATTCCACACCCCCATGAAAAAATTCCTGGGTCCGCCACTACTGCCGTTAATAATATATCCCTTCCCTCAGCTGACAACCGACTTCCATCTAAATTCCCTTGTGGGCTCGTTTCCTTAAAGCCCAAGATATCAACATGTTTCTTTCTAAAACCCACATATCCTTGATGTCAAAACTTTAATTTTACTAGTAGAGCCCAAATAACATAGCTCGTTAATTCTTGTGATGTCACGATCCACAACATATTATTTTGTGATTCAAGTTGAACTCCAAATTCCATATTAAATACTACTTTTTAACATTCTGTTGATATGCCATCTTCCTTTGTTGAATATATTTTTCTCATGAATTAACTTCTGCATTTGGCATCCACTTTAGTCGTCCACTTTAGTTGTTGATCATCGATTTTAGAGCTTGACTTCCATTTTAATACATTTTCACCACTTTAGCTTATTTACTAGGCCTCTGGCGTCGTTTTCGTCAGGCTCGGTTTGAACTAAATTGTTAGAAGAATTGCATCAAGCAAATTCAATGAATAGATAGAGTCAACGGTACGACAGACAGCGCTGCCTACACGCGAATTTGCTTCCGAAGTCGAGCAGTCTCAATTTCACTACAGGATTTTAGAATGAATGCTGGGCTGGGCCACCTCGAATGGCGTGAGCCGCATGCGGGGAGACCCGCACGTACGGTTTTTAGGGGGAAGAGTTTGACAACCGCTTGGCTTGGCTTGGGGACCAAATAGCGGGTACAAGTAGAAGAGGTAGAGGTACAAAACACGTGACTAGTCTTCTCGGCTGGAATCAAAAAAGATTCTCCGCTCTGCTCCTACTCCTTCTTCTCCTTTAGGATAGGGTCGTCGTTGGTCCTTTTTTGCACTAAAAAACCAAAACCTACAAAAATATAAAACTAACTCAAAGTAATGTATTTTATAATAAAATCAATCCATTTACCTACTAATTTATATACATTATAACGTATCTAAAATACACGGATCACCATGTCTATGTGGTGTTATGAATCTGTAAACGGGGTTTTGTGTTAAACTTGCAATTGGGATTCTGGGTGGGAGTTGCTTTTCTTTAATATATAATAAGTCTCTAGTTAAACACTAACCACAAATTCCTCGTGGATAGGATACCCTACTTACACTATCTACTTAGTTTAATTAGATTTTTGCATGACCCTTACAACAGTCATCAAGCATCTGTCCAACAACTGCTAGCACTATTGACAAAAGTCGACAACAAACCACTGATCAAACATGTGGTCAAATTATTGATCAAATATGTGGTAAAACCACCGATCCCTTCACTATATTAAATGCTCTAGTTGGACCAATTTCACCACCTCCATTTCAAACCATTGTTGACCATAATACAATTGGTCCAATTATGACGAAACATTTGCTCCAATATGATGAAACATTTGCTCCAATAGCAAGGTTAGAAGCCATCAAACTCTTCTTGGCCTTTGTTATCAACAACATCAAAGTGTATCAAATGGATATAAAGTGCCAACCACTAGGATTTGAGGACACATTCCATCCAGATCATGTCTTCAAGCTAAACAAAGCTTTGTATGGACTGAAACTAGGTACAACCACCTCTGGTGGGAACTCATATGATCCATTTAGTTTAGGTGATGGATTAAGATATAAAGAATTGACGCAGCGAGTTACCAAGATGGAATCTTTCATATATGAAATGAGAGATATGCGGAAAATTTTGGTGCAAAACTCAAAGCCTCCACCATCAAATGCAGATTTTGTCAAAGACTTTTGAACATATGTTTAACCATTTCTTCATCAACAAAAACAATTTGCAACTGTCACCCATAACCTTCATATGGAACTTATCAGAAATATGGTTGAAGCTAGGTACATAGATACTCAAGCTAAGATAAAGGCTATTAAAGATCATCTTCTCAAGACTATAGACTCTACTCCTAACCCTAAGTATCCTGATGATGCCAAAAAGGGGGAGAATGAAGAAGGAATGAGAAAATTACCTTCTCATGTAAAGAAAGCTCAAAAGAAGCCTGGTCAGTCTACTAACAAAAAGTCAAAAGTGGATGCCATAGCAAAAGAGAAGTGAAAGATACCAAATAGGCCAAAGATGCCTTAGTTGTACAAGAAAAGCTTGAAAAGCAGAAAGTTCAACACAATCTAGGTTCTTCAACATATACACCTGCTAGAAGATAACCTGCAATGCAAGTAACTGCTACCATTGCTCACCAAATCACCACCCCTTTATCCATTGAAACATATGAACCCATTCAAATTGTCCAAACCACTATTCTGTCCTTTTTAGAAACCACTATTAGCATTGAAAATATGCAAACAGATATTGAAATCACAAAAGCACTTGTCTCCACTACTAAATAAGTCAAACCCATCTGACAAAAGATTCTAACTAGTTTCCTAAAAAGAAAACCACTAACTCACACTCCATCTCCTCCATCAAAAGCACCCACTCCTTATACTAGAGGAAGGAGACAGAAATTTATCATCCAAGATAAAGATAAAGAAACTCCACCATCTACACCCATTAAAACTACAACGTCCATCTCTGCCACTTCATCACTACCATAAATCACAAATCCATCAGCTACCACAGCATTGATTACAACTTCACATCCTTTGGATGTATTTTCTGTATCTTTAGAAATACAGTCCTTTTAAACAACAAATGATTTAAGCCAGCTCACCTTTCCATCTCTACACAACTTTCCAAAGCCTACAAATGTCAAAGAATAATTAGAGCTAAAAGTGAAACATGCTGGAAAGATAGTTGCTGAGAAGATTAAAGGAAAAGATGATACACAGGCTTAATTTATTTTGTTTGGAGAACTCAGGAAGGTCATTGCTCTTGAAGTTATGCCAAGGATGTTTGTATGAAACTCTCTCATGCACTAGTCAAAGACCCTGAACCTAAAATCAGGGGTTGATCAACAACTCCCTCACCACTCGCGCCGGACCTGGTCCCATGCTCAAAAATGGGGGATTTCTGCTTATCTAGCCCCTCGCCTTCACCGGAACTTCGCTGGGCAGTGGGGTCAATAAGGTTACCCGATAAATCCAAAGAGACCCCTTGCGTCTTGTAAAAGGGGGGTTTCCTTCCTGCTTACAACCTGAACATCTTGTTCAGGTCCAGTTTCCTTCTTCTTCTCTTCACCCGCAGACTTGAGCGGTGAAGACGGTGGAGTAGGAAGGATGCGCTTATGACAACTGCAAATACACAACGCAGATAATTAAGGGAAAGTTCAACAAAATAAACCTCAAGGAAAAATATGTGCTAACCCTTCGCAAGCTATGCAAGGCGCGTACCAAGCAACGACGTCCTACCACGACGCAGGGTAACTTTCTTCGCCGCACCGGCAGGTGCGGTCTCCATTTTAATCTTTTGCCCTATAACGGGCTCAGTACCAACACCGGCGCCACTTGCGCCCGAGGAAGACCCTAGCACATGCAACCCCTCAAGAGTATCATAGACTAACACATAATCTTCATACTTAATTTTCCTGGGGCGTAAGGTACCTGATAGAGCCTGTTTCACCGCAATGGTAACTGCCTTTTATGGCCTCTGGGCCTTGGCAGCTTTAGTAACATCCGCGCCCCTTTCCTACCACCAGCACCTGTTTTCCCACCAACCGCAGTTGTGGGATGGACTCTTAGGTCCGAAAGCACAGTTACAACATATACGCAAGATTCTCTAAGAAATAAGCACAACTACAAAATTAAAGTACACAAAACAACTTGCTACTTACCGGCACTACTAGAAAATGCACCTATCTTGACACGCGAACAATGACACGCGCATATTTTATGACATTCAAAAGCGTATGTCAAGAAAAAAATGTCATGGTTTACAAAATTTAATAAATCTATGACATTCTTTTTTGTGTGTCATGTTTTTAGCGTCATAAAAAAAACAAGATTCATCTTGACACGCAAACAATGACACACACTCATTTTATGACATTCGAAAGTGCCTGTCAAGAAAAAAAAAATGTCATGGTTTTACAAAATTCAATATATTTATGACACACTTTTTTGTGTGTCATCCTTTTAGCGTTATAAAAAAAACAAGATCTATCTTGACATGCGAATAATGACACACGCTTATTTTATGACATTTAAATCCGTGTCAAGAAAAAAAATGTCAAGGTTGTACAAAATTTAATAACTTTATAAAACTGCTTTTGTGTGTCATCTTGTTAGCGTCATAAAAAACATTACATAAACATAAGGGTTAATTTCCTATAGCAATTATTGTTTATGTAATATGGAAATCACGGTTAATCTCCAATAGCAAATGATGGGAAAAGTTTGAGAACTGTTAAAGAGAAAATTATACGGACATATGAAAAGTGATATATATCTAATATATTAATTAAAAATTATATTAGCAATGTCTCGTTTAGGTTCATGAGTTGGGTTGAGCTCGGGCTAGTTTACTTAACGAGCTTGTTTTTAGTCCAAGCTCGTCACAGTTAGGCTCGTCATAGTGGTTTTGGGTAGGGGTGTTCAAAAACATCCGAATTCGAATTATCCGAAAATCCGAACCCGGATATCCGAAAATTCGGATTCGGATTCGGATAGTAATTTTGAAAATTTTCGGATATTTCGGATATCCGATATCCGAAATATTTTCTTTTTTTTATTTAAATATATATGTAAATAAATCAATACCCTAAGGGTTCCATTTGAAAGCTATACAATTCTCAGTTGCTCACTTTGACACTTTTCACTTTGCCGCCCACCTCACGAGTTCACCAAGGGTTATCATCGAACATCGATTCCAAGTGGCGACTGAACATCAATCGGTTGTATATCAAAGGGTTACATCCTGATTTGTTCCGATCTTTGGATCAAAAGGTTCCGTTCAAAGCCGTTTTATTTTGTTCGACTTTTCTTACACTTGTTTGTGATTTTGTCTTTCAATCGACTGATTGCATACTCTGTTCTTCAATTTTCTAAGCATAAACCTCAGTTCTTTAATTTCCTAAGAATAATACATACATCAATACTATATTTAAATCTACTTTAATAGCCTTTGTTATTATTTTCAAACCATAATTTTGTGTTTATTTGTTTCTGAACATATTATTGATCATTTGTTGAATTGAAAAAAATGGATATTGTTTTAAACTTTGAATATTTTGTTTTAGAATTGTGGATATCCGTTTTATTATCCGAATCCGTATCCGAAAATTCGGATATCCGAAATTTTCGGATATCCGATATTCGGATATCCGAATTTTCGGATATCCGGTTTTGAACACCCCTAGTTTTGGGATATGGCCATGTCATTTGGTGTTGGTTGTGGAAGGTACCCTATCGACAAGGCGATGTTCTCGCCAGTCTCTCATGATTTCCCATCCCACCCGCATCTTCTACTACTACAAAATGAGGCTAATGCAAGTTTTTATATGCAACCTTTTTCAAATGTGTTGCATTTGACTCTAATGCAACTTCGCTCAATATAAATGTTTCATTAAAGTATCTAATACAACATTGTTCATAAAAAGTTTGGAGAATCTTATTAAAATTGCAACTTTTTTCTTGAAAGGTTGCATATTTTATTGAAATTTGCAACTTGTATAAGAAAACTTGCATTATTAAAACTTAGATGGAACTCTAGTGTTAAAAGGTTGCGGCGTCATTCAAAGAAAACAACCAAAATATAAAACTTTTGATTTGTAAATAATTAAAAAACTTCTGTTATTATTTTAGTGTTATTTGATGCTTAAATAATAGTTTTTTGTGTAAAATAAATTGTCGACAGATCTCACGAAAAAAAAACTTTTAAATACTTTTAGAAAAATAACAAAAAGCAAATATGTTTAACAAAATCATACACGTTATGTTCTTTAGCCCTAACTAAGTTATTTTTAATTGTTAAGTGAAGGATAAACTAGTCTTTTTACTTTTTTATTCCGAAAACCATTTTAATTTTAATAACTAAAACAAAATAGAATCTTATATATATATATATATATATATATATACAAAGACACTCTCTCTTTAAAACACACTCTCTCCAGCACCACTACCTGGCACCACCACTCTCACACCATCACCACCCCAACACAACCCCCATACCACCATCGTAGGACCCCCCCCCCCACAATAGCACCGCACCACCCAACACCACCCCCACAACAGCATCGCACCACCTTTAACCACCCACCCACCTCAAATCTGTTTTTGCTAAACGGGATCGAGGTCAACCACTAGCTCAGTCGCATCTCAGGCCACGACGGCCAACAGTTACGGCGGTGGTGATGGTTTCACGGTGACCCTGTGTTGCTACAGTGGTGGCGATGGCCCCAACAGTTACGGCGACCAACGTATGGCTTTGATTTCGCTGTTGATACTTTAGAAGGAGCTGTTTCCAAATTTATTGAAATTACATACAATCTGCTGAACGTTATCATACCATCATGACCGTCGTAAATCAAACAAGAGGCCCATAAGAATTAATTAGTAACAGATGTTGACTTATGAAGCTGAATTTGCTATAAGAGGTCTGAAGGGGTATGGTCCCAAATCTTGCACCAACATGGTCGCAAGTGACCATTACCCTTAACAAATACTCCCACCGACAAGAACTTATCTGCGTCCGTGCGGGCATGCACGAACGCAGCAGTCGAATCTAATCTGTCAAGTGATGAAAAGACTTACCTTGTGTATGAAAATGGGTGTTGCACATAGCGATGCGGCTTAGCACCTCGACCTGTGAACATTTTCGTCACGACAAGGGATATATGTGACAACTCGAACTTTAGACTTGCTTTGATGTAACGTTACGTGCTTATGTGACATTTTGAACTAATGGATGTTATGTGATTTATTGAATGTCGTCATGTGCTTAGTGTTTTACCTGTTTGCATGTTAATCGAGCCAAACCCGATTTGCACACTATAACCGGTCACACAAGCCCTTTGGGCCACACCTTGCTCACGGATCCATTAGGCAGCCGAGTGGGCTCGGCCCACTCCCCACTCGCAAACACAAAAACCACATGTGAGGGTTTGATTTTGATTGTTTTGCAAAAACACATAACACACACAACCCTAGAAGCTCTTGCTCTCTCTCTCGTTTTACTTGGAACCCGACGGCACAAGATCCACACTACTCGGATCATCTTTACTACTCGTAATCCGGTTAGTGTTTGTTATTAAATTGCTTGTTAAATGATGCTTTGATTATGGATTATCGGATTGTTTGTATGATGTTAGTATGTTTGATTTTATGTATGATCCGTGTGGTATTGTGTTAGTGATTGATTTTATACTTGCTTGTTAAATGATTATCGGATTGTTGTATGTTCATGTTATCGTAGATGTTTGTTTACCCGGGGGATTCTTGTTGACATGTTGCTTATATTAGTAGTTGATAATATACTTATGTAATCGGCTATATGCTTATGTTATGTTAAATTGGATTTGCCTGATTAAAACCGAACGAATATATATAACCGGTTGAACACATATGTTGGTATTTAAGAAATCCGTATGAATGATATGATGTTGTTCTTGAATATGACATGAACAGTTTGAATGTGGTTGAATTTGGAATTGTAACTGATTTGATCTATTTCTGAAACTATTGATTATGTTTGCTGAAATCACGGATTAGTTGTTATGGTTATTTAAGGAATTCAGGAAATCAGTTACACGCGTGATTGCGACTTGGATTGCGAGTCGAAACCCACAGTCTCGACTCGAGACCACACAGCAACATCAGCCGAAACCATGGTTGCGAGTCTTGTTGCGACTCGTAACCAGGGCATGACAAGTCGAGACCAAAGGTTGCGAGTCCTGTTACGACTCGTAACCGGACCTTGCCAAGTCGCAATCTCACACAAACAGCACGAACCGAAACCGCGGTTGCGAGTCCCGTTGCGACTCGTAACCGGACCTTAACAACTCGAGACCAGCTCCGATTGCGACTCGAGAACATCACCGTTACGAGTCCCGTTGCGACTCGGGATCTCCTCGTTGCGACTCGAGACAGGCCATGCTATTGGACTTTTACTATACAGGCCCAATTGGTTTGGGCCGGGCACTTGGATATTTGTTTACTGTTTGTTTTGGGCTGCTATTGGAATACGTGTACATTGCCATGATTATATGTGTATACATACGTGTAGCTTATACGTGCAATAGTTGAGTACGAACCTAACTTGCATAAGTAACCATGATAGGACGTGGTTGATCCATTGCCTGTATACTTGAGCATTTTATTGTCTGCCGAGCAAACCCAGGTGAGTTCACACTCCTACTAAGGCATGGGATTCCCGGGTCGTGGGAATGGGATAAAGGTTACCATTGACTAAGAACGTACATATGCATTTCCTAGACTATCACCTACCATGATCCTCGGATGTCAGGACGGTTCCGTAGGTTAGGATAACACCTACGTGGTCATATGCCAATTACTGCCTCGGATGTCAGGCACGCACGTAAAACCTACGTGTACGCATTACTTACTTCTATCCTCGGTACAAAGGATACGTACGTGAAACCCACGTACACCCCCGCGTCTCCTATCCTCGGTTGTGAAGGATACGTGCGTAAAACCTACGTACACCCCATACGCGCTACTGTTCTCGGAAGAAGAACAGGGATGATACGAGTAGTTGATACGAATAGTCTAGTGGTCACATAACATGGGAAGCCCCCACCTATACAACTTACTATCGGCCCAGTAGAGCCACCCGTTACTTACTGTTACGCACTTACTTACTGTGAACTCGCTCAACTAGTTTGTTGATCATTCTGTTACATGCCTTGCAGATCGTTAGGTACATGGAGCTTGCACAAGGAGGAGCCGGTCGTTGTGGACAAGGATCGTATTACTTGGTTGGACACTTATGACATTTCAGTATTTTTAACTTGGGTTTACAACAATGCTTCCGCTACTTAAACAATGCTTGGTTTTGAAACATCGATCATGTCATGATGAACTACTTTAATGACTTTTATTATTATTAAATGCTATGTTTGATATGATTGATGGCTTGATCCTGGTCATGTCACGCTCCCAAGCGGTGGTACTCAGCGTGTGGATTTTGGGGGTGTGACAATATAGAAAGAGCAGTTACCAAGTGTAACGCCCTGTGTTTTGTACTTTCTATTTATAGCTTGTCTTACTCGTGTTGCTAATTTTGGAAGCTTTGTATCATTGTACTCGTTCCTTCTAGTACTCGTTGTAAACTCGAGATTTTGATCATGAATGAAAACTTGCATTTCCTTGTTACATACTATACATACACCATAATACGATTAATCATGAGATCATTTGATACTTCTTTGTGATACTTACAAACATATGTTGAACTTGTAAATATGTGACATATACTTGTTACTTACAAACATGTTACATACTTGTACATTACACTTTTTGCCTAGTTAAATCATGTTTTATTTCATATTTCACCTTGTTACAAGTTAGGGGAAACATTGTTGCATATTATTACACAACTTAACTAATAAAATTACTCATTATAATGTTTTAAAAAAAATAAAAAACTAAAGAAACATGGCAGCCCAAATTCAGCAAAATTCAGCCCCATATAGTTGGGTTTTGTGGGCTAGTTTCAAGGTGTAACCCCTTCTAAACACTTCCAAAGCCCAACCCATTGAAACCCTAATCCTTCCCCCTATAAATACCACTTATAACCAGCCTCCCTACCACTTTTGCAACACTAAAAACTCTCAAAACATCCTCCAAACCGTAGCTGAAAGCAAAGGTTCGAGTAGATTGACACCCCTTCACGAAAATGAGCATAACTCACTCAATTCTTATCCGATTCACTCGATTCTTTTTCCTACTTGCTTGTATAATCATGGGGTTCGATTCCTAGACTTCTCCTTGGAGAAATCAGACCTGGAAATGCCCCGAAATAGTCCATAAACTTTCTGTTTGTTTTTATGTTCATCAAAAACTTGTTTAAATCTATGCAACTTGTGTCCAACACATCTCATACCTATGTCCTAATGCTTACAACTTATCCCATGGTTGGTTAAGCTTAAAAACAAGGTTGAGACATCTAAATCAGAGGTTAAAACCTCATAAACTTTCTGTTTTTAATTAGGGTTTTACCCACAAGTAATGTTCAAGTGTGAAACTTGTTGAATGTGTGATGGTTGGATTAGCTTGGGCTATCCTTCATAAGAATCCACTCATTACTTGATGTTTTGCTATAGATTAGTTGTTGTTAATACCTTGATACTTGTATGTTCATGACCCTCCTTGTTGTTTATAACAACAAGTGTAGTGGTGAACAATAGAGGTGCCTAAATGGAAGCTTGTTCTTCCTACCTCATGTATGTATTCTATGACACAAAGAGGTACCTAAATGGAGACATTAATCTCCTACCTCATGCTTGAATCATAAGACTTGTAAACTATATAATATCTAAGTTATTCTATATGTATACATCTAAGTAACTAAGACTTGATGATGACTTAATAGTTATTTGTTAAGTGGACGTTACATCATCTATGACCATGCCCTTGTTACGACTCTAATGGATCTTAGAATCCATGAAATCATACCAACTCTTTTGAGTTTCAATAGTGTCAAGAACAAGAGTTATGCGTACAAGATGATTATTTTCACCTATGTTACTTTCTATATATTAAAAACTCCGAATCTATAATCTTCCGTTATACGCCAAACTCACACACCTACGTTTCCTTGTGTAGAAGGACAAGGTGCTCCGAACTAATTCATCTACAAACTTGCTCTCGGAATTTCAAGTCACCACTTGTAAACCGTGAGTATACTCGTATTTCCCCCTTTTTACTTTTACCACTTTTGGGGTGTAACATGTTTACCTATTAACTTACACATGAACACTTTGTTAAACACATGAACGTTCCTATAACATGCTTGTATACGTGATGACTTGATACTTTAAACTTGGGTTATTCTTATGTGTTGAACTTATCATTAACTTCGTACGAGCCAAACCTTGACATATGTAGCGCTATAGGATTAACGACCCGCCCGTAAACTTGAGGTTATGTCTTGAGCATATTGCGTTTTCTTGGTTTGATATGTTAGACACATGCCATATTTAAGGTTTATCTTGAATCATATGCTTGCCATGAGGAATTGATCACACTTTTTAACTTATGCTATGTACGTACCAAACTTGTATACTCGCCTTTGCTTTTGCATTGAATTGTATTTTTAAACATGTTACAGGTTGATGATGATGAAATGAAAACGGATAGCAAAGATGCCTAAATACTCACTTAGACGTGTAGGTTTAAAGTGTTGTATCAATTTTGTCTATGTTATGTTGAACAATGTTGTTATTTGCTTTTCTTGTAATGTTTTGACATTTATTTTGGAAATGAAATTTGGATTATTAAATTATTGTCACAAATAGCGTTATGATGTCTCGAGCAATCTTCACACTTCGTCTCATCCCGATGTTTCCGCCATTGGTTGGGGTGTGACAGATTGGTATCAGAGCCATAACTATAGGGAATTAGGAAACTTTTGCCCTAGTCTATAGTTTTAGGAACTTTGTCTCTTATTTGTTGTTTAAAACATTTGTGCTCTATCTTACATGCTTCCTAGCTACACTTCTTGTTAATAAATTTATGTGCCTTTCCTAAGGCTAACACGAATACACTTTTGCTATTTTATACTCTTGTAACATCAACGAGACAACTTTACCAAAATAGGCGTGAAACCCACAATTTGGTAAACGACTCTCACTCTACCTTTAATCTATTTTTGCACGAAATTTCACCATTAAGCTAGGAGTGACATCCACAACTTAATGGTAATTTCCATTTCAACTCTAGTGGACCCTTGTCAAAGTGTCAAAATTTTATTTTGGCCGACAAGTACCAACCACATTTAGGGTACGAAATCGTCAAGTTAGGGGTGAAACCCGCATCTTGTCGATTAAGTCCCATTCCATGATTTTTTTTTATTCTCGCCAAAGTCCCGAATGTTCCAATCATTTAGAGATGTGTAGTAACCGGAAGGGTAAGATACCGTTAATCGCTTCTCGACGAGAGTATCTTACTTATAGGCCAAAGCACAATATCTCTAAATCGAAAGGACTTTCGACCCACTTTGGAATTGTCGACGTTTCTCTACCCGAAACATTCCTATGTTTTATTGAGCCTCTCTTTTATGTATCTCAATTTATATGTGATTTTATACTTGAACGTTCATTCATTTCGAAATGTCGTTTTAATCATGTCGCACATTATCGCAATCACAAACAATAATAATTCTCATGAACCAACTAAATTTATATTTTCCTATTCGCAACTTATGTGCTATACATGTTGAATGTGTGTTGGAAACTTATGCTTTATGTGAACTTTACTTGGTACTTGAACATCTACTTGCTTTGCATACACAAACCTTGTTTTCAATTAATGATCAAAGTCTCATCCTTTCCCTTCTCTTTCAAATCTTTTAGATGTCTTCTAGTTCATCCAAGAGACTCAAGTCAAAGAAGGGTTCGACCTCCTCCGCCATGTCCCAAAAGGATTGTATGAAGTTTATGGCTAAACAATTTGCAAAGGTCCTACCCGACATTGTTAGCAAGATCCAAACCGATTCACCCCATGGTTCGGTCGACTCAAAGGCCGACAAACCCAAATCGACCTTCCAATTTAAGCACTTCATGGCTTGTAAACCCTTAGAATTTACCGGCAAGAATGGCGCTACCGCCATGATGAACTGGTTTGATGCCATCGAGCTTACCTTCTTGCAAAGTGGTTGCCCTGACGAACTAAGAACCTTGAATGCAACCGGTGTGTTTCGTGAAAAGGCACTTGAGTGGTGGACAACTGAGCGTAACAAGAGAGGAAACGAGGTCGCACACGCTATGCCGTGGGACGATCTCAAACAACTTATGAAGGATCACTTTTGTCCCCCTCACGAACTCCAAAAGTTGGAAAATGAATTCTGGAACCTCACGCAAAAAGGGAGTGACATGGATGGTTTGATTACACGCTTCAAGCAGCTTAGTGTTCTATGCCCTGGTCAAGTAGAAACCGCCCCCAAAACCGTGGCCAAATTCATTCGTTGTGTTGCACCTTCTTTAACAAACCATCTTGCATCTGCCAACCCTCAAACCATTGAAGACGCGTACCGCATAGCTACCGAACTTAACAACAATTGTGTTCTTCATGGAACCTTTGACAAGGTTTCAACAAAGAATGCGCACCAAGCCACCATTGACTCCCCTAATGAGTCTAAACCCTCCCAGCAATCTAAGAGAAACCAAGGCAAGAAGCGGAAGGCTTCAAGCCAAAACTGCGCGGTCGTCACTCCGCCAAACCCACAACCCCTTCAAATTGTGCCTGCTTTCGATGGTGAACGCAAGGTTTATACTGGAACGCACCCAAAGTGCGACAAATGCCGATATCATCACCCCCCAAACGCTCATTGTCGAAAGTGTGACAAGTGTGGCCGGTATGGGCATCTCTCGCCATACTGTCGTATCCCCCCACAGGCCTACCAAAACCAAGCTCTTTTGGCTCCAAATCAAGTCGCCCCTGTGCGAGCATGCTTCACGTGTGGTGATACCAACCACATGGCCAATGTGTGTCCTCAACGATATCAACCACAACAACCTCGACAGCAACAACCACAGCCACAACCCCAACAACAACAACAGGTTCAAGAACCCGCTAGGGGTCGAGCTTTCCTTCTCACCACAACTCAGGCTCAAAATGAAAACGACGTCATCACTGGTACATTTCTCATTAACCATGTCTATGCTTCATGCCTATTTGATACTGGTGCCGATAAAAGTTTTGTGTCGTTAGAATTCGAGTCTTTGCTCAAGTGTAAACGCTCTAAGTTGCCAAAATCTTTCGCTGTCGAAGTTGCTAATGGTAAAACCGTCAAAGTCAATTCTGTTCTCTCCAATTGTTCACTAATCCTTAACGATCATACGTTCTCAATCGATCTCATACCTATGCAAATGGGTAGTTTCGACGTCATAGTAGGTATGGACTGGCTTAGGCGAGTTCGTGCTGAAGTTGTCTGTTCTGAGAAGTTTATTCGCTTGCCTCTTCCAAATGGTGATTCTCTACACGTCTATGGTGAAAAGCCTTCTCAAGGCCTTAAGCTTATGTCATGCATCAAGGCAAACAAGTGCTTACGCAAGGGTACCTTCGCCTTTCTCGCCCACATCGTGGAAAAGAAGGATAAAGGCCCAAGCATAAGTGACGTTCCTGTTGTACGTGACTTTCCGGATGTATTTCCCGAAGACCTTCCTGGTCCTCCTCCTGCTCGTTCTGTCGATTTTCGCATCGATTTAGTGCCTGGCGCTACGCCTGTCGCTAAGTCCCCCTATCGTTTAGCACCCTCTGAGATGCAAGAGCTCTCGAGTCAACTTCAAGAGCTTCTTAACAAAGGCTTCATACGCCCTAGTACTTCTCCTTGGGGCGCTCCCGTTTTATTCGTCAAGAAGAAAGATGGGTCCTTTCGTATGTGTATTGACTATCGTGAGCTCAACAAGCTTACTATCAAGAATCGATACCCTCTTCCTCGCATTGATGACCTCTTCGATCAATTGCAAGGCGCAACCTGCTTTTCAAAGATCGATCTTCGTTCTGGGTATCATCAACTTCGAGTACTCGAAGAAGATGTGCCTAAAACCGCCTTTCGTACGCGTTATGGTCATTATGAGTTCGTGGTCATGCCCTTTGGTTTGACCAACGCACCTGCTGTCTTTATGGACTTAATGAACCGCGTGTGCAAAGCATACTTGGACCGTTTTGTGATCGTCTTCATCGACGATATCCTCATCTATTCCAAGACGCAAGCAGAGCATGAGCAACACTTGCGCCTTATTCTTGAACTCCTTCGTACTGAACACCTATATGCCAAATTCTCCAAGTGTGAATTTTGGTTACAAGAAGTTCAATTCCTTGGTCACACTGTCAACAAACTTGGTATTCACGTTGATCCCGCAAAAATCGAAGCTGTGAAAAATTGGGTCGCACCTAAATCTCCGTCTGAAATCCGTTCGTTTCTTGGTCTTGCTGGTTACTACCGTCGTTTTATCTCCAACTTTTCGAAAATCGCTGTTCCTTTGACCTCCTTGACTCAAAAAGAGAGACCTTTTGTTTGGGGTCCCGAACAAGAAGAGTCTTTTCAAACGCTCAAGGACATGCTTTGCAATGCTCCTATCCTAACGCTTCCTGATGGTAACGATGATTTTGTCGTGTATTGCGACGCTTCAAACCTTGGTCTTGGTTGTGTCCTTATGCAACGTGACAAAGTTATCGCTTACGCATCGAGGCAACTCAAAATTCATGAGAAAAACTATACTACTCACGACCTTGAACTTGGTGCGGTCGTTTTTGCGTTGAAGATTTGGCGACACTACCTTTATGGTACTAAATGTGTAGTCTTCACCGACCATAAGAGCCTTCAACACATCTTCAATCAAAAAGAACTAAACATGCGTCAACGTCGTTGGGTGGAATTGTTAAACGACTATGACTGCGAAATCAAATACCACCCGGGTAAGGCGAATGTAGTAGCCGACGCCCTGAGTCGTAAAACTCACGTCCAAAGTATCCGTTGTTTCCAACTCGTCCACGATCTTCAAAATCGCATACGTAACGCCCAGTATACATCCGTTAATGAGGGTAACCTCTACAACGAAATGCAATGTGGTGCTGAGAATAGTCTTGTGTCCAAACCCGATGGTATTCTATACTATCTCAATCGCATCTGGATTCCCAATCGTGACGATCTTCGCAATTTCCTGATGAAGGAGGCCCATAACACGAAATATTCTATTCACCCTGGTGCCGATAAGATGTACCATGATATGCGTACTTCCTATTGGTGGCCTGGAATGAAGAAGGATATAGCCACCTTCGTTTCTAAATGTCTTACGTGTTCCAAAGTAAAAGCCGAACATCAACGTCCCTCTGGCTTGCTCGAACAACCAATAATTCCCGTTTGGAAGTGGGAGAGCATTGCCATGGATTTCATCACTAAGCTTCCTCGCACTACAGCTGGTCATGACAGCATATGGGTCGTCGTTGACCGATTGACCAAATCAGCTCACTTCCTCCCCATTCGTGAAGACTTCAAAGTCGAGAAATTGGCTAAGGTCTACATGAAGGAAATCATCTGTCGTCATGGGACGCCCATTGATATCATTTCTGACCGTGATGCTCGTTTTACGTCTCGTCTTTGGGAAACTTTTCAATCTGCTATGGGTACTAAGCTTAACCTTAGCACCGCCTTCCATCCTCAGACTGACGGTCAAACCGAGCGTACTATCCAAACCTTAGAGGATATGCTTCGTTCATGCGTAATAGATTTTGGTGGCAACTGGGATTCATACTTGCCCTTGGCTGAATTCTCGTACAATAACAGCTATCACACGAGTATCCAAATGGCTCCTTTCGAAGCATTGTATGGTCGCAAGTGCCGTTCGCCTATTTCTTGGCACGAGATTGGTCAAGCCCAAATCACCGGTCCCGAGCTTATACAAGAGGCTACGGACAAGATTTTACAGGTTCGAGACAACTTATTGAAAGCCAGGAACCGACAGAAGAGTTACGCTGACAAAGGACGCAAACCTATGGAATTCGAGACAGGTGACAACGTGCTTCTCAAGGTATCCCCTTGGAAAGGCGTGGTTCGATTTGGCAAGAAAGGGAAACTCGCACCTCGCTACGTTGGTCCTTTCAAGATTCTCGAAAGGATTGGCAAGGTTGCGTATAGACTGGACCTGCCTGAAGGACTCAGCAATGTACACCCTGTCTTCCATGTGTCCAACTTAAAGAAATGCCTAGCTGACGAAGGACTCCACGTTCCTCTCGAAGACTTGCAAGTCAACGAAACACTTCACTTTGTAGAAAAACCGGTCGAAATCATGGACCAAGGAACCAAGCAATTGAGGCGCAGTCGAATTCCTATTGTCAAAGTTCGATGGGAAGGAAAACGTGGCGCTGAATTTACTTGGGAGCTCGAAAGCGAAATGAAATCGAAATATCCTCATCTTTTCCCTGAGTCTTCCTAAATTTCGGGACGAAATTTCCTAAAGGAGGGGAGACTGTAACGCCCTGTGTTTTGTACTTTCTATTTATAGCTTGTCTTACTCGTGTTGCTAATTTTGGAAGCTTTGTATCATTGTACTCGTTCCTTCTAGTACTCGTTGTAAACTCGAGATTTTGATCATGAATGAAAACTTGCATTTCCTTGTTACATACTATACATACACCATAATACGATTAATCATGAGATCATTTGATACTTCTTTGTGATACTTACAAACATATGTTGAACTTGTAAATATGTGACATATACTTGTTACTTACAAACATGTTACATACTTGTACATTACACTTTTTGCCTAGTTAAATCATGTTTTATTTCATATTTCACCTTGTTACAAGTTAGGGGAAACATTGTTGCATATTATTACACAACTTAACTAATAAAATTACTCATTATAATGTTTTAAAAAAAATAAAAAACTAAAGAAACATGGCAGCCCAAATTCAGCAAAATTCAGCCCCATATAGTTGGGTTTTGTGGGCTAGTTTCAAGGTGTAACCCCTTCTAAACACTTCCAAAGCCCAACCCATTGAAACCCTAATCCTTCCCCCTATAAATACCACTTATAACCAGCCTCCCTACCACTTTTGCAACACTAAAAACTCTCAAAACATCCTCCAAACCGTAGCTGAAAGCAAAGGTTCGAGTAGATTGACACCCCTTCACGAAAATGAGCATAACTCACTCAATTCTTATCCGATTCACTCGATTCTTTTTCCTACTTGCTTGTATAATCATGGGGTTCGATTCCTAGACTTCTCCTTGGAGAAATCAGACCTGGAAATGCCCCGAAATAGTCCATAAACTTTCTGTTTGTTTTTATGTTCATCAAAAACTTGTTTAAATCTATGCAACTTGTGTCCAACACATCTCATACCTATGTCCTAATGCTTACAACTTATCCCATGGTTGGTTAAGCTTAAAAACAAGGTTGAGACATCTAAATCAGAGGTTAAAACCTCATAAACTTTCTGTTTTTAATTAGGGTTTTACCCACAAGTAATGTTCAAGTGTGAAACTTGTTGAATGTGTGATGGTTGGATTAGCTTGGGCTATCCTTCATAAGAATCCACTCATTACTTGATGTTTTGCTATAGATTAGTTGTTGTTAATACCTTGATACTTGTATGTTCATGACCCTCCTTGTTGTTTATAACAACAAGTGTAGTGGTGAACAATAGAGGTGCCTAAATGGAAGCTTGTTCTTCCTACCTCATGTATGTATTCTATGACACAAAGAGGTACCTAAATGGAGACATTAATCTCCTACCTCATGCTTGAATCATAAGACTTGTAAACTATATAATATCTAAGTTATTCTATATGTATACATCTAAGTAACTAAGACTTGATGATGACTTAATAGTTATTTGTTAAGTGGACGTTACATCATCTATGACCATGCCCTTGTTACGACTCTAATGGATCTTAGAATCCATGAAATCATACCAACTCTTTTGAGTTTCAATAGTGTCAAGAACAAGAGTTATGCGTACAAGATGATTATTTTCACCTATGTTACTTTCTATATATTAAAAACTCCGAATCTATAATCTTCCGTTATACGCCAAACTCACACACCTACGTTTCCTTGTGTAGAAGGACAAGGTGCTCCGAACTAATTCATCTACAAACTTGCTCTCGGAATTTCAAGTCACCACTTGTAACCGTGAGTATACTCGTATTTCCCCCTTTTTACTTTTACCACTTTTGGGGTGTAACATGTTTACCTATTAACTTACACATGAACACTTTGTTAAACACATGAACGTTCCTATAACATGCTTGTATACGTGATGACTTGATACTTTAAACTTGGGTTATTCTTATGTGTTGAACTTATCATTAACTTCGTACGAGCCAAACCTTGACATATGTAGCGCTATAGGATTAACGACCCGCCCGTAAACTTGAGGTTATGTCTTGAGCATATTGCGTTTTCTTGGTTTGATATGTTAGACACATGCCATATTTAAGGTTTATCTTGAATCATATGCTTGCCATGAGGAATTGATCACACTTTTTAACTTATGCTATGTACGTACCAAACTTGTATACTCGCCTTTGCTTTTGCATTGAATTGTATTTTTAAACATGTTACAGGTTGATGATGATGAAATGAAAACGGATAGCAAAGATGCCTAAATACTCACTTAGACGTGTAGGTTTAAAGTGTTGTATCAATTTTGTCTATGTTATGTTGAACAATGTTGTTATTTGCTTTTCTTGTAATGTTTTGACATTTATTTTGGAAATGAAATTTGGATTATTAAATTATTGTCACAAATAGCGTTATGATGTCTCGAGCAATCTTCACACTTCGTCTCATCCCGATGTTTCCGCCATTGGTTGGGGTGTGACACCAAGTATGGTGATGCGGCTCTGCACCGCATCCCATAAACGTCTACGTCAAGCCAAGGGACGCGGAAACAACCGTGGTTACGCAGGCAGCGATGCGGCCTAGCACCGCATCCTACTGACGATGCAAGTGGGACTAACACCTTGACTCAGGTGGCCAAAACAGCAAGTGGCACTGCTAACAACCATCTATCAACCCATACGTACACGACACTGGCGCACAGACTGACACCACCGTAGGACGTGGCATCACCTCCGTGACCGACAAGCCTGACACACCTGCAAGGGGCTGCGCGTTGTCAATCTAGCCACTCAATTACCCTCCTTCACTCTTTGGCTATATATAGCCATCCCGGATCAGGTTTGAGGTATCGCTTATCAAACTCTCTCACTACTACTACTATCACACACTTTGCTCTCAAGCAAATTACTGATTCTCACGCCGGAGAGTGGTAACAAGGAGCACCACCCACCCCATCCTCCTTGTTACGAGTCATGGTTTGCTTTCCTTGTGCATGAGACAGATCAGCGGACGATCCAGCCACCGATCATCAGAAAGAAGGGATTAACCTTACTTGACGAGACCAGTGAATTAACCTCTCTTGGTTAACCACTGTTTCATCAAGGTCCAATAAGATGTAAGCTGTTCCATGGTGAAATTGTTAGGGTTTGTGTTTTTTTAACTTATCACCAGACGACCCGTCATCGCCACTCATTCCTTGTCGCTTCCATTCTCCCTTTAGCCCTGTGAAGTTATTACTTTTTTTCTCCCATCAACTTTGCTTCAATCACATTTAGGGTGTGTGTTTAAGGGTGTATATCATCACTACAAGAAAAGTGACCATTAAAGACTAAATTATTACTTTATTAGAGACTAATATATCAGTCTCAAATATGTAATATCTAGGACTGATTTGTCAGTTACTAACAACATTGGAGACTGATTTCTACGTGGCATAATTTAGTGAGCTAAATTAGGTTACATTAATTATTTTATAGTTTATTTAGTTTTATACTAATAGTTTTTATATAGAGCTCGTAACTTATTACTTTTTGTTTTGAACGGCTTGTAACTTATTACTTATATAACGGTTTAGGAGGTTATCATTATATTTTTATTATTTCATTAACATGTAAGACCGTGGGGTATGGTGGGGCTTGGGTTGGGTTTGGGTTGGGGCATTTGTTGACACGTGGAATGAGAGCCCCTCCCCACCCCCCACCGGCTAGTGACGTGTCCGCGGGGTATGGCTGGGCGTGGGTTGGGCTTGGGTTGGGTGCATCGCGTGACAGATTATTAAAAAAAATTACAAAAAATTTATAAAATTCACACAACATTTAAAAAAAAAACCTACAACTTCATTAAAATTTTAAAAGTTACATAATCCTAAAAATTACATAATTTCTAAAAATTACAAAATAAAAAACCTAGAGCGTTAGATAAATTTCAAAAAGGGCGATCTTGTCGAACGCTCTTCGCTCCTTGCCTCGAAACTCTATGTTTGCCACCGCCACCCGATCCTCGTGGCTTAACTCGCCGCTCGGAACGGCATCGTAGTAAGCCTTGAAACGATCGAGCTTGGGCCGTAGCTCGCGCCATTTGTTTTGGCACGCGTTGAGGTTGTGGCGGTCGTTACCGACGTTATGTCGGTAGGTTGCGAATGCTTCCGGCTAATATTTTGTTTGGCCCGGTTGCCGGCCCTTCATAGCGTCAACGACGCTTGTGACAAGAGCCAATTCTTCTTCGTGAGTCCAAGATGCCATGTGGGTGAGCGGGTTCGAGAGAAGTGGGTAGCCGGTGGGGTAACGGGTTCGTGGGATGAGGGGACCAGTGGGTTGGGGGTTACATTTTATAGGGGCTGTTGGGACCCCCGGGTGGCGGTTTGGTTTTCCCCCAAACGGTTTGAATTTAAAATTCAAACTTTTGAAATGGCCGCTATGACATGGCGGGGTGAGCGAATGGGAGGCAGTCAGCTAGGTTTGTCAAGACTGCCCCACGCCTGGTTTGAAAGCCAAGCCCCAAGGGCCACGCCCCAACCCAAGCTCACCCGGGGTGGTGACTTAGACGTTTTCCCCCAACCCACGCCTCAACCCAATCCCCATACCCCATGGCCTAAACCTAAATATTAGCTATTTTGTTTTATTTTTATTGGTTAAAAGTTTAAAGAAAAGTATACCCTTAAAAAAATTTCCCGCCCACTTTTCCTCAAGTGAAAAAATCAAAACTTTTATCTCCCTCCTCCCGGCTCCCACCCTCTTTAACCTACATAGGCTCAAAAAAGATTTTTCAGTGGCGCCCAAATTCTCTCACAACAAATTTCTTCAAAATCAATCAATTTTGCTTCAATTATTCAGATTTTTCATCAGGTAATTCTCAATTCTAGAATTTTCTTGTTTTCCCAACATTTAAATATCTTCTTAACATTTAATCGACTGATATGTTATGTATTATATGTTTATAAATAGCATCTGTTGCGATTTACACCGCGATCTGTCTGCCCAGAGACTTATGGTGACAAAAATTGTCAACATTTCATCTTTTTTAATACAATTTTGTGGGATTTAAGGCTTGAAGTTTAACCAGGTATTTGTATTAATTGTTGTGAAATTTTTAAATATAAACTCTATTTTGTGATTTTCTTTGTGCTTTTGAATTTTTATTAGGTGAATTTTTATGGTGAATTGTTTGAAATGTGGGTTCTAAACTTCTAATTGCATCCCAGCCGACACTGTTAATTTTACCAATTTAGTTATTGTTTTACTGTTTTTGATAGTGATATAGTTAATCATGATTAACCTACTTTTGATTTTAATAAAGTTGTAAACTTGATGTTTCTCTATAGATTTATGGCTCATTTTTGTGATATTTGTTAAAGGACATCTTGGATTACTTGCATATGCTTCATGAACTTTAATTGTTTATTTTTAAAAATATGTTAGTACATCTTTTACTAGTTTGCTAGGGGGATTTGATTAGGGGTGCAAACGAGACAAGCTCGTCTTACTTTTGAGAGCTCGAGCTCGAACGAATATCGGTTTGAATTATGGATGTGCATTCGGTACGGGTCCCGATACGGGTATCGATACCCATTTTCTCGCTTTTTGGTACCGGTACTTTCGTAAGTACCGGTACCCATTTAATGCGTAAGTAATACAAAATTATCATAATGGATGATAAAAGAGTTGGAATATATTTTAATATAATTTTAATTTTTTATAGGGCAATGGCCGTGTATGCTTCACAAAGTGATGCCAACATAAGGGTTAAACTCATCCGGATTAACGCTAGGGTAAGAAATTAATCCCTTATTTAAATTGTGGCGGTAACGACATTGTAAATATTGAATCCCTTTAGTTTAAACTTAAGTCGCAATGGTTTCACATTTCTTGATATCTTTAATTGTGTAGTGTCCACGTCAACCAGGAGGTACTGAATGCGGCTACTATGTGATGAAGTTCATGAAGGAGATAACTTACGAAGGAGTTGAAATACTTGAAAGTAATAATGTAAGTTTAGGCATATTTTAGTCTGTTTATTAGAGAAAATATGTACTTATATATCCAAACAAATGCTTAAATTCATATATTAGGATTAAATTCTGATTTTAAGATTTATTTTATTTAATTGTTGTCTCAGGTTCGGAAAGAAGTAGAGGAATACTCGGCTGCGGATATGGATGGCATTCGCGAAGATTGGTCGACTTATGCGGTTACCTCTATTTTTAAGTGACAAATCGTAATTTTAGGTGTTGACGATGTATTGACAGACAATTTTTTTTTGTTAAAATTAAAATATTTGTAGTATACTTGACAAAATATTATGTAATGGATTGTTTTGGTATATATATATATATATGTGTGTGTGTGTATTTGTTTTATGAAAAAGACTTATTGTTTTTGTTATTATACATGTATCCAGTGCAAATTAGTAATTTTATAAAAAAAATTTATACAATTAAAAGCATGACACGCGTAAAGGAATGTCATACTTATGTGTCATAAATGCTTGTCATGAACGTATGTCATTAAAAAGTGTCATAAAATATGAGTGTCATGAATGTGTGTCATTAAAAGTTGTCATAAAATGAGTGTCATGAATGTGTGTCATGAATGCGTGTCATTAAATGTGTGTCATGAATGCGTGTCATTAAATGTGTGTCATAAAAACATGACACACAAATGCATGTCATGTTAATTTTATGACTCCTCAATCAACGACTCGCATTTGCGTGTCATAAAGACCCTTTTATGACACGCAATGCATGTCAAGAAAGGTGTTTTTTCTAGTAGTGCGGGCCCTTTCGGCGAAGAGGCATTTAGTACGGCAGGGTCTGGGACCCGAAAGTTCACAACAATGGTCTCATACCACCCTTCCTCTGCTTCACCACAATCGACGATCTTCAGTTCACTATTGTCCGCAAATGAGCGCCAAAAACACACCTCTACGAAACCGCAAGCCCAATGTTAACAACAATGGGATTTAGTTTGTAATAAAACAGGTCAATAACAATTACCTTGGTCTCTTTTCTTGCAGACAAGCTTCGTTTTGTTGCCCGGTTTCCACCGCAACATCATACAAAGATACTGCAACTCCTTGTTGGTCAATGGAGTCAACGAAACTGCCTGGAGCCCCTGATACCACTCCTGTGATTCCAAAGTGGGAGTGGTCAACTTCTCCTTGGGAATGTTTACAAAAACACTGCGAAAATACTGCTTACACGCAACCGCAACCTCCTTCACATAAAAGAACTTAGATTTCCATTGGGTAAAACCCTTAGGAGGCTGCTCCAGAATTTTGAATGTGCCCATGTGGAATTGAAAAGAATAAAAACTCAGTTGGGCTTGCAACTGGTAGAACCGACGGAAACGCTCAACCGTCGGCTTAAGATCCTAGGATTTAAATCAGCACTCGAAATGGTGAGCACGAACCATCCCCAATGGGCTGAGCTGGGAGATATGGATTCTATAATACTCCAACAAGTCCGCCATAAACACCGTCAACGGCAACCGGAAATTGCCGTTGCCGAAGAAATCGACAAAAAGGGTTACAAATCCGACAGGGGCATCGGTGGCTGTGTCGCCCCCTTTCGGATAACGGGCTCCATACTCGTCCGGCATCCTGAAGGTCAACATCAATTGCCGGAATGAGCCAACAGGCCACTTCAACACCGGCAAAGCACCACCGGCATCGACATTCTCAACATCTTCTTCCACCGGTGACGACGGTGGAGAAGATGGCATTAATGGTGAAGCCGCCAACAGAAAATGTAGATATAAAGGGGGAAGAAGAAAAAGCAACTTCAACTCACCGGAAAACACAGACAACTCTCCGGAGAAGATAAATGAAAAAAGGAAGTCCGATGGTAAAATTTTTGAAATTTGAATGAAGTGAAGGGAAACCCTAAAGGGTTATCCCTTTTTATACCCTTCGCATTTAATGCAACGGAAACCACAGAAACTTGCGGTTTTTGCGCCAATCAACAACCGCCAGCTGGCAAGCGACGGTTCTTTGACGGTTACCACGCGCGTGTCACAACGCATGCGCCTGCCAATATTCGACCGTTAAGCTCCTGCTACAGTGCAAGTAATGCCTCGAGCAGTGCAGCAGTCGCCGCCACATCACCTTTTCGCCAGCAAGATCCCACCAACTTCCACCTACGGTTCACACGGTTGCATTACAAAACAAGTAACCAAACCCCTTTTCAACGTCCGTTTGCGGTTCATGCGGAAAAGTAAACCGCGACCGCATGTGACTATGGAAAAGGTGGCTATGGGAAATGCAAACTGCGTCCGCATGTGAGTATGGAAAAGGTGGCTATTGGAAATGCAAACCGCAACCGCATGTGACTATGGAAACGGTGGCTATGGGAAAAATACACCAAAACCTACTGCGTGTGCGGTTTACACACAAAGTTTCACTTTGACCACACGAAAAGTGGTGGACCACAACACAACAACAAAACCACCTGCGTTGGCTGATGCATCGCAGTTTTATACAGTAAGAAGAACTCGTTTCAGTGTTCTTTACTTTTAAATAAATCCCATTTATTCAAAGAAAGAACACTCGGACAAACGACTAGTTCATAAACATCAAGCAGCTGAAACCGAGACTCCGTAGCTATTGATGCAGACTCTTGATAATCATTGTGAACTTGAGAACAAGAAGTTCAACAATGGAGGAAACAAGTCTGTTTATGACTTTGTTTATCTACCCATTGTTTCCAAAAAAGTTTGTTGCGTTTTTTACACAAGCATGACTGATGATAAACGACTTGTACTATCAGAAGGAATCTCAAATCAAGCGCCCAAACTTGGATATCAACATCAAAACAGATGACCAATTGACGAACATGAACCACCAAACAAAAGGGGATCATAATTTCATGTCCAATTGATGAGCATAAAGCAACAACAAGGTGGCAATTAAATTTGAACCGTGATCATCCACTTCACACAGCTTTTATCAGTATGACAGCATTCGTATAGCACACTCAAAGGTTGGTTCAAAGTTTCCGCAACGTTATCATGAGATGCTTCAGCGTCCGCCTGAACTTACTCATCGGTTCTACACCGCTTCTAGTACCATCATTTGAGTTGATGACGACTCTACTCAATCCGTATCGGATATAACGATCAACCGACCAATTAATAAACATGAAACAGGAGCAAAAGGCCTCGGCCTAGTATCTTCTCTCAACTGATTTCAAGGACACCCATTCGACCATTAGTCCAGCATTCCACCCACTTGTAACTTGCGCGTGGAAGCAACACTGGACAGGGGGACTGGAAGGAGTATGGTCCCAAATCTTGCACCAAGCTTGGGCGCGAGTCACCATCACCCGGCTCATTGTCCCAATCGACAAAGGACTTACCTCAGTTCGTGTGGGCACGCGCGAACCTAATTTGCTTTCCCTCTCGGGGAAAGATGAGAAAATTCACCTTGTATATGAAAATGGTTGTTTTCGTCAACATACGAGGGGTGCGGTGATTACTACCAAAGACGGTAGTAGTTTATTACATTCACTTTCTGTCAAACACATTTCCATGCTGCAGTCATGCGCGGACGCGCGTAGAGCGGCGATGGAAGTGTTGGCACCTGTTCACGGTTTACCGCATGTAGCGATGCAGTGCAAAACCGCATCCTATTGTTATACAAGTGGGATTGTCACTTTGACTTCCATGACCAACCAGAAAGTGGTATTCCCGGGAACAGCGGCCAGCTGACCGCCTGATGCGCAACTGCCCAGCCCACATGCATGAAAGTATGTAGACAGACTGACAACCCCAGCAGGCCACGTGGCGGCTGTTCCTTCGTGCAACCGATACAGAAGGGCACATTGCAACACCTCCGCGTGCGCCCAACACTCCCCTGACCTACGCTCCTGTCACGTCTACAAAAAGCTGCAAGTTGTCACTCGGGCCCTAGGCCCATGAAACGGCCAATTGGCCCTTCTCCTTCACCCTTCGGCTATAAAGACCCATCCCGAACCAGGTTTGAGGCAATGCTAATCTGCTCTCTCATAATTACTACTTAAATACTTATCTTGCTTCCAAAGCAAATACTTATTCTCATGTCGGAGGGTGGTAACAAGGAGTAACCCCCACCTCATTCTCCTTATTGCGAGTCACGGTGTATTTCATTGTGCAGGAGACGGATTAGAGGACGACCCAACCATCGATTGGGGAAAGGAGGGATTAATCCTACTTAACGAGACTCGACCCATGGACTAACTCTCGGTTAACCACTGTTTCTTCAGTTTCCTTAACCATTTTTTGCCCCTATGTGTTTGTATGAATAGGTATTGGATGTATTGGTTTAACAAAATAGCTCTCTATTCTTCTAAATCTCAAGAAGTTCTGGAATGTTTTTTCATTTAACGAAATCCTAACTAGTAGAATTCCCTCACGTGTTGCGGCGGAAATTCGGTTGGTATCGGTTCGATTCATTACAATATTGGTACCGAAAAGATAAAACCCAAAAAACAATCACAACTTGCCCAAAAGGATATCGACACGTGTTTTACATCGATGGAAAACCATAAAAGTGAATATCTTGCTCGGTTGGAATCAACATGGTACCGATATTGCTGGAGTGATATAGTTTGGTTCGTCACGTACTGGTACAGTGTCGACACTCGCTATAACTTACAATATAAAAAAGACACTCTATATCGCTACGAAAGTTTTTACACGATATCTGTAGATTCAATATGCCAAACGTCTTGAAACACCAAATGTCTCTAAGTGTCATATGTTTTCAAATACCAAATAACTCAAAACATCACATGTTTTCAAATATCATACTGCTCAAAAGGACACATGTTTTTCAAAATACCAAATGTCTCAAAATGACACATGTTTTTAAAAACCAAATGTCTTAGTATCACACATGTTTTCAATACCAAATGCCTACCAAATGTGTCAAAATGACACGTGTTTTCAATACCAAATGTCTCAAAATAATACGCGTTTCAATAACAAATATCTCAAAATGACTTGTATTTCCAATACCAAATGGCTCAAAATGGCATGTGTTTTCAAATACCAAATGTCTCAAAATGACATGTGTTTTCAATGCCAAATGTCTCAAAATGTCACATCTTTTCAAAATACCAATTTCCTGCGAATTCCAAGAGTCTTAAATATAACTTTGTGTCATAAAGGTCAATCACGTATTTAAGGTGTCTAGTTACCATGAGCTCTAAAGATCAAGACTCGACTTAATGTCAATATGGTATTGTCATAAAAGATCAATATCGCTGCCCACAAATGTTCTACCGCTAAGCATTTAAATAACCAAGGACAATATCACTAGATCGACCTCCGATCACGCTTAAACTGACTAACCAAGGGTGGTGGTGTCGGTCCAAATAGTACTATTCATATTTCCCATGTCTTCCCAAAGTTAACGATTATAGATATGCTTGGGACTTAGGCGCGATAATTCATATCTATTCATGCACTCCTAGACCAAAGTTGACGTCATCCCAAACTACCGTGTCTCACATATACTTTCCCGTTTCAAATGATTTCTATAGCATGTCCCCCCCCCTTGAGTATTTAAAAGAAAAAACATATAAAATACGGGTCGCGAAATTCATCCACCTGGTCAGCACAACAAAATACTCCAGATAACAACTAAAGATAAGAAAAGCCCATGATTGCTTGTGAAGACCTATACATGCCCTAAATCATAATAAGACACCTTTAAGGCCCATACAATGTCTTTGACATACACATCCGACATGATTCACCCAATACAACTCGATGTGTTAATATAACTCATGTTTCAAACTTTTCACCGGACTTATTTGACCTGACAACCATTGGTGATGTGCCATTTGATGACACCCCTTTGCAAGGATTCCGTCAATGGAATTTATCAAGAAACAAGAAGGTGACAACCATGGACGAAGAAGAGGTACAAGAGTGTATAACAGGAAGGTGAGCTATTGTTAATTGATGATGAGCCGGTCTCGTATGAAGAGGCTGCAACAGAAAAAACATGTTGTAAGGTGATGAGTGAAGAGCTTTATTCAATCAAGGAAATAACACATGGTTTTAACCAAGTTACCATCAAAACACAAAGCAGATGGAAACGTGATTAAGCACAAGGCATGCCTCGTAGCTAAAGGCTATGTTCAGAAGAGGGGAATTGATTTTAAAGATGCCTTTACGTGAGTGGCAGGAATCGAAACAATTCGACTAATTTTGGCATTGGAAACAAAGGAGGGGTGGTTTGTGCATCATTTGGATGTAAAATCCGCCTTCCTAATCAGTGATTATGATTGTAACATCCAGTATCATGCAGGAAAGGCTAATGTGGTAGCCGATTCTTTAAGTCGAAAATATCATGAAAAGCCAAAAGGAGTACGTTCTTTAAAATTAAATTTGCAGATAGATTTAAATGAGCAAATTAGAGAAGCACAAGAATCAGTAATCAAGGATGATACTGAAAAATTGAAAGGAATAATTCCGGCTGTAGAGTCGCTATCCACAACTCGGATTACTTAGGCTTCGGTACTTTTTATTTTCTTTTGCAAGGTCGATTTCACACACCCTAGCGGTAATCCGGCTGTAGAGTCGCTATCCCCAACCAAGACTACATAGAAATGGCTACTTTCATTCAGTTTCTAGCTCGTTTATTTCTTTTTTTTTCCACGAGATAATGACCAAAAACTCTAACGATCTTAGCTTATAACGGCATCCCTTATACTATTATTGGCGGTTTCAATTTCCCCACTTTCCCTAGACGAGAACCCACTAGTAGACCGACATTTAGGTACATTTGATATCAAAGGAAGCCAGAACCGACTCAGGCCTACCCGCGCATCCCAAACTAGACACAAGCTCAATTATTTTAATCTCATATTATTATTATTTGAACCCGAACAAAAACCCAACTTTTCTATCATTTTCCGCTTTTTTATTTTGCAAACTTCTAATTTCAAAAGACATTTTCTAATTTTTTAATTTTTTTTAATTTTTTTTAATTTTTTATTTATTTTTATATTTTATGACTCAAGACTCTACTAACTAGAGACTAAACGATAGTTTCCCATCCCCACACTTAAACTCTACATTGCCCTCAATGTAGGATGGAAACCGACTCAAAAGACTAAAATAAATAAGAAATAAAAACAAAGGGCAAATCGGAAAGGACTTAGCTGGTTTAATTCGCGCGGATGCTCTAAAACTCTCGTCCAATCCAGCTCGATCGTATAGCATTTCGGTCGCGATCGGCTTTGACACTGACTGGTACACTTGATAAATGCCTGAAATCTGATAAGCAGCTCCAAAATCACCCGAATGGAGATTGAGTACGGGTGGTACATATTCAAACCTGCATAAACAAAAACAAGCAAACACCAAAGCAATACCGACTCGACACAAACGACTCAAAAACTACTAACTTAGACTCATTATACAAAATAAATGACTCAATATACAAACTCCCGAAAATATACCAAATATATAAAATTACAAACTCTACAAAACCTCCCCACACTTGAATTTAATCAGGAGGTTTCTCTTTGACCTGGACCCTGTCCAACCCATTTAATTCCACCCGAACCTCAAAAATTTTCAAACATAAATTGGTGGAATTATAAAATATTTTAAAAATTTGAAACGGGTCAGACCACCAAAACTTAAACTTACCTGGAAGAAACCGGATGCGTGGCATGTAATGAGAAGACCGGTCATGTTTGAACTTCAACGGCTCCTGCTTCTCCGTCTTGTACCAGCTTTCGACCCACAACCAATCTCGGTTCTTCCCTTTTCTTGCCTTCTCCCGTGGTTTTTCTGATTTTTCAGTTACCACTACCACGGGCCAGCTGTGGTGCTCTTCCTCTTCCACCACCACTTCTTCTTCTTTGATGTCCGTCATTGGGCTTCCTTCAAGTAAAACTTCTAAGTAAGCAAGGTCTCCCTCTGGATCAAACTCCTCTATCTCTTCATCTACCGGCAACCCATCTAGTTCATCCCTAAATTCATTCTCCCAGGACATCTGATCTTCATTAGATGGTTGCTCAACTTCTTCCTCTGCACCAAACATCCAACCAGTGGAATCCCCCAATTCCACTTCTTCTTCCACAACTTCTCTCTTCACTAACGACCTCTGATACGCCGCCCATTCTTCTTCGTCTATTTCATCATCAGAGTCACTCCCGAAGTCATATATAATACCCTTCTGTACCGGAGGTGGGACTTCGTCGTCCATTATCGTCTCCGTGACTGGAATGATCTCCTCATCTGACTCTTCTTCTACTTCCTCTAGCTCAACCCGCTCTCTAACTAACTCCTCTACTTTCTTTTCACTTCTCTCTGCAAATTCAGCCATAGTTTCCAGGGTAGCTTGATTTTTCGCTATGAACTGCGCATTTTGTGTCATTATCTGAGCGAACATCTCTTCTATCCTACTCATACTACCCTCAAAACCTCTATCGCTCGTCTGAACTAGGTTACATTGCGGCTGCTGATACAGATCATTGTAATATGGCCAATTATCATAACCTTGCAAAGAATATCCCTGTGAAAAATATGGCTGCGGCTGCACAACAGGGTTAGTGTAACGTGTGGAGTACCTCGGGGAATATGGACAAAATATAGATATGTGAGGTATACCATAATTTTGACACATAAAAGGGTTGGCGTCACATCGTGCAGAGGACCCCTCATATTGTGGGCACTTAACAGTAAAATGAGGTCCTCCACAAATTTCACACGTATTTACAAGACTCAAGAAAAATAAAAGACACGGACAATTAGACTCCTACGACTCAATATACAAAAGCAAGTAGCACGTATGTGTCAATTAAGTCCAAACAAAGTAATCAACGCAATTGCCAAAGAGTCCCCGGCAACGGCGCCAAAAACTTGATGTGCTGAAAATGGGTTAATTAAAAACAACTAAAATTACCCTAATTCTAGACTCTCTAAGTTTTAAATTTATAAAACTAAGACTCTCTAAACCCTAAACCACACAACCGGCAAGTGTACCGATCGATGCAGTATAGCCTAAGGAAGTCCGAGTATCGAACCCAAGAGACTCTACTGATTACGCTAACGACTCTATCTAGACTTAGACTGACACGACTCAACTAATTGTTTATTAATTGGGGGGGGGGTTTCTAAAAATCCTAAAATTATAATTAAAGATTAACTAAACGAACTAGACGAACGAGACACGAACTCACACGAAGGTTGAACTCAAGGATGGTGAAGGAACTACCTAGGCTAGACGCAAGCTAAACTCAGAATGGGTTTCTTAGTCGATGATTTTGTGGTGTGGAACCGTGATCTTTAAGTGCTAAACCTAAAGGATTAGAGATTTATTATGTGATATAGACACTCACCAAAACCTAAAACCCTAGCCCGACTCTATTACGTGATAAAGACCGTCACCAAGAATCGAACGAAGCAATAAACAATAATCAAACAATCACAAGCACGCATATGCACCAAGTTAAATTCCCATAGCTTTTACAGTACAAGAATAATCCACAACCACGCCAAAAACCGAATAAAAATCCAAACTTTATTATACTATTGTCATAAGCCTAGGTAGTTAAAAAGTTCTAGCCAAGAATCATAACCACCAAAAAGAAACAAGTCTTGAATAATAAACAATCCATAGTAATCAAGTTTAAAAACACAAAGTTATTAAAAATTGAACACTAGTAAATTGCAAACCCGGACGTAAATCTTGATCGCGGCTTGAACCCTTGAACCAAGCTTTTTTTCCTTCTCCTTGATCGCACCTTCTGATCGTATCTCCTAACAGGCGTCTGATGTATACGTTCCCTGTCTTATGTGATATTCGAATTATTCCCCAGGTGATGTCTAGCCTCTGTTCGATTAGAATGATATATATATATATGTCTCCTTTTTTTCTTTTCGTCCAAGTCACCCCCTTTATTGAATATGGCAGCCTCCTTCAATTAATGTGCCGCCACCCTTCCTTCCGTGTTCTCCAATCCGTGCGACTCCCTATTGGGCCCAATCCAAAGCTTCACGTGCATATGGCCCCTTTAATTTATAACCTTCACTAAAATCCATCGAATTGATATATGGCTGCGGCCATTAATGTTAAGTTTTAATTCATGTTGTGATTCCTTGGGTTAATGGGCTGCCACTAATTTTTTTGTAATTCTCATCTTCTTGCGCATGCCCAGTTAATTTATGCAACATATATTAATTTCAAAGTCACTTATAGCACAACTCAGAATTTAATTAAAGCCCATCAAATTGTGAAATAGAGATGGTGGTCTCGGTCCACTCAAGGAAGATAGCGGCAATTTTACTTTGGGCATTGGCATTCTATTCTGTCCAACTGGCTGGTCATTTCCATATCACTCATTTTCACTCCATTTACACAAGGACCTGCCAAAACACAAAATAATGTAATATAACACTAAAACTAAATAAAAATAAATAAAACCTACACAATAATTATACACTTTACACGGGACAAATATGTGTATTTTACCCTATATCACTATACCACTCACGTACTATGCGGTGAGTGGTAGAGACATGAGAAGCAGTTTCTACACAATAAGACTGGTAGGTCTGCTCATAAGATCGACCTTCCTGAAATTTAATCTACCCAGGTGGATGTATCCCCTGTAACCAATCTTGGCACACATGCCAATCTGAGAAAGTTTCACCTTTCTTTAAGTTCCAAACGGGGGCGTGAGGATCAGCAGCATCTTTCTCCGTGTAAGTCCGATAATAGTAATCTCCCAAGGTTTCCACTGGGCGGATTGGAGAATGTTTACTAATACCAGCAGACGAATCTTGCCTCTCAACTGTCTCCTTCTCAACATGCTCCGGCATAGTATCAGAAGGTTTAGGGGAAGAAGTAGAAGTATTCTCAGTTGTCTCTTTCCCCAAATCTTGAACAATAACCTCAGGGGTTGGGGGATTATCAGCATCATCCACCACACTTGGATCAACACTAACAGGCTTCTCAGCTTCAACAGTCTTCTCTACACCATCGTCTGCAACCTCTGTAGGTTTCAGCTGGTCAGCTACAGAAGCATGTGGAGGGGTAGAGGGAAGTTCTTCATTTTCCACAGATTGCAGTTCTGTGGGAATAGAAGCAACAGCAACTTCTGGAAAAAATAAAAATCCGTAAGGAAAAAGTCCGCATAAAGAAAACAAGGAAAAATGCCACTTACTAGGAACAGATTCCATAACAAAGGCATCAAGATTCCCCTTTCTAGTAATTTTCTTCCTCTGAACTTTTTTAGGAGGTTGACCCTCCGCGTCAGTATTAGTTTGTTTCCTTTTGCTTGCTCCCCTTTGCACCAAATGCTCAGGACTGGATTCCAAATCAATTGGATCCTCTGGGTTGGATGGGGGAATGTCAGCAGAATCCATTGGTTCTGGTTTCGGTCGCCTAATAGTAACTGCAGGCGCAAGACCCTCCAAAGTATCAGAAACCACCACATAATCACACCAGTTGTCAGAAGAATGGCGCATACCTTTCTTCTCCCCAACATTTTTAGCTTTAGAAGATTGAGTCTTCTCAGCATCACTCTTTTTCGGCGCAACATTACTAGTCGTCGCGCGTCTTTTCTTCTCAGGGCCTATGCCCAAATTTGACAACTCACCTATAAAGCCCAAAAGAACAATTCACTCAGACGCGCAATGCTAAGTAAACAACAAGCAGTATGCGCAATCTTACCTATACCAGCAGCAGGCTGTGCAGACAAATCCGTATCCCGCGGAAGAGCAAAATTCCTCACAATACGATGGTACCAAAGCTCTTCGTCAGGTTTTTCCTTAATGGTACCCATCCTTCCCCCTTCTCTCTTGTATGCAACAACATACAACGAAACAACTGCAAAAGAAGGGAAACATGTTCAAAAAAAAGGGGGGGGGGAGAAAGGTAAGAAGGAGAAAACCCAATCATACCATGACCTTCCTCCGTATACACCGACTTGTCGTCCCGGTCCATCTTCCAGTTTAAACTCATACTAGCTCCGACAAGGGCCTTCTCCGGCAGAACAATGTTAGGAATTTCCTTCAAATCTTGGTACCAATTCTCGTCAGAAGGGGTCCGAAGCGTTTCAACGGGAACATCTTCCTTTCCCCTTAAAACCATCCGCACCGGAATCACTCCGGCCTTAATAAAGAAAAATTTTTGCTTCCAATCGTGAAAAGACTTTGGAGGATGCTGCAAAATTTTCTTTGTAAAAACCAAGAATTTCAAGAAAGAAATAGAAGCCGTTGGCCTTTAGTCCCAACTCGTTCAAAACTTTACTTTCTCTCTCAAAAGAAAATATAATATCAGGCATAATACCCCCCGAAATAACAATGTTCTGCCTCGTTGTAAGTAGCATCACCCCCGGTTATGTATTAGATACGCTGCCAGATTGATCTAGTGCTCCGTAACGGCTGTTGAGGCTTTGCCCGACGTAGTCGTTGGAGTTCTGTCTCGGGGAGGGTAATACTAATGTAAAATTTGGGTTATTATACTAATGCGTGTGCATTGTGTAATTAATATATAATCAACAGGAAATCACAAAGGAAAACCCTAAAGTGCAATGTGAGTAATCCTCCTTTTTGCAAACTATTTTTACAAAACCTTAATTGTTTTCAGTTATATTTAACAGTGATTACGTATTTGTATTTGAAGGGGTAAGGTCCCAAAAACCTTATAAAAAGTTCTTGGGACCATACCACAACTTTAATTTTCAGCCTGGCACCTTGCGCGGCTGCGCATTGGTCTCACAAAAGAGAGGTTTAAAAGGCCCACAACAGCCAACACTTGCGCCCAAAGGGAACCATAAAACCTTGCGCCTTTCCTACATAAAACAAAGGATAAAAATCCGGAGTTAGATACTTCCGCTTAATATTCAGACTTGGATATTATTTGCCCAGACTTGGGATTTATTCACCTATTTCCACACGATAAGGTGTCACACAGATTACAGCAGTAATCTTCTAGAAATAATACAATCGTGCACCACCAAGACGGTTACAACCGTCTGGACACGTGTCGCTATATCAGTCGTCCCCAAATTCACAACGAATGCATGCAAATGAAGAATAATCTTCACTTAAGTCACTTTACACGTGGCAAATCCCTAGCCTTTGATCTAAACCACGATCTGTGTGCTATCACATCGGATCAAGGAGTATTAACGGAAGGAAACATAACCGCTTACGGAGTTAGCATCTTCCGTCTTCTTTTCGCTAACGGGTTTTCCCGCCTTTTGAACAACTCCTGGCTATAAATAAGAGAAAAATCAGGTATGAACACAAGTTACACACACTTCTCAAATACTTCTTCTTCTTCTCCATTACCGATACTTATTCTCACACCAGAGTCGGGTCAAGGAGAGAACCCTCTTCTCCCCTTGGCGAGGCTAACGGTGCTCTTTTTTGCAGAATTACTGGTGAAGAAGGTCTGCTAGACCTGAATCGATCGAGTGGGAACTAACCTTTTTATGCGGATTCAAACCCCCTAGATATCTCGGTTCCGACCATTTATCTAGTGTTTCTTCAGTATTCTACAGTTATCGCCGGTATGTTGGGGTTTTGTATACAAAATTTGTTACTACACTATGAGTAGTAACATGACCACAAGTCGGGTTGACAGTACCATGGGTGGTAATTAAAGTAGATGGAAACAAATGTAATTGCGAGATCGCCCTCAATACTGTAAAACTGATTTACCTGTCTTGATTAAATTGGGATTAACTAACTAGTATTTTCCACTGACAAAATGTTTTTAAACGCATTTCAGGTAACAAAATGTGAAATCCAAATAGAAGCTAGCTGGACAACACTGAAGGCTTGGAAAAGTGGCTATAAAAGTTACCTAAATAAAGAAGATATTTTCTTTCAATAAAATAGGGTTTATCCCTATAAACCTGTTTGTAACGAAAACTTAGGTTTTATCCCAATATGGATATTATTATAAAATGTGGTATTTTACTCTGATAAATATTTCCTAACTTCGGTCCTGATGTAATTTCCGCTGCCAAATAATGATAAACATTAATACCACCATCTCTGAGTAGGCCGCGCCCGCCTCCCGAGGCAGGGGTCGGGGTTGCGACACACGGGGCCGTGTAACTCTACTATTTTCAGCTATAAATAGTGGTGTTTAGATTCACTGGCAACTCATCCCTTGGCAAACAGCTTCTCTCACACCTGCACCATTCCACCACCACAATACCACGATCATCCACCACATTCATCCATCATCCATCCTTAGAGTGTGTGTAGTAGTCTCGGGATCCAAGATTGATCGTAAGATTTTTTTGTCTAACAAAGGCCATGCTTAGATAATCTCTTACATCACTTGGTGAGGACAAATCATTTATGTATTAGCTTTGATTTCGAAGCATTGGTAAGTTTTTAATTGGGTATGTATTAGTGACTTTAATAACTAGTTTTTTTATATTGAAAGTGAACTTTATTCTATCATCTCTCCATGTTTTGTTGATTCACTCATTTGTGTCTTTACGGTCTATATAAAGTGCGTTAACTGCCTGGAAGGGGGTTACAAGGGCGGTTTGGGTAAAGTTCTTACCTCGTTCAGTGTATAGATCATGCGAGGACGAGGACTTGATTCAAGCTTATTAGGACTTCCTTTGAGGCAGATAGCATCAAATCGGGGGAAGTAAGAACGGCCTAATTCCCTTATAAATAAACTACTATTAAAACTTTAAACTGGCCTTGTGGGACTGTATCCCTGTTGACCCAGACCAATATGGTATAGGGTAGCGTTGCCTCCAAAAGAGGGACATGCCACATTTTGCATTAATAACATACTTAATTATCTTTCAATATTCCGGCCTTACGAGACTGTATCCTTGCTGACTCTGACCAATGTGGCTAAGGGTAGCGTTTCCATCAAAAGAGGGACATGCCATTGTATCTAAGATAATCTCTTAAAAACCCTAAAGTGCGAAAATCATCAAAGGATACATAAATAATGATTCAGAACCAAGTGATTCTATCTTGTCGATTTGTTTCTTTACTTATTTAGTTTCTTTATTTTACTTATTAAATAAATATTTGCTCAAAATTTAATAAGATTAGACGTCAACAATGGGTGCACTTGCTCTAGCATGTTGTAGAGAGTGATAGTGTCGTATCGTGAATTTAAAACTTGATAAAAGAGTAAAGTTGGTACTTAAAATATAGTAAAAATTCGTACACGCTCGCAAACACGTCATTGTTCCTGATCGCATCTGCAAAGGGACGTACCTGATCCGAGATACTTCGTTTTGCGGCCATTCCTAAGTGAAGTCTAGCGCACGTACATGTACTAGGGCACACAGAAGAAAGCAGAAAACAAACAAACAAAGAAAAACCAAAAGTAAGACTAACTAAAACCTAACTAAGCGGTTAAACTATTACTAATAGGATAGATATAAAATAGTGATGTGTCCCCGACAACGGCGCCAAAAACTTGATCTTCTTAGATAGTAAAGATAAAATTGACATAGAACACAACTGAGTTTTAAGGATAAAAACTCTAATACTAACTACACATGTTCTAGTCAAATTCTAATCGATATAAACCCAACAACATCAATCGAAGTGGTATCGGTATTCATGTACACTTTGAGCATATAACCACTTTATTTCTTTGGGGTTTTCTATCTATGTAAAACATGTGTTGATATACTTTTTAGCATTTCATTACCATATATTTTTTCATGTGTTAATAATTCTAATACTGCTCTTATTAAGTTTTTATTTATTTTGTAGTTTTTTATATGAAACAACTTTATAACAAAAAAATTAAGTAAAATAATTAAATATATGATTTTTGACATAGGTTTGGTTATGATGGGCTTTTTGGGTCTATCTACGATTTTAATATTGGATCGGGCCCTTTTAAGCCATCCATAATTGAACTTTAGAGTGTTTATTCAGTGGTTCACAAATAATTGATAATTACAAATGAGTTATCCTCTAATGTTATATTTCAACATGACACTTCATGTTGGAGAGTTTGTTTCGTGTATGAGAAGGAGAGAGACACAAAGAAAAATTTAGATAATATAAAAAATTACAAAGGCCACAGGTAAAATGTTCCTAAGTAGGCACACTTTTCCCTCTTTAAACATTAAAGGCAGCGCCTAGTACCACAATAACAAAGGCCACGCGCGCATTGTACGAATCTCATATCACAATTATGACAAATTATTTCACACTCGGGATCGTATTGACACTTAGGAACACTTGGAAGATTCATGGAATATCTCACCTTGTGAGGCAGCTTTGAAGTACCAGAAAAACCTTTTGATCATCGTAGACATCAATATTATATCAATAAATCCATAAAAGCTTAACTTCTATTGGTGTTAAATTTTTTCCATTCCACCTTTGGATAAAAACTAGAGTCCTTTTTATTACTTTTTGTTTAAGAAGAATGAATGACTACAAACCTGACACTGATATAAGGAATAATTAAGAATATCATGATGAGAACCTTTGCCATTTATGTAAATTATGTTCAAACTGTTTCTTCTCGAGGTACTATCTTCTACCAAAACAGGATGGTCCTTTAAATACAAAAGGGATGAAAAGATGGGTAGATATGTTAATTGCACTAATCATATCATATTATTATTACAGAATTAGTATTTTGTAACAAAATCGTGTCCTATTGCTAATAAATGGTTTGTAACAATAATGACTCCAGCTTGTAATGATTTAATGCCTAATTATTTCAATGTTTTAAATATGTTAATTGCACTAATCATATCATATTATTATTACAGGATTAGTGTTTTGTAACAAAATCATATCATGTTGCTAATAATTGTTTTGTAACAATAGTGGCTCGAGCTTGTAATGATTTAAGGTACACTGTATCAATGTTTCAACTTCTAGTAGATAATTATTACACAATTATGTTTAAATTTTCATTTGTCAATATATAAATTTTATTGAAAATAAAGTTGCATTAAAAATATGGTATTTTTTCCTAACCGACAATTTACTTTTAACTCATTTTTTATATTCGTATATTTGTACATGTATCAACTAATTTTTCTTGTTAAACAATCTAATATAAGTTTTGAAGTAAAATTAAAGTTCTATCCTTTAAGTTTTAAATATATAAAAAATTGTACGTGTCCTTTGGCTTCACTATTTACACATGATGACTTTCATTTGAGAATCTTGAATATTTTTTTATCTTTAAATTGATTGTAATTATCTTATTTTGTTAAGTGAATACAAAAAGACCAAATTACCTTGAACTCTCTTTTTTGGCTAATGATAATAATAATAAAAATATACTAAAAAAGAGTTGGATCACCAAACTATCATAAATCACTTGCAACATATTGATTAGTAGGAAAAGTTAAGATCCCAAAGATGAGAACATACTCATGGAAAATCACCAAACTATCATAAATCACCTAAAACTTATTGATCCCACTAACCTAGAGGAAATGAACATTTAGTACTAGTTAGCCAACTTAGTGTTAGAACCAACAATTTTTACAAGAAAGCTACTAGGAAATTTCCAGAGTTGCATGGAAGGACAAGGGTGGGTTTGGATAAATTCAAAATTAAATGTTAGAGTAAATTGCCAAAATCGTCCCTCAGGCTTAGGCCTGTTTGCCAGTTTCATCCAAAATAATTTTTTTTTTGTGCCAAACAGCCCTTCACCTTTGCCATTTTTTTACCATTTCTATCCAAACCACTAACTTAGTTTATTTTTTATGTTAAGTTGAAGGATATTTGGATGAAACTGGCAAATATAAGGTGATTTTGGCAATTTACTCAAACTCTTTTTAATTCCTTTTATTTAATTAATTTTGTCACATATATATAAAACAGAACATACATGCAGTTTTTATAAAAAAAAATAATAGTTTTGTCATATAGTTTTTATAAATTTTCATCTAAACCACTAACACAGTTTATTTTTTCTATTACGATGAAGGATGTTTTAAATTTTATAAATCAAGACTGAAATTAATATCCAATTATTTTATATAGATCATTTTTATAAAGAGAAAACGATAAATAAATATCAATGGTGTGCAGCACATAACAATTGATTACAACTTTTAGTATTTAATCAAGTGTAGAGATAGAAAAAAAATGTAAAATGTTACATATTTTTAAATGTGTTGAGCACCTAAAAATATGTTGGCAGGAATAAAATATTTATCTAATTAAGATTATGAGGGTATGTTAGTGCATATGTCTGTTGACTTCGTCTTGTATCGAGTCATGTAACTAGAATAGATAGATCAAGACACGTTGTACGAGAGAAACGGGAAACACACCTGAACCAGCCACCTCTCACGAAGTGGCTAGGCCACCTCGCACGAGGTGGCCAAGTTCGTGCGGTCTGGCCAGTTCGTGCGACCTGGGCCAGCTCGTGCGAACTGGTTCATGCGGTCTGGTGATTCCTATATATATGTGGTCTTGGGTCTTCATTTGTAACAATCTGTAAACACTATCAAATCAATATAATCGACAGTTAAAGTGATTCTACGTGTGAATCTAGCTGTTATAACATCAATACGTCATATTTCGCCTTTCGTATTGATCGAGAACTCTTCTGAACGACTCGTTTGATCGAATCCCAATCCTACAAGTGGTATCAGAGCTCAGGAGGAAGAGTTCTTACCATTTCAGCTTGTTTTCACGGATAAAAACTGCTTTCTACTCATTTTCTACACTTTTTCTTCAAAATCAGAACGTTTTCACGGTTAAAATGAGTTGATTTTGACAAAAAACACGTAAAACACTGTTTTGAACAATCTTTGAACAAATTTGACTGTAAATTCAACCTAAAAACTGATCAAATTTGACAAAATCATGAAATTTTGGACTTAGGATTCTCAAACGGTGTGGATTTCTATTCAAATCGTTTGAATATTGACCTAGATCGCTTGATTCTTGTTCAAATCGCGTGAAAAACCCTCAGATCGTTCAGAAAACATTCAGATCGTGTGAAAATATCTCAGTTCATTTTAAAAATCTCCAAGTCGTTTGGTTATATAGCCAAGTCGCACGATTTAAAAACATCAGAGAACCAGCTCGTTTGGAATTTTTCAAACGGTGTGACCCAGATCGCACGGTTTGATTAGATAGCCTCAAATCTCCAGATCGTTTGGAAATCACTCCAGGTCGTACGGAGTGAGTTATAAATCTCAGGTCGTTCGTTTGAGATTTGTGCAACCAGACCGCAAGAGTTCGTACGGTTTGAAGATTTCAAGCTCGCGTGACATTCCAGTCTGTTTGAAATCGATAGTTTGTGAAATTTTTCGTACCCACAACATGGACAACGAATTTTATAATGCATCTGCTCCCGCCCCGGTTACTCCAGTTATAGTTGCTAAAACTGTTGGTATCGAGAATGAAACGGGAACTTTCCAAAAGCCTCCAAAGCTTATGTACATTGAGGACTTTAAAGGGTGGAAAGACCGTTTTGAAAACTGGGTACAAGCAAACAAGTTTGATGCATGGGTTTCTTTAAAGAAAGATTATACTTTACCGAAAGATGAACTTGGAAATGAAAAACAATTAAGTCAATTTTTACCGGATGAAAAATTAAGATACACAAGTGAAAAAATGATGATTAGCATTGATGCGTGCAAAGTGTAGTATATTTTTGATGTATATTTTAAGCCCTTTTTACACTATTAGCCAAGTTTTAAATTTATAAAACACGATATTTACTAACACTAAACACACATATGGGCAAATGCACCCATCGTGGACGTAGTATAGTGTTGGTAAGATACCGAGGTCGTCCAAGGACACAAGAGCTTTTAGTACCGGTTTATCCTCAACGTCTAATCAAATCAAAAAGTTAGAAAAGGTTTTTAAACTAAGAAAATAAAAACTAACTAAATGCTGAAAAATAAAATAAAAATAAAAACAGATAGACAAGATGAATCACTTGGATCCGACTCGTGTATTAGTATAACCTTTGATTATTTTCGCACTTTTGCACTTGTTTAAGAGATTATCTTAGTTATTGTAGTAGGCCCCTCTTTTGAAGGCGACGTTACCCTCAACCCAGTAGTTTGAGTCAGCAAGGATACAATCCTAAAGGGTTGGATTATTGGAAGATAATGAATTAAGTTATTAATGCAAATTATGGTAGGCCCCGCTTTTGGCGGTGACGTTACCCTCGACTAAGTAGTCTGAGTCAGCAGGGATACAGTCCTAAATAACCGGGTTATAGTATTAATAGTAGTTAACTTATGAGGGGGTCAAAGAGTTTGGATCCCCGCCATCCAATACCTATGGGTATTGACGGAGATCCTACTAAATTTGACCCAGGTCCCTTGCAGGACCTCTAAACGCTGAACAAGGGCAAGACCCTTACCAAACCGTTCCCTTAACCCCTGACCAGGTAGCCAACATACCTCCATATAGACCGTGGAGATATGAATGGTGAAAATCTTTTATTTTATATAGACAGTAAAATAATGCCAAGACACCACGGACAAACGATAAGGAAAGATCACCTTCAACATAAGTAACTAGTTATTAAAGTCATTAATACAAAACCAAATAAAAAGTGCAAAAGATTAAAAATAAAAAGTATTATACTAAACACTTGTCTTCACCAAGTGATGTAAGAGACTTAGGCAAACATGGCCTTGATTATCAAGAACTCATACGATCAATCTTGGATCCCGAGACGACTCACACACTTTATGATGGACAATGGATGATGGTGGTGGATGATGGTGTTGTGATGGTGGTGGGTAGTGGATGAAGTGTGAGAGAGGTGGTGTGCCAAGGGATGAGTTGAAATGAAGCCAAGCACTCCTATTTATAGGCTGAACAGAAGGCTGGGCACGGCCCCGTGTCCGCTGGACACGCCCCTGTGCCCGTCTGACACTCTCTCTCTTCATTAATTGTAATTCGCAATTACAATTAATGCGCCTGCTGTACTTTCGCCACGCCCCCGTGCTCACTGGACACGGCCCCGTGGTGGGCAATAGAAGCTTCTATAGGTTTGTCTTTTCTGCTGCTTCTTGGGCACAGCCCCGTGCTGGCTGAGCACGGGGCGTGTTCAGTCTTCTGCCTTCTCTATTTTGCTTGGGAAGATGTCGTTGAGGGGTCGGGCAATTCACTTTTGTTCCTTTTCTTGTATTTATGTTAGATTTAGCTGTCTTTTTGCTTCTTTTGTGAATTTGAGCTCATTTAATCCTGAAAATACAAAAGGAAGACAAAAACACTCTTTTTCCAACATTAGTACTTAAAAAGGGTTAGTTTTATGCCTCATTTGATGTAATTTATATGTTCCATTTTACACACATCAAATACCCCCACACTTAAACTTTTGCTTGTCCTCAAGCAAAACTCTTTAATATGTGGCTTACACTCCCAAATGGAATGGGTAGAAGAGAAGGTTTTTGGCTTGTCATAGAGTGTCGGGAATCCAAGATTTTTTTGGGTTTTATTTTTATTTATTTACAATCCTATTCGTTATGATTTATTTAGAACGTTTCATAGGATAAATTACTTATTTGGGCATAACATGCCTTTTTAAAATTCCATTTATATACAAGTTCACATACCTCACGGGAGAAATCACTCACACTCGGCCGAAGGTGTATTTTTAGTGAATCACTCGAAAGCGGCATGGAACTTATTCCTACCATAAGCTTGCCAAGCAATCAATCCTCCTCCTTTTTAACTTGTTACCTTTGTAAATATCAAGAGGACTTTTTGGGTATATGCTTGGGCTAAAGGTGGGTGAATGGGTTAGTAGAAAAAGGCGAAAAGCGTAAAAAGCGTCGGTTTTCAGAAAACACTTTGTTTTAGTGACTTTTTATTTTGAAGTATTTTTCCAAACAAGCTTTTTGTTTTAAGAGCTTTGTTTGTTTATTTCTAACTTCATCATTTTTTTTGAGTCACACGAAAAACCGAGCTTGTTACTAAAATAAAGGGTGGAAAATAAAAAGGGTTTTTGGTGGGTAAAAAGATTTTAGGGTAAAGAAATGAAAGGTTTAGGCTCAAAGGGGTTAACTAGGGGGATTTTTGGGTAGGTAAAAAAAATGAAAAATAATGGTGTAGAAAGAAAAATGGTTAGTCCTAATGCCTCCATCATTTACTTACTTGGGTTTAAGTTGGAGAGGACCGGGAATGAATCGTCGTGGCAAGTTCTAGAGTCGTAAGAACCAAGCGGCTATTCACACAAGAAACGAAAAATGAGCATTTAGTCTAAAGATGTAAATTTGTATGCTCAATAAAGGCTCAAAACTCACTTTTGTGGGAATGGGTTTTTATGTGATCAAGTATATATAATCAAACTTTAACTAAGCTTGTCATGCCGTTTCATAATTTTCTTATGTCGGTTCTTATTATCATGACGCTCTCGGTTGTAAATTTGTAAAAATATAACCTTATTAATCTTAGGATTCCTAACTTAAACTTTAGACAAGTAAAAAAATGAAAATTTTTGAAAAAAATTTTGGGTGTTTAGCGGTTCCAATAGAGTTTTGTGTAAGGCTTGTTATTAGGACTTGCAAAATTTCAAGGTTTTAGCATCCCCCCCACACTTAATTTACACATTGTCCTCAATGTGTCCCAAAAATAAATTTTTAGGTTGATTAGATGTGTAATATGGTGTTAAAAGCAAAAATTTATGTTACTGGCAGTCTGGACACGGCCCCGTGTCCGCTAGACACGACCCCGTGGTGAACTGCCAGTAACGAAAACTTACAGAAGGCGAACACGGGGGTGTGTTGGTTAGGCACGGCCCCGTGTCTGACGAAAATCTGCAGGACAGTAACCAAACAGCAGGTCTGGGAGGTGAGCACGGGGGCGTGTTGGCTGGACACGTCCCCGTGTAGACAGTCTGTAAGCCTGAAAAACAGGTTTCTTCTCCCGGTTTTTTCCATCTTGGCCCTTTAAGTGCTAAGGCTTAGCACTCCAAGCCTTGGTTTGTACCCGTTTCATCACTTAATACCACACCAAACAACACAAACATCCTACATTACCATAGTTAATTGTCTCAAGCATAAAGAAAAATAAAACGGAAAATAAAAGTAGTCAAGGAAAGTAAATTGTTCAACACTTGGCACGCAGGCCACAAACTGTTCGATAGATAAAGGGACTTAAACCTGTGGGCTCGCCATCAACCCGCTCTTGCTCCTTCAAACCCCCTACTCCATGTCTTCATCGCTATCATCACCTCCATCCCCATGGCCCGCCATATACTCCCGGATGCTGCTGATATCGTCTTGTATATCGTTGATGTTGCGTTCAACAGCTCCAACCCGGTGGTATGTGTTGTTGGCGAGGTTGTAGGTGTTCCTGGTACACATGAGGTTTTCCTGCAAAAGATCATGTAAGCTTTGAAAGTTAGGAAAACCGCCTCCTTGTGAGGAGGATTGACCCGGATCACCATGGGGTTGATACTGGTAGTGGGGAGGTGGTGCGTGAAGAACTAGGGCCTCCTGTGGGTTCCATGCATAGCCTTGCGTCCTTTGGAAGCTCACCGACCCATCTTCCGCCTCATAAAGTAAGTTCATGGCTCGGCAAATGTGGTAGTCAACTCGTCCCGACCATGGGCTTCTTTCAAAAGACCTCGGAATTCGCATGAAATGCTTGAAAAGACGGTACACCCACCCTCCGAAGAAGATAGGTGTCGGAGTGCGAGCAAGGCGGTTGAGATGCATGTTGCGTAACAGGAGATATGGAACATCGAGAGGCTTCCGGTTGTGGATACAGTGAAGGACAACCAAATCTTTCAACCCTACAACGCCACTACTGTCGTGACGTTGGTTAAGAGAGTAAGTGAGGAGCCTGTGAATGTAGCGGTAGAGCGGGTCCCTCAACTTAGTACTCTTGGTGCTTCTAGGGTTGTAGATTCCTTCACCGATTTGAGCCCATGCGGCTTGACGTTCATTTTCATCCAAGTCTCGTAATCCCCCGGTATTTTCCTCGTTTCCCGATTCCTCTTCCCCGTACAGTCCTATTATAGCTCCAAACTGTGCCATAGAGATCGAGTACTTTGTCCCGCCACATCGAAATGCAACCCCTTCATTGTCGAACGGGTCACACCTTGAAGTGAAGGTGAAAGTACTGTAGAATTCCATGGTGCATTGATGCACCGATCGAAGTCGAGTGTTCAATGCAACTGCTAGTGGTCCCGTGACGATGTTGTTGAATCGGTCCAGCTGGTTCACCATGGTTAACAGGTCCGTGCATGCTCGCCTCGGGTACTCCTCGGGTCTTGTTTGAAGTATTTCTTATCTCGCCCTAGCATCGAGCTCACTTGCATTGAACCTTGTGAACTTTGCCATCTGAAAGAATACACCAAAAATTAGCACGAAACAATGAGATTTTTAAACAAACTGCAAACAGTGGGCTGGACACGGCCCCGTGTTCAGTGGGCACGGCCCCGTGTCCAGACGTCTGTAACTCAAAAACTTCATTTTTCGTCCCGGTCCCGAAAATCTAAAAATTTTTAGCCAAGTAGTTGCGGTTTCCCCCGAAAATGAAACCCTAAGTGTCGTTTTTCCCAAAACAACTCGTTTACCCTTCCAATTTCATCTTTTTCGGTTCAAAAACAAGGGTTTGAGGTTTTAGTGAGAAATCGGACAAATCTATCAACAATACAAGTGTATTTACTTTCCATAACACTAATCTAAACTAATACAAACAGATTACATCAAAAATTTGAAGTTCGATCCGGATGAACTTGAAGAACCCTAGATTTTTCCCCAAATTTTTGATGTTTAACTACATGCAAGTAACTAATCTAACTACTAATGATGATAGAATCATACCTTGATGTTGTTAAACGTGGAGGTGACGTCGAAAATCTGCGGAAAATCGCCTCGAACCAGAGCGTTTTTGGCAAAACGGGGCGTGTGGAATGAGGTAACTGTTATGAAAAGAGGGTTTTATCCCGACAGTTGCTTCGACACGGCCCCATGTCCAGCGGACACGGCCTCGTGCCGAGCAAAAGTTTTTTTTTGTGCTCGTGTGCATGCCCCCTTTTCCGAAAAATGGTTAGAAGACTTACCGGTTTTTGATGTATACGCGCTTGTTTGTAACATGTCGGGTATGATGTGGATGCTTTTCATTCGTTAACCGTTTGAAGTGAGATCTCCTCCTCTTCATCCTCAATGGATCCTCGATAGAGTTTTAGCCGTTGGCCATTGACTTTAAATGGTATACCATTTCGAGCTTTAATTTCTACTGCACCGTGAGGAAAAACATGGGTGACGGAAAAAGGTCCTGACCACCTAGATTTTAGTTTACCCGGAAATAATCGAAGTCGTGAATTAAACAACAGAACTTGATCTCCTACCCGAAATTCATTAGACTTAATATATTTATCATGTAAATTTTTCATTCTTTCCTTATAAATTTCGGAGTTAGAGTATGCGTAGTTCCTTAATTCGTCTAATTCATTCATTTGACAGAATCGATTTTTACCTGCAGTTTCTAAGTCTAAGTTTACATTTTTTATTGCCCAGTAGGCTCTGTGAGCTATTTCTACTGGCAAGTGACAGCTTTTTCCATAGACGAGCTTATATGGGGTTGTGCCTATAGTGGTTTTATAAGCAGTTCGAAAGGCCCATAAAGCATCGTCTAATTTGTCAGCCCATTCCTTTTTATTTAAACCTACGGTTTTTCAAGTATTCGTTTTAAACCTCGGTTAGTCACTTCGGCTTGCCCATTTGTTTGAGGGTGATACGCTGTTGAGACCCGGTGATAGACCCCATACCTTGTTAATATTTTTTCGAGTTGATGATTGCAAAAATGGGTACCTCTATCACTTATCAAAGCTTTTGGTGTTCCAAAACGAGAGAATAATTTTTTCAGAAATTTTACCACTACTCTTCCATCGTTTCTTGGAAGAGCTTCGGCCTCCGCCCATTTAGACAAGTAACCGACTGCCACAAGTATATATTTGTTTCCTTTTGACGGTGGGAAGGGTCCCATAAAATCGAGTCCCCACACATCAAAAATTTCACAAACGAGAATGCCGTTTTGAGGCATTTCGTTTTTGGAAGAAATATTACCTGATCTTTGGCAAGCGTCACATGTCTTTACAAGATTTTGTGCATCCTTGTAAATGGTTGGCCAATAAAATCCTGAATCAAATACCTTTCGTGCGGTACTAGCGGCACCATGATGTCCTCCGTATGGACCTTCATGACAATGACGGAGAATTCTTCGTGCTTCATTACCATGGACGCACCTTCGGATGAGTTGGTCGGCACACATTTTGAAAAGATAAGGGTCTTCCCAAAAATAATGCTTTACATCAGTAAAAAATTTCTTTCTTTGGTGATGCGGCCATCCTTTGGTGACTATACCGCTAGCTAGATAATTAGCGTAGTCGGCATACCATGGTTCTTGTCTACTCTCCATCATCTCCAAGGACTCTGTGGGAAATTTTTCATTGATCTGCTCGTCCCTGGTCGCCTCCAAAGCTGGGTCTTCTAGGCGTGAAAGATGATCTGCAGCAGTGTTTTCTGCTCCTCTTTTATCTTTGATTTCGATGTCGAACTCTTGGAGGAGTAGAATCCATCTGATCAAACGGGGTTTTGCGTCTTGTTTCTTGAAGAGGTATCTGATAGCTGCATGATCTGTATAGACTACAGTTTTAGAAAGAACAAGGTAAGAACGGAATTTATCAAAAGCAAACACCACAGCTAGTAATTCTTTTTCTGTAGTTGTGTAATTTTCTTGTGCATCGTTAAGCGTTTTACTAACATAATAGATTGGGTGGAAATGCTTTTCTTTTCTTTGTCCCAAGACTGCTCCAACTGCAAAGTCACTTGCATCGCACATGATTTCGAAAGGGAATTTCCAATCGGGCGCTATCATGATAGGTGCATTGACTAGCATTTCTTTGAGGGTTAGAAATGCTTGATTGCATTCCTTGTCAAAGATGAAAGGTGCATCTTTTTCAAGTAATTTTGTTAGAGGTCTTGAAATTTTTGAAAAGTCCTTGATAAACCTTCTATAAAATCTGGCATGCCCTAAGAAACTTCTGATTGCTCTAACGGAGGATGGTGGAGGCAATCGAGAAATAGTTTCTAATTTTGCTTGATCAACTTCCATAGCTTCGCTTGAGATTTTATGACCGAGTACTATTCCCTCTGTTACCATGAAATGGCATTTTTCCCAGTTAAGGGCGAGGTTAGTTTCCTCACATCGGGATAGCATTCGTTCGAGGTTATCGAGGCATTGGTCATATGAGTCTCCAAAGATAGAAAAGTCGTCCATGAAGACTTCCATTGTCTTTTCTATCATGTCATGGAAAATGGCTACCATACAACGTTGGAATGTTGCAGGTGCATTACATAGACCGAATGGCATGCGTCGATAGGCGAAAGTTCCGTAGGGGCATGTGAAAGTTGTTTTCTCTTGGTCTTCAAGTGCTATTGGTATTTGAAAGTAACCTGAAAAACCATTCAAGAAACAATAAAATTATGACCAGATAGTCGTTCTAGCATTTGATCAATGAAGGGCAAAGGAAAGTAGTCTTTCCTTGTTGCTTCATTTAATCGTCTATAGTCTATACAAACTCTCCATCCTGTGACGGTTCTTGTTGGTATTAATTCATTTTTCTCATTAGTTATTACCGTCATACCTCCTTTCTTTGGGACTACTTGGACGGGACTCACCCATGGACTATCGGAGATAGGATAGATTAGTTCGGCGTCAAGTAGCTTGATGACTTCATTTTTAACCACTTCTTGTACATTGGGATTTACTCTCCGTTATGGTTGAATTACTGTTTTGTAATCATCATTCATTAAAATTTTATGCGTGCACATGGAAGGACTTATTCCTTTAATATCTACAAGCTTCCAAGCGATCGCGTTTTTGTGTTTTTTTAGAAGACTAACTAATTTCTCTTTTTCTATGCTACTTAATTTAGATGAAATGATTACAGGTAAATTACCATCTTTGTCTAGAAAAGCATATTCCAAACCTTTAGGAAGTTCTTGAGCTCAATGGGTGGGTCTTTAGAAGACACCTTATTCTGTGGCTCATTTAGATCAAGAACCTTAAAGGTTTGTTCTATGGCGATCTCTTCTTCAACAAGGTGGTCATCTTCTTCAATTGTATCGGGTGGTTCATCTTCATCTTCAATTAGGGGGCCATTGTTGCCAAAAGGATACTTCATTGAACGCTCAAGATCTATGCTCCTTTTGAATGCCCCTAATTGGAGAGATAGATTGTTGAATTTCCGGTTTTCAAAGCTTTATGAGTTTGTACAAAAGGTTTCCCAAGACTAGAGGAGCGTCATCGAGGATGACAAAGTCGGTTGGGATTACCATTTGATTTGCTTGAACCAAGACATCCTCAACTACACCGATTGATTTTATCACTTTCCGATCGGATAGAAAAATGGGTATTTGAAGTGGAGTAAAATCACTAATACTTAGCTTTTCAAAAATGTAGTTAGGCATTATGTTAACACAAAGATCTTTATCAATGGTGATATTACTAATAAATGAATTTTGAAAGAAACATGGAACCGGTGTAATGTTAATTTCAAAAGGATCTTCTTTTATTAGCGAGGTTTGATCATTAGTTAACTTAACGCTTACCATTTCTTCAACTTTAGCATTAGTGTTTAGCTCTTTTAAAAACTTAGCATGAGGGGTTACTAAACAATGATTTTTGAAAGTAGGTGACAAGAGATTAATTTCTTCTAAATTAGACTCTTCTTGTAATTTAACGTTATCGACCTCACCCCTTTCATAGTTTAACTCATGTGTCGGTTTTTCACTTATTTGTTCTTCCATTTTTACATTTTCAACTATCTCTACGTTATTATTACAATTTAATTCTTCTCTTGCGCGGGACTCCTCTTCCCTTGCGCGAGATTCTTTTATGCAACGTTCGATAGTTTTAATGTGTTCTAATATCCTATTGGTCACTTCGGTGAGAGAAAAAGAATTGGGATCCTCAAGGCTTGAATCCGGTTGTTCGATCCTTGGTTCCTCATAGTACTCATATGAAGTAGATGGTTCACACCATTGTTCTTCATTGTAAGTATATGATGGGTAAGGGTCGAAACTTTGTTCTTCATAGTACTCATATGAGGTGGGTTGTTCACGCCATGGTTCCTCATAATAAGAGTATGAAGGTGGTGGCTCATATCTTGAATCTTCAAAGTATGAGTATGAGGGCTCATACCTTGGTTCATCAAAATATGAGTATGAGGGAGGAGGTTCATACCTTTGGTCTTCATAGGATGTGTATGAAGTTGATGGCTCGTACCTGGGCTCCTCATAATGGTTGTATGAAGTGGATTGTTGAAATAAGTTACAATATTGTACCGAGTGCGGGTTTCCACAATTAGTGCAATAATCTCTCATATAATCATCCTCCTCATAGGTGTAGTTGTAACCTCCTGAGTATTGATCCATAAGAATCACTCAGCAGACCACAACTGAGTCTCGGGACCAGAAAACAAAAACAAAGACGGAAACAGAGGCTGGACACGGCCCCGTGTTGGGTGAACACGGCCCCGTGTATAGGATCTGTATCTGGGCATTTTAATTAAAGTTACTGGTCACGTTGAGCACGGGGGCGTGTTCAGTGAGCACGGCCCCGTGTTCAGACTCTGTATCTGGGTATCTAACTAAAAATATGCAGCACGGGGGCGTGTTCAGCGAGCACGGCCCCGTGTTCAGGCTACTGTAAATGCAAACTAAACTAAAATGCAGAAAAATGTGCGCGCGTTTTGAAAAGGTTTTGAAAAACTGATTAGGCCGTCGATTTTAAGCTTTCTTAAAATCCTTGTGTCCCCGGCAACGGCGCCAAAAACTTGATGCGTGCGAAGTGTAGTATATTTTTTATGTATATTTTAAGCCCTTTTTACACTTTTAGCCAAGTTTTAAATTTATAAAACACGATATTTACTAACACTAAACACACATATGGGCAAGTGCACCCATCGTGGACGTAGTATAGTGTTGGTAAGATACCGAGGTCGTCCAAGGACACAAGAGCTTTTAGTACCGGTTTATCCTCAACGTCTAATCAAATCAAAAAGTTAGAAAAGGTTTTTAAACTAAGAAAATAAAAACTAACTAAATGCTGAAAAATAAAATAAAAATAAAAACAGATAGACAAGATGAATCACTTGGATCCGACTCGTGTATTAGTATAACCTTTGATTATTTTCGCACTTTTGCACTTGTTTAAGAGATTATCTTAGTTATTGTAGTAGGCCCCTCTTTTGAAGGCGACGTTACCCTCAACCCAGTAGTTTGAGTCAGCAAGGATACAATCCTAAAGGGTTGGATTATTGGAAGATAATGAGTTAAGTTATTAATGCAAATTATGGTAGGCCCCGCTTTTGGCGGTGACGTTACCCTCGACTAAGTAGTCTGAGTCAGCAGGGATACAGTCCTAAATAGCCGGGTTATAGTATTAATAGTTGTTAACTTATGAGGGGGTCAAAGAGTTTGGATCCCCGCCATCCAATACCTATGGGTATTGAAGGAGATCCTACTAAATTTGACCCAGGTCCCTTGTAGGACCTCTAAACGCTGAACAAGGGCAAGACCCTTACCAAACCGTTCCCTTAACCCCTGACCAGGTAGCCAACATACCTCCATATAGACCGTGGAGATATGAATGGTGAAAATCTTTTATTTTATATAGACAGTAAAATAATGCCAAGACACCACGGACAAACGATAAGGAAAGATCACCTTCAACATAAGTAACTAGTTATTAAAGTCATTAATACAAAACCGAATAAAAAGTGCAAAAGATTAAAAATAAAAAGTATTATACTAAACACTTGTCTTCACCAAGTGATGTAAGAGACTTAGGCAAACATGGCCTTGATTGTCAAGAACACTTATGATCAATCTTGGATCCCGAGACGACTCACACACTCTATGATGGACAATGGATGATGGTGGTGGATGATGGTGTTGTGATGGTGCTGGGTGGTGGATGAAGTGTGAGAGAGGTGGTGTGCCAAGGGATGAGTTGAAATGAAGCCAAGCACTCCTATTTATAGGCTGAACAGAAGGCTGGGCACGGCCCCGTGTCCGGTGGACACGCCCCCGTGCCCGTCTGACACTCTCTCTCTTCATTAATTGTAATTCGCAATTACAATTAATGCGCCTGCTGTACTTTCGCCACGCCCCCGTGCTCACTGGACACGGCCCCGTGGTGGGCAATAGAAGCTTCTATAGGTTTGTCTTTTCTGCTGCTTCTTGGGCACGGCCCCGTGCTGGCTGAGCATGGGGCGTGTTCAGTCTTCTGCCTTCTCTATTTTGCTTGGGAAGATGCCGTTGAGGGGTCGGGCAATTCACTTTTGTTCCTTTTCTTGTATTTATGTTAGATTTAGCTGTCTTTTTGCTTCTTTTGTGAGTTTGAGCTCATTTAATCCTGAAAATACAAAAGGAAGACAAAAACACTCTTTTTCCAACATTAGTACTTAAAAAAGGGTTAGTTTTATGCCTCATTTGATGTAATTTATATGTTGCATTTTACACACATCAGCATTCTTCAACAAGCAATAAAAGAAGATATTTTTGTTTTGCTTCAACATGAGGGAACTGCTAGATCAATCTGGAGAGCGTTGATTAAAAAGTTTAAGGGTAGTGCCGATATGATCAAAAATAAACGAGCATTACTAAAGAAATCGTTTGATATGTTTACAGCTTTTGAAGGTGAAACAAAAAGAAAGATTATTGAGAGATATTGTCATCTAGTCATGGAGATGAAAAGATTGGACATCAAGAAAGAAGATGAAGAATGGGTTGATAAGCTAGCCGATGCGCTACCACAGAATGAATGGGGAACATATCTGTTGATTTTAAAGCATAACCGACAATTTGAAGATATGAATTTGAGTAGGTTTATCCAGAAGTTGGAAGAACATGAGCTATCAATTCGAAAAACTGCTACAATGAGAAGTCCGGGTGCTCAACAGGATGTTAGTCTGTACTACAGAGAAAACAAGATTGAAACTACTCTTGGTCCGAAGATTCAAACTGCGTTCAGTGCTGAAAATTCTTCCGGAACAAATGCAAGCAATACAAATCAGAGCAGTGGATATTCTTCGTCTTATTCAAGTTTTGAACCAAATTTCTTGACACCGAGTTTTTCAACAACAAAGTTCAACAAATTTTACCGGTCAAGTATTGCAATGCAATGTTGCATTACATATTCAAAATGGTCAAAAATTTTCTCCAGATATTGCGAAGCAACACATGGCATCTCTTGTCACCATGGTTGCAGAAATCGGCCTAGGCGGCCGATTAATCGGCGCCTAGGCGCTAGGCGGCCACTTACTGCCTAATTTTGAGCTAGTCGGTCAATTAATCGGCCATGGTCAAAGTCAGTCCTAGGCGGTCAAAAATCAGATTAATCGGACTATATTAATCGGTCAAAATCGGTCAAAATCGGTCCTAGGCGGTCAAAATTGGTCAAAATCGGTCAAAATCGAACCATACTATCTGAAACTTGAAGTATTTATGTGAATTTTGAAGTATTATTTTTATATTATTGGGTATATATATAATTTTGAAAAAATACATATAAAAATCCCATTCCGATTAATCCCTATTAATCCCGATTAATCCCTAGGCGGTACCCCACCACCCGACTAGCGCCTAGCGCCTTCTACAACATTGCTTGTCACTGTGTTAGAGTCGTATGAAAGCTTAGTTGCTGGACGAATCGGAAATCCAATGCTTACTAAAGAGGATTATGATCAGATTGATTCTGAAGAACTTGAGTTGATGGACATCAAGTGGTGTTTAGCTAGCCTTTTGAGAAGAGCAGAAAAGTTCAAACAGATCACCGGAAGAAATGATCTTCGTGAAGCTGCAACATCTCAGCTAGGTTTTGACAAATCGAAGGTTACTTGTTTTCGTTGCCGAGAAAAGGGCATTTTAAACGAGAGTGTACAAACAGAGAAGCAAGCGGAAGACAAGATCTTTTCGGAAACAACGATTATCATAGAAAAGCAATTTATCATCAGGTTGCTCAACAACCATATCAATAACAATCTTCACACTCACGTACTATTCCGATTGAAGAATCAAAGGGTAAAGCTTGTTTTGGTCTGGTAGACCAAGAATATGAAAGGATTCCGAAAGATTTCAATTGGGATGATTATGATCCTTCTAGACCTTCAGTTTCTAAAGCGTTTGTTGCTCGAATCTTTGAATATTCAACCTCGGAAGAAGAATCAATCAAATCTAAGAACAGTCCTAGAAGACAACCGATTTTTAAGTCTTTAGGAAGTGATGAAGACACTGATGATGAGGAAGAGTATATTAATAAAGCTAGAAAACAATTGGATCCTTATAGTTTTGATTTGTTTTTTGCAGATAAAATAGAGATATTGAAAGAGAAAAAGGCTGCTAGACTGAAGAGAGAAATGGAAGCAAGAAGGGTTGCTGAAGAAAAGACTGAAGTTAAGATAGAAGCTGATAAGGCAAAAGTTGAAGAAAAATCGACAGAGAAGGTCGAGGTTGAAGAGAATGAAGTGAAGATAGAAGTTGAGAAAGAACCAATTGTGATTGAAAAAGTGGTGGAGAAAATAGTTGAAAAAATAGTTGAAGTTGAAAAAATTGTTGAATTGAAAAAATTGTTGAAGTTGAAAAGATTGTAGAGATTGAAAAACCTTGTGCTAAGTGTTTAGAACCCTGCAAAGATTGTGCCGAGAAAGATACAAAGTATGCTGAATTGGAGAAGCTCAAAGAGAATTTATTGCATAATGTGAGAAGCATAAAGGAATCATATGATCTTCTAAGCAGCAAAGTTAATTGGTACAAAGGAGCTAGTGATGAGGATATCCAGATGAAGAATCTTCTGAAAGCAACAGTTCTTCAAAAGCAAACTGCAATCAACAAATATATCGAGATTATTGCTGGGCTGAAACAAGAATTGGCAGCGATGACAATCGAAACCGAAAGAGTGAATACTTTATGTTGGTGCATATGTCTGTTGACTTCGTCTTGTATCGAGTCTTGTAATAGTTTAGAAAGATCAGGGCATGTAATACGAGAAATAGGTGAAATATGTGGGTTGTATCATTTCGCACGAAATGAGAAATGACCAATTCGCACGAAATGGCAATGGCCATTTCGTACGAAATGACAAGGTCATTTCGTGTGAACTGTTTCGTGCGAAATAGTTGCGCCTATAAATACATGACTTATGATTTCATTTGTAACTATCAGATTCCGGTGCCGAAGTGTTGCCGAAGTGTCTCCAGGCTGTAAATCGTTGTGTTTTCAATATAAGAGACAGTTTAAAGTGATTCTTGTGCAAATCAGCTGAAACAATTTCGATACGAATGAATTCCGCCACTCGTATTGATTAGAACTCTTCTGAACGACTCGTTTCGGTCGTGCGAACGATCCTACAAGTGGTATCAGAGCTCAGGAGGAAGAGTTCGTACCATTTCAGCTGAAAATTCTGATTTCTACACCTTCTTTTTCAAAATTAACAAGTTTTCACGGATAAAACGGCTTGATTTTCTCACATTATATGCGAAACTGTGTTTTAACAAATCCTTGAAAGTATCAGACCTTAATTCAGCTTAAAACTTGATCAATTTGACAAAAACATGGCCGAGATGATGACATCAGCAGCATTTCGCACGAATTGAGCCTGTCATTTCGCACGAAATGAGTTTTATAGTCCATTTCGCTTGAGTTTTGGTCCAGTTCGCACGAAATCACCATTTTGTTTGAATCAGAGTTCCATTTTGCACAAAATAGTTCTTCAAGTTCATTTCGCACGGAATAACACATTCATTTCGCACGAAATAGCTTGATTGGTTTTCTTTTCGCACGAAAAGGCCATTTTGCTTGAATCTGCTCATGAAAACTTCATTTTGTACGAAACAGTGTGTCTATTTCGCTTGGAACTGTCATTTCGGTTGAAAGTCAAAGTTTGTGAAATTTTTGAAACCGAATCATGGAAGAAGAATTTTACAATGCCTTTGCTACTCCGATTACTATTGCACAAAACACAATGTTAGAAAATGAAACGCGCACCATGCAAAAACCGCCAAAGCTCATGAATATTGAGGAATATAAAGGATGGGAGGAGAGATTCGAAAACTGGGTTTAAGCAAATTACTTGGATGCTTTTAGAATGTGTTGAAACAAAATATGTTAGACCGATGAATGATGATGAAGAGGTGATTGCTATTAAAGATTTAAGTGTTGAAGAGAAAATGAAATACAAAGATGAAAAGATGATGACTAGTCTATTGCATCAAGCTATTAAAGAAGATATCTTGGTTTTATTGCAACACAATGGTAGTGTATATTCAATTTGGAAAGCATTAAAATCGAAGTTTGTTGGAAGTAAAGAGATGATTAAGAACAAAAAATAACTTTTGAAAAAAGAGTTCGATCTATTTCGTGGTTTAAGAACTGAAAGCACCAAGCAGATCATAGAAAGATATTGCAATCTGATAGTTAACATGAAGATGTTGAGTATCACAAAAGATAATGAAGAATTGATTGAAAAGTTGGCTGATGCGTTGCCACATGATGTTTGGGGCACGTACCTTATGATGTTGAGAAATAAGAAAGATTTTGGGAGTTTAACACTGGGAAAGTTTATTGAAAAACTTGAAGCTCAAGAGACGGAACAACGGAAAATCTCAAGAATGAAAGATTTTGATGGTGAACAAGATATTGGTTTATATTATAAAGGAGGCATCAGTGATAAGACTAACATGTCACCAAAGATCGAAACTGCTTTCAATGCTAAAAGTTCATCTGGAGGGAGGGTCATCTCAAAGATCAAACAGCAAAATGGGTTTTTCTTCATATCCATCTGTTGATCCAAATTTTTCAGCAACCAAGAATGGCAAGATGTTACATTGCAACATTGCATTAAACCTTGAAGATGGTCAAAATTTCTCGGAAGAAGTTGCAAAAGGTCACATGTCTTTGTTGGTGACTGTTTTAGAGTCATACGAAAGTTTAGTTGCAGGAAGGATCGGAAATTCAATGTTGAAAAAAGAGGATTACGATCAGATTGATGCTGAGGAGATGGAGTTAATGGATATAAAGTGGTGTATGGCGAGTGTGTTAAGAAGAGCTAAGAAATTTAAACAAGTCACAGGAAAAGATGATTTCCGTGATGCTAATGTTTCTACTTTGGGTTTTGTTAAATCTAAAGTTACTTGTTTTCGTTGCAGGGAAAAAGGACATTTCAAGCGAGAATGCACAAACCGCGAAGCAAGTGGAGCTCAAAATCCGTTCAACAACAATGATTATTATCGAAAAGTAATTTATCATCAAGTTTCTCAACAACCGTATCAACAACAAGAACCACAAACTGTACATGCTAAAAAAGGCGATCGAAGAGTCATAAGAGCTTGTTATGGTATAATAGATCAAGATGATGAAAAATTACCAGAAGGTTTTAGCTGGGAAAATTTTAGCTGGGACAATTATTGTCCGGATAAAGAGATTTTAAAAGCCAAAGCTTTTGTTGCTCGTGTTGTTAAAGATAGTGATAATGATGATTATTATGCAAACAGAATGAAAGAGCACTTAAGAATGCTAGAAGAAAGTGATGATAGTAATGATGGAAAAGTTCGAGTGAAAAAGAAGAAAGTTAAAAAAACAAGTTAGCAGTGATGATGAAGAAGTTCGTGTGATAAAGAAAAAGGTAAAAGAAGTTCCAGCGTTCACAGTTGAAGTAGAAGCTGATGCACGAAAGATTCCTGTGAAATGTGAAACTTGTGAAGCGGTGAAAAAGCAAAACAGTACTTTGATACATAATATGAACAGATTGAAAGAATCTTATGATGTTCTAAACAAAGCAATGAATCAGTACAATCAATCAAGCAGTGAACAAGCAATTGCTATGAAGACACTTCAAGGAGCTTTCATGACAAAGCAGAAAATTGTAAACAATTACATTGAGAAGTGTGCTGTGCTGGAATAGAAATTGGAAACCCAGAGGATTGAAACAGAAAGGGTAAACAGGTTGTTAAAAAGTTACTCATGTACTTCTTATGTTATTGACAGGATTTATCCAACTGTTGAAGGCATGAAGGCGTTTGAAGAAGAGGATACTGAAGTAAAGCATTCTGGTAAGAAACCTAGTGCCAATTATAAAAAGTGTCCGCCTCCGCTTGAAAATGGATATTCTCTGCGAAATCCTAATTCGGAGAGAGTCAAAAAGGCAACCAATTTACAGTGAGAATCTGAGTCGTCAGATAATTTGCCAGACAATATTGATGTCACCTTCACTTCATCTGATACTGATCATGAGTCAGAGTTAATAAAGAAAGTAGTCGATCAGGTGTTGGATAAAGATGAAACCGAGGAGTCAAAGTCGGAGTCAAATTCAGAGTCAAAGTCTGAAACATCAAGTCCAACTATCAAAAAGGACAAACGGGTTTATAATAAAGAATTTCTGTTATCACAAAATAATTTGAATGACGAAATATTAAAAGTAGCATATACTTTGAATGATTCTGACAAATTATATTCTGATGAAGAATTTCCAATAAGAGGTGTCAAAACTGAAATGATCAAGAAAGTTTTCAAATTAACAGAAATTAGCATTTCTGAAATAAAAGATGTAAATCTTAAAGAAAAACCTAAAAGATACAACACAAGAGATCAACAAAGGCTAAACAAGAAAAAGGGTTACAGTTCTGGTTCAGGTTATCGAAAGAAACCAAACCATAACGGTAATTTAAAAAAGAAAGGACTTGGTTTTATTTCACCGAAAAATTATAAAAATGAAAAAGAATATAAACCAAAAACTGTTTTTGTTTCAGGAATCTCAACTGAAGAACAAAAAGAGCACTTGTTCAGAAAGCAGACGAACAAAGAATTCCTTGCGAGGAAGCAAGAGGAAATGAAGAAAGAAGTTGCTCAGAAGAAGAAAGAGACGAGAATTTGTTTTCAATGCAAAACAGTTGGTCATATTGCCAGGAACTGTCCAAAGGCAATTCAAACAAAACAAGGAGTCTCTGAAAAACTCAAAGAAAAGATGGTTGAAAATGAACCACCAACCAAACAATTTATTGTTTTCAAAAATTCAAAGTTTGAAGTTGGTGAATGTTCAAAAAATATTTACAAAAGAAAAGCAAATCTTAACAACAAAAAATGGGTTGTTAAGAAATCTGATGATAGTTCTAGTAGTGATTCTAATTCATCAAAATCAGAGGAGCTATCTTCTGGCGATGAATCTGATTCCACCAAATCAGAAGAGCCACAAGTTTAACCAAAATTTGAAAAATCAGTACCGCCAATGGATGACGCAAATTTTCCACCATTGCAGGCTGAGAATTTTAAGCAAAAAGTTGGAAAAATTGAGATTTCAAATCAATTCTTTTCTGAAAAGAAAGAATTTAATGTTGAAAAAGCTTTTAACCCCACAATTCAAAGTATTTTTGGAAAAATGATTGACGGAAAGGTCAAAGGGGTAAAGGAATTCTATGAGAAGAAAAAGAAAGGAAAGAAACCGAGTGTTGACAACTCGGAATCTCCCAAGGACCGTCAGGCTTGGGAAAATCTCTTTAACTGAAAAACCTGACTTGCCGGAGCTCCCAAGTAGGTAATCGTGGAGCAGGAATCGGCATCATTCTTGAAAAATGTTTGTTGGAAAACCTACAAGTGGTAAAATTCAAAAATGTCATATTTCAATTTACAAGTGTCATTGTTGGAGTGAACATACAAGTGATTGTTCCTACAAGTGGTTAATCAAGGTCATTAAGTTGAACTTGATTTCACTTTCATACAAATCATTGAAAACAAAGTGATGAGTTTATCCCCTAACCTACAAGTGGTTTGTGAAAATCAACGAAACTTATTTTCAGGAAAACCCATTTTGATTAAAACAAACATAAGTGTTTTGAAATCATAATGGGAAAATAGTTTGTTGTCAGGGGGAGTTCTGATTGTTTATGCTAAGTGAATGGAGAATTGAAGCTTGAAATATCAGTTTGTCAAATTTTTTTATATGGTTTTGAATTTTAGGGGACTAAGAATTTTTAGAAAATCCAAAAACATTAGAAAATTTGAAAAACCCAAAAACATCGAAAAATTCAAAAACGAGTTTTGTTGTGAAAAAGAGGAAATGATAGTACATCAGTGGACTATCACAACACGCTAAAGATTTGGAAAGTTAAATATGTGATAAACAATCTCACTGCGGATGTGCCAGTAGGTTTTTATACATTCAGTAGATTGTTTTCGAGATATAAATCTAAATATCAAACTGCTTATTTCGAGGGGAACATCTCTCAGATATATAGGTAACCCCTGAAATCTTGTTTGAAGGGCTTTCTATTTCTGATATACTAGGTCTTTGTGCGTGATGATATCTGGGGTATTATAACGGGACTTCTGATTTTGCGGAAGCAATAGCCTAGTCCTTGTATAATGCTTTGCATTGCTTAATTTTTAAGCCAACCCTCAGCATAAAAAATGATGAAACATTGAAAAATGTTAATCATGTGCTGTTGAAGAAAAGATCCCCAAACGGGACACACCGAAAGACGAGCCATCATCTCTTTGTCTGAACGGAAGTTCTAACCTGAGCTCTCATGGTCTCGCATTACCCATTTTACAGATATCATTAGTGTACATTCACCTATAAGACTGAATATAGAAGTCCAGAAACGAGAGTATATTCTGAGGTGGGACACGCGAATAAGTTTAAGACTTCTAAAACATTAATTCTCGTATCTCGAAACAGTTGAACTTTGTGTGAAAATTTAAGTGGATCAGTATACTGACAATCTAAGTGAATCGTTTAGAACTTAAAATGTTTAAAGCTTAACGGTGTTAGTGATTTATCTCATAAACTGATATGATCCTCTTACACAAACTCACATAAAATTTGTTTGTAAATATTTCTTATTGCTTTTCAAAATCCAAAAAAGATTTTCAGTGTGTTTTGAAAAATTCAAAAAGATTTTATTTCATCTTATTTTAGACAACTGATGTTGGAAAGCTGATTTTCAAAATTTCAAGTGCTAAACATGATGAACAAATGGTTTGGGAGAGTTTGTTTGAGAAAGATATATTTGATGTAAAAAGTTATTTCTACAAGTGGTCATCAGAAAATTAAATCATTATGAACGATACCTGCTTGTGATTTCTAAATTTGTCAAATTGATTAAGTTTGTAAAATTTAAAATTTATTGTGAAGAAGAGATTGTGCAGGTAGAAGTAGCTAAGCTGAGAGAGCCAGGATCTAGATTCTGTGGATATGAAAAACCAGGTTTCTGATCTTGAGCATTCCAGTCCATGATCCCAGCTTGTCGAAAGGGGGAGTCTAAAAATGCAAAGAGCTAGGTTCTGATCCAGAAACTGTGATCATATGAGCTGCTGATGCTGATGAACTTAAGGAATCACGAGATCTGATCAAGAGAATTAGAAAGCTCAAGAGCAAGGTTGCGATTCTGAATCTATGAAGATCAACATCCAAGAGGGAGATCAGTTGATAAAAAGAAAAGATAGAGATTATTTGAGGATACTTACAATGGAGAATCTTTGGAGAGAGTGAGAAGACTGATAAAGACTGAAGATGTTGAAGACTCGACACCAAAGACTTCGTCAACATCCAGGGGGAGTCTGTTGGTGCATATGTCTGTTGACTTCATCTTGTATCGAGTCTTGTAATAGTTTAGAAAGATCAGGGCACGTAATACGAGAAATAGGTGAAATATGTGGGTTGTATCATTTCGCACGAAATGAGAAATGATCAATTCGCAAGAAATGGCAATGGTCATTTCGTACGAAATGACAAGGTCATTTCGTGTGAACTGTTTCGTGCGAAATAGCTGCGCTTATAAATACGTTACTTGTGATTTCATTTGTAATGATCAGATTCCGGTGCCGAAGTGCTGCCAAAGTGTCTCCAGGCTGTAAATCGTTGTGTTTTCAATATAAGAGACAGTTTAAAGTGATTCTTGTGCAAATCAGCTGAAACAATTTCGATACGAATGAATTCCGCCTCTCGTATTGATTAGAACTCTTCTGAACGACTCGTTTCGGTCGTGCGAACGATCCTACACTTTACTTCGAAGTTATCAAAGTTTTAGAGTATGTTATTGATCGCATCTATCCTACCGTTGCAACTCATAAGTATGCAGAAGATGAAGAAAACTCTGGTAAGAAAACTGGTTTGAATTATAACAGAGTTCCAAATCCAATGTTGGATGGCTATACCCCCGACACTTTGAAAAGGTGGCTGAAACACTCAATCTAAATCTGAAATCCGAGTCTATCGATGGATTACCAGATGATATTGTTGTCACCTTCACAGCGTCTGACACTGATCATGAGTCCGAGTTAATTAAGAAAGTGGTCGATCAGGTGTTGGAGAAAGATGAAGAGTCAAAGTCAGAGTCTAAATCTGAAAATTCGAGTTCATCAGACAAAAGGTCGAGTTCATCGGCCAGAAGGGTTTACAATAAAGATTTTCTGATATCAAAAAATAATTTGAATGACGAAACATTCAAAGTAGCATATACTTTGAATGACTCCGACAAAATATATTCTGATGAATAATTTCCAATAAGAGGTGTTAAAACTGAAATGATTAACAAGGTTTTCAAATTAACAGAAATTAATATTTCTGAAATAAAAGAGGTAAATCTTACTGAAAAACCTAAGAAGTACACTTCAAGAGTTCAACAAACATTGAACAAGAAAAAGGGTTACAGTTCTGGTTCGGGTTATCGAAAGAAACCAAACCATAACAGTAATTTCAAAAAGAAATGATTAGGCTTTATTCCACCCGAAATTCATAAAAAATGAGTAAATGTATAAACCAAAAACTAAATTTGTTTCAGGAGCAAGTTCAGAAGAAGAGAAGGAGAAACCTTTCTGGAAACAGTCAAACAAGGAGTTTCTCGCCGAAAAGCAAAAGAATGTGATGATGGAATCTGAACTGAGAGTTGAAAGAAGAACCTGTTTCAGATGCCGAGAAGTTGGACATATTGCTTGGAATTGCTCAAAGCCCACCAACACAAAACAGGGAGTTTCTTCTAATTCTAAATTGAAAGAGAAATGTGTTGATAAAAAAGAACAACCAATAGAAAAATTTAAGGAGCTTAAAAATTCGACTTTCGAAGTTGGTGAAAGTTCGAAACATTTTTACAAAAGAAGGGCCAATTTAAATAAACATAAATGGGTTGTTAAGAAATCAGAGGTTGTTTCTAGCAATGAATCTGATTCAACAAACAATGATGAGAATTCCGTTCGAACAATGGATGATGAAAATTTTCCACCATTGTTAAACGGAAACTTGAAATCAAAAATTGGTAAGATTGAGATTTTAGATCAATTCTTCTCTGATAAGAAAGAATTTGATGCTGAAAAATCATTTAATGGTAAAGTGCTACATATTTTTGGTAAGATGACTGATGGGAAGGTGAAGGGAGTGAAAGAATTTTATGAATCAAAGTTGTTAAACCAAATGATGATGGTTCACCCATGATTGATCAGGCATGGGTGAGATTCTTTAAAAAGTAAAATCTTGACTTGCCGGAGCTCCCAAGTTGGTAATCGTGGAGCATGAATCGGCATCATTCTTGAAAAATGTTTCTGTGAAAATCTACAAGTGATAGTTTTTACAAGTGGTTGAAAGAACAAAGTGATGAATGAATCCCCATGATGTGCGAAATCAACAAAACTAATTTTCCGGAAAAAACCATTTTGATTAAAAAAAAATTTAAGTGTTTTGAAATCATAATGGAAAAATAGTTTGTTGTCAGGGGGAGTTCTTATTGTTTAAGCCAAGAGAATGGAGAATTGAAGCAATTCACATCAGTTTGTCATTTTATTTGTATAGTTTAATGTTTTTACTTTCAAATTTCCCGAAAAATCAAAAAATGAAACATATTTTTGATTTTAGGGGGAGGAAAAAATTAAAATTTTGAAAATTTGAAAAATCCAAAAACATGATAAAATAAAAAAAATACAAAAACATCGAAAAATCAAAAATGAGTTTTGTTGTGAAAAAGAGGAAATGATAGTACATCAGTAGACAATCACAGCATGCTAAAGAATTGGAAAGTTAAATATGTGATAAACGGTCTCACTGATGATATGCCAGTAGGTTTTTACACATTCAGTAGATTGATTTCGAGATATAAACCTAAATATTAATAGCTTTCTTATCTCGTGGGGAACATCTCTCGGATATATGGGTAACCCCTGTTGGTGCACGGAATGTCTATTGACTACGTTTGTATCAAGTCTTAGGTCAAGACAGGTTAGTTTGGAGCTTGAAAGTCAAAATAGGGTTTAATGATGTAATTTCGCTTATGTGTACATAGTTAGAGGTGATTTCGCTTATTAGGTCATAGGGATTTCGCTCATTAGGTTACATGGGGGTTTAGCTTATTTGTCACATGGGATTTCGCTTATATGGCAACCATATGAGCGAAATCAGGCAAAGTATAAATACCTCCATGTGTGATTTCATTTGCAACTTAGAGCGAAATCAGGTCATGCTTGTGGTGACGAAACTCTGTCAAAATCAATTCAGAAAGCATCAATAGAGAAGGAATTAAAGAGGAAAAGCTGTTGTTACTTTGTGTACATTGATTCCGCCTTTATACGCAAAGATGAACTGCCTTAACTGACTTTTCGGGTCATAGAACGGTCCAACAAGTGGTATCAGAGCTCAGGACGAGGAGTTCATACTACTACAGCTTGATTCTACCGAATCCTCTCATTTCTACTCACTTCTTCTTATACTTTTCTGATTTGAAGTAGTTCCTACGGTTGAAATGGCCTGAATTTTGAATATAACGTGTGAAACATAGTAATAACAAACCCTAGAAAGAATCAGGTTAAAATACGGCTTAAAATGGTAAAAATCAGCTAAAAACCTAATTTCGCTTTTACGGACATCGAAGGATTTCGTTTATAAGTGCCTGATTTCGCTTATAGATACCTTCTGATTTCGCTCTTAAGAACATAAAGTTTCTTGATTTCGCTTAAATGTCACCATAATTTCGCTCTTAAGGACATAACCTGCTGATTTCGCTTTTGTGACATAGTTCTGATTTCGCTTTTGTGTCATAGTACTGATTTAGCTTATTAGTCAGTTACTGATTTAGCTTATTAGTCAGTTACTGATTTAGCTTATCAGTCAGTTACTGATTTCGCTTATCAGTCATTACAACTGATTTCACTCTTGTGTCACTGTTTTTCAAAATTTCGAAAATCTTTCTAAGTGTTTGCTGATCTTTCAAGTACATTCAGGATGGATGACATTTTCTTGAACCCGTTTAGCGACATGTACGCATTTTCTGGAAATTCTGGAAACGATGATACTTCGTCTACCAATGCGAATGAGAACCCGCCAAATGCGAAGAAAAAGTTAACGGAAGCTTGGGAATCTGAAAGTGCCTTTGGAACCTTCAATAAACGTCCAAAGCTAATGGCTATCGAGGAATATAGTCAGTGGTCAAGAAAGTTTGAAGATTGGTTGATGGCATTTGCATTTCCCAGCTGGAAGAGTCTAAAAAATGGCTATCACAATGGAAACAAAAATGGTGAAACTTTAACATCAGCTGAGGAGATTGAATCATTTGTGGCTGAGCAGAAATGTGTGGCATTGTTATTTCAGTCCGTTCGGGAGGACATAATCTCATTGATTGATTATTCAAATGCAAAAGATCTCTAGAAAAAGTTAGAAAAGAAATGTATAGGTAGTGAAGAAATCAAGAAAAACAAAATGAAACTACTTAGGAAAGAGTTTGATATGTTTGGGTGTTTAAAGAATGAATCAGTTTCAAAAATGATCGAGAGGTTTGGACACCTGAAGCTGGAACTAGCTAGACATGGAATTAAGTATCCTGAAGATGAGCTAGTAGACAAATTGTTCGATTCGTTGCCTGACGAAATGGATTGGCGATATCATGCGCTGATGCTGAAAAATACTATCAAAGAGCCAGAAGTGTTGACTGTAGATTTGCTGATTGAGAAACTCGAGAGTCAGGAGTTGGAACTAAAGAAGACATTCAAAGTCAATCACTCATCTTACCAGCAGAATTTGGATTTGTATTATCCAAAGAGCATGATGCCAAAAACATCTCCCAAGACTGCGTTTTCTGCTGAGAATGTGTCCACAACTAACAAAGAAAGTCAAAGTGGTCAAAGCAGTGGAAATCACAGTGGTTATCACAGTGGATCTTCATCATCTGCAAGTCATTCTGATGCAAAGAATCGTTTTCAATGTAACATTGCAATAGATTTAAAGAATGCTCAGAATTTTGACGAGGAGTCGGCTAAGCAGCAGATAGTTTTCTCGGCGTCGGTGTTAGAATCTTATGAAAGCCTTGTAGCTGGGAAGGTAGGCAACACCAACCTAACGAAAGAGGACTATGATCAAATAGATCCTGAAGAAATGGAACTAATTGACATAAGGTGGTGCATGGCCAGTGCTGTTCTTCTAGCTCAGCGTCTCATGGAAATAACCGGCAGGAAGACAATTGGTGATCCATCTACCAAGCTGAGGTTTGATAAGTCTAAGGTGACGTGCTTCAAGTGTAAGCAGAAAGGTCACTTCAAGCGAGAATGCAGAAATGCATATGCTGATGCATATCTAGAGCTCTTGCAGTAATTTACGATGACGAAGGGTATGATTGGTGTGAAGAGGTTCTACCGGAGGAAGATGCGGTTGGTTACGCTTTCATGGCAAAGAATGAACCTGTTCCGTGGAAAGACAACAGAACTGAAGATCAGAAGTACAAATACAGAAAAATGTTGGCTGAAAACAGAATAATTAGAATATCTGGTATCTATTTGGAAGCGAAGAGAGCAAGAAGATGGGATCCGGACAGGGAGTGTTATCTTGATCAAGATGGAAATATTGCGGTCGATGACAAAACTCTTGATCTGGAAGCCATAATCAAGGAGTTCAAAGATGAGGATGATTATTGGCAGAATAAATGGTGGGGAACTGGAGACGAGAAAGAGAAAGAAGAGAAAGAGAAGAAGGAGAAAGAAGAGAAAGAGAATGTCACACCCCCAAAATCCACCCGCGGAGTACTACCGCTTGGGAGCGTGACTGACCAGGATCAAGCCATCAATCATATCAAACATAGCATTTAATATAAAAGTAATTAACGTAAGTCACCATGACATGATTGATGTTTCGAAACCAAATACTGTTTTAAGTAGCGGAAGCAATGTAAAGTAAACCCAAATAAAGTTATAAGTTCAATAATGTTCATGATCCATCTGCCACAACGACCTGCTCCTCCTTGTGCAAGCTCCGTAATGTACCTAAGGTCCTGCAAGGCATGCAGCAAATAATCAACAAACTAGTTGAGCGAGTTCACAGAAAGTAAGTTCATAATGTAATGCATAGGTATGGCTAGTGGGGGCTTCCCATACTAGTGTGTACTAAAGGTGGGGGCTTCCCATGTTTATCTTGGCTAATGAGGGCTTCTCATTAACGGTACTTACTAGACTAACTTCCGACCATGTGTTCTTCTTTACCGAGAACAGGAAAACGTACAGGGTCACGTAGGCTTTACGTGACGTGCCCTTCCCCGAGGACAGTGGTACGCGTGGGGGCTACGTAGGCTTTACGCAGCGTGGCCTTCCGACCTGGAAGCCAGTAGATGGTATTGGGTCACGTAGGCTTTACGTAACGTGTCCTCCCGACCCGGGAGACATATGGAAAATATACTGGGTTACGTAGGCTTTACGTAACGTGTCCTGACTAACCTGAGGACGATGGTCTATAGTCTGGTATAAGCGTAAGTACGAGTAATCATTCCACATTCATCATATCTAACCCAATTCCCAACCCGGGAATCCCATGCCTTGGCTGTGTGAACTCACCTTGGTTTGCTCGGCAGATACACAAAGAGTATAGATAAGCTAGTAATTTGTCAATCACGTCCTAGCATGGTTGTTATACGAGTCAGGTTCGTATATAACACGTATGTAGTAATCACGTATAGTCATGGCAAACATGTACGCACGTAAGCAGATAAGACATAGCATGTGAGGATCCAATTGTCTAAGTCCAACAATACCCGGCCCAATGACATAAGCAGCCCAATAACAAAACAGTCCAGATTCTCAATCGGCCCAAATAGCAAGCACAAACAAGTCCAATAATAAACAGTCCACAGTTCAAATCGTTGGGCTCAATAGATTGGGCCCGTGACAGTGAAGGCCCAACAGTGTGCGTGTAAACGATGGTCTCGAGTCGCAACGGAGATCTCGAGTCGCAACCGGAGATTACGAGTCGCAACAGCTGGTTGCGAGTCGCAACGGTGATCTCGGCTCATCATGGCCTGGTTACGACTGATCATGTGCTGGTTACGAGTCGCAACGGGACCCGCAACCGTAGTCTCGACTTGTGCTGGCTTGGTTACGAGTGGGATTCTGACTCGCAACTATGGTCCCGACTCGCAACCAGGTGTCGAAACCGCGTATGTAACTGATTTCCATAATTCCTGCATTGACTTATCCGTGATTCTAGCAAACATCTAAGGCAGTTTCGAAATCAGATCAATCACAGAAATTCATCAACAGTTAATTCAGATTTCATGCATATCCATAACAATTCAAGAACATCAAACCGGCAATTTAATTAGTAATCATGCATATGAACAATAGTAACATTCATAACAATACATACATTCTAACATGGATCCCGATTACCAACTCTACCCGATCAAACAATGTCTAACAGCCGATTACTAACTACTCGGTGCTTATATCCAAAACGTCAATTATTGTGATCATGTTTAGCATGCATGAGTCGATTAACAAAACTAAATCAATTATCATCCCAATCAATACATCAACAAGAATTCTCGGTTAAGCAACACCAACATACAAAACCATACGATAACCATTTAACAAGCAATCTAATTATCAAGCACTAACCGGTTGGATTGAAGGTAGAGGATCGATTCGTTTCACAAGCTTCAAAGTGTGTGTGTGTGTGCCGTCGGGTTCCAAGCAAGCCGAGAGAGAGCAAAGCTTCTAGGGTTTGTGTGTGTGTGTTTGTGATTTGCAAAAGTGGTGAAACAAGCCCCTTGTTCCGGTTTTGTGTTGCGAATGGGGAGTGGGCCGAGCCCACTCGGTTGTCTAATGGACCCGAGAACAAGGAGTGGCCCCAAGGGCTTTGTGTGAGTGGTGTTGTGCGGTTCAAGTTATGTAGCCTTGTGCGGTTTGGCTCGTTTACATACATCCACATATTATATGCACAACACACGTAATAACAAAATCACATAATTATTCAATAAACAACGTTCTCATAACCACGTATCGTTACACAAAGTGAGTCTAAAGTTCGAGTTGTCACATTATCCCCAACTAATTGGAAATTTCGTCCCGAAATTTGGTATGCACTCACTGAGGAAGCTAGGTGAACTGTACCGTTCACTGATTTTCCTGGGGTGTCACATCCTCCCCCCGTTGATCTGGAATTTCGTCCCGAAATTCCGAAGTAGTAGCTTCAGCCTCAGTAGTGGTTGCCTGGTTCCCGAATAACTGGGGGTACTTTTCTGTCATCCTGTCTTCGCGTTCCCAGGTGTACTCTGGGCCACGTTTGGAGTTCCAACGAACTCGAACAAGAGGGATTCTCTTGTGTTTGAGGACCTTCACATCCCGGTCCGTGATTTCTACTGGTTCCTCGACGAACTGCAACCGCTCGTCGATAGTGAGTTCTTTGAAAGGAATGATAAGATTTTCATCTGATAGGCACTTCTTTAGGTTCGATACATGAAAGACATTGTGAACTGCCCCGAGTTCAGCTGGTAATTTCAACTTGTAGGCTACCTTGCCAATCTTTTCTATGATTTCGAATGGTCCGACGTATCGCGGATTCAGTTTACCCCGTTTGCCAAAACGAACTACACCCTTCCAGGGTGAGACTTTCAATAAAACCCGGTCCCCGACCTTAAATTCTAATGGCTTTCTACGCTTATCTGCGTAGGCTTTCTGACGGTCTCGTGCTGCCGCCATGCGTTGTCGTATCTGTGCAATCTTTTCTGTGGCGTCCACTACAATCTCTGGACCCGTAATCTGACTATCTCCCACCTCTGCCCAACAGAGAGGTGACCGGCATTTACGCCCGTACAATGCCTCGAATGGAGCGGCTTGAATGCTGGTGTGATAACTGTTATTGTAAGAAAACTCCACCAAAGGGAGGTGCTTTTCCCAGCCGTTGCCGAAATCGATGACGCATGCCCGAAGCATGTCTTCAAGAGTTTGAATCGTACGCTCAGACTGTCCATCCGTCTGAGGGTGGTATGCTGTGCTCATGTCTAGTCGTGAGCCAAAGGATTTATGCATTGCTTGCCAAAGTTCTGACGTGAATCGTGCGTCGCGATCCGAAATGATGGACGTGGGCACCCCGTGCCTCGAGACAACTTCTTTAAGATAGACGTCTGCAAGTGTGGAGAACTTGTCCGTTTCCTTAATCGGCAGGAAGTGTGCAGACTTAGTGAGTCGATCAACTATGACCCATATCGTATCGTTCCCACGCTGGGATCTAGGTAGGCCTGTAACGAAATCCATGGAAATTTCTTCCCATTTCCACTGAGGTATCTTAGGCTGCTGAAGTAGGCCAGCTGGTTTCTGATATTCGACCTTGACCCTCGCACAGGTCAAGCACTTTCCAACGTACGTAGCGATGTGGGCCTTCATGCTAGGCCACCAATAAGTAGTACTGATGTCGTGGTACATTTTATCCGACCCTGGATGTACCGAGTAGCGAGACTTGTGTGCTTCATCCATTACAAGTTCGCGTAAACCGCCATAGAGAGGGACCCAAATCCGGCCCGTTACATAGTAGGCACCGTCAGCCTTCTGTTCCATCTGTTGTCGTGAGCCGCGTAAGGCTTCAGCCTTGACGTTTTTGGGTTTCAGTGCTTCTGTCTGAGCAGCTCGTATCTGTGCTGGAAGGCTAGACTGGATCGTAAGCTGTAGCGCTCGCACGCACCGTGGTAAAGTGTCTTTTCGACTAAGGGCATCAGCCACAACATTGGCTTTGCCTGGATGATACTTGATGGCGCATTCGTAATCGTTAAGTAACTCGACCCATCGTCGTTGACGCATGTTCAAATCCTTCTGCTTAAGAATATGCTCGAGACTCCTGTGATCGGTGTAAATCGTGCACCTGGTACCGTACAGGTAGTGTCGCCATATCTTAAGCGCGAAAACAACAGCTCCCAGCTCTAAATCGTGCGTCGTGTAGTTGCGTTCATGAATCTTGAGTTGACGAGAGGCGTAAGCGATAACCTTGTCGCGCTGCATTAACACACATCCCAATCCCCGAATGGATGCATCACAATAAACCACAAAGTCATCCGTGCCCTCTGGCAATGAGAGGATAGGTGCACTGCAAAGTCTATCCTTTAGGTGCTGAAAAGCAGTCTCCTGGGGCTCTCCCCAGCGATAGGTAACACCCTTCTGTGTCAGTAACGTAAGCGGCTGAGCAATCTTCGAGAAATCCCTGATAAACCGTCTGTAGTAACCTGCCAGACCCAAGAATTGGCGTATTTCTGTCGGTGTACGCGGTGCAGGCCAGTTCCTGATCGAATCTACCTTGGATGGATCGACATGGATCCCATCCTTGTTCACCACGTGGCCTAGAAAGTGGACTTCACGAAGCCAGAAGTCGCATTTAGAAAACTTAGCGTACAGCTGTTCCTTCCGAAGGAGTTCCAAAATCAGGCGAAGATGCTGCTCGTGCTCCTCCTGACTCTTGGAGTAAATCAGGATGTCGTCGATGAACACAATGACGAACTTGTCGAGATAGGGTTTGCACACCCTGTTCATAAGATCCATAAATACCGCAGGCGCGTTCGTTAACCCGAATGGCATGACGAGAAACTCGTAGTGACCGTAACGAGTTCTGAATGCAGTCTTGGAGACGTCCTCATCCCGGACTCTCAGCTGATGATAACCAGACCTCAAGTCTATCTTCGAGTAGTAGCACGACCCTTGCAACTGGTCGAATAAGTCGTCTATGCGTGGAAGAGGATAACGGTTCTTCACCGTCACCTTGTTCAGTTCCCTGTAGTCTATACACATCCTGAACGTACCATCCTTCTTTTTCACGAAAAGTACTGGAGCTCCCCAAGGCGAAGAGCTTGGTCGAATGAAACCCTTTTCCAAGAGCTCTTGTAATTGCTTTGACAATTCCTCCAATTCCGATGGAGCTAGGCGATATGGTGCGCGAGCTATGGGTGCTGCTCCTGGAGCGAGCTCGATCTGGAATTCGACCTGACGATGAGGCGGTAAGCCAGGTAAGTCTTCAGGAAACACCTGAGGGTAATCACGTACAACCGGTATATCTTCCAGTTTCCTTTCCTTTGCTGATGCGTCTGTGACGAGAGCCAGAATGGCTGTGTGACCTTTACGTAAGCACTTCTGAGCCTTCAAGAAAGAGATGATGCCAACCACAGCACCACTCTTGTCGCCTTGAACTTCTAGAGGTTCCTGACCAAAACGAGGAATGCGAATAATCTTCTCGCTGCAATACTCACGCTTGATGAGTTCCTTGAATTCGTTCCATGGGGTGGCGTTAGCAGCTGCCAACCCTAAGATCTGGACTTGGGCGTTCCACCAAGTCAGTGCTATCCCTTCCAAAGTACCGGTGGCAAACTTGACCTTGCGAGCCTCAGGGCACTCGCACATTTCGAATACTGATTCTAACTTTTCAAACCAATGGAGGAGTCCCACTGCCCCCTCTGTGCCGCTGAAAGAGTTTGGACGACAGTCCATGAAGTTCTTGAACGTGCAGACAGGCTGCTGCGCGTGTTGACCTAATGTGTACGAATAGGACGAGAGTTAAATACGAGCGTTAATGTAGGATCTAAAGATCCTAGTGTGTGCCTATACTGCAGGATATACTACCTGCTTGAGCTGCTGCAACTGCCGCAGCAACTTGAGCTTGAACAAGAGCCTCTAGCTGGGCTTGTGTCATGTTGATTCGTCCAGACATGATCTTCATAGTAACAAGTAGCATACGTAAGAATGGTTCGCGGGTAGGGCGATGACAGAAAAGCGTAGGCATATAGGTGTTCTCATGAAATCAAAGCATGTGTATCTAAGCGTAATGCGAGCAAAGTTCTAAGCAGTTCTAGCAAACAGGCAATAACATAAACCTTATTACCTAGTATGTCGAGTCTTGCACGTGGAGCGAAGCGTCGTTGTGGATCATTGAGAGCACTGTTCTGGTTATAGTCCGGTTTTAATAAAAACGTTTTCCCCATATTAAAACCAAGTTCTCTATAACCAATGGCTCTGATACCAATCTGTCACACCCCCAAAATCCACCCGCGGAGTACTACCGCTTGGGAGCGTGACTGACCAGGATCAAGCCATCAATCATATCAAACATAGCATTTAATATAAAAGTAATTAACGTAAGTCACCATGACATGATTGATGTTTCGAAACCAAATACTGTTTTAAGTAGCGGAAGCAATGTAAAGTAAACCCAAATAAAGTTATAAGTTCAATAATGTTCATGATCCATCTGCCACAACGACCTGCTCCTCCTTGTGCAAGCTCCGTAATGTACCTAAGGTCCTGCAAGGCATGCAGCAAATAATCAACAAACTAGTTGAGCGAGTTCACAGAAAGTAAGTTCATAATGTAATGCATAGGTATGGCTAGTGGGGGCTTCCCATACTAGTGTGTACTAAAGGTGGGGGCTTCCCATGTTTATCTTGGCTAATGAGGGCTTCTCATTAACGGTACTTACTAGACTAACTTCCGACCATGTGTTCTTCTTTACCGAGAACAGGAAAACGTACAGGGTCACGTAGGCTTTACGTGACGTGCCCTTCCCCGAGGACAGTGGTACGCGTGGGGGCTACGTAGGCTTTACGCAGCGTGGCCTTCCGACCTGGAAGCCAGTAGATGGTATTGGGTCACGTAGGCTTTACGTAACGTGTCCTCCCGACCCGGGAGACATATGGAAAATATACTGGGTTACGTAGGCTTTACGTAACGTGTCCTGACTAACCTGAGGACGATGGTCTATAGTCTGGTATAAGCGTAAGTACGAGTAATCATTCCACATTCATCATATCTAACCCAATTCCCAACCCGGGAATCCCATGCCTTGGCTGTGTGAACTCACCTTGGTTTGCTCGGCAGATACACAAAGAGTATAGATAAGCTAGTAATTTGTCAATCACGTCCTAGCATGGTTGTTATACGAGTCAGGTTCGTATATAACACGTATGTAGTAATCACGTATAGTCATGGCAAACATGTACGCACGTAAGCAGATAAGACATAGCATGTGAGGATCCAATTGTCTAAGTCCAACAATACCCGGCCCAATGACATAAGCAGCCCAATAACAAAACAGTCCAGATTCTCAATCGGCCCAAATAGCAAGCACAAACAAGTCCAATAATAAACAGTCCACAGTTCAAATCGTTGGGCTCAATAGATTGGGCCCGTGACAGTGAAGGCCCAACAGTGTGCGTGTAAACGATGGTCTCGAGTCGCAACGGAGATCTCGAGTCGCAACCGGAGATTACGAGTCGCAACAGCTGGTTGCGAGTCGCAACGGTGATCTCGGCTCATCATGGCCTGGTTACGACTGATCATGTGCTGGTTACGAGTCGCAACGGGACCCGCAACCGTAGTCTCGACTTGTGCTGGCTTGGTTACGAGTGGGATTCTGACTCGCAACTATGGTCCCGACTCGCAACCAGGTGTCGAAACCGCGTATGTAACTGATTTCCATAATTCCTGCATTGACTTATCCGTGATTCTAGCAAACATCTAAGGCAGTTTCGAAATCAGATCAATCACAGAAATTCATCAACAGTTAATTCAGATTTCATGCATATCCATAACAATTCAAGAACATCAAACCGGCAATTTAATTAGTAATCATGCATATGAACAATAGTAACATTCATAACAATACATACATTCTAACATGGATCCCGATTACCAACTCTACCCGATCAAACAATGTCTAACAGCCGATTACTAACTACTCGGTGCTTATATCCAAAACGTCAATTATTGTGATCATGTTTAGCATGCATGAGTCGATTAACAAAACTAAATCAATTATCATCCCAATCAATACATCAACAAGAATTCTCGGTTAAGCAACACCAACATACAAAACCATACGATAACCATTTAACAAGCAATCTAATTATCAAGCACTAACCGGTTGGATTGAAGGTAGAGGATCGATTCGTTTCACAAGCTTCAAAGTGTGTGTGTGTGTGCCGTCGGGTTCCAAGCAAGCCGAGAGAGAGCAAAGCTTCTAGGGTTTGTGTGTGTGTGTTTGTGATTTGCAAAAGTGGTGAAACAAGCCCCTTGTTCCGGTTTTGTGTTGCGAATGGGGAGTGGGCCGAGCCCACTCGGTTGTCTAATGGACCCGAGAACAAGGAGTGGCCCCAAGGGCTTTGTGTGAGTGGTGTTGTGCGGTTCAAGTTATGTAGCCTTGTGCGGTTTGGCTCGTTTACATACATCCACATATTATATGCACAACACACGTAATAACAAAATCACATAATTATTCAATAAACAACGTTCTCATAACCACGTATCGTTACACAAAGTGAGTCTAAAGTTCGAGTTGTCACAGAGAAGTCAAAGAAAATTGATATTGGGGTTATTGACACAACGCAGGAGTTAACTGCTGAAAACCTCGGAAAAATGGCTGACAAAGTGCTGGCTGCTAAGGCACTTGAGGTAGACTCTAACTCCGTGTCTGAGTCAAAAAGCCAGGTCAGTTCAAACTTGTCAACAAATGTGTCAGGTAAGCAAATTGATGGAAATGTTGATTGCAAAAATTGCATCAAAGAGTGCAAATTTTGTAATACAGTCACATATCTCAACGGAAAGAAAGTTGATGATCTGACAGCAAAAGTCAGAAACGTTGAGAATCAAATTCTTGATCGTCACAAAAGGGTTAAAGCTTCAACTGAACGGATAAAAGAATTAACTAACCAAATTGAAAATGATAAAATTGATCATGAAAGAATTAAACAAGAAAATGAAAAGTTAATTCTTGAAAACCGTCAGATTTCTGAGAAGTTTGAAAAACTCAAAAGCACAATGAAAGATAATGATGATCGAAATGGTAAAACTTATAAAGAAAACATTCAACTAAAAGCAGTGCTTAGAGTAAAAGAAGAATCAATCAACCAACAACTGGATGAAATCGCTAAACTGAAACTTAAAGTTCAAGAGGCTGTAATCGAAATTGAGCGAATCCAGTTGAAGCTTAACAGTTACAGCTCCGCAAGCTTTGTTTTGCAACACATTGTTCCAAACCCATCGGGAAAAACAAAGCTGGCGAAGATGTTTATTCTGATGGAACTGGGGTGGGTTTTCATCAAGTTCCACCACCTATTCTTGATAACTATTCGAAAAAGCAATTGGGGTTGGTTGAAATTGGAGAAGAAAGTGAAATGAAACTTCCGGATTCAATTGATGTCACGTTCACATCTTCCGATGACGATAGTGTCTAACATGATGTTGTAAAAAGTGTTGTTGAAAATGTGCTAAAAATGGATAGTGACACTACTGAGGAAGATGGATGTTTCTTGGAAAAATACATTCCGAAACAAAAGTCCAAGAACAACTTAAATGAAGAATCGAATCTTGTCATGTACAAGATGTTGGGTTCAGATAAGTTGTTTTCGGATTCTGAGTTTCCAATTGAGAATATAAACATGAACAAATTGACATATGTTTTCAAGTTGGTTGAAGTTGATTTGTCAGAAGTGAACAATCTGAGTCAAACAAAGAGACAAATGAACTTTGAAAAAGATAAATCATACTACAAGAAACCTGTTGTTCCACCACGTTTTAATAATAACAAAAAACGAAACAATTGGTCAGGTGGTTATCAGGGTGGTAAGAATTATCAGAGAGGAAATCTTCAAAACAAAATGTTTGTTGAAAAGAAAAAGTTTGTGAACAATTCGAGTTCACTTGCTGATGAAGAGAAAGAGATTTTTTCAAAATCAAATGAAGAGTTCTTTGAGAAGAGAGCTTCACAGGCTCAGTCTGAAGGCACAAGTCGAGTGGTTGATACTCGAACATGCTTCAGATGTAATCAAGTTGGTCACATTGCACGAAAGTGTACCAACGTGAAGCCTAAGACTGAAACTGTGAAGATTCAACAGAAGAAACTTGAGGTGAAGGGTAAAGCACCAATGGTTGTTGAGAAAAAAAGTGTGAAAATGACAACACCAAACTGAAAAATGAACCCATAAAGAAAGTGGTAACTTAAAATGACAAATTTTACAAACGGGTTGCATTATCTCAACAAGTTTGGAAACCGAAAACTGAGAAAAAGATTTCACCTTCTGAGGACTCAATTCAAATTGATTATGATGCAAATTTTCCACCTTTGAAGGCTGAAAACTTTAAAATTCAAGTTGCGAGAGTTAAAACTGTCAAGGTTACACCCAAGGCTGATGAGGCTTGGGTGGACACAATGTTCGACTAAGCAGTTTGAATTGCCGGAGCTTCCTTGATCGCGAAGCATGAATCGGCATCTTTATTGAAGTGTTTAAATCATGTTGTTATATGTGCAGGATCTTCCGAGACTAGTCTCACGCTGGATTATGGACAGTGGAGCGTCTCGACATATGACATGAAAGACTGCATTGTTGTATGATGTGAAGAATATCAATGGAGGTTATGTTGGTTTTGCGGGTAATTAAGGAGGAAGGATTATTGGTGAAGGAACGTTATCCAATGGGATTGTGACGTTTGAGAGAGTTAACTACATTGCTGAGCTGGAGAACAATCTGCTAAGTATCTCGCAGATATGTGACAGGATGTATACCACTCACTTCACTGATAAAGAATGTTTGATCTTGAAGCCAGGATTTGTTATCCCTGAGGAATGGATTATCATGAGGGTACCAAGAGTTAATGATCTGTACGTGTTGGATATGAGCGTAGCTATTACAACCACGGGTCAAGCTCATTGTTTCGTGTCCAGAGCAACTGAAAAAGAATCGAGATTGTGGCACCGGAAGATGGGACATATACATCTTAGAAAAGTGAATCACTTGGTGCACAATGATTTGGTTACAGGAGTTCATGTCAAAGGTTTTAATCTGGAAGGGGAGTGCATTAGTTGTGTTAAAGGCAAGCAAAAGAAGAAGTCACACCCTACAAAGCAAGTCAATTCAGTCTCAAGACCCCTGGAGAGACTTCACATGGATTTGTTTGGTCCGGTGAATGTCAAGAGTATTACAGGAGATAAATATTGTCTTGTGGTTACTGATGATTATTCCAGATTTTCGTGGGTTTCTTTCTTGAAGACGAAAGACGAAACGTTTGACAGTTTGATGGCGTTGTTCAAAAAGATAGAGAATTTGTACCAAAGGCGTATCAAAAGAATTCGTAGTGATAATGGTACTGAATTCAAGAACAGCAAAATGGAAGAATTTGGTGATGAAAGAGGTATTTTGCATGAATTTAGTGCTCCGTACACTCCGCAACAGAATGGAGTCGCAGAACGCAAAAATCAGACACTAATCGAGACGGCCAGAACGATGCTCGCAGATTCAAAGTTACCGATTAATTTTTAGGCTGAAGCCGCTTCCGCCGCATGCTATACGCTCAACAGAGTTCTCACTGTCAAAAAGTTCAACAAAACATGCTTTTAGCTGATCAATAATCGCAAACCGAATTTGAAGTATCTAGAACCGTTCGGGTCACCCTGTACAGTTATAGAGCCTTATGGAAAGTTTGGTCCGAAGTGCATTGAGGGTATATTTGTTGGATATTCAAGTCCTACGAGACATGTCTTCGTTCCAAGTGAGAAGTGGATTATTGAAGCTGCAAATGTTGAATGTCAAGGTTATACTATGCCGCCACAAAGTCCAGGAGATTCATGGCGATATCATTATGATAAGTTGTGGGAATCATTTGACATGACAGAAGAAGAAGAAGAAGATTTCTTTGATGAGTTGGATATTTTGCGCGAATACGAGTCACAGCAAAGGTTCCCAGCTGAGTATTCAAGGCGACCACGGGAAACTTCAAATGATGATGAAGCAGGTCCGAGTAATGCTGGTGAACATGATGATGTCCAACAGAATGATGTTGCTCAAGATAATCAATCGGATCAGAATGATAATCTTGAATCTGAGAACATGCCGATATTTGATCGAGGAGATTCAGATTCTGAGGGGGAGCAGATTCAGGATTCAAGTCAAGTAAACCAAATTGGTGAACAAAGTGCAAATCAAAATGTTACTAATCTGGAAGGTGATGTGGATGTTCCAAGCGAAGCAATGCCGCGAACTCTTTCATATCATCCAGAGGAGTTGATCATAGGAGAATTGCATTCAGGCGTTCACACGAGACGTCAAATTGACCAGGGCTTAACATGTTTTTATTCTACAGTAGCACCTTTACAAACTGAATTTTCATTAAGTTGTTTTATCTCGCAAATCGAACCGAGAACGTATAAAGAGGCGCTTACTGAAGACTCATGGGTCATTGCGATGCAAGAAGAGTTGAGTCAGTTTGAAAAGTTGGGAGTGTGGAAGTTAGTGGATTTACCGGATGGTCAAAGGAAAATCAATACGAAATGCGTATTCAAGTGTAAGAGAGACGACAGAGGAGTTGTTGTAAGGAACAAAACTCGACTCGTTGTTCAGGGCTTTAGTCAACAGGAGGGGATTGATTTTACTGAAGTCTATGCTCCTGTGGCACGACTAGAGGCAATCAGAATTTTCCTTGCATTTGCGTCTTGGAAGAACTTCAAAGTGTATCAGTTAGATGTAAAATCGGCGTTTCTTTATGGGAAGGTTAAAGAGGAGGTTTATGTCTGTCAGCCGCCGGGCTTTACCGATCCAATCCACAAAAACAAGGTCTACTTATTGGACAAAGCCCTGTATGGTTTACACCAGGCCCCGAGAGCCTGGTACGAGACTTTGTCTCAACACCTACTAGCCAACAGTTTCATACGTGGAAAAATGGATGCCACTCTCTTCACTAAAGATGTCGACAGACATCTTCTGATAGTACAGATTTATGTGGACGATATAATCTTTGGGTCGACAAATGAGAATCTGTGCAAAGATTTTGAACAGGTGATGAAGCAAAAATTCGAAATGTCATCAATGGGGGAGATGAAATTCTTTCTGGGACTACAAGTTGAACAACTACCTGAGGGAATTTTCATTCACCAGACGAAGTACGTGCATGATATTCTAGAGAAATTTGGAATGTCAAGTTCTACTCCAGCTGGTACCCCACTTGCAACAGATCATGGGATTCACCCAGATCTCACCGGAGACAGGGCTGATGAAACGTTCTATCGTTCCATGATAGGGTCTTTGATGTACCTAACTGCTTCACGTCCTGATATCATGTACCCAACGTGCCTTGCAGCAAGATATCAATCTAACCCGAGAGCTTCGCACATGATTATTGTGAAGAGGATATTACGCTACCTGAAAGGAACTCCTTCATTGGGGTTGTGGTATCCTAGAACAGGCGATTTTACGCTCGAAGGGTATTCCGATTCGGATTTCGGATGCTGCAAAGTCAATACAAAATCAACAACTGCAGGATGTCAGTTCTTTGGACCTCGGTTAGTCACCTGGCAGTGTAAGAAACAAACGCCTGTGGCGCTATCTACATGTGAAGCGGAGTACGTTTCTGCTAGCAGTTGCTGCTCTCAGATCCTGTGGATACAGCAACAGATGCGCGACTACGGTTTGCAGTTTCTTAACACACCTCTTTTTATTGATAATGAGGCCGCTATAAATATAACAAAGAATCCAGTACATCACGCTAAAACCAAACATATAGAAATTCGTTATCACTTTATTCGCGATTGTTTCGAGAAAAAGTTGATACGAATTGAGAAAATCCACACTGACGAACAGAAAGCTGATTTACATACCAAAGATTTTGATAAAAATCGGTTTAAATATTTGTAAAAACTGAACGGTATGAAGCTTCTTTCAGTGTCGGATGGCATAATTGGCATTGATGAGAGTACTGTTGCGGATGAAGATGAGAAACAATCTGCAATGGTTTGTCGATTTTTTACTTGTTTTGGTATTTAGGGGGAGTAGATGTATATAGTTTATTTTCAGAAAATACAAAAACAGTAAAAAATGCAAAAATATAAAAACATGATAAAATTTTCAAAATCCAAAAACATTAGAAAACTGAAAAAGAGCTTGTGTAAAAAGGGAAAATGATAGTACATCGGCTAGACAATTACAGTATGCTAAAGAATTGTAAAGTTTAAATGAGTTAAATAGTCTCACTGATGATGCGTCGATAGGTTTTCGCACATTTAGTAGATTTATTCGAGATATAAACCTAAAATTTCAAACTTGCGTAATTCGTGGGGAACACTACTTGGATATATAGGTAACCCCTGAAATCTCGTTTGATAGGTCCCATATTCTAAGATACTAGGTCTTTATACTCAGTGATATCTGGGGTATTATTCCGGGACTTCTACTGAATGGAAGTTCTGAACTAGTCCCCGAATAATACTTTCCGCATTGCTTGAAATATAGCAACCACCCTCAACATAAAAAACGATGAAACATTGCAAAATGCTAATCGTGTGCTGTTGTAACTAAAAGATCCTCTAAAGGGGACACACCGAAAAGTCGAAGCCGTCATCTCTCTGCGTATACGGAAGTATCGACCTGAGCTCTCACGGCCCTCGCATTTAACCCCTGACAGATATCATCTGTGGTATACTCACCTGTAAGACTGAATATCTGGGATTCTGGATACGAGAGTATATTCAAGAGGTGGGACACATGAATGAGCTAAGTTCATAAAACACCTAAGTCGTATCCTGAATAGATTGAAATCTGTGTGAGAATTTAAGATGGATCAGTATATCGACAATCGAGGTGAATTGTTTAAGTCTGAGTATGAAATGAAGCTTAACAGTACTTGTAATTTGTCTGAAAAGCTGATATGATTCCCTGACACGCTCATAAAAAATAAGTTTGTATATAGTTTAATTTCTTTAATTTCTGCAATTTAAGTTTTCTGTATTTCATTTCTTAGTTTAGAACACTTTATTAAAATCCAAAAAGATTTTATTTCTGCTTTATTTTTGACAAACCAAAGTGGAGAGTTAATCGTTGGATTCTCGAAGGTTGAAGCAGATGCAGGAAAAGTTCTGAGCTGAAGAATGAGGAGAGCTTACTTTGTCAGAGTTTGTATGATTTTCAAGATTAAAACAAGTTCATTAGTTTGATGCTTGTTACATTTTTTCAGAAAATGTTTGAAAAAAGTTAAACAAAATCAGTCTGTATCGTCAAAAGATCAACCAAGGTCATTAAATTGGACTTGGTAGATTAATTGAGTAATCAGGGTCATTAACTTGGACCTGAATACTTGAGTGGATTTCTAGTACTGATAGATTGTGTGATTTTGTGAAAAGATAAGTTTGTAATGTTTGATGTTTGAGACACCGGTTTTGGACTTCATCATTCCCACGGAAGCTAATTGTCAAAGCTTGAACCAGATCAAGACCTCAGATTCTAGCATATTGAGAGGGGGAGTCTGTGAAAGGGGGAGTCTGGATCAACAGTCAAAGGCGAGTCTGAAGATGGAGCTAGGAAGTGATCTTGAACCTATGAAGATAGAGTGTTTTCGATGTGAAGACAGAGTTGGAGAAAAGACCAAGACTGAAGACTCAGAGCCGAAGACTTCGTCAACATCCAAGGGGGAGTCTGTTGGTGCACGGAATGTCTGTTGACTAAGTTTGTATCAAGTCTTAGGTCAAGATAGGTTAGTTTGGAGCTTGAAAGTCAAAATAGGGTTTAATGATGTAATTTCGCTTATGTGTACATAGTTAAAGGTGATTTCGCTTATTAGGTCATAGGGATTTCGCTCATTAGGTTACATGGGGGTTTAGCTTATTTGTCACATGGGATTTCGCTTATATGGCAGCCATATGAGCGAAATCAGGCAAAGTATAAATATCTCCATGTGTGATTTCATTTGCAACTTAGAGCGAAATCAGGTCATGCTTGTGGTGACGAAACTCTGTCAAAATCAATTCAGAAAGCATCAATAGAGAAGGAATTAAAGAGGAAAACCTGTTGTTACTTTGTGTACATTGATTCCGCCTTTATACGCAAAGATGAACTGCCTTAACTGACTTTTCGGGTCATAGAACGGTCCAACAACCCCCGAAATCTTGTTTGAGAGATTGCCTAATTCTGAGATACTAGGTCTTTATACTGTTTAATATCTGGGGTATTATACCTAGTCTTCTGATATTGCGGAAGCAATGGCCTAGACTTCGTATAATACTTTACGCGCTTTAAAAGCTTACCCTCTGCATAAAAATTGAAAAATATCGAAAGATGTATTTCAAGTGCAGTTGTAAAAAAGATCCCCCAAGGGGGACACACCTCAAAGTCGAGCCTTCATCTCTTTGACTGAACAGAAGTTCATACCTGAGCTCTCAAGGTCTCGCACTAACCCAGAGTACAGATATCATTATGGTATATTCACCTGAAAGACTGAATCTAGGGAATCTTGATACGGGAGTATATTCTGAGATTGGACACGCGAATAAGTTAAGTGCTTAAAACACTAATTCTCGTATCTCGAAACAATTGAACTTTGTGTAAAAGTTTAAATGGATCAGTATACTGACAATCTAAGATAATCGTTTAGAACTTAAAGTCTAAAAAGGTGAACGGTGCTAGTGATTTGTCAAAAACTGATATGATCCTCTTACACAAACTCACAAAAATATGTCTGTAAATATTTCTTTACTGCTTTTCATTAAAGAAAAAATTCAAAAAGATTTTCAGTGTGTTTTAGCATAAAATTTTGAAAAATCAAAAAGATTTTATTTCATCTTATTTTCGACAACTGATGTTGAAAAGCTGATTTTCAAAATTCCGAGTGCTAAACATGATGAACGACAGTGGGTTGGGAGAGTGTGTTTGAAATGAAAAATGAAGTTAAAGTTGAAGATAATTTGAGAAATGGTTTAAGATAATCTTACAAGTGATGTTTTGAGGCTGATTTTACTGTTAGTTATTCAAGGTCATTAATTTGAACTTGATATAACTATTTTTGATGTTGAATGATATCTACAAGTGGTTTCTAAATTTGTTAAATTTTAACAATTGTGAAATTTACTTTTGGGTAGAGAATTGTGCAGGTTACCAGTTTCCTGATCCTGATGCTACGGAGAGCCAGGAGATGTTCCTGAACCTGTGAAAGCTGTAGAGCCAGATCCCTGTGTCTAAGCCTGAGCAGAGTTTGAGCCAGGACACGATCTTAGAACGAGTGATATGTCAGATTGCGATCCAGGAACAACTTAAAGGGGAGTCTGTTAGCAAAGGGGAGTCTGTCAATTGGAAGATTTCAGAGTAAGAAGGAGTCTGAATGCTAGAGAGTCAGTCTGCTATTCTGGAACAGCGCTCGAGATAGAAGCTGCTAATGCTGATGAGTTTAAAGAATCGAGAGATCTGATTAAGAGAGATTGAAAGATAAAGATTGAATGATGCTTACAGAGAAAGATACTTTGGAAAGAGCGAGAAGACCGATCAAGACTGAAGACTCAATACACTAAAGACTCGTCATCATCCAAGGGGGAGTTTGTTAGTGCATATGTCTGTTGACTTCGTCTTGTATCGAGTCATGTAACTAGAATAGATAGACCAGGACACGTTGTACGAGAGAAACGGGAAACAGACCTGAACCAGCCACCTCTCACGAAGTGGCTAGGCCACCTCGCACGAGGTGACCAAGTTCATGTGGTCTGGCCAGTTCGTGCGACCTGGGCCAGCTCGTGTGAACTGGTTCATGCGGTCTGGCGATTCCTATATATATGTGGTCTTGGGTCTTCATTTGTAACAATCTGATTCCGGAGACGAAGTGCTGCCAAAGTGTCGAACGATCTGTAAACACTATCAAAGCTTTATTGACCGGAGTAGTTTACCTGAAGAACTCTCAAATGAAAATTTTGCTCTTATGGGAAAACCTGTAGAGGAACCTATGAATTTCTATTTCATGGCACTTGAATCTTTTGAAAAGGAAAATGAGCTTGAAAAAGAAATGACTAAGATCAAAAGTCATAACTAAGATCAAAAGTCCCAAATCTATAAACTATGAATCCTAGAAATCTAAGAAATTAAATTCAGATTTTGAATGCCCTTTATTACAAAATTGATAGAGGGGCTTTCTAGATCTCAAAGAAATAATGAATTAAGACTCAAGAACTATCTGAATTGATGAGGAATTTAGAGAGAAATCGCAAATAGAAGTTCCAAGCCCTAGTTCTTCTTTTTCTTTGAATTCGTGAGTTGCATAGGTTGTTTGAATGAATTGAGAGTGGGGGTTTGTGTTTTAGGAGTTGAGGTGTCATTTGGGATGAATGAATAGGGGGTGTCGAATTTTTGATAAAAATATGGGAGCATATTGTAGTTTTAATGAAGATTTGATTAAGGTTAAAATTAGGTACATTAGTGCTGAATTTAGACGTGTTATGAGTAGGTTATAGTATCTAACTTGGTATACAAATCATTGCCCAAAACAGTGAAATTTATTACTTAGAAAAAAGAGTTATTAAAAGTTTGGAAAGGATGCATAAGTTGTTACTGTTCTACGACAATGATGATAATGGAAGTGGGTTTCGGGTTGTTTATGTTTAAAAAGAAAGCGGACAGGATATTATCACCAAATAGGCTTATGGCTCAATGGTGTGCGTGTTGTGCGTTATGCTCCGCGTCCGGGCGGAGACTCGTGTTCAAATCCCGTCTCACGCTCGCAGCCCTTTTTAATGTTTTTCTTCTACATGAGTTTCAAATAATTGCACAATAGGTCCCTCCACTATAATAACTCCCCTAACTATCACATTTAACTTACTTAGTTAAAACTTAAATAGGAGTTAACTGAACTAAGCGTCTTTTGATTATAAAATTATAAATATTTAAATCATTATATTATAACATAACATAATAAATAATAAATAAAATAAAAAATAAAAGAAAACTCCACTTTCATTTATCATGCGTATAATCTGGTTACATATGGGTCGGGTTCTAAGGATCCATTTTTATCGGATGTTACAAGTAATCTTAAAAAGGCTATTGAACTAAAATTAAAGGCTTGAAATTTTAGCGGGGGTAACATAGAGACCAATGTAAAATGTATTCATGACCATCCACGGCTCCATACCATGATAATGGCAATTCCTTTGAAGCTCCTTAAATATACCCTAGGCATATGAGAAAGTTTCATCTTCTTCTTGCTCAAAACCGTATATCTTGCTACGTAGGCGATTTGTTTTAGTGGGAGATAACAACTTTCATAGAAAATTTCCAGTCATTTATGTCCAAGTGGTGACTGAGCCAAGGGCTAAAGAGTCAAGCCATGAACGGGATTTTGCTACTAGTGAGAATGAAAAAGGTGGAATCTCACTGCATTATCTGAAACCTTTTCAAGTTTGAAGTTTCACAAAGTTCAAGTATTTTATTGATGTGATCGTTCGGGTTTGCATCTGCAAGTCCATGATATTGACACAAGAGCTAAATCACCGTATGATTTGAGTAGGAATCGTGAAGTTGTTCGCTCCAACTCTCGATCTAGTGATGTTGTTCCTAATCGCATCTGCAGAGGGACGTACATGATCCGAGATAGTTCGTTTTGCCGCCATTCCTAAGTGAAGTCTAGTGCACCTACATATATGAGGGCACACAGAAGAAAGCGGAAAACAAACAGAAAAAGAAAAACCAAAACTAAGACTAACTAAACCTAACTAAGCGGTTAAACTATTACTAATAAGATAGAAATAAAATAGTGATGTGTCCCCGGCAATGGTGCCAAAAACTTAAATTTCTTAGATAGTAATGATAAAATTGACACAGAAGACAAACAAGTTTTAAGCATAAAAACACTAATACTAACTGCACATGTTCTAGTTAATTTCTAATCGATATAGACCCAACAACATCAGATATCGAAAGCGGTATCGGTATTCATGTACCCTTTGAGCGTATCACAACTTTATTTCTTTGGGGTTTTCTATCTATGTAAAACATGTGTTGATATGCTTTTTAGCCTTTCATGACCTTATTTTTTTCTTTCTCAAGTGTTATATGTGTTATTAATTCTAATACTTCTCTAATTAAGCTTTTATTTATTTTGTAGTATAGATTTTCCTCATCCCATCACGCTTGTGGAACTTAGTAGTTTTTTATATGGAACAACTTTATAATAAAAAAATTTAAGTAAAATAATTGAATATATGATTTTTGACATAGGTTTGGCACTGATGGGCTTTTTAGGTCTATCTACAACTTTAATATTGGATTGGGCCCTTTCAAGCCATCCATAATTGAACTTTGTTTCTTTACTTATTTAGTTTCTTTATTTTACTTATTAAATAAATATTTGCTCAAATTTAATAAGATTAGATGTCAACAATGGGTGCACTTACTCTAGCATATTGTAGAGAGTGATAGTGTCGTATCATGTTTTATAAATTTAAAACTTGATAAAAGAGTAAAAAGGGTACTTAAAATATAGTAAAAATTCGTACACGCTCGCAAACACGTCATTGTTCCTGATCAGATCTGCAAAGGGACGTACCTGATCCGAGATAGTTCGTTTTGCGGCCATTCCTAAGTGAAGGCTAGCGCTCTTACATGTACTAGGGCACACAGAAGAAATCAGAAAACAAACAAACAAAGAAAAAGGAAAACTAAGATTAACTAAAACCTAACTAAGTGGTTAAACTATTGCTAATGTGATAGATAAAAAATAGTGATGGGTCCCGGACAACGGCGCCAAAAACTTGACTTTCTTAGATAGTAACGGTAAAATTGACATAGAACACAACTGAGTTTTGAGGATAAAAACTCTAATACTAACTACACATGTTCTAGTCAAATTCTAATTGATATAGACCCGACCACATCAATCGGAAGTGGTATCGGTATTCATGTACACTTTGAGCATATCCCCACTTTATTTCTTAGGGGTTTTCTATATATGTAAAACATAAGTTGATATACTTTTTAGCATTTCATGACCATATCCTTTTTCATTCCCAAGCGTTATATGTGTTATTAATTCTAATACTGCTCTAATTAAGCTTTTATTTATTTTGTAGTATAAGATTTTCCTCATCCTATCACGCTTGTCGAACTTAGTAGTTTTTTATTTGAAACAACTTTATAATAAAAAAAAATTAAGTAAAATAATAGAATATATGATTTTTGACATAGGTTTGGCTATGATGGGCTTTTTAGGTCTATCTACAACTTTAATATTGGATTGGGCCCTTTCAAGCCATCCATAATTGAACTTTGTTTCTTTACTTATTTAGTTTCTTTATTTTACTTATTAAATAAATATTTTCTCAAATTTAATAAGATTAGACGTCAACAACTGGTGCACTTGCTCTAGCATATTGTAGAGAGTGATAGTGTCGTATCGTGTTTTATAAATTTAAAACTTGATAAAAGAGTAAAAAGGGTACTTAAAATATAGTAAAAATTCGTACACGCTCGCAAACACGTCATTGTTCCTGATCGCATCTGCAAAGGGACGTACCTGATCCGAGATAGTTCGTTTTGCGGCCATTCCTAAGTGAAGTATAGCGCTCTTACATGTGCTAGGGCACACAGAAGAAAGCAGAATACAAACAAACAAAGAAAAACGAAAACTAAGACTAACTAAAACCTAACTAAGCGGTTAAACTATTGCTAATAGGATAGATATAAAATAGTGATGTGTCCCAGACAACGGCGCCAAAAACTTGACTTTCTTAGATAGTAACGGTAAAATTGACATAGAACACAACTGAGTTTTAAGGATAAAAACTCTAATAGTAACTACACATGTTCTAGTCTAATTCTAATCTATATAGACCCAACCACATCAATCGGAAGTGGTATCGGTATTCATGTACACTTTGAGCATATCTCCACTTTATTTCTTTGGGGTTTTCTATATATGTAAAACATGTTTTGATATACTTTTTAGCATTTCTTGACCATATCTTTTTTCATTCCAAGCGTTATATGTGTTATTAATTCTAATATTGATCTAATTAAGCTTTTATTTATTTTGTAGTATAGATTTCCTCATCCCATCACGCTTGTCGAACTTAGTAGTTTTTATATGAAACAACTTTATAATAAAAAAAATTAAGTTAAATAATTGAATATATGATTTTGACATAGGTTTGGTTATGATGGGCTTTTTAGGTCTATCTACGACTTTAATTTTGGATCGGACCCTTTTAAGCCATCCATAATTGAACTTTAGAGTGTTTATTCAATGGTTCACAAATAATCAATAATTACAAATGAGTTATCCTCTAATGTTATATTTCAACATGACACTTCATGTTGGAGAGTTTGTTTGTGTGTGAGAAAGAGAGAGACACAAAGAAAAATTTAGATAATATAAAAAATTACAAAGGCCATAGGTAAAATGTTCCTAAGTAGGCACGCTTTTCCCTCTTTAAACATTATAGGCAGCGCCTTGTACCACAATAACAAAGGCCACGTGTACAATGTATGATTCTCATATCACAACTATGACAAATTATTTCACACTCGGGATCGTATTGACACTTAGGAACACTTGGAAGATTCATGGAATCTTTCACCTTGTGAGGCAGCTTTGAAGTACCAGAAAAACCTGTTAATCATCATAGACATCAAAATTATATCAATAAATCTGTAAAAGCTCAACTTCTTTTGGTGTTAAATTTTTTTCATACCACCTTTGAATAAAAACTAGAGTCCTTTTTATTACTTTTTGTTTAAGAAGAGTGAATGACTACAAACCTGACACTGATACAAGGAATAAGAAGAATATCATGATGAGAACCTTCGCCATTAATTTAAACTATGTTCAAATTGTTTCTTCTCCAAGTACTATCTTCTACCCAACTAGGATGGTCCTTTAAATACTAAAGGGGTGAAAAGAAGGGTAAATATGTTAATTGCACTAATCATATCATATTATTATTATATAATTAGTGTTTTGTAACAAAATCATGTCCTATTGCTAATAAATGGTTTGTAACAATAGTGACTCCAGCTTGTCATGATTTAATGTCTTATTATTTCAATGTTTTAAATATGCTAATTGCATTAATCATATCATATTATTATTACAGGATTAGTGTTTTGTAAAAAAATCATATCATGTTGCAAATAAATGGTTTGTAACAATAGTGGCTCGAGCTTGTAATGATTTAAGGTATCACTATATCAATGTTTTAACTTCTAGTAGATAATTGTTACACAATTATGTTTAATTTTAATTTGTCAATATATAAATTTTATTGAAAATAAAGTTACATTAAAAATATCGTATTTTTTCCTAACCGACCTGATATTGTCCGACAACGTCGGTAACAATACTTGTATTTATTTTTTTCATTTTCACTTTCGATAGGAGTCAATTTGTATATATTTTGCTATTTTTGCACTACCAATACTGTACCTCCATTGCTACGATGCTCAGTTTGCTTTTAATTCATTTTTGATATTCGTATATTTGTACATGTATCAAGTAATTTTTCTTGTTAAACAATCTGATATAAGTTTTGAAGTAAATTTAAAGTTGTGTCCTTTAAGTTTTAAATATATAGAAAGTTGTGCGTGTCCTTTGGCTTCACTATTACCACATGATAACCTTCATTTGAGAATCTTGCATATTTTTTAATCTTTCAACTGATTGTGGTTGTCTTATTGGCAAATTGGATTTAAATAATCTCAACTTTTTTAATTTAGCCGATAACAATCCTAACTCAGTTATTTGTCGATAATAATCCGAAATGGTCCACTTTTGGCCGATAATAGTCCGCCGTTAAAAATAGCTTAACAAAGTTAAATTTTTTTCCCGAATTGCAAACCGATGTTTTAGGGATTTTGATTAGAATGAGTATACGAGTCGATTTATGTAAAACTTATCTCGAAACGGTGCTCCATATGAGTTGATTTTTGTTAATTGGAAGTTTAAACACCCGAATTGAAGCAGCGTTTTCATTGTTTGGGGCAATATTTTAAGGTAAATTTTACATCAATCAACCCGTATTCCCGTTCTAATCAAAAGCCCTAAAACATTAGGCTATTTTTTACGCAGACTCTTTTAGGCCAAAAGTGGACCAATTCGGATTATTATCGGCAAATAACTGAGTTGGGATTATTATTGGCCAAATTGAGAAATTTGGGATTATTTAAATCCAATTTGCTTATCTTATTTTGTTAAGTGAATACAAAATGACCAAATTACCTTGAACTCTCTTTTTTGGTTAATAATAATAAAATTTAAAATATACTAAAAAAGAGTTGGATCACCAAACAATCATAAATCACCTATAACATATTGATTAGTAGGAGAATTTAAGATCTCAAATATGAGAACCTACTCATGGAAAATCACCAAACTATGATAAATCACCTACAACATTTTGATCCCACTGGTTTAGAGGAAATGAACATATTGCATCAGTTAGCCCTATGATGTGCGTAAAGTGTGCTATATTTTTTGATGTATATTTTAAGCCCTTTTACACTTTTTAGTCAAGTTTTAAATTTATAAAACACGATATTTACTAACACTAAACACACATATGGGCAAGTGCACCCATCGTGAGCGTAGTATAGTGTTGGTAAGATACCGAGGTCGTCCAAGGACACAAGAGCTTTTAGTATCGGTTTATCCTCAACGTCTAATCAAATCAAAAGTTAGAAAAAGGTTTTTTAACTAGAAAAATAAAACTAACTAAAATGCTGAAAAATAAAATAAAAGTAAAAAACAGATAGACAAGATGAATCACTTGGATCCGACTCGTGTGTAGTGTAACCTTTGATTATTTCCGTACTTTTGCACTTTTTAAGAGATTATCTTAGTTATTGTAGTAGGCCCCTCTTTTGAAGGTGACGTATCCCTCAACCCAGTAGTTTGAGTCAGCAATGATACAATCCTAAAGGGTCGGATTATTGAAAGATAATCAATTAAGTTATTAATGCATAATGTGGTAGGCCCCTCTTTTGAAGGTGACGTTACCCTCGGCTAAGTAATCTGAGTCAGCAGGGATACAGTCCTAAGTAGCCGGGTTAAAGTTTTAATAGCAGCTTACATATGAGGGGATCAAAGACTTTGGACCCCCGCCATCCAATACCGGTGGGTATTGAAGGAGGTCCTACTAAATTTGACCCAGGTCCTTGCAGGATCTATACACTGAACAATGCAAGACTCTTACCAAACCGTTCCCTTAACCCCCGACCAGGTAGCCAACATATCTCCATATAGATCGTGGAGATATGAATGGTGAAAATCTTTTATTTTATATAGACAGTAAAATAATGCCAAGACACCACGGACAAATGATAAGGAAGAATCACCTTCAACATAAGAAACTAGTAATTAAAGTCATTAATACAAAACCAATTAAAAGTGCAAAAGATTAAAAATAAAAAGTATTACACTAAACACTTCTCTTCACCAATTGATGTAAGAGACTTAGGCAAACGTGGTCTTTGATTGTCAAGAACTCTTACAATCAATCTTGGATCCTGAGATGACTCACACACTCTATGATGGATGATGGTGGTGGATGATGGTGTTGTGATGGTAGTGGTGGGTGGGTGAAGTGTGAGAGAGGTGGTGTGCCAAGGGATGATTTGCAAGTGAACCAAGCACCCCTATTTATAGCCTGCACAGAAGCCTGGACACGGCTCCGTGTCCACCCTTTTTCTCTTTCTTCATTAATTACAATTTGTCTTTATTAGCTCCACACGCCCCCGTGTCCGCTGGGCACGGCCCCGTGTGCAGAAACGTATCTGTACTATCAAGATTTGCAAGATTCTGCGAATCTTAGCGTTGACCACGGCCCCGTGTTGAGCTGGGCATGCCCCCGTGTCGGGAATAGAAGCTTCTATAGCTTTGTCTTTTCTGCAGAACCCTATACACGGCCCCGTGTCCACTAGACACAGCCCCGTGTCCGCTGGGCACGCCCCGTGTTCAGCTGGGCACAGCCCCATGCTCAGCTTTCTTCTTGTTTATTGCTTCGGGAGATGTTGTCGAGGGGTCGGGCATGCCACGTTTCTTCATTTTCTTTGTATTTATGTTGGTTTTGGCTCTATACTTGTTCATTTTGTTCGTTTAAGCTCATTTGACCCTGTAAGTTCAAAAGGAAGACAAAAACACACTTTTTCCAACATTAGTACTAAAAAAGGGTTAGTTTTATGCCTTATTCGATGTAATTTATATGTTGCATTTTACACACATCAAATACCCCCACACTTGAATCTTTGTTTGTCCTCAAGCAAAACTCTTTATTATGTGGCTTACACACCCAAATGGAATGGGTAGAAGAGAAGGTTTGGGCTTTGTCTTGAGTGTCGGGAATCCAAGATCTTTATTGGGTTTTATTTTTATATTATTTACAATCCTATTCGTTATGATTTATTTAGAACGTTTCATAAGAGAAATTACTTATTTGGGCATAACATGCCTCTTTAGAATTCCATTTATATACAAGTTCACATACCTCACGGGAGATCACTCAACACTCGGCCGAAGATGTATTTTTGTGAAACACTCGAGAATGGCATGGAACTTACTTCTACCATATGCTTGCCAAGCAATCAATCCTCCTCCTTTTTAACTATAAACCTTTGTAAATATCAAGAGGACTTGGGGAAGGGTTAGGCTTGGGTTAAAGGTAGGTGGTTTTGGGTTAGTGGTTAGTAAAAAGGGCTAAAAGCGTAAAAAGCGTCGGTTGTCGTGATTTTTTTTTTTTTGACATTTATTCAAACTAAATATATTCAAACAAGATTTTGAGGAACTTGTTTGGTTATTGCAAAATTCTCTCTTTTTTTGCACAAGATAACCAAGCTTTTTACTAAAACAAAAGGGGTTTGAAAAGAAAAAGGTTTTGGTGGGTAAAGGGTGTTTGTTTGGTGGGTCTTGAAACGAAAAGGTTTAGGCTCAAAGGGGTTAACTAGGGGGATTTTGGGTAGGTGATAAAGAAAATGAAAAATAATGGTATTGAAAGGAAAATGGGTTAGTCCTAATGCCTCCATCATTTACTTACTTGGGTTTAAGTTGGTAAGGACCGGGAATGTATCGTCATGGCAAGTTCTAGAGTCGTAATAACCAAGCGGCTATTCACACAAGAAACGAAAAATGAGCTTTTAGTTTAAAGATATATGCTTGTATGCTCAATAAAGGCTCAAAACTCACTTTTTGTGGGAATGGGTTTATAATGTGATCAAGTATATATAATCAAATTTTAATTAGATTTGTCATGCCTTTTCATAATCTTCTTATTTGGTTCTTTTTATCACGACGCTATCGGTTGTAAATTTATAAAAATATAACCTTTTTAGAACTTGTTATTCCCAAATTAAACCAAGACAAGTAAAAAAAAAATGAAAAGTTTTTGAAAAAATTTGGGGTGATTAGCTGTTCCAATAGAGTTTTGTGAAAAGCTTGTTATTAGGACTTGCAAAATTCAAGGTTTTAGCATCCCCTCCCCACACTTAAATTACACATTGTCCTCAATGTGTCCCAAAAATAAGTTTTTCGCTTGATTAAAATGTGTAAAAGTGGGTTAAAAACAAGATTTTATGTTACTGGGTAGCTGAACACGGGGTGTGTTGGGCTGAGCACGGCCCCGTGGTCAGACTGCCAGTATCAAATTTAAACACAAGGCTGGGCACGGGGGCGTGTTCAGTGAGCACGGCCCCGTGTCCAGTTACCTGAACTGTGCATTTTCTGCAGAACCTTGGGCACGGGGCGTGTTGGGGTGAGCATGGCCCCGTGCTGAACTTGCTGTAATGAAGAAAAATTGTTGGGAGGCTCTATTTTTGTGCATGGGGTGTGGGTTCAAGTTTCCCTTAGTAACCTCCACCATTTCGAGTGTGTTTTATTCCTGAAAAGTAAAACTAAACTAGAAAACAAAAAAGTTAATCTAAACTAAAACTAAGGATAGTTCCGCGGAATGCCTCCGTGGTGCGCCACATTTATAAGGGTCCTTGGCTAGACCCACCTTATCGGGTGGTTCTGGCTCATCTTCAATTAGGGGGTCGTCATTGCCGATTGGATATTTCATTGATCCTTCAAGATCGACACATTTTTTAAATACCCCTAATTGAATATGTTGTTGTACTTTCGATTTTCAAAGCTTCGTGGGTTTTTACAAAAGGTCATCCCAACACAAGTGGGGCGTCATCAAGGATGACAAAATCGGTTGGGACTACCGTTTGATTTGTTTGGACTAACACATCTTCAACTACTCCTATTGATTTTATTACTTCCCGATTAGATAGAAAAATGGGTATTTGAAGTGGAGAAAAATCACTAATACTTAATTTTTCGAAAATGTAGTTTGGCATTATATTAACACAAAGATCTTTATCAATTGTAATATTACTAATAAAGGAATTTTGAAAGAAACATGGAACCGGTGTAATGTTAATTTCAAATAGATCTTCTTTTATTAGCGTAGTTTGATCATTTGTTAACTTAATGGTTACCGTTTCGTCAATTTTAGTGTTAGTATTTAATTCTTTTAAAAACTTAGCATGAGTGGGTACTAAATAATAATTTTCGAAAGAAGGTGACAAGTGATTAATTTCTTTAAAATTAGACTCTTCTTGAATTTTAACGTTATCGGACTCACCTTTTTCGTTGTTTAACTAATGTGTCGGTTTTTCACTTATTTGTTCTTCCATTTTTACCTCTTCAACTATCTCTTCTTTATTACGAGTTAATTCTTCCCTTGTGCAGGCTTCTTTTATATAGCGCTCGATAGTTTTAAGGTGTTCTATTATCTTTTCGGCTACGGGTGAGATAGTTGGTGGTTCGTCAAAGTGAGTTGAATAAGTATTATCAAAGCTTGAATTCGGAAGTTCGATCCTTGGTTCCTCATAGTACTCATGTGAGGTAGATGGTTCATACCATTGTTCCTCATTGTAAGTATATGATGGATAAGGATCGTAACTGGTTCTTCATAATACTCACATGAGGTGGGTTATTCACGCCATGGTTCCTCATAGTAAGTATATGAAGGTGAAGGCTCATAACTTGGCTCCTCAAAGTACGAGTAAGAAGGCTCATACCTTGGTTCATCAAGATACGAGTATGAGGGAGAAGGTTTATACCTTATTTCTTCGTAGTACGTATATGATGGAGAAGGTCCATACCTCGGCTCTTCATAGTATGTATATGAAGTGGTTGGCTCGTACCTAGGTTCCTCATAGTATGTGTACGAAGGGGATGGTTCAAAGAGGTCACAATATTGTACCGAATGAGGATTACCACAACTGGTACAATACTCTTCTTTATAATCATCATCCTCATAGTGGTAGTTGTAATCTCCTGAGTAATGATCCATAAGAATCACTCAGCAGACCACAACAGAGTCTCGGGACCAGAAAACAAAAATAAAAACAGAAACAGAGGCTGAGCACGGCCCCGTGTTCAGTGAGCACGGCCCCGTGTTCAGGTTCTGTATCTGGGAATTTTAGAAAATGAAACTGGTTTTGTGCAGCATGGGGGCGTGTTCAGCGAGCACGACCCCGTGTTCAGACTCTGTATGTGGGAGTTTGTAAAAAATTATGCAGCACGGCCCCGTGTTCAGTGAGCACGGCCCGTTTTCAACCTACTGTAAATGCAAAACAATCTAAAATGCAGAATAATGTGCGCATGTTTTGAAAAAGGTTTGAAAAACTGATTAGGCCGTCGATTTTAAGCTTTCTTAAAATCCTTGTGTCCCCGGCAACGACGCCAAAAACTTAATGTGCGTGAAGTGTACTATATTTTTTGATGTATATTTTAAGCCCTTATACACTTTTTAGCCAAGTTTTAAATTAATAAAACACGATATTTACTAACACTATACACACATATGGGCAACTGCACCCATCGTGCGCGTAGTATAGTGTTGGTAAGATACCGAGGTCGTCCAAGGACACACGAGCTTTTAGTACCGGTTTATCCTCAATGTCTAATCAAATCAAAAGTTAGAAAAAGGTTTTTAAACTAGAAAAATAAAACTAACTAAAATGATGAAAAATAAAATAAAAGTAAAAACAGATAGACAAGATGAATCACTTGGATCCGACTCGTGTGTAGTGTAACCTTTGATTATTTCAGCACTTTTGCACTTTTTAAGAGATTATCTTAGTTATTGTAGTAGGCCCCTCTTTTGAAGGTGACGTAACCCTCAACCCAGTAGTTTGAGTCAGCAATGATACAATCCTAAAGGGTCGGATTATTGAAAGATAATCAATTAAGTTATTAATGCATAATGTGGTAGGCCCCTCTTTTGAAGGTGACGTTACCCTCGGCTAAGTAGTCTGAGTCAGCAGGGATACAGTCCTAAGTAGCCGGGTTAAAGTTTTAATAGCAGCTTACATATGAGGGGATCAAAGACTTTGGACCCCCGCCATCCAATACCGGTGGGTATTGAAGGAGGTCCTACTAAATTTAACCCAGGTCCTTGCAGGATCTATACACTGAACAATGCAAAACTCTTACCAAACCGTTCCCTTAACCCCCGACCAGATAGCCAACATATCTCCATATAGATCGTGGAGATATGAATGGTGAAAATCTTTTATTTTATATAGACAGTAAAATAATGCCAAGACACCACGGACAAATGATAAGGAAGAATCACCTTCAACATAAGAAACTAATTATTAAAGTCATTAATACATAACCAAATAAAAAGTGCGAAAAGATTAAAAATAAGAAGTATTACACTAGACACTTGTCTTCACCAAGTGATGTAAGAGACTTAGGCAAACGTGGCCTTTGATTGTCAAGAACTCTTACGATCAATCTTGGATCCCGAGACGACTCACACACTCTATGATAGATGATATATGATGGTGGTGGATGATGGTGTTGTGATGGTGGTGGTGGGTGGGTGAAGTGTGAGAGAGGTGGTGTGTCAAGGGATGATTTGCAAGTGAACCAAGCACCCCTATTTATAGCCTGCACAGAAGCCTGGACACGGCCCCATGTCCACCCTTTTTCTCTTTCTTCATTAATTACAATTTGTCTTTATTAGCTCCACACGCCCCCGTGTCCGCTGGGCACGGCCCCGTGTGCAGAAGCGTATCTGTACTATCAAGATTTGCAAGATTCTGCGAATCTTAGCGTTGACCACAGCCCCGTGTTGAGCTGGGCATGCCCCCGTGTCGGGAATAGAAGCTTCTATAGCTTTTTCTTTTCTGCAGAACCCTAGACACGGCCCCGTGTCCGCTGGGCACGCCCCGTGTTCAGCTAGGCACAACCCCATGCTCAACTTTCTTCTTGTCTTTTGCTTTGGGAGATGTTGTCGAGGGGTCGTGCATGCCACGTTTCTTCCTTTTCTTTGTATTTATGTTGGTTTTGGCTCTATATTTGTTCCTTTTGTTCGTTTAAGATCATTTGACCCTGTAAATTCAAAAGGAAGACAAAAGCACACTTTTTTCCAACATTAGTAATAAAAAGGGTTAGTTTTATGCCTTTTTTGATGTAATTTATATGTTGCATTTTACACACATCACCCTACTTAGTGTTAGAACCAACAATTTTTACAAGAAAACTAGTAGGAAATTTCAAGGGTTGTATGGAAGGACAATGGTAGGTTTGGATAAATCCAAAACTAAATGTTATAATTGTAATAGATTGGGTCATTTTGCTAGTGAATGTAGAAGTTAGATAATTAGTTCTACACCTATGATAACCTATCCAAATCAAGGACCTCAATCTAGCAATCAGCAACACTTTTACCATACTTCCCAAAATACCCCTGGACTAGTGTTCAAAACACTTCACATTTTGCTCAATCCTTAATCATGTCCTTATGCAATATGTTCAAATCACGGTTCCTCAGGTCCAATATGTTCAAGTACCACTGTCACAGGTTCAAGCACCTCCAGCTACGCTAGCACATGCACCTACAGAGGCCAAACAACAAAGTTTCTTCACTTAAAGATTTGTTGAGTAGAGTAGTTTGCCTGAAGAACTCTCAAATGAAAATGTTGCTCTTATGGAAAAACATGTAAAGGAACCTATAAATTTTTGTTTCATGGCACTTGCATCTTTTAAAAAAGTAAATGAGCTTGAAGAAGAAATGACTGAGAGTGAAGATTAAAATGGTGATTTTGAGAAGGCAATCTACTTAGTATAAACAATTGTTTGTGAAAAGTTTGATGCAAAGGTTGTGACAAACAACGATCCCTAAAATTCTAGGGAAGGTGATTGTGATTGTGCATTGATGGCTGCTACTAAGGTATATCCTTAGAGTCTAAAAGAATTACGTTCTGATAAATGTATCATTGCATTTTCTAACATTAAAGGGGTGAATGAAAATCTTAGGAAAAAGGTCTTAGATGGTGAAAATCAGTTAGAGAATATAACTAAAGAGTTTAAGTCTAAAATAATTGAAAAAGACCAGGAAATTAGCAGACTCAAACATGAAGCAACCATTACCAAAGACCAACTTCAGACCATGATAGAAAAATATCAAGGTTGTAAAAAGGAGCTCGAGTCTACCCAAATCACTTGTGAAAAATGGGTAGAATCATATGATGGGTTTGAGATGCTTCTCATCCAACATACAAAAAGTAATGTGAAATTTGGAATTGGCTTTTCAGATTCTGATAACAAAGATTCCGAAGACAACATTCACATTAACTCCAAAATGATTGAAGTCACACCAACAAATTCAAGTGGAAAAGAAATTAAATCACTAAACCAAATGGTAAAAAGATTATTCTTGAAAAACCTCAAAGCTCATCATCAAGTTCTGAAAAGGAAAAATATGAATTAAAACCAACTTGGTCTGATGAGTGTGATGTTTTTGAAAATTTCAAACCAATTCAATTCACAACCATTGATGGTGTTAAAGCTCCAATGGTAAAAAATCATTCTTGTTACTGATTCTCAAACAGATGTTCAAACATCTGTTTCAACAAAGAGAGAAAAAATGTCATTTTCTTAAAAATTATGACATAAAAAGGAATGAGTTCAAAACCAAATCACTTGTCACTCAAGGAGTTGGTCCTAACAAAAAAGTACCACAACCAACTCCTAAAAATTTTGAATCAATCCAAACACCAGTGACCAGGGTTTGAATCAAAACCTTATTTATAGGGAGGTTCAGGTCACTAATGCTCCTCCCTCAAACAAATATCCAAGAGGCTATGGGCAGCTAGCTTGTCACAAAATGCCTTATAGGTATGAAGAGCTTTCCAAAATGCCTCAAAAGCCAAGGGTATATAGACACCCTCATGGATATGATCAACTCATTGGGAATGGTCAAACGATTGTTGGCCCAAGTGTTAACATTCAAGCACCTGCAACTAGCCAACAACAAATGATGGAGATGGTTTAAAAACTAATCCTCCCAAAAGATCATTCTCAAATGCTTGACTCTAAAGAAGGAATAATAAAGCCAATATGGCTTTGACCCTTACCAAAACTAATTCATTATTGATCAGAGAGCTTCTACATGCTTTAACAGTTTATGGTATGTGGATAGTGGAAGTTCTAGGCACATGACAAAATGTAAAGCCTTACTCTTAAACTTTTCTGCTCATGGAGGGGGTGATATGTCCTTTAGTAATGAGTCAAAAGGTATGATGTTAGTTTCAGGAACTGTCCAAGCTGGTAAGCTAAAATTTGAAAATGCTAATCTTATTGAAAATCTGAAGTTTAACTTGCTTAGTGTATCACAAATGAGTGACAAAGGGTATGGTTCATTCTTCAATAAGAAAACTTGTAAGATTGTTGGGCTAGAAGTGGTGAAAAAGATTGACAAAAAATATAGCTAACAGCACTACACAACTTGTTGCTCATAGAAGTGGCTTTGTATATGTAGTGGACCTTTTAACATATAACCGTGTGCCAAGTGTTTGTCTGTTTTCTATTGACCAACAAAAGAAACAGAATTGTGGCATAGGAGGTTGAGACATGTTAATTTATAAACTATTAGCACTCTTTCAAGAAAAAATCTTGTCGAAGGTCTACTAACCAAAGAATTCAAATGTGATGAACATTGCATTTCGTTTTTAAAAGAAAAAACGACACAAAGTGTCACACAAATCAATTGATGAGTCCAAAACAACCCAGTGTTTGCAAATGTTACACATGGATTTGTTTGGCCCTTTAAAAATCATGAGCTTAAGGAAAAAAGAGATAATGTCTTGTTATAGTTAATGATTAGTCTAGGTTTACATGGACTTACTTTTTGGATTCCAAAGATGAGACTGCAGGTATATTGAGGGACTTTGTGACAAAAGTTGAAAAACACTACGATCTACCAATAATCATCTCAGAAGTGATAATGGAACATAATTTAGAAATCAGGAGTTAGATGAGTTATTTGTGTCAAAAGGAATTGTGATACAATTCCATGTTCCAATGACATCTAAACAAAATGGGGTGGTTGAAAGAAAAAAAATAAAACCCTTGTTGAAGTTGCAAGAACTATGCTTGTAGATTCTAGTCTTCTGTTGTCCTTTTGGACAGAAGCCATTAATACTGCATGCTATGTTCAAAACAAAGTTTTTACTAACTCAGGTATCAAAAGACTGCCTATTAAATTATGTTCAATGTCAAACCACTAATCTCATTTTTCAAAGTCTTTGGTTGCCTAGTTTTATTTTAAATATCAAGACTCAATTTCAAAATTTGTAGCCAAAATAGATTGTGGTTATTTCTTAGGATACTCTTCTATAGCCAAGGCCTATTAAGTGTTTAACACAAGGCCCATGACTATAGAAGAGACACTGAATGTAATGAACTTTCTTTATTGAAAATCCCTGCATGTTCGGCAAAACTATTTGATCTTGATAAACTTAACTTTGAGTATGTTACTTTTGATTCTGTAGATGCAAGTGTATCAAAAGATTAAACAAGACCACATATTTGATATTGTGATTCCCTCATAATGCAAAGTCTTTTCTGCACCACAAAGTTCATATGCTCAAAGCACTAATCAATGCATTTTAAGTACATCTTATTGAATAATGATTTTGATAAAAATGCATTGATATTAGTATAAGGTATGCTACATTGGTTCGTTTTCGGTATATAATGGTTTGTTCAGAATATGCGTTAAACCAATCAATTTAAACTAACTGTGAGATGATTGATTTATTGTGGAAATTAAAAGAAATCTAAAACTCATGTTGTTTTGACATTTTGTCGCAGGTTAATTCAATATATCAATTTTGATGGAAAGTGACAAAAGTGTGGCATTATTTCTAGGACTAAAAGAAAGAATACAATATTTTGTTATAGTACAATTCGTAATACATGAAAGCATGTGAATTAATACATGAAGTATTATTGGGCTCTAATCTATACTATATAATAAAAGAAACCTGTTTTGGGACACTTGTCATTCTCTTATTTGATTGATTAAAATTATTAATAATACTAATATTAATAATATTTAATCTAAATTAATACAAATTTTCATTATTAATAATATTTAATCAAATCTAAAATCTAATCTAATACAAATTTTTATTATCAATAATATTTAAAAAGGTGTATACGAGTCTGACTTATTTTCATAGTTAAAATTCATTATATTTAATTCGTGTATTTTTATAGTCTCCAAACTCAGATTTCACAATTCAACTTGGTTCTAATTCTGATTTAAGCAAATTCATATTTTTGATATTTTATTATCCTTTTTTTTATAAGACTGGACTATAATTTATAGACATTAGGCTATCACAGATAAAGAAATGTTACAGATATAAAGTTCTAAAATAGTTGGGATATCAATTTAGTTAAACAAAGAGATTGTAAATAAAAAACCTTATAATCGTAACATTATTATTATTAGAGTAATTATTATTATTAGAGTAAGGATATTGCAAAAATGAGTTTAACATACTAAACATGAGAAAAGAAGTGAAGGCTATTGTCAAACACGCATTTTAGTTCCAGAATCTAAATATACATGGGAGGCTTTGATGGTGCGCGAGGAGGATCTCCGCACAAGGCCCGCGATTTCGAGAGGCATGTGATTTTAAAAAAAATATCCGATACGTATATGTTATTTTTTTTAAATAGTAAACACATACCACTTCCAATATAGGCCCATTTACAAAAAAAATTTATGGTTTAGAATTTAGCTCACTTGGAATTAGATTTATTTAACCCAATACTAATTTGATTTTTTTTAAATAATAACAAAACTTAACGGAAGGGCACATTTTTCAAGCTCGAAAATTCTCAGAGACGCATCTGTAAATATAAATCCGTTAGTTTTTTTAAATATATTTTTTTTATTATTTGGTATATAAAATCATATTTATTCAACCCATGTAATACACGGGGGTTTTTAAAAATACAATTTTTTTATTATTTGGTAAACAATATTACATTTATTCAACCCATGTAATACAATGGTTTTAAAGATATAATATTTTTATTATTTGGTATATAATATTACATTTATTCAACCGTACAATACATATGATTCTTATAGATATAACTTATTTTATTATTTAATATATAAAATTACATTTCTTCAACCCGTACAATAAAGGAGGCTTTTAAAAAAATAATGTTTTATTATTTGGTATATAAAATTCATTTATTCAACCCGTGTAATACACAGGGTTATAACCTAGTATTAAAATTAAAGAAGTCTGGATCATAGGTCGGTGGTTTGCTGATGAATCATTTATATGTGGATTAGAAATAATTCAGGGGAAGTCCACTAGGAATTAAGATGGCCCATAAGGAAGGTCGACTGAGGTTATTAAAAAGGAATGGAAGACAACTTTTGAGGGAGGTTCGCAAGTTGGAGGATTGACGGCTGAAGAGAAGCACGGAGAAGGCAGCCGCCTTTTGGCGGCTGTACATGGTTCAAGGCATGAGAGTCTAGGTGGCTTTCTTCAAGCATACGGTTTGTAAGGTTTAATACTTTTCTCAGTTTATTCATGTTTGGATTTGTTTTTGACATTGACAACGTCTATAAACAATTTGATGTGTTGGTTTATTTAAACTATTTGCATGTGTTTTGAGTTCTTGCTTTACAACTTGATCAGTTGATAACAAGACCTTGTAGCTTGTTGGGAGACACAGAGTAGGTTGACTCACATTAGTAAATAGGGTAATTGAACTGTAAAAGATCGGATGACAAAGACCTGTTTTTTATTACCACTTAAATTAACCGACTTTTCAGCATCATGTCTATGTGGTGTCCAATTAATGATTAAACTGAGTTTGGTGTGAACCTAGAATCTGAAACTTGGAAGACGTTGCCTTTATCTCTTTTGACTTTCCTCGATGATTGATTTTTAGATTTTCACATTAAACTCTGTTTTTCAGATTCTTATGAACCGGTAAATCTTAACCACTTGTGTTGATTTTGTGAAACATTAATTATATTTGAATTGTTTGTCGTTTATCAAGCGTATTGGCGATTCCTTGCATCGTTAGCGGGTTAGTAAATTGGTGGGTAATTGACATAATCAAACGGGTTATTAGATTGTATGGTGAGTCTTAAAAACTATCCCTAATAATTAATCAAGGTCATTAATTTCAAGGCCATGTGATGACTGTCGTTAGAGTCAATCAAAAACCTAATTAAACTACGTAGATAGCGTAAGTAGGGTATCGTATCCACGGTGAATATGTGATTAGCGTTTAACTAGAGAATTATTGTACATTAAAGAAAGCAACTCCCACCCAGAATCCCGATTGCAAATTTAACACAAAAACCCGGTTACTGATTCATAACACCACATAGACATGGCATTGGAATTAATGACTTTGATTAATTATTAGGGATAGCTTTTAAGATTCACCATACAACCTAATAACCCGTTTAATTATACCAATTACCCACCAATTTATCAACCCGCTAACAACGCAAGTATGTTGCCAATACGCTTGACAAATGACAAACAATTCAAATATAATAAACGTTTCACAAAATCAACACAAGTGGTCAAGATTTACAAGTTAATAAGAATCGGAAAAACAAAGTTTAATGTGAAAATCTAGAAATCAATCATTCGGGGAAAGTCACATAAGACAAAGGTAGAGTCCTCCTAGTTTCAGATTCTAGGTTCACACCAAACTCATTTTAATCATTAATTGGACACCACATAGACATGATGCTGAAAAGTCGGTTAATTTAAGTGGTAATAAAAAACAGGTCTTTGTCATCAGATCTTTTACAGTTCAATTACCCTATTTACTAATTTGAGTCAACCTACTCTATGTCACCCAACAAGCTACAAGGTCTTGTCATCAACCGAGCAAGTTGTAAAGCAAGAACTCAAACACATGCAAACAGTATAAATAAACCAACTCATCAAATTGTTCATACGACGTTGTCAATGTCAAAAACAAATCCAAATATAAATAAAACTGAGAAAAGTGTCAAACCTCATGAACCGTTCACTTAAAGAAAGCCACCTAGACGCTTATGCCTTGAACCGTGCACAACCGCCAAAAGACGGCTGCCTTCCGCGCCTCTGTCGTCAAAACTCCCCAAATCTTGGGAACCGAACTCCCCCCCCCCCCCCCCAGAAAAATATATCATCTGCCGTTAAAAATATATCCCTTCCCTCTTCTGACAACCGACTTCCATCTAAATTCCCTTGTGGGCTCGTTTCCATAAAGCCCAAGATATCAACATGTTTCTTTCTAAAACCCACATATCCTTGATGTCATAACTTTAATTTTACTTGTAGAGCCCAAATAACATAGCTCGTTAATTCTTGTGATGTCACGATCCACAACATATTATTTTGTTATTCAAGTTGAACTCCAAATTCCATATTAAATACTACTTTTTAACATTCTGTTGATATGCCATCTTCCTTTTCCTTTGTTGAATATATTTTTCTCATGAATTAACTTCTGCATTTGGCATCCACTTTAGTCGTCCACTTTAGTTGTTGATCATCGATTTTAGAGCTTGACTTTCATTTTAATACAATTTCACCACTTTAGCTTATTTACTACCAAATCTACAAAAATATAAAACTAACTCAAAGTAATGTATTTTATAATAAAATCAATCCATTTACCTACTAATTTATATACATTATAACGTATCTAAAATACACGGATCACCATGTCTATGTGGTGTTATGAATCTGTAAACGGGGTTTTGTGTTAAATTTGCAATTGGGATTCCGGATGGGAGTTGCTTTTCTTTAATATATAATAAGTCTCTAGTTAAACACTAACCACAAATTCCCCGTGGATAGGATACCCTACTTACACTATCTACTTAGTTTAATTAGGTTTTTGCATGACCCTTACAACAGTCATCAAGCACCTGTCCAACAACTGCAAGCACTATTGACAAAAGTCGACAACAAACCACTGATCAAACATGTGGTCAAACTATTGATCAAATATGTGGTAAAACCACTGATCCCTCCACTATATTAAATGCTCCAGTTGGACCAATTTCACCACCTCCATTTCAAACCATTGTTGACCATAATACAATTGCTCCAATTATGACGAAACATTTGCTCCAATATGATGAAACATTTGCTCCAATAGCAAGGTTAGAAGCCATCAAACTCTTCTTGGCCTTTGTTATCAACAACAACATCAAAGTGTATCAAATGGATATAAAGTGCCAACCACTAGGATTTGAGAACACATTCCATCCAGATCATGTCTTCAAGCTAAACAAAGCTTTGTATGGACTGAAACTAGGTACAACCACCTCTGGTGGGAATTCAGATGATCCAATTAATTTAGGTGATGGATTAAGATATAAAGAATTGACGCAGCGAGTTACCAAGATGGAATCTTTCATATATGAAATGAGAGATCTACGGAAAATTTTGGTGCAAAACTCAAAGCCTCCACCATCAAATGCAGATTTTGTCAAAGACTTTTTAACATATGTTTAACCATTTCTTCATCAACAAAAACAATTTGCAACTGTCACCCATAACCTTCACATGGAACTTATCAGAAATATGGTTGAAGCTAGATACATAGATACTCAAGCTAAGATAAAGGCTATTAAAGATCATCTTCTCAAGACTACAGACTCTACTCCTAACCTTAAGTATCCTGATGATGCCAAAAAGGGGGAGAATGAAGAAGGAATGAGAAAATTACCTCCTCATGTAAAGAAAGCTCAAAAGAAGCCTGGTCAGTCTGCTAACAAAAAGTCAAAAGTGGATGCCATAGCAAAAGAGAAGTGAAAGATACCAAATAGGCCAAAGATGCCTTAGTTGTACAAGAAAAACTTGAAAAGCAGAAAGTTCAACACAATCTAGGTTCTTCAACATATACACTTGTTAGAAGATAACCTGCAATGCAAGTAAAAATCACCCCCCAAACCACTGCTACCGTTGCTCACCAAATCATCACCCCTTTATCCACTGAAACATATGAACCCATTCAAATTGTCCAAACCACTATTCTGTCCTCCTTAGAAACCACTATTAGCATTGAAAATATGCAAACAGATATTGAAATCACAAAAGCACTTGTCTCCACTACTAAATAAGTCAAACCCATCTGACAAAAGATTCTAACTGGTTTCCTAAAAAGAAAACCACCAACTCACACTCCATCTCCTCCATCGAAAGCACCCACTCCTTATACTAGAGGAAGGAGACAGAAATTTATCATCTAAGATGAAGATAAAGAAACTCCACCATCTACACCCATCAAAACTACAACTTCCATCTCTGCCACTTCATCACTACCACAAATCACAAATCCATCAGCTACCACAGCATTGATTACAACTTCACATCCTTTGGATGTATTTTCTGTATCTTTAGATATACAGTCCTTTTAAACAACAAATGACTTAAGCCAGCTCACCTTTCCATCTCTACACAACTTTCCAAAGCCTACAAATGTCAAAGAATAATTAGAGCTAAAAGTGAAACATGCTGGAAAGATAGTTGCTGAGAAGATTAAAGGAAAAGACGATACACAGGCTCAATTTATTTTGTTTGGAGAACTCAGGAAGGTCATTGCTCTTGAAGTTATGCCAAGGATGTTTGTATGAAACTCTCTCATGCACTAGTCAAAGACCCTGAACCTAAAATCAGAGGTTGATCAACAACTCCCTCACCACCTGCTCCGGACCTGGTCCCATGCTCAAAAATGGGGGATTTCTGCTTATCTACCCCCTCGCCTTCATCGGAACTCCGCTGGGCAGTGGGGTCAATAAGGTTACCGATGAATCCAAAGAGACCCCCTGCGTCTTGTAAAAGGGGGGTTTCCTTCCTGCTTACAACCTGAAGATCTTGTTCAGGTCCAGTTTCCTTCTTCTTCTATTCACCCGCAGACTTGAGCGGTGAAGACGGTGGAGTAGGAAGGGATGCGCTTATAACAACTGCAAATACACAACGCAGATAATTAAGGGAAAGTTCAACAAAATAAACCTCAAGGAAAAATATGTGCTAACCCTTCGCAGGCTACGCAAGGCGCGTACCAAGCAACGACGTCCTACCACGACGCAGGGTAACTTTCTTCACCGCACCGGCAGGTGCGGTCTCCATTTTAATCTTTTGCCCTATAACGGGCTCAGTACCAACACCGGCGCCACTTGCGCCCGAGGAAGACCCTAGCACATGCAACCCCTCAAGAGTATCATAGACTAACACATAATCTTCATACTTAATTTTTCTGGGGCCTAAGGTACCTGATAGAGCCTGTTTCACCGCAATGGTAACTGCCTTTTCTGGCCTCTGGGCCTTGGCAGCTTTAGTAACATCCGTGCCTGCGGCAGTAGCCCCTTTCCTACCACCAGCACCTGTTTTCCCACCAACCTCGGTTGCGGGATGGACTCTGAGGACCGAAAGCACAGTTACAGCACATACGCAAGATTCTCTAAGAAATAAGAACAACTACAAAATTAAAGTACACAAAATAAATTGCTACTTACCGGGCCCTTTCGGCAGAGAGGGATTTTGTACGGCAGGTGTCACGGCCCTCGGCCCCGGTTTGACCCGGTCCAGAGCCGCGAGGCAGGAAATCCCGTGGTATTGATTTAAATGACAGCGGAAGTCTTTTTAACAGGATCTTTTTAATATTAAAACTGCTCGTTTATATAATATAGGGATAAATCCCATAATTTACAATAAGGTGATTTTCCGGGGAAATCTTTATTTCTCAAAACATGTTTCTTTATTTATTGACATTGAGCCACTTTTCTAAGCTTGTAGTGCTCCATGGCACTTTTCTTTGCTCACAACAGATCACCTGAAACATGTTTAAAAAAATTTTGTCAGCGGGGAAATACTGAGTGAATCATTCATTTTTACTAAAACGACTCTTTTGTTATAATTTACAGTATTAAGAGAGATTACAATGTTTCTGATATCAAACCAACTACCCACAGTATTAGTCACTGTGCACAATACCCCACATACCGGCTGTAATTTGGTGATTACATAAACTTAATCACTGTAATTATAACTCTGAAAATAATTTGGAGTATTGTAAAACAGTTTGATAAAAAGAGAATGACTCACATTGCAGATTTAACGAGCAGAGTATAAGCCTACTAATTAGCCTTTGATTTAACCTAATTTAAACAATAATGCACACACAAACGGGTTAGTAACTAATACAGCAGTTACGACAATTCACGAGATTAAACCATCACAACGATCAACAAAGTGCAATACTTAATAATTCAACGGATTCACAACGAATAACAGAGCATAGTCCGAATTCGAACAGCACTCAAATATTCAAGTCGAAATCACGACGAATAACAAAGTATAAGCTCAATTTGAGCAGCACTCAAACAATCGTTGGATAGTTATAATCGATCGGACATTGAATCGTAATAGCGATCGAGTTATTACCCTGATTGCGGCAGCGATTCGTGAATCGTGTGTGTTAATTGTATTGTTTCTGCTATAACTCGACGTCCACAGTGAGTTTTTTCGTCATTCCAAAGACAGAATGCAAGTCCCAAGGTCGGCTATTTATACAAATTTTTGGGACATGCTTACGGACCGTAAGCCTTATCCCTTACGGTCCGTAAGGGAAGCAGTCTATTTATAGGGTAGCTAGGTTCGGGACTAGGCATGCTGAGTTCACAGATTTTTGAAATTAATTTTTGACAACGAATTCTGTTGATAATCGTTGGCTAGGTTTTACCTCCCCTGAGTTTTAGGGGCCCTGATCCTAATTCCGATTGTTTTGAAAATTTTAGGGTTAGTGCAGAATTACTTGGGTTTCTCAATTAGGGTTTCCTTATTGGATAATTATCATACTAAGTATTAATTTTAGTGAGAGTTGTTACATCCTTCCCACCTTAAGAAAAATCTCGTCCTCGAGATTTACTGGAATAGATGAGGGTATTTTCGTTTCATTTCTGATTCCAGCTCCCAAGTGTATTCTGGTCCTCTCTTTGAATTCCATTTGACTTTGACTAGCACTAGTCGCTTGTGTTTGAGAAACTTGACTTTTCTATCTTCTATCTGTAGTGGTTTCTCCACGAATTTTAGCTTTTCGTTTACCTCCACATCTTGAAGAGGTACTACCAGGGACTCGTCTGATAAACATTTCTTGAGATTGGATACATGAAATACATCATGTACTCCAGCTAGTTCTTCTGGAAGTTGTAAACGATAAGCAACTGGTCCTATTCGTTGGATTACTGGAAATGGTCCTACGAATCTTGGACTTAGTTTTCCTTTCTTACCAAATCGTACTACTCCTTTCCAAGGAGAGACTTTCAAAAGTACCTTGTCTCCGATTTGAAATTCTAGTGGCTTGCGGCGATTGTCTGCATAGCTTTTCTGGCGATCTCTAGCTGTCTTCAGTCTTTCTTTGATTTGAGTTATCTTGTCCGTAGTTTCTTGTACAATCTCAGGACCTGATAATTGACTTTCTCCTATTTCTGCCCAACAAACTGGAGTTCTGCACTTGCGTCCGTACAGTGCTTTGAATGGAGCAGTTTCAGTGCTTGAATGATAACTATTGTTATAGGAGAATTCAATTAAAGGTAGGTGGCTATCCCAATTTCCACCAAAATCTATCACACATGCTCGGAGCATGTCTTCCAAAGTTTGTATCGTCCTTTCACTTTGTCCGTCTGTTTGTGGATGATATACAGTACTCAAATTTAGTCGGGTTCCCATTGCTTTCTGGAAACTAGTCCAGAAATGGGAAGTGAAACGACTGTCCCTGTCCGATACAATGGAGAGTGGGACTCCATGTAAAGATACTATTTCATCTACGTATAACTTGGCTAGCCTTTCCATGCTAAAAGTTTCCTTCATTGGTAGAAAATGAGCTGATTTGGTTAATCGGTCCACAATTACCCAAATCGCATCATTACCTTTTCTGGTTTTGGGTAACTTAGTAACAAAATCCATTGTTATAAGTTCCCATTTCCATACAGGCATTTCTAATTGTTGTAGTAGTCCTGAAGGTTTCTGATGTTCGGCTTTAACTTGTGAACAGGTAAGACATTTAGACACGTATTCAGCTATATCCTTTTTCATACCTATCCACCAAAAATTATTCCTTAAATCTTGGTACATCTTATTATTTCCTGGGTGCATAGTATATCTAGATTTATGAGCTTCTTCTAAAATCTTATTTCTTAATTCTCCTTGCTTAGGTACCCAAATTCGTTTCTTGTGGAATTTCCAGATTCCATCATTTCCTTGTTCCAATTCTTTTATGTAACCTTTCATTCCTTCAGCATCATTCTTGATTGCTGTTTCCTGAATTTCCTTCAATTGTTCCATTAAATCTACTTGTAGATTTAATCTAAGAGCACGAACTCGCTTTTGCTATTCATGATACTTACGACTTAAGGCATTTGCGACTACGTTCGCCTTTCCTTCGTGATATTGAATATCACAGTCGTAATCGCTCAGGATTTCCATCCACCTCCTTTGCCTCATATTTAACTCTTTTTGCCCAAATATGTACCTTAAACTTTTATGATCTGTATAAACAATAAACTTACTTCCATACAGATAATGTCTCCAGATCTTAAGGGCAAAAATTATGGCTCCTAATTCTAAGTCATGAGTCGTATAATTTTCTTCGTGCTTTTTCAATTGCCTAGAGGCATACGCAATTACCTTCTTGCGTTGCATTAACACACATCCGAATCCTAATTTTGAAGCATCACAATATATTTCAAAATCTTCTGTTCCTTCAGGTAAGGCTAAAATTGGAGCATTCGTCAATTGGTGCTTTAATATTTTAAAAGCTTCTTCTTGTCTAGGTCCCCATTCAAATTTAACGGCTTTACAGGTCAGCTTAGTCAAAGGTACAGCTATCTTAGAGAAATCCTTAATAAATCGTCTGTAGTATCCAGCTAAGTCTAGAAAACTTCTAATTTCCATAGCTGTTTGCGGGACCTTCCATTTGGCGATGGCTTCTATTTTAGAAGGATCTACGTGAATTCCTTCGTGATTCACCATGTGACCTAAAAATTGTACTTCTTGCAACTAGAATTCACAGTTCGAGAATTTGGCATAAAGTTTTTCCTTTCTTAACAAAGTTAAGAGTGCATGCAGATGCTTGCAATGTTCTTCCTGACTTTTGGAATAAATAAGTATATCGTCAATGAATACGATTACAAATTTATCCAAGTATGGTTTACAGATCCGATTCATCATGTCCATAAATGCTGCTGGGGCATTTGTTAGTCCAAAGGGCATGACTGTAAACTCGTAATGACCGTATCTAGTTCTGAAGGCAGTTTTAGGTATGTCTTCTTCTTGTACTTTCAGCTGGTGATATCCGGATCTTAGGTCTATCTTAGAAAAATACCTAGCTCCCTAAAGTTGATCAAAAAGATCGTCAATCCTAGGTAATGGATATCGATTCTTAATTGTAACTTTATTTAGTTCCCTATAATCGATACACATTCTCATCAATCCATATTTCTTTTTCACAAACAACACTGGTGCTCCCCAAGGGGATGAACTAGGTTGTATAAATCCCTTGCTTAATAATTCATCTAACTGCTTTTTCAATTCTAGCATTTTGGTAGGTGCTAATCGATAAGGTGCCTTGGCTATTGGTATAGTACCCGGAATTAGATGAATTCTAAACTCTACCTTTCTATCGGGTGGTAACCCATGTAATTCTTCTGGAAAGACATCCGGGTATTCTGAGACTATAGGGATGTCCTGGAGTTCCTTACTTTTCGTGTTAATGATTACGGAAATCATATACACCATTTCTTGTTTTCTCGAATAACTAGCCAATTTCATTACTGAAATGAATTTCAGTGGCTTTCGAGGTCTATTTCCTGTAATTAAAATTACTCCTCCTGTGGGGGTACGAATTTCTACGGAATTTTTATCACAAAGGATTCGAGCATGGTTGGCTACTAACCAATCTATTCCTAATACTACATCGAATCCGGCTAATTTCATAGGTAATAAGTTTGCAGAAAACTTATGGCCTAAAAGTTCTATCTTTCCTTCTTGCAAAACTTTATCTATGCTAACAGAATTCCCTTCTGCCGTTTCGACCGTAAAAATCTGCCTAAGGGTGGTTAAAGGTAAATTAAGAGCTTGGCAAAATGAAGTATTAATAAAACTTTGGTTTGCACCAGAGTCAAATAATACTTTTGCAAACACATCATGAACTAAGAACGTACCGGCTATCACATCTGGAATGAGTTCTGCTTCCTGGGTGGTTAGCTGGAATGCTCGGGCATTCTTCTTTGTGGTTCCATCAGCTGGTTTGCCTTTATTGTCTGTGGTTTTGATAAATTTAGGACATTCTGTTTTGTAATGTCCTGTTTCTCCACAGTTATAGCAGACTATGGTTTTCTTTTTGCAGTTTTCTTCGCTATGTCCTATAGCTTTGCAAAAATTGCAGGTCACATTACACCTTCCAGAGTGATTCTTTCTGCAATTTCTGCAAAAAGGCGGGTTTGCAGCTTGCCTCGGTCCTCTCTTCTTGAATTTATTGCTATTATTGCCCACACGAAATCCTTGGGTAATTTTTTGAGCTAATTCCTTCTTCCTAGTTTCATCTCTTGTGCGTACTAATTCATCGGTTAGGGTATTAGCTAATTCCACAGCATCGTCAATGGTACGTGGTCGTGCAGCTTTGACGATGTTACGGATTTCACTAATTAGTCCCCAAATATAGCGAGAAATGAGTATCGGTTCTGGCGAAGCCAGTGTTGGTACCACTCTAGCATATTCAAAGAATGTCGAAGTATAACTATGACACTCTACGCCTACCATACGATGGCTTAAGAACTTATTCGCCATTTGTTCCTTTTCATATTCGGGACAGAATTTTCTTTCTACAAGATTCTTAAATTCTTCCCAGTCCATAGCATAAGCCATCCTTCTTCCTTTTGCTTGTAATACAGTGTTCCACCCATGGTTGTAAAAGTCCCGACTAGGCTCCGAGTACTCCCCGAGTACTCGCTACAAGGTAGGCTGCCGAGGCACGAGTACGGGTCTCCCAGGCCAATTACTCCCCGAGTAATCTCCGCCTAAGCCGAGTACTTCCCGAGTACTCCCGAATCCGACTAGGGAGCGCCTAGCGACTTTTGCAACCATGGTTCCACCATTCTAGCGCCCCTTCTTTGAACAAATTCGATGCATACATAACCTAATCTTCTTTGGCACACTTCCTTATTGCAATTACTGCTTCGGTTTTCTCTACCCAACGCAGTACTGCAGTTGCTCCTTCGTTACCTGCAAATTCAGCAGGTTTGCAAGCAAGAAATTCTTTGTAAGTGCAACCAGGCGTTGCAGCTTTCAATTTCTTAGAAAGTGGAGCCTGTCGTGGACTATTATCGTCATGATTGCCGCCTCCGTTCACACTATGACTAAAATTATCTTCCTGAGTACGTTTACTAGGAATGATTTGCTGCGGTTCAACAGGTTTCTGAGCAGCAGCCATGATTGCAGGAATAGCCTTAGCTATACCTTGAGTGATGATATTTTCAATATCTTGTCTAGTCATGTATTGGTTTTCCTGATTTTGCTTAGATTGATTTTCTTCATTAACTGGTTCATTACTAGCGTTTTCCATCTGATAATTAATATTGATATAAATTATTAGCATCCAATAATTGATAACAAAATAATTACACATAAGCACATGAAATCTTTACAACACACCTATATATAGTCAAAATTGTTGATTTTCTCGACTTCTATTTTGTTTTATAGATTATATAGGCATCCATACACACTGTTTATCTTACAATGTTTTATTTCCCATTTTACAGAGTTAGATTTTACTATCACTATTATGATACAGACACATTTCCCACCCTCCTATTCTTTAGTCAACTGGCAGTTTTAGTAGCGACGCTCTCTCTCGTCGTACTTCCAGGAGATTTGTTCCCCCATTTCCCGAATCCTATTCCCTGTACCTATCAGCTCTTCACCGAACTGACGAAGTTCGGCTAAGTTTTCGTTGCTCATTGGAGGATTGGGGATAGGTTCTGGATCAAACTGTGGGAGGAAGGAATAAGGACTGTTTATCATGTTTTGATATTGCCAGTCGTTCGTCCACCATTCTTCCATTTGGCCTAAGGGTCGAGTATGGATTAGTGGGTCTGGAATAGCTGGTTCCAGATTTACAGGAAGTTGGTTTCCGACCGGGTAAGGATATAGATTATTGTGGATAGGGCTGATGACATCACAATTTGCCAGTAGACGATCTATTTCGTCTTGAAACGTGATTTCTTCAGGTTGTCTAGAGCTCTCTCCAATTTCTATTCCTTTTTTGTTTTGAATCTTTCCTGACTTCTATCTCTGCTGGCTTAGAGCTCTCTCCTGTTTCGATTCCTTTTCCTTTGTCTATAGGGTTTTCTATTTTGGGGAGTTTCCTAGTGGCTGGCTTTCTCCTACGCACTTTCCTCCATCCTACATATCTTCTTCTCTTTTTAGGTTTTGCTTTTTCCAGCGGTGGAGCTTGGAATTCCAGAGGTTCCTCTATGTCAGCAATATAACCAGTAAAGTCGTGGGAGACTTCAATTGGTACTGGATATAGGTTGAGATTCTGAAATGCTTCCGATATCTCATTCATGCTGGATAGCATATATGCAAAATGCATAAAAATGCTAAGTTAAAACTTTGCAACAAAGTTTTACAAATAAACATTGCAGTTTTATTGCATACTAATTTGTACAAAAGACAACAGGAAAGAGAACACAGTAGGATTTATTTATTTACTGGATAGTAGTTTTCTACTAGACCAGGCTTAGTGATAGTTTAGAGGTTTGCATTTTCTGCTACGGTAGTTAGCATATAAAGATTTGCCCATTTTTCATCTAATTTGTCTTCCCAAGGTGGACTATTGCCTAATTCCTGGATTTCTGGATTAAACCTCACTTTCTTGACTTGGGGTTTCTGGCTTTTCCTAATGATCGAATTTCTTTTCTCTAGGGTGAGAGGATTCTCATATTGTGCTTTCCGAACAAAAATCCCTTCTTTCGGATCTACTGGGTATTTGGAGGAAGAGGTTCCTTTTTCTGTGGGTGCAATGTCTAACTTGTGGTAGATAGCAGAAAGCTTTTGTTTACCCATACTGTAACTTAACAATTAACCAGTTAATAAAACATATATTCACAGAATGGTAATTAGAATTTTTCAATAGGCTAAAATCAATAGCAAGCTTAAATCAGTGGCTCTGATACCACCTTTTTCCTGTCACGGCCCTCGGCCCCGGTTTGACCCGGTCCAGAGCCGCGAGGCAGGAAATCCCGTGGTATTGATTTAAATGACAGCGGAAGTCTTTTTAAACAGGATCTTTTTAATATTAAAACTGCTCGTTTATATAATATAGGGATGAATCCCATAATTTACAATAAGGTGATTTTCCGGGGAAATCTTTATTTCTCAAAACATGTTTCTTTATTTATTGACATTCAGCCACTTTTCTAAGCTTGTAGTGCTCCATGGCACTTTTCTTTGCTCACAACAGATCACCTGAAACATGTTTAAAAAAAAATTTTGTCAGTGGGGAAATACTGAGTGAATCATTCATTTTTACTAAAACGACTATTTTGTTATAATTTACAGTATTAAGAGAGATTACAATGTTTCTGATATCAAACCAACTACCCACAGTATTTGTCACTCGACTCGCTTCGGTGACTGTGGTCATATCCCCCATTGGCTGCCCCAGTGGTGACGGGTATCACTAATTAGGTTCGCCCACCTAAAGTGATAAAAACTATAGTACTGTGCACAATACCCCACATACCGGCTGTAATTTGGTGATTACATAAACTTAATCACTGTAATTATAACTCTGAAAATAATTTGGAGTATTGTAAAACAGTTTGATAAAAAGAGAATGACTCACATTGCAGATTTAACGAGCAGAGTATAAGCCTACTGATTAGCCTTTGATTTAACCTAATTTAAACAATAATGCACACACAAACGGGTTACTAACTAATACAGCAGTTACGACAATTCACGAGATTAAACCCTCACAACGATCAACAAAGTGCAATACTTAATAATTCAACGGATTCACAACGAATAACAGAGCATAGTCCGAATTCGAACAGCACTCAAATATTCAAGTCGAAATCACGACGAATAACAAAGTATAAGCTCAATTTGAGCAGCACTCAAACAATCGTTGAATAGTTATAATCGATCGGACGTTGAATCGTAATAGCGATCGAGTTATTACCCTGATTGCGGCAGCGATTCGTGAATCGTGTGTGTTAATTGTATTGTTTCTGCTATAACTCGATGTCCACAGTGAGTTTTTTCGTCATCCCAAAAACAGAATGCAAGTCCCAAGGTCGGCTATTTATACAAATTTTTGGGACATGCTTACGGACCGTAAGCCTTATCCCTTACGGTCCGTAAGGGAAGCAGTCTATTTATAGGGTAGCTAGGTTCGGGACTAGGCATGTTGAGTTGACAGATTTTTGAAATTAAATTTTGACAACGAATTATGTTGATAATCGTTGGCTAGGTTTTACCTCCCCTGAGTTTTAGGGGCCCTGATCCTGATTCCAATTGTTTTGAAAATTTTAGGGTTAGTGAAGAATTACTTGGGTTTCTCAATTAGGGTTTCCTTATTGGATAATTATCATACTAAGTATTAATTTTAGTGACAGTTGTTACAGCAGGGTCTGGGACCCGAAAGTTCACAACAATGGTCTCATACCACCCTTCCTCTGCTTCACCACAATCGACGATCTTCAGTTCACTATTGTCCGCAAATGAGTGCCAGAAACACACCTCTACGAAACCGCAAGCCCAATCTTAACAACAATGGGATAAAGTTTGTAATAAAACAGGTCAATAACAATTACTTTGGTCTCTTTTCTTGTAGACAAGCTTCGTTTTGCTGCCCGGTTTCCACCGCAACATCATACAAAGATACTGCAACTCCTTGTTGGTCAATGGAGTCAACGAAACTGCCTGGAGCCCCTGATACCACTCCTGCGATTCCAAAGTGGGAGTGGTCAACTTCTCCTTGGGAATGTCTACAAAAACACTCCGAATATACTGCTTACACGCAACCGCAGCCTCCTTCACATAAAAGAACTTAGATTTCCACTGGGTAAAACCCTTAGGAGGCTGTTCTAGAATTTTGAATGCGCCCATGTGGAGTTGAAAAGAATAAGAACTCAGTTGCGCTTGCAACTAGTAGAACCGACGGAAACGCTCAACCGCCAGCTCAAGATCCTAGGATTTAAATCAGTACTCGAAATGGTGAGCACGAACCATCCCCAATGGGCTGAGCTGGGAGATATGTATTCTATAATACTCCAGCAAGTCCGCCATAAACACCGTCAACGGCAATCGTAAATTGTCGTTACCGAAGAAATCGACAAAAAGGGTTACAAATCCGACAGGGGCATCGGCGGCCGTGTCGCCCCCTTCGGATAACGGGCTCCATACTCGTCCGGCATCCTGACGGTCAACATCAATTGCCGGAATGACCCAACAGACCACTTCAACACCGGCAAAGCACCACCGGCATCGACATTCTCAACATCTTCTTCCACCGGTGACGACGGTGGAGAAGATGGTATTGATGGTGAAGCCATCAACAGAAAATGTAGATATAAAGGGGAAAGAAGAAAAAGCAACTTCAACTCACAAGAAAACACAGACAACTCACCGGAGAAGATAAATGAGAAAAGGAAGTTCGATGGCAAAATTTTTGAAATTTGGACGAAGTGAAGGGAAACCCTAAAGGGTTATCCCTTTTTATACCCTTCGCATTTAATGCAAGGGAAACCACAGAAACTTGCGGTTTTTGCGCCAATGAACAACCGCCAGCTGGCAAGCGACGGTTCTTTGACGGTTACCACGCGCGTGTCACAACGCATGCGCCTGCCAATATACGACTGTTAAGCTCCTGCTACAGTGCAATTAATGCCTCAAGCAGTGCAGCAGTCGCCGCCACATCACCTTTTCGCCAGCAAGATCCCACCAACTTCCACCTACGGTTCACACGGTTGCATTACACAACAAGTAACTAAACCCCTTTTCAACGTTCGTTTGCAGTTCATGCGGAAAAGTAAAACGCGACCGCATGTGACTATGGAAAAGGTGGCTATGGGAAATGCAAATTGCGTCCACATGTGACTATGGAAAAGGTGGCTATTGGAAATGCAAACCGCAACCGCATGTGATGATGGAAACGGTGGCTATGGGAAAAATACACCAAAACCCACTGCGTGCGCGGTTCACACACAAAGTTTCACTTTGACCACACGAAAAATGGTGGACCACAACACAACAACAAAACCACCTGCGTTGGCTGATGCATCGCAGTTTTATACAGTAAGAAGAACTCGTTTCAGTGTTCTTTACTTTTAAATAAATCCCATTTATTCAAAGAAAGAACACATGGACAAACGACTAGTTCATAAACATCAAACAGCTGAAACCGAGACTCCGTAGCTATTGATGCAGACTCTTGATAATCATTGTGAACTTGAGAACAAGAAGTTCAACAATGGAGGAAACTAGTCTGTTTATGATCTTGTTTATCTACCCATTGTTTCCAAAAAAGTGTGTTGCTTTTTTTGCGTAAGCACGACTGATGTTAAACGACTTGTACTATCAGAAGGAATCTCAAATCAAGCGCCTAAACTAGGATATCAACATCAAAACAGATGACCAATTGACGAACATGAACCACCAAACAAAAGGGGATCATCATTTCATGTCCAATTGATGAGCATAAAGCAACAACAAGGTGGCAATTAAATTTGAACCGTGATCATCCACTTCACACACCTTTTATCAGTATGATAGCATTCGTATAGCACACTCAAAGGTTGGTTCGAAGTTTCCGCAACGTTAATATGAGATGCTTCAGCGTCAGCCTGAACTTACTCATCGGTTCTACACCGCTTCTAGTACCATCATTTGAGTTGATGACGACTCTACTCAATCCGTATCGGATATAACGATCAACCGACCAATTAATAAACATGAAACAGGAGCAAAAGGCCTCGGCCTAGTATCTTCTCCCAACTGATTTCAAGGACACCCATTCGACCATTAGTCCAGCATTCCACCCACTTGTAACTTGCGCGTGGAAGCAACACTAAACAGGGGGACTGTTCACAGTTTACCGCATGTAGCGATGCGGTGCAAAACCGCATCCTATTGTTATACAAGTGGAACTGTCACTTTGACTTCCATGACCAACCAGCAAGTGGTATTCCCGGGAACAGCGGCCAGCTGACCGCCTAATGCGCAGCTGCCCAGCCCACATGCATGAAAATATGTAGACAGACTTACAACCCCGGCAGGCCACGTGGCGGGTGTTCCTTGGTGCAACCGATACAGAAGGACACATTGCAACACCTCCGCGTGCGCCCAACACTCCCGTGACCTACGCTCCTGTCACGTCTACAAAAAGCTGCAAGTTGTCAGTCGGGCCCTAGGCCCATGAAACGGCCCATTGGCCATTCTCCTTCACCCTTCGGCTATAAAGACCCATCCCGAACCAGGTTTGAGGCAATGCTAATCTGCTATCTCACAATTACTACTTAAATACTTATCTTGCTTCCAAAGCAAATACTTATTCTCATGTCGGAGGGTGGTAACAAGGAGCAACGCCCGCCTCATTCTCCTTATTGCGAGTCACGGTGTATTTCATTGTGCAGGAAATGAATTAGAGGACGACCCAGCCATCGATTGAGGAAAGGAGGGATTAACCCTACTTAATGAGACTCGACCCGTGGACTAACTCTCGGTTAACCACTGTTTCTTCAGTTTCCTTAACCATTTTTGCCCCTATGTGTTTGTATGAATAGGTATTGGATGTATTGATTTAACAAAACGGCTCTCTATTCTTCTAAATCTCAAGAAGTTCTGGAATGTTTTTTTCATTTAACGAAATCCTAACTAGTAGAATTCCCTCACGCGTTGCGGCGGAAATTCGGTTGGTATCGGTTCGATTCATTACAATATTGGTACCGAAAAGATAAAACCCAAAAAACAATCACGACTTGCCCAAAAGGATATCGACACGTGTTTTACATCGATGGAAAACCATAAAAGTGAATATCTTGCTCGGTTGGAATCAATGTGGTACCGATATTACTGGAGTGATATAGTTCGATTTGTCACGTACTTGTACAGTGTCGACACTCGCTATAACTTACAATATAAAAAAGATACTCTATATCGCTATGAAAGTTTTTACACGATATCTGTAGATTCAATATACCAAACGTCTTGAAACACCAAATGTCTCTAAGTATCATATGTTTTCAAATACCAAATAACTCAAAACATCACATGTTTTCAAATATCATATCGCTCAAAAGGACACATGTTTTTCAAAATACCAGATGTCTCAAAATGACACATGTTTTTAAATACCAAATGTTTTAGTATCACACATGTTTTCAATACCAAATGCCTACCAAATGTGTCAAAATGACACGTGTTTTCAATACCAAATGTCTCAAAATAATACGCGTTTCAATAACAAATATCTCAAAATGACATGTATTTCCAATACCAAATGGCTCAAAATGACATGTGTTTTCAAATACCAAATGTCTCAAAGTGACATGTGTTTTCAATGCCAAATGTCTAAAAATGTCACATCTTTTCAAAATACCAATTTCCTGCGAATTCCAAGAGTCTTAAATATAACTTTGTGTCATAAAGGTCAATCACGTATTTAAGGTGTCTAGTTACCATGAGCTCTAAAGATCAAGACTCGACTTAATGTCAATATGGTATTGTCATAAAAGATCAATATCGCTGCCCACAAATGATCTACCGCTTAGCATTTAAATAACCAAGGACAATATCACTAGATCGACCTCCGATCACGCTTAAACTGACTAACCAAGGGTGGTGGTGTCGGTCCAAATAGTACTATTCATATTTCTCATGTCTTCCCAAAGTTAACGATTATAGATATGCTTGGGACTTAGGCACGATAATTCATATCTATTCATGCACTCCTAGACCAAAGTTGACGTCATCCCAAACTACCGTGTCTCACATATACTTTCCGGTTCCAAATGATTTCTACAACATGTCCCCCCCCCCCCCCCCGAGTATTTAAAAGAAAAAACATATAAAATAGGGGTCGCGAAATTCATCCACCTGGTCAGCACAACAAAATACTCCAGATAACAACTAAAGATAAGAAAATCCCATGATTGCGTGTGAAGACCTATACATGCCCTAAATCATAATAAGACACCTTAAGGCCCATATAATGTCTTTGACATACACATCAGACAGGATTCACCCAATACAACTCGATGTGTTAATATGACTCATGTTTCAAACATTTCACCCGACTTATTTGACCTGACAACCATTGGTGATGTGCCATTTGATGATACCCCTTTCCAAGGATTCCGTCAATGGAATTTATCAAGAAACAAGAATGTGACAACCATGGACGAAGAAGAGGTACAAGAGATGTATAACAGGAAGGTGAGCTATTGTTAATTGATGATGAGCCAGTCTCATATGAAGAGGCTGCAACAGAAAAAACATGTTGTAAGGCAATGAGTGAAGAGCTTGATTCAATCAAGGAAATAACACATGGTTTTTAACCAAGTTACCATCAAAACACAAAGCAGATGGAAACGTGATTAAGCACAAGGCATGCCTCGTAGCTAAAGGCTATGCTCAGAAGAGGGGAATTGATTTCAAAGATACATTTGCATGAGTGGCAGGAATCGAAACAATTCGACTAATTTTAGCATTGGAAACAAAGGAGGGGTGGTTTGTGCATCATTTGGATGTAAAATCCGCCTTCCTAAACGGTGAATTGAAGGATGGTGTATATGTCAAGAAGCCATTGGATTTCCTAATCAAAGGAAAAAAGAAGAGTATGTTTACTAGTTAAACAAAGCTTTGTATGGTTTGAGGCAGGCTCCACGAGCATGGAACATACAATTGGACAGTTCACTCAAGAACTTGGATTCACTAGATGTGCACATGAATAAGCCATGTATAAGGTACATAAACATAACTTAATTCTTATGGTTGGTGTTCACTTAAAGCTTTGTTGACCGGAGTAGTTTACCTGAAGAACTCTCAAATGAAAATTTTGCTCTTATGGGAAAACCTGTAGAGGAACCTATGAATTTCTATTTCATGGCACTTGAATCTTTTGAAAAGGAAAATGAGCTTGAAAAAGAAATGACTAAGATCAAAAGTCATAACTAAGATCAAAAGTCCCAAATCTCTAAACTATGAATCCTAGAAATCTAAGAAATTAAATTCAGATTTTGAATGCCCTTTATTACAAAATTGATAGAGGAGCTTTCTAGATCTCAAAGAAATAATGAATTAAGACGCAAGAACTATCTGAATTGATGAGGAATTTAGAGAGAAATCGCAAATAGAAGTTCCAAGCCCTAGTTCTTCTTTTTCTTTGAATTCCTGAGTTGCATAGGTTGTTTGAATGAATTGAGAGTGAGGGTTTGTGTTTTAGGAGTTGAGGTGTCATTTGGGATGAATGAATAGGGGGTGTCGAATTTTGATAAAAAGATAGGAGCATATTGTAGTTTTAATGAAGATTTGACTAAGGTTAAAATTAGGTACATTAGTGCTGAATTTAGACGTGTTATGAGTAGGTTATAGTATCTAACTTGGTATACAAATCATTGCCCAAAACAGTGAAATTTATTACTTAGAAAAAGAGTTATTAAAAGTTTGGAAAGGATGCATAAGTTGTTACTGTTCTACGACAATGATGATGATGGAAGTGGGTTTCGGGTTGTTTATGTTTAAAAAGAAAGCGGACTGGATATTATCACCAAATAGGCTTGTGGCTCAATGGTGTGCGTGTTGTGCGTTGTGTTCCGCGTCCGGGCGGAGACTCGTGTTCAAATCCCATCTCACGCTCGCAGCCCTTTTTAATGTTTTTCTTCTACATGAGTTTCAAAGAATTGCACAATAGGTCCCTCCACTATAATAACTCCCCTAATTATCACATTTAACTTACTTAGTTAAAACTTAAATAGGAGTTAACTGAACTAAGCGTCTTTTGATTATAACATTATTAATATTTAAATCATTATATTATAACATAACATAATAAATAATAAAAAATAAATAAAATAAAAAATAAAAGAAAACTCCACTTTCATTTATCATGCGTATAATCTGGTTACATATGGGTCGGGTTCTAAGGATCCATTTTTATCGGATGTTACAAGTAATCTTGACAAGGCTATTGAACTAAAATTAAAGGCTTGAAATTTTAGCAGGGGTAACATAGAGACCAATGTAAAATGTATTCATGACCATCCACGGCTCCATACCATGATAATGGCAATTCCTTTGAAGCTCCTTAAATATACCCTAGGCATATGAGAAAGTTTCATCTTCTTCTTGCTCAAAACCGTATATCTTGCTACGTAGGCGATTTGTTTTAGAGGGACATAACAACTTTCATAGAAAATTTCCAGTCATTTATGTCCAAGTGGTGACTGAGCCAAGGGCTAAAGAGTCAAGCCATGAACGAGATTTTGCTACCAGTGAGAATGAAAAAGGCGGAATCTCACTGCATCATCTGAAACCTTTTCAAGTTTGAAGTTTCACAGAGTTCAAGTATTTTATTGATGTGATCGTTCGGGTCTGCATCTGCAAGTCCATGATATTGACACAAGAGCTAAATCACCGTATGATTTGAGTAGGAATCGTGAAGTTGTTCGCTCCAACTCTCGATCTAGTGATGTTGCTCCTAATCGCATCTGCAGAGGGACGTACATGATCCGAGATAGTTCGTTTTGCCGCCATTCCTAAGTGAAGTCTAGTGCACCTACATATACGAGGGCACACAGAAGAAAGCGGAAAACAAATAGAAAAAGAAAAACCAAAACTAAGACTAACTAAACCTAACTAAGCGGTTAAACTATTACTAATAAGATAGAAATAAAATAGTGATGTGTCCCCGGCAATGGTGCCAAAAACTTGAATTTCTTAGATAGTAATGATAAAATTGACACAGAAGTCAAACAAGTTTTAAGGATAAAAACACTAATACTAACTACACATGTTCTAGTTAAATTCTAATCGATATAGACCCAACAACATCAGATATCGAAAGCGGTATCGGTATTCATGTACACTTTGAGCGTATCACAACTTTATTTCTTTGGGGTTTTCTATCTATGTAAAACATGTGTTGATATACTTTTTAGCCTTTCATGACCTTATTTTTTCTTTCTCAAGTGTTATATGTGTTATTAATTCTAATACTTCTCTAATTAAGCTTTTATTTATTTTGTAATATAGATTTTCCTCATCCCATCATGCTTGTGGAACTTAGTAGTTTTTTATATGAAACAACTTTATAATAAAAAAATTTAAGTAAAATAATTGAATATATGATTTTTGACATAGGTTTGGCACTGATGGGCTTTTTAGGTCTATCTACAACTTTAATATTGGATTGGGCCCTTTCAAGCCATCCATAATTGAACTTTGTTTCTTTACTTATTTAGTTTCTTTATTTTACTTATTAAATAAATATTTGCACAAATTTAATAAGATTAGACGTCAACAATGGGTGCACTTACTCTAGCATATTGTAGAGAGTGATAGTGTCGTATCGTGTTTTATAAATTTAAAACTTGATAAAAGAGTAAAAAGGGTACTTAAAATATAGTAAAAATTTAGTTTTTTATATGAAACAACTTTATAATAAAAAAATTTAAGTAAAATAATTGAATATATGATTTTTGACATAGGTTTGGCACTGATGGGCTTTTTAGGTCTATCTACAACTTTAATATTGGATTGGGCCCTTTCAAGCCATCCATAATTGAACTTTGTTTCTATACTTATTTAGTTTCTTTATTTTACTTATTAAATAAATATTTGCTCAAATTTAATAAGATTAGACGTCAACAATGGGTGCACTTACTCTAGCATATCGTAGAGAATGATAGTGTCGTATCGTGTTTTATAAATTTAAAACTTGATAAAAGAGTAAAAAGGGTACTTAAAATATAGTAAAAATTCGTACACGCTCGCAAACACGTCATTGTTCCTGATCGCATCTGGAAAGGGACGTACCTGATCGGAGATAGTTCGTTTTGCGGCCATTCCTAAGTGAAGTATAGCGCTCTTACATGTGCTAGGGCACACAGAAGAAAGCAGAAAACAAACAAACAAAGAAAAACGAAAACTAAGACTAACTAAAACCTAACTAAGCGGTTAAACTATTGCTAATAGGATAGATATAAAATAGTGATGTGTCCCAGACAACGGCGCCAAAAACTTGACTTTCTTAGATAGTAACGGTAAAATTGACATAGAACACAACTGAGTTTTAAGGATAAAAACTCTAATAGTAACTACACATGTTCTAGTCAAGTTTTAATCGATATAGACCCAACCACATCAATCGGAAGTGGTATCGGTATTCATGTACACTTTGAGCATATCTCCACTTTATTTCTTTGGGGTTTTCTATATATGTAAAACATGTTTTGATATACTTTTTAGCATTTCATGACCATATCTTTTTTCATTCCCAAGCGTTATATGTGTTATTAATTCTAATATTGATCTAATTAAGCTTTTATTTATTTTGTAGTATAGTTTTTCCTCATCCCATCACGCTTGTCGAACTTAGTAGCTTTTATATGAAACAACTTTATAATAAAAAAATTAAGTTAAATAATTGAATATATGATTTTGACATAGGTTTGGTTATGATGGGCTTTTTAGGTCTATCTACGACTTTAATTTTGGATCGGGCCCTTTTAAGCCATCCATAATTGAACTTTAGAGTGTTTATTCAGTGGTTCACAAATAATCAATAATTACAAATGAGTTATCCTCTAATGTTATATTTCAACATGACACTTCATGTTGGAGAGTTTGTTTGTGTGTGAGAAAGAGAGAGACACAAAGAAAAATTTAGATAATATAAAAAATTACAAAGGCCATAGGTAAAATGTTCCTAAGTAGGCACGCTTTTCCCTCTTTAAACATTATAGGCAGCGCCTTGTACCACAATAACAAAGGCCACGTGTACAATGTATGATTCTCATATCACAACTATGACAAATTATTTCACACTCGGGATCGTATTGACACTTAGGAACACTTGGAAGATTCATGGAATCTTTCACCTTGTGAGACAGCTTTGAAGTACCAGAAAAACCTGTTAATCATCATAGACATCAAAATTATATCAATAAATCTGTAAAAGCTCAACTTCTTTTGGTGTTAAATTTTTTCCATACCACCTTTGAATTAAAACTAGAGTCGTTTTTATTACTTTTTGTTTAAGAATAGTGAATGACTACAAACCTGACACTGATACAAGGAATAAGAAGAATATCATGATGAGAACCTTCGCCATTAATTTAAACTATGTTCAAATTGTTTCTTCTCCAAGTACTATCTTCTACCCAACTAGGATGGTCCTTTAAATACTAAAGGGGTGAAAAGAAGGGTAAATATGTTAATTGCACTAATCATATCATATTATTATATAATTAGTGTTTTGTAACAAAATCATGTCCTATTGCTAATAAATGGTTTGTAACAATAGTGACTCCAGCTTGTCATGATTTAATGTCTTATTATTTCAATGTTTTAAATATGCTAATTGCACTAATCATATCATATTATTATTACAGGATTAGTGTTTTGTAACAAAATCATATCATGTTGCAAATAAATGGTTTGTAACAATAGTGGCTCGAGCTTGTAATGATTTAAGGTATCACTATATCAATGTTTTAACTTCTAGTAGATAATTGTTACACAATTATGTTTAAATTTTAATTTGTCAATATATAAATTTTATTGAAAATAAAGTTACATTAAAAATATCGTATTTTTTCCTAACCGACCCGATACTGTCCGACAACATCGGTAACAATACTTGTATTTATTTTTTTCATTTTCACTTTCGATACGAGTCAATTTGTATATATTTTGCTATTTTTGCACTACCAATACTGTACCTCCATTGCTACGATGCTCAGTTTGCTTTTAATTCATTTTTGATATTCGTATATTTGTACATGTATCAAGTAATTTTTCTTGTTAAACAATCTGATATAAGTTTTGAAGTAAATTTAAAGTTGTGTCCTTTAAGTTTTAAATATATAGAAAGTTGTGCGTGTCCTTTGGCTTCACTATTACCACATGATAACCTTCATCTGAGAATCTTGCATATTTTTTAATCTTTCAACTGGCTTCACTATTACCACATGATAACCTTCATTTGAGAATCTTGCATATTTTTTAATCTTTCAACTGATTGTAGTTGTCTTATTAGCAAATTGGATTTAAATAATCTCAACTTTCTCAATTTAGCCGATAACAATCCTAACTCAGTTATTTGTCGATAATAATCCAAAATGGTCCACTTTTGGCCGATAATAGTCCGCCGTTAAAAATAGCTTAACAAAGTTAAATTTTTTTTCCCGAATTGCAAACCGATGTTTTAGGGATTTTGATTAGAATGAGGATACGAGTCGATTTATGTAAAACTTATCTCGAAACGGTGCTCCATATGAGTTGATTTTTGTTAATTGGAAGTTTAAACACCCGAATTGAAGCAGCGTTTTCATCATTTTGGCAATATTTTAAGGTAAATTTTACATCAATCAACTCGTATTCCCGTTCTAATCAAAAGCCCTAAAACATTAGGCTATTTTTTATGCAGACTCTTTTCGGCCAAAAGTGGGGATTATTATCGGCAAATAACTGAGTTGAGATTATTATTGGCCAAATTGAGAAATTTGGGATTATTTAAATCCAATTTGCTTATCTTATTTTGTTAAAAATGACCAAATTACCTTGAACTCTCTTTTTTGGTTAATAATAATAAAACTTAAAATATACTAAAAAAGAGTTGGATCACCAAACAATCATAAATCACCTATAACATATTGATTAGTAGGAGAAGTTAAGATCTTAAATATGAGAACCTACTCATGGAAAATCACCAAACTATCATAAATCACCTACAACATTTTGATCCCACTGGCTTAGAGGAAATGAACATATTGCATCAGTTAGCCCTATGATGTGCGTAAAGTGTGCTATATTTTTTGATGTATATTTTAAGCCCTTTTACACTTTTTAGCCAAGTTTTAAATTTATAAAACACGATATTTACTAATACTAAACACACATATGGGCAAGTGCACCCATCGTGAGCGTAGTATAGTGTTGGTAAGATACCGAGGTCATCCAAGGACACAAGAGCTTTTAGTATCGGTTTATCCCCAACGTCTAATCAAATCAAAAGTTAGAAAAAGGTTTTTAAACTAGAAAAATAAAACTAACTAAAATGCTGAAAAATAAAATAAAAATAAAAAACAGATAGACAAGATGAATCACTTGGATCCGACTCGTGTGTAGTGTAACCTTTGATTATTTCCGTACTTTTGCACTTTTTAAGAGATTATCTTAGTTATTGTAGTAGGCCCCTCTTTTGAAGGTGACGTTACCCTCAACCCAGTAGTTTGAGTCAGCAAGGATACAATCCTAAAGGGTCGGATTATTGAAAGATAATTTGTGACAACCCGAATTCTTGAGGTTAGTATTATCCTATTTCCCGAACTCCTTTGTCGTATTTACATATCCTTGGAATCTTGTAAGATCATTGTGCTGGTGGGAATATGTTGCAAACTTGTTAATGAGTAACGTATTGAAATACTCGATTTATACTAAGACATCTTTCAACCAAAGATCCTTCGACCGAAAGGTCCAACCTTCGAAGGATCACGAAACCGAAAGATCCAACCTTCGAAGGATCACGAAACATAAGACATAACTTTCGACCGAAGACCCTATCTTTCGACCAAGGATAGGATCCTTCGACTGGGATCCGGGTCTTACGGCCCAGTCCTTCGGCCCACGAGTTTAAGGTTATATTTAGAACATACGTGTGTGATACGAACAGTTACAAACCCTAGACCCTCTCATTGTGTGACGGCAGAAGAACAAGTTTTCTCTTTAGAAGCATCAAACTGTTGATCCTGTCTTTCGGTTAGTAAGATTCTTGTTCGTTTAGTGAATTAGAAACGCTTATGATTGCTTGTTTGATTTAACATAGTAACAACCTCGTTCATGGATTGAATACGTATGCGATTAGGTCACGACCGATTATGCATGTGATATCATATTTGATTTGCAATTTCGATTATCGTTTATCGTAACAGTGATGGTGAACCCACATGTCTTGTGCCGATAACTATTAGTGAATAATTCTGATATGATGAACGTTGTGTGAGAATTAGATCGTTAGACATTATGTGTTAAATCATAGTGACTAGTTAGCATGGATATTGGTTTTGATAAAATTGTTGTTAGACGGCACAATCTAAACTGCTGGGTCAAACTGATTAGATCTTGATACATGTTTACTGTACTGCTTGATGACCATTAGGGTTCCGTTTCGTAACTGATGGATCGAATAATAATTGCTGAATTGTAACCGAATGATAGCAGTTAAGTCGTATGTTAGGATTCTGGGAACCGAAAGATAACTGTGGTAGCCGAAGGATAACTGGCATAGTCGAAAGATGGTATTTGGTTCGAAACATGATATTTGGTTCGAAACATGACATTTGGTTCGAAACATAGCATTTGGTTCGAAACATAACTGTTAGATCGAAAGATAAGTATGTCGAAAGATAGGTAATAGGTCGAAGGATGACTGTGAATCGAAATATAACTGTGTGTCGAAACATAATCGTTAACCGATTGATAACTAATGTGTCGAAGGATAAATACGAAACGAAAGATAGTGTCGAAACATAACTGAGGTGTCGAATGAAAGGGTGAACCGAAAGATATTGAGGTGTTAACATTGTATTCGTGTACACTAGTTGATGATTAAATGTGAAATGATACGTGTTGTGCTGATATGCAAACTGACTGTTATTTGTAACTATCATAGGGCTTGGTAAATCACTGTTGTTAAACGAGTAAATAATTCTACCGAGCAAACCAAGGTGAGTTCACTACATTCGAGCATGCGTCCCAGTGGTTGGGGACAGTCAGTGGGTATCCCATGGGGGGAATGAGTCTTTGGGTAAAAACGAGTATATTGGTTAATATTCTCACCTATCATCTTTTGTAAGTCCCTCATCGGGTATTAGTTAGTAGCGCTACTTAGGTTTGGCACCCTCACCCCGTGCCTGTAGAGGACGGAGGTGAACTAATGACCCAGTCTGGCCCAGTACTAGATAGGAGTACGTGGGAAGGGCAGTCGTGTATTTCAGGAGCCGTCATTGTTCGGAATTGAGATATTAACAATATTACTTGCATTGGTTATTGAACTGTTTTACATACAACGGGTAACAAACGTTTTCTAAAACTGTGAACTCGCCAGCTTTGTCTGATACACGTGTTACATGCTCGCAGGTCCTTAGGTACTTGGAACGCAGGAACTTGCTGGCTGGAGGGCGCGAGTGGTCATGGTTGCATTGTTGAGTTATTTAACAAACATTTATTTACTTTGGTTGTGTGAAACATATACTTTGTGATACGTTAATGCTTCCGCTGAACTTATGGTTTTTGAACAACTTATGTTGAGATTTCAGTATTATTAAATGATGGAACTTTATTTCAAACTTGTGATTCAATGTAATTGGTGGCTCATTGCTAGTCGTCACATGCCTAACAGGGACACTCCCTAGGTGGTAATTTGGGGGTGTGACAGTTTGGTATCAGAGTCACTGGTTATAGTGAATTGGTTTTAAAAATGTTTTATAAAACCAGACTATAACTGAACTGATACGACATACTGATACGACATGAACCATGACACTCAGCTCCAGGCAGCAAGGTTCGTCTCTTGTTTACTATTGCATAGCATAGTTAGTACATACTCATGATTAGTATCACACTCGAACGCACACATGATATTACAATACGAATTACTATGCTATCTGTCTATACTACGTGTTTTTAAGAGTAGAACTCTTCTTGGGTTTACATGCTCTATGTTGTGATATCGACGGTCGTACTGTATGAATTTGGGGAAACCTTTTTAACATGAGTAGGGAGGAACTGAGATAAGCATGCAAATCAGGTTATTATTATGGGTGCACACATAATAACAACGTGAGGTGTATGTGAGTCCCAGTAAATCTCGACTAGTGTGAAAAAGGAATCCCGCGTTGTTAGTCAATGTTGTATTAGAACCTCGAAAACTGTGAATACTATAGCAATACTTGACATCCGCTTGAAATGGTCTGTTAATTTGTTACTTCTTCCCATACTTATAGAATCATGAACGGACGTGGTGGAGGTCGTCGTGGTGGACGTGGTGGACGTGGTGGAGGCCGCGGTGGTGGACGTGGCGAGATCCATATGACCCAAGCTGAGCTAGAGGAATTACTCAACGCCCAGGTGGCTGCAGCCTTGGCAGCTTATCAGGCTGGTATGACATGTACCAGACATTCCTTCCTTTGAATCGTGAACTTGAGTCTTACTTGTTGGTTTATTTTCTCTCGTTAATAGGTCAGCCGGCGCCACAAAACCAGCCTCACCCACCGGTCTGCACTTTTAAAACTTTCATGGATTGCAAGCCACAGACCTTCAGTGGCACTGAAGGGGCGGTAGGACTCATACGCTGGTTTGAAAAGGCGGAGTCAGTGTTTGCGATATGTAACTGCCCGGCTGGGGATAGAGTAAAGTTTGCAGCAGGCACACTTGAGGATGGTGCCTTGACCTGGTGGAATGCTCAGGTCCAACTGCTAGGTATTGAGGCGGCGAACGCCACTACGTGGGATGATTTTAAAGAACTGATGAGAGAGGAATACTGTCCTCGAGACGAAATACAGAAGTTAGAGAATGAATACTATGATCTGAAAATGGTGGGGTCTGAGATTGAAGCGTATGTGAAGCGGTCGTATGAGTTAGCTGATTTGTGTCCGACTTTGTCCCGACCCATGTCCCGAAGAATCGAGTTGTTTATTAAGGGGTTACCTCCACGGGTGAAGGGTTTAGTTATAGCGGCGAACCTCAATAACCTAACTCAGATTGTTAGATTGGCACATAAGATCGTTGACCAGGAGGTGGAGAGCGACTCATTGCCACCTCGTATTTCTAGCACTACCACAGCTGCCACTACTTCCACTGCATCTGCTGCTGATAGCAAACGTAAGTGGAACGATACGGACAAGGGGTCCAACTCTGCACAGCCTCAGAAGAAGATGGATACTGGCAGCACCCGCAGTTTCAGTCAGACAGCATCAGTGAATCAGAACTCGAGTAACAAATCAGGGCAGGGATCATATGCGGGGAAGCTACCCTTGTGCAGCAAGTGTAACTATCATCATAAGGGACAGTGTGCTCGGGTTTGTCATCGATGTAATCGACCAGGGCATATGGCCAGGGATTGTAGGACCACACTTCCAGCTCAGCAGCAGCCAGCGCAGCAGACGGGTAGGCAACAGCCTCAGCAAACTCAGGGTACTCAGAGAGGGTGTTATCAGTGTGGGGCCGAGGGGCACTTCAAGCGAGACTGCCCTCAGCTGAGGCAGAACACAGGGGGTGGTAACGGGAACAATAATGCGGGGAATAACGGGGGTAATGTTGCGCGTGGGCGCGGGTTTGTGCTGGGAGCTGGGGAAGCGCGGAACGACGGCAACGTGGTTACTGGTACGTTTTCAGTGAACGGTGTTATTGCTTCTATTTTATTTGATTCTGGTGCCGACTGGAGTTACGTGTCTTTAGAGTTTAGTTCCCAGTTAGGGTTAAGTCCTACACTTCTCGTAATGAAACACATAGTAGAAATCGCAAATGGTAAAACAATCGAAGCTACACATGTTCTATTTGGGTGTAAAATCGATCTTCTGGGTCAAGTATTCGACATTGACTTAATACCTATTACTCTTGGAAGCTTCGACGTGATCGTTGGAATGGACTGGTTGTCCAAGTATCAAGCGGAGATTCTCTGTAAGGAGAAGATCATACGTGTTCCCCTTCCTGGTGGGGAATTTTTATCAGTGCAGGGTCATCGCAGTGGGACCCCAGTTAGTATTGTTTCGGCAATGAAGGCTCAGAAGTATTTGCGTAAGGGCTATCCTGCTATTTTAGCTCTTGTCACTGATTCACCGTCTGACGAAAGGAAGATTGAGGATCTTCCAATTGTTCGTGAATATCCTGACGTATTTCCTGAGGAACTCCCTGGTTTACCTCCACATCGTCATGTGGAATTCCAGATCGACCTCGCCCCAGCGGCAGCCCCGGTTGCTCGTGCTCCTTATCGTCTTGCACCAGGAGAACTGCAGGAACTATCAAACCAACTCCAAGAGCTGTTGGATAGGGGTTTCATCCGACCTAGCTCCTCCCCTGGGGAGCCCCAGTCTTATTTGTGAAGAAGAAGGATGGGTCCTTACGAATGTGTATAGATTATCGCGAGCTCAACAAGATGACAATCAAAAACCGTTACCCTTTGCCTCGTATTGACGACCTGTTTGACCAGTTACAAGGGTCGAGCTTTTACTCTAAGATCGACTTAAGGTCTGGTTATCATCAAGTGCGAGTCAGAGAGGAAGACGTCCCCAAAACCGCGTTTCGGACGCGATACGGTCACTATGAGTTCTTGGTTATGCCATTCGGGTTAACCAACGCACCAGCGGTCTTCATGGACCTCATGAACCGCGTGTGCAAGCCCTACCTTGATGACTTCGTGATCGTTTTTATTGAAGACATTCTAATTTACTCCAAGAACAAGGAGGATCATGAACGGCATCTACGCCTTATCCTAGAACTCCTGAGGAGGGAGCAGTTGTACGCAAAATTTTCTAAATGCGATTTTTGGATACGGGAGGTACATTTTCTGGGGCATATAGTTAATGAGATGGGCATACATGTGGATCCTGCCAAGATTGACGCCATTAGAAATTGGGCGGCACCGAGGAACCCTTCGGAGGTGCGACAATTTCTCGGTCTAGCAGGGTATTATCGTCGTTTCATACAGAACTTCTCAAGGATTGCACAGCCACTCACCTCGTTAACACAGAAGAAAGTAGTTTACTCTTGGGGGACGAAGCAGGAGGATGCTTTCCAGCTTTTGAAACAAAGGTTATGCAGCGCACCAATCTTATCTCTACCAGATGGCACTGAGGATTTTGTAGTTTATTGTGATGCTTCGATTCAGGGCCTCGGTTGCGTGTTGATGCAACGCAAGAAGGTGATAGCTTACGCTTCTCGACAATTGAAAGTTCACGAGAAGAACTATACGACACACGACTTGGAGTTAGGAGCAGTGGTGTTTGCGCTGAAGATTTGGAGACACTACTTATACGGTACGAAATGCACCATCTACACCGACCACAAGAGCCTTCAGCACATCTTTGACCAAAAAGAATTGAATATGCGACAGCGTCGTTGGGTAGAGTTGTTCAACGATTACGAGTGTGCCATCAAATACCACCCAGGTAAAGCTAACGTAGTAGCTGATGCACTCAGCCGCAAAGAGACAAAGCCTAAACGTGTTCGCGCATTACAACTCACTATTCATTCCAACCTTCCTGATAAGATTCGTACGGCTCAGACTGAGGCATTGAAGGAAGAAAACATCGAAGCTGAGGGTTTACGCGGTATGGAAAAGCAGCTTGAGCAGAGATCTGATGGTATCTACTACATCATGGAAAGAGTATGGGTTCCTCTGCTTGGTGATCTTAGAGAACTTGTGATGGATGAAGCACACAAGTCACGATATTCTATTCACCCGGGATCGGACAAGATGTATCACGATCTTAAGGTTATGTATTGGTGGCCGAATATGAAAGCCCTCATCGCCACATACGTGAGTAAATGCTTAACTTGTGCTAGAGTTAAAGCGGAACATCAGAAGCCTTCGGGTCTACTGCAGCAGCCAGAAATACCCAAATGGAAGTGGGAACAGATCGCTATGGATTTCGTTACTGGATTACCGAGGACTCAGGCTGGAAACGATACTGTATGGGTGATTGTTGATCGACTCACGAAATCGGCACATTTTCTAGCAATCAAGGAAACAGATAAGTTTTCGCAGCTTGCAGCAGTGTATCTTAAGGAGGTAGTTGCTAGACACGGAGTGCCAACTTTTATCATCTCAGATCGAGACCCGCGTTTTACTTCTGAATTATGGCAGTCTATGCACAAATTGTTCGGTTCAAAACTTGATATGAGCACCGCTTACCACCCACAGACGGATGGTCAGAGTGAGCGCACTATTCAGACGCTTGAAGACATGCTGCGGGCATGTGTGATCGATTTTGGGAAGGGATGGGAAAGACACTTGCCGTTAATAGAGTTCTCCTACAACAACAGCTACCACACAAGTATTCAGGCAGCTCCGTTCGAGGCATTGTACGGGCGGAAATGTCGTTCTCCTCTTTGTTGGGCTGAAGTAGGTGACAGCCAACTCACAGGTCCTGAACTCATTCTTGAAACTTCACAAAATATAGCTCGGATCAGGGATCGTATGGCGGCAGCGCGCGATCGTCAGAAAAGTTATGCTAACAAGCGTAGGAAGCCTTTGGAGTTCGAAGTTAATGATCGGGTCATGTTGAAAGTTTCACCGTGGAAGGGTGTTGTACGCTTTGGGAAGCGTGGCAAGCTCAATCCCCGTTACGTTGGGCCATTCAAAATTCTAGAGCAGATCGGTAAAGTCGCTTACAGACTCGAGTTACCTGCGGAATTAGCTAATGTCCACGATGTGTTTCATGTTTCTCAACTAAAGAAGTGTCTGGTTGATGAGACACTAGTTGTGCCATTTCAAGAGCTCAAGTTGGATGACAAGCTGCAGTTTGTTGAAGAGCCTATTGAAATCATGGATCGGGAGGTCAAGGTCCGTAAACACAGTCGAATTCCGATTGTTAGGGTCCGTTGGAATTCAAGGCGTGGACCGGAGTTCACGTGGGAACGCGAGGATCAGATGAAACTAAAGTACCCCCACCTCTTTCCCAAGGACAAGGCAGAGTCAAGCAAAACTAGTGAATCTCGGGACGAGATTCCCCTTCAAGTTGGGGATGATGTAACACCTGAGGAAAATCCGCAACAATCTTGAATTGTCACTCCACTCTCTCGTACCTACTTGCTAAATTTCGGGACGAAATTTCCTTCAAGTTGGGGATGATGTGACAACCCGAATTCTTGAGGTTAGTATTATCCTATTTCCCGAACTCCTTTGTCGTATTTACATATCCTTGGAATCTTGTAAGATCATTGTGCTGGTGGGAATATGTTGCAAACTTGTTAATGAGTAACGTATTGAAATACTCGATTTATACTAAGACATCTTTCAACCAAAGATCCTTCGACCGAAAGGTCCAACCTTCGAAGGATCACGAAACCGAAAGATCCAACCTTCGAAGGATCACGAAACATAAGACATAACTTTCGACCGAAGACCCTATCTTTCGACCAAGGATAGGATCCTTCGACTGGGATCCGGGTCTTACGGCCCAGTCCTTCGGCCCACGAGTTTAAGGTTATATTTAGAACATACGTGTGTGATACGAACAGTTACAAACCCTAGACCCTCTCATTGTGTGACGGCAGAAGAACAAGTTTTCTCTTTAGAAGCATCAAACTGTTGATCCTGTCTTTCGGTTAGTAAGATTCTTGTTCGTTTAGTGAATTAGAAACGCTTATGATTGCTTGTTTGATTTAACATAGTAACAACCTCGTTCATGGATTGAATACGTATGCGATTAGGTGACGACCGATTATGCATGTGATATTATATTTGATTTGCAATTTCGATTATCGTTTATCGTAACAGTGATGGTGAACCCACATGTCTTGTGCCGATAACTATTAGTGAATAATTCTGATATGATGAACGTTGTGTGAGAATTAGATCGTTAGACATTATGTGTTAAATCATAGTGACTAGTTAGCATGGATATTGGTTTTGATAAAATTGTTGTTAGACGGCACAATCTAAACTGCTGGGTCAAACTGATTAGATCTTGATACATGTTTACTGTACTGCTTGATGACCATTAGGGTTCCGTTTCGTAACTGATGGATCGAATAATAATTGTTGAATTGTAACCGAATGATAGCAGTTAAATCGTATGTTAGGATTCTGGGAACCGAAAGATAACTGTGGTAGTCGAAGGATAACTGGCATAGTCGAAAGATGGTATTTGGTTCGAAACATGATATTTGGTTCGAAACATGACATTTGGTTCGAAACATAGCATTTGGTTCGAAACATAACTGTTAGATCGAAAGATAAGTATGTCGAAAGATAGGTAATAGGTCGAAGGATGACTGTGAATCGAAATATAACTGTGTGTCGAAACATAATCGTTAACCGATTGATAACTAATGTGTCGAAGGATAAATACGAAACGAAAGATAGTGTCGAAACATAACTGAGGTGTCGAATGAAAGGGTGAACCGAAAGATATTGAGGTGTTAACATTGTATTCGTGTACACTAGTTGATGATTAAATGTGAAATGATACGTGTTGTGCTGATATGCAAACTGACTGTTATTTGTAACTATCATAGGGCTTGGTAAATCACTGTTGTTAAACGAGTAAATAATTCTACCGAGCAAACCAAGGTGAGTTCACTACATTCGAGCATGCGTCCCAGTGGTTGGGGACAGTCAGTGGGTATCCCATGGGGGGAATGAGTCTTTGGGTAAAAACGAGTATATTGGTTAATATTCTCACCTATCATCTTTTGTAAGTCCCTCATCGGGTATTAGTTAGTAGCGCTACTTAGGTTTGGCACCCTCACCCTGTGCCTGTAGAGGACGGAGGTGAACTAATGACCCAGTCTGGCCCAGTACTAGATAGGAGTACGTGGGAAGGGCAGTCGTGTATTTCAGGAGCCGTCATTGTTCGGAATTGAGATATTAACAATATTACTTGCATTGGTTATTGAACTGTTTTACATACAACGGGTAATAAACGTTTTCTAAAACTGTGAACTCGCCAGCTTTGTCTGATATACGTGTTACATGCTCGCAGGTCCTTAGGTACTTGGAACGCAGGAACTTGCTGGCTGGAGGGCGCGAGTGGTCATGGTTGCATTGTTGAGTTATTTAACAAACATTTATTTACTTTGGTTGTGTGAAACATATACTTTGTGATACGTTAATGCTTCCGCTGAACTTATGGTTTTTGAACAACTTATGTTGAGATTTCAGTATTATTAAATGATGGAACTTTATTTCAAACTTGTGATTCAATGTAATTGGTGGCTCATTGCTAGTCGTCACATGCCTAACAGGGACACTCCCTAGGTGGTAATTTGGGGGTGTGACATAATTAATTAAGTTATTAATGTATAATGTGGTAGGCCCCTCTTTTGAAGGTGACGTTACCCTCGGCTAAGTAGTCTGAGTCAGCAGGGATACAGTCCTAAGTAGTTGGGTTAAAGTTTTAATAGTAGCTTACATATGAGGGGATCAAAGAGTTTGGACCCCCGCCATCCAATACCGGTGGGTATTGAAGGAGGTCCTACTAAATTTGACCCAGGTCCTTGCAAGATCTATACACTGAACAAGGCAAGACTCTTACCAAACCGTTCCCTTAACCCTCGACCAGGTATCCAACATATCTCCATATAGACCGTTGAGATATGAATGGTGAAAATCTTTTATTTTATATAGACAATAAAATAATGCCAAGACACCACGGACAAACGATAAGGAAGAATCACCTTCCACATAAGAAACTAAGTATTAAAGTCATTAATACATAACCAAATAAAGTGCGAAAAGATTAAAAATAAGAAGTATTACACTAGACACTTGTCTTCACCAAGTGATGTAAGAGACTTAGGCAAACATGGTCTTTGATTGTCAAGAACTCTTACAATCAATCTTGGATCCCGAGACAACTCACACACTCTATAATGGATGATGGTGGTGGATGATGGTGTTGTGATGGTGGTGGTGGGTGGGTGAAGTGTGAGAGAGGTGGTGTGCCAAGGGATGATTTGCAAGTGAACCAAGCACCCCTATTTATAGCCTGCACAGAAGCCTGGACACGGCCCCGTGTCCCCCTTTTTCTCTTTCTTCATTAATTACAATTTGTCTTTATTAGCTCCACACGCTCCCGTGTCCGCTGGGCACGGCCCCGTGTGCAGAAGCGTATCTGTACTATCAAGATTTGCAAGATTCTGCGAATCTTAGCGTTGACCACGGCCCCGTGTTGAACTAGGCACACCCCCGTGTCGGGAATAGAAGCTTCTATAGCTTTGTCTTTTCTGCAGAACCCTAGACACGGCCCCGTGTCCACTGGACACAGCCCCGTGTCCGCTGGGCACGCCCCGTGTTCAGCTGGGCACAGCCCCATGCTCAGCTTTCTTCTTGTTTATTGCTTCGGGAGATGTTGTCGAGGGGTCGGGCATGCCACGTTTCTTCCTTTTCTTTGTATTTATGTTGGTTTTGGCTCTATACTTGTTCATTTTGTTCGTTTAAGCTCATTTGACCCTGTAAATTCAAAAGGAAGACAAAAACACACTTTTTCCAACATTAGTACTAAAAAAGGGTTAGTTTATGCCTTATTCGATGTAATTTATATGTTGCATTTTACACACATCAAATACCCCCACACTTGAATCTTTGTTTGTCCTCAAGCAAAACTCTTTATTATGTGGCTTACACACCCAAATGGAATGGGTAGAAGAGAAGGTTTGGGCTTTGTCTTGAGTGTCAGGAATCCAAGATCTTTATTGGGTTTTATTTTTATATTATTTACAATCCTATCCGTTATGATTTATTTAGAACGTTTCATAAGAGAAATTACTTATTTGGGCATAACATGCCTCTTTAGATTTCCATTTATATACAAGTTCACATACCTCACGGGAGATCACTCAACACTCGGCCGAAGATGTATTTTTGTGAAACACTCGAGAACGGCATGGAACTTACTTCTACCATATGCTTGCCAAGTAATCAATCCTCCTCCTTTTTAACTATAAACCTTTGTAAATATCAAGAGGACTTGGGGAAGGGTTAGGCTTGGGTTAAAGGTAGGTGGTTTTGGGTTAGTGGTTAGTAAAAAGGGCTAAAAGCGTAAAAAGCGTCGGTTGTCGTGATTTTTTTTGACATTTATTCAAACTAAGCATATTCAAACATGATTTTGAGGAACTTGTTTGGTTATTGCAAAATTCTCTCTTTTTTTGCACAAGATAACCAAGCTTTTTACTAAAACAAAAGGGATTTGAAAAGAAAAAGGTTTTGGTGGGTAAAGGGTGTTTGTTTGGTGGGTTTTGAAACGAAAAGGTTTAGGCTCAAAGGGGTTAACTAGGGGGATTTTGGGTAGGTGATAAAGAAAATGAAAAATAATGGTATTGAAAGGAAAATGGGTTAGTCCTAATGCCTCCATCATTTACTTACTTGGGTTTAAGTTGGTAAGGATCGGGAATGTATCGTCATGGCAAGTTCTAGAGTCGTAAGAACCAAGCGGCTATTCACACAAGAAATGAAAAATGAGCATTTAGTTTAAATATATATGCTTGTATGCTCAATAAAGGCTCAAAACTCACTTTTTGTGGGAATGGGTTTATAATGTGATCAAGTATATATAATCAAATTTTAATTAGATTTGTCATGCCTTTTCATAATCTTCTTATTTGGTTCTTTTTATCACGACGCTATCGGTTGTAAATTTATAAAAATATAACCTTTTAGAACTTCTTATTCCCAAATTAAACCAAGACAAGTAAAAAAAAATGAAAAGTTTTTGAAAAAATTTGGGGTGATTAGCTGTTCCAATAGAGTTTTGTGTAAGGCTTGTTATTAGGACTTGCAAAATTCAAGGTTTTAGCATCCCCTCCCCACACTTAAATTACACATTGTCCTCAATGTGTCCCAAAAATAAGTTTTTCGCTTGATTAAAATGTGTAAAAGTGGGTTAAAAACAAGATTTTATGTTACTGGGTAGCTGAACACGGGGTGTGTAGGGCTGAGCACGGCCCCGTGGTCAGACTGCCAGTATCAAATTTAAACACAAGGCTGGGCATGGGGGGCGTGTTCAGTGAGCACGGCCCCGTGTCCAGTTACCTGAACTGGGCATTTTCTGCAGAACCTCGGGCACGGGGCGTGTTGGGGTGAGCATGGCCCCGTGCTGAACTTGCTGTAATGAAGAAAAATTGGTGGGAGGCTCTATTTTTGTGCATGGGGTGTGGGTTCAAGTTTCCCTTAGTAACCTCCACCATTTTGAGTGTGTTTTATTCCTGAAAAGTAAAACTAAACTAGAAAACAAAAAAGTTAATCTAAACTAAAACTAAGGATAGTTCCGCGGAATGCCTCCGTGGTGCGCCACGTTTATAAGGGTCCTTGGCTAGACCCACCTTATTGGGTGGTTCTGGCTCATCTTCAATTAGGGGGTCATCATTGCCGATTGGATATTTCATTGATCGTTCAAGATCGACACATTTTTTAAATACCCCTAATTGAATATGTAGGTTGTTGTACTTCCGATTTTTCAAAGCTTCGTGGGTTTTTACTAAAGGTCATCCCAACACAAGTGGGGCGTCATCAAGGATGACAAAATCGGTTGGGACTACCGTTTGATTTGTTTGGACTAACACATCTTCAACTACTCCTATTGATTTTATTACTTCCCGATTAGATAGAAAAATGGGTATTTGAAGTGGAGAAAAATCACTAATACTTAATTTTTCGAAAATGTAGTTTGGCATTATATTAACACAAAGATCTTTATCAATTGTAATATTACTAAAAAAAGAATTTTGAAAGAAACATGGAACCAGTGTAATGTTAATTTCAAATGGATCTTCTTTTATTAGCGTAGTTTGATCATTTGTTAACTTAATGCTTACCGTTTCGTCAATTTTAGTGTTAGTGTTTAACTCTTTTAAAAACTTAGCATGAGTGGGTACTAAATAATAATTTTCGAAAGAAGGTGACAAGTGATTAATTTCTTTAAAATTGGACTCTTCTTGAATTTTAACATTATCGGATTCACCTTTTTCGTTGTTTAACTAATGTGTCAGTTTTTCACTTATTTGTTCTTCCATTTTTACCTCTTCAACTATCTCTTCTTTATTACGAGTTAATTCTTCCCTTGTGCGGGCTTCTTTTATATAGCGCTCGATAGTTTTAAGGTGTTCTATTATCTTTTCGGCTACGGGTGAGATAGTTGGTGGTTCGTCAAAGTGAGTTGAATAAGTATTATCAAAGCTTGAATTCGGAAGTTCGATCCTTGGTTCCTCATAGTACTCATGTGAGGTAGATGGTTCATACCATTGTTCCTCATTGTAAGTATATGATGGATAAGGATCGTAACTGGTTCTTCATAATACTCACATGAGGTGGGTTATTCACGCCATGGTTCCTCATAGAAAGTATATGAAGGTGAAGGCTCAAAACTTGGCTCCTGAAAGTATGAGTAAGAAGGCTCATACCTTGGTTCATCAAGATACGAGTATGAGGGAGAAGGTTCATACCTTGGTTCTTCGTAGTACGTATATGAAGGAGAAGGTTCATACCTTGGCTCTTCATAGTATGTATATGAAGTGGTTGGCTCGTACCCAGGTTCCTCATAATATGTGTACGAAGGGGATGCTTCAAAGAGGTCACAATATTGTACCGAATGAGGATTACCACAACTGGTACAATACTCTTCTTTATAATCATCGTCCTCATAGTGGTAGTTGTAATCTCCTGAGTATTGATCCATAAGAATCACTCAGCAGACCACAACAGAGTCTTTGGGACCAGAAAACAAAAATAAAAACAGAAACAGAGGCTGAGCACGGCCCCGTGTTCAGTGAGCACGGCCCCGTGTTCAAGTTCTGTATCTCGGAATTTTAGAAAATGAAACTGGTTTTGTGCAGCACGGGGGCGTGTTCAGCGAGCACGACCCCGTGTTCAGACTCTGTATCTGGGAGTTTGTAAAAAATTATGCAGCACGGCCCCGTGTTCAGTGAGCACGGCCCGTGTTCAACCTACTGTAAATGCAAAACAATCTAAAATGCAGAAAAATGTGCGCATGTTTTGAAAAATGTTTGAAAAACTGATTAGGCCGTCGATTTTAAGCTTTCTTAAAATCCTTGTGTCCCCGGCAATGGCGCCAAAAACTTAATGTGCGTGAAGTGTGCTATATTTTTTTATGTATATTTTAAGCCCTTTTACACTTTTTAGCCAAGTTTTAAATTAATAAAACAAGATATTTACTAACACTAAACACACATATGGCCAAGTGCACCCATCGTGAGCTTAGTATAGTGTTGGTAAGATACTGAGGTCGTCCAAGGACACAAGAGCTTTTAGTACCGGTTTATCCTCAACGTCTAATCAAATCAAAAGTTAGAAAAAGGTTTTTAAACTAGAAAAAATAAAACTAACTAAAATGCTGAAAAATAAAATAAAAGTAAAAACAGATAGACAAGATGAATCACTTGGATCCTACTCGTGTGTAGTGTAACCTTTGATTATTTCCGCACTTTTGCACTTTTTAAGAGATTATCATAGTTATTGTAGTAGGCCCCTCTTTTGAAGGTGACGTTACCCTCAACCCAGTAGTTTGAGTCAGCAATGATACAATCCTAAAGGGTCAGATTATTGAAAGATAATTAATTAAGTTATTAATGCATAATGTTGTAGGCCCCTCTTTTGAAGGTGACGTTACCCTCGGCTAAGTAGTCTGAGTCAACAGGGATACAGTCCTAAGTAGCCGGGTTAAAGTTTTAATAGTAGCTTACATATGAGGGGATCAAAGAGTTTGGACCCCCGCCATCCAATACCGGTGGGTATTGAAGGAGGTCCTACTAAATTTGACCCAGGTCCTTGCAGGATCTATACACTGAACAAGGCAAGACTCTTACCAAACCGTTCCCTTAACCCCCGACCAGGTAGCCAACATATCTTCATATAGATCGTGGAGATATGAATGGTGAAAATCTTTTATTTTATATAGACAGTAAAATAATGCCAAGACACCACGGACAAATGATAAGGAAGAATCACCTTCAACATAAGAAACTAATTATTTAAGTCATTAATACATAACCAAATAAAAAGTGCGAAAAGATTAAAAATAAGAAGTATTACACTAGACACTTGTCTTCACCAAGTGATGTAAGAGACTTAGGCAAACGTGGCCTTTGATTGTCAAGAACTCTTACGATCAATCTTGGATCCCGTGACGACTCACACACTCTATGATAGATAATGGATGATGGTGGTGGATGATGGTGTTGTGATGGTGGTGGTGGGTGGGTGAAGTGTGAGAGAGGTGGTGTGCCAAGGGATGATTTGCAAGTGAACCAAGCACCCCTATTTATAGCCTGCACAGAAGCATGGACACGGCCCCGTGTCCACCCTTTTTCTCTTTCTTCATTAATTACAATTTGTCTTTATTAGCTCCACACGCCCCCGTGTCCGCTGGGCACGACCCCGTGTGCAGAAGCGTATCTGTACTATCAAGATTTGCAAGATTCTGCGAATCTTAGCGTTGACCACAGCCCCGTGTTGAGCTGGGCATACCCCCGTGTCGGGAATAGAAGCTTCAATAGCTTTTTCTTTTCTGCAGAACCCTAGACACGGCCCCGTGTCCGCTGGGCACGCCCCGTGTTCAGCTAGGCACAACCCCATGCTCAGCTTTCTTCTTGTCTTTTGCTTTGGGAGATGTTGTCGAGGGGTCGTGCATGCCACGTTTCTTCCTTTTCTTTGTATTTATGTTGGTTTTGGCTCTACATTTGTTCCTTTTGTTCGTTTAAGCTCATTTGACCCTGTAAATTCAAAAGGAAGACAAAAACACACTTTTTCCAACATTAGTACTAAAAAAGGGTTAGTTTTATGCCTTATATGATGTAATTTATATTTTGCATTTTACACACATCACCCTACTTAGTGTTAGAACCAACAATTTTTACAAGAAAACTAGTAGGAAATTTCAAGGGTTGTATGGAAGGACAATGGTAGGTTTGGATAAATCCAAAACTAAATGTTATAATTGTAATAGATTGGGTCATTTTGCTAGTGAATGTAGAAGTTAGATAATTAGTTCTACACCTATGATAACCTATCCAAATCAAAGACCTCAATCTTGCAATCAGCAACACTTTTACCATACTTCCCAAAATACCCCTGGACTAGTGTTCAAAACACTTCACATTTTGCTCAATCCTTAATCATGTCCTTATGCAATATGTTCAAATCACGGTTCCTCAGGTCCAATATGTTCAAGTACCACTGTCACAGGTTCAAGCACCTCCAGCTACGCTAGCACATGCACCTACAGAGGCCAAACAACAAAGTTTCTTCACTTAAAGATTTGTTGAGTAGAGTAGTTTGCCTGAAGAACTCTCAAATGAAAATGTTGCTCTTATGGAAAAACATGTAAAGGAACCTATAAATTTTTGTTTCATGGCACTTGCATCTTTTAAAAAAGTAAATGAGCTTGAAGAAGAAATGACTGAGAGTGAAGATTAACATGATGATTTTGAGAAGGCAATCAACTTAGTACAAACAATTGTTTGTGAAAAGTTTGATGCAAAGGTTGTGACAAACAACGATCCCTAAAATTCTAGGGAAGGTGATTGTGATTGTGCATTGATGGCTGCTACTAAGGTATATCCTTAGAGTCTTAAAGAATTACGTTCTGATAAATGTATCATTGCGTTTTCTAACATTAAAGGGGTGAATGAAAATCTTAGGAAAAAGGTCTTAGATGGTGAAAATCAGTTAGAGAATATAACTAAAGAGTTTAAGTCAAAAATAATTGAAAAAGACCAGGAAATTAGCAGACTCAAACATGAAGCAACCATTACCAAAGACCAACTTCAGACCTTGATAGAAAAATATCAAGGTTGTAAAAAGGAGCTCGAGTCTACCCAAATCACTTGTGAAAAATGGGTAGAATCATATGATGGGTTTGAGATACTTCTCATCCAACATACAAAAAGTAATGTGAAATTTGGAATTGGCTTTTCAGATTCTGATAACAAAGATTCCGAAGACAACATTCACATTAACTCCAAAATGATTGAAGTCACACCAACAAATTCAAGTGGAAAAGAAATTAAAATCACTAAACCAAATGGTAAAAAGATTATTCTTGAAAAACCTCAAAGCTCATCATCAAGTTCTGAAAAGGAAAAATATGAATTAAAACCAACTTGGTCTGATGAGTGTGATGTTTTTGAAAATTTCAAACCAATTCAATTCACAACCATTGATGGTGTTAAAGCTCCAATGGTAAAAAATCATTCTTGTTACTGATTCTCAAACAGATGTTCAAACATCTGTTTCAACAAAGAGAGACAAAATATCATTTTCTTAAAAATTATGACATAAAAAGGAATGAGTTCAAAACCAAATCACTTGTCACTCAAGGAGTTGGTCCTAACAAAAAAGTACCACAACCAACTCCTAAAAATTTTGAATCAATCCAAACACCAGTGACCAGGGTTTGAATCGAAACCTTATTTATAGGGAGGTTCAGGTCACTGATGCTCCTCCCTCAAACAAATATCCAAGAGGCTATGGGCAGCTAGCATGTCACAAAATGCCTTATAGGTATGAAGAGCTTTCCAAAATGCCTCAAAAGCCAAGGGTATATAGACACCCTCATGGATATGATCAACTCATTGGGAATGGTCAAACGACTGTTGGCCCAAGTGTTAACATTCAAGCACCTGCAACTAGCCAACAACAAATGATGGAGATGGTTTAAAAACTAATCCTCCCAAAAGATCATTCTCAAATGGTTGACTCTAAAGAAGGAATAATCACAACCAAAGCCAATATGGCTTTGGACCCTTACCAAAACTAATTCATTATTGATGTACAGAGAGCTTCTACATGCTTTAACAGTTTATGGTATGTGGATAGTGGAAGTTCTAGGCACATGACAAAATGTAAAGCCTTACTCTTAAACTTTTCTGCTCATGGAGGGGGTGATATGTCCTTTAGTAATGAGTTAAAAGGTATGATGTTAGTTTCAGGAACTGTCCAAGCTGGTAAGCTAAAATTTGAAAATGCTAATCTTATTGAAAATCTGAAGTTTAACTTGCTTAGTGTTTCACAAATGAGTGACAAAGGGTATGGTTCATTCTTCAATAAGAAAACTTGTAAGATTGTTGGACTAGAAGTGGTGAAAAAGATTGACAAAAATATAGCTAACAGCACTACACAACTTGTTGCTCATAGAAGTGGCTTTGTATATGTAGTGGACCTTTTAACATATAACCGTGTGCCAAATGTTTGTCTGTTTTCTATTGACCAACAAAAGAAACAGAATTGTGGCATAGGAGGTTGAGACATGTTAATTTATAAACTATTAGCACTCTTTCAAGAAAAAATCTTGTCGAAGGTCTACTAACCAAAGAATTCAAATGTGATGAACATTGCATTTCGTTTTTAAAAGAAAAAACGACACAAAGTGTCACACAAATCAATTGATGACTCCAAAACAACCCAGTGTTTGCAAATGTTACACATGGATTTGCTTGGCCCTTTAAAAATGATGAGCTTAAGGAAAAAAGAGATATTGTCTTGTTATAGTTAATGATTAGTCTAGGTTTACATGGACTTACTTTTTGGATTCTAAAGATGAGACTGCAGGTATATTGAGGGACTTTGTGACAAAAGTTGAAAAACACTACGATCTACCAATAATCATCTCAGAAGTGATAATGGAACATAATTTAGAAATCAGGAGTTAGATGAGTTATTTGTGTCAAAAGGAATTGTGAGACAATTCCATGTTCCAATGACATCTAAACAAAATGGGGTGGTTGAAAGAAAAAAATAAAACCCTTATTGAAGTTGCAAGAACTCTGCTTGTAGATTCTAGTCTTCTGTTGTCCTTTTGGACAGAAGCCATTAATACTGCATGCTATGTTCAAAACAAAGTTTTTACTAACTCAGGTATCAAAAGACTGCCTATTAAATTATGTTCAATGTCAAACCACTAATCTCATTTTTCAAAGTCTTTGGTTGCCTAGTTTTATTTTAAATATCAAAACTCAATTTCAAAATTTGTAGCCAAAACAGATTGTGGTTATTTCTTAGGATACTCTTCTATAGCCAAGGCCTATTAAGTGTTTAACACAAGGCCCATGACTATAGAAGAGACACTGAATGTAATGAACTTTCTTTATTGAAAATCCCTGCATGTTCGGCAAAACTATTTGATCTTGATAAACTTAACTTTGAGTATGTTACTTTTGATTCTGTAGATGCAAGTGTATCAAAAGATTAAACAAGACTACATATTTGATATTGTGATTCCCTCATAATGCAAAGTCTTTTCTGCACCACAAAGTTCATATGCTCAAAGCACTAATCAATGCATTTTAAGTACATCTTATTGAATAATGATTTTGATAAAAATGCATTGATATTAGTATAAGGTATGCTACATTGATTCATTTTCGGTATATAATGGTTTGTTAAGAATATGCGCTAAACCAATCAATTTAAACTAACTGTGAGATGATTGATTTATTGTGGAAATTAAAAGAAATCTAAAACTCATGTTGTTTTGACATTTTGTCGCAGGTTAATTCAATATATCAATTATGATGGAAAGTGACAAAAGTGTGACATTATTTCTAGGACTAAAAGAAAGAATACAATATTTTGTTATAGTACAATTCGTAATACATGAAAGCATGCGAATTAATACATGAAATATTATTGGGCTCTAATCTATACTATATAATAAAAGAAACCTGTTTTGGGACACTTGTCATTCTCTCATTTGATTGATTAAACTTATTAATAATACTAATATTAATAATATTTAATCTAAATTAATACAAATTTTTATTATTAATAATATTTAATCAAATCTGAAATCTAATCTAATACAAATTTTTATTATCAATAATATTAAAAAAGGTGTATACGAGTCTGACTTATTTTCATAGTTAAAATTCATTATATTTAATTCGTGTATTTTTATAGTCTCCAAACTCAGATTTCACAATTCATAATTCTGATTTAAGCAAATTCATATTTTTGATATTTTATTATCCTTTTTTTACAAGACTGGACTATAATTTATAGACATTAGGCTATCACAGATAAAGAAATGTTACAGATATTGTTTTGGTCAAAAATTACCGAAGCAATTTAGTGATCAAATTAGTTAAGTGAGGTAGTGTGCTAAGAGAATGTATTCAAAAATATGTCAATTGAGTTATTTGTAAAAACAGTTTGGGGATACGGCTCAGGATATAGAGTCGTATCTGCGATCAAACAATGAGCAAAAAAGTAAAGTAAATGACATGAGATGTACGAGGAAAGCCCTTGATCAATCTAGATCGCCGGCATAAAACCTCGGGAGCTGACAATCGCAGCTGCCTTGTTCTTCTATTGCTTCAAATATCAGGATACAGTGCAGGATGTGGTGCGGATCGACTAAGTGTTACAACGTGAATTGGGTACAAGTGTGGTGATTGTAGTAATCTAGAGAGCAAGAGTGTACAAGAGTGTTAGCGAAAAGAGTGTGTGCCTTAAACTGATCCGCCACATCTATTTATAGTAAAGAGAAATTAACAAACTATCCTAAACTTGCGGGATCCACCGAATATTCCTTCATCGAACGTTGTAGACCTGGTCTTTCGGGCTCAACGTCTCTTCTTCAACAAACTCGTCCGAGTCTTGAGGAGAAGAAGTCCTCTCGACCGTTAGTAAGTCTCAACCTTCAACCTGCACGTGGATAATTAATAAATCTCAGGATATTACCCAAGATGTTAGCAATATCCTCTTCCAGCATCCTGGTCACAAACAATCAAACAAAGGCAGGATATTGGTCAGGATATGTATGCTTAGAAAATGACCCATAACAATTGTCCCCAAATATATCTGTTGGTGTACCAATCCAGCGGATATATTTCAAAGATCTTATCTCGCAAACCGAGGCAATTAAAATGAAATGACGTTTGAGATGACTTTGTGCAACTCTCCATGCTTCTTTTACTCCTCACCCCCTATATCCAGCCTATAATTAGCTGAGATATCTCACATTATTATCACTTCTCTCCAAGCAATTTTCAGGTATTCGTCCTCTCTCTCATCCTCTACTTTCTTTGAATTTCTTGTAATTTGCTTGATATTTCCCATGGCATCACGAACAAGATCTCACTCAAACGAGCCGATCCCAACCCTCGTGAGCCAAAACTTCATACGAGAACCAGAAAAAGAGATCTGCTCCTTTAACAATGCCGATATCGCCGCTCTGAAAGATTCCGGTGCTTTTCCCATCAGAACAGTCATTCGCCCTTTTGATCGGGAGGTCCGATCAGACGCATCATCAGATGAGTGGGTTTGCTTCTTTGCCTACCCCTTTTCTTTAGGACTCCGGTACCCATTTCCACCCTTCATCTCTCGTTTCTTCGAGCTCACCGGCCTTAGTTATGCTCAAACCATGCCAATGGTCTGGCGGGTTTTGATGGTACTTGACCAAATCAAATCTCGTCATTGCCCTGACCTGTGTATTGAAGACCTTCCCATAGCATATCGATTGAGATCTCATGGAAATAGTCGTTTTCTCTTGTTTTCCACTTCCAAAAATCCCCTAATCCTTAAAGCCACCAAGAACGAAGATCAGTGGCAATGAAAGTTCTTTTTCGTAAAGAGGGACTCCATTGACGGGGGTCTCGACCTGCCAGTTAGATGGCTAACCAAGGGTAGGATCTAGGGTTTTAGGAGCATCCCCAAATATATTCTTAACTGTATTCTAACTGATATCCTAATTTTCGTGCAGCGAATTTCAGAGACCTAGCACCCCCAAGTGCAGAATCACAACCCAGGATCAGGGAGATTTACCGACTTCCTGCCGCCGAAAGAACCTTCACCCTGTCTCTCACAAACTCAAGTCAGAAATCTAGTTCAGAAATGTCTGGTAAGTATAGGTAAGCAAATTGACTATAAGATATAAATGACATAAATTGAACACTTCTCCCTTGACACAGTGCCGGTCATCAACCTTGAAGGCTTCCAACTTGATGAGTTGGATAGTTATTCCAGCCTTGCACCCATCAAACAAGAAATTAACCCAAAGCCAACTAACACTCCAAAGCCCAGCAGCTCAAAGACTACCATCGCTCCCAAAGCTCCTCCAGCGTCCAGGACTCGGGCCTCCAGCTCCCGGAAGAGGAAGGAAGCAGATCATCCTACTACTCCCCATGTATTCCCATTTGAGGATCACGGGTTCATGGATTCCAGCAAATTCATGACAGGTTTCCTTAACCAGGTTAGTATTCCGGCTTATATCCTGCATCATATGCTAATTACAAATGTTAGTCTAGGCTGATACCTGTTTACCTACCTTACAGGGCCTCGAACGCCTGGTATTCCTCTACGAGGACGCATGTGGCTCGAACGTCATGTTAGAGAGCAACCTGAAGAAAGTTGAGGCTACCATCGCCGATCAAGCAGCAATCGCCACCGCCAAATCGGAATATTACGAAGCCAAGTACAAGGCTATGACTCAAGACCACCAGTCTACCATCCAGAAGATCACCCAAGAGGCTCAAGCTAAGTACGACGCGGCCCAGGTTCAGCATGAGCAGGATATGGCTTCGTACCGGGAGAGCCTTAAGAATTCAGTTGTCATCTCCCTCCTCCAGGCCAGGCTAAAAATTGCATATGAGGCCAGGGCTTTGGGCTTTGAATGCCCTTCATGGAACATCAAAGTCTGGGAGATGAAACTGAAGGATCTTGGTGGCAATCCTGTGGAGCCCCCCTCAAAACCTGCTGCAGAGGAACCCGCTAAGGTGACCGAGAAGGTAGATGATGCTGGTGCTATAAAGGACGCTGGTGGAGATGCTGCTGATAAGGCTGGGATGAATGCTGAAGAGGATGCTGCTGGAGAGGATGCTGCTGGAGAGGACATGATGGAGGAGGGAGCTGCCCCCTAAACGCAGCAATGTGGGCGATGATGGATGTATGTGCCGAGGCCGGAGCCCACTTCTTAATTTCATGGTTGTGGTTACATAAACAATTTACTTTTCCTGTCTTCGAACAATTTACATTTCCTGCACCAGAACAACGAGATGACCAAAGGTGGATGGGTCCTAGGTTTCAGGACGAAGCCCTTGGTCATCAATTAGTATAACTTGTTTTGAATGTGATAACGGTTGTAGGTGGACAGGTCCTGTTTTGAAATACACCCTGCAACCGTTACACAAGTATGGGAAAAACTAATCGTGCTTTTGGCGGATGGGCCTCGGTTTGAGGTGAAGCCAAAAGCACAACTTTTGACTTGTTAATAATATAACTATCTTTTGACTTATCTCCTGTTACCTTGCATTACTTAGTGTAACTCTTAGCTTCAAAAAATGTCATACTGTTATCTTATAAGATATCCTGATCAGTATGCTCAGCGATATACTGTAAAACTTTTTATTAGATAGAACTTCCAAACATCCCTTCAACTTTGTAGAAAGTTTTTGATTAACAACCAGTTTTCAATAATATTTAAATGATCAAAGTTCCAAACTATCACTAGTTTCAAACACCCTAATCAGATATTCTGAAAAAGACTTTGAGAATATATCAGGATACTTGTCCTTTTATAAAACATAATGTTACTAAAAACTTGAACGATGTTTACAAAGGAAAGATCATACCAAAAATAAGGTATAAACCTATTACCACACTTCAGTCCCTTTGCAATTCTTCCCATAAAGATGTCCCCTGTGCAAGGTACTTAGTGCATTAGTTCCAAGTCCCATCCTTTTAGCTTTGCACCACCACCTTAGTGGGAATATCCCCTGTGTACAATGCCTTCAAATGCTTTAGAAATCTTCTGAATGTCAGTTTACATTGTATAGGCAATTTTTTACGTCCCAAGGGCAAAACCCAAGGATGTACTGGAGATAAATCCCTTGTATCCTGGGGAAAATCCCAAATTTTCATGCGCTACAGGCGGGAGTGTATAAACTCCAAGACTTAGAAAGGTGAAAACCTTTAAACCTTAGAGAGTATGAAAATACCCTTTCGTGAGAGAGGGTGATCAATCCTCATATACCTTTAGGATTCAGGATATAGCCAACAGTAACGAAATTGTCAGCCACTTTTACATGGACTGGTCCCGCCACCTTGAACTATCCCTGAATAACTTGCGCTCCAGGCGGGGTGTTTAAACCCAATTCGGAAGAAAGGTCAATACCTTTAAACCTGTGAAGAGATCAGTATCCCTTAAACGTGAGAGAAGGGGCCAATCCTCTAATCTTTCCAGTTATCCTGAGTACATATCCCGGAGCTGCATCCTGAAACATATCTTGCAAAACAATTGTAAACTAAGGTGGGTGTTAGCTTGGCTAACACCCCTCCGATGCTTAAGTCAGTATTGGGTTACAAAGAATAAATTAAACCAAACATATTTAAAAAGGGTAGAATTCATACCATCCTGAGTTAGAAATTAAATTATAAACTCACTTGAAATAGAGCTTGAGGTGTATAGCATTCCAAGACCTCGGTAGCATATCCCCCTCCATATTCTTGAGTCTGTATGCTCCTTTTCCTGCTTCTGATTCAACTTCGTATGGTCCTTCCCATTTTGGGGCTAACTTGCCATCGGCAGGATTAGTAGTATTCTGAAAAGCCTTTCTTAGCACCCAATCTCCAACCTTAAATCTTCTGGTCCTGATGTTCTTGTTATATGCCCTGGATATTCTCTGTTGATATGCTGCCATCCTTAGCCTTGCCGCATCTCTTTTCTCATCTATAGTGTCTAAATCCTGATTCAAGGCTTCAGGATTCTGCTCAGGATCACTTAGGGTAGATCTTGCAGTGGGTATTGTCATTTCCGTCGGAATCATTGCTTCTGCTCCAAATACCAAGGAGAATGGGGTTTGGCCCATTGCATTCTTTACTGTTGTCCTATCAGCCCATAAAACAAAGGGTAATTCTTCTGCCCATCTTCCTTTTTTGGCTCCAAGCCTTTTCTTTAAGTTATTGACAATTATCTTGTTTGAGGATTCTGCTTGTCCATTCGCTTGAGGATGTACTGGAGTAGATGTTACCATTTTGATTCCCCAACTCTTGCAAAAGTCAGTAGTTCTCTTGCTTATAAACTGAGAACCATTGTCACAAATTATTTCGGCTGGTACTCCAAATCTGGTCAGGATATTCCTCTTTATGAAGGATACTACTTCTTGGTCTCTAACTTGAACAAATGCTTCCGCTTCGACCCACTTAGAGAAATAGTCCGTCATTGCTAGCATAAAAACTTTTCCTCCCGGGGCTTTTGGTAACTTTCCTACTATATCCATGCCCCACTTCATAAATGGCCAAGGGGAAACAATAGGATATAACGGTTCAGCGGGCTGATGCAATATGTTACTATGTCTTTGACACGCATCACATTTCCGAGCATACTCTGCGGCATCTTTTCTCATTGTTGGCCAATAATATCCTGTCCTTAATACTTTTGAAAATAATGACCTACCCCCAGTATAGTTACCACAATCCCCTTCATGTATATCCCGAAGTACTTCTTTGGCTTCAGGATCCTCCAAGCATCTCAAGTATGGTCCTGCAAGAGATTTCTTATATAAAATATTATTTATAATAGTGAATCGTGATACCTTCATCCTAAATGCCTTAGGATTTTCATCTTCGGAGATATGTCCTTCCTTGAGATATCTCATGATTGGAGTCGTCCAGGATTTAGGATCCTCTTCAGGATACACCGCTCCAGGATTCTGAATACCTGCTACTTCTTTATCCTGAGGATCCGTTGTAGGATACAAGATATGTAATATCGGTATTGGGGTCCCTTCTGGTATCCTGATTGATGATCCCAAGTTTGCCAATGCGTCTGCTTCGGCGTTATCCTCTCTTGGTACCTGTTCAAGTGTAAAAATATCGAAATATCCTGCTAATTTTTTAAGAATACCAAGGTATTCAATTAGTTTCTCACCCTTGACTGCATAGGATCCATTAAAATGATTAGTAATTAACAAGGAATCAACATATACTTGCAAATTCTTGATATTCATATTCTTAGCCAATTCTAGTCCTGCAATTAAAGCTTCATACTCTGCCTCATTGTTAGTAGCAGGGAATTCACATCTAATAGCCTGGGGTATTATGTCCCCCTGTGGCGATTTTAGTAGTATACCTAAACCTACACCCCTTACATTAGATGCACCATCAGTATATAATATCCAGGATTCTAAGTTTTCTCCTAGTTGTTGCACTTCTAGGTCTACTTCATTTTGAATATCACTACTGAAATCAGCCACAAAGTCTGCTAGGGCCTGAGACTTTATTGCATTTCTAGGTTCATATATTAAATCATAGGCACTTAACTTTACCGACCACTTAGCCATTCTACCTGACATCTCCGGTTTTCTAAGCACATTCTTAACAGGATAATTAGTTTTAACATGGATCCTATGCGTTTCAAAATAATGTCTAAGCTTTGTTGATGCCACTACTAGAGCCAATATTAGCTTTTCTAGGTGAGAATATCTAGTTTCAGCATTTAACAAACTTTTGCTAACATAATAAACAGGATACTGCTGACCTTCGTGATCCTTTACGAGTACTGCACTTACTGCATTCCCTGATACTGCAAGATACAGGGATAGTGGTTCACCATCCTCAGGCTTCATCAATAGAGGCGCGGTTGAGAGATACTGTTTCAAATCCTGCAGGGCTGCTTCATGCTTCTCCCCCCATTCAAATTTCTTATTCTTTTTCAGGATATCATAGAATTCTTTACATTTTTCCGAGGATCTTGAAATAAACCTATTCAAGGCTGCCACTCGTCCTGTTAACCGCTGAACATCCTTCATATTCGAGGGTGACTTTATATTCAAGATAGCCTTGATCTGCTCCGGGCTTGCCTCTATCCCTCTCTTTGTCACCATGTATCCTAAAAACTTTCCTGCCCCTACTCCAAAATGGCACTTTGCAGGATTAAGTTTCATATTATACTGGTCCAGGATATCGAATGCTCCTTTAATATCCCGGAGATGATCCTCAGCTTTCTTGGATTTGACCACCATATCGTCAATGTACACCTCCATGGTGTCCCCCAGTTTGTCTTTAAACATCATGTTCACCAATCTCTGGTACGTTGCACCTGCATTTTTCAAACCGAAAGGTATAGCAGTGTAACAGTAAATACCTGTTGGTGTCATGAAAGCAGTATCCTCCTGGTCTGAAGGTTCCATTTGAATCTGCTGGAATCCTGAGGATGCATCCATGAAGGTTAACATTTCATGACCGGCAGTGGCATCCACCATCGAGTCTATATGAGGCAGAGGGAAGGGGTCTTTTGGACAAGCTTTGTTCAGGTCTGTGTAGTCTACACAGACTCTCCATTTCCCATTCTTCTTTTGAACCACTACCACATTTGCTAGCCATCTAGGGAATTTGACTTCCCTAATCATCCTGGACTTCAATAATCTTTCAACTTCCTCTTGGATAATTGCATTCCGCTCAGGGGCGAATTTCCTTCTCTTTTGTTGTATAGGCTTGAATGACCTGTCAATTCCAAGCTTGTGAGTAATAATGTCTTTGGATATACCTGTCATGTCCTCATGCTTCCATGCGAATGTTGACATCCTGCATTTCAGAAAGTTAGTTAATTGCTCTTCAATATCCTGAGGGATATTGGTCCCTACGAGCACCGAGATATCAGGATTATCCTGATCCAGAATAACTTTCTTTACATCCTGCTCCGGATTCTCCACGATATCCTGGGCCCGCATCTTTAATTGCTATGCTGCACTTGGTTTGGTCGAGTATTTCATTGAGGATGAGTAACATTCTTTCGCCTCTTGCTGATCACTATCGATCTTGACAACTCCCCAAGGGGTAGGGATCTTGATGCATTGGTGATATGTTGATGGTACGGCCTTCATATCGTGAATCCACGGTCTTCCTAGGATGATGTTATAGCAGGATAGAGAATCCATCACACAGAAACGTTGTATCTTGTTGACTCCTTCAACATATACAGGCAGCTTTATCTCTCCCACTGTGTTCCTAGCTTCTCCACTGAAACCAACGAGCACAGTAGACTTCGAAGTGATATCCATTGGAGACACATTCATTCTCTTCAGAGTCTCCAGTTGGATTATGTTGACGGAACTGCCATTATCAACCAGTATCCTGCGTACAAAATGGTTAGCCACATATAACGTTATTACCAGAGCATCATGATGAGGATCCTGGACAGTATCCCTGTCGTCAGCGTCAAACGTGATCATTTTGTCAGTTGTGAGGGTAGTCATCTTGACAGGTTTGTCTCCCCTCTCAGCCTTAGCTTCTTTTGCATGTCTCTTTGCCGCCGAATACGAAGTCCCACAAATGCCGGATCCTCCCGAAATGAAGTTGATTATCTTGGCATCCGCAGGAGGTGAGGGTGCTCTTTCAGGATCCTTCTCGGGATCCTGCCCTTTATTTTTCTTCCTTCCTAGCAAGTCCTTTAGATATCCTTTGCTGAGAAGGTAGCTTATTTCCTTCCTCAAGGCAATGCAATCTTCCGTAACATGTCCGAAATCCTCATGGAAGGCGCACCATTTGGATTTATCCTTCCAATCAGCTTTTTATTGATTCTTCCGAGGCCACCTGGCTTTATCTCCCAGACCCTGCATAGCATACATTAGTTCAGGTATATTAACAGAAAAACAATATTCAGATAATTCAGGATATTCTTCTGGATCCTCGTCTTCAACAACATTCACTCTCTTGTTATCATTTCTGCCATATGGCTTGGAGCGATATGGCTTATATGAGGATTCTGATTTCCTATTGGTTAATTCGTAGGTTGAGGTAGAATTCATTTTCTCTTGCATCTTCTTGTCATCTTCCAAACGGATATATCTCAAAGCCCTGTTACGAACTTCGTCGAGATTCCTGCAGGGATTCATTACAAGATCCTGATAAAACTGAAAATCTTTTTGTAACCCCATCTTAAAAGCTTGCACAGCTGTTGCAACATCAAGATGCGGGATATCCAAGGATTCTCGACTGAACTTGTTCACATAATCCCTCAAGGATTCCTGAGGTCCTTGAGTTATCCTGTAAAGATCACTGGTTAGTTTTTCAAAACTCCGACTGCAAGAAAATCGACTATTAAATAAATTCACTAAGTGGGCAAATGATGTAATCGAATGTAGAAGAACATTTAACAGCCATTTTAAGGTGATCCTGTCAGAGTAGAACCGAAACCCTTGCACAGGCAAGCTTCCTTGAGATCCGGAGGGATAGGGTTGATCTCCATCCTTTCCCTATATTGGGCAATATGCTCTTCAGGATCCGTGGTTCCATCGTAAAGCTTCATGTTCGGAGTCTGAAATCTTTTTGGGATTTCAGCATCACATTTAGGACGTACGAACCGAGATATCCTGTGGCTATCCTGGGATACTTCAGGAATTGGCTGCACCACCACAGGTACACTGGATATCATATCCTCTAGCTTCTGAAGTTCCCTGGATAATTCCGACGTTACAGCTGTATCCTGCAGAGATCCAACACTGTTAATGGCAATAGCATTATTATTATTAGGTACATTACCAGTCGGAGGGTTCTGCCCATATCCCGAAGTATATCCTGAGCTCCTTACGGTTGACATCCTAACCGAGGAGGGTATTTCAGGAGTATGACTCTGAGGAAGGCTGGGCACAATATTCCCCCTATTATCCTCAGTATACACAGCTGAACTAAAGTTCAAAGCTCTGGGCTGTAATGGAGTGACGATATCCTCAGCAGGTCTGCTCGAGCCGGACTTCAGGAGTTGTATCTCCCTCAACAGCATCTGGTTCGTTTCCTGTTGCTGCCTCATTTGTTCCTGCACACTCCCAAATAAGGTTAGAATTTCATCATTAGAAGCCAAAATCGGAGCAGATCCCTGAACATTCCGAGTAGGGATAATGTCCTGAGGTTGCGAAGAAGATTGCATCCTTGGAGGAGGTGGTGGAAGCACCGGACCAGTAGTAACAGAAGTCATAGCAGACACAGTAGAGGAACTCATGTTTGATCTTGAGGCCATTATGGACAATGTGGCAAAAAGTTTTGAAAATAGAAAACTGATTAGCGATTTGACAAAAATTTTTAGTAAAGAGAGCACCACTTGCCCCACAGTGGGCGCCAAATTGTTTTGGTCAAAAATTACCGAAGCAATTTAGTGATCAAATTAGTTAAGTGAGGTAGTGTGCTAAGAGAATGTGTTCAAAAATATGTCAATTGAGTTATTTGTAAAAACAGTTTGGGGATACGGCTCAGGATATAGAGTCGTATCTGCGATCAAACAATGAGCAAAAAAGTAAAGTAAATGACACGAGATGTACGAGGAAAGCCCTTGATCAATCTAGATCGCCGGCATAAAACCTCGGGAGCTGACAATCGCAGCTGCCTTGTTCTTCTATTGCTTCAAATATCAGGATACAGTGCAGGATGTGGTGCGGATCGACTAAGTGTTACAACGTGAATTGGGTACAAGTGTGGTGATTGCAGTAATCTAGAGAGCAAGAGTGTACAAGAGTGTTAGCGAAAAGAGTGTGTGCCTTAAACTGATCCGCCATATCTATTTATAGTAAAGAGAAATTAACAAACTATCCTAAACTTGCGGGATCCACCGAATATTCCTTCATCGAACGTTGTAGACCTGGTCTTTCGGGCTCAACGTCTCTTCTTCAACAAACTCGTCCGAGTCTTGAGGAGAAGAAGTCCTCTCGACCGTTAGTAAGTCTCAACCTTCAACCTGCACGTGGATAATTAATAAATCTCAGGATATTACCCAAGATGTTAGCAATATCCTCTTCCAGCATCCTGGTCACAAACAATCAAACAAAGGCAGGATATTGATCAGGATATGTATGCTTAGAAAATGACCCATAACAGATATAAAGTTCTAAAATAGTTGGGATATCAATTAATTAAACAAAGAGATTGTAAATAAAAAACCTTATAATCGTAACATTATTATTATTAGAGTAATTATTATTATTAAAGTAAGGATATTGCAAAAATGAGTTTAACATACTAAACATGAGAAAAGAAGTGAAGGCTATTGTCAAATACGTATTTTAGTTCCAGAATCTAAATATACATGGGAGGCTTTGATGGTGCGCGAGGAGGATCTCCGCACAAGGCCCGCGATTTCGAGAGGCATGTGATTTAAAAAAAATATCCGATACGTATATGTTATTTTTTTTAAATAGTAAACACATACCACTTCCAATATAGGCCCATTTACAAAAAAAAAATTATGGTTTAGAATTTAGCTCACTTGGAATTAGGTTCATTTAACCCAATACTAATTTGATTTTTTTTAAATAATAACAAAACTTAACGGAAGGGCACATTTTTCAAGCTCGAAAATTCTCAGAGACGCATCTGTAAATATAAATCCGTTAGTTTTTTTAAATATATTTTTTTTATTATTTGGTATATAAAATCATATTTATTCAACCCATGTAATACACGGGGGTTTTTAAAAATACAATTTTTTATTATTTGGTAAACAATATTATTCAACCGTACAATACATATTTTTTTTTTGGAAATAAAATATAACTTATTTTATTATTTAATATATAAAATTACATTTCTTCAATCCGTGCAATAAAAGAGGCTTTTAAAAAAATAATGTTTTATTATTTGGTATATAAAATTCATTTATTCAACCTATATAATACATAGGGTTATAACCTAGTATTAAAATTAAAGAAGTCTAAAGGATCATAGGTCGGTGGTTTGCTGATGAATCATTTATATATGTGGATTAGAAATAATTTAGGGGGAAGTCCACTAGGAATTAAGAAGGCCCATGAGGAAGGTCGACTGAGGTTATTAAAAAGGAATGGAAGACAACTTTTGAGGGAGGTTCGCAAGTTGGAGGATTGACGGCTGAAGAGAAGCACGGAGAAGGCAGCCGCCTTTTGGCGGCTGTACATGGTTCAAGGTATGAGCGTCTAGGTGGCTTTCTTCAAGCATACGGTTTGTAAGGTTTAATACTTTTCTCAGTTTATTCATGTTTGGATTTGTTTTTGACATTGACAACGTCTATAAACAATTTGATGTGTTGGTTTATTTAAACTATTTGCATGTGTTTTGAGTTCTTACTTTACAACTTGCTCGGTTGATGACAAGAACTTGTAGCTTGTTGGGAGACATAGAGTAGGTTGACTCACATTAGTAAATAGGGTAATTGAACTGTAAAAGATCGGATGACAACGACCTGTTTTTTATTACCACTTAAATTAACCGACTTTTCAGCATCATGTCTATGTGGTGTCCAATTAATGATTAAACTGAGTTTGGTGTGAACCTAGAATCTGAAACTTGGAAGACGTTGCCTTTATCTCTTTTGACTTTCCTCGATGATTGATTTTTAGATTTTCACATTAAACTCTGTTTTTCAGATTCTTATGAACCGGTAAATCTTGACCACTTGTGTTGATTTTGTGAAACATTAATTATATTTGAATTGTTTGTCGTTTATCAAGCGTATTGGCGATTCCTCGCATCGTTAGCGGGTTAGTAAATTGGTGGGTAATTGACATAATCAAACGGGTTATTAGATTGTATGGTGAGTCTTAAAAACTATCCCTAATAATTAATCAAGGTCATTAACATGGTTGTAAAAGTCCCGCCTAGGCTCCGAGTACTCCCCGAGTACTCGCTACAAGGTAGGCTGCCGAGGCACGAGTACTCTTCTCCCAGGCCAATTACTCCCTGAGTAATCTCCGCCTAAGCCGAGTACTTCCCGAGTACTCCCGAATCCGACTAGGGAGCGCCTAGCGACTTTTGCAACCATGGTCATTAATTTCAAGGCCATGTGATGACTGTCGTTAGAGTCAATCAAAAACCTAATTAAACTACGTAGATAGCGTAAGCAGGGTATCGTATCCACGGTGAATATGTGATTAGCGTTTAACTAGAGAATTATTGTACATTAAAGAAAGCAACTCCCCCAGAATCCCGATTGCAAATTTAACACAAAAACCCGGTTACTGATTCATAACACCACATAGACATGGCATTGGAATTAATGACTTTGATTAATTATTAGGGATAGTTTTTAAGATTCACCATACAACCTAATAACCCATTTAATTATACCAATTATCCACCAATTTATCAACCCGCTAACAACGCAAGTATGTTGCCAATACGCTTGACAAATGACAAACAATTCAAATATAATAAACGTTTCACAAAATCAACACAAGTGGTCAAGATTTACAAGTTAATAAGAATCGGAAAAACAAAGTTTAATGTGAAAATCTAGAAATCAATCATTCGGGGAAAGTCACATAAGACAAAGGTAGAGTCCTCCTAGTTTCAGATTCTAGGTTCACACCAAACTCATTTTAATCATTAATTGGACACCACATAGACATGATGCTGAAAAGTCGGTTAATTTAAGTGGTAATAAAAAACAGGTCTTTGTCATCAGATCTTTTACAGTTCAATTACCCTATTTACTAATTTGAGTCAACCTACTCTATGTCACCCAACAAGCTACAAGGTCCTGTCATCAACCGAGCAAGTTGTAAAGCAAGAACTCAAACACATGCAAACAGTATAAATAAACCAACTCATCAAATTGTTCATACGACGTTGTCAATGTCAAAAACAAATCCAAATATAAATAAAACTGAGAAAAGTGTCAAACATCATGAACCGTTCACTTAAAGAAAGCCACCTAGACGCTTATGCCTTGAACCGTGCACAATCGCCAAAAGACGGCTGCCTTCCGCGCCTCTGTCGTCAAAACTCCCCAAATCTTGGGAACCGAAACACCCCCCCCCCCCCCCCCCAGAAAAATATATCATCTGCCGTTAAAAATATATCCCTTCCCTCTTCTGACAACCGACTTCCATCTAAATTCCCTTGTGGGCTCGTTTCCTTACAGCCCAAGATATCAACATGTTTCTTTCTAAAACCCACATATCCTTGATGTCATAACTTTAATTTTACTTGTAGAGCCCAAATAACATAGCTCGTTAATTCTTGTGATGTCACGATCCACAACATATTATTTTGTGATTCAAGTTGAACTCCAAATTCCATATTTTCATAATATAAATTTTCATAATATAAATTAGCAACATGTTGTTGCATGGTGTTGTTGTACCTAAAGCATTGGGTGTTTTTCAAAAAAAATTTGTGTTTTTTTACTTTCAACCCAAAGGTTTTTATTTTTTATATTTTAACCCTTTTAATTTGTTTACTTTTAACCCAAAACTTTTTATCTTTTGTAATTTAACCCAAACCTTTTTTATTTACAACTTTGATCCCCTCATACGTTTTATCTTTCGCAAGTTTTTCGTTTTAAAATTTGCGAGTTAATACGTCGCAACATGCGTGTGTGGTTCAACGTTTTTGGTCTATTTTTTTCACATTTGACAGGTATGTCGAAACGTGTCTATTTCCCCCCTTTGGCAAGTTCGCCGCAACAGGCGGATCGTACATCGACTTAGTTATTCTTTTCTACATTATATTTTACGAGTTAATACGTCGCAACGTGCGTGTGTGGTTCAACGTTTTTGGTCTATTTTTTCACATTTGACAGGTATGTCGCAACGTGTCTATTTCCCCCCTTTGGCAAGTTCGCCGCAACGGGCGGATCCTACATAGACTTAGTTATTCTTTTCTACATTATTTTACGAGTTAACACGGCGCAACGTGCGTGTGTGGTTCAGCGTTTTTACGTCTATTTTTTTCCATTTAATAAGTCTGTCGCAACGCGTGGGGTCCTAAATCAACATAGTTATTTTTTATATGTTATATATTTCAGTCTTTTTTCTTCGCATTAACACGCCACAACTTCAGTATTGGTGGTCGCTACCAGCAATGTGGCATTGATGTTATTTGACATAGTTTAGGCCCCGCCGCAACGCGGGGGTATTAATTCTAGTTAAATACTACTTTTTAACATTCTGTTGATATGCCATCTTCCTTTGTTGAATATATTTTTCTCATGAATTAACTTCTGCATTTGGCATCCACTTTAGTCGTCCACTTTAGTTGTTGATCATCGATTTTAGAGCTTGACTTCCATTTTAATACAATTTCACCACTTTAGCTTATTTACTACCAAATCCACAAAAATATAAAACTAACTCAAAGTAATGTATTTTAAAATAAAATCAATCCATTTACCTACTAATTTATATACATTATAACGTATCTAAAATACACGGATCACTATGTCTATGTGGTGTTATGAATCTGTAAACGGGATTTTGTGTTAAATTTGCAATTGGGATTCCGGATGGGAGTTGCTTTTCTTTAATATATAATAAGTCTCTAGTTAAACACTAACCACAAATTCCCCGTGGATAGGATACCCTACTTACACTATCTAGTTAGTTTAATTAGGTTTTTGCATGACCCTTACAACAGTCATCAAGCACCTGTCCAACAACTGCAAGCACTATTGACAAAAGTCGACAACAAACCACTGATCAAACATGTGGTCAAACTATTGATCAAATATGTGGTAAAACCACTGATCCCTTCACTATATTAAGTGCTCCAGTTGGACCAATTTCACCACCTCCATTTCAAACCATTGTTGACCATAATACAATTGCTCCAATTATGACGAAACATTTGCTCCAATATGATGAAACATTTGGTCCAATAGCAAGGTTAGAAGCCATCAAACTCTTCTTGGCCTTTGTTATCAACAACAACATCAAAGTGTATCAAATGGATATAAAGTGCCAACCACTAGGATTTGAGAACACATTCCATCCAGATCATGTCTTCAAGCTAAACAAAGCTTTGTATGGACTGAAACTAGGTACAACCACCTCTGGTGGGAATTCAGATGATCCAATTAATTTAGGTGATGGATTAAGATATAAAGAATTGACGCAGTGAGTTACCAAGATGGAATCTTTCATATATGAAATGAGAGATATGCTGAAAATTTTGGTGCAAAACTCAAAGCCTCCACCATCAAATGCAGATTTTGTCAAAGACTTTTGAACATATGTTTAACCATTTCTTCATCAACAAAAACAATTTGCAACTGTCACCCATAACCTTCACATGGAACTTATCAGAAGTATGGTTGAAGCTAGGTACATAGATACTCAAGCTAAGATAAAGGCTATTAAAGATCATCTTCTCAAGACTACAGACTCTACTCCTAACCTTAAGTATCCTGATGATGCCAAAAAGGGGGAGAATGAAGAAGGAATGAGAAAATTACCTCCTCATGTAAAGAAAGCTCAAAAGAAGCCTGGTCAGTCTGCTAACAAAAAGTCAAAAGTGGATGCCATAGCAAAAGAGAAGTGAAAGATACCAAATAGGCCAAAGATGCCTTAGTTGTACAAGAAAAACTTGAAGAGCAGAAAGTTCAACACAATCTAGGTTCTTTAACATATACACTTGTTAGAAGATAACCTGCAATGCAAGTAAAAATCACCCCCCAAACCACCACTGCTACCGTTGCTCACCAAATCACCACCCCTTTATCCACTGAAACATATGAACCCATTCAAATTGTCCAAACCACTATTCTGTCCTCCTTAGAAACCACTATTAGCATTGAAAATATGCAAACAGATATTGAAATCACAAAAGCACTTGTCTCCACTACTAAATAAGTCAAACCCATCTGACAAAAGATTCTAACTGGTTTCCTAAAAAGAAAACCACCAACTCACACTCCATCTCCTCCATCGAAAGCACCCACTCCTTATACTAGAGGAAGGAGACAGAAATTTATCATCCAAGATGAAGATAAAGAAACTCCACCATCTACACCCATCAAAACTACAACTTCCATCTCTGCCACTTCATCACTACCACAAATCACAAATCCATCAGCTACCACAGCATTGATTACAACTTCACATCCTTTGGATGTATTTTCTGTATCTTTAGATATACAGTCCTTTTAAACAACAAATGATTTAAGCCAGCTCACCTTTCCATCTCTACACAACTTTCCAAAGCCTATAAATGTCAAAGAATAATTAGAGCTAAAAGTGAAACATGCTGGAAAGATAGTTGCTGAGAAGATTAAAGGAAAAGACGATACACAGGCTCAATTTATTTTGTTTGGAGAACTCAGGAAGGTCATTGCTCTTGAAGTTATGCCAAGGATGTTTGTATGAAACTCTCCCATGCACTAGTCAAAGACCCTGAACCTAAAATCAGAGGTTGATCAACAACTCCCTCACCACCTGCGCCGGACCTGGTCCCATGCTCAAAAATGGGGGATTTCTGCTTATCTACCCCCTCGCCTTCATCGGAACTCCGCTGGGCAGTGGGGTCAATAAGGTTACCCGATGAATCCAAAGAGACCCCCTGCGTCTTGTAAAAGGTGGGTTTCCTTCCTGCTTACAACCTGAAGATCTTGTTCAGGTCCAGTTTCCTTCTTCTTCTATTCACCCGCAGACTTGAGCGGTGAAGACGGTGGAGTAGGAAGGGTTGCGCTTATGACAACTGCAAATACACAACACAGATAATTAAGGGAAAGTTCAACAAAATAAACCTCAAGGAAAAATATGTGCTAACCCTTCGCAGGCTACGCAAGGCGCGTACCAAGCAACAACGTCCTACCACGACGCAGGGTAACTTTCTTCGCCGCACCGGCAGGTGCGGTCTCCATTTTAATCTTTTGCCCTATAACGGGCTCAGTACCAACACTGGCGCCACTTGCGCCCGAGGAAGACCCTAGCACATGCAACCCCTCAAGAGTATCATAGACTAACACATAATCTTCATACTTAATTTTTCTGGGGCATAAGGTACCTGATAGAGCCTGTTTCACCGCAATGGTAACTGCCTTTTCTGGCCTCTGGGCCTTGGCAACTTTAGTAACATCCGCGCCTGCGGCAGTAGCCCCTTTCCTACCACCAGCACCTGTTTTCCCACCAACCTCGGTTGCGGGATGGACTCTGAGGACCGAAAGCACAGTTACAGCACATACGCAAGATTCTCTAAGAAATAAGCACAACTACAAAATTAAAGTACACAAAACAAATTGCTACTTACCGGGCCCTTTCGGCAGAGGGGCATTTAGTACGGCAGGGTCTGGGACCCGAAAGTTCACAACAATGGTCTCATACCACCCTTCCCCTGCTTCACCACAATCGACGATCTTCAGTTCACTATTGTCCGCAAATGAGTGCCAGAAACACACCTCTACGAAACCACAAGCCCAATGTTAACAACAATGGGATAAAGTTTGTAATAAAACATGTCAATAACAATTACTTTGGTCTCTTTTCTTGCAGACAAGCTTCGTTTTGCTGCCCGGTTTCCACCGCAACATCATACAAAGATACTGCAACTCCTTGTTGGTCAATGGAGTCAACGAAACTGCCTGGAGCCCCTGATACCACTCCTGCGATTACAAAGTGGGAGTGGTCAACTTCTCCTTGGGAATGTCTATAAAAACATCCCGAATATACTGCTTACACGCAACCGTAGCCTCCTTCACATAAAAGAACTTAGATTTCCACTGGGTAAAACCCTTAGGAGGCTGTTCTAGAATTTTGAATGCGCCCATGTGGAGTTGAAAAGAATAAAAACTCAGTTGGGCTTGCAACTGGTAGAACCGACGGAAACGCTCAACCGCCAGCTCAAGATCCTAGGATTTAAATCAGTATTCGAAATGGTGAGCACGAACCATCCCCAATGGGCTGAGCTGGGAGATATGGATTCTATAATACTCCAGCAAGTCCGCCATAAACACCGTCAATGGCAACCGGAAATTGTCGTTGCCGAAGAAATCGACAAAAAGGGTTACAAATCCAACAGGGGCATCGGCGGCCGTGTCGCCCCGTTTCGGATCACGGGCTCCATACTTGTCCGGCATCCTGACGGGCAACATCAATTGCCGGAATGACCCAACAGACCACTTCAACACCGGCAAAGCACCACCGGCATCGACATTCTCAACATCTTCTTCCACCGGTGACGACTGTGGAGAAGATGGTATTGATGGTGAAGCCATCAACAGAAAATGTAGATATAAAGGGGGAAGAAGAAAAAGCAACTTCAACTCACCGGAAAACATAGACAACTCACCGGAGAAGATAAATGAGAAAAGGAAGTTCAATGGCAAAATTTTTGAAATTTGAACGAAGTGAAGGGAAACCCTAAAGGGTTATCCCTTTTTATACCCTTCGCATTTAATGCAAGGGAAACCACAGAAACTTGCGGTTTTTGCGCCAATCAACAACCGCCAGCTGGCAAGCGACGGTTCTTTGACGGTTACCACGTGCGTGTCACAACGCATGCGCCTGCCAATATACGACCGTTAAGCTCCTGCTACAGTGTAATTAATGCCTCAAGCAGTGCAGCAGTCGCCGCCACATCACCTTTTCGCCAGCAAGATCCCACCAACTTCCACCTACGGTTCACACGGTTGCATTACACAACAAGTAACTAAACCCCTTTTCAACGTTCGTTTGCGGTTCATGCGGAAAAGTAAACCGCGACCGCATGTGACTATGGAAAAGGTGGCTATGGGAAATGCAAACTGCGTCCACATGTGACTATGGAAAAGGTGGCTATTGGAAATGCAAACCGCAACCGCATGTGACGATGGAAACGGTGGCTATGGGAAAAATACACCAAAACCCACTGCGTGCGCGGTTCACACACAAAGTTTCACTTTGACCACACGAAAAGTGGTGGACCACAACACAACAACAAAACCACCTGCGTTGGCAGATGCATTGCAGTTTTATACAGTAAGAAGAACTCGTTTCAGTGTTCTTTACTTTTAAATAAATCCCATTTATTCAAAGAAAGAACACTCGGACAAACGACTAGTTCATAAACATCAAACAGCTGAAACCGAGACTCCGTAGCTATTGATGCAGACTCTTGATAATCATTGTGAACTTGAGAACAAGAAGTTCAACAACGGAGGAAACTAGTTTGTTTATGACCTTGTTTATCTACCCATTGTTTCTAAAAAAGTGTGTTGCGTTTTTTGCGTAAGCACGACTGATATAAACGACTTGTACTATCAGAAGGAATCTCAAATCAAGCGCCCAAACTAGGAAACTAGTCTGTTTATGACCTTGTTTATCTACCCATTGTTTCCAAAAAAGTGTGTTGCGTTTTTTGCTAAGCACGACTGATGATAAACGACTTGTACTATCAGAAGGAATGACCCAACAGACCACTTCAACACCGGCAAAGCACCACCGGCATCAACATTCTCAACATCTTCTTCCACCGGTGACGACTGTGGAGAAGATGGTATTGATGGTGAAGCCATCAACAGAAAATGTAGATATAAAGGGGGAAGAAGAAAAAGCAACTTCAACTCACCGGAAAACACAGACAACTCACCGGAGAAGATAAATGAGAAAAGGAAGTTCAATGGCAAAATTTTTGAAATTTGAACGAAGTGAAGGGAAACCCTAAAGGGTTATCCCTTTTTATACCCTTCGCATTTAATGCAAGGGAAACCACAGAAACTTGCGGTTTTTGCGCCAATCAACAACCGCCAGCTGGCAAGCGACGGTTCTTTGACGGTTACCACGTGCGTGTCACAACGCATGCGCCTGCCAATATACGACCGTTAAGCTCCTGCTACAGTATAATTAATGCCTCAAGCAGTGCAGCAGTCGCCGCCACTTCACCTTTTCGCCAGCAAGATCCCACCAACTTCCACCTACGGTTCACACGGTTGCATTACACAACAAGTAACTAAACCCCTTTTCAACGTTCGTTTGCGGTTCATGCGGAAAAGTAAACCGCGACCGCATGTGACTATGGAAAAGGTGGCTATGGGAAATGCAAACTGCGTCCACATGTGACTATGGAAAAGGTGGCTATTGGAAATGCAAACCGCAACCGCATGTGACGATGGAAACGGTGGCTATGGGAAAAATACACCAAAACCCACTGCGTGCGCGGTTCACACACAAAGTTTCATTTTGACCACACGTGTGACAATCGGCAAAATTCCGGTAATTCCGTACAACCTGAACAACTATTTAAATTTTTATTTTCGCGTATACGACTTGATTTTAATTAATTAAAGTCTTGAGAGTCTAGGAATTACAAAAATCATAGTCAATTATGATAACAAATCCGTTGCGATTGGAAACAATATCCTAGACTAACAATAGGAACGCGATTAAACAATACTTGTCAGTACTAGTCGCGGTACAGTCTGACACGATAAAAACAAGACATACGGATATGTCTACACAAATATTCTATAAAAAGCTTTGTCCAAAAATAATATGTGCCTTATTATTTACAAAATTCCAATTAAAAACCAAATTGTCCAAGTCAGCAGAATAATACAGCAATCCTATGGAAATGTACAGCATTCCGCAGAACGAAACAGTAACAGTCCGAAAACCCAAAAATAAATATTATTTGACATAAATAATATAAATATTATAGGTATTAAAAACGACACAAAATCCGCAATCGAATTTTATTGCGTTAAGCTGCACGGCTAGTTCAGTAAACTGCCAGTCAGAAAAGCCGGTACCGGAACCGTGTCAAAAATAATAAAATTTTTAGTCCAAAAAGTTGTATTAATTATTTGGATGATAAAACATGTGCAAAAATAGTTTTTGTCATGTATTTATCTAAACAAAACACGGTGTCAGTATTTAACCCGGTACAGGACCCGAACCGACTTTTTCACCCGAATTACAAACTAAAAATTTTGGTGAACTAGTTTTACCTAGTGTCACACTACTTTAAAATATTAGAGCTTAAAACCTTGTAGATATTTTTATATAAAATGTCAAAGTTCTAAAAAAAATACTAAAGTTTATTGTTTAAATGAGATTTTAATAAAAAAATTCAGCAAAATAGCCCCATTTTTGGCTGATTTTCGTTCAAGTGGGTCCCCCCATCTAAGCTTACTCATCTAGATTGCTTTGTTGGAACAAGAAGTGTATGATTAGTGGCATTTTCCAAGGTTTTGATGTTTCTTACACTCCACCTTCCACCATAATCTAAAAACCATCAAATTTTACCACTCTTCCACTCTCTCTCTTCAAAAATTTCGACCAAACCAAACATCCATCATCTTCACATTTTCAAATCTCAAACTCAAGAGTTTATGCAAAAATGGAGGTTCATGGATATATCAAAAACACTTGTGAGACTAGAAAAGCTATTTGGAGCATTTTTGGTGGAACTAGAAGCCTTAGATCATCAAGATTTTCCTTATCTTCATCCTTAATTCCTAGCAAAAATTGTAAGAACATCACACTAGTCTTACTTTTGTTCTTGATTTCTTTTACAAGTTCATCATAAACCCACTTAAAAAAAATAATAATAAAAATTAACAAGAAACAACTAAAAATCATTATTTTTAAACATGATTTTTCTATGATTATGAGATGAACTTGGAGAAATCTAGGCTAATAAACTTGAATCTTGGTTATTCTTACTCAAAAATATGATCTACATACATGCATGTAGGATCAACCAAGATTCATCAACAAAGTGATGAACATGAGTTTTTGATGAACATGCATGCTAGTAAAATGTGAAAAACCATTTAAAAACAAGAAAATAAATTTTTGAAAAATTTATTGAATAAAGTTTCCATTTCTGGAAACAATCAAGAACAACAAATGTGTTAGTAGTAAACATTTTGAATACGTGTTTATGCTTCAAATGACTTTGTAAGACATCTAAAACAAGAGTTTTTCATAAAATCTCTTTCTACAATTTTTTTGGCAAAAATAATTAATAAAGTTTCCTTTTTGGGAAAGATAAGAACAATATCATGTTCATGCTACTTTTGTTGACAAATTTTGATAGATATTGATACTTGATGATGTTTTGTATTGAAATAATTTGAAAACAAGTTTTGTATAAACTTGGGGAAAATTCATATTTCAAACAAAACTATGGCAAAATTTTTTATAAATTTTGTGATGTGTTAAAAGTTGTTAAACAAAGAAGTTTGTTACTAAAACAATTATTTGGAGTCTTTAAACATGGTTAAACAAATTTTGGACAAAGTCATAAATCCATGTTTTATAAAAAGATTTCTAAATAAAAATGACAAGTATATATTTTTGGATAAAATGTGTACTTACAAAAGTATTCATCAAGTATCATAAGTTTATATATTTTGATGTGTACATCATATGTTAGTTCTAGTAGGAACAAATGCAAAACTGTTACACATCCATAAAAATTACAAAATATATATATAAACTTGAAAACGAAATAAAATGTCCATCCTTGGACACGAAAACACAAATGGACAAATTCAGACACTATTGGACTATATGAACTTTTGGACAAACAAAAATGGCACAAACAAAGCAAATGGTAAAACGTGACGGACAACACAAACGGGACAAACGATATGAATAAATAAAACCGACAAGTAGTAAACGACTAGAATAAAATATGAACCGTCACACAAGTTTATGCACTAAAATGTTCAACTTTGGCATAAATAATGATTTTTAGAAAAACTAGATTTTTATAAAAATACAAGTATTACTATTATTATTTTTCACTAGCCTAAAGTTTTGCATTTTGAAAACTAGTCCATAAATTAAAAATTGGGCTAATGCCCATTTCTCATAAATAAAATTTGGGCTAGGCCCACTTTTACAAAACAATGGACTAAAAATGTATTTTTAGTCAAAATTGGGCTAAAACCCACTTTACAAAATACTTGGGCTAAAAACCCAATATTTATAAATTATTATGGACTAGATATATTTTAGAAAACAATTTAGGCTAGGCTCATTCTTACACAAGTTATTTGGGCTAAGTCCACAACTATATACTAAATTGGGCTAGGCCTACCTTTATAAAATGTTTTGGGCTAAGGCCCACCCCTACAAATTAATTTGGGCTTGACCCATTTTAAACAAAGTTATTTGGGCTAGGCCCATAAACAAAATACCCAAAATGGACTTAAATTCTAAAACATAAATTAAGCCCATTCAAACACAAATAAAATAAAATAAATATATATATACAAGGAAGTTATATATATATGAAAAACACAAAAACAAAATAAGAGATAGAATATTTGTATGATACACAAAAACAAACCTAAGTGTCTAACTAGATTAGAACACTTGTAGGTCAAGAAACGAACCGCGAACAAGGAATTGAATAGAGATTTGCACGGAACGCAAATCTGTGAGTTCATGTTTTCCCCCTTTACTTTGAATGTTTATAGTTTTAAACTTCGGGGATGTATACATGTTACAAATAGTATGATAATACAATGAAACTATTTTGATCACATGCGGATAGGTGTTAAAATAAAGGGGCCATTAATGAATAAACAAGTACCGAGGAACAAACGGATAGATCTATTTGGGTTTTGGCAAGCCCCACTCTTAACGACAACGATAACCACGATCGTCAAGAGTGCCTTTGTGTCCAAACTAGTGTCGTTGACACACACGATAAATTGTCAAGGTTTGGTTGCCTCCTATTCGGCATACATATTAGTGTCCTTGCAACACACTAATGATCATACAATTTTTTTTATCATACTATACAAAAACGAATTTTATTACTTCAAATATTTTGGAGACTCATTTGATGCAAAAACAAAATAACATGAATTCACTCAACTTTCGTTGACGTTTTCAAAATTAACATGTATTACAGGAGATTAGTGGACGGCTTTGGAAAAATATGTTCAAGTGGTTATCAAGAACGCAAGCTTTTGTGATGTCATCCGTTTTCAGTTGTTATGTTTTGAACTTTGAATAATGTAGTTAAAGTTGTTGTTGTTTCAAGTTTTAAACAAGAAATATGTAATGTAAATTATGGTTTCGAATCAAATGTATGGATGAACATCTTTTATGTTTCAAATATGTTGTTTACTCGATTGATTGTAACGATTGCCGCTTTCGTCACACCTTGCCATACGCTTCCGCATAAACCGAAAATCGGGGTGTGACAGACCTGGTATCAGAGCATCAATTGTAGTGAACTAAGATTCTTTTTAAGTCTAGTCTACAATTTCAAAACGATGTTGTTTACAACAAGCGTTCTACATTATATTTTTACAAAGCGTCCACTAATACAAAACAAAAATGCAAGGATACTATGTAGTAGTATTGAACGATAGTTCGAAACGATAATACCAAAGACTAGTTTATTTGGTACAAGTCTATGGGGTTTAGACACGATAACAATAAGTCGAACTGGAAACGATATACGATATAACAACAATGAAAACAAAAGTACAGTTGCCCAAAAATCGATTATTTATAAGTTGTTCACAGGTATACGTTGTACGGATTATTTTGCCATGACCATGATATCTTTGTACTCAAATTCTAATATTCTGGATTCTCATAACAAGCGTATTGACCTCGCATCTGTTGATGAGCTTATGGTAGGGCGTATTCCCTAAGTGAAACCCTAAGCTTGACATTCCATAAAAGATGGTTGTTTTCCCTCAGATACGGAAAATGCTTGACCTCGACGATGACAATGAGGCGGAGGTGGTAGCCTTGGACGAACACTCTATTAGTAGGAACGAGGTTCCTATGGTTCATATTAATCATGATTGGTGACATTCTTTTCAAGATAAGGAAGATGAAACACTCATCTTGAAGGTGCCCATTAAACCATTATTGTTAAGAATCCTCTTTACTTATATTTCTTAACGCCGTGCCATTCCGCGAACGATGGCTACAAGTATTAACGCGTGGACCATCACGCAGGTCCATTCTATGTTAAAGGTAAATAGACAGTCATGTTCCCCTCTCCAACTGATCGTCTGTTTTGAACGAGGGAACGCTAGGGTGACTATACAAGGCAATTTATTATTACGGGGGCCCACGTAATAATAACTTGCAGTGGATGGAAATCCTGGTGGGTCCTGCGGGTCAGACTAATGATCACTACCTATTCAAAATTCTTGAGTTGTTACTTGAGAATTCAATTTTTCCATTTCTTAGAATGCTAACTAAGGTGATTACTATGATTCCCCACAATACATTAAAAACTACACGTATTGATTTCGTGCCTAGCATCCGATCTATATCACAAGTCAGTTGAGACTAGTCATCTAAGCAAACAAATTAGGAAAATCATCCAGGAAGGATTTTCCTCAAACATTCTAAAACTCCAACATTTGGGTTAATCTCACGATGCCTATAACACCTTATCATATTTATTGGAGTTATTGCGATTAAATCCGTTATTTGACATTCGTTTTGTCTCAAAAGGGTAATATGGCACGAGCCATGGCGCAAGTCTCTTACCATATTCCATTCGACATCTATAGAAATCATAACAACTTTGTTGGAACTCATTGAGCTCAAACAATACCAATGTATTCGTCACATGAGTTAATGCGATGAAGGACTTTCCTTACTTTGGACGACCAAGGTCCATAGAGTATGGAATACATACTGTAAGGATAGGGGTAAATGCTTAGTTTTCCCCTACTGAACAGATGGTTGTCCTGCTAAGGCATATGGACAACACATACATCCTATCACCCACGACTTTCCACCTTACTATTCCGATGCACATTCTCAATCTCCACCACCGGACATGAACCCATCTAATCCTTATCGTCCATGCCATTTTCTGCTTATTACTATAAACTATGAGTTTTATCTTCCAAGATTCATCTTAGTTTTCCCTTTCGGTGAGTCTATGATCATAAGACTCAGATTTCTGCTACTCGACCTCCCCCGAAATGGCCCATTACAATCATTTTTTCCCCTATCAGTACCTCCACACTCTACATTCCACAAAGTGCCTCTATCATTTGAGGAACACATTCATACCCTTGAGAACCACTCGACTGCCACCATTAGGCACATTTTTGGTCTCGAGGAGGAGGTTACGTGCCTTCACAGTCTAATTTCTAAGTTTTCACTTACACATCCCACACCACGGTAGTTATGTTTAATTACTAACTTTTGGGAAGTATACCCGATTTTGTGAAAGACTAAAGACTGTTGAAGACTTGGAGACTTAATATCAATCAGGAACAATGTGAAGAAAAGACTTCACCTTATTTTATATATTACGATATGTCGTGTATCGACCGAAGTGATGTAACTCCGAGATTATTTTTGTTTTCTTCACTAAAATAATTGTAAAAAGGTGACATGGCATATATAAGTTGGTATTTTCTTATTGACACACTGTTGTAATTTATTTTACATCCCTGCAAGGATGTGATGAATATGGTGCGAAAGATTTGCATAAGTATCATTATGATCTATCTTGACCTTATGATCATAGTGCGTGACGACATGTTTTTATTTTCGATCATGTCTAATCTCTTCGATATATATTTTATATATATATGAAGATCATGGCACCAGAACGAAATAACACTTTTTAAGCCCAAACGGAACCCTTACCTATAACACGAGCTGAGCTTGCTGCTCTACTGAACCAGTGAGTTGCAGAAGCAGTCGTACAACATGAAGCAAACCATACTGCAAACAATGGTGGAACTGGAGGAACCATATTGAGAATTGCTCAGGCTATAACTCTTGCCTTAAGTCTTATGAGGATGTAGTAAGGATGGGAAAACTGAATAAAGGTGCGGTGAAAAAGGAGACGCATGTGGAGTCTACTTCGAGTAACAATAAGAGAAAGTATTCATATTTCAAGAAAGGTTCTATGTCGAACAACAAACATAAGAAAACCCCTACGAGTAAGAAAAACCAAGGCATTCGTTGCCACAACGGAAAAGAGTGGTAAGAAATATAATGGAAATGCACCTAAGTGTAAACAGTGTGGTTATCACCACTATGGTGGATGCCAAGCCACCAAGTGTGATAAATGCGGGAAAATGAGTCACCGCACAGAAAAATGTTGGGGTAACAACGAGGTGGTTAACAAAGAAGGAGGCAGTGGTAACGATAAAGAACGAGGGAGAACCCAAGGCTGTTTTAATTATGGTGATATGGGACACTTCAGGAAGGACTGTCCCAAAGAGAACAAAGGCCGCAGAAGAGCCTTTGTAATTGGACCTCAAGAGGCACGACAGGATCCAAACATGATCCCGATACGTTCCCTGTCAACGATCATTTTGCTTCTATTTTGTTTGATATCGGTGCAGATTTTAGTTTTATATCTTTAGAATTTAAAGATATACTTGGACTAAAGTCAATTAAACTAGATATTCCGTTCACTATCGAATTAGCGAATGGAAAGGTGATTGAATCTGATAAAATTGTTAAAGGATGTTCCTTAGAACTAGGAGCAAGAAAATTCAAAATTGACCTAATACCTATTCAACTAGGTAGTTTTGATATTGTAATTGGAATGGATTGGCTATCCATCAATCAATCCGAAATCGTATGTTACGACAAGATCATTCGAATTCCCCTTCCTAATAACGAAACACTTCTTGTTCTTGATGAGACAAACAAAATGCTGTTATGAATTTCCTGTATGAAAACCCGAAAGTGCCTACGAAAAGGATGTATAGCATTCTTAGCGCACATAGTTGACAAAAAGGCCATGGAGCTAAAACTTGAGGAAATCCCGGATGTTAAGGAATTCCCTGAAGTTTTTCCTGAAGATTTGTCGGGAATACCTCCACAACGACAAGTCGAATTCCGAATAGACTTAATTCCAGGTGTCGTACCTGTGGCAAAGTCTCCATACCAGTCTGCTCCTTTGGAAATGCAAGAATTGTCCACACAACTTCAAGAGTTGTTGGACAAAGGTTTTAATTAGACCAAGCTACTCACCCTGGGGAGCTCCAGTGTTAATCGTGAAGAAGAAGGACGGAAGTTTTAGGATGTGCATAGACTATCGGGAGTTGAATATACTCACAATCAAGAATTGGTATCCATTACCGAGGATTGACAATCTAGTTGATCAACTACAAGGATTGAGCTATTATTCGAAGATTGATTTGAGATCATGATACCATCAACTCAGAGTTCAAGAAGAAAGTGTTCCAAAAACGGCAATCCGAACTCGCTACGGACATTACGAGTTCCTTGTTATGCCTTTTGGCTTAACAAATGCACCAGCGGTGTTCATGGACTTAATGAACCGCGTGTGCAAGCCTTACTTTGACAAATTCGTGATAGTGCTTGTCGGTGATATATTGATATACTCACGAAACAAGGACGAACACGAGCACCATCTTAGAACTATCATTGAGTTGTTGAAAAAAGGAGAAACTGTATGCGAAATTTTCTAAATGCGAATTTTGGCTTCGCGAAGTTCAATTTCTCGGACATGTAGTCAACGAGAAAGGCATACATGTTGATCCATCGAAAATTAAGGCCATAAAGAATTGGAGTGCACCAAAGACACCGACTGAAATACGTCAATTCCTAGGATTGGCCGGTTATTATCAAAGATTCATTGAGAACTTCTCGAAGATTGCACAATCCCTTACTTCTCTCACTTAAAAGATAAGAACTTTGAATGGGGAGAGAAACAAGAAGCAGCTTTTCAACTGCTTAAAGACAAACTCTATAATGCACCAATTCTGTCACTCCTAGACGGTACGGATGATTTCGTAGTCTATTGTGATGCCTCACGACAAGGGTTAGGATGCGTGTTAATGCAAAGGGAAAAAGTTATTGCATACGCATCACACCAACTAAAGATACACGAAAGGAACTATACCACCCATGACCTAGAGTTAGGTGCAGTCGTATTTGAACTAAAAATTTGGCGTCATTACCTTTATGGTACCAAATGCACGATATTCACGGATCACAAGAGTCTTCAACATATATTTAACTAGAAAGAGTTAAATATGCGCCAAAGACGATGGGTCGAATTGTTGAATGACTACGATTGTGAGATCAAATATCATCCGGGCAAAGCGAACGTTGTCGCGGATGCATTAAGTCGAAAGGAACGAGTTAAACCTTTGCGTGTGCGATCTTTAAGACTCACAATTCATAACAAACTTACCTCTCGAATGAGATGCTCAGCAAGAAGCATTAAAATCAGAAAATGTCAAAGCAGAAATGCTTAGAGGTATGGAAAAACAACTACAGCCAAAAGAGAATGGAGCCTTATATTTCATGAATAGAATTTGGATTCCTCGTTTTGGTGGTCTTCGAGACCTAAATCTTGACGAGGCTCATAAATCCAAATGTTCGTTACATCCTAGAGCAGATAAGATGTACCACGATCTCAAGGAATTTTATTGGTGGCCTAATATCAATGGTGATATTGCGACATATGTTGGAAAATGTCTAACATGTGCTAAAATTAAGGCCGAGTACCAAAAAAAAAAAAAAAAAAACCTTTTGGAATGCTACAACAACCCGAAATCCCTAATTGAAAATGGAAACATATTTCTATGGATTTCTTAACTAAATTACCCAGAACTTCCCGTGGTCACGACATGATTTGGGTAATCATTGACCGATTAATCAAGTCAGCTCACTTCTTGCCTATTCGTGAGAAAGATAGTACTGAGAAGTTAGCTGAAATCTATCTCAGAGAAATTTCAGCAAGACATGGTGTAACTTTGTCAATAATCTCTGACCGAGACGGTCGTTTTATATCAAGGATTTGGCAGTCTTTTCAAAAGGCCTTTGGATTCCCAATTAAATTTGAGTACGACCTTTCATCCCCAAACAGACGGCCAAAGTGAAAGCATAATTCAAACTCTAGAAGACATGTTGCGTGCTTGTGTGATGGACTTAGGTGGAAATTGGGACACTCACTTGCCTTTAGCAGAGTTCTCATACAATACTAGTTATCACACGAGTATTAAAGCCGGACCATTCGAAGCGTTATATGGCCGAAAGTGTCGATTTCCGCTATGTTGGGCGGAACTAGGCGACAAACAAATGTTAGGTCCTGAGTTAGTTCAAGAAACTACCGATAAAATATTCAAAATTTGAGACCGTATCAAGGCGGCTCGAGACAGACAGAAAAGCTACGTGGACAGACGCCGCAAACCGTTGTCTTTTGAGGTTGGAGACAAGGTGTTGCTAAAAGTCTCGCCGTGGAAAGGCGTAGCTAGATTTGGTAAGCAAGGGAAACTTAGCCCGAGATACATAGGACCATACGAAATCTTGGAAAAGATTGGAAATGTCGCCTACAAGTTAAAACTACCTGAAACACTCAGTAACGTTCACGACACTTTTCATGTGTCGAATTTGAAAAGTATCTTTCGAATGAATCACTTATTATTCCTCCGGACGAAATCCATGTAGACGACAAACTCCATTTGATCGAAGAACCTGTTGAGATTCTAGATTCAAAGATACACAAAACAAGGAGAAGTCGTATCAAACAAATCAAAGTCCGATGGAACTCGAAACGAGGACCCGAGTTCACATGGGAACGAGAAGACGAAAACAAGAAGAAGTACCCTCATTTGTTTAAGAAAGTCCCAACGAAGAGTAACGCAACCTAAAATTTCGGGACGAAATTTCCTTTAACAGGGGGAGAATGTGACAATCGGCAAAATTCCGGTAATTCCGTACAACCTGAACAACTATTTAAATTTTTATTTTCGCGTATACGACTTGATTTTAATTAATTAAAGTCTTGAGAGTCTAGGAATTACAAAAATCATAGTCAATTATGATAACAAATCCGTTGCGATTGGAAACAATATCCTAGACTAACAATAGGAACGCGATTAAACAATACTTGTCAGTACTAGTCGCGGTACAGTCTGACACGATAAAAACAAGACATACGGATATGTCTACACAAATATTCTATAAAAAGCTTTGTCCAAAAATAATATGTGCCTTATTATTTACAAAATTCCAATTAAAAACCAAATTGTCCAAGTCAGCAGAATAATACAGCAATCCTATGGAAATGTACAGCATTCCGCAGAACGAAACAGTAACAGTCCGAAAACCCAAAAATAAATATTATTTGACATAAATAATATAAATATTATAGGTATTAAAAACGACACAAAATCCGCAATCGAATTTTATTGCGTTAAGCTGCACGGCTAGTTCAGTAAACTGCCAGTCAGAAAAGCCGGTACCGGAACCGTGTCAAAAATAATAAAATTTTTAGTCCAAAAAGTTGTATTAATTATTTGGATGATAAAACATGTGCAAAAATAATTTTTGTCATGTATTTATCTAAACAAAACACGGTGTCAGTATTTAACCCGGTACAGGACCCGAACCGACTTTTTCACCCGAATTACAAACTAAAAATTTTGGTGAACTAGTTTTACCTAGTGTCACACTACTTTAAAATATTAGAGCTTAAAACCTTGTAGATATTTTTATATAAAATGTCAAAGTTCTAAAAAAAAATACTAAAGTTTATTGTTTAAATGAGATTTTAATAAAAAAATTCAGCAAAATAGCCCCATTTTTGGCTGATTTTCGTTCAAGTGGGTCCCCCCATCTAAGCTTACTCATCTAGATTGCTTTGTTGGAACAAGAAGTGTATGATTAGTGGCATTTTCCAAGGTTTTGATGTTTCTTACACTCCACCTTCCACCATAATCTAAAAACCATCAAATTTTACCACTCTTCCACTCTCTCTCTTCAAAAATTTCGACCAAACCAAACATCCATCATCTTCACATTTTCAAATCTCAAACTCAAGAGTTTATGCAAAAATGGAGGTTCATGGATATATCAAAAACACTTGTGAGACTAGAAAAGCTATTTGGAGCATTTTTGGTGGAACTAGAAGCCTTAGATCATCAAGATTTTCCTTATCTTCATCCTTAATTCCTAGCAAAAATTGTAAGAACATCACACTAGTCTTACTTTTGTTCTTGATTTCTTTTACAAGTTCATCATAAACCCACTTAAAAAAAATAATAATAAAAATTAACAAGAAACAACTAAAAATCATTATTTTTAAACATGATTTTTCTATGATTATGAGATGAACTTGGAGAAATCTAGGCTAATAAACTTGAATCTTGGTTATTCTTACTCAAAAATATGATCTACATACATGCATGTAGGATCAACCAAGATTCATCAACAAAGTGATGAACATGAGTTTTTGATGAACATGCATGCTAGTAAAATGTGAAAAACCATTTAAAAACAAGAAAATAAATTTTTGAAAAATTTATTGAATAAAGTTTCCATTTCTGGAAACAATCAAGAACAACAAATGTGTTAGTAGTAAACATTTTGAATACGTGTTTATGCTTCAAATGACTTTGTAAGACATCTAAAACAAGAGTTTTTCATAAAATCTCTTTCTACAATTTTTTTGGCAAAAATAATTAATAAAGTTTCCTTTTTGGGAAAGATAAGAACAATATCATGTTCATGCTACTTTTGTTGACAAATTTTGATAGATATTGATACTTGATGATGTTTTGTATTGAAATAATTTGAAAACAAGTTTTGTATAAACTTGGGGAAAATTCATATTTCAAACAAAACTATGGCAAAATTTTTTATAAATTTTGTGATGTGTTAAAAGTTGTTAAACAAAGAAGTTTGTTACTAAAACAATTATTTGGAGTCTTTAAACATGGTTAAACAAATTTTGGACAAAGTCATAAATCCATGTTTTATAAAAAGATTTCTAAATAAAAATGACAAGTATATATTTTTGGATAAAATGTGTACTTACAAAAGTATTCATCAAGTATCATAAGTTTATATATTTTGATGTGTACATCATATGTTAGTTCTAGTAGGAACAAATGCAAAACTGTTACACATCCATAAAAATTACAAAATATATATATAAACTTGAAAACGAAATAAAATGTCCATCCTTGGACACGAAAACACAAATGGACAAATTCGGACACTATTGGACTATATGAACTTTTGGACAAACAAAAATGGCACAAACAAAGCAAATGGTAAAACGTGACGGACAACACAAACGGGACAAACGATATGAATAAATAAAACCGACAAGTAGTAAACGACTAGAATAAAATATGAACCGTCACACAAGTTTATGCACTAAAATGTTCAACTTTGGCATAAATAATGATTTTTAGAAAAACTAGATTTTTATAAAAATAGTATTACTATTATTATTTTTCACTAGCCCAAAGTTTTGCATTTTGAAAACTAGTCCATAAATTAAAAATTGGGCTAATGCCCATTTCTCATAAATAAAATTTGGGCTAGGCCCACTTTTACAAAACAATGGACTAAAATGTATTTTTAGTCAAAATTGGGCTAAAACCCACTTTACAAAATACTTGGGCTAAAAACCCAATATTTATAAATTATTATGGACTAGATATATTTTAGAAAACAATTTAGGCTAGGCTCATTCTTACACAAGTTATTTGGGCTAAGTCCACAACTATATACTAAATTGGGCTAGGCCTACATTTATAAAATGTTTTGGGCTAAGGCCCACCCCTACAAATTAATTTGGGCTTGACCCATTTTAAACAAAGTTATTTGGGCTAGGCCCATAAACAAAATACCCAAAATGGACTTAAATTCTAAAACATAAATTAAGCCCATTCAAACACAAATAAAATAAAATAAATATATATATACAAGGAAGTTATATATATATGAAAAACACAAAAACAAAATAAGAGATAGAATATTTGTATGATACACAAAAACAAACCTAAGTGTCTAACTAGATTAGAACACTTGTAGGTCAAGAAACGAACCGCGAACAAGGAATTGAATAGAGATTTGCACGGAACGCAAATCTGTGAGTTCATGTTTTCCCCCTTTACTTTGAATGTTTATAGTTTTAAACTTCGGGGATGTATACATGTTACAAATAGTATGATAATACAATGAAACTATTTTGATCACATGCGGATAGGTGTTAAAATAAAGGGGCCATTAATGAATAAACAAGTACCGAGGAACAAACGGATAGATCTATTTGGGTTTTGGCAAGCCCCACTCTTAACGACAACGATAACCACGATCGTCAAGAGTGCCTTTGTGTCCAAACTAGTGTCGTTGACACACACGATAAATTGTCAAGGTTTGGTTGCCTCCTATTCGGCATACATATTAGTGTCCTTGCAACACACTAATGATCATACAATTTTTTTTATCATACTATACAAAAACGAATTTTATTACTTCAAATATTTTGGAGACTCATTTGATGCAAAAACAAAATAACATGAATTCACTCAACTTTCGTTGACGTTTTCAAAATTAACATGTATTACAGGAGATTAGTGGACGGCTTTGGAAAAATATGTTCAAGTGGTTATCAAGAACGCAAGCTTTTGTGATGTCATCCGTTTTCAGTTGTTATGTTTTGAACTTTGAATAATGTAGTTAAAGTTGTTGTTGTTTCAAGTTTTAAACAAGAAATATGTAATGTAAATTATGGTTTCGAATCAAATGTATGGATGAACATCTTTTATGTTTCAAATATGTTGTTTACTCGATTGATTGTAACGATTGCCGCTCTCGTCACACCTTGCCATACGCTTCCGCATAAACCGAAAATCGGGGTGTGACAACACAAAAAGTGGTGGACCACAACACAACAACAAAACCACCTGCGTTGGCTGATGCATCGCAGTTTTATACAGTAAGAAGAACTCGTTTCAGTGTTCTTTACTTTTAAATAAATCCCATTTATTCAAAGAAAGAACACTCGGACAAACGACTAGTTCATAAACATCAAACAACTGAAACCGAGACTCCGTAGCTATTGATGCAGACTCTTGATAATCATTGTGAACTTGAGAACAAGAAGTTCAACAACGGAGGAAACTAGTCTGTTTATGACCTTGTTTATCTACCCATTGTTTCCAAAAAAGTGTGTTGCGTTTTTGGCGTAAGCACGACTGATGATAAACGACTTGTACTATCAGAAGGAATCTCAAATTAAGCGCCCAAACTAGGATATCAACATCAAAACAGATGACCAATTGACGAACATGAACCACCAAGCAAAAGGGGATCATCATTTCATGTCCAATTGATGAGCATAAAGCAACAACAAGGTGGCAATTAAATTTGAACCGTGATAATCCACTTCACACAGCTTTTATCAGTATGATAGCATTCGTATAGCACACTCAAAGGTTGGTTCGAAGTTTCCGCAACGTTACTATGAGATGCTTCAGCGTCAGCCTGAACTTACTCATCGTTTCTACACCGCTTCTAGTACCATCATTTGAGTTGATGACGACTCTACTCAATCCGTATCGGATATAACGATCAACCGACCAATTAATAAACATGAAACAGGAGCAAAAGGCCTCGACCTAGTATCTTCTCCCAACTGATTTCAAGGACACCCATTCGACCATTAATCCAGCATTCCACCCACTTGTAACTTGCGCGTGGAAGCAACACTAGACAGGGGGACTGTTCACAGTTTACCGCATGTAGCGATGCGGTGCAAAACCGCATCCTATTGTTATACAAGTGGAACTGTCATTTTGACTTCCATGACCAACCAGCAAGTGGTATTCCCGGGAACAGCGGCCAGCTGACCGCCTAATGCGTAGCTGCCCAGCCCACATGCATGAACGTATGTAGACAGACTGACAACCCCAGCAGGCCACGTGGCGGGTGTTCCTTCGTGCAACCGATATAGAAGGACACATTGCAACACCTCCGCGTGCTCCCAACACTCCCGTGACCTACGCTCCTGTCACGTCTACAAAAAGCTGCAAGTTGTCAGTCGGGCCCTAGGCCCATGAAACGGCCCATTGGCCATTCTCCTTCACCCTTCGGCTATAAAGACCCATCCCGAACCAGATTTGAGGCAATGCTAATCTGCTCTCTCACAATTACTACTTAAATACTTATCTTGCTTCCAAAGCAAATACTTATTCTCATGTCGGAGGGTGGTAACAAGGAGCAACGCCCACCTCATTCTCCTTATTGCGAGTCACGGTGTATTTAATTGTGCAGGAGACGAAATAGAGGACGACCCAGCCATCGATTGAGGAAAGGAGGGATTAACCCTACTTAACGAGACTCGACCCGTGGACTAACTCTCGGTTAACCACTGTTTCTTCAGTTTCCTTAACCATTTTTGCCCCTATGTGTTTGTATGAATAGGTATTGGATGTATTGGTTTAACAAAACGGCTCTCTATTCTTCTAAATCTCAAGAACTTCTGGAATGTTTTTTTCATTTAACGAAATCCTAACTAGTAGAATTCCCTCACGCGTTGCGGCAGAAATTCGGTTGGTATCGGTTCGATTCATTACAATATTGGTACCGAAAAGATAAAACCCAAAAAACAATCACGACATGCCCAAAAGGATATCGACACGTGTTTACATCGATGGAAAACCATAAAAGTGAATATCTTGCTCGGTTGGAATCAACGTGGTACCGATATTACTGGAGTGATATAGTTCGATCCGTCACGTACTGGTACAGTGTCGACACTCGCTATAACTTACAATATAAAAAAGATACTCTATATCGCTACGAAAGTTTTTACACGATATCTGTAGATTCAATATACCAAACGTCTTGAAACACCAAATGTCTCTAAGTGTCATATATTTTCAAATACCAAATAACTCAAAACATCACATGTTTTCAAATATCATATCGCTCAAAAGGACACATGTTTTTCAAAATACCAAATGTCTCAAAATGACACATGTTTTTAAATACCAAATGTCTTAGTATCACACATGTTTTCAATACCAAATGCCTACCAAATGTGTCAAAATGACATGTGTTTTCAATACCAAATGTCTCAAAATAATACGCGTTTCAATAACAAATATCTCAAAATGACATGTATTTCCAATACCAAATGGCTCAAAATGACACGTGTTTTCAAATACCAAATGTCTCAAAGTGACATGTGTTTTCAATGCCAAATGTCTAAAAATGTCACATCTTTTCAAAATACCAATTTCCTACGAATTCCAAGAGTCTTAAATATAACTTCGTGTCATAAAGGTCAATCACGTATTTAAGGTGTCTAGTTACCATGGGCTCTAAAGATCAAGACTCGACTTAATGTCAATATGGTATTGTCATAAAAGATCAATATCGCTGCCCACAAATGATCTACCGCTTAGCATTTAAATAACCAAGGACAATATCACTAGATCGACCTCCGATCATGCTTAAACTGACTAACCAAGGGTGGTGGTGTCGGTCCAAATAGTACTATTCATATTTCTCATGTCTTCCCAAAGTTAACGATTATAGATATGCTTGGGACTTAGGCGCGATAATTCATATCTATTCATGCACTCCTAGACCAAAGTTGACGTCATCCCAAACTACTGTGTCTCACATATACTTTCCGGTTCCAAATGATTTCTACAACATGCCCCCCCCCCCGAGTATTTAAAAGAAAAAATATATAAAATAGGGGTCGCGAAATTCATCCACTTGGTCAGCACAACAAAATACTCCAGATAACAACTAAAGATAAGAAAATCCCGTGATTGCGTGTGAAGACCTATACATGCCCTAAATCATAATAAGACACCTTAAGGCCCATACAGTGTCTTTGACATACACATCCGATAGGATTCACCCAATACAACTCGATGTGTTAATATGACTCATGTTTCAAACATTTCACCCGACTTATTTGACCTGACAACCATTGGTGATGTGCCATTTGATGACACCCCTTTCCAAGGATTCCGTCAATGGAATTTATCAAGAAACAAGAATGTGACAACCATTGACGAAGAAGAGGTACAAGAGATGTATAACAGGAAGGTGAGCTATTGTTAATTGATGATGAGCCAGTCTCATATGAAGAGGCTGCAACAGAAATAACATGTTGTAAGGCAATGAGTGAAGAGCTTGATTCAATCAAGGAAATAACACATGGTTTTTAACCAAGTTACCATCAAAACACAAAGCAGATGGAAACGTGATTAAGCACAAGGCATGCCTCATAGCTAAAGGCTATGTTCAGAAGAGGGGAATTGATTTCAAAGATACATTTGCATGAGTGGCAGGAATCGAAACAATTCGACTAATTTTAGCATTGGAAACAAAGGAGGGGTGGTTTGTGCATCATTTGGATGTAAAGTCCGTCTTCCTAAACGGTGAATTGAAGGAAGATGTATATGTCAAGAAGCCATTGGATTTCCTAATCAAAGGAAAAAAGAAGAGTATGTTTACTAGTTAAACAAAGCTTTGTATGGTTTGAGGCAGGCTCCACGAGCATGGAACATACAATTGGACAGTTCACTCAAGAACTTGGATTCACTAGATGCGCACATGAATAAGCCATGTATAAGGTACATAAACATAACTTAATTCTTATGGTTGGTGTTTATGTAGATGATTTGATAGTCACGAGTTCAAGTGAGAATGGAATCCTAGAGTTTAAAAGAAAAATGATGTGTATTTGAGATGAGTGATCTGGGTTTTTTGACTTATTATTTGGGGATATTGAAGTGAATCAAAACAAAGATGGGATTGTCTTGATACAAGCAGGTTATGCTATGAAAATTCTTAAAGTTGATGGAAAGTCCATATGTGATATGTACCAATCGGTTGATAGATAAATAACCCGTTGAGTGGGTCAAACTCCAAAGAAAATTGCAGACTTTAGATAATATCTAATTTTTCATTCATAAAGTTTCAATTGCAAATAACTACCCTTTTATAGGCATACAAAAGACGTGAACGACATTAAAATACACTAACCCACTATGCTAAATATTAGGAAACTAACTTCGAATATTTATGCAAATGAAAGACTAGTAATCGCACATTGCATTTAAATGATGCATGGAATCATGACACACAACATCAATATGCAACAGTACTACGTAGCTTATGCAACCAAAGTACCATCTGCCTAAAGACTATGGTGGGAAACCGTATGATGCGACAAAGTACAGAAGGATTATGGGCCATCAGAGATACCTAATTCACCCCCCCCCCCCCTCAACTTGAGCTTTTTGGTGGGGGTTGTGAGTAAGCATATGTAGAATCCTAAGGAGTCTCACTTCAATACGGTTCAAACAAGTTCTAAGGTACATTAGAGGTATAGCTGGTTTTGATTTAAAATATTGCAGGGGAGGTAATGAGGAAGTTATATGCTAAATGACAGTAACCATGATAATGACTTGGATGGTGTAGCATTCTATTATTCAGGTAATTTGGTGACTTGGGTTTCGCGGAAACAAAGAACAGTCGCTCTCAACTCGTGTGAGGCTGAATTTATGGCTGCGACAGCCTCATGCCAAGGACTGTGGCTACGAAATCTGATTGGTGATTTACTTGGTAAAGAAGCTGAAGTGGTAACGATGTCGGTAGATAATGAGGCCGCAATCGCGCTAATGAAAACCCTATGTTCTACGGCATGGGCAAACATATAAACACGAGGAATCATTTTATTCTTAAGTGTGCTTGAAAGTAATCAAATTTGTGTCAAATATTAAAAAATTGATGCTTTAGCACTAATACGGAAAAATTCATTTACGTTTTGGCCCATAATAGTCGCATAGCCAAATTTGAATCCATGACTACCCCACAATTTCAATACCAAGTAATCTTATGCGCATCATCCCAAACTTATCTCCGACTGATCAAACGGGTTCCCGAATACCCGTATCTGACACTATAGAACATTTTGGAACAAATCAACTTGAATTCAACATCACATATCTCTAAATTCGTTGATCTTCAAACTGTTTAGTTAAACACAATCACATATACATATTCAGTACAAACTTGATCTATTCTATTCGTTGTATAGTAACGAATACCCAAATATGCATCAATGGTAACAAGTGTCGGCACCATGCCTATACCATAATGAACCGAATGGGTATGAAAGTGTGTATCAATTAATCCAAATAAATGTCCGAGGTTGTATGGGTAAGGATCAAATAGGAAGTTTATTTTGGCTAGGAAGGATAGGAAGCAATAGGATTATGACATGTGGCAAAATTTAAAATAAAGAGAAAGGGTATTTTAGTCAATCGTATCATTTCTTCTTCTTTCTTCTCCCCAGTAACTTCAAAACCCACCATTTTCAAACCCACCATCTTCATCCTTTTCTTCACATACTATCTCAATAATCATTACATTATAGTGCGATTTTCGTCATCAATCAATGATTCAAACACCCGGTCAACATGTTCTTCAGCTTTTTTTGAAGAAAACCCAATTTAATTTCATTCAAAATCTCGTTTTTCCCGTGATTTTGAAGATAATCACTCGATCCGTTCGATTCAATCACTGATAAGTGTTTCTATCATTCAGATTTCGTTAATAATTGAAGAAATCAGTTTCGATCTATGTAAGAAATTCTTTAATTTCATTTTTACAATCTGGGTTTTTGATTTAGTCATTGCGTTTTACGATCTTGGCGAGGGTCCGGGGGCAGCGCCCCAGGTAGCAGGGTCCAAGAGGCGGCAGCCCCTGGCGGGGTCTAAGGGGCAGAGCCCCTGGCTGGGGTCGAGCTGAGAAAAATTAATTTTCTGTAAATTTGCCTCTGGAAAACTGCATTCGTAGACTGTTTTATGCCATTGCGTTTTAGAACTGCATTCCTGGTTCAGACAATTCACAGACAACTATTGTCCTGGTTCAATGCGTTTTAGAGAGAACACTTTCTTTGGTGTTTTTATGTCATTGCGTTTTAGAAATAAGACATTTTTATGTGTTTTCTAGCCATTGCGTTTTAGAAAAACACATTTTTAAAGTGTTTTTAGTCATTGCGTTTTAGGTAAAACACATTTTTAGGTGTTTTCAGTCCATTGCGTTTTAGAGAGAACACTTTCTTTTGTTTTTTAGGCCATTGCGTTTTAGAAATAAGACATTTTTAAGTGTTTTTGGCCATTGCGTTTTATAAATAAGACGTTTCTGTCCATTGCATTTTAGAAACACATTTTCATGTGTTTTCAGTCCATTGCATTTTAGAAAACAGACATTTTAAGTGTTTTCTAGCCATTGCGTTTTAGAAATAAGACATTTGTTTGTGTTTTTGGTGCTTGGGAAACTAGTCTCTTGATTCTTGATACTTATTTGGTGCTTAACCCTTGAGACTCGTGCAACTTGATTCTTGGTTGAACGAGAGACTGGAGTCTTGTAACTGGCGGAATCTATGAAACTTGGAAACTTTTGGTGTCTATAATGTAATCTAGTTATGTGATACTTTCACCAAACTATACGCAACGCAACGCTTAATCTAGCTCGCAAACGCATCAAAGACGGGAACGCGGAAAGGATAGGATTGACCAAGTGGCAATCCGATCGGATGACTACCCGATCAGATGGCCACTTGATCGACCCGCCATCTGATCCGTGCACACCGCTGTAGTCTCTCTCCCACTGTGACAGCCTCACTCGACCCAGACACATGAACACCATATTTCTTTGATTTCCCGGCGAGTTTGGTACGTTTTACACTAGATTCTTGTACTTTCTAGAGCTACACTTCATTCTCTACGTGATTCTCCTTTGAAATCACACTTTTCACCGTGAAATCTCTTGGATCCGAGTTCTTGAGGATGATGTCATCATGGTGGTTTGTACCAATACTGTATGATGTCATTCCTGGTGGAATCTAACTCAGATCTGAGGAATTCCATGTGTTTTTCACCAAATCTAAGCTAAATCTAGGACTTTTTATAATAGAACTTAAGTTATCTTCATCTTTTCCTCAATCCTTCACTTTAAACGGTGGAATCTGGGCGTATGGTCTGGAGTTGGTTTGGAAATGGATTATTGCCGGAAAAGATGACCGGAATACAGGTTCCCGCATAAACTCATTATGAACAGACGACTGAGCGGGCAGGGGTGATTCCCATCCGATCAGAATGGTTGTATATTGATGAGTTTACCGTTATCTCAACACGTACATTGCCGACATCGTCAAACCAGAAACTTAGAGATTTTACAAAGTGATGAACGGGACAAAGACCACTCGATCGAGCGGCAATCCGATCGGATAGCCATCCGATCGAACAGCTACTCGATTAGGTGACACGTGTCTCGTAATCTTTTAGCACTTAGAACCTTTTTCTGAAACTTGAAACTTTGGAAACCTTGATCAAATGGCAACCCGATCGGATAGCCATCCGATCGAACAGCCATCCGATCGAGGCAACCAAGTCACTAAACAAACACTTGACACTTGGATCGAGTGGCAATCTGATCGGATAGCCATCCGATCGTACAGCCACCCGTCCCACTCACACCTTAATCACCCGATCGAACGGCAATCCGATCGGACAACCATCTGATCCAGTGACTGATCCGACACTTTGTTCAATCTCTTTATTCTACTTGACTCTTATCAGTTGTAATCTAATCAGGATAATTCTAAAAGAGTTCCCTTTGATCCAATAACAGTTAACCTGTTAAGCAATCACTGTGAGTATACTCGATCCCTTTTCGCTTTAAACTTTGGGATGTAACATGTATTCTATAAACTATGAAACTTGATACATTTGAAACTAAACTCTATCATATGTGTACGTGAAACTTGTTATTCTTGATTCTTGACTCTTTGTGCTATGTGACGTTTAATCCAGAAGTGTGTAGTTCCGCCTTAACAATAGTAGCGCTATAGGAGATGCACCGGAGATGCACCTCTGCATTATTCTCTGGGGTATTGTTAGGAGGATTCTAGTTTACCTTGAGATTTGGGTAAACACTAAAGCATCGGGATACTTGGGCTATCATTGGTTTGGACTGCGACACTAGCACGGTTGAAACTATTTTTATTACTTACATTGTGGATATGAGTTGTTTGAATCTATTATTCTATATACTCAAACTTGTATACTCGTCGGTACATTTTTGTACTGACTCTATTTTAATACATGTTGCAGGCTGATAGGATGCTGGAATCAAGTTAGGATGATGCCTAGAAACGACACCTAGTAATCTAGAGTTTTGAACAATATTTGAAGTGATTATGTAATCTTGATACTTGTGACTGATGTTGACGTTTAGACAATTTATGATATGTAATCTAATTAATCTATATGGAAACAAATAGTGTAATGGAAAATCTCATGAGCAATCTGAACGCTTAGTGCTCGCATCTCGATGTTTTCGCCATCGGTTGGGGTGTGACAGATTGGTATCAGAGCCATAACTATAGGGAATTAGGATGAGTAGGGATACTTGCCCTAGTCTATAGTTCTAGGAATCTTGACTCTTATTTGTTGTTTAAGACTTATGCATTCTACCGTAATTGCTTCCTATCAGCACATTTCCCCTGTTAAACTTACATGCCTTTCCTAAGGCTGATACAATATACACTTAATACTCTGAAAACGCTGTTAATCAGTGTTTGTATTTTGCACGAGATTTGCCCTCAAGTCAAGAGTGACATCCAAATCTTGATGGAGAATCTCCATATTATTCTAGTAGGTCTTGTCTGTGGATAAGTACCAACGCTATTAGGGTACAATGTTGTCAAGTTAGAGGTGAAACTCAGACCTTGATAACTAGTCCCACTCCTTGATGTTTTATTTATGTCTCGCCAAAGTCTCGAGACTTCCATTCAGTTGGGTGCGTGAAATGACCAAAAGGACGAATATCGTAGGCCTAACATCGATGACGTATTTGTCTAAGTAAGTCAAGACACGTTACGTCAATTCGAGGTTCGAATCACTTTGGTTAGTCACCGTTCCTCTACCCGGAACACTCTATGTTTTTATGAGCCTGTCTTTTATGCCACCTCGATTTTACATGTGGTTTTAAAGTTGATTCTTTGTTTATCTTGATTCTTCGATCATTTTGAGGCTTTTTACACGAATCACATGTATATCCGCAATCTTGAACGTTAAATCTAATCTCAGGATCAAACTAAATTTATGAAGCTTTATTTAATCTATGTGGGAATCTTGATGCTATGAGAATCTATCTGATGAAACTATGTGTTCTTGGGTTTGTGAAACGCTAAATGTAACATGGCATGGAATACGAGATAGAAGTGACGTGTCTGAAACATGGTGGAAACGCCGCTGGTACTTCCTATATATAAGTGTTTCCGGCATGTTACCAACTTTCGTACCAAGTGCCATACGAAACTTAGTGTTTGCAGACCGGAGATGAGGATGTTGAAATCTAAGCTATGGAAACTACTCGTGTAAACTATGTGGAATCTATGTGTAATCTATACATGCAATGTTTTGAGTAACAAAATATGAAACGTAGCCTAGAGCTGAAGGCGAGGCGGAAGTGGCATGTCCGAAGCGTGGTGGATACGCCGCTGGTACTTCTTATATATAAGCGTTTCTGGCATGCTACCGAATCTTCGTACCATGCGCTAAGTGAAGTTCATAGTTTTGTAGGCTCGGGTTGAAGTTGTGGAAATCTATTTGGTGAGCGTTTGTGGTGAAAACTAATGTTAAGGTTAACAAGGCATGACACCGATGACGAGGGGGACGCGACATGAATGAAGCATGGTGGATACGCCGCTGGTACTTCCTATATATAAGTGCTTCCGTCATGTTGCCGAACTGTCGTAGCACATGCCATGTGGGATCTTGTTGTTTTAGACTATGATGAGGTTGTTAACTCTAATCTATGTGAAACTATTGGAAAAATATATGTGAGTTAGTTGGGATAATCCATGTTGTTGAGTTTAATACTGTGGTTAGCAAAGCATGACACCGATGACGAGGGGAACGTGGCATGATAGAAGCACGGTGGATACGCCGCTGGTACTTCCTATATATAAGTACTTCTGTCATGTTGCCAAACTTTCGTAGCACGTGCCATGTAGGATTGCGTTGACGTTAATCTATGTGAAACTATTGGATCTATTGGAATCTATTTGAATCTATTGAATCTATTGAATCTACTGAGTCTATTGAATCAATAGGAATCTATTGAATCTATGTGAAACTATGATGATAACGAGTGTGTTGCGACAAGTAACATGACACCGAGTACGAGGTGGAAACAATGTGCCTGAAGCGTGGTGGATACGCCGCTGGTACTTCCTATATATAAGCATTTCTGGCATGTTGTCAAACTTCGTACAACGTGCCATGCGAAAGTCGTGGGTTTGTGGCATTGGATCTATTGAAATCTATCAGGTTAATCTATGTGTGTGTTTTTACGATTGGCAATTGTGACATGTAACATGACACCGAGTACGGGGCAGAAGCGATGTGCCCGAAGCGTGGTGGATACGCCGCTGGTACTTTCTATATATAAGCGCTTCTGACATGTTGCCAAACTTCGTACAACCTGCCATGCGAAGGTCGTGGGTTTGCGGTATCTATGTGAGTCTCATGAATCTTGCTGAGTCTTTAGTCTATCGTGTGTGAATCTATATTGTGAGACTTTGTGAATCTAGACTTATACGATCCTCTTGTTGGACCTTTTAGATGTCTTCTCAAAAGCTATCCGACACTCTCAAGAGGTCCAGGGAAAAGTCTCAGAAAAAGATGACGTCTTTCATGGCTGACCAGATTGCTGGAGTCGTGCCAAAGATCGTCTCTGAGATCCAAGGATCAAACACTCCTCCATCCTCTGTGGACTCAAAGGCCGAGAAGCAAAAGCCTACTAAGTTCAGCTACAAGCATTTCATTTCTTGCAATCCTAAGCCTTTCACGGGCAGTGATGGGGTGACTGCTATGCTCGAGTGGTTCGACAGCATCGAAGTTACCTTCATTAACAGCGAGTGCCCAGATCATCTAAAGACTAGGAGTGCGACTGGAATGTTTCAAGGCAGAGCGTTGGAGTGGTGGTCGAATGAGAGAAACATCCGTTCTAATGAAGAAGCCTATGCTCTTCCATGGGCTGAGGTGCGTGAACTAATGATGCTTGAGTTATGCCCTCCCCATGAACAGTTGAAGCTTGAAGAAGAGTTCTGGCACTTGAAACAGATTGGTGATGATAATCTGGCTTACACTACTCGCTTTAAGCAGCTTAGTTTGATCGTTCCTCACTTGGTTTCTACTCCCAAGCGAATGATAACCAAGTACATCAATGGTCTACCTCCTGCTATGCATAATTCTATTGAAGCAGCTCAGCTCGACACTATTGAGGAAGTCTACCGTCTTGCAGCTAGTCTCAACAACAACCGTGTGCGTGATAAGCAGTTTGCTAACTCTACCTCTTCCAAGACTGCACATCAAGTTACTCAGCAGCCAAGTGGCAGCAAGAACAAGAGGCGAAAGTCTCAGGGTTCAGGATGCAATGCAATTGTCCCTATTGTTCAAAACCCTATTGCTAAACCTACTGCTGCTGCTGCTCCAATCACTGATGCTCCCGAAGTCAAGAAGCAGTACATTGGGTCTCATCCCAAGTGTGCGACTTGCAATTTTCATTATCCTGTTAATTCTGCATGTCGTCTGTGCACCAACTGCAATCGCTATGGTCACACAACTCAGTATTGCCGTCAAACTAACTAGGCCCAGCAAGCTCAACAAGCCCCAAATCAGGCAGCTTTACCAGCACCTCCAGCTCCTTTGTTGAATCCAAGGCCAATCAATGTTGTTCGTGCATGCTATAAGTGTAGAGATACTACTCATCTTCGTAACCAGTGTCCTCAGCTAAACCAGGACCAACAGCCAGCCGCTCGTGGACGAGCGTTCAATCTCAATGCTAACCAGGCTCGTAATGACAATGACGTTGTCAATGGTACATTTCTTGTGAATAACCTTTATGCTTCGATTCTATTTGATACTGGTGCCGATAGAAGTTTTGTGTCCATGGAATTTGAGTCTTTGATAAACTGTACGTGCTCCAAGTTACCTGAGTCGTTTTCTGTTGAGGTCGCCAACGGTTAGTCAATTCTTGTTGATTCTATTTTGCGTGATTGTTCCCTGACTCTTAACGATCATGTCTTTTAAATTAATCTCATACACATGCGATTGGGTAGTTTTGATGTCATTATCGGTATGGATTGGTTGCGTAAAAATCATGCCGAGATTGCTTGTCACGAGAAGTTTGTTCGTCTACCTCTTCCGTCCAGTGATATTTTGCACGTCTGTGGAGACCGGCCTTCGAAAGGACTAAGGCTGATGTCATGCACTCAAGAGAATAGATGCTTACGTAAACAGAACTTTGCCTACTTTGCCCACGTAGTGGAACAAAAGGGCAAAGGGAAGAACATAAGCGATGTTCCAGTAGTGTGCTATTTCCCTGATGTCTTTCCTGAAGATCTACCTGGTCTTCCTCCTCCTAGATCTGTTGATTTTCGTATTGATCTCGTACCTGGTGCGACTCCTGTCGCCAAGGCTCCCTATCGTCTTGCACCTTCCGAGATGCAAGAATTATCCAGTCAACTACAAGAATTGCTCGATAAGGTATTTATTCGTCCAAGTACCTCCCCGTGGGGTGCTCCCGTTTTGTTCGTCAAGAAGAAAGATGGGTCGTTTCGCATGTGTATCGACTACCGTGAGCTTAATAAGCTTACCGTAAAGAATCGTTATCCTTTACCTCGTATTGATGATCTATTTGACCAATTACAAGGCGTGTCCTATTTCTCTAAAATAGATCTCCGTTCTGGTTATCATCAGCTTCGTGTATTCGAGGATGATGTACCCAAGACCGCATTTCGTACTCGTTATGGACACTACGAGTTCGTGGTCATGCCTTTTGGATTGACCAACGCACCCACTGTGTTCATGGACCTTATGAACCGTGTTTGCAAACCCTATTTGGATCGTTTTGTGATAGTCTTTATTAATGATATTCTCATTTATTCTAAATCTAAGGCTGATCATGCTCGTCATTTACGCTTGATGCTCGAACTGCTACGTGGTGAACGTCTGTATGCTAAATTTTCTAAGTGTGAGTTTTGGATTGATGAAGTGCAATTTCTTGGTCATGTCGTTAGTAAGCAAAGTATTCATGTTGACCCGTCTAAAATCGAAGCTGTGAAGAATTGGAGTACGCCTAAATCCGCATCTGAGATTCGTTTGTTTCTAGGATTGGCTGGTTGTTACCGCCGATTCATCTCGGACTTTTCTAAGATTGTTGTACCTCTCACTTCGTTGACCCAAAAAGAGAAACCTTTTGCTTGGGGTCCTGAGCAAGAGAAATCTTTTCAGACTTTTAAGACCCTTTTGCGTAACGCTCCTGTACTTATGCTACCCGATAGAAATGATGATTTCGTGGTATATTGTGATGCCTCGAACCTTGACTTGGGCTGTGTGCTCATGCAGCGGGACAAGGTCATCGCTTATGCCTCTCGTCAACTCAAGGTACATGAGAAAAACTATACTACTCACGATCTGGAGCTTGGTGCAGTTGTATTTGGGTTAAAGATCTGGCGACACTACTTGTATGGTACTAAATGTGTGGTCTTCACCGACCATAAGAGCCTCCAACATATCTTTGACCAAAAGGAATTGAACATGCGACAGAGACATTGGGTAGAACTACTTAACGACTACGACTGCGAAATTCGCTATCACGCTGGCAAGGCGAACGTAGTGGTCGACACTCTTAGTCGTAAAACGTATGTCAATGCTATTCGTATCTCTAGTGATCTCCATGCGTGTATTCGTGAAGCTCAGTATTCGTAAGCTAATGAAGGTAATCTAATGGTGGAAATTCGTGGTGCTAGTGTGGATCAGCTCGAAACTAAATCTGATGGTCTTCCGTACTATCTCAATCGCATCTGGGTACCAGATCGCGATAACCTCCGTGAGCTCATTATGACTGAGGCTCACAAATCTCATTACACTATCCACCCAGGTGCCAATAAGATGTACCAGGATCTGCGTGCGACTTATTGGTGGCCTGGTATGAAGAAGGATATTGTTGTGTATGTTTCTAAATGCCTTACTTGCTCGAAGGTTAAGGTCGAGCATCAGGGTCCTTCTGGAGTCTTGGAACAACCTGAAATCCCAGTTTGGAAATGGGAAAGCATTGCAATGGACTTTATTAACAAACTACCCCATACACCGAATGGTCACGATAGTATCTGGGTGATTGTTGATCGTTTGACCAAATCGGCCTTCCTATTCGTGAAGATTATAAAGTGGAGAAGCTTGCTCGAATCTATACCAATGAGACTATATGCCGTCATGGCATCCCACTCGACATAATCTCGGACCGTGATAGTCATTTTACTTCGTGTCTTTGGCAAATGTTTCAGTCCGCTATGGGTTCGCATTTGAACCTTAGCACGACCATTCATCCTCAGATGGATGGACAGACCGAGCGTACTATTCAATCCCTAGAGGATATGCTCCGTTCCTGTGTCATCGATCTTGGTGGTAACTGGGATGTACATTTACCATTGATTGAGTTCTCGTACAACAACAGCTTTCATTCTAGTATTCAGATGGCCCCTTTCGAAGCTTTATATGGATGCAAGTGCCGATCTCCTCTCAGCTGGCATGAGATTGGTGACAAGCAGTTTACTGGCCCTGAAATCATTCAAGAGACAATGGATAAGATTCTTCAGATCCGTGATAACTTGATCAAGGCTAGGAGCAGACAAAAGAGTTATGCTGATGTTAGGCGTAAGCCTTTGGAATTTGATGTTGGTGACCGGGTCCTTCTCAAGGTATCTCCCTGGAAGGGAGTAGTTCGTTTTGGTAAGAAGGGAAAGCTCGCTCCTCGCTATATGGGTCCTTTCAAGATACTCGAAAGGATTGGCAAGGTAGCGTATAGACTCGACCTAGCACAAGAACTAAACAACGTGCATCCAGTGTTCCATGTATCCAATCTACGCAAATGCCTAGCCGACGAGGAACTCCAGGTTCCACTCGAAGACTTGCAAATAAACGAAGCTGTACACTTCGTGGAGAAACGGGCCGAAATCATGGATCAAGGCGTCAAGCGATTGAGGCGCAACAAAATTCCCATTGTCAAGGTTCGATGGGAAGGAAAGTGTGGCGCTGAATTCACTTAGGAATTGAAAAGTGAGATGAAGGCCAAGTATCCTCAGCTCTTCGAGCAGTCTTCCTCTAAGATTTCGAGGACGAAATCTCCTAAAGGAGGGGAGACTGTAACGCCCTGCGTCCCTAAGCTTTAGGCTTTTGGCAGGTTTAGTCCCTATACTTTGCTTATTGTCAATTTTAGCCCCTAATCCATGTAATATTGATACTTTTGATACTTGTGAAACTTTGTGAGTCTTTAGGATGCTAGAGTCTTGATTCTTGATACTTAAACTATGATTCTTGATGGTTAAACTATGATTCTTGATACTTGATACTTGGATTCTTGATATATGATACTTGGGAAACTAGACTCTTGACTCTTGATACTCATTTGGTGCTTGACCCTTGAGACTCGTGCAACTTGATTCTTGGTTGAACGAGAGACTGGAGTCTTGTCACTGGCGGAATCTATGAAACTTGGAAACTTTTGGTGTCTATAATTTAATAGAGTTATGTGATACTTTTACCAAACTATACGTAACGCAACGCTTAATCTAGCTCGCAAACGAATCAAATATGGGAACGCAGAAAGGATAGGATTGACCAAGTGGCAATCCGATTGTATGACTACCCGATCGGATGGCCACTCGATCGACCCGCCATCCGATCCATGCACACCGCCCTAGTCCTTCTCCCACACTATAAATAGGCCTGTCACATCAGTGAAGGACTGATGTGACAGCCTCACTTGACCCAGACACACGCACACCACATTTCTTCGATTTCCCGGCGACTTTGGTACGTTTTACACTAGATTCTTGTACTTTCTTGAGCTACACTTCATTCTCTACGTGATTCTCCTTTGAAATCACACTTTTCACCGTGAAATCTCTTGGATCCGAGTTCTTGAGGATGATGTCATCATGGTGGTTTGTACCAATACTATATGATGTCATTCCTGGTGGAATCTAACTCAGATCTGAGGAATTCCATGTGTTTTTCACCAAATCTAAGCTAAATCTAGGACTTTTTATAATAGAACTTAAGTTATCTTCATCTTTTCCTCAATCCTTCACTATAAACGGTGGAATCCGGGTGTATGGTCTGGAGTTGGTTTGGAAATGGATTATCGCCGAAAAAGATGACCAGAATACGGGTTCCGACATAAACTCATTATGAATAGACGATTGAGCGGGCATGGGTGATTCCCATCCGAGCAGAACAGCTGTATATTGATGAGTCTACCGTTGTCTCAACACGTATCGTGCCGACATCGTTAAACCAGAAACTTAGACATTTTACACAGTTATGAACGGGACAAAGACCACTGGATCGAGCGGCAATCCGATCGGATAGCCATCTGATCGAATAGCCAATCGATCAGGTGACACTTGTCTCGTAATCTTTCAGCACTTAGAAACTTTTTCTGAAACTTTAAATTTGGAAACCTTGATCGAATGGCAACCCGATCGGATAGCCATCCGATCGAACAACCATCCGATAGAGGCAACCAACTCACTAAACAAACATTTGACACTTGGATCGAGTGGCAATCCGATCGGATAGCCACCCGTCCCACTCACACCTTAATCACCCGATCGAACGACAATCTGATCGGATAGCCATCCGATCGGATAGCCATCCGATCTAGTGACTGATCTGACACTTTGTTCAATCTCGTTATTCTGCCCGACTCTTATCAGTTGTAATCTAATCAGGCTAATTCTAATAGAGCTCTCTTTGATCCAATAATAGTTAACCTGTTAAGCAATCACTGTGAGTATACTCGATCCCTTTTCGCTTTAAACTTTGGGATGTAACATGTATTCTATAAACTACGAAACTTGATACATTTGAAACTAAACTCTATCCTATGTGTACGTGAAACTTGTGATTCTTGATTCTTGACTCTTTGTGTTATGTGATATTTAATCCAGAAGTGTGTAGTTCCGCCTTAACAATAGTAGCGCTATAGGAGATGCACCTCCCCATTATTCTCGGGGGTATTGTTAGGAGGATTCTAATTTACTTTGAGACTTGGGTAAACACTAAAGCATCGGGATACTTGGGCTATCACTGGTTTGGACTGCGACACTAGCATGGCTGAAACTATTTTTATTACTTACATTGTGGATATGAGTTGTTTGAAACTATTATTCTATATACTCAAACTTGTATACTCGCTGGTACATTTTTGTACTGACTCTATTTTAATACATGTTGCAGGCTGATAGAATGTTGGATACTGAAATCAAGTTAGGATGATGTCTCGAAACGTCACCTAGTAATCTAGAGTTTTGAACAATATTTGAAGTGATTATGTAATCTTGATACTTGTGACCGATGTTGACGTTTAGATAATTTATGATATGTAATCTAATTAATCTATATAGAAACAAATAGTGTTATGGAAAATCTCATGAGTAATCTGAACGCTTAGTGCTCGCACCCCCGATGTTTTCGCCATCGGTTGGGGTGTGACAGTTTCGATAACAAAATATCAAAAATGATTGGATTAAATTTAATTTAATTGGTTTTAAGCTATACGAGTGTCGGGTACCTTGATGATGTCAGAGCGGTATTTGTTATATGCACTTTTAACCAATTTAATTTTTATTTAATTTGATTTTCTTGAACAAATTGTGTTCGCTCACGTTTTTAAAAAAATGAATACGCAATTGTGTGTAATTTTTTTCCTCAACATTTCGAAATAAATTTATATTCATGATAGAGTATTTGTATTCATAATAGAGTAACTTATTGGTAACCTAAGGTATGCGAGTTTTAGTATCGTACCAAATGACATCATGATGAACAACATCATAGGGTTATATGTATAATGGAAACCGGTATGATTGAGTTTTATTGTTCTTTAACGTGACGAATTGAACTGATACTGTCAGAACAACTTCGATAGCGATATCAACATTCATTTTTTTTGGGTTCTGGTATACATATCGTTCTAATTCTGACCAAACATTATTACAAATGTATTCAAAATAAAGTGTTTTTTGTATCGTAAGTTATAGCGAATGCTATTAACCTATTGGTTCAGTGGTGAACCGAACCGATTCAATCGAATAACATTAGTATCAATATTTGTACTATTGGACCGTTACTGATATTCGTTTGTGTGATCTTCGATTAATGTAAAAAAACGTGTCGATATCCACTAATTAGGCATATCACTACTTTAATATTTTGGGTTTTCTCTTTAAATTGGCATAACAGTATTGGTGCCATGGATGTACAATAATGAACCAAACAGATATTGACCAAATTCTCACCGTAACGCGTAATTACTTCCACTAGTTATACATATATGAAAGTGTGTGTCAATTAATCTAGACAAATTTGAAGTTTACTTTTCGAAAAAAAAAAATTAATCTAGCGAAATGTTCGAGGTTGTATATATTTTTATAATTCAATTAATTATTCTCTCAACTACTTGGTTTTTTATAATGTTTTCTCTAAAACATCCATACACTTTTTGTATCAAAAATATTTTTTTTTCATCATAAATAATATAATATTATAATTGTTCTAAATTTTCAGTTAATATTGTATTTATGTTTATCTAATTTTTTACAGTTAATATTGTATTTATGTTTATCTAATTTTTTAAAATATATGTCAAGCCACACTTTCATCTATTGCTTAGTTCGGTTAAGCAGAAGACGCGTTGACTTACAACTCCAAAAGTCATGCTTGTGCACAGTATCTGCCTCCAAGCTCTGTTTCTTCACATAATCATAATCAAATCCATCAATCTAAGATCCAGTTCCAGAATAGCAATTGATTGAAGAATCAAATCTTGTAGTTCAGTTTAGATCCAAAAGCCCCAACAAATGGCTGTAGATCCCTTTTCAGAACCCATTTCTAAGCTATCTGATACCGTTTTATATGTCATAAAAACAACATCCAATTTTAAACCCCAACTGAGGCAACTCACAAAAACCTTAGACACAATAACACCAATCATGGTTGACATACAAAACCAGAATCGGAAACTAGACCGTACACGTTCAGAGCAAGACATGTTCATGAAAGATATCGAAGATGCCAAAAAACTTGTTGAAAAATGCTCCAGAATCAAGTGGAATCTCATCTTAAAGTTCACCCACTCGTTGAAGCTCAAAGATGTTAGCCAGAAATTGCTAAATTTCTTTCAGGTTGAAGTTCAGGCGGATCAGTGGCGGGATATCAAGAAGGTGCTGGTAGAAGTGGATTCCGTAAATGAAAGATTAGCAAGTTTATCTCTGGGGTTGAGTAGTGGTTCTATGCGTATGTCTATGAGAAGATGTGAAACCGCGGAACGAAGAAGATTTGGTTGGTTGGTTCCGCCGCTTCCTAAAGGCATTGTCGGATTCGACGAGCCGCTGAACAAGCTTAAGGCTAAGATTCTTGAAGGTATTAATGTTCATGATGTGGATGATGATGGAAGTGCAATGGATTGTGATGATGGAAGTGAAATGGATTGTGATGATGGTTGTGGTGTTGGTAATGTGGTTGTTGTTTCGGGTGTCGGTGGAGATGGGAAGACCACTTTGGTGAAAATGCTATGCAATGATCATGAAATTCAAGGTAATCCAATGTTGATTGACAATCATATTCGTATAATACCTCGTTTAGTAGTTTGACGGTTAAAAGAACACATTAGTTTTAACTCCAATTCGCCTTAATTGTTGCCCATAAATGAATTATGGTATTGTAGCAATGATTGTTGTTGGCATCTCCGGTTTTAGGATAAAGGTGTGGTTTGCATTCATTCCACGATTGTTGCCCCGTAAATGATATATGCTTTGTTGGGATTTTACTGGGTATGATTGTTGTTGTTGTTGTTGTTGTTGTTGTTGTCGTCGTCGTTGTGATGGTTTTAAAAAACGGTTGAGGCGTGCGCCTCAAGGCGAAACGGGCAAAAAACGATTCTGAGGCGCGCATCAGGGGGTTTATACTGTTTGTGTGCCTCAGAGGGGCTGATGCGCTAAAAGAGCTGCGCCTTAGGGGTTTTAGATATTTGTTTTTGATGTTTTTGCGTTTTTGTGTCAATTTCAAGCAATTTATGTCATTTTTATGTGTTTTTTTTTAATTATTCTGATGAATTTGATGATGAATTTAGTTAGTATTACTAATTTTATAAGATATATAATATTTATATTTATTTTTAATTCCGCCTCGGTTCGCCTCGAGGCTTACGCCTCGTGAGGCGAAGTGAAAACGGCTCGAAACTCGTTTCCGTTTTTTTAAACCTTGGTCGTTGTTGTGGCAACGAATGTTGAACTTTTACACTAGATCAGACCATGCTACCTTAGTACTAACATCTTTTACTCTTCGACAGCAAATTTTGGGGAGAATATTTTCTTTGTGACTGTTTCAGAGGAATTTGATTACAAGGTAAGTGTCAATGGACTCTTTAATCCAAGTCACTTTGATCAACAAGGTAAGTTTCAAAGCACTGAAGATGCAAAGAACGAGTTGGAGAACTTTTTGCGTGAGAAAGTATTAGGTCCTATACTTCTAGTGTTAGATGATGTTTGGCGTGAATCCGATATTAAAAACTTCGAATTTGATATTAAAGGATACAAACTTTTGGTCACTTCTAGAATGGTCTTTACGAAATATGATGTGTTCAAATTTGATCCTTTGAGTGACGAAGATGCGAAGATTCTCTTTTGCCGCTCTGCGAAACCTAATCCTACAATCGACAAGAATCTTATCAATCAGGTAACATTACTAAGAGTTCCCCAAATGAATATATTCAGCTAAGTTTTAATGAAAAATGAAACTTGTTTCTTCTTTCGACTAATTTGTCCATAATCCTTGTTTGTAGATGGTGAAATGTTGTAAGAAACACCCGCTTACCCTTTCTGTAGTTGGCGGTTCCTTAGATGGGAAAAATGAGGTGCTCTGGAGATCTATGCTTAAGTCATTGTCTCAAGGTCAATCACTTTTAGATCTAAACAAGGAAATACTCAATCGCCTGGAAAGAAGCTTTGAGACCTTGGAAGATAAATTCAAACAATGTTTCTTGGATTTTGGGTTATTCCTAGAAGATCATAGGATCCCGGCTAGTGCTATTTTGGATATGTGGGTGCACTTGTACAATCATGACGATGAGGGCATCGACACCCTTGCAAAGATCTACGAACTATCCTACAGAAATCTTGTCAATGTTTTGGCCAGACGGTATTTTTGTTTCTCATATCTCTTTGATTTAGTTAGGATACACTTGAGTTTTGAGTTCACATTGACTGTTGATTTGCTATAAGTTTGTGTTGATTTGCTATAAGTAGTATTATATTGGGCACCTTTATAAAGGAGGGGGATGTGGACCGGATGAGGCTCAATGGGCTGAACCTACCTAGACCCAAGCCCAGACATAGAGCCCAAACCTGGGATATGTCATTAGACTAGTTTTCACCAGAGATGGCAATATTGATAGAACAAGTTGAGTTTACGGGTCAAAACATAGCAGAGTGGCCAACATAACAAATCAACCTGTTCAAATAAATGGGTAGGATGAATTTGGAATCTTATTGTGGTTTTAACAAAATTATGATAACATCAATTGGATCTTATCACCCCCAACTATGACTTTGACGCTCGTCACCCCCAACTTAACACTTAGTGTGTTCTATCACCACGTCGTTAACTAATTACTAACTTTTGATCCTATTACTATACTTTTTGGGGTGTCATAGGGATCTTAGGAAGATTTTAGGGAACTTAGGACACCCTCAAAAGTATAGTAACATGATCAAAAGTTAGTGATCAGCTAACGACATGGTGACAGAATACACTAAGTGTTAAGTTGGGGGTGGCGGGCGTCAAAGTGAGTTGGGGGTGACAGTGGCCAATGGCAATAGTCAGGGGTGATAAAATCCAATAACCCTAAAAATTAATACCACCAGATAAGCATCCTGGGATCCCCTCAATCGAGCAAATGCATCCCCTCCTCCATAACGGTCAGAGTTGGATGCATACCCGAGCCACCAGTTCCGGGGAAAACCCGCCGCCCGAAGGCCCACTGCGGTAAAACCCGGTTCGGCTCGGTTTCGAACTGGCGAAACTTCATTGCCATCACCAATATCCTTCAAAGTGATGCTAGTGGGAGTTGAACTTGAGACCTCAAGGAGAGAAACCAAGTGACTAACCACTAGACCAACTTATTAGGACACATTAAATTCAAAACTGTACATGTTTTATTAAGTAGGATGGCCTTCAATTTCATTATACATGCATTAAATGTCCAGTTGTCACCACAGTTGTATGTCTAATCCGCGAGTTTTTTACAGTCCCAGGGAAGATCCATATGCACCGGTTAACTATTGTGAGCAACAATTTGTCACACAACACGATTTGCTCAGGCAACTTGCTATTAACTTGAGTAGCAAACTACCAGTAGCAAAGAGGCGAAGATTGATTATAACCGAACAAAATGACCAGCTAGTTACCAATGTTCTTGGAGAAGACCAGGTCACATCAGTTGAGCAACTGCAAGAACCTATGCAAGCCCGCGTATTATCTATTTCTACAGGTTTTTGTTTCGCTCCCATGATTTCGATACTGAGAAATGTTCAATATCTTTTTAGCTTTAAAAAAGGATTATTATTGATGGGCTGATTAAATACAAGTGTAACAACTCAGAAAAGTCATCAATATCTCAAAATACTTGACCTGTTACTGATCCAGATAACCTTAAATTAATTCAAAAATTATTTACCTTTAATCCACTTTTATTTTTTGAAGGGTTTTTTTGGCTAAAAAAATTGTCTCCTGAAATGAAGATTAGACCAAAAGCTGGTTACATTTTTTCAAGAGTAAATTGCTATTTTAGTCCCTAGGTTTTTGTCCAAATTGTCATTTTAGTCCAAATAGTTTTTTTTTTTTCTTCTCTGGGTCCTTGACTTTTCCTTTTTCTTGCCATTTTGAGCACATTGCTTAACTTAGTCTAAAAAACAGGTTATAATTAGGGGTATTTTTGGCATTAAATTATTATGAGGTTTATAAATTATGTTATAAACTACCTTTGGTTATCACTACACAACAGTTATGCCAAAAATACCCCTAGTTATAACCAGATTTTTAGACTGAGTTAGGCAATGTGATCAAAACGGCAAGAAAATGGAAAAGTCAAGGACCCAGAGGAGAAAAAAAACTATTTGCACTAAAATGGTAATTTGGACCAAACCTCAGGGACTTAAATGGCAATTTACGCTTTTTTCAATTTAATTAGATCCTACTGAAATTATTGGTAATCTTGTGTTTTATGTTTTGATTTAATTGTTGATTGCAGGAGAGTCATTCTCCTCGAGATGGTGCGACATGAGAGTTCCTGAGGTTGAAGTTATGGTGCTAAACCTAAAATCAAAGACCTACACTTTACCCCACTTCTTGAAGGAAATGCAAAAATTGAAGATTTTAAACGTCACAAACTATGGTTTATACCCGACAGAATTTAAAAACTTCCAGCTTCTTGGCTATTTATCCAATCTAACAAGGATTAGGCTCGAGCGTGTTGCAATATCATCGTTGAGTAGATCCACTTTGGAGCTCGTAAACTTGCAGAAAGTATCATTCATAATGTGCAAAATGAGAAACGCTTTTGAGGACAGTGACAACCTCAATGTTTGGCCAAGTCTAGTTGAAATCGAGATGGATTATTGCCAGGATTTAGTGATATACCCGCAGATATTGTGTAGAAGTGTCTACCTTAAGAAGCTAAGTATCACAAACTGCAACGAGTTGTGTAAAATTTCTGAAAAATTCGGTAACTTGACTGGTTTGGAAACACTGATTCTTCATTCATGTACACAACTGGAAAAGCTACCTGAATCAATCACACGTCTTCAAAATCTAAGCATCCTCGATATTTCGGATTGTTTAAACTTGACCAAGTTGCCAGAAGATATGGGAAGTTTAGGTGGTCTAAGAACAATTTGCATGGCGGGTTTTACAGGAGTTCATGAACTGCCAGCATCTGTTAAGGAGCTATCTAACACGAAAGTCGTATGCAATGAAGAAGTAGCATGCCAGTGGAAGGAGTTTGGCAATGTGGAGATAACCGTGGTGGAAGAAGATAGAACAGCAACCCTTGAGAGAATCATCTGTTAGGAATGATCACTGGTACCTATCTATCCTTGACATTGTATGTTCTTGAAAATGAGCGTGGATAACATATTTGATTGTTTGTACCACCGGGACAAAAGGATTGTTATATGGTTTCTGAATATTGCTTTCGAGATTCATGTAAGTTGTTCGGAATACAAGATGTGGCTTAAAGATTCCTAAACATTAACCTTAAAACATTAACCTGAGCATGAGGTGTAATCTACTCTCCCACACGTTCATTATGACCGAATGTTGGAGTGACAACCTCGGATTTCCAGTCAATAGGGCATACAATACCCTAATGTCATAATGTATAGAGTAGGTTGCCAAACTTAATGGAATGTAGACAAACCTACCATTGATTCCACACAGGTTTAGGACAGATTGTTTGTCACAAATCCATGGCAAAAAGTTATTTGAGATTTAAAAATAAATGTTTCCAATTTTGTTTTACTTACAAATATATCCAACAGGACATAAATATATACAAAATCAAATCAAACTAGAACTAGAATTATATGCTAATTTACAAGAGTTTTAACAAATTTATAAAACGTATACAAATCTACAAAAAAAAAAAAATTATAATTCTGTATATATATATATATAGAAATAAAATAAAAAATAGAGCCCAAGAGAAGACTCAAGTACTATGGAGACGAGTTACTTCAGTCTCTTTTTCAACACCGAGTATAGCTTCTTTGCATCTTTCACAATGAATGACACAATCCCCTTGTAAATCTCAGCCCAACCCTCGTTTTGCGAGCTCTGCCTCGGTGCATCGTACATGTTTCTATAAGCACGAGTCTCGACCTGGCCCTATATCTAGGGTGTCTTTACAACCATCAAACATAAAATCCAAACTGGAAATGTATTTCAACCTGGTCTACCCGAACTAAAACCTCTTCCATACGAATTGTCTCATCATAAATAAATGTGGATGGTAGTTAAAACTTGTAGTTTCAAATAGCATCACAAAAAGTTGGATATGAATTTAGTACTACATACTAAATGTACAACCTTATGAGTTGTCAATGAAACAAATCTACATAAGTTCCCCGTACAATATGCTACCAATTATCAAACATAAGCATTATAATCTGTCAACATAAATCTCCTATATGATTCACTATTTCTTAGTCATAGCAATAAATGAACAACAAAAACAAGTTTGGTTCAATTGGACATAGACCAGGCAATTTTCATATTGATTTCAAAGCAAAGTAGCCCTCACATTATCAGCAACTTATCATAAAAGGGAAATGTTCCAAAAAATTTAAACAAAAAGAAAGATCCCACAGAGACATTTCATCAAACATGTGGAGAGCATGAGTGCATGACTGAATCATGCAAAAAAGTATCAAAATTCAAACAAAAAGAAAGATCCCATTGAGGCATTTCATCAAACACATTGAGTGCATGTCTGAATCTTGCAAAAAATATCAAAACAATTTAAACAAAAAGAACGATCCCATTGAGACATTTCATCAAACATTTGGAGTGCATGGCCGAATTTTTCAAAAAATCAAACTTATATCAGTCAGTTTAGCCACAAAATCGCAAATACCAAAAAAGATTCATGCTGTGTAATCCAATATTATAAACTCTCATCTTTTTATTCGGACTTGAGACAAAACCATGCCAAAAAGGAACTTATATAACACTTAATCAAATTATAAACTAATAAGGATAAAGCAACCAAATCAAGAGTTTAAGAAGAAACAGTTTAGCAAGAGGAAACAATCAAGTCTTATCAATTTACCTAATTAATAAAGTTTTTAAGAACATGAGAATAAACAAACTACCTAATTAATTTAGCAAATTACTAAGAATTTAGCAAAGTTTAAGTATAGTTGCCTTATCGCAGTTATGACAACTATCAAGATTTGTCAAGTTGGTATGAACAAACATTTTCCAACAAGACTAATATCTCATGATAAAAAACACTTCAACTCTGCAATCTATTGCATGACACCTGAACTTTATTGAAATTAGCAGGGCCGGCCCTGAGAAGTCATGTACCTTGTTCGAGCTCGAAAAAACGTGCCCTTATGGCCGGCCCAAATTCTTTTTTTTTATTAGTTTTTAGAAAATATTTGGGTATTTGGCTCATTAACCTAATGGGCTAAATAGTTTAAACAATATGATTTTTTTAAGTGGGCCTATGTTAATATTTTTTTGGTTATACTCTATTAAATTTTTTTTACATATATAATACGGATTTTTTTTTAAAATTGCGTGCCCTACGAAATCACGGACCATGTTCGGTTGTCCTCCCCGCCCTCCTTCAGGGTCGGCTCTGGAAATTAGGGTGTGCAAAAAACGGAATTAACTGACCCATAACCAAATTAACCACAAAAACCAAACTATATCAAAAACCAATGGGTCGGTTAATTTTTCTTCTGAAAACCGAAAGTAGCGGGTCAGACGGTCAGTCATGGTTATCAATATTTCCATACCCACCATAACCGAACCAACGTATACAGGGTCGTCCCCGAGAATCCCTAAGAATTTTTAGGCCTTGTGCGAGTTGAAAATATGGGCCCCTACATATAAACTTATTTGTATAAAATCAGTAATAAGACGATAGTTGTAATAACTATAAACAAAAAAAATTGTAGCAAAATGATCTATGTTAAATAGTTAAACGAATCATTATGTTCTCCATTTGTGTTCAACTAATGAATAAGTTGCCATGGTCCAACGACAATTTGCATATCTCAAAGTCCACGATTAGCAACCAAAATTTTAATATGCACATCATATGTTTCAATCAAAATACAAGATTCGACTATTATCTAAAAAAAATGGTATAAAGATGAGCACAATTAGTTTTAGAATGGTTTATCAGTTGTCACAATTATCCATCTTCATAGAGTAAATACACATATCAAATTAGCATCAATTAAAACAATAAATCCAAGTTTTATGTTACAAATAAGTTAATACACCTAAAATTGGTTTCAACACTCTCCACACAAGCAAAATTAACCAACATTTAAATATTTCCAGCAAAAAGAAGTATAATATGTATAAACATATTCAGATTAGTTTTATAACATGAATTTTACACAAATAAATAAATAGAGCTTATAAACTATATATTGAGTTCTACTTCGTTTATAATGTAAATGATTAGATGAGAGTTGAACAGCTAAAAAAAACTTGCAATTCAAAAAAGAAAAACATCTAAACTCTTTTTTTATGTACATGGTTAAATGAGAAGAAAAAAAAACTTATACATTTAAACAAGAAAATATGTAGAATTTATTTTGTAAATGGGTAAAGGAGAAACTAAAGACTTAAAAAAAAAAAAAAAAAAAAAAAAAAAAAAAAAAAAAAAAGCTTTATGTGACCTTTCACCTTATTAATAATTTATATGGGGACTATATGGGGACCAAGCTGAATCAGCCCCTTGAGGCACAAACAAAACATGAAGCAACCGAAAGAAAAATAAAAAGAAAAGACGTAGATAGTATGATTCGAACATTGAACGTCCACATTCATATTAAGGTGCTGCTTCCATTCAGCCAAAGAGAGAATCTGTGTTCCTCTATTCTGCAGTAGCTTTATATATAAAATAAAGAGATATCAATTTTGGGCCCCTCAATGGTTTGGGCCCTGTGCAGTGGAACCTCCTGCACAGGCCCAAAGCCGGCTCTGAACGTATAGTAAACTCTTTGTCGGATTTAGGATTTTCACCATTTTTTTAGTATTTGATATTTTTGGTTGAACGTTTTTAGTATTTATGACTTATTTCATATCATGTTGGTTGAATGTTTATTTGAATTTATGAAATATATCATATCACTTTGCTTAACTCGTTTACATCTTTATCACAACCTCATGCCTCATACATAACACGCTAACCTTTTTTGTCTTGTCAGCGTTGTTGCCCCATTAAGATAAAATCGGTTGTAAAATGCATACGAGTCATGTTTATCAATTACAATACATTTACCTAACACGATTGTCACCTCTAGTATTATTATCCTAAAAATTATTGTTTTCGAAACTTAACTAGTTCTTGGCCTTACTGGTCCTGGAGAGATCCCATTCTTAGTTGTCGTATGCGATCCAAGAATTCAACGGAAATGATAAGGTTAAGTGGTCCTAAATTCTAAGTTTTAATTCATTAGACCAGTTTGGATCCTAGATGTTCAAGCAATAAATAAATAGACTCAACTTACAAAAAAATATGGAATACTATCCATGTTATACAGTGCCGGAGCCACACGTTGAACAACGGTGTCGCCGGACACCATTAAATTTTGTGTAGCAAATACAACGTATAACAGGAAAATTTGAGCGACACCGTTGTCTTTTTACGAGCGACACCATTGTCTTTTTTCAAACAATACCATTGTTTTGTTTTCTCCTAAAAGAATTAGATAATAAACAAATTCATAGTTCAAAAATTTAGCCTAATTACTTGAATTTAATTCGTATCCTTTATTATTTATTTACCTTATTATAGTTTAATGAAACTTTTAACTCTAAATTGTTTACTAATTAACTGTGTTGATTGCTTAATTTTACCGTCATGAAATATACACATCCTCGCCATCAACCTCTACGACCTCGCCGCGAAGCGCATGCTCGAATACTAGTTAAAAACATTATGAATCGTTTTCAAAACATGAAAATGTGTACAGAGCAACTGGTAAATGAAAATTTGTATATATTTCAAATGACTTTGTAATTTTATTATGTATTTTTATTCATGTGTACTTTTACTGGGATATTTGCTTTTATTATGTGATTCGACCCGACTAGATCCGAACCGATCCAAAAAGTTCGACTCTAGATTACTATAAACAAAAAAATGACACCATAAGAAAAATTTTCTGGCTCCGCCACTGATGTTATATATGTGAAACATTAGCATGTGAGTGATTGGCCCGGTCTGGAATACATGGGAGTTGTCTGCTGACCCAGTTAAAAAGATAATAAAGTGACGAGTCGGATTCCTTTTTCGGTGTAGATTTGAACTTGTAGCAACCATATAGTCTTTTCCAATGGGACATTAGTTAAAGTGAGTGGCTAGACCACAACAACCTAGATGCAATAAAGACCCATATTTTATTTACTATGTTGAATAAAGAATGTTTTGATGGGAATGGTTGTTAAACTCTAACTAAGAGTGATGGAGAATGTGAAGATGAATGGTAGCTCTCATGTTTTAATTATTATCAAGACTAATTAAATACGATCACTCTAATCAATTAATTGAAAGAAGATTAAGAATAGTCATTTTCTAACCTTAATTCTACAGCTAACATCAATCAAGGTGTCTTCTTATGATTGATTGATTTTTTGTACTCTTCCATCTTTCGTTTCATTTTTCTTATGTCTTGTAATAATATTTTTTTAAAATATTAGTTGATACAGCTCTGCCAATGAGGTGATGATGGAGTGGTAACGGAGAGTCTTGGTGTCTAAGGGACCCAAGTTTGATTCCTGCCCTCCCCATCATGTTCTGCGGCACCTGGTGATGATGAGAGACTAAGTGAATAGGTGGAGATCGCTAGTTCGATCCTTGAACTGAGCGGATTTTACCTCACTGCACTGTCGTGCCTTCGTGCGAGTGTTCATGGGCTTTGGCCCTAGGAGAGGGTTTTCCCCGGTTCGGAGGCGAGTCTATTCCGATACGGTGAATTTCGCTAGTAGCCCATTTGGAGGATTCATTAGCCGTTAAAAAAAAGTTGGTAGAGCTCTAAAACGAGTTAACTAGATTCACGAACCTTGAGCTGGCGATTGTGGTTCATGTCTTGATAATGATGGTACAACGTTGTCTTTTTAAACATTTTGGTCCATCTTTCCACCCATAGCAAAATTAGAATTCTTTGTATTGAATTATTAGGCCACCTGGGTCGTTCACATACCGTTTTGCAATCTAGTACCTCCTCTCCGATCGGGAGCATTGTTGCTGGCGGTTCGGGTAGGAGGTTTCGGATAAGGAAATTGGGAGGAGGTAACCGTTTTAGCTAGGTGATAATTGTGTGTGTCTGTGTATTTGCTTGGAAAACAACGCATGGAGGTGTTTGTCGTTGGTAAACAGACCATAGAAGGGATTTCGGGTTTCGGTGTGCGTATAGTCCAGGTGGCACCTTTACATTGATTGGATTTTGGATATCATCAAGTGGTGCCAGCCTCAGCCTCGGTTACCCATCGATCAACCAATGCAACACTTCTTTATTAATCCCTAAACCAAATTTTTGAAATTAATAAAACAGCTAATGTGTAATATATAAAATACAGAACTAATTTAAGAAAAAAATATAACTATTTAAAAAAAATATATAACTAGTTTAAAAAATATACAACTTTTATACAAAATATGTTTCATTTATTTGAAAATTACAGGACTAAGTTAAAGTCATAAAAAAAAAAATACAACTAATCGTCTAGGTTGAGGATGCAGGTTTGCAATATGTTTCACGAGATATGATCGAAGGTTGTTGATTTGTTGTGGGTTACATGGTAACGCAATTCCATAAGTCTATCATCATTTACTTCATACTTGGTTGGAAGATCGAATTTGTGAGCACGACATATTGTTGCACCTTTGTTTTTAAATCATATTATGTATTACAACCAAAGCGCACATACATTATACTCCTAATTTTGGAATGGTGCATTAGTCGTGTGGGATTAGAACTATAGGCCAACGAGCTTGTAGAACACACAAATCAATGGCGGAACTAGAAGAAAAATTAAGGGGTATTATAAAAAAACTTTTACCTAGCTAGACCCGTCCCTGAGAGAAGAAAAATTAAGGGGTATTCTAAAAAAACTTTTACCTAGCTAGACCCGTCCCTGAGAATTCAAGGGCCCCCCAAAGGGCCGACTAACAAAAATAGGCTCTTTAAATTTTCTTTTACTTAGGGTCGTCTCTGAGAATTTGAAAACCCTTAGGGGCCTTATGCGGCTAGTAATGTTTAGGGACAGGTAAAATAATAAATAAACGAGTTAAATGTTATTTTAGTCCATGTGGTTTGGGTCATTTTGTCAATCTAGTCCAAAGGTTTTATTTTTCTTCTGTGGGTCCAAAAAGGTTTCACCGTTGCCATTTCAGTTCACTGGGTTAACTTCATTCATTTTTTTATGTTAGCAAGAAGGGCAATTCGGTCATTTATATGGTCGAATTGGTCTTCTAGTTAACAGTATTACATATAAAATGACCGAATTTCCCTTCTCGTTACTAGAAAAAATGGATGAAGTTAACTTAGTGGACTAAAATGGCAACGGTGAAACCTTTTTGGACTCACATACGAAAAATGAAACATTTGGACTAAATAGACAAAATGACCCAAGGCACAAGGACTAAAATGACATTTAACTCTAAATAAACAAAGTGAAGAAAAAAACACAAATAAGTAATTTACTGTCCTTTTTTCACTGATTTTCTTTTGGTAGATTCTCACTAATTTTCACTGTTTTTTTTTTTTTCATAACCATACGAGGTTCTCACTAATTTTTTTTACGTTTTTTCCAAACCGAATGGTTACTGAGAACCCACAAAAGTGGCCTAGATTCGCCCCTGATTAGCTGGTAAAAAATGGTAGAATACTAATTAAATTTGACTTCTAACATCTGCAGAATAGTACCGCCTTTTCATTTATTGTCCAAATGTCATATTATCATATTAACTTTAAATATAACTTCATCTTCTTTCCTTTTTTAACAATGTGTGTCATCTGCAAGTTCCTTCCCATAGATTTTCGTTTCCATCAAATGTAAAATTTCATTTCATTTTATTTTCACAAACACTTAGAGGTATCCTAACATTAGTTTAGGGGTATCCTAGATAAATAAAACGGACATTAAAAGAAAAATTATACTTCGCCAAGAAAGTTGAGCCGTAGCCCGTGCTACGGCTCACTATACATTCAGTGGCGAAGTATTGTGGGTGCCCGGGGGTGCACCCGCCCACCCCAATGTTTCGGTTAGAAGTGTATAAGTTCCGATTTTTCGTCTGAAAATTATAAAATTATATAGGATTGCCCCCTGATTATTTTTCCTAAATTGTATATCCTCAATATTTATAAACTTTGTATATAAATGATGGCTAGTTTTCGTAAATATACACTTTGTTTTACTTTGAACTATTGTTATTTGACCCAACTTAAATCGAATAACCAACCCGACCTGACCCAAAACATAACGATAGGAAAAAAATATTTGGGTCCCATCACTTTACGCCCCCTCGAAACTTTTGGTGAAGCTCCGTCACTGTATACATTGAGTCCGCCCCTGACACAAATTAGCTCGTTTGATGTCCTTTCTTGCCACTTCTTATGTCGCCTTGAACTTTTTACGTTTAGTGTCACATGTATAGTAAATGATTTCATAATTAGGGTATATCCCGTCAATAAAGTAATACACATGCTTGTAATGTACTCTCTTTACCTCACCTTAGGTTTTGATCCATGAATAATCTCATTGAATAATGGTGTCTGATTGAGGGCATTAATCTCGTTGTTAAATTAGCGACACCAAAGAATGCATGTGAAAACCATATTGTGAGGCTACTGCTTCGAATATACACGTCGAGTACTATACAGTGGCGGAGCCATAAATTTTTTCTTATGGTATCATTTTTTATAGATACCCCGGTTTATAGTAACCCGGAGTCGAAGTTTTTTGGATCGGTTCGGATCTAGTCGGATCAAATCACATAATAAAAGCAAATATCACAATAAAAGCAAATAACACATAATAAAATTACAAAGTCATTTGAAATATATAAAAAAATGCATTTAATAGTTGCTCTATACGCATTTTCATGTTTTGAAAACGATTCATAATGTTTTCAATGGCAACTTAAAAAAACATCTTTTTCATTATAACAAACAAGAAACAATTGAAACAAAAACAACTAGACATGGGGCTATAATGCTTACTGGATTAGAAGAAATAAAAATTAAACAAAACCAACTTGACATGGGACTATAATGATCATCAAACATCTTTTTCATTATATACTTTAATTATTTAAAGTATACTAATCAAATTCAAGTAACTGGACTTAATTTTTGAAATATAAATTTGTTTATTATGTAATTGTTTTAGAAGAAAACAAAACAATGGTGCCGTTTGTAAAAACACAGTGGTGTCGCTCATAAAAAATAATGGTGTCGCTCTATTTTTTATTATTATACGTTGTATTTGCTACACAAAATTCAATGGTGTCGGACGACACTGTTGTTCAAAGTGTGGCTCCGCCACTGACTATGGATCACCTCTCATGTGTTGATCATGCCATGGCATTCGCAATTCCTAGAGGCCCAATGTGTATAATCAACGTTACCTAACATTTTAAGAAATCCATTTTTAGCCTTATTTGTAGTGTGCAAAAGTTGTATGTGGTTGGTGGTCGGTTTACGCAAATTTCCTTTTCCAATAAAATCTTCACAAAAGTATTGTATACTTTCATGTGAAATTTATTCAACCATATTCAAGTACTCATCATATGAGTTAGGAACAATCTCGTATATAAGTTAGGAACAATCTGGTATGCTTGATGATGTATTGCAATTTTGCATTTATCTAATGACATAAAGGACATAATTAAGAATCTTTAATTTCATCTACATCCCAAATTGTTTGAAAAAATTGAAAGTTTTTTTCCTTAACACCAACTAGTTGTAGGAATAATTATCTTCGTGTTTGAAACCTTTTTGCATGACACGATCATGTGCGACTTTATGATCTCTTTGTATAAGAACTTTTGACCTTGCGCCATCTTTAACTTATGCTTGAACAATCATAAAGAGATAATAAAAGTTACGGTCATTCATATCATGCTAGATGATGAGCATCCAAACTTGATGATGATGATGATGAAATAGAGGGAGAAACATGGTACAAACTGTGGTTAAAATTTAGGAGAGTGATTAAGAATGGTGTGAAAAAACATAAAGATCGATGTTAAATGCAATAACCCCCTTTCTTACAAATTTAACACATGTTGTATAACCCCAATTTACATAAACTTTGTATTTTATTCTCATGTTTTTAAAGACTCGACATCCTTTCTATACTTTTTACGAGAAAGAAACTTTGTATTTTATTCGCATGTTTGTAACTCACTATGTATTTGCATTAATAGCCTGATTTTCTATTGTTTACATAATATTTATGAGTTTAAATGTATTAAATAATGTTGTTCCATTTGTAATATGTTGTCGGTAGACCCTCTGATTCAAGGAGTTGGTGGGACCCGTTGCTAATCATTTTGCTTAGACAACAATATCCCAGTCTTATTGTCATTATATGTCAATTCAACACTTTTACCGCCCATTATACTTCTTCATATACAATAATGACACTTTTATTTTTCTTCTTATTATCATTTTCATTACCCTAAAATATCTTCAAAATTTGGGATTATTCCGATTTTGATTCCCAGATGACGTTGTTGCGTGTGGTTGGCTAAACGAATAGTTCAAAAATGTTGTCGGGAACGTAAAATGGTAGTACTGCTTTCATCCATATGTTCGAGAAAATACGTAGTACTGCTTTCTTGACCATCAGGTTTGGGTCCCTGGAAGGGATGGACATTAGGTTCGACGTTATTGTTTTAATAGAGACCATTTTACATCTTTATAAAAAAAAACTAAAAACATAATCCCACCTCGCGCACGTCTCTCTACCCTTTATGTTCAACAAAATGTGATGAAACAATCAACCAAATATAGAATATAGGGTAAATTACTTTTTGAGTTCTTGTTTTTAGTGGTTTTAAATAGTTGAGTACAAAAGCAAAAAATTTAACGACCCGAGTCCCTATAAGCATTTTCTTTAACCATTGGAGTCCAAATTTTAACCTTTTGAGTCCAATTTTTTGGACTCAAATCGTTATAAAATGAACAAAATTGGACTCAAAACGTTATAAAATAAATGGCTAAGGACTCAGGGCGTTAAACTTTTTGATTTTGGATTCAAGTTGTTAAAACCACTAAAACATAGGGACTCAAAAAGTAATTTACTCTAGAATATAATACAATTTACATATATTTGTTTTGAATAAGAAAAAGGAAAATGGATTTAAATAATCCCAACTACTACTTATTGGTCGGCAATTGTCTCAACTAACGAAATGATTCTTGACAGTCTCACCTTTTAACATATTTTCTCCCAAAGATCCCTAACTGACTAATCATAACGGCGTCGGGATTTTGATGATGTGGCATGCTTGCATGTCAATAATGTGTTTTTTGAAAAAAAAATAGAAGATTGACCCGCGCACGCGTTGCGTCGCGGCCAACGAAATTGACATGTTGTTTATTAAATCCACATTTACAATGTGTTAAATATGTTTTTGTCGGTTAAGTCTGTATTACTATCTTATACAAACTAGGTTTAAAGAAGTTCGCCGTGTTGCGGCGAATTTCTTTTGTTATTTATTCTATGTTTACATGTGTTTTGAAATCACTACGAGCTTGTTGCGAACGAAACTGCTGACAACAATAAAAAGAAATTATAGAAAAAAAGACTAAAAGATAATCGAAAGAAAATCAACAAAAAAAAGTTGTATGGTAACGATGTTGTTCGTATGAAACCCGTGGTCAGGGATGAGTAAATTGTTCTAGGTACTGATACCAAATTTGCCGAACCGAAAGATCTTAAGTACCAATTCGATACCGACTTTTGGCGTTCCTGGTACCGGTTCACTACCGTTTTTTACCTTCATATACCGGTACCGTAACTGGTATTTTCGATATCAGTACCAATTCTGTATCGGTTGGCACCGAGCTCATCCCTACCCCTGAAACTAAAAAAAAAGAAAAAAATTAAAAGTTGAAGAAAATCAACAAAAAAAAATTGTACGATACCGTTGTTCGTACGGTAACCGTGATCAGGGATGACCAAATGGTACCGGGTAGCAGCACTGAATTTCCCGAACCAAAAAATTTCCAATATCAATTCGACACCAACTTTTGACGTTTTCTGTATTAGTGCCGGTTTTTACCTTCATGTATTGATACTGAACAGGACCGTACCGGTACTTTCGATACCGGTACTGATTCGATACCGGTTGACATCAAGCTTATCCCAACCCCGGATATTAAAAAAAACATTAAAGTTAAAAAGTAAAGAAAATAACTACTATTATAATATTAAAATAATAAAAATATTAAAAAACTATATATTATTATAATATTAAAATCACTATTCATTTAAATTCGTTTATTAATATATATATATAGTATAGTGATAATGATAATAATATATAGTAATATATAGTAATAATAAGTAATTCACCAAATAATTTCAATACAATTAATGGTATCATAATTACTACGTTACATGACTTATATCCATATAAATAACTTATCGTATTAAGCTCCCCACGTTGCGGCAGGGGTGTAAAACCGTGACAAATATCACCAATGTCACACTATAGCCAACGACCACCAACATTGAAGTTGCGGCGTCTTAACGTGGAAAAAATTAGACCGACATATAAAAATAAAAAAATAATAACTAACTCGATTGAGGACTCGCACGTTGTGACGAACTTATTAAATGGGAAAAAATAGACGACGTAAACACACTGAACCACACACGTATGTTGCCCCATGTTAACTCGCAAAATTTAGAACGAAGCGTATAACAAAACATAAAATCTTTGAACCACACACACATATTATGTCGTGTTAAGTCGCAAAATTTATATCTAAACGTAAAACGAAAAATTTTGCAAAATATGAAAAACATAGGGGATCAAAGTTGAAAGTAAAAAGGTTGTGAAGTCAAATTGGAAAAACTAAAAACTTTTGGATTAAAATTACAAAATCAAGTAGTTTTGGGTTTAAAGTGAAACATCATTGTTTTTTTTTTTTTTTTTTTTTTTTTGAAAAACCCTCAAAACATGGGGTACAATACCACTAAGCATCATGTACAAAACAACTATGCACAAAAAACTCATTAAGCATCATGTACAAGCCCACTATGCACAAACAACTTTCAAATTAATAGTATATAAATATGTTTCAATAACACTAATAATTATTTATAAAAAATCTTTCCATCCATTGTATATAAACATCCAAACTCTAAAAACAATAATCAATGGATTGAACATGGAAATGAGCTCATCATTGTCTTCTACATCTGGTGGCCTGAAAAACTCTAAAAGGTTTAAACTTGATTTCGAGGGAAATGTCTGCCGCAATCACAATATCCTTGCAATTCGTAGGATTGTTGGACGTGTTGAAAAAATGGACCGGTCCGATTAATTAACGCAACCGACCCAATTATGACCCGTAAGAGTTACACTGTGGGCAACGAACTAAAATCTACTTAACTGGTTTAACTGGTAATTACGAACGACATGCGAAACGGATCATAATTATATTTATGATCATGAGCGGGTTTATATTATTAATAATCGTTACTAATAATATAATTATTTATCTTAATTAACAAACTTGTTGCGGGTATTAACTTAGAGACGGGTACATGGACCGGGTGAGACGTGTAATCTTACAACTTGTCGCACATGTACCCACGCTGTGCCAATTGTCGCACATGCACACATGCATCCCACTTGTCGTGCATACACACTTGCATCGCTACTTGTCGCGCATGCACACTTGTATCGCCACTTGTCACACATGCATAGGCTCTTCGCCACTTGTCGCACATGCATGTGCATGTCCACCACTTGGCAAACATGCATGGACCTCCATATTTTATATAAACAAGCATGCAGTTCAAGAATGAGGTTGGGGTTTTTGCACAAGAACTCTCTAACACTCACACCGCTCCGCCGCCGCCATTAGGCCGCCGCCTTGCCGCCACCGCTCGGCCGTCACCAACCACCGCCGCACTTTGCCGACGCCGCCACTACTCGGGGTTATACCTGCGTTCCGTCAGTTCGTGTCACTAGCACATGTTCGTTGAACCTCGGTGTCTCGACCAGTTAGTTATTAACCAAGGTATATCTTTCTCATTGGTAGTTAGATATCCTTTCTCTGTGCTCGTATTTGCATGTAATCGGATCCTGTCAGGTTTTGTTTATTGTTGATCACTCGTTTATTTTCTGCTGCGTTTTATTGATTAACTCGCTTAATTAAATGACTATTATTTATTGAACCGGGTTTTAATAAATAAATTTTTAACTGATCACCATGGAAACCCAATAGGACATAGAAATGTATGAATTGGGGATGAATTTATGGGAGTCCTTTATGGCCGATAAATAACTTGTGTAAGTATCATGTTTTGCTTGTAATTTCAAAGCTGAGTTGATTAATTCTTTTTTGAGTATAGTCATGACAACAAATTCTTCATATGGGAAAGAAAACCCTGATGAATTCTTAAAGGAACACGGAAAATGCAGATGTAGTGCAAGAAAAGAACAAGAATTTGAACTTTTGATGATTGAGAATTTAAAGTTGCAGAACATTATGTTGTAAGAAGAGAACAGGAATTTGAAACGATAGCTAGAACATTATGTTGCAAGAAGAGAACAAGAAATTGAAACAATAAGTGTCAATGAAAAAATCCAATTGGAAAATCAAAGTGTTTAAGGTTTGTAATTGTTGTTATAGGAATATGGTGGACTTTATTTGTGTAACATGTTGTGATGTCAATGTATGGAATGTGTATACAAGACGAGTACCAATTAACTGATGCTTCTTAGTGTGAATTCATAGTTGACCAATTTGAATAAACAAATATACAACATCAAGACCATATTTGACAGATGCTTATTATGCTCAATAGCATACAAGACCACACACCAACAAACAAGCAAGACCAGGAACAAACAAACCAATATACATACAAGACCATACTTGATGTTTGACTTTACAGTCTAGTTGGAATAAACATACCGATATTTGACTGTAGGGTTCAATTAGAACAAACAAGCTAATGATTGACTTTAAAGTCCACTTGGAACAAATCAAACATACTTAACTAATGCTTTTGAGCAATTGAAACACACACACAAAAATATGACTGATGCAAAACATACTTGATCACATTCAACATATTAGTGGTATGAAACATATTAGTACTTTCATGGTATGTGACAACCCATATACTAGTAGGAGGATCACATTTTGGTAATGGTTAACCCATTTGATATTTCACATCTTGTAATTAACCCTTACTTATCTCGAATCACGTTGGAGCTTGTACGGTTTATACACTAGGCTTCAATGTTAAACCAAAACTTGGTTGAGCGACTTGTCTAACATGGTCTATATGTTAGGCTTTAGCGCGAAGCAAGAGTTTGTCAACTCATGTTAAAATAGATACGTGTTTATATATATTTTATTGGTGAACTCATGTTTAAATATATACGTACGTCTTTATATATATTTTATTATTATTATAACGTCAACTATTAAATAAAAAGAATAATGAATTTTAATAATCCCAACTTTAAATATAACCAGTGGTGGTCCCACCTTTTCACATATTGTAAATCAATGGACCTTTACAAACAGAACCTTGATTTCTCTTTGTCCCCATTTCCTTTTCTATTAGCAAAGGTCCATCGGTTGTACAATATATGAAACGGTAGGACTACCACTGGTTATTTTTAAAGTTGGGACCATTGCACGCTAACAACTAATAGTTGGGATTATTAAAATTCATTATTCCTAAATAAAAATCAATCACCCTAACTAAGAACAAGTCACATTAGCAACATTATTACAAAGTAACCATGCCTTTGTTAGAACTAAGAAGGGACCACGATTCTAAAGGTTGTGAGGTGTAATGTTCTAGAAGAAAAAGAGTAACTGGATGTCACACCCTACTAATATTGAACGATTAACGTATAAATATCGACAATTAAATGTGTATTTACCACTACACATACTTATGAAAATACGGGTTTATTAAAACTTTTCTCAATAAAACCAATACAACATAATATGTATAATTTCGTCATTTAAAAATGACGACGAAACAATGTGCGGAAGCTTGTAACTTGATCGTGTTTGGTTCTTTGTTGAGCTTGATTGTCATCCGGTACTCCAATTATTACCTACATATCATAAATCATGATATATGTTAGTTATATGAAATCTATAACTAATCTAGCAAAGCCTGAAAGCTCAATACGATGACCAGGTAACTCGTATGGGTTATGGCAACTGATAACCCAGATGAGTAGATAACTTGTCTGGGTTATGGCAACTGATAACCCAGATGACCAGATAATTCGTATGGGTTATGGCAACTGGTAACCCAGATGGCCACATAACTTGTCTGGGTTATGGCAACTGATAACCCAGATGAACAGATAACTTGTCTGGGTCATGGGTACTGATAACCCAGATGGCCAGATAACTCGTATGGGTTATGGTAACTGGTAACCCAGATGACCAAATAACTTGTCTGGGTTATGGCAACTGATAACCCATATATATATTTTGACAAGTCTGGGTTACAGAACTTGGCCATTTTCCCCTTTTTAGTAAATATTGCATAACTTCTCTGATATTTGTTCGTTTAGCTTGAAACTTGTTTCTAATTGACCGTAATACATTTGCCTACATTATTAACCCCTAATATTTAACCCGGATTCATAAATTTTATGATTTACACGACCATTACCGGGTTTATGCGCATTATTATTTTGACCCGTTATGAGATTTAAGCACTTTAAGCTTAAATTATCCACAACCCTTCATATCTTTTATTCCCGCTTAATGATCTTTATTCATCTATCATCACAACTTCAGTTGTGATGGATTATGATAGAGAAATTCATTATACTACTATTTTACCCTCGAATTTGACACTTTTACAAAAATGACCCATTACACATACCTGGCTCGGGTCAAAGCATTGGCCCATTTTAATACCTTACATTATTAGTTACTAACTAAAAGCAATGCAAGCCATAGGCTATTCTTCCTGTGAGCACAAAACTCGACAAACAACCATTAGTCATTATTGTCAATGGTGATCACATCACCATTTGACCCGTTTGGTCTAAATGACCATTTTACCCATTATGGCTTACAACATAAGGTAACTTTTCAAAACTCATTGTTTATTCGTCAACACGTGACCAAATTATTGTTTTACCCTTTTTACCATCAAATATGGTTTCTTACCATTTTTACTTGTTCCGACTCGTATTGGTTCGCGTTAGAACATCATAATTCAAAGACTCATTTCAAATACTAGATTAGTTTGTTATTAACCAATACATAAGTAGATGTTCTACTTAAAAGATGTAAGCTTTACTTACCTTGCATCCGATTATGTTTTTCCCACGTATTTGATCTTCTTGACCCGCTTCTTCCCAAGCTTCCACCTAGCTTGTCAAGTGTCAAACTACTATTCATCATTCGAAAGATGGTTAGATTAGTCATCATTTATCACGACTATTCCACCTCACGGACTTTATATCAAAATTTCCATTTGATCCTATTATAGGTTAGTTTGACTTTAAAAGTCAACTGCCTATTAACATATGCAAATGCACAATTAAGTTTAACAAACTCATTTAGGCATATCATCAAATACTTGGTAGACATTATTTTTAGGCCACCATTTTAACTAAATTCCCAACCCAGTTCGTATCATTTCTTTTACTTTAACAAGTTTATGTAATAGTTAACATCAAGTTAACTTAGCTTTGAATTATCAATACTAGTTCACCCATTTATCATGTTATTCCTGAACTAAGGGTTTTCATCTTTATGTGAAAACCCATTTCATCATATTACTAGACATTCATCCGAACACCTAATAAAATCAAATTCTCCCTACAAACTAGTAGACATGATGATTTCAAGCACCAATTAAGATCAATAATACAAAATTTTCATCATTTCATACAAAACCCATTTCATGTAATGTATGAACACTTAACCTAGTCTCAAATTGTAGGACCGGTTTTCAACTCCGTAACGATTGCGAACCGACTGATGTAATGTGCGGAATCCGTACACGAACGTGATCAAACACACACGACGTAATATAATCTGTGATTCGATAAAAGATCTGAAAAGTACAAATTCACGTGAATCGCCTAGAACACTTTCTCTCTCTACTTTCTCTCTCTAAGCTCCAAGCTCTCCAATCTCCAAAATGGCAAAAGTTCTAAGACTAAGGCATAAGCCTCCTATTTATAGGCCAAGGCTTTAATGAGATTTCTCATTAATTACATAAATGCCACCCTACCTTTTCCCTAAGTATTACAATATAAACACTAGATTTCTTCAGTTTCTGCTACGAACTGGATTGACGGAGGCGATAGACATTACTGCACTAACAGACTCCCCCTTGGATATTGCCTCAGTCAATCTCGTAGCGTCTTGTCTTTCTCTCTCTCTTGAGTCTTCTTGAAGCTTTATCATCTACAGCGACACAGACTCCCTCTTACTTGAACAGAATCCCCGTGGATCTGTCTTCAGCTTCAGCTCCCCCTTTCGGTAGATTCTTCCTTCGGGCTCCCCCTTTCGTCAAGCTTCCGTGCTTTTGGGATCGAGACCTGGCTTTCCGATTACAAGCTCCTTCAGGATAGTTACCTGGCTCCTTGAATGCACGCTCCCCCTTGCGTTGAGCTCGTCTTCAGACTCCCCCTTAGACTCAACTATCGGGATCGTAATATGGTATAGCATCTGTAATTTCTCAAACATAAAAGCATTATGAACATCCAGGATTGAAAACCTGGCTCTCTTAGCATAAGCTGAAATATTTCAAATATGTGACAGTGAAAACATTTTCAGATTGTCCAGGAATCGTGACCTGGCTCTTTTAAACTTTTAATCAAGGTCCTGGCTCCAAAATATAATAACATGAATATATCCAGGATTACTTGATTCTCTCCCCCGATCACCAATCTTCAAAGATTTGGCAGTATTAAGAATCCAAAATTGAAATCTAGCTCTTTACAACAGATTTTAACATTTAAGCATCCAAATCCCTCACAGTTAATCATCCAAGTCCAAATTAATGACCTTGGAGACTTCACAAACTATTTTTGATTTTTGATTTTATAAACATCAAGTTTCAAATTAATGAACTTGTTTTATTTTCAGAAACACGATCAGCATACTAGATTTTGAAACTCAACTCTGAGACATCGGTTGTCGAAACTAAAGTAGAAATCAAAATCTTTTTGTATTTTTCTGAAATGAAATGCAGTAAAGAAATATTTACAAACATATTTATAGAAAATATTTTTGTTTGAGTTCGTGTCAAAGGATCATATCAGTTTATGACAAATCACTAGCACCGTTGAGCTTTTAACACTTTAAGTTCTAAACGATTCACTTAGATTGTCAGTATACTGATCCACTTAAAATTTCACACGAAGTTCAATCGATTCGAGATACGGATTAGTTTTTTAAGGACTTAATTTATTCGCGTATCCCACCTCAGAATATACTCTACTTGTCATGCTTCAGACCGTTCCATCTTCATATCTGTAAATCATTAAAATCTCGTCATCTCCAGATGCGAGTGTGCTTCAACTAAAACATTCACAAAATATTAGTAACGTTGAAACTAATAAGCACCCGTACTAGAATACAAGGTTTTCTACGATACTTGTTAACACAAGTAATTCACTATTTATACCGGTCTTTTACCAATTTATTTCAGGTAACGTGGGTTCACACGATAGCCCCATGTGTTGTTTACAACACTTTTATCATAATCAACCATTAATATAAATATACTTACCGGATTTGCGATCAACTCTCGAACCGAACACTTTACTCTTTAACCATGAGCTCTGATTACCAACTTGTCACACTCTTACTAATATTGAACGCTTTACGTATAAATATCGACAATTAAATGTGTATTTACCACTACAATATTTATGAAAATATGGGTTTATTAAAACTTTTCTCAATGAAAACAATACAACATAATATGTATAATTTCGTCATTTAAAAATGATGACGAAACAATGTGCGGAAGCTTGTAACTTGATCGTGTTTGGTTCTTCGTTGAGCTTGATCGTCATCCGGTACTCCAATTATTACCTACATATCATAAATCATGATATACGTTAGTTATATGAAATCTATAACTAATCTAGGTAAGCCCGAAAGCTTAATACGATAACCAGGTAACTCGTATGGGTTATGACGACTGATAACCCAGATGAGTAGATAACTTGTCTGGGTTATGGCAACTGATAACCCAGATGACCAGATAACTTGTATGGGTTATGGCAACTGGTAACCCAGATGACCAAATAACTTGTTTGGGTTATGGCAACTGATAACCCATATGAATAGATAACTTGTCTGGGTTATGGGTACTGATAACCAGATAACCCGTATGGGTTATGGCAACTGGTAACCCAGATGACCAAATAACTTGTCTGGATTATGGCAACTGATAACCCAGATATATATTTAACAAGTCTGGGTTACAAAACTTGGCCATTTTTCCCTTTTTAGTAAATGTTGCATAACTTCTCTAATATTTTAGCTTGAAACTTGTTTCAAATTGATCGTAATACATTTTTCTACATTATTAACCCCTAATTTTTAACCCGGATTGTTGGTGCATATGTCTGTCGATTTCGTCTTGTATCGAGTCTTGTATCTAGATTAGAAAGAACAAAGCTGAAAGTACGAGAATTTAGGGTTTTAGAGATGTGAAACCATTTCGCACGAAATGACAATTGACCATTTCACACGAAATGGTTCATAGTCATTCCGTGCGAAATGCATCACCAACAAATACCTGTGCTTTGATTTCATTTGAGACAGTTCCGGATTCCAGATCCGAAGTGCTGCTGACGTGTCATTTGATCTATAACCATGTCAAATCAATATACAAGACAATTAAAGTGATTCTGTGTGTAAATCAAGCTAATTCAAAGTCGATACATTTGTTTCTGCCTCTCGTATTGATTAGAACTCTTCTGAACGACTCGTTTTGGTTGTGCAAACGATCCTACATGTGGTATCAGAGCTCAGGAGGAAGAGTTTTTACCAAATCATCCTGATTTCACCATCTACACCTTCTTTTTCAAAATTAACAAGATTTTACGGCTAAAATGGATTGAATTTCACACATAACAAGCGAAACTTAGTTTTAAACAATCCTTGAAAGAATCAGGCCTAAAATCGAACTAAATCGTGATTAATTGTGCCAAAATCATGTCCGAATGTATGACGTCAGCACCATTTCGCACAAAATAGTTCATTTCGTTTGAATCTGTCTTGCTTTTCACACGAAGTGAACCCTAAGGATCTCCATTTTGCACGGTTTGGACAGTGTGGACCCCATTTCGCTTGAATCTGCTCCATTTCTCATGAAATTGTCTTTTCGATTGAAAGAGACTCCAATTCGTACGAAATAGACTTCCATTTCGCTTGAAAGTGCCATTTTGCTTGAAAGGTCATTTCGTACTAAAGATCCATTTCGCTCCAAAGTCATTTCGCTTGAAATCTCATTTTAGTTGAACTTTGTGTGAAAATTTAAGTGGATCAGTATACTGACAATATACATGAATCGTTTAGAACTTAAAATGTTTAAAGCTTAGCGGTGTTGGTGATTTGTCTCAAAAACTGATATGATCCTCTTACACACAAACTCACAAAAATATTTACAGACAATATAATCCTAGAGTGTAAATACTTCTTTACTGCTTTTCATTAAAAACAAAATCCCAAAAAGATTTTATGTGTGTTTTAGCATAAAATTTTGAAAAATCAAAAAGATTTTATTTCATCTTATTTTTGTCAAATGATGTTGAAGAGCTGATTTTTAAAATTCCGAGTGCTAAACATGATGAATAACAGGTTTGGAAGAGTTTGTTTGGAAAAAGAAAAATGATATTCTTTCAAGTGGTCATCAAAGATATAAATGTTAAATCATTTTGATCGATACCTGCAAGTGATATATAAATTTGTCAAATTGTTAAATTTGTGAAATTTATTTTGAGGTAGAGTCTGTGCAGGATAGTCAGGTTTCGATTTCTGAAGACTTTCCGCGTAAAGCCTGAGCAGACTTTGAGCCAGGTTACGATTCTAAAACCTGTGAAAGCCAGACTTCGATCCCACCACAACTTAAGGGGGAGTCTGTTAGAAAAGAAGGAGTTTGAAGAGTTTAAAGAATCAAGAGACCTGATCAAGAGAATTAGGAAGCTCAAGAGCTAGGTTGAGATTTTGGAAAGTGCAAGAGAAAGTAGTGACTGAAGATTTGTTAGATCAACATCTAAGGGGGAGATTAGCTGCTGCTGAGAAAGAAAAAGAGAGAAAATTGAAGGATGCTTAATCTGCCAGATACTTTGGAAAGAGCATGTAGACTGATCAAGACTGAAGACGTGTCAAACCGAAGACTCGACACCGAAGACTTCGTCAACATCCAAGGGGGAGTCTGTTGGTGCATATGTATGTCGATTTCGTCTTGTATCGAGTCTTGTATCTAGATTAGAAAGAACAAAGCTTAAAGTACGAGAATTTAGGGTTTTAGAGATGTGAAACCATTTCGCACGAAATGGCAAGATGTTGGTGTATATGTCTGTCGACTTCGTCTTGTATCGAGTCTTGTAATAGTTTAGCTAGATCAGGGCACGTTTTACGAGAAAAACAAAAATCATATAGGAAGAAGCCATTTCGCAAGAAATGGAAAGTATCCATTTCGTACGAAATGGAGCTGGTTATCTCGCATGAGCCATTCCGCACGAAATGCCATTTCGTGTGAAGCCTGTTTCGTACAAAATGGTGAGCCTATAAATACGTGCCTTGTTCATTTCATTTGTAACTTTCTGATTCCGGTACCGAGGTGCTGCCGAAGTGTCTCCAGGCTATAAAACGTTGTTATATCAATAAACAAGACAATTAGAGTGTATATCAAGCTGTTTCAACTCCGATACGTCCGTTTCCGCCTTTCGTATTGGACGAGATCTCTTCTGAACGACTCGTTTGGTCGTGCAAACGATCCTTCAAGGGGTATCAGAGCTCAGGAGGAAGAGTTCTTACTGAATTCAGCTTGATTTTATCAATATTCTAACTTCTACACCTTTTTTTACAACATTTTTCACAATTAAACAAGATTTCACGGTTAAAATGGGCTAATTTTCACTTATAACGTGCAAAACACTGTTTTAACGAATCCTTGAAAGAATTAGACCTAAAATCAACCTAAAACCTGTTCAATTTGACAAAATCTTGGCCGATTGGATGACATCAGCATCATTTCGTACGAATTGAACATTTCATTTCGCACGGATTGGCAAATTTGGACTCCATTTCGCACGAAATCGACCATTTCGCATCAAAGTGTTATTTCGTTTAGAACATTCATCCATTTCGCACGGTTTGGAAAAATTTGACCCCATTTCGCACGAATTGGAAAAGTAGATCCATTTCGCTTGAAGCAACACTCCATTTCGCACGAATTGCTCCTTTTCGCACCATTTTGTTCCATTTCGTTTGAATCAGTACATCAGTTTGTTTCGTATATCTCCATTTCGTTTGAAGTCTAGTTTGTGAACTTTTGAAATCGAAACATGGAAGAAGAGTTTTACAACGCGTTTGCTACTGCCCCGAGTACTCCTGTTACCATTGCTCAGAGTGTGAACATGGAAAATGAAACAGGAACGTTACAAAAACCTCCAAAATTGATGGGTATTGAAGAATACTATGGTTGGAAAGACCGGTTTGAAAATTGGGTTCAAGCAAATCATTTGAAGTCTTGGGAGTGTATTGAAAAGAAATATGTTAAACTTCGTACAGATGTGGGAGTTAACAAAACTATTTCTGAATTATCGGATAAAGAGAGAGATATGTATAAGGCAGAAAAGATGATGATTAGTCTACTTCAGCAAGCTGTCAAGGAAGATATCTTTATATTACTTCAACACGATGGTACTTCACGTTCAATTTGGGAAGCACTTCGAATTAAGTTTGAGGGGAGTACAGAGATGATTAGGAGTAAGAAATCATTATTAAAGAAAGGATTTGATTTGTTTACAAGTCTGCACGGTGAAACTACAAAGAGACTCATTGAAAGATATTATCATTTAGTGCGGTCAATGTCCCTGTTGGATGCCAACAAAGATCGAGAAGAATGGGTTGACAAATTAGTTGATGCTTTACCTCAGAAAGAATGGGGTACATATCTGATGATCTTAAAGAACACTGGAGAATATGATAAATTGACAATTTCTCAGTTCATTGAAAAACTTGAAGGACAAGATCTTGAACAACAAAAGATTGCTAGAATGAACAATCCAAGTGGTCAACAAGACATCAAGATGTATTACAAAGGAAATGTTCAGAATGTTGAAACAAGTCCGAAGGTCCAAACTGCTTTCAGTGCAGAAAACTCATCCGGATCAGTTAATCAAAGTCCAATCAGCAACAGTGGATTTTCTACATACTCGAATGTTAATCCGAATGTTTCAACTTCAAATCATCAGTTCCAATGCTCAAATAATAGTAATGGTCACGTGTTACACTGCAACATCGCGTTGCATCTTCAGAACGGTCAAAATTTCTCTGAAGAAGTCGCTAAAGGTCATATGGCATTACTAGCTACAGTGTTAGAATCATATGAGGGTTTGGCTGCAGGAAGGATTGGAAGTCCTATGTTGACAAAAGAGGATTACGATTAGATTGACGCTGAGGAAATGGAGCTTATGGATATTAAGTGGTGTTTAGCGAGTGTGTTGAGGAGAGCTGAGAAATATAAGCTAATTATAGGAAGAGATGACTTTCGTGATGCTAATGTTTCTACTTTAGGTTTTGATAAATCTAAAGTTACGTTTGCCTTTCCTTCGTGATATTGAATATCACAATCGTAGTCGCTTAGGATTTCCATCCATCTTCTTTGCCTCATGTTTAATTCTTTTTGCCCAAATATGTACCTTAAGCTTTTGTGATCTGTATAAACAGTAAACTTACTTCTGTACAGGTAGTGTCTCCAAATCTTAAGGGCAAAAACTATAGCTCCTAGTTCTAAATCATGAGTCGTATAGTTTTCCTCGTGCTTCTTCAATTGTCTGGAAGCATACGCAATTACCTTTTTGCGTTGCATCAACACACATCCGAATCCTAATTTTGAAGCATCACAATATACTTCAAAATCTTCTGTTCCTTCGGGTAAGGCTAAAATTGGAGCATTCGTCAATCGGTGCTTTAAAATCTTAAAAGCTTCTTCTTGTCTAGGTCCCCATTCAAACTTAACGACTTTACAGGTCAGCTTGGTCAAAGGTACAGCTATCTTAGAGAAATCTTTAATAAATCGTCTGTAGTATCCAGCTAAGCCTAGAAAACTTCTAATTTCCATAGCTGTTTGCGGGACCTTCCATTTGGTGATTGCTTCTATTTTAGCAGGATCTACGTGGATTCCTTCATGATTCACCATGTGACCTAAAAATTGCACTTCTTGCAGCCAGAATTCACACTTCGAGAATTTGGCATAAAGTTTTTCCTTTCTTAACAAAGTTAAGAGTGCATGCACATGCTCGCAATGTTCTTCCTGACTTTTGGAATAAATAAGTATATCATCGATGAATACGATTACAAATTTATCCAAATATGGTTTACATATCCGATTCATCATGTCCATAAACGCTACTGGGGCATTTGTTAGTCCAAAGGGCATGATTGTAAACTCATAATGACCATACCTAGTTCTGAAAGCAGTTTTAGGTATGTCTTCTTCTTGTACTTTCAGCTGGTGATATCCGGATCTTAAGTCTATCTTAGAAAAATACTAGCGCCTTGAAGTTGATCAAAAAGATCATCAATCCTAGGTAATGGGTATCGATTCTTAATTGTAACTTTATTTAATTCTCTATAATCGATACACATCCTCATCGATCCATCTTTCTTTTTCACAAACAACACTGGTGCTCCCCAAGGGGATGAACTAGGTTGTATAAATCCTTTGCTTAGTAATTCATCTAATTGCTTTTTCAATTCTAGCATTTCGGTGGGTGCTAATCGATAAGGTGCCTTGGCTATTGGTGTAGTACCCGGAATTAGATGAATTCTAAACTCTACTTCTCTATCGGGTGGTAACCCAGGTAATTCTTCTGGAAAGACATCTGGGTATTCTGAGACTATAGGGATATCCTGGAGTTCCTTACTTTTAGTGTTAATGATTACAGAAATCATATACACCATTTCTTGTTTTTTTAAATAACTAGCCAACTTCATTATTGAAATGAATTTCAGTGGCTTTCGAGGTTTATCTCCTGTAATTAAAATTACCTCTCCTGTGGGGGTACGGATTTCTACGGAATTCTTATCACAAAGAATTCGAGCATGGTTGGCTACTAACCAATCCATTCCTAATACTACATCGAATCCGGCTAATTTCATAGGTAACAGTTTTGCAGAAAACTTATGGCCTAACAGTTCTATCTTTCCTTCTTGCAAAACTTTATCTATGCTAACAGAATTCCCTTCTGCCGTTTCGACCGTAAAAATCTGCCTAAGGGTGGTTAAGGGTAAGTTAAGAGCTTGGCAAAATGAAGTATTGATAAAACTTTGGTTTGCACCAGAGTCAAATAACACTTTCACATAAACGTCGTGAACCAAAAACGTACCAGCTATAACGTCAGGAATTAGTTCAGCTTCCTGAGTAGTCAATTGAAATGCTCGGGCATTCTTCTTTGTTGTCCCATCAGCTGGTTTGCCTTTATTGTCTGTGGTTTTAATCAATTTAGGACATTCTGTTTTGTAATGTCCTGTTTCTCCACAATTATAGCAAACTATGGTTTTCTTTTTGCAGTTTTCTTCACTATGTCCTATCGCTTTGCAAAAATTGCAGGTCACATTGCACCTTCTAAAGTGATTCTTTCTGCAATTTCTGCAAAAAGGCGGATTTGCAGCTTGCCTCGTTCCACTCTTCTTGAATTTATTGCTATTATTACCCATACGACATCGTTGGGTAATCTTTTGGGCCAATTCCTTCTTTCGATCTTCTTCTCTTGCACGTATCAGTTCATCAGTTAGGGTATTAGCTAATTCCACAGAATCGTCAATAGTGCGAGGTCTCGCAGCTTTAACGATGATACGGATTTCACTAATTAATCCCCAAACGTAACGGGAAATGAGTACCGGTTCTGGCGAAGCCAGTGTTGGTACCACTCTAGCATATTCAAAGAATGTCGAAGTATAACCACGACAATCTACACCCGTCATACGATGATTTAGGAATTTATTTGTAATTTGTTCCTTTTCATATTCAGGACAATACTTTCTTTCTACAAGATTCTTAAATTCTTCCCATTTCATAGCATAAGCCATCCTTCTTCCTTTTGCTTGTAATACCGTGTTCCACCATTCTAACACCCCTTCTTTGAACAAATTCGACGCATACATAACCTGATCTTCTTCGGCACACTTAATTATTGCAATTACTGCTTCGGTTTTCTCTAACCAACGCAGTACTGCAGTTGCTCCTTCGTTGCCTGCAAATTCAGCAGGTTTGCAAGCAAGAAATTCTTTGTAAGTGCAACCAGGCGTTGCAACTTCATTTTCTTAAGAAGTGGAGCCTGTCGTGGATTATTATCGTCATGATTGCCGCCTCCATTTACACTATGACTAAAATTGTCTTCCTGAGTACGTTTACTAGGAATGATTTGTTGTGGTTCAATAGGTTTTGAAGCAGCAGCCATGATTGCTGGAATAGCATTAGCTATCCCTTGAGTGATGATATTTTCAATATCTTGTCTAGTCATATATTGGTTTTCCTGATTTTGTTCAGATTGATTCCCTTCATTAACTGGTTCATTACTAGCGTTTTCCATCTGATAATTATTATAATATACTATTAGTATCAAATAATTGTAAATAAAACAATGGCAAGTAATCACATAAATCTTTTCACAACACACACACACACACACATATATATGTATATATATATATATAGCCAAAATTGTTGATGTTTCGAATTCTATTTTTCTTTATAGATTATATAGGCATCCATACACACTGCTTATCTTACAATGTTTTATTTCCCATTTTACAGAGTTATATTTTTGTACTACTGTTATTATACAGATATTCTTCCCAACCCCACTATTCTTTGGTCACTGGCAGTTTAGTAGCGACACTCCCTTTCGTCGTATTTCTAGGAGATTTGTTCTCCCATCTCCCGAATCCTATTCCCTGTACCTATCAGCTCTTCCCCGAACTGACGAAGTTCGACTAAGTTTTCGTTGCTCATTGGAGGATTGGGGATAGGTTCTGGATCAAACTGTGGGAGGAAGGAATAAGGACTGTTGATCATATTTTGGAATTGCCAGTCATTCGTCCACCATTCTTCCATTTGGCCTAAAGGTCGAGTGTGGATTAGTGGGTCTGGAATAGCTGGTTCCAGATTTACAGGAAGTTGGTTTTCGGCCGGGTAAGGATATAGATTATTGTGGATAGGGCTAATAACATCACAATTTGCCAGTAGACGGTCTATTTCGTCTCGAAATGTGATTTCTTCAGTCTGTTTCAAGCTCTCTCCGATATCTATTCCCTTTTGCCTAATGTCTTACCTTATTTCTATCTCTGCTGGTTTAGAACTCTCTCCAGTTTCGATTCCTTTTCCTTTGTCTATAGGGTTTTCTATTTTAGGGAGTTTCCTAGTGGCTGGCTTTCTCCTGCGCACTTTCCTCCATCCTACATATCTTCTTATCTTTTTAGGTTTTGCTATTTCCAGTGGTGGAGCTTGGAATTCCAGAGGTTTCTCTATGTCAGCAATATAGCCAGTAAAGTCGTGGGAGACTTCAATTGGTACTAGTAGAGGTTGAGATTCTGAAATGCTTCCGATATCTCATTCATGCTGGATAGCATATATGAAAAATGCACAAAAATGCTAAGTTAAAACTTTGGAACAAAGTTTTACAAATAAACATTGAAGTTTTATTGCATACTAACTTATACAAAAGACAGCAGGAAAGAGAACACACTAGGATTTATTTATTTATTTACTGGGTAATGATTTTCTACTAGACCCGGTTTATTAGTAGTTTAGAGGTTTGCATTTGCTGCTACGGTAGCTAGCATATAAATATTTGCCTATTTTACATCTAATTTGTCTTCCCAAGGTGGACTATTGCCTAAAGCCTGGATTTCTGGATTGAACCTCACTTTCTTGACTTGGGGTTTCTTTATTTTCTCCTGTCCCTTCCTAAGAATCGAATATCTTTTATCTGGGGTGAGAGGATTTTCATAATTTGCCTTGGACAAAAATCCCTTCTCCCAGATTTGCTGGGTATTTGGAGGAAGAGGTTCCTTTTTCTGTAGGTGCAGTATCTAATTTGTGGTAGATGGCAGAAAGCTTTTGTTTACCCATACTGTAACTCAACAATTAATCAGTTAATAAAACATATATTCACAGAATGGCAATTAGAATTCCTAAGTATTTTATAATTACTTTAATAGGCTAAAATCAATAGTAAGCTTAAATCAGTGGCTCTGATACCACCTTTTTCCTGTCACGGCCCTCAGCCCCGGTTTGACCCGGTCCAGAGCCGCGAGGCAGGAAATCCCGTGGTATAAATTTTAAGCGACATCGGAAGTCTTTTTAAGCCGGATCTTTAAATATTAAAACTGCTCATTTTGTATAATATAGGGATAATCCCATAATTTACAATAAGGTGATTTCACTAGGAAGTCTTTATTTCTTAAAACATGTTTCTTTATTTATTTCCATTGAGCCACTTTTCTAAGCTTTGTAGTGCTCCACGGCACTTTTCTTTGCTCACAATAGGTCACCTGAAACATGTTTGAAAAAGATTTTGTCAGCGGGGAAATATTGAGTGAATCATTCATTTTACTGAAAACGACACATTTGTTATAATTCACAGTATTAAGGGTGATTACAATGTTTCTGATATCAAACCAACTACCCACAGTATTTGTCACTCGACTCGCTTCGGTGACTGTGGTCATATCCCCCATTGGCTGCCCCAATGGTGACGGGTATCACTAATTAGGTTCGCCCACCTAAAGTGATAAAAACAATAATACTGTGCACAATATCCCACATACCGGCTGTAATTTGGTGATTACATAAACTTAATCACTGTAATTATAACTTCGAAAATAATTTGGAGTTTTGTAAAACAGTTGATAAAAAGAGAATGACTCACATTGCAGATTTTAACGAGCAGAGTATAAGCCTACTGATTAGCCTTGATTAACCTAATTTTATAACAATGCACACACAAACGGGTTAGTAACTAATACAGCAGTTACGACAATTCACGAGATTAAACCCTCACAACGGTTTACAAGTGCAATACTTAACAATTCAATGGATTCGCAACGAATGACAGAGTATAGTCCGAGTTCGAATAGCACTCAAACATTCAAGTCGAAATCACGATGAATAACAAAGTATAACTCAATTTGAGCGGCACTTAAACAATCGTTGGATAGTTATAATCGATCGAACGTTGAATCGTAATAGCGATCGAGTTATTACCCTGATTGCGACAGTGTTTCGAGATTTAGTGTGTGTTACGAATTGTTTCTGTTATAACTCAAACTACGTAAAGTGAATTTACGTCGTTCCAAAGACAGAATTCAAGTCCTAATGTCGGCTATTTATACCAATTTTTGGACCTCGCTTACGGACCGTAAGCCTTTATCCCTTACGGTCCGTAAGGGAAGCAGTCTATTATAGGGTAGCTGGGTTCGGGACTAGCCTTGCTGACTTGACAGAATTTTCAAATGAAATTTTAACAACGAGTTTTGTTGATAATTGTTAGCTAGGGTTTACCCCCCCCCCCTGAGTTTTAGGGGCCCTGATCATGATTCCGATTGTTCTGGAAATTTTAGGGTTTATGCAGAATTACTTGGGTGTCTCAATTAGGGTTTCCTTATTGATTAATTATCACACTAGGTATTAATTTTAGTGAGAGTTGTTACAGCTTGGTTGTTGGATTCTTTCATACAACTCTAGTTTTCATGAGGTTCTCTACATCTTTCACATGGCATAACAATGGTGGTCGTCTTCCCTACTTTAAGCTTTATATTTTTGAAGGTTAATGCCTCGATTTAAGCTTGAAGTGATGTGGTTTCATCAACTTTCTAAGCACTTGGGGCATTGGCTTTTGCACTTTGCGGAGTGTGCCATTGAAAGCTGGTTTGTGCGATTTCTTCTATTTGACTTAATACTTCGGCCGAGCGCCTATTTCCTTAGATTCCGCCATAATTGCAATCGAGAATGTGGCATGTGTGTGGTTGCAAACGATTATAAATACCAATGTCCTAAGATTCCCCAAGAGATCTTCAATGAGATTTTTTTTTTCCGTTTCTTGGATGGGCCACGGGGCGTGCCTGACCAACTTCCTTGACATGATTTCGATTTTTTGTCTGTTTAGTTTTGTTGGTCCATTTTTAGCCTGGTTTGTCCTAAAAATTAAAAAATAAACTAATTTTAGCCTATTTCAATTATATATTAAAGAAAACCATTAATAATTGAACATTAAATAATATGAAAAATATTCATAATTGTACACATATCAAAGACACTAAGATGATATCATTTCATACCATGGATTATATTTTTCTCCACATAAGACTTTGGGTGGGTTAAATGAATGTGAAGATATATCCATGCCATGCAAGTACATCTTTGCCGAATTTTAAGCTTGGTCCACATCCTCTTGAATGAATGCAATCAGACTATACTTTTTTTTGTGACATTAACGTCAATTACTATAATTAATTTCAAGTCATATACTCGTAACTCCAGATGTAACCACATTTCTTGATAAGGTTAGGGTAAATTGAAAATTCTTACGAGTTCTCAGAACTTAGAGAAGTTGACCTTACAAGTTATATATTTTTTTTTCAAAAGATATTTTTTTTCCAAAATTCTAAAAGAAAAGTTAACCTTTCCATTAAAGAAAAAAAATGTTAATTTGCACCACCCGTAAAAAAAGCCATACAATTGGTGTAAGCGTTGATGTCAACAGCTTTTTACAATAGTGTAAAAAGGCTGAAAGCGCCGGTTGAATTTTTTTTTATCTAAATTGTGTTTATAAAATTTTAATCTACGTGTGTGCAAAAAATGAAGGAAAAACTCGTACCGGAAGTTGGAGTTATCTAAGTTTACATAACTTAAGGTGGTTTTATCTTGATCTTGATCCTTTCTTAATAGACCAGTGGGAAACCCGCGCGTTGCGGCGGAGATAACAATATGGGCTGATTTAAGCCTCTTACCTTACCAATAGCAACCCGTTTGATTAAATAGGTCGGCCTCTCAACCCAGCCTGTTTAACTAACAGCGAGGCCCGTCAACCCATTCATAACTATAATATATATAAAGCAAAGGTTAACCTGTCAGCCTAAATCGTTTAATTCAAATCTTACCGAGTTCAATTCACCTTTACATGTAGCAAGCAGGACTTGCGCTAGATCAGATTCCAGGTGAACCATCAACACCTGTTTCACAGAGAAACTTAGGGGGTGTGTTTGGATGTGCGTTTTAAAAGTGAGTGGAAGTAGAACCTAGCTTACCTGGCATTCTGGATCTCCGAACCGGACGTTGTACTCGATTAGTTTCGGCAAACCAGATTTGTGATTCAACAAGGCCAATGACAGGGGTGAAATCCCTAGGCTAACCCTGAAGTGTCTTAAAACTTTGATGAATTTGTGATTCCAACCCCTCTAAAATGGCTTGTACTCTTTTGTACATCATGCTTCAAATTTTATACATCTAGTGGGAAACTCGCGCGTTGCAGCGGATTCCACAATTTCCTATGTCACAAGTTATATTATAAGAGGAGTGGGTAAAAATGTAATCACCAAGCTTTTGAATTAAAGAAGTTGACAAAATAAAATTGTTTTTGACTAATTTCATTCTCAGCTCCAACCATAAATTTGCAAGCCCTTTAAGACTCAACCTTTCAAGTTATAGACTATTCATTTCTACGTAGCTTTGCCAACCCCACAGATGATAAACTCCTTTGATCTGAACATCACCATTTGTCCTTTTGTGTATCTTTTTTCTTAAACCGAATATCATCCTTTATTGGAAATCGTAATGTAATCTGCGGTTAATACGTCAAGTAGACTTTAATTTAAAAAGCTTATCATACTCGGGTTTATATGGCAGCCAGCTTAAACTACGAACCCGTTAAAAAACTCCTCAACTCATTTACAACTTCTCAACTCATTTGGCACGGTTAGATAAACGGGTTATACGGGTCATCTCCAGGTTACGCAAATTTAAAAGTGCTTGGGTTAGGGTTGGTGTTTATGGCACCAGCAATAATATGGTTCGTGTTCGGGTTCACCAATTTAACCCGCCAACCCGACATGAATACCACCCACATTCGTACCTGGTGATGTTTTGCTAGGAACAACTGTAATAGAAAAGTTAACCTTTCCATTAAAGAAAAAAAATGTTGATTTGCACCACCCGTAAAAAACCCATACAATTGGTGTAAACCATTGATGTCAGCAGCTATTTACAATAGTGTAAAAAGGCTGAAAGCGCCGGTTGAATTTTTTTTTAATCTAAACTGTGTTTATAAAATTTTAATTTACGTGTGTGCAAAAAATGAAGGAAAAACTCATACTGGAAGTTGGAGTTTTCTAAATTTACACAACTTAAGGTGGTTTTATCTTGATCTTGATCCTTTCTTAATATACTAGTCTATAAACCCGTGTATTACACGGTTTGTGGATAGAAATTATATAGTTATACAATGTTTACACAACATTAAATAATTGAATTATTTTTTATTACATACAGTTATTTAAAAAAATGAAAGTACAATCACACAAATCTCTAAATAGTTTTTAGAGATAACCTTAAGCTATTGGTACTGGATACGAATGGTCAAATTACGAACAAAAAAACAAATAACGTGTACAAAGAAGTATTTAGAGATTTGTGTAAATGTGCTTTCATTTTATATTGTTATATGTAATAAAGTAATTTAGTTATGAAAATTTTTGTAAGGAGTATAAGATTACATAATTTATATTCTCAATTCCGTGTAATACACGAGTTTACAAGCTAATATATTAGTGGATTCTTTGTCAATTTCGTTGGATGCTGTTACCCTTGTATAAATCTATGTAGAATGTGTTAGGTTAATCAATATAAGAGCAATACCAACATATATATATGGGTGATTAAAATTATTGAAGTCAATTTAGATTTGTTATTTTTTTAAATCAACTAAAATATAAATCAAATCAAAATAATAAAAGTATAATTAAGATCATAAATGGATTATTAGGTAGTTTAATAAATTTGTTAAAGATAAAGTTAAATTTAGATTTAGGTATTTATGATAAATTTACGTAAAATATTATTATAATAAATTCCATCAAAATTATTTTATTTAAGAGCATTTTATTAAAGTTAATAAGGTAATTAATATATTTTTTTCTAGTACTCTTAATTATTTTTTAAACAACTTTTTAGTTATTGAAAAGTTATTAGAGGAAGAATGTGCTATGTGGCATTTTTTAGAATTAATAAGAGAGAAAGTGCCATGTGTCATTTTTTACACTCCTTTATTAGGCCATGTGTAGTCATAAAGCCCTCAAAGGGGCGTTATGCGACATGTGGCACGCCACGTCAGCAAGGGGCTTTATGGGGCGTTATGCAATTTGAGGCCGTAGTCATAAAGCCCCTGTGTAATCATTACTCAATTAATTTAATTTTCATTTTTTTAAATAATTTATAAGTTTTATAAAATAAAAAAACATTACATTAAATAAAAAACACTACATTAAAATTAAAAAAAAAAGTTACACTAAAAAAAAATTACACCTAAAAAATAAATTTATTCTTCGGTGTCATCTTCGTTCTCTCCTTCTTCCTCTTCGTTTTCTCCAGCATCCAAACCTACGTCTTCAAAGTTCCCGTCTTCGAATTCCTCAACCACTTCTTCCTCGAAATCTTCGTCGTGATCATTGTTGAATCCAGACTCTTTACATGCACTCGTAACCGCTTCTTCCTCGGCCGCGTCTTCGTCGGGCGAAAAAAATCTTCGGTGAATTTCGGTGAAAGAGTCTTCCGACGGGGAACCCATTTTTTTTATAAGGTGACACTAGCTTTTTTAAAAATATATAGAGAATGAGAATGAGAATGTATTGAGTTGTAAAAAAAAATGGAAGAATATGAGGGTATTTATAGTGTGAAAAGTTTAAAAAATTGATTTTTTTTTATATATGACCGTTATTCAACGGTCAAAAATTAAAAATCAACACCTTCTCGCGCCGCGAAAATTTTCACGCCATTTGTTTTTTTTTGGGCATAGCGCCCAGGGGGGGTGGTGTGGGCGGCGCTATGTGGGCGCTATAGCCCCACTTCGCGCCCCACTACGTTCAACCTTAGAATTAGATGTGTGTGTGAAAGACATCAAATAAAAACTCTAAATATTGCAGTAACTCACTAAAAATCAATCAAAATCATTATTTATTACGAAAAGAATATTTATTTTGGTATTAAATGATTTATCTATTCAATTAATTAGTATATCTTCCCTCTCTTGCCTTTAAATTACTTTTAATAGGTTTGGTAGATAAACGTAAATGGTAAATTTAGACATATGTAAATCTATACATATAATAAAGTAAACCAATGTGTGACACGTGTCATTTATTGGAGGCGTCTATTTTTTGGTTTTCCCGCCTTTCTTTCATATTTATCTTCTAACAATTTATCTTTTAATTTGTAGATAATATTAAATAGAAAAATATTTTAATAATTGTAAATAATATATTAAATAGAAAAATGTTTATTTGATAACTATAACCCTTTTATTGAAGTTTTAAAGGGTTTCACGCTTTTTTGCACCTGGTCTTTTATATTTTAAATTCTAGGATTTGGCTAAAACACATTTTGCCATTGATCACATATTTTTTTTGGATTTATTAAAAATTCATGACTATATTATATACTTATAAGCTTGAATATATATGTCAAACTTAAAAATTATTCTTCAAAAATTCAGTAACATCTATACTCCATATATAGTGACATGTGTCATTTATTGAAGACACATATTTTTTAAGTTTTCCCGCTTTTCTTTCATATATATCTTCTAATAATTGTAAATAATACTAAATAGAAAAATGTTAATTGAATACAAAAAGTATAGGATAACATCAAATGTATATCGATTACTTAAATGAGTATACACATGTATGAGATTTTTTTTACTATTATTATTAGTTTCATTATTTATCAAATATATATAAGTGTGTCCGTCTTTGATTTGCATTTACAAGAAATATTTATTATACAGAGTCGGCTCAACCATTTTAGAGGCCTAAAGCAAGTTTCAAAACTGGGGCCCTTCTTGCCTATTTTTTTTCTTATCCAAAAAGAATAAACGACGGTCGATCAGCCTAAAGGAGATTCAAACCCGCCCCCTTAAGGTACACAGATGACATGCGCGCCAACTGGGCTACAACCTCTTAATAACAAGGCTCATACCCATATAGTATATAGTTTTTTTTTTTAAATCTTGAGGCCGTATACATTTGGTGGCCTGAGGCCCAAGCCTCAAAATACATGGGCATGGGCCGACCCTGTTATTATACAGTTTAAATTGTTCAACCCGTGTAACACACGGGGAACTAACCTAGTTATTATAATATACAATCCCTACAAATATTAGTATTCTAGATAAAATAATAATTTTGATATTTTTCGTGAGTACTTGCAATATTTATGATTTGTTGCAATATTCGTGAGTTCACACAATGTTTTTTGCAAGTTCTCACAATAATGAAGTTCGAATTAAAAAATTACAACTCTATTACCTATAAACAATGTTGTGTGTTGTTTTTAGTGTAAAGCTTGGGTTGATTCGTTTTTTATTCACGAAATTCTCAATTCAATTTTTGCTTTAGACCTAAAACAAATGGAGTCCATCAAATAAAGGCTAACTTTCACTTTTCGTCCTTTATGTTTCAATGTTTCGACATGCGTTGTCCTTTAATTTAAAAAATTACGCTGTATGTCCTTTATGTTTGCAATCATTAACGGGCGGTGTCTTTTCAGCTAAACCCAACTAACTTTTTTATGTTAAAACCCCTCACGTGTAACTTTGTAAAACTCCTTAACAATAGGGACCATATGTGCAATAATCAAATTCTGTTTTATACCCTGCAACCCCCACACCCCGCTCCTCCGATGTACTTTCCGCCGATGAAAACCCTAGGTAACTGTAGCTGCAACTTCGTCTTGTCAATCTCATCTTCATCTTCAAACTCACCGGCTTCTGACATGATATTCTGCAGTTCTTGTAAGAATCTGGAGTCCACTGATAGATCTCGTTCGTCGATTGACACGCGAAAGCCTCGTAAGATCGATTGAATGGTTCTACACGCTTCAAACGTCAGCTGGACCACTCGCAGGCTTGTTGTGTCCGAGGTGAACTTGGTGGAATATTGATAGTCTTCTGGTGGCCGTTGCGGTGGCAATGGCGGAACACGGTGACAGTTGACCTAGGGTTTTTTCAAAGCGATTAGTGACGTCATCGGAAAAGAGAGTTTCGACGTCTTTTAATGTTGAATGAGTGAAGTTGTGATTTGGAGATGATGTACGGATTGAATCCGAACCATTGATGTTGTTGATTTCAGAGGGTGGTATAGAGGGTTTTGAAAGTGCAAAAATGGTGGATTTGTTTGTTGGTGTTTGGGTGTAACTTTGTTGGCTCCGGTAAGTCATGTTTCTCTGACGACTAAACGGGCCGCTGCCGTCATTCTCCATCTCCGATCTATATCTCTTTCCTGCGTCTCTCTCTCCGCTCTCTCTCTCTCTGCCTTGACATAAAAAAGTTGCAGGTGTGGGGGTTGCAGGGTATAAAACAAAATTTGAGTATTGCACATATGGTCCCTGCTGTTAAGAGTTTTACAAAGTTACACGTGAGGAGTTTTAACATAAAAAAGTTAATTGGGTTTAGCGAAAGGACACCGCCTTAATGATTGCAAACATAAAGGATAGACAGTGTAATTTTTAAAGTTAAAGGACAGCGCATGTCGAAACATTGAAACATAAAGGACAAAAAGTACAATTTAGCCTAAAATAAATTAGTTATTTTTTCTAGTTAAATTACATAAACTTCGTATTCTTTACCCTAGATGTAAGCTACACTCATAAGAACTTAGATCTGTGTGTATAGGGGAATGTTCAAGTAAGAAGATAAATTAATGCTGGTACAGTAAGATAATGATAACAAGTTTATTTTCTTCAATATCAACAATTTTAAAAACATAGGAAAATGTTGAAATACATTGTTTATTATTTATCTCAAAATTAAAAAAAAAATGTTAACAAATTTGTTTATTTTATAAAACTTACATATTCACCTACACACAACTATAGGATCTTAGTCTATAGAACTTGTGTATTTAAGATATGAAGAACAAACAATTTGTAACTTGTAACTCAAATAAAGTAATCACACAAGTAGGAAGATATATCAAAACTGTTTTATATTGAAATCCAAATATTACAATTACAATACAATGATTATACAATATCCCCATCAGCCTGATCACTCACAAATTTGTTCGTACAAAATAGAATGCGATGAAGTGATGAAATAGATCTATAATAAGTGAGATCTATTTATACAAAGTACAAAAGGTCTGTTTGCAATCAGTTGACGTCACCCTGATAGTGACATCTAACATTCCTAACAGAAAAGATTCCACAGATGTTAGCAAACATCTTCAAAGATCTAACATATGTTCTGTTACATTTAAAGTTTGTTCTAAGCTAAGTACTGTTACATTGAAAAAACCTATGTTCTTCAAACTGTTCTTGGCTTGTATTAAACATCTGTTTGGCCACAACAGATGTTTGGTCTTCATGATCAATGTTTTGCTTCAACAGAGCTTTGGTCTTGAACAATGGTTTCTTCATCTTCTTCAACAGTTATTCCAAGGCTTCAAACTGATCTTTGAATGTATTCAAACAGATGCTGATTAGTGTTCAAGATTCACTATCTTTGGGAGGAGAATGCTCCATCTATTATTTAGTTCTTGATTAAGATGTCATGTTTTGGCTTTTAAATATCATCTGTTCTTTTGTAGGTCCAAACAATCACCTTGAGAATAGATGACGTCAATATAGAAGTGTTTTAGATCATTTTTTATTTCTCCTTAACTTCTCTCTGATTTGTATATTAAATTGGTGCTCAAATTTTGTTGAGAGAGAGTCATCTAGATCCCTTTCAAGTGGAAGACTTCTTAAGTCTTGCAGATCTGCATCATTAAGCCCAAAGACACTATTCATTGAGATCTTTTGTACTTCTCCATTAGCTCTGACTATTGTCAATTCATGGCTTGTCCTATCAGACGTCTATTTTAGAATTTTGGAGTTGGATGGATTTCTTGGGGCAGGTGTTATTTGATGAGTTGAGGGAATTGGCTTTCCCAAGACTTGACCAAGCACATCTTCTAGCTTGGCACCTGGATGCCCATATATCAATTCATTTCTAATCCCTTTCTATCTTAATTCATCTTTATACATCTTCGTGTTTTTTGTAGACATCTCTTTTTGCCTTTATATAGCTTTTTACAGCTGAAGATATATTATTTGTAGTAGGAAGCTCTGAAAGATCAACTAGAGATATGATATGATAGGAAAGTCTATTTATTTATAATTTGGCCTTCTGGTGACTAAGGGATTCTTTGCTCTTAAAGCTTTAAGCTTCTTGTAATTTTCTTTGATTTTTGGATCATCCCAACTAGCCATTGACTACATAGAGCCAAAATGTGCAACTACCATTTTTTCCTTCATTCTTTTTAGCCAAAGAACATTCTTTCCATTTGGCTTTTTGCCTGCTCTCTAGTTGGGAGGAGTGGGTTTAATATCAGGATTGAGTTTTAACTTCTCAATCCTCAAAATTTCTTTTAGAAGGCCTTATGTAGACCATCCAGAGAATTGAGCTCTTGTTGCTCTACAAGGCTTGTTCTTCATTATGTACTCCATGTAGTCTTCCTTTAGTGCTTTTCTAAGATTAGGGTCACTTATAGGGCATTGTGAAGCCATTTTACCGATATCTTTGGCAAAATTTTCTAATCTATTCACTCTAGTGAACTCTTAAGAAAGAATTGGTTGAGCCTCTTTATCCTCTTTCCCTTTACTTCTTTCTGCTGCAATCATATTAGCATGTTTAAGCTTTGTCTCCATATATTCTTTGACATTTGTAGGCTTTGGGAGACCATGCTAAGATGGGAAGGTGAGCTGGTTCGAATCTTTTGTGTAATAGAAGGACTGTATGTCTTATGACACAATTTCTATTTCCAGTGGGTGTGAGAAGATGGTCATAGCTGTGGTGGTTGAAGGTAAGATTAATGGAAGAGATGTGATGGAATGTGTTGTGGTAGTTGTGGTTTTGATGGTTTTGATAGCTGATGCTTCAGGAGTTTCTTCATCATCACCTTGGATGATGAATTTAGCTTTTCTGGATTTGGTTTGTGGTGTGGGTGTTTTTATTTGTGGTAATGGGATTTTTATGGGTAATTTTCTCTTAATAAGAAGATCTGTAGGAGTCTTTTGAGTTTGTGGAAGTCTAGGTGTAACATCTGTTGTCACTCTAGTGATAACAAATGTTTAAGCAAGGGGCAGTGGTTTGGGTGGTTGGTGTTTGTTTTGTTTTGTTGAAACAATGCTTTGAGGGAGCTCTGTTGAAGAGCCTTAATTCTCTTGAATTCTTTTCCTTTCAATGATCTCCTATAGAGTTAACATCTCATTAGCTTCTCTTGTATCTTTCCTCTTTGCTTTTTCAATTTCTTCTTGTTTGGTATTTTGGCTGCAGAAGTATCAGGCTTCTTTTGGGCTTTCTTGACTAGAGGTGGAGCTTTCTCATGCTATCACTCACCCCCTTGTTTGACATCATCCTCTGTGTATTTGGGGAGAGTTGGAATAGTGCCAGTGGTTTGGAGAAGATGGTCTTTAATTACCTTAATCTCTACTTGAGTATCTTTGTACCTAGCATCCATCATATTTCTTATCAACTCCATTTGCATGTTATGTGTGGCATCTGCAGATTGCTTTTGAAGATGAAGATACATTTGTGCATGCACCCACATTTCTTTTGCTACTTCTACATTGGTTGGTGGATTAATGGAGTTTTGCACCAAGGTCTTTAGCATATCTTTGATTTCATCAACATAAGACCTTAACTTGGATGCTCTCTCCGTCAATTCCTGGTATCTTAACCCATCACCTAAGTTAATAGGATCATTTGAGTTTCCACCAGAGGTGGTTGTACTTGGTTTTGAACCAAGTGCCCCTTGTTCTTGGTATTAGGGACATCCAACTGCAATAGAGTGTACTATTATAGACTCAACAGTTGTTTCCTTCAAGGAGGTCTTACCTATGTAACGACTGTCCAACTGTGCGACTGTTGTCCCTACAGTTGTAGTAGCTACCTCACTTGAAAAACCACCAAGTGTCACTTGTGACACAAGGGGTGTACCCTCCTCTACTTATGGGCTAGCAATGACTTGACTTGGCTGAGTCACTTTCTATGACATGCTCCTAATAATAGGTGGTTGGGAGGAACTGGGTCTATCCAAGTCACTATGGTCAATTACATCAAGCAATGTTTGTATTGGGGATAATATTGGTTTTGTAGGTGGTATAGTGAAAAGAGAAGCAACCCTAGGAGAGGGGCTTGAGAATAAATGTTTAAATGAATTGATGTGTGTAAAATGCAACATATAAATTACATCAAATGAGGCATAAAACTAACGCTTTTTAAGTACTAATGTTGGAAAAAGTGTGCTTTTGTCTTCCTTTTGTATTTTCAGGGTTAAAAGAGCTTAAATGAACAAAAGAAGCAAAAATGCAGCCAAATCCAACATAAATACAAAGAAAAGGAAGAAACGTGGCATGCCCGACTCCTCGACAGCATCTCCCAAAGCAAAAACAAGAAGAAAGCTGAGCATGGGGCTGTGCCCAGCTGAGCATGGGGCTGTGCCCAGCTGAACACGGGGCTGTGTCCAGCGGACACGGGGCGTGTCCAGCTCAACACGGGGTCGTGCTCAGCGAACACGGGGCAGTGTCCAGAATGGTCAGCCCTGGCACAAAAGACAAAGTGGTAGAAGCTTCTATTGCCCACCACGGGGCCGTGCCCAGCGGACACGGGGGCGTGGTCAGAGTGCTGCAGGTGCATTTATTGTAATTCTGAATTACAATTAATGAAGAAAGAGAGTGTCAGGCGGGCACGGGGCCGTGTCCAGCGGACACGGGGCCGTGCCCAGGCTTCTGTTCAGCCTATAAATAGGAGTGCTTGGAGCCATTTCAACTCATCCCTTGGCACACCACCTCTCTCACACTTCATCCACCACCCACCACCACCATAACACCATCATCCACCACCATCATCCATTGTCCATCGTAGAGTGTGTGAGTCGTCTCGGGATCCAAGATTGATCGTAAGAGTTCTTGACAATCAAGGCCATGTTTGCCTAAGTCTCTTACATCACTTGGTGAAGACAAGTGTTTAGTATAATACTTTTTATTTTTAATCTTTTGCACTTTTTATTTGGTTTTGTATTAATGACTTTAATAACTAGTTACTTATGTTGAAGGTGATCTTTCCTTATCGTTTGTCCGTGGTGTCTTGGCGTTATTTTACTGTCTATATAAAATAAAAGATTTTCACCATTCATATCTCCACGGTCTATATGGAGGTAGCTTGGCTACCTGGTCGGGGGTTAAGGGAACGGTTTGGTAAGGGTCTTGCCCTTGTTCAGCGTTTAGAGGTCCTGCTTGGGACCTGGGTCAAATTTAGTAGGATCTCCTTCAATGCCCATAGGTATTGGATGGCGGGGATCCAAACTCTTTGACCCCCTCATAAGTTAACTACTATTAATACTATAACCCGGCTATTTAGGACTGTATCCCTGCTGACTCAGACTACTTAGCCGAGGGTAACGTCACCGCCAGAAGCGGGGCCTACCACAATTTGCATTAATAACTTAATTCATTATCTTTCAATAATCCGACCCTTTAGGATTGTATCCTTGCTGACTCAAACTACTGGGTTGAGGGTAACGTCGCCTTCAAAAGAGGGGCCTACTACAATAACTAAGATAATCTCTTAAACAAGTGCAAAAGTGCGAAAATAATCAAAGGTTATACTAATACACGTGTCGGATCCAAGTGATTCATCTTGTCTATCTGTTTTTATTTTATTTTTATTTTCAGCATTTAGTTAGTTTTTATTTTCTTAGTTTAAAAACATTTTTCTAACCTTTTTGATTTGATTAGACGTTGAGGATAAACCGGTATTAAAAGCTCTTGTGTCCTTGGACGACCTCGGTATCTTACCAACACTATACTACGTCCACGATGGGTGCACTTGCCCATATGTGTGTTTAGTGTTAGTAAATATCGTGTTTTATAAATTTAAAACTTGGCTAAAAGTGTAAAAAGGGCTTAAATATATATATCTAAAAACATATATACACTAACACGCATCAAGTTTTTGGCGCCGTTGCCAGGGACACAAGGATTTTAAGAAAGCTTAAAATCGACGGCCTAATCAGTTTTTCAAAACCTTTTCAAAACGCGCGCATTTTTCTGCATTTTAGTTTAGTTTTTGCATTTACAGTAGCCTGAACACGGGGCCGTGCTCACTGAACACGCCCCCGTGCTGCATATTTTAGAGTAGATACCCAGATACAGAGTTTGAACACGGGGCCGTGCTCGCTGAACACGCCCCCGTGCTCAACGTGACCAGTAACTTTAATTAAAACGCCTAGATACAGTCCCTGAACACGGGGCCGTGTTCACTGAACACGGGGCCGTGTCCAGCTTCTGTTTCCGTCTTATTTTTGTTTTCTGGTCCCGAGACTCAGTTGTGGTCTGTTGAGTGATTCTTATGGATCAATACTCAAGAGGTTACAACTACACCTATGATGAGGATGATTATAGGGGTAATTATTGCACTAATTGTCGTAACGCACGCTCAGTTCAATATAATAACTCATATCAACCATCCAATTCATACAACTACTATGAGGAGCCCAGGTACGAGCCATCAACTTCATACACATCCTATGAAGACCAAAGGTATGAACCTCCTCCCTCATACTCATATTTTGATGAACCAAGGTATGAGCCTTCATACTCATACTTTGAAGATTCAAGGTATGAGCCACCACCTTCATACTCTTATTATGAGGAACCATGGTGTGAACAACCCACCTCATATGAGCACTATGAAGAACAAAGTTTCGACCCTTATCCATCATATACTTACAATGAAGAACAATGGTGTGAGCCATCTACTTCATATGAGTACTATGAGGAGCCAAGGATCGAACAACCGGATTCAAGCTTTGAGGATCCAAATTCTTTTTCTCTCACCGAAGTGACCAATAGGATATTAGAACACATTAAAACTATCGAACGTTACATGAAAGAATCTCGCGCAAGGGAAGAGGAATCCCGCGCAAGAGAAGAATTAAATTGTAATAATAACGTAGAGATAGTTGAAAATGTAAAAATGGAAGAACAAGAAAGTGAAAAACCGACACATGAGTTAAACAATGAAAAAGGTGAGTCCGATAATGTTAAAATGCAAGAAGAGTCTAATTTTGAAGAAATTAATCTCTTGTCACCTACTTTCGAAAATCATTGTTTAATAACTCCTCATGCTAAGTTTTTAAAAGAGTTAAACACTAGTACTAAAATCAAAGAAATAGTAAGTGTTAAGTTAACTAATGATCAAACATCGCTAATAAAAGAAGATCCTTTTGAAATTAACATTACACCGGTTCCATGTTTCTTTCAAAATTCCTTTATTAGTAATATCACCATTGATAAAGATCTTTGTGTTAACATAATGCCTAACTACATTTTCGAAAAATTAAGTATTAGTGATTTTTCTCCACTTCAAATACCCATTTTTCTATCCGATCGGAAAGTAATAAAATCAATCGGTGTAGTTGAGGATTTCTTGGTTCAAACAAATCAAATGGTTATTCCAACCGACTTTGTCATCCTCGATGACGCTCCTCTAGTCTTGGGAAAACCTTTTGTAAAAACTCATGAAGCTTTGAAAAACCGGAAGTTTAATAATCTACCTCTTCAATTAGGGGCATTCAAAAGGAGCATAGATCTTGAGCGCTCAATGAAATATCCTTTTGGCAATAATGACCCCCTAATTGAAGATGAGCCTGAGCCACCCGATAAGGAGGGTCTAGCCACGGACCCTTATAAACGTGGCGCACCACGGAGGCATTCCGCGGAACTATCCTTAGTTTTAGATTAGTTTAACTTTTATGCTTTCTAGTTTAGTTTTAATTTGCAGGAATAAAACACACTCGGGATGGTGAAGGATACTAAGGGAAGCTTGAACCAACACCCCATGCGCAAAAACAGAGCCTCTCGACAATTTTTCTTCATTACTGCAAGTTCAGCACGGGGCCGTGCTCACCCAACACGCCCCCGTGCCCAAAAATCTGCAGAAATGCCCAGTTCAGGTACCTGGACACGGGGCCGTGCTCACTGAACACGCCCCCGTGCCCAGCCTTCTGTTTACTTTTGGTACTGGCAGTCTGGACATGGGGCCGTGTTCAGCCAACACCACCCCGTGTTCAGCTACCCAGTACCATAAAATCTTGTTTTTAACCCACTTTTACACATTTTAATCAACCGAAAAACTTATTTTTGGGACACATTGAGGACAATGTGTAATTTAAGTGTGGGGGGATGCTAAAACCTTGAATTTTGCAAGTCCTAATAACAAGCCTTACACAAAACTCTATTGGAACCGCTAATCACCCCAAATTTTTTCAAAAACTTTTCATTTTTTTTACTTGTCTTGGTTTAATTTGGGAATAACAAGTTCTAAAAAGGTTATATTTTTATAAATTTACAACCGATAGCGTCGTGATAAAAAGAACCAAATAAGAAGATTATGAAACGGCATGACAATCTTAGTTAAAATTTGATTATATATACTTGATCACATAAAAACCCATTCCCACAAAAGTGAGTTTTGAGCCTTTATTGAGCATACAAATATACATCTTTAAACTAAATGCTCATTTTTCGTTTCTTGTGTGAATAGCCGCTTGGTTCTTACGACTCTAGAACTTGCCACGACGATACATTCCCGGTCCTTACCAACTTAAACCCGAGTAAGTAAATGATGGAGGCATTAGGACTAACCCCTTTTTTCATTTCTACACCATTAATTTTCCTTTTTTTTTTACCACCTACCCAAAAATCCCCCTAGTTAACCCCTTTGAGCCTAAACCTTTTCGTTTCTTTCCCCAAAACAAACACCCTTTACCCACCAAACCTTTTTCATTTTAAACCCTTTATTTTAGTAACAAAGCTCGGTTTTCTTGTGACACAAAAAAAAAAAAAAGAAAAAGAAAAAGAGATGAAGTTAGCAATAAACAAACAAGCTCATCAAAAGAAACCTTGTTTGAAAAATGCGTCATAAGAATAAAAAAAAAAGTGAAGAAAAAAAAAAGAAGAAAAAAGAAAAAAAAAACAAAGTGTTTTACGAAAACCGACGCTTTTTACGCTTTTCGCCCTTTTACTAACCACTAACCCAACCACCCACCTTTAGCCCAAGCCTAACCCTTCACCCAAAAAGTCCTCTTGATATTTACAAAGGTATAAAGTTAAAAAGGAGGAGGATTGATTGCTTGGCAAGCTTATGGTAGGAATAAGTTCCATGCCGCTCTCGAGTGATTCACTAAAAATACATCTTCGGCCGAGTGTTGAGTGATCCCCCGTGAGGTATGTGAACTTGTATATAAATGAAATTTTAAAAAGGCATGTTATGCCCAAATAAGTAATTTCTCTTATGAAACGTTCTAAATAAATCACAACGAATAGGATTGTAAATAGTATAAAAATAAAACCTAATAAAGATCTTGGATTCCCGACACTCAAGACAAGCCCAAAACCTTCTCTTCTACCCATTCCATTTGGGAGTGTAAGCCACATATTAAAGAGTTTTGCTTGAGGACAAGCAAAGATTCAAGTGTGGGGGTATTTGATGTGTGTAAAATGCAACATATAAATTACATCAAATGAGGCATAAAACTAACGCTTTTTAAGTACTAATGTTGGAAAAAGTGTGCTTTTGTCTTCCTTTTGTATTTTCAGGGTTAAAAGAGCTTAAATGAACAAAAGAAGCAAAAATGCAGCCAAATCCAACATAAATACAAAGAAAAGGAAGAAACGTGGCATGCCCGACTCCTCGACAGCATCTCCCAAAGCAAAAACAAGAAGAAAGCTGAGCATGGGGCTGTGCCCAGCTGAGCATGGGGCTGTGCCCAGCTGAACACGGGGCTGTGTCCAGCGGACACGGGGCGTGTCCAGCTCAACACGGGGTCGTGCTCAGCGAACACGGGGCAGTGTCCAGAATGGTCAGCCCTGGCACAAAAGACAAAGTGGTAGAAGCTTCTATTGCCCACCACGGGGCCGTGCCCAGCGGACACGGGGGCGTGGTCAGAGTGCTGCAGGTGCATTTATTGTAATTCTGAATTACAATTAATGAAGAAAGAGAGTGTCAGGCGGGCACGGGGCCGTGTCCAGCGGACACGGGGCCGTGCCCAGGCTTCTGTTCAGCCTATAAATAGGAGTGCTTGGAGCCATTTCAACTCATCCCTTGGCACACCACCTCTCTCACACTTCATCCACCACCCACCACCACCATAACACCATCATCCACCACCATCATCCATTGTCCATCGTAGAGTGTGTGAGTCGTCTCGGGATCCAAGATTGATCGTAAGAGTTCTTGACAATCAAGGCCATGTTTGCCTAAGTCTCTTACATCACTTGGTGAAGACAAGTGTTTAGTATAATACTTTTTATTTTTAATCTTTTGCACTTTTTATTTGGTTTTGTATTAATGACTTTAATAACTAGTTACTTATGTTGAAGGTGATCTTTCCTTATCGTTTGTCCGTGGTGTCTTGGCGTTATTTTACTGTCTATATAAAATAAAAGATTTTCACCATTCATATCTCCACGGTCTATATGGAGGTATGTTGGCTACCTGGTCGGGGGTTAAGGGAACGGTTTGGTAAGGGTCTTGCCCTTGTTCAGCGTTTAGAGGTCCTGCTTGGGACCTGGGTCAAATTTAGTAGGATCTCCTTCAATGCCCATAGGTATTGGATGGCGGGGATCCAAACTCTTTGACCCCCTCATAAGTTAACTACTATTAATACTATAACCCGGCTATTTAGGACTGTATCCCTGCTGACTCAGACTACTTAGCCGAGGGTAACGTCACCGCCAGAAGCGGGGCCTACCACAATTTGCATTAATAACTTAATTCATTATCTTTCAATAATCCGACCCTTTAGGATTGTATCCTTGCTGACTCAAACTACTGGGTTGAGGGTAACGTCTCCTTCAAAAGAGGGGCCTACTACAATAACTAAGATAATCTCTTATATAAGTGCAAAAGTGCGAAAATAATCAAAGGTTATACTAATACACGTGTCGGATCCAAGTGATTCATCTTGTCTATCTGTTTTTATTTTATTTTTATTTTCAGCATTTAGTTAGTTTTTATTTTCTTAGTTTAAAAACATTTTTCTAACCTTTTTGATTTGATTAGACGTTGAGGATAAACCGGTATTAAAAGCTCTTGTGTCCTTGGACGACCTCGGTATCTTACCAACACTATACTACGTCCACGATGGGTGCACTTGCCCATATGTGTGTTTAGTGTTAGTAAATATCGTGTTTTATAAATTTAAAACTTGGCTAAAAGTGTAAAAAGGGCTTAAATATATATCTAAAAACATATATACACTAACACGCATCATGAATCATCTCTCTTTTGACTAGGTTCCTCTATGCTTATAACACTACCCTTGTGTGAGGATATGTGGGGAGTTTGTCTAGGTGGAGATGTTTACATCTATTATGAGGAAGTTACAACAGATGTTTGCTGCTTTTGTGTTACAGCAGGTTCCTCTAGCATCTCAACCTCTAGAGTAACCTTTTTTTTAGGGTTTTCTTTTGGATTTGGGAATTGGAGTGAAGATGGTTTGTGTGGAGATTGCTGATGTGGGTACCATAGTGGTGGGTTGGTCACTATGAGCATTAGGAGCTGTTGGCTCAACAACAGATGTTGTAACATCTGTTGATTGATTTTCCAAAACATTTTCTTCAGGTGTATTTTCCTAACCTTTGGTGGTCATCATGCGTGTGAAAGTTTCATTTGAAAGGCTATTCATTTCAAGGGCTACACCCTGTTAAAAAAATTCTTGTTTCAAAACCTTTTGGAGGTAAAAACTTATTAGCCTTAGGTATAAAATAAAAGCTTTGGCAAGTTGCCATTGATTGCTTTTACGTTTGCCACCATGTCCATAAATAGTGTTTGGGATAGCTTGTAATCTGTATTTGTGAGAATAGCATATCCTAAATACTAAGTTTTTAGGGGTATTTCATTAAAAGAGGTGATTTTGGCAGACTAGCAAACTAAAAGTATATAGAGAAAGAATTTCATTTATCGTAGGAAGTGGGGTTTGAAAATTTTTGCTCCCATAAGTTGAGCATCATGTCCCCTTTCTATGAACTCATTTTGAAGATCATTTTTGGGAAAAGTTTTCATACCTGCCATGTCATTGAGGTTAAAAGTTGTAGAGATAGATTATGGAGTTATCTAGATATGTTATCCTTTAATCTTTGAAGTGATTGGTGAGAGCTTTTTGTCTTTGAGTAGAAAATCTGCATTTACCCAAAACTCTCAGAGGGCATCTAGATAAACTGGTGCGTTGATGGTGAGAATTGTATGGTATTTAGATGACGTAAGAATGTCGAAAATGGAGTGGAAATTTGTATTCTTTCCATGTTTGACAAGATACAGTAGATAGTTGTGTGGAGATTTGAAATCGAGTTCCATCAATGATGGTTGTGAAAGAATCTTTTGGAAAATCTTTTGACTAGATGACCCTTTTAGATTGATGATGAAGGCGATGATTGTTGATTGCAATTTCAGAGTTTATCTCTTTGTGAAATGCTTTGATTTTGAGAATTTTACAATGGAAAATGTAAGCTCGGTTTAACAAGGGTTTTTATAGGGTTTAATGAATAGGGAAGCCGACGTGGCCAATAGTTACTTTTTAAGTGACACGGCAAGCCTCTATTTGTGCAAAGCAAAGCTCTGTTTTTCATAGAGACTGGGCCTCACTAAGAAAACTCTTTGATGAAGTAATGAAACGTCTTCCTACAAAAGGTCTAGTTTATACTTTGAAAACTCTGTTTGTTATTAACAGATGTTAGGATATAAATCAGTGGTTGGTACATCTGTTGACTATGGTCAACAGATAGATGGAAATAGATGTTTGCAACCATTGATGGGTTAAAAATAGTGTTTTGAAGAGAAAATAGTAGTTATCATTTTGGTTAAACAGACTTTTGAACCACAAAACAGTGGTTTACTCATTTTAAACATAGCTTATAAACAAATTAATTTAGTGGTTTTTTTTGGCATATAATGTCACACCCTCAAATTTTCACACGCAGAGTACTACCGCGAGGCGTGCCACTGACCAGGATCAAGCCACCAATCATATTGAACAATTATAATAGTTAAACAGTTCCACCAACACAAATATGATTAGTGACTAATAAAGCCTAAGTCCATAGTTTAAAGTTCTAGAACAATGTTTAAGATAACAGCGGAAGCATAAGACAGACAGTTCGAAATAAAAGTCTAAAGTTCATGGTTATTATAAAAAGACCCAACACGGGTTAGCATGTCCACTACACTCCCAAGCTGCATGCTCCTGAGTCACTATGTACCTGCAAAGCATGCAGTAGGGTATCAACATAAAGTTGGCGAGTTCACGGGTTGTCTCGTTTTAGTTTCAAAAACTTATGTTCATTAAATAATTCATTTATATCATGCCATGGGGAGCTACCCCATATGTCCAGCTACTAAACACCATGATATTCATACCTAAACTATCGCACTTAAGTTGTTGTTGCCACGTTTATCAATGTCTATCATCATTGACGGTTGCCTATTAGTTCACGCCCGTCCACTCAAGGCACGGTGTGAGGTTAGTGAGACCTAAATAGCGCTTACCGTTCGCCTGGCCCCGGCGACTAATCGGTATAGTAATATGGGGACTTGTGATAGAGTTCTGTTTAGTAGGCAAGTTCATGCAATATAAATGATAATTTAACTGAGCGCCCCACACAATGTTACCCGTATCCCACACAAGGAGATAATGTAGTCCAGATCCCGCACAAGGAGATCATGTAGGCCGTATCCCACACAAGAGGAAAGCGTTGTTTATTTCATTCCCAACCACCGGGAATACATGCTTTAATAAAGTGGGTGAACTCACCTCGGCTTGCTCGGCAGATAGTTCACTTGTTTTGGTAGTTGGTCAATCACGTCCTAATATGGTTACCAATATAGGTCAGGTTTTTGGATTATGTATACACGTATTTAACACATAGCACATAAGTAGCATGTAACGTAGAAGACATCATGTGCAACATAGGCCCAAACCGTAAAACAGCAAACGACCCAATTCAGTTAATCAGTCATATAGATTGTCGAATCATGCAATACATGGTGTGCGGTCCAATTGAGTGAGCGATCTAGCAATGTTGGGCCCAGTTACAAGTACCCGTTCCTATTACATCTAATTCATATACACATGTGCGACCCAATGATATGTCGGCCCATTAATGGAATGTGTGGCTTAATCATGAGTGTACGAGTTTGTTGAGTGTGGGCCTAGGTTACTTGTAAGTCCATTTAATGGAGTGTGCGGCCCACCATGGGAACGGCTCACATAGAGGGTGCGGTACACACTCCAGTGTGCGGCTTATTCCTGGTGTGCGATCATGCAAAGAGGGGTTGTACACTGTGCATTATCATGTTGTACGACCAGGTGTGCGGGAAACTACTGTGTGTTGGTGCATCCGTCAGTCAACTTCGTCTTGTATCGAGTCTTGTATAGAACTAGTTAGACCAGGGCACGAAAAACGAGAAAGTGGATATTAGCAGTGATTCCGCTTGAAATGACATTGTGTCAATTTCAAGCGAAATCTCAACATTCTGATTCCGCTCGAGTATATTAGTCTGATTTCGCTTAAGTCAATGAAAGTGATTCTGCTTGAGACATGTTCAAGCGGAACCCCTTGCCTATATAAGGGGATGTTCAAGCGAAATCATTAAGAATTCTTCCGGTTTTGCAACGAAGTGCTGCCGAAGTGTCGACTTGCTGTAAAAGTCATTTTTATCAATAGAATCGATAGTTTAAAGTGATATTCTTGCTGGATTGACCTCAGTTTGTCTGTTTCCGCCGTTCAAAATGAGCAAAACTCTTCTGATCGACTCGTTTGGGTCTAAAAACGATCCTACAAGTGGTATCAGAGCTTAGGAAGAAGAGTTCTTACCAATTCAGCTGCGAATTCTATTTTTCTACACCTTCTTTTCAAGTTGAAAAACTTTTCTCGGTCAAAATGTTCTGATTTTCACACATTGTACTCGGAATTGTCATTTAACAAAACTTTGAAAGTTTCAGGCTAAAATTCGATATAAAACTGATATTTTTATTAATTCCGCTTGAAAATCAGCGAGTATATGATGATGTCAGCAGCATTTCTAGTTGATTCCGCTTGAAGAACGTGATTCCGCTTGAAAAGTTTCTGCTGGTTCCGCTTGAAAAGTTTCTGCTGGTTCCGCTTGAAAATTCATATTCCGCTTGAAAATACTGGTGATTCCGCTTGAAAAGTTTCTGCTGGTTCCACTTGAAAATTCATATTCCGCTTGAAAATACTGGTGATTTTGCTTGAACCAGTATTCCGCTTGAGAAATTCTGTTGAGTTCGCTCAAAACTTGGTTCCGCTTGAAAGTTCTGTTTGATTCCGCTCCAAACCGTATTTCGCTTGAACAAGTATTGACTGATTCCGCTTGAATCAATGTTTCTGTTTAAATTCAGTAATTTCTCTTGAACAGTTTAGTTTGAAATTGGTTATTTCGCTTGAAAAGACAATCTTGAAATTTGTTGATAAATCAAATCATGGACGAGGATTTTTATAATGCCTTTGCTACCCCGATCACAGTTGCTCAGCAAACGATGTTGGAAAACGAGACTGGAACTATGCAAAAACCGCCCAAACTCATGAATATCGAGGAGTATAAAAGTTGGGAAGAACGTTTTGAGAACTGGGTGCAAGCAAACTATCTTGATGCTTAGGAATGTATTGAAACAAAATACGTTAGACCAACAAATGATGATGATGAGTTGATTGCTATCAAAGATCTTGGTGCAGATGAGAAAAAGAAATACAAAAACGAAAAGATGATGATCAGCTTACTGCAACAGGCAGTTAAAGAGGATATCTTGGTCCTATTACAACACACTGGGAGTGCATATTCGATTTCGAAAGCATTACGATCTAAGTTTCTTGGAAGCCAATAGATGATCAAAAACAAGAAATCACTTCTGAAAAAAGAATTTGACTTATTCCGTGGTTTGAAAAATGAAAGCACAAAGCAGATAATTGAATGATATTGCAATTTATCGGTGAACATGAAGAGAGCTAGTATTATCAAAGAGAATGAAGAGTTGATTGAGAAACTGGCTGATGCATTACCACATGAGACATGGGGTACATACTTGATGATGCTAAGAAACAAGAAGGGTTTTAACAATTTGACACTTAGCAAATTCATTGAAAAGATTGAAGCTCAAGAGATGGAACAGATAAAAATCTCAAGAGTGAAAGTGTTTGATGGTGAACAAGATATAAGTTTGTACTACAAAGCAGGGTTGAATGATAAAACAACCAATATGTCACCAAAAGTTGAAACTGCTTTCAATGCAAAGAACTCATCTGGAAGTTCATCCAAAGGATCAAGCAGTAAAACGAGTTTCTCATCATATTCGTCTTTTGATCCAAACATTTCAACAAAGAAAAATGGGAAGAAACTTCAGTGCAACATTGTTTTAAATCTTGAGGATGATCAAGATTATACAGAAGAAATTGCAAAGAGCCATCTGTCTTTGTTGGGAACTGTTTTAGAATCTTATGGTAGTTTTGTTGTAGGTCGGATCGGGAATCCAATGCTAACTAAAGAGGATTACGATCAGATCGATGCTGAAGAGATGGAGCTGATGGAGATTAAATGGTGTTTGGAAAGCGTGTTGAGGAGAGTTGATGTCACACCCCCAAAATCCACCCGCGGAGTACCACCGCTTGGGAGCGTGACTGACCAGGATCAAGCCACCAATCATATCAAACATAGCATTTAACAATAATCAAAGATACGATTGATGTTCCAAAACCAAACGTTGTATATGTAGCGGAAGCATTAAATGTAAAACCCAAAACATAAGTATCAATGTGTGAATGTAAAAGTGTTTAACAGGCATCCACATGTTCTTGTCCACAACGACCCGCTTCCCCTCTGGTGCAAGCTCCAAGTATACCTAAGGTCCTGCAAGGCATGCAGCAAATAATCAACAAACTAGTTGAGCGAGTTCACAGAAAGTAAGTTCATAACATAGTGCATAGGTATAACTAGTGGGGGCTTCCCATACTAGTGTGTACTAATGGTGGGGGCTTCCCATGTTTATCCTGGCTAATGAGGGCTTCTCATTAACGGTACTTACTTGACTAACTTCCGACCATGTGTTCTTCTTTACCGAGAACAGGAATACGTACAGGGTCACGTAGGCTTTACGTGACGTGCCCTTCCCCGAGGACAGTGGTACGCGTGGGGGCTACGTAGGCTTTACGCAGCGTGGCCTTCCGGCCTGGAAGCCAGTGGATGGTATTGGGTTACGTAGGCTTTACGTAACGTGTCCTCCCGACCCGGGAGACAAATGGCAAATACTGGGTTACGTAGGCTTTACGTAACGTGTCCTGACTATCCTGAGGACGATGGTCTATAGTCTAGAGAATGCGTAAGTACGAGTAATCTTTCCATATTCAACATATCCAACCCAATTCCCAACCCGGGAATCCCATGCCTTGGCTGTGTGAACTCACCTTGGTTTGCTCGGCAGATACACAAAGAGTATAGATAAGCTAGTAAAAGGTCAACCACGTCCTATCACGGTCATTATACGAGTCAGGTTTTGACTAAGGTAATGCACGTAGGAATCACATAAGTTAACACGTTACAGCACGTATAGATCATGGCAACGTTTGACAGATAAACAATACATACCACCTGTACAGTTTAAACAAGTAGGCCCAAACTATCCGGCCCAATGTGCATAAGTGACTTGTGCGAGTCCGTTGGGGTTGTGCGATTTGGGATTGGGCTTGAGGCCCAATCGGTTAAACAAATATCATAACATATGAAGTTAACTCATTAGCCCAAAGTAATCGGTCCAACATATAAACAAGCAGTTCAACATAAACGGCCCAAATAGAAAGTCAAGTATAAAGGTCTCGGCCCAACATAACATCGTGTAAACTCTTGTGCGGCCCGAATGATCTTGTACGATCAGGTTGGGTTGTGCGAGGTGTTTTGGGCTTGTGCGTCTGTCCGGCCCATCAGTTAAATAAAACATGTAACTAGTGTGTGGCCCAACACCTTGTGCGATCCACACCAGTTTGTGTGATCCACTAGGTGTTGTGCGATCAGGCAAATCTGCTAGCATTGTGCGATTGGACCTTGCACGACTGGGCTGGGTTGTGCGATCCTAACCAGCCCAAACTACCCGGTTCACTCGGCCCAAGTATGATAGCTTGTCCGATCCAGTAGTCTTGTACGCTTGGACCACCTTGTGCGATCAGTTAACAAAATTCCATAATTCATGCTAACAGTTACAATCAATTAACTATTTCCAAATTTATCTAACTCAATCAACACAATTCCAACAAATCGTTTAGCATGATATCGATCAAACAAGGTATTTTATCAAGAACCCTCATGAACCCTAACAATCGTATGAACAATCTTTAACAATTCGCATGAACATATATCATAACATTTAATCCGTTTAACATATAACCACATCACAGCCGATTACCATATGTCTAAACTTCCGATCTAGAGTTAAGATGTATTTACATATTCTGACTAGCCTAGTCGATCAACAATCATCATGTAAACATCATGTGAATGAAAGCAACATACGATCGAATAATAACTAACAACATATACTAACCGGTTACAAGTGAAGGGATGTGATCCGAATGGAAGTTGGTGCTTATGCCGTCAGTTCCAAGCAGCAAGAGAGAAAGGTCGTTTAGGGTTCTTGGTGCGTGTGTGATGTTTTGTAACAAAATGGGAAAACAACAACCCCCAAGGTTGTGTTATGCGACCAAGAGGAGGAGTAATGGGCCGGCCCTTAATGGGCTGCCCTTGAAGTCCGATTATAAGCAAAACGGCCCAAAGGGCTTGTACGAGTGTAAGTGTTGTGTGGTTCGGGTTATTCAAGCATACACGTATTCGCACATTCATAAGTCATAGAGTTCACATAATCGTATATCAATACATTTCACATAATCATTCAAGTTCATAAAGTCGTGTCATGCTTACAAACGTTACACAAAACTAGGTCTAAAGTTCGAGTTGTCACAGTTGAGAAATTCAAACAGATTACAGGAGAGATGATCTTCGTGAGGCTAATGTTTCTACTTTGGGTTTTGATAAATCTAAAGTCACTTGTTTTCGTTGCAGAGAAAAAGGACACTTCAAGAGGGAGTGCACTAATCGCGAAGCAAGCGGAGCTCAAAATCCATTCAACAACAATGATTACTACCAGAAGGCCATCTACCATCAAGTTGCTCAACAATCAACTCAACATCAGGCACAAACAGCACATGGAAGAAATGTGATTGAAGATTCTTCCAAAAGATCTTGTGTGGTGAATCAAGATGAGAAAAAGTCATTAACAGGGTTCAACTGGGATAAATATATTCCAACTGATGCTAAAGCATGTGTGATTGACCAAGATGATGAAAAGCAACCTGAAGGGTTTAGCTGGGAGAATTTTAATTGGGATGATTATGATCCTAACAAAGCTCAAGTTCACACAGCTTTTGTTGCCAGAATTGAAGAAGATAGTGATGATTATGACACTGAATACTATGCTAAAAAGATGAGATATCATTTGAAAATGATGGCTGAAAGCGACAGTGAAGATGAGAAAGCTAAGCAGAAAAAGAAAAAGGTAAAAACACCTGTTAGCAGTGATGATGAGGTAGCACCGGTGGTGAAAAGAAAAGTTAAAGAAGTTCCAAAGTTCAAAATTAGTGAAGATGTTATTGCAAAAGAGATTCCTGTGAACTGTGAAACCTGTGAGATCATGAAAAAGAAAAATAGTGAGTTGATCAACAACATGAACATGTTGAAGGAATCTTACGATGTATTGAACAAAGCAATGAACATGTACAATGATACAAGTGAAGAACATGCATCTGCTATGAAAACTCTTCAAGGAGCATTCATGACGAAGCAAAAAGTCGTGAATAACTACATTGAGAAGTGTGCTGCTCTTGAACAGAAATTGGAACTTCAAAGAATTGAAACTGAAAGAGTAAATCGTTTGTTGAAAAGTTACTCATGTACTTCTTATGTCATTGACAGGATTTATCCAACTGTTGAAGGCATGAAGGCATTTGAAGATGATGAAGTAACTGAGGAACAAAAAGTTTCTGAAAAAAAGGCTCCTGAAAAGAAAAGTGAGAAGAAGAATGACACAAAGAAAAAGACTGACAAAAAGAATTCTGGTAAGAAACAAGGTGTCAGTTATAACAAGTGTCCACTCCCGCTGGACAATGGATATTTGCCCAGAAATCCAAATTCTGAAAGAGTTCAAAAGGCTACAAACTTACAGTGGGAGTCAGAGTCCTCAGTCAATTTGCTAGAAAGTATTGATGTCACGTTTACATCGTCTGACACTGATCAACAATCTCAATTGATGAAGAAAGTGGTGGATCGTTTGTTAGATAACGATGAAACCTAGGAGTCAAAATCGGTGTCAATGTCGGAGTTAAAGTCTAAGTCCAGTACTTCGAGTCAAACAGAAAAACAGGGCAAAAGAGTTTATGATAAAGAATTCTTGTCATCAAAATCTAATTTGAATGATAAAACATTTAAAGTGGCATATACTTTGAATGATTCTGACAAATTATATTATGATGAGGAATTTCCAATAAGAGGTGTGAAAACTGAGATGATAAAAAAGGTTTTCAAATTAACAGAAATCAATATTTCTGAAATAAAAGATTTAAATCTTACTGATAAACCTAAAAAATACACCTCAAGAGTTCAACAAAGAGAAAACAAGAAAAAGGGTTACAGTTCTGGTTCTTGTTTTCAAAAGAAACCAAACCAAAACGGTAATTTCAAAAAGAAAGGATTAGGTTTTACTCCAACAGAAAAACTAAAAAATGAAAAATATGTTCGAGATTTTAAATCAAATATGACATTTGTTTCAGGTACATCTTCTGAAGAAGAGAAAGAAAAGATAATTAGAAAGCAGTCAAACAGAGATTTCCTTGCAATGAAGCAAGATGAGATGAAGACTATTGATCAGAAAAAGAGACCTCGAACCTGTTTCAAGTGTGGTAAAAGTGGTCACATTGCCATGAATTGTTCACAGGCAATTCAAACCAAACAGGGAGTTTCTAAACTGAAGGAGAAAGTGGTTGAGTTTGAACCACCAATTGATAGAACCAAATTATTCAAAAATTCAACATTTGAAATTGGTGAATATTCAAACATGTTGTACAAGAAGAGAGCTAAATTTGACAACCAAAAATGGGTTGTTAAAAAGTCTGTTGATAGTTCTAGCGATGATTCTGATAGATCAAAATCAGAGGAGCTATCTTCTGGTGATGAATCTGATTCCACAAAATCAGAGGAGCCACAGGTTGAAGAAAATGGAGAAAAATCAGTTTCGATTGTGGATGATGAGAATTTTCCACCACTTCGGGCTGAAAATTTTAAAAAGAAAATTGGTAAAATTGAGATTTCAAATCAATTTTATTCTGACAAAAAGGTTTTTGATGTTGAAAAGGCCTTTAACCCCAAAGTGAAATAAATCTTTGGAAAAATGATTGACCGAAAAATCAAAGGGGTTAAAGAGTTCTATGAGAAGAAGATGGGAGGTAAGAAACCGAGCGTTGGTAACTCGGTAACACCCAAGGCTGGTCAGGCTTGGGTGGATATATTCTTTGAATAGAAAATCCTGACTTGCCGGAGTTCCCAGGTTGGTAAGAGTATGTAACACCTCGAAAATTCACGTCCTATAAAGTATTGACACGTGTCATAAGCTTGAACGTGCGAAAGAATACTCTGGAGGGACTAAAGTTGACAAACATGGAAAGTATGTGAAATCAAGGGTTCAAAATGTCAACATGGGATAAATATACTTTATAGTAACCCTACATGATGCTCATACCTTCAAACGAATAAATCATGGATCATACGAAGCTAAATATGAAAGAAAGTGAGAGATTACAAACTACAGGGGTTAAATGTGTCAACATGTTTAAGTTATACCTCTGAGTGACCTTTTGACAAATCCGAAGCTTTGTAACGGTAAATTATGCTCACTAAAATGCACGATATAAATTTCATAGGGTTTCGTTATCGTATGAGAAGGTTATGATCAAATTCGTATGCGAGGGGTTAAAAGCGTCAACGATGAAGTTTAGGACTTTTCGGGTGACAATAAAGTTAACCGAGGACTAAACAAAATGGGTATATGTCTTGAAGCCCCTAAACATCAATTTGGAGGGCTCAAAGTGCAAAATATAAGTTAGTTGACCTTTCGGAAGGGCCAAGAGTCAAATATGCAACAAATGGAAAATATAAAATCAGAACGCAAGGCCCAACCGGACCGCGTAAGACCCAACAACATCTTACGCGGGCCGCGTTCAAGGCCCAGATACAGAAACATCAGACAGCAGCCTGTTATGCCTCGTAACCGACTTATAATCGATTTTCCTCATCTTGGACGACCCCTATACAACCCCTAGACATTTAGGGACACTTGTTAGTGATCAAACATCAATGGTAGACCTTGTTGTCAGCAATCTATGAAGATGTGAACACTATAAAAGGCCACAAGGTTGCAACCATTTCTTCACACCTTCATTCTGCAATTGAGGAGCTTTCTGGAGCTTAAGAGCAGACCCAAGTCCTTCCTTATCAAGCATAGGACTTCAATAAGTATGCTTGATCTTTCCTTATTGAGTTTTCGCTTAGTTTTAACTTAGAAGTCAAACCGTCGTAATTAACGGTTGACTTAACGATTAATCACTATTGGTCCAGTGATTAGTCGAATCAAAGGTAGTTATAAGTTGGTAATCATGTGGGCTTTAAACCCTTAAAAGGGCACCCTATGATTCCCATTCTAATTAGATCAAATGTCGGGTCAAAGTTGTTTATAAAAAGTCAACAGAAGCTAAATTTAAGATTTAACGCATAACTAGCAATGTAGAAAGCGTATAACCTATTTTATCACTCATATAACTTGGTAATGAGTTTAAGAACTGATCTGAGCTTGTTGATCTGACAATTTCCTGTTTTGACCCGGTTCGGAACCGAAAGTCGTAAAACTTTGACTTTTGCTTTGACTTCAGTTCTGACCAATTTTAGTAGAGTCTAGAAGTGCCTTAGGACTTCCTTAGGACCAAGTTACATGAGAGTATAACCCTCTGGGATTGGTTCGTTGTTTGTCCATTCCATATGCACGTTCCCGTTAAATGCTCAATGTTGACCATAATGCCCTTTTGACCTTAAAACGAGAATTTTGGAAAAGTGAAAGGACAATAATCCTTATTACTGATTTATAAAGCTGTCCCTAAATTTTCATATCAGTTGGAGGTCTAGATTAGGAGTTATGCTCATTAGCGTAATTATGACGCCTTTCAGTAATTAAACGGCGCAACTAGCATAAATCCTATCTAAACCCAATTTTTGACACCAAACCTTTTACCCACTGATGAAATATAATATTTTGAGATTTTTAAAGATTTTTAATTATTTTTAAACTGATCATAACCTAAGGCTATCGCCTTAATTCGGTAAATACCGATTATGCCCTTTTTATGTATAAAATGAGTTTTACATAGTATTTTGACACCAATCCAATTGCTACTGATTTTATATAATAAATGTAGTATTTTGAACTTTATAATCTGATCAGAAAACTCAGATTTCCGGTATAACTCGGAAATCGCTTAAAATGACTTTTTACGCATATTAAACGCATAGTTTGGGTTTAAAACCATTTTTGTCATAAAGACTTATTACCTACTGATATCACAACATATTTAGAGCATATTGACTTAGGAAACCTGAATAAGACTCTTACGGTTACCCGTTACGCCATTTACGCGTTCGGTTTGATTTATGTAACTAGTTTACATAAATTAGGCGAAACGGGTCAAACCTTGTCGTTTTTATCTCAAAATCCAGAATGTGGTTGGATTACCCGTATTATACAAGTCTTCAAACTTGTCGGGTCTAAATCACATTCCATTTCGGTCTTCGCTTAATCTCGCGTTCGAACCGAAACTTTCTTTAAACCTAAGCGGTCTAAGTTACGGCTTAAATAAGACCCGTTAGGAATCTAATAGGTTAATAAAAACATTCGTTCCAGATTGAGAGCCCCAGTAGAAGTACTTGTGCTTGCTGATTAGAATATACGGCTAAGTATAAATTGCATTGCTAGCTCAGGTAAATACTTTTAACTTATTTTCCCTATACGGGCTTGGGATACGGTAATATAATAATACCGCTTGGTCGGGTATTGAATGTTTAGTCGTATTGTGATTAAATTATTGAGGTAACCCGCTTTAATCTGTATTGTTTGAAATAAAAGCCTTTAGGGGTTAATGACCATGTCCCGGATATCCTTGACATCATTGTATTATAAAATGGCCACGTCTTATGCACGAGGTGTAGGCATACCCCTGACAGTGCATAAGGGAAACGGTATCTCACTCTCTTGTGGGCCTATACTTGTGGCGTGTCTGTTAATCTTGACTCGGTTTCTACGTCGGCCCCTGAACGTACAACGAACATGTAAATCTGTATACAAGATTATAAAGATAATTGTCCCAAGTTATACAAGATATGTTGTGCCTTGTGCATCCAAATCAATTTTATTAAAACTTTTCAAATGAGTCGGTTAATTGTATCTACCAGTGTAAACTGACGTATTTTCCAAAAAGGTTAAGTGACAGGTACTGAACGTAATTGGCTGGAAGCTCGGGCCGTTAATAAGGAATCTTGCAAGTTCTAGATGCCTAAAGTCTGTTGAACAGTTTTCTTTTATTTGATCCGCCTGTGGATCCTTTACTTTCCGTTGAAATACTTTGACTTTACTTTATATTCGGATTGTAATATATTTATCTTTTGCTTCCGCTGTGCATTTATATATTGTGTTGTTTGACCATGATGACATCGACTACGTCACGATACTCCCCACCGGGCCCACCGGTGATACGTGGAAATCCGGGGTGTGACAGGTTGGTATCAGAGCCAGGTTGAGTGAATTAAACACTAGCCTTTTGTGTTTAATCTCAATGACACAGTAGCACATTCCTTAAAAACTTTTGAGTCTAGACTTAACATAGAAATACTGTCAATCCTAATTTGGAAATTTTTGCTACCAATTTTTTTATATGGGATACGTCGCCAAGCAAAGAAGCTGTATAAGAATTTCTCCTCATCCGGAGCCTTGAAATGCTGAGCTTCGTACTACGACTAGGATAAAACGTTAAACCAGGGTGAACACATTCAGAGATAAAGTGAAAACTCCTTTTTGCTGAAGATCGTATCTTTAATAAGTACTTATAAGGACATGTTTATCTTTTAGTCCCTACATAGACAACATCATTCCTTTCAAGTCCCGTTAGGGCAATTGTATACTCCTTTTAAAATCATTTGAATATTTTATCTAAATTACATTTTTATCATATTATGTGAATATACTATATAAAATAAATCAAATATTTATCCCTTTTCATAATTGATCTACCAGTAAATATATTGAAAGAATCTTAAAGGGTAAAACCTAGCTTGTATGTCATTAAGGACCTAGCTATGATGGTAAAAACCTGTACAAAAGAGATTCAGATTCTTGTTAACATCCGAAAACATGTTAACACTCCTGACAACAGTAATACGATAAAATTACACTTGTCATCTTTACATTGGGAAATTCCAAACCCTTATCTAGCCTAATGATTTAGAATCATGGCTTAAAACATCAAATGAAGATGATCATATTAGAAACATCCATAAGTGATGAAATGCCTACGGGCCATACTTATTGTCCTAAGGGACAAAACACAGTTGATGTCTTTGACTCTCTGTCAAGAAAAGGTAATGAAATATGTTCAAACCTTAATGCCTCGATTCTCTGAGATCATGGCTTATGAATTAAAACAGTCCTTGTGACTAGGCCTTTTGCGCCACTTAAATATCCTTAATGTTTTATAACTAGGATAAATTATAATGAAAATACTGATTAAATATAACTAAAAAATTAACCAATATGGTTTATATTACCATGGTTGATGAATCGTCGAAAATGATGAATCCCTAATAACCTCTGAATGGATCATTGTCATTATGTATGTAGCAATCAAGCTACATGGCTGGATCAGATGAGGTTAACAGCCACGCGAGGGAGAATAATGATGCTACCAGAGTTAATATAACTGGTGCGGAACTGCAGTCATTAATAGATAATGCCGTTACACGAGTTCTCGACAGACAGTATGATGAATCAAGTGGTACACACTCTAAGAATCTACCTGTGGCTCGTAGTAAGCCCCCTTCTAAATCACATGAGTCAAAGGAGGACGATGTTCATAACTCGTCAAATCAAAGGAGTGTCCCGTCTAGACAGGTGGTGCTTCATCAAGAGGCACCAGTTAAGACCTGCTCATATAAATATTTTGTCTCCTGCAAGCCCAGAGACTTCACCGGAGAAAAAGGAGCCATCGACTGCATGACATGGCTCGATGAGATGGACACTGTTGTTGACATCAGTGGATGTGCAGAGCAAGACATTGTGAAGTTTGTTTCACAATCTTTTAAAGGAGAAGCCCTAGCTTGGTGGAGGTCACTGATCCAAGCTACAGGAAAGATCCCTTTGTACAACTTGACTTGGGATCAGTTCGCTGCTCTTATCAAAGAGAGTTACTGCCCTCAACATGAAGTTGAGAAAATTGAGACTGAATTCTTGACATTAGTCGTGGACAACTTAGATTGTCAAGCATACCTTACAAGTTACAATACTATGTCTCGATTGGTTCCTTACTTAATCACGCCGGAACCAAAGCGTATAGCTCGCTTTATTGGGAGTCTAGCCCCAGAAATAAAGGCAAGTGTGAAAGCATCGAGACCTGCTACATTCAAGTCAGCGGCCGACCTGTCACTATCTCTGACCCTTGATGTAGTCAGAATCAAGGCAGCCAAAGCCTTAGAAGATGGAAAACGTAAAAGGGAGGATGAGGATTCCCATCGCTCCGGTAAGAAGACAAGGAGGAACTCTGAGGATAAGAAGAGTTCCGGGTTTAAGAAGGATAACCAGCAGTCGGGTGAGAAGACCAGGTGCGAAACCTGTGGGAAATACCACCTCGGGAAATGCAGATTTGAGTTTCAGCCTCTACCTTGTGGGATTTGCAAGTCTAAAGAACATAAAACCTTGGAATGCAAGAAGTTGAAGGACGCAACCTGCTACGGTTGCAACGAGAAGGGACATATCAAGACTAACTGCCCTAGAAATAAGAAGAAGCCCGAAGAGGCCAAGAGAACAAATGCATGAGTCTTCAGGATGAACGCCCAGGAGATGGTGCAGAATGATAAATATATAGCAGGTACCTTTCCTTATCAAGCAGTTTATGCAGAAATTTATTTGATGCTGGCACATATGATTCTATAATGAATGATAAACGTTGAGAACTGTTGTCTCCGCCTGTTTAGGACTCCGGTCAATTAATGCGAGGTGGAAATTGGCCGATGATGCTCGAGAAAAACGCTCCAACAAATCTTAGATTGATATTTTGTATCTATTAGGAATTACTCTTTTCTGTTACTCTGATGACAAGCTTTCATTCTATCCAAAATTCATCAATATAATAAAGACAGACGTGACGTTTTGATCCCCTGTCAAAAAGATGATGGATTAGGTCCAAGCCTTAAATGCCATTGTAGGTCTTTCATGACCTAGGCTAAACATAATGAATATATATTAAATAACATTCATTAAGAGTGTTAAGTACTGTGTTAGCCTGTATGGTCTATTGATTACCATGGCTAGTATATGTTAAGGCCATCAGGATGAAGAATAGCATTTGTTGGATTGCAACTAAGAAATTGTTTTATTGGTATTAGGAACCAATATCGAGTATGGCAAACCCAGATAAGACAGCCGTTGATCGCGTTATGAATGATGCGACACATGCCAATTATGCTACGATTGTGAACCTTAGAATTTCCGAAGATGTTCTTCAAACTATGATAGACGCAGCTGTTAGGAAGGCTGTGAAGAAGGCTGTGGAAAAGTTCAAGGAGCCCCATGCTACTCGCTCCAAATTTTATCTAGGACCACATTTCCTTACTCATAAGGAGGATCTTGTTCATGCCTCAATTGCAAAAGATGAGCTAAAAAGGAAAAGGGAGGAAAATAACTCCCAGAGCTCCATGAAGAAGAACAAACAAAGGTCCAACCAGAAACCAGTATGCAAGACCTGCAAGAAGCGCCATTATGGGAAGTGTAGGTTCGAACCAAAATCCCAATCACAGCCAAGGGCTTGTGGGATCTGCAAATCAAGGGAACATAAAACGTTAGACTTCAAGGACATGAAGAATGCAGTCTGCTTCGGCTGTAATGAGAAAGGCCACATCAAGACCACGTGCCCTAAATCTGTCAAAGGAAATGCGACTAAGGAGGGAAAGCCTAAGAATGAAAGCGCCTAAGATACCTGAGCTAGTTCATAAATAATGGCCTCAGGTACATTCCTTGACATTTTATTAGAGATTTAAATGTTAAGAGTTTTTTTTTTGGTTCGGATACCAGTAAATCCTTCATAAACTATAAGTATAACCAGCTTTTAAAACGTTTCATAAAAACCCTATATATTAAGTGTAAGGTAAAACTTACAGGTAGGGAATTCACAGGAACTATTTCTTCTATTCTTGTCAGAAATCTTCAATCATAAAGTCCTAATGTACCCTCTCTCCAGATAAAGTACATCCTATAAAATTGATATCCCTTTGATCTCCATTGATTTCGAATACCAAATGGTATGACAAAAGCGCCATATGAGGATTGGTGTATCTTAATATGTCCCATAGATTGCTTCCATGCCTGATCAGTATGGAGGTTTAATGCATGGAACCGCGAGGATATTCAAATAAACATATGATACTAAAGTCAACCAGTGGTATTCAAAGAAGATATCCAGAATGGAATTTTCCAAGTAAGTGTCTTTGATTAAATCTATGGACTCGTACATGTGTCACTCATTTGACACAAGCAGGGATGGATGAACTGGAGCCTGAGATTTGGAAAATCTCTGTAATCTCCTTGTATCTTGATTATCTTCTCTTAAGACTACCCTGTTTACCGCCCGAGAGGCGAGTAGAGTTAAGATTTATATCCCAAATAGGGCTGCATTATTATGAAAACTCCAAGACATCTAGTACCATTATTGGAAGGGTCGAAAACCCTGATTAAGTAAGTTTTGAAAGAGAGGATTCATATAGCCTAACTCAATATTCCGAGAGTTTTCTATTGTTAAATAAGAAAGACGGTTCATTTTGCTTATGCATTGATTATCGCAACCCTATTGAGGAAACAATTAAGAATTCACCATCAGCTGCCCAGGATCATCGATTTGTTCGACTAACGACGAGGATTAGCTATTCCTTAAAAATTAATTAAGCAGTGGTTGGAATAACCAGCTCACCTTAAGATAAGCTTTTCCATAATAGTTGATTTATAAGCATCAAGGCTGCCCTTTTTGGAGGCCTTGTATAGATGGAATGTTAAACATCTATTATTAGGACAATAGATTGGTAAGTCCAATTATCAGGATCTGAAAGTTGCATTGGAAACAACAAATAAGATCACGCAAATTCATAACCATCTGTAAGATGCCAGTATTCGGCAGAAAAGTCAAGGATTAATGAAAATAGCAAACCTCCTAAATTCTTGATAAGGAATAAGGTTCAACAAGAGATATCACCCAGGAAGGGTGTGCCAAATTGTTAAATTTTCAGGCTAGTTAAGCTCTGAATATATATAGAATCATTCGAAGGAAATCGAATGTATCAAGATCAATTAGCTTATAAGCTAAAACCTATTTTAGGAGCTTGACGGAGTCCGCAATACATTGCACCCTAATGACTAGAAGATGTGTTTCGCCAATAAATCAAGGAGCATTACCCCATAATGATATGCGGATTTATGAGCTAATAAGCATCCTGTATCGATTGAGAATCGACAGGTTAAGAAGCTCCAAAAGGATACATGTATCTAATATAGGGGTCACCTGGGGAGTTTGGGAAGACTCCAGATGTGTTATAGAAGTTAAGTCCATTATGCGACAAGGAGTACTTCAAGCACTTTAACAAATCTCGAGGTCGAGATTTCTTTTAAGGGGGTGAGGATGTAACACCTCGAAAATTCACGTCCTATAAAGTATTGACACGTGTCATAAGCTTGAACATGCGAAAGAATACTCTGGAGGGACTAAAGTTGACAAACATGGAAAGTATGTGAAATCAAGGGTTCAAAATGTCAACAAGGGATAAATATACTTTACAATAACCCTACATGATGCTCAAACTTCAAACAAATAAATCATGGATCATACGAAGCTAAATATGAAAGAAAGTGAGAGATTACAAACTACAGGGGTTAAATGTGTCAACATGTTTAAGTTATACCTCTGAGTGACCTTTTGACAAACCCGAAGCTTTGTAACGGTAAACTATGCCCACTAGAATGCACGATATAAATTTCATAGGGTTTCGTTATCGTGTGAGAAGGTTATGATCAAATTCGTATGCGAGTGGTTAAAAGCGTCAACGATGAAGTTTAGGACTTTTCGGGTGACAATAAAGTTAACCGAGGACTAAACAAAATGGGTATATATCTTGAAGCCCCTAAACGTCAATTTGGAGGGCTCAAAGTGCAAAATATAAGTTAGTTGACCTTTCGGAAGGGCCAAGAGTCAAATATGCAACAAATGGAAAATGTAAAATCTGAACGCAAGGCCCAAGCGGGCCGCGTAAGACCCAACAACATCTTACGCGGGCCGCGTTAAAGGCCCAGATACAGAAACATCAGACAACAGCCTGTTATGCCTCCTAACCGACTTATAATCGATTTTCCTCATCTTGGACGACCCCCTAAACAACCCCTAGACATTTAGGGACACTTGTTATTGATCAAACATCAATGGTAGACCTTGTTGTCAGCAATCTATGAAGATGTGAACACTATAAAAGGCCACAAGGTTGCAACCATTTCTTCACACCTTCATTCTGCAATTGAGGAGCTTTCTGGAGCTTAAGAGCAGACCCAAGTCCTTCCTTATCAAGCATAGGACTTCAGTAAGTATGCTTGATCTTTCCTTATTGAGTTTTCGCTTAGTTTTAGCTTAGAAGTCAAATCGTCGTAATTAACGGTTGACTTAACGATTAATCACTATTGTTCCAGTGATTAGTCGAATCAAAGATAGTTATAAGTTGGTAATCATGTGGGCTTTAAACCCTTAAAAGGGCACCCTCTGATTCCCATTCTAACTAGATCAAATGTGGGGTCAAAGTTGTTTATAAAAAGTCATCAGAAGCTAAATTTTCAATTTAACACATAAGTAGCAATGTAGAAGGCGTATATCCTACTTTATCACTCATATAACTTGGTAATGAGTTTAAGAACTGATCTAAGCTTGTTGATCTGACAATTTCCTGTTTTGACCCGGTTCGGAACCGAAAGTCGTAAAACTTTGACTTTTGCTTTGACTTCAGTTCTGACCCGTTTTAGTAGAGTCTAGAAGTGCCTTAGGACTTCCTTAGGACCAAGTTACGTGAGAGTATAACCCTCTGGGATTGGTTCGTTGTTTGTCCATTCCATATGCACGTTCCCGTTAAATGCTCAATGTTGACCATAATGCCCTTTTGACCTTAAAACGAGAATTTTGGAAAAGTGAAAGGACAATAATCCTTATTACTGATTTATAAAGTTGTCCCTAAATTTTCATATCAGTTGGAGGTCTAGATTAGGAGTTATGCTCATTAGCGTAATTATAACGCCTTTTAGTAATTAAACGGCGCAACTAGCATAAATCCTATCTAAACCCAATTTTTGACACCAAACCTTTTACCCACTGATGAAATATAATATTTTGAGATTTTTAAAGATTTTTAGTTATTTTTAAACTGATCATAACCTAAGGCTATCGCCTTAATTCGGTAAATACCAATTATGCCCTTTTTATGTATAAAATGAGTTTTACATAGTATTTGACACCAATCCAATTGCTACTGATTTTATATAATAAATGTAGTATTTTGAACTTTATAATCTGATCAGAAAACTCAGATTTCTGGTATAACTCGGAAATCGCTTAAAATGACTTTTTACGCATATTAAACGCATAGTTTGGGTTTAAAACCATTTTTGTCATAAAGACTTATTACCTACTGATATCACAACATATTTAGAGCATATTGACTTAGGAAACCTGTATAAGACTCTTACGGTTACCCGTTACGCCATTTACGCGTTCGGTTTAGTTTATGTAACTAGTTTACATAAATTAGCCGAAACGGGTCAATCCTTGTCATTTTTATCTCAAAACCCAGAATGTGGTTGGATTACCCATATTATACAAGTATTCAAACTTGTCGGGTCTAAATCACATTCCATTTCTGTCTACGCTTAATCTCGCGTTCGAACCGTAACTTTCCTTAAAACTAACCGGTCTAAGTTACGGCTTAAATAAGACCCGTTAGGAATCTAATAGGTTAATAAAAACCTTCGTTCTAGATTGAGAGCCCCAGTAGAAGTACTTGTGCTTGCTGATTAGAATATACGGCTGAGTATAAATTGCATTGCTAGCTCAGGTAAATACATTTAACTTATTTTCCCTATACGGGCTTGGGATACGGTATTATAATAATACCGCTTGGTCGGGTATTGAATGTTTAGTCGTATTGTGATTAAATTATTGAGGTAACCCACTTTAATCTGTATTGTTTGAAATAAAAGCCTTTAGGGTTAATGACCATGTCCCGGATATCCTTGACATCATTGTATTATAAAATGGCCACGTCTTATGCACGAGGTGTAGGCATACCCCTGACAGTGCATAAGGGAAACGGTATCTCACTCTCTTGTGGGCCTATAGTTGTGGCGTGTCTGTTAATCTTGACTCGGTTTCTACATCTGGCCCTGAACCTACAACGAACATGTAAATCTGTATACAAGATTATAAAGATAATTGTCCCAAGTTATACAAGATATGTTATGCCTTGTGCATCCAAATCAATTTTATTAAAACTTTTCAAATGAGTCGGTTAATTGTATTTACCAGTGTAAACTGACGTATTTTCCAAAAAGGTTAAGTGACAGGTACTGAACGTAATTGGCTGGAAGCTCAGGCCGTTAATAAGGAATCTTGCAAGTTCTAGATGCCTAAAGTCTGTTGAACAATTTTCTTTTATTTGATCCGCCTGTGGATCCTTTACTTTCCGTTGAAATACTTTGACTTTACTTTATATTCGGATTGTAATATATTTATCTTTTGCTTCCGCTGTGCATTTATATATTGTGTTGTTTGACCATGATGACATCGACTACGTCATGATACTCCCCACCGGGCCCACCGGTGATACGTGGAAATTCGGGGTGTGACAGAGTGGAACATGAATCGGCATCATTATTTGTATTTGATTGTTTTGCATACAAGTGGTACAGAGGTTGGTTCTTAAAAAGTGATTGATCAAGGTCATTAAGTTGAACTTGATGTAATCTTTATACATGTGGTTAAAAACAAGGTGATGAATTGAACCCCGAACCTACAAGTGGGTAAAACAAAACTTATTTTTCGGAAAAACCATTTTGATTAAAACAAACTTAAGTGTTTTGAAATCTTAATGAGAAAACAGTTTGTTGAAATAGGGAGTTCTGATTCTTTATGCCAAGTGAATGGCGAATTAAAGCGATTCTCAACAGTTGTCATATTTCTGTACAGTTTGTTTTCAAAATTTTTTTAAATGTGTTTGCATTTTAGGGGGAGTAAAAATTTCAGAAAATCCAAAAACATTAGAAAATTGAAAAATCCAAAAACATGATAAAATTCAAAATGAGTTTTGGTGTGAAAAGAGAAAATGATAGTACATCAGTGGACCGTCACAACATGCTAAAGAATTGTAATGTTAAAAATGTGATAAACAATTTTACTACGGATGTGCCAGTAGGTTTTTGCATATTTAGTAGTCTGTGACGAGATATAAACCTAAAATTTCAAACTTGCTTATCTCGTGGGTAACATTTCTTATATATATGGGTAACCCCCGAAATCTTGTTTGAAAGGTCCCTCTTTCTGAGATACTAAGTCTTCATACTCAGTGATATCTGGGGTATTATTCCGGGACTTCTGCTGAATGGAAATTCTGACCTAGTCCCCGTATAATACTTTCTGGAAATGCTTAAAACATAGCACAACCCTCAGCATAAAAATGATGAAACATTGAAAAATGCTAATCATTGCTGTTGAAGAAAAGATCCTCTAAAGGGGACACACCTAAAGTCGAGCCGTCATCTCTCTGCTGAACGGAAGTTCTGACCTGAGCTCTCACGGTTTCGCATCTAACTCCTTTACAGATATCATATGTGGTATACTCACCTGTAAGACTGAATATTGGGATCTGGATACGGGAGTATATTCAAGTAGTGGGACACGCGAATAAGTTTTAAGTTCTTAAGACACTAATTCATATCTCGGAACAGTTGAACTTTGTGTGAAAATTTAAGTGGATCAATATACTGACAATCTAGGTGAATTGTTTAAAACTTAAAATGAAATGAAGCTTAACGGTGTTGGTGATTTGTCTCAGAAACTGATATGATCCTCTTACACAAGCTCACAAAAATATTGTATGTAAATATTTATTTACTACATTTCATATTATTCAAAAATCCAAAAAGATTTTAGTGTGTTTTAGCATAAATTTTGAAAAATTCAAAAAGATTTTCGACAACTGGTGTTGGAGAGCTGATTTTCAAAATTCCAAGTGGTAAACATGATGACAGTTTGTTTAAAATCTATCTTACAAGTGGTCATCAGAAGTTTTGAAAATAAAATTCATTCAAATGGTTCATCAGATATTAATCTGCAAGTGGTGTCTTAGAGTATAAATCTTTCTATCATAAAACTTATGTTTGTGGTAGAGATCATGCAGGTTTGACAGGTTAAATTCTGAGCAAGAGCATAAGCCAGGCTACGATCCCAGCTGATTGAAGGGGGAGTCTGTAAGAGCAAGGTTATGATTCTGGAAACCTGTGATCCACGCAAGCTGATAATGAACTTAAGGAATCAAGAGAAGATAGAGTCAGATTCTGATCCTGAGATTGTTGCTGCTGATATGTTTAAGTATTCAACATCCGAGAGGAGGAGTTTGTTGAGACCCCAAAGGCTAATAAAGACTAAAGATGTGAAGACTCGACACTGAAGACTCCGTCAACATCCGAGGGGGAGTTTGTTGGTGCATCCGTCTGTCAACTTCGTCTTGTATCGAGTCTTGTATAGAACTAGTTAGATCAGGGCACGAAAAACGAGAAAGTGGATATTAGCAGTGATTCCGCTTGAAATGACATTATGTCAATTTCAAGCGAAATCTCAACATTCTGATTCCGCTCGAGTATATTAGTCTGATTTCGCTTGAGTCAATGAAAGTGATTCCGCTTGAGACATGTTCAAGCGGAACCCCTTGCCTATATAAGGGGATGTTCAAGCGAAATCATTACGAGTTCTTCCGGTTTTGCAACGAAGTGCTGCCGAAGTGTCGACTTGCTGTAAAAGTCATTTTTATCAATAAAATCGACAATTTAAAGTGATATTCTTGCTAAATTGACCTCAGCTTGTCTGTTTCCGCCGTTCAAACTGAGCAAAACTCTTCTGATCGACTCGTTCGGGTCTGAAAACGATCCTACAGTGTGCGACATCCAGCACATGTTTGTACGCTGTGCTTCCGGGTCAGCACGCTTTACCAGTGTCCGGTGCACTTCGCACACACGAGTGTGCGGTGCATGCTGCCATGTTGTACGTTGTGCAAGCTCAGTTGTACATTCATCGAATGCACCGTATCTCATTTAAATCAACAGATAATCAAATCAGCTTGGATTCAAGACACATCATGCATCAATCAAACACTATTCTATTCAAAATTTTCATGTTTTTCAGCGGACCCTTTTCTAAATGACTCATGATTAGCATCTAACATTATTATCATATTCAAAAGTCGGTTAACCCCTTTTACCACAGATTTGAGCATAACTTCAATAAAATCAAACAAGAATATGTATCATGAATGAATCTCCTATTCCTCTAATTCACTATTTCATTAACATCACAGTTATCACCCATTTTATTCATCAAGGTCTAAACTTTAACACAAACAAAGCCCTAATCATTTAGAGCAACAACTACCTCCTACGTGTGCATCATACAAAAGCATTACCCGAATCATTAACAAATTATGCATCTTTGTCACATTTTATTATCATACAACATCAACAAGTCATCATTCAATGGTTTAAACTAACAGTTTTGGTTCATTATTCATCAAGTATGATCATTTAAAGAGCACACTAACCTGGGATTTCAAGATATAGAGATATGAAATGATAACGATGAGGACGATGTTCCAATAGAAGAGAATGATGATGATGATTCCCTAAAAGTTGCTGCCGCCGTTGGGTTTCCAAGAAGAGAGGTGGAAATATTAGGGTTTTGTTTTAAAGAGAGAACTGATAAGAGGAGAGAGAGAGAGAGAGCTACGAATGTTCCTAGGAAAGGCTGTCAAATGATTGATGCAAAACTTCAAATCATTCAGCTGACCTGTTCTAGGATGTCGCACACACTAAAGTGTGCGGTCTTCTAGGGTTTCTTTAAATGGGTAATGGGCCTGACCCAATTCACTGTGCGGTGGCCCCAAAGTGGAACAAGAGTTGTGCTGATCCAGGAAGGTGTGCGGCCAAGGAAAGTGTACGGAAACAACTAGGGAATGTGCGGCTTGTCTTGTAATAATAAAAATATAATAACAGTAACAATTCATATATTCATCATATAATGCACATTTTCATTACATAACCCAATAGTAAATCTTGTTTATTATATTAACATATAACCTATATCTATACTATATAATAAAAGAAACCTGATTTTAGACACATGTCATTCATTGAATATGTTTACATTTGTAATTTCCTACATTTTCATACTTAAAGTATATATTAATAACTTGTTAGGTATAGTTGCCGATAATTAAAAAAAATATATATATACTTTTGAATTAAATTAAATTGATTTATATATAATAGTTAAATTATATCTTAATTTATTGTTGTAATTTAGGTTTAATAATAATAATAATAATAATAATAATAATAATAATAATAATAATAATATTAAATGTAGCTAATGATAATTTAACAAGTATATACTAATAAATTGTTAGGTATAGTTGCCGATAATTTAAAATAATATATATACTTTTGAATTAAATTAAATTGATTTATATATAATAGTTAAATTATATCTTAATTTATTGTTGTAATTTAGGTTTAATAAAAAAATAAGTTATAACTCATTATTGTATAAGATAATTACATACTTTTTTGAGTTTACATTTGACCGATAAGATAAACTAATGGGATGGCGTTCTATGAGTCGGTCTTAATTATTTTTCTAAATATTTATTACGGAAAGTCAGTTATTGATAATATTAAATTTAAAATTTAAAATATGTAGAAGAGATTTTAATGATAAAGATAAAGATAACTAATAATAATATATTAATTATTATAATCATATATTAATTATTAAAATCTAAAAAATATATTAGTGTTTTAAATATTTATAAGAGTAAATTACGATTTTGGCCCCTGTGTTTATATCACTTTTACCCTTTTAGCCCAAAAAAGAATTTTTTAACATCTGAGCCCCCAACGTATTTTTTTCTAAACCCTTTTGGTCCCTAATGTCTTTTTTTCTAACCCTTTTGGCCCGTAATATTTAATGGATGAGGTTAGTGCTAGGGGCTAAAAAGGTTAGAAAAAAAGACGTTGGGGGCTCAGATGTTAAACAATTCTTTTTGGGTTAAAAGGGTAAAACTGATATAACCACAGGGGCCAAATCATAATTTAGGATAAAGATTTTATTTAATTGGTAGTTTTAATTGTTTTTATATTTTGATGATAAGGACAAGGATAACTGATAATCACATATAAAATAAAAATATACTGTTAATAATATATTAATTATTATAATCATATATTAACTATTATAATCTAAAAAATATATATTAGCGTTTTAAATATTTATAAAGATAAAGATTCTATTTAATTGGTAGTTTTAATTGTTTTTATATTTTGATGATAAGGACAAAGATAACTGATAATCACATATTAAAATAAAAATATTTATTTTAATTAATTGTCTCTTTAAAAGGATTTATTCAATACATGTAGAATATATATTTTTTTATACATGTGGTATATTTAGAATCTTATTTCTAATTAAGGATCCCATTATCCCGTTTTACACTCCAATTAAATAATAATATTAAATCATAATATCCAGGTTTTCTCTTGTATATTTAATATTTTTTTACTAAACTATTTCTTTTCTTTTTTTCTTCTGCTGATTATCCAACATCAGGTAATACGTAACTTTCAAACCTAATAATAAATAAAAAAAACAAAGTAAAATGTTATAAACCATATAATACACAACTCTCTAACCTAATAAAAATAAAGTGATATGTTACAATAAGTAAATAGTATCCCAAAGTTTATTTTGTTAGAAAACACATATTGATGACTAAATGTGTTAACGGGTTATATTATAGACATGTGTTTATTCAAATCGTGTAATACACGTGTTTTTAAAAGATGTAACTATTTTATTACTTAGTATATAAATATATATTTATTCAACCCGTGTAATACACGGGGTTCTAACCTAGTTATAATTTAAACAAAGTGTGTTGGAAAATCCGAAGTATCACATATAAGATATAAATTTGTATGTAGACACTAAAAAATAGAAAAAAAAACATCTGAAACATTAATAAAAAATTAACAATTTAGGTTTCTCTCTTTGCGAGAAACCAAACAAAAATATTATATGTTATAAAAAATATGTTCAATGTAAATTATGTAATGATTTATCTCTTTGATAATATTATCTCTTCTTTAAAAAAATATATTCCTTAAAAAATCTCTTTGATAATTTTATCACTTCTTTAAAAAAATTATATTGTTAAAAAAATTGTACATATGTGTAAATGGTAAAAATTTATACATGGATAAATTAAATGGTAAATTTGTACAAGTTTGATTTTTTAATATACAAGTACAAGTAAATTTGTACATATAAATTCATTTTTAGGTTGTAATTTAATAAAAAAAATTTAATAATAAATTAAGGTAGTAAAAATGGTTTTGATCGGGTTCTAGGTGAGTTTTAACGGTTTTTACAATATGACTTCCCGTTTATCATTCCTATATATATAAATTACCGTAAATAATGTAACTTCTTCATTTTTTTTGGTTTATCGATGGTGTTGAACTGAGGTTATGTTTGCCTTTAAGAGAAAATCTTAAATTTCAATATTTTTGCTTTAGACTCGAAATACATTGGAGAACTGAAATAGTATATTTTGCGTTATCAAATCATGAATATTTCATAAAATGAGTTCCCGTGAAGAGAGTTATGATTACTTGGTACGTACATAATGGAGTTGGGTGTGGTGCGGTAATTAGTTATCTAACAGAAATATAATTATATTAAAATAGAATATATCAGTTTTCATTTACACATGTACCACAAAGATTGGATAAAAAATTGGTTGACAATAGTAATGTGGAATCTAGAAGTCACTTATGGTAAAAAATGGAAGGAAGGAAACTATAAAAAAATTTATAAAGTGAAGAAATAAGAAAAAAATGTTATTGAATTTTAATAATATTAAGTTGCACCTTTTGACTGATAATAATCCAACTTTAAAAATTCTCTAAAATGATTCCAACTTATAAAAATTTACCCCCCATTCATCCTTTTCTAACATAGGTGCGTTTAAATTAATTAAGAAGTCTACAGGTGCACTTAAATCTATTGAGTATCACAAATTCTTATATGTTATAAAATGATCAATGGTAGCTAATCTTTTACAAGTTGGGATCGTTAGAGTTAGTTTTTAAAGTTGAGATTATTATCGGCTAACATTTGAAACTTAAGATTATTAAAATCCAATAAAAATATTATACATGGTAATTTTTTCTGTTTTCTTTTCCTAACTTTTTTTTGTTAATTTAATGTTCATATGAAGTATTGCGGATGGACGTTGGAGTAGATAGATTAATCTTGTTATTAGTGGTAAATGTAATTTCAATTGAAAAAATGGTGGACTTTTCATACAACTTTTTGTACTAGCGTTGTTGGTGAAACCTTTTTCTATTGGACCAACCCCATGTCACTAAATCAACCATCAATCATTAAGAAACACTATTACACACATTAAAGAGAGAATTTTTGCTAAAATATTGACAAATTACATGATCATGGAATAGCTATTTTATTGATATCTACGTATATATACATGTACATAGGCACGATATTGATATTCTTATGTAGTGTGATGGATGACCTAGTTATTACTTGACATGCATGGACGAGATGTTGCACCCCACAAATCCATCACCAATACACATATACAAACATACACCTTTATTCACTAATTCTTATTCATTCCTTTTTCATATAATTTGTGTGTAGAATGTCTTTTCTCCTTTTCTTTTTCAACCATATGCTACCTAGCCTCAATCACCTTTTCTTGGGTCAATTCATGCAACCACCCTAAACCCCTATTCTCGTGTATTTCTTCTAGTTTATTGTATGTGATTATTTTTTGATAATCTTATACTGATAAGTGACATAATGCATCCGGGGATGAGGAAGACGAAGATGATCGAGCAAAGGTCCACAAATCTATCTCACTCGTGTACATTTGGTTTGATCTAATGGTTGTTGTTGAATCACAGAGGTTAGATGGCTCTTGCTCTTCATGATCAAGTGGGAAACAGAAGTCATCATTTGGTTCACCAAAGCAAGAGTATAACTGCTTTGTAGAGTCCACTTGTCTGTTCAGTTGAGTGGTCACAAGCCCTTCAAGGTCTGACCAGTTATCAAGACGCTCGCGTGAGTCATGGTCTGCGTTTGTTGATTGATTGGGTTCGGTTAGGAAGTCATTTACATAGGGCTTGAAAGTTAATCCTTGATCAAAGTTGGTTGAGGCTGTGCTATGGTGCGGGGACAAGGTTATGGTGGGACTTTCTAGCCTTGGAAGGTGGTAGAATCTGTCGCTAAACGGGTTCATGAATTGCGGCATGGGGTTGTGGTTTGTGGTTAAAGACTCCGTTTCTTGTTTGCAAGACCTGTTGCTACTCATGTACATGAGTAGTTGATCAAGAGCACTATCTTTGTTTAACGTTTGTAGTTGTGTCCTTGAGTCCATGGAGGCAGTTATCGGTCTCTGCGGGCTCTCAAGCACTTTATGGTAGTTTTTCTTCTTGAATACACGGCATACCACCCACCCCTCTTCTTGAGTTGCATCACACAGAGTAGAACCCTGAATAAAAATCATTTTAAAAATCAAGTTCTTTTTGTAATACTTCATAAACAAGGATGAATTGTACTTACTGACTTTTTAATCATAAAGAGTTAAGACCAAGAAAAAAGGTTCTTAACTAATCTAGACATCATGTTACCATGTTTCAAAACTATTTACAACGGGCTTGGAGGACACAAAATAGCGTCATGGCGAAGAGGGGGGGGGGGGGGGGGGAGGGGGAGTAGCCGGCCGTGGAATGTCTTCCAAGCAAGCCGACGTAGCGGAACAGGGGGAGCCTGAGGAGTACCAGTGATGTAGAAGGTCTTTTTTGAATTATATTTTACCAAAACATTAATAAAGAATGTTTATACTAAACAAAAATTTTAAGTTCAAGCAAACTTTTTAACTATGAATGAACTCACAACCTTTTCCTTTTGTGGACACAGTTGGTACCATTAGAGCTATGCCCTCTTGGTTATAACATGAAAATTATAAAAACTTACACAGGCATCTTGGTTGGTAATCTCATCAAGCCTATATTCATGCATTATCCACTCAGATTTCTGACCATGAGGTGCTCTCCCTTTGTAGAACACTAATGTCTTCCTCATACCGATTCTGGTAACACTACTATAGATGACCTTATCGCGTCCTGTGGCTTTCCAGAAGCCTGCAGCCGTTGCACGATTTGTTCTGGTTCCGGTAGGATACTTCTTATCTTTATGACTAAAGAAGTACCAATCATTTTGTGGAGTTGATCCTATTTTGCACTTCTCTACAAAACCACAAAATGCATATCATTTAATCTTGTGCAAATCTTTCATAAAGGATTACTTTACATAAAACCTACACAAAATATACATACCTTGTATATCCCATGGTTCAAGCTTGTTAAGATCGACATCGCGAATAACATCAAGATCAATCTTTTCGTAGGCGACTTTCTTGCGCAAGTAATAGTGAAGAAGCTCTTCTTCAGTTGGGTGAAACCGAAACCCGGGTGGCACTTTAGACTGACCATTAACATTCACAGATAAACTCACTTTCTCTTCAGACATTATCAGAGAGAAAAGAAGAGAATATGATAACAAAAAAGATAGGCAAGGTGTGCAAAAAAGTAGTTGCAAGGACGTAATTATTTATATGGGACGATGAGTGAGATGGGTCCAAATAAACTCAATGCATGTAACCTTTTGGTGTGTATAATGGTATGACCAACTCAAGGGCCCTTAATAATTTGATGCAACTGGTTGAAAATGTATATAGTATAAGCTGGTTATAAATTACCTGTAATTAAGCTGGTTAATTACCTGTAGTTAGTTATGTAGGTGAGTACGAGAATTTTGGATTAGTTACAACAAAAAGATAATTAAGCTGGTTAATTACCTGTAGTTAGTTATACACTTGTTATATATTTATGTAGATATCAATATGTGGATTGGATTTAATGGTTAATTACCTGTAGTCATGTTTGCAAAAGTCGCTAGGCGCTCCCTAGTCGGTCGACCGAGGAGTTGAGAGTACTCGGCCTAGGCGGAGAGTACTCGGGGAGTACTCGGACATGTTAAATTATAAAGAAATTAGTTTTTGGAAATTAAATACACGTAAAATAACATAAATTTACTAATATCTATAACAAAATACGTGAAAATAATATTCATACTTTAATATGATAGACATAGACATTATGTTTTATTATTTTTAAAGTCAAACTCGGCCCAAGTTGACCTACTAGATACGATTTTGGCCTCGGTTGACCGCGTTTGACCGATTCCAAGCAATTAGGCGGAGTAAAAGAAAGTCGCCTCGGCAGCCTACCTTGTAGCGACTACTCGGGGAGTACTCGGCCTTGGAAACCTTGTTTTACAACCATGCCTGTAGTTAGTTATCAGGGGAGGCTTAGATGGTGTGTAGGGAGAACTTTCGTACAAGACTCGTGATTTCGAGGGGCATATATTTTCCACAGCAATTGTTCGACCCCAGGGGGGCAGGGGTTTGTGTTCGGGAGGTTGGGGTTTGCAATTCAGAAAGGATTGGCGGCGCAGCTTGTTGCCCGTCTATCTTCTGTTTTGATGTAACTTAACAAGTGTTTTGGACTTTATTTATATATCTTTGTTTACAAATAATTTTTTTTTATGGTTTAGACTTTAGAATTTAGCCCGCTAGGTTAATTGAGCCAATTACTAATTGAAAACGAAGTTTTAGATAAAAGAAATTGTGAAGGGTTGATCTACTATTGGTTAGCTATTAGCTTATTAGTTATTACAGTATGTAATTCATTCAAATACTATAGTTTTCTCATTTTTTCGTAATTGCATTGTTTATTGAATACTACGATTTTGTCATTTTCATAATTGAATTGTTTATCGTTAAGGCATAAGGGCACATTTTTCGAGCTCGAAAAAGGTACATGAGTTCTCAGAGACGCCACTGTTAGTTATATATTTGTTATATTTATGTAGAAAATCAATATTTGGATTGGGTTTAAAAGTGTTAGAACATCTCATATTGGCGAATAATAATTAACGCCACCACTGTGACCAATGACACTTCTAAATTTTACTTCCATTGCTAAGTGCAATATCAATCTTATCAAAAACTAACTTTGTCTAGCCTAATAAGCAACTGACTCATTTTTAGTTCAATAAAAATGTTGGTAAATTCTTTCCAAACAACGTAAATGTGAAGGTTAGCGGCGGCCTGTTCGGTAAAGTGTGATTGTCACTTGACAAAGAAAGTGAAAGTTATTGGTGTCATTAATCGGTCATATTGCGACTATGGATTATTATCAGCTAACACACAATAGTTTAGGTTATTAAAATTCGGGTAAGTTATTCTACAATATCTCCTAAAACAAAGAAGTGTAAAAAGACACAATAGATTGTAAAATATAACACAATTCCGAAAAATATAACACAATGTTGAGAAAAAAAGACACAATGAGTTACAAAAAAAACAATGACACAAATATAAAAAAGACACAATGATAAATAGAAAGACACGATGATGTAAACAAAAAGTCTAAAATATACAAGTTAAATATCTAAAAACAAAAACTTAAAATCTGACATCGTAGAGTTCGATCAGATGGTTCAAATGCCGCTTGGATGAGTTCAATCAAACTATGCTTGATACCCTTCTTACGACTTATTATTTTTAGAAGAATTTATATTTGATCCTAACTCTTAATGTTCTTAAAATTCAGTTACTAGTATCAATAAACTGAAATCTTTAAATTTTTTACTCGGCAACTCAGATAAAGTAAATTGAAATATAAAAGATATATATGTGAAATGAGGTACCAGATTTGGACTTGTGGGCATTGTGCTTGCTACTTTTAGTGTTGGGTCCTGAACTTGGAAAACAACTAATCACCTAAACATCATAGCGAGAGACAGAGGTGGAGTTAGGACAGGCTAAAGAGGGTCCCAACTGGTGGGTCCATTGGCTAATGCATCGGGAGGCATGCCTCCATCTTAACTACGACCTTCGACCTTAAAATCTCTTAGAAAATCACCTTTGAAACCACCCCTATCTTCAAGTATCTTTTTCTCTCAAAACCCTCGTGCAATAACTAGAACAAGCATGTTGTAAATGATAATCAGAGACAAAAGATAATCGAAAGGAACTGAACTTTATTGATTTTATTTCTTGCATACAAAACATAAAACCAAGCCTTTATTTATAGGCTTTACAAGAACTTATAAAAAAGGAAATACAATAAAGATGATTCACAATTATCGGTTGCCTGATTTACGGATGCCAGGAATAGGGAGGATTCTTGTTGACCCATAATTTGCTCTCCAAGTTATCCTCCTTTCTAACACTCCCCCTCAAGTTGAATTGTGGGATTGCCACGATTCAACTTGGATTGGTTTTGATTTTGGGTTATGGTAGTTTGAGCTATTGAGTTACCGCCTTTCGACATGGTAACTTTGGTTTGATTTGAGCTACCGCCTTTCGACATGGCAGCCTGTTTTGGGTTTTGGTTTCCCCTCAAGCTGAAAAACAACTTGGCCATTTGGGTTTTGGCATTGGTTTTTGATTTGGGTTTTTTTTTTTTTTTTGGTTTTCGGTTTTTGGGTTTTGGTTTTGGTTTTGGTTTTGGTTTTGGTTTTGGGTTTTTGGTTTTTTTTTTCCCTTATTTTTCAATGAAAAGTTGCAGGTTTGTCTTTCGCAGCCGGCTTGGCCTTCGCAGCAGGCTTCTTCTTAGCTGGAGCTTTCTTGGCAGCCGGCTTGGCTTTTGCAGCAGGTTTTTTCTTCGGAGCAGAAGCTTTCTTCGTTTTCTTGATTTTCTTTTTCAAACTAGCACCATAACGGGTACCGTACTTTCCAACGATGCCAGCCTTCTTTGTCCTCTTCGTCATTTTACAAGATCGGAAGACAAACAGCAGCAGGCAACGGATTTGAGTTGCACTCTTTCTCTTCCTATTTCCTCTTTACAGGTCCGGTTATCATCACCATAAACCCCAAACACCAGCGGATTTGTAACAGATGCTTTCGCACAGATGAACGCAGCGGGTTTAGGGTTCGCTGGAATAGGGTGCTGGCACAGCCGAACGCGGCGGCGGTGACGAATTTATTAGGGTTTTCAGCGGCGGCAGCGGCAACAAGGAGTCTTCGTGGGCAAATTTTCCGTGGGCGAAGGTTTTGATGAAGAAGGATGGAATGGTTCGAACAAGTCCCTTGTGCTTCAATCTTCGTCCACTTTGACTAATGTTGATTTTATTATTATGCCACCAAAAATAATTCTTTTTTTTTGTCCTTCCCAAGATCTACACGTGATGATGATGATTGATGTTGACTTTTCTTGTTCACCTCCAAAGACAAATGTTGGCTGCTAGAAACAAAAGTATGAAACAGAGGTTCGTGGGACTCAAAAGGCTTCGTGGATCGAAGAAGGAATCTTCGTCGGTTGATTGATTTTGGTTTGATTTGAGTTTTTCTGGTTTGGTTTGAGTTTTGCTGAGATTGATTTGGAGATGATGAACAGATTGTTTAACGGATTAGAAACTCTACTCTGATACCATGTTGTAAATGATAATCAGAGACAAAAGATAATCGAAAGGAACTGAACTTTATTGATTTTATTTCTTGCATACAAAACATAAAACCAAGCCTTTATTTATAGGCTTTACAAGAACTTATAAAAAAGGAAATACAATAAAGATGATTCACAATTATCGGTTGCCTGATTTACGGATGCCAGGAATAGGGAGGATTCTTGTTGACCCATAATTTGCTCTCCAAGTTATCCTCCTTTCTAACAAAGCATGGGCAAGATCACTTGTAACCATCGGTCTACTATAACCGTAGTCTCGAACAACTAATCCTTATATAATTAGCCAATGTTTCCTGAACAAATTACGTAGCGAAAGGGCCGGAACTTGTAGCATTACATAAAATAATGCCCTTAAAATGAACAATATTAGTTGCTAAACAATCAAATCTATTGCTAATCAGTCTATTAAATATAAAGACAGTGATGTTACTTAATTATCATCCAACAATAAAAATAATGACCCAGTTTGTTTTGAACCGTATGGCCGTTCCAACGTTTTTGAAGACACTAACCAAAGTACAAAGGTGAGGTCCTTTGAATGGGTATAAAGAAAATATCGGTTTTACTTTTTTCCTTCTAAGTCTCAGTCACAAGCACAATATCAAAATTCAAAGATTCAAATTATCAATTAGGAATTTAAGGAGAACATTGATTAAGTGAATCGCAATATATAGAGATCACTATAAAAAATAGTCGTTAACCAACCTATATTATCTTTGCGACACCATTAATTTCATGTCGAATTTTTCCCCAATCGGCGACACAGTTAAGCAAAATGGGCAAGTGCGAGGTTACAGTTAGTGAAAATAACGATGGCGGCTATAATTAAATACAAATTGCAGATTGGTCGGAGTTGGAATTAGGCACTTTTATTTAATAATTGGTTATTTATTTGGGTCTAATGCATAATACACATGCTATATAAAGATTTTAAAAATATTTGAAGGCCCTATTTTTTGAAGGCCCTAGTCCGTGGCCTAGATTTAAAAAAGCCTATAGGTACGGCCCTAACGGCAAGGAACGACGTGTCAAGCACCGTGATACGGCCGTTGTTGCCAAGGTCGACTACTCGACCGCTGCCAGCCCCTTGGCTCTCCCAAATGCGTGGAAACCCGACCTCCACCCATCCGAAGGCACGATAGTGGAATAATTGGTAAAACTTCGCCTTCCATCCAAGACGAACCGGTGCCACCCGTATTAGACCTTCACCTGGATGCCGCGGAAAATAATAGGGAGAGTGAGAGTCAAAACTAGATCACAAGGAATACCATTTTTTTCCCAACCACTCTACCACTACCTCATTGACAATAACCCAGTTTATATGGTTCAAAATCTTTCAAATTGAAAAGATGTCCCCAATGGTTCTTATTTAACAAAAAAAGGAAAAATCGAAATGGTTTAATTAGTAGTAGTAAATGCTTCGCAAATAAACATAGAAAGTCATAAAGGTTAACAATATGGTGACGGTGATTCATTGGCAAATGTAAAACCTTTAAACATCCGGATTTCAAAGGGTTGTTTTGAGTTCCAGTCTAACAAACGACAGTAATTAAAAAAATTCCTTAAAAAAAAGAAAATCATAATGGTTGGTTTTATTTGATATATGCAATAAGGCTGAAGGGTGTGGTATAAAGCCCCTATGCTTTATCATGCCACCTCACCGTCACGTCACACAAGCCCCTTCCTTTAAGTTTCATGGTGTGGTTTAAAGCCCCTGTTTTAACTATAGCGCTGATGTGCACAAAATGCAACATATAAATTACATCAATTGTGGCTTAAAACTAACACTTTTTTAGTACTAATGTTGGAAAAAGTATCCTTTTGTCTTCCTTTTGTATTTTCAGGATTAAATGAGCTCAAAATAACAAAAGAAGCAAAAAGACAGCAAAATCTAACATAAATACAAGAAAAGGAACAAAAGTGATATGCCCGACCCCCCGACAGCATCTCCCCAAGCAAAACAAAGAAACCAGAAGACTGAACACGCCCCGTGCCCAGCGAGCATGGGGTCGTGCCCAAGAATCAGTAGAAAAGACAAATCTATAGAAGCTTCTATTGCCCACCACGAGGTCGTGCCCAGCGGACACGGGGACGTGGTCAAGTTGCTGCAGGCGCATTTATTGTAATTGCGAATTACAATTAATGAAGAGAGAGTGTCAGACAGACACGGGGCTGTGCCCAGCGGGCACGGGGCCGTGCCCAGGCTTCTGTTCAGCCTATAAATAGGAGTGCTTGGAGCTCTTGCAACTCATCCCTTGGCACACCACCTCTCTCATACTTCACCCACCACCCACCACCGTCACAACACCATCATCCACCACCATCATCCATTGTCCATCATAGAGTGTGTGAGTCATCTCGGGATCCAAGATTGATCGTAAGAGTTCTTGACAATCAAAGGCCATGATTGCCTAAGTCTCTTACATCACTTGGTGAAGACAAATGTTTAGTGTAATACTTTTTATTTTTAATCTTTTGCACTTTTTAATTGGTTTTGTATTAATGACTTTAATTACTAGTTTTTTATGTTGAAGGTGATTCTTCCTTATCGTTTGTTTGTGGTGTCTTGGCATTATTTTACTGTCTATATAAAATAAAAGATTTTCACCATTCATATCTCCACGGTCTATATGGAGGTATGTTGGCTACCTGGTCGGGGGTTAAGGGAACGGTTTGGTAAGAGTCTTGCCATTGTTCAGTGTATAGATCCTGCAAAAGACCTGGGGCAAATTTTGTAGGACCTCCTTCAATACCCAAAGGTATTGGATGGCGGGGGTCCAAACTCTTTGATCCCCTCATAAGTTAAACTACTATTAAAACTTTAACCCAGCTACTTAGGACTGTATCCCTGCTGACTCAGACTACCTAGCTGAGGGTAACGTCGCCTTCAAAAGAGGGGTCTACCACATTATGCATTAATAACTTAATTAATTATCTTTCAATAATCCGACCCTTTAGGATTGTATCCTTGCTGACTCAAACTACTGGGTTGAGGGTAACGTCACCTTCAAAAGAGGGGCCTACTACAATAACTAAGGTAATCTCTTAAATAAGTGCAAAAGTGAGAAAATAATCAAAGGTTACACTACACACGAGTCGGATCCAAGTGATTCATCTTGTCTATCTGTTTTTACTTTTATTTTATTTTTCAGCATTTTAGTTAGTTTTATTTTCTTAGTTTAAAAACCTTTTCTAACATTTTGATTTAATTAGACGTTGAGGATAAACCGGTACTAAAAGCTCTTGTGTCCTTTGACGACCTCGGTATCTTACCAACACTATACTACGTCCACGATGGGTGCACTTGCCCATATGTGTGTTTAGTGTTAGTTGATATCGTGTTTTATAAATTTAAAACTTGGCTAAAAAGTGTAAAAAGGGCTTAAAATATATACCTAAAATATAACACACTTCACGCACATCAAGTTTTTGGAGCCGTTGCCGGGGACACAAGGATTTTAAGAAAGCTTAAAATCGACGGCCTAATCAGTTTTTCAAAACTTTTTCAAAACGCGTGCACATTTTTCTGCATTTTAGTTTAGTTTGCATTTACAGTAGCCTGAACACGGGGCCGTGTTCACTGAACACGGGGCCGTGCTGCATTTTTTTATTAAACGCCCAGATACAGAGTCTGAACACGCCCCCGTGCTCAACGAGACCAGTGACTTTTATTAAAACGCCCAGATACAGACCCTGAACACGGGGCCGTGTCCACTGAACACGGGGCCGTGTCCACTGAACACGGGGCCGTGTCAAGCCTCTGTTTCCGTCTTTATTTTCTGTTTTTTGGTCCCAAGACTCAGCTGTGGTCTGTTGAGTGATCCCTATGGATCAATACTCAGGAGGCTACAACTACACCTATGAGGAGGATGATTATATGAGAGACTATTGCACTAATTGTGGAAACCCGCACTCGGTACAATATTATAACTTATTTCAGCCATCCAATTCATACAACTATTATGAGGAGCCCAGGTACGAGCCATCGACTTCATACACATCCTATGAAGACCAAAGGTATGAACCTTCTCCCTCATACTCATATTTTGATGAACCAAGGTATGAACCTTCATACTCATACTTTGAGGAATCAAGATATGAGTCACCACCTTCATACACTTATTATGAGGAACCATGGCGTGAACAACCCACCTCATATGAGTACTATGAAGAACAAAATTACGACCCTTATCCATCATATACTTACAATGAAGAACAATGGTATGAACCATCTACTTCATATGGGTACTATGAGGAACCAAGGATCGAACCAACGAATTCGAGCTTTGAGGATCCCGATCCTTTCTCTATCACCGAAGTGACCGATAGGATATTAGAACACATTAAAACTATCGAACGTTGCATAAAAGAATCTCACGCAAGGGAAGAGGAGTCCCGCGCGAGAGAAGAATTAAATAAAGAAACGATAGTTGAAGAATTAAAAATGGAAGAACAAATAAGTGAAAAACCGACACATGAGCTAAACAACGAAAAAGGTGAGGTCGATAACGTTAAAATTCAAGAAGAGTCTAATTTTGAAGAAATTAATCTCTTGTCACCCTCTTTCGAAAATCATTGTTTAGTACCAACTCATGCTAAGTTTTTAAAAGAGCTAAACACTAACACTAAAATTGGAGAAATGGTAAGTATTAAGTTAACTAATGATCAAACTTCGCTAATAAAAGAAGACCCTTTTGAAATAAACATTACACCGGTTCCATGTTTTTTTCAAAATTCATTTATTAGTAACGTCATCATTGATAAAGATCTTTGTGTTAACATAATGCCTAATTACATTTTCGAAAAATTAAGTATTAGTGATTTTGCTCCACTTCAAATACCCATTTTTCTATCCAATCGGAAAGTAATAAAATCAATCGGTGTAGTTGAGGACATCTTGGTTCAAACAAATCAATTGGTTATTCCAACCGAATTTGTCATCCTCGATGATGCTCCTCTAGTGTTGGGAAGACCTTTTGTAAAAACTCATGAAGCTTTGAAAAACCGGAAGTCTAATAATCTACCTCTTCAATTAGGGGCATTCAAAAGGAGCATAGATCTTGAACGTTCAATGAAATATCCTTTTGGCAATAATGACCCCCTAATTGAAGATGAAGATGAGCCACCCGATATAAGTGAAAAGATTGACCACTTTGTTGAAGAAGAGGTCGCCATAGAACAAACCTTTAAAGTTCTTGATCTAAATGAGCCCCAAAATAAGGAGTCTCCTAAAGACCCACCCCTTGAGCTCAAAGAACTCCCAAAAGGTTTGGAATATGCTTTTCTAGACAAAGATGGTAAATCACCTGTAATTATTTCGTCTAAATTAAACAGTGTAGAAAAAGAAAAATTAATTAGACTTTTGAAAAAACATAAAAATGCGATCGCTTGTAGATATAAAAAGAATAAGTCCTTCCATGTGCATGCACAAAATTCTGATGAATGATGACTACAAATCAGTAATACAACCACAAAGAAGAGTAAATCCAAATGTCCAAGAAGTGGTTAAAAATGAGGTCATCAAACTCCTTGACGCCGGACTTATTTATCCTATCTCAGATAGTCCATGGGTAAGTCCCGTCCAAGTAGTCCCAAAGAAAGGAGGTATGACGGTAATAACTAATGAAAAGAATGAATTAATACCAACAAGAACCGTCACAAGATGGAGAGTTTGTATAGATTATAGACGATTAAATGAAGCAACAAGGAAAGACCACTTTCCTTTGCCCTTCATTGATCAAATGTTAGAATGACTATCCGGTCATAAATTTTACTGTTTCTTGGATGGTTTTTCAGGGTACTTCCAGATTCCAATAGCACCTGAAGACCAAGAAAAGACAACTTTCACATGCCCCTACGGAACTTTTTCTTATCGGCGCATGCCATTTGGTCTATGTAATGCACCTGCAACATTCCAACGTTGCATGGTGGTCATTTTCCATGATATGATAGAAACGACAATGGAAGTCTTCATGGACGACTTTTCTATCTTTGGAGATTCATACGACCAATGCCCGGATAACCTCGAACGAATGCTATCCTGATGTGAGGAAACTAACCTCGCCCTTAACTGGGAAAAATGCCATTTCATGGTAACAGAGGGAATAGTACTCGGTCACAAGATCTCGAGCGAAGGAATGGAAGTTGATCGAGCAAAAATAGACACGATTTCTCGATTACCTCCCCCCTCCTCCGTTAGAGCAATAAGAAGTTTCTTAGGGCACACCGGATTTTATAGACGATTTATCAAAGACTTTTCAAAAATTTCAAGACCTCTAACGAAATTACTTGAAAAAGATGCGCCTTTCATCTTTGACAAGGATTGCAATCAAGCATTTCTAACCCTCAAGGAAATGCTAGTCAATGTACCTATCATGATAGCGCCCGATTGGAAATTACCTTTCGAAATCATGTGTGATGCAAGTGACTTTGCTGTTGGAGCAGTCTTGGGACAAAGAAAAGAAAAGCATTTCCACCCAATCTATTATGCTAGTAAAACACTTACTGATGCACAAGAAAATTACACAACCACTGAAAAAGAATTACTAGCTGTGGTATTTGCTTTTGATAAATTTCGTTCTTACCTTGTTCTTTCTAAAACTATAGTCTATACAGATCATGCAGCTATCCGATACCTTTTCAAGAAACAAGACGCAAAACCCCGTTTGATCAGGTGGATTCTACTCCTCCAAGAATTTGATATTGAAATCAAAGACAAAAAAGGAGCAGAAAACACAGCAGCAGATCATCTTTCACGCCTAGAAGACCGAGCTTTGGAGGCAACCAGGGACGAGCAAATCAACAAAAAATTCCCAACAAAGTCCTTGGAAATGGTAGAGTATCAACAAGAACCATGGTATGCCGACTATGCTAACTACTTAGCTAGCGGAATAGTCACCAAAGGATGACCACATCACTAAAGAAAGAAATTCTTTGCTGATGTAAAGCATTACTTTTGGGAATACCCTTATCTTTTCAAAATGTTTGCTGACTAACTCATCCGAAGGTGCGTACATGGCAACGAAGCACGAAGAATTCTCCGCCATTGTCATGAAGGTCCATATGGAGGACATCATGGTGCCGCTAGTACCGCACGAAAGGTATTTGATTCAGGATTTTATTGGCCAACCATTTACAAAGATGCGCAAAATCTTGTCAAGACATGTGATGCTTGCCAAAGATCAGGTAATATTTCTTCGAAAAACGAAATGCCACAAAATGGCATTCTCGTTTGTGAAATTTTTGATGTGTGGGGACTCGATTTCATGGGACCTTTCCCACCGTCAAAAGGAAACAAATATATACTTGTGGCAGTCGATTACTTGTCAAAATGGGCAGAGGCCGAAGCACTTCCAACAAATGATGGAAGAGTAGTGGTAAGATTTCTGAAAAAATTATTCTCTCGTTTTGGAACACCTAAAGCATTTAAGTGATAGAGGTACCCATTTTTGCAATCATCAACTCGAAAAAATCTTAACAAGATATGGGGTCTGTCACTGGGTCTCAACAGCATATCACCCTCAAACAAACGGACAAGCCGAAGTGACTAATAGGGGTTTAAAACGAATACTTGAAAAACCGTAGGGTTAAATAAAAAGGAATGGGCTGATAAATTAGATGATGCTTTATGGGCTTTTCGAATTGCTTATAAAACCACTATAGGCACAACCCCATATAAGCTCGTCTATGGAAAAAGCTGTCATTTGCCAGTAGAAATAGCTCACAAAGCCTACTGGGCAATAAAAAAATGTGAACTTAGATTTAGAAATTGCGGTAAAAATCGATTTTGTCAAATAAAGGAATTAGACGAATTCCGGAATTATGCATACTCTAACTCGGAAATTTATAAGGAAAGAATGAAAAATTTACACGACAAAAACATTAAACCTAATGAATTTCGAGTAGGTGGTCAGGACCTTTCTCCATCACCCATATTTTTCCTCACGGTGCAATAGAAGTTAAATCTCGGAATGGAATTCCATTCAAAGTCAATGGCCAATGGCTAAAGCTCTATCGAGGATCCATTGAGTATGAAGAGGAAGAGATCTCGCTCCAAACGGTCGATGAATAAAAGGAATCCACATCATACCTGGTATGTTACGAACAAGTGGGTAAACATCGAAATCGGTAAGTCTTCTAACCAAGTTTTTGGGAAAACTGGGCACTCACACGACCACAAAAAAAAATTTCAAAACTTTGCTCGGCACGGGGCCGCGTCCGCTGGACACGGGGCCGTGTCTGCGCAACTGTCGGGATAAAACCCTCTTTTCACAACAGTTACACCATTCCACACGCCCCGATTCCCCGAAAAACGCTCTGGTCCAGGCGATTTTCCGCAGATTTTCGACGTCTCCTATCATTCTAAGAACATCAAGGTATGATTCTATCATCATTAGTAGTTAGATTAGTTACTTGCATCTAGTTAACACATCAAAAATTTGGGAAAAAATCTAGGGTTCTTAAGTTCATCCGGATCAAACCTCAAATTTTTGCAATAATCTGTTAGCATTAGTTTAGATTAGTGTAATGGGAAGTAAATACACTTGTATTGTTGATAGATTTGCCCGATTTCTCACAAAAACCTCAAACCCTTGTTTTTTGAACCGAAAAAGATGAAATTGAAGGGGTAAACGGTTTGTTTTGGGAAAAACGGCACTTGGGGTTTCATTTTCGGGGAAAACTGCACCTACTTGGCCAAAAAATTTCAGATTTTCGGGACCGGGTCGAAAAATGCAATTTTTGAGTAACAGACACCTGGACACGGGGTCGTGCCCGCTGAGCACGGGGCCGTGTCCAGCTAACTGTTTGCAGTTTTTTTCTGAAAACCTCACTGTTTCATGCTAACTTTTGGTGTATTCTCTCAGATGTCGGCGAAGTTCACTAGATTCAACGCAAATGAGCTCGATGCTAGGGCCAGATATGACATACTTCAAACAAGACCCGAAGAATACCCAAGGCAAGCATGTACGGATCTCTTGATCATGGTGAACCAACTTGACCAGTTCAACAACCTCGTTACTGGACCACTAAGGGTTGCCCTAACCACTCGACTTCGATCGGTACATCAGTGCACTTTGGAGTTCTACAGTACTTTCACCTTCACTTCAAGGTAAGACCCGTTTGACAATGAGGGGGTTGCATTTCGATGTGGTGGGACGAGATACTCGATCTCTATGGCGCAATTCGGGCAACGGATTGCCACTCGATCGGATTGCAATCCGATCGAGTGACAACCCTGCTGTGAACTTGTTCTCACTAAGTGTCCCACCAATCGGATCGTCACCCGATCGAACCGTCGTTCGATCGATCGACCTGAAGGGTAGAGATACTTCTCCTTTTCAAAATGCTACAACAAAAACTTCAAAGCCATCATACACAAATGCATCCTTACCAAACAAGATGTCAATCCAATCGAATGGCCATCCAATCGGATGACCATCCAATCGGATGACCATCCAAACGGATTGACATCCGATCGGATTACCATCCGACACTTGGTACTTTGCACCGTTTTACGCGCCGCTTATCTTTTATGCTACCGTTAACTGTTCAGGCTAATCTCTCTCAGCGCTCCCTTCAATCCAAGAGAGTGTTTACTTGTTAAACACAATCTGTGAGTATACTCGAACCCTTTTTGCTTTACGCACTTTTGGGTGTTACATACGTTACTTATTCTAAATCACAATCGACACACAACGCAAACACTATTTATACGCTGACCGATTATTGCATGCTACGTGTTATTCGATGAATGCTTGTATGTTATGTTAACACAGTGATTGTTGCCTGAAACCTTACCAACGATAGTATATACTTTGGACTCAGCACCTGTCGTGGACAGGGGTTGTTAAGGGCTTTACTTCATGTGTCCTAGTGGGGATATATGTTGCGCATTCTACAACTCGCAGTCACGTCTGTGCATATTTCTCTGTCGATAACCTACTTGTCTTCACTTTGTACATGTTACATGCTGGTTATGCATAAACGATTTCAAACTCTATTACTATTATTAAACTTGTATGCTCACATTTACACTATGTGTATTGACCTTTATTTTAACGTATGTAACAGGTGTTTGAATGCTTAGGATGCTGTGCTTACCTGCTTTAGTGGAATCAAGTAGGGAGGAGTCTAGAAACAAACCAAAAACAATTTATCTATTTTGAATCTGAGTTGTCGGAACAATTGATCTGTCTTTGAGAAAACATTGTCTATAATAACTGCTTTTATTTGATATATTTTGGTATGGGACATAATGATAAATATCCGGTAATTTTAGTTGTTATAGATTTCTCCTGGACAATCTGTTTCGCTCAGTGCCATGCCTCGATGTTTTTGTCATCGATTGGGGTGTGACTGATTGGTATCAGAGCCATAACTATAGGAAAATTTGGCGAGACTCGACCTAGTCCAGGTCGATGTCTTAGAAATGACCTAGTCTATAGTCTAAGTACCAACAGACCGCCTTGTGCGAGCCCGTTAGGGGTTCCGTACGAGCTTATTGCTATTTCTCGATAAACTCACACTCACGCTATACTATCACAACTGCTTTTCTTAAAGCAGTAGTGGTTTTCGAAAATGAACGAGTGATTAGATCGAGATTAGGTGTGAAAATCGCAAACTCTCGATTAAATCACTTGTTCAACCCGCATTTTTACTATAAACATGGGAATTTGCGTTGAATCAGGAGTGAAATCTGCACTTCGACGCCGATTCTTCTCTAAATCTCATGATCTCATCACACAAACAGGAATGTAGTTGCTAAGTTAGGGGTGAAACCCGAACCTTGGTAACATATTCCACTCTCTATCTTTGTTTTAGAAAACTCTCACCAAAGTCTTGATGGATTCCAACGACTCGAGCTGCGTAAGTAACCGAAGGGAGGCGTGCCATTCACCGTGTACCGGTGATAGAGCACTGTCCATTAGGCCAAAACGTGTACTCGAAGTATTTGAGAATAGTCGAACCACTTTGGGTAGTCAACGTCTATCAGCCTAAGACAATCTATCTTCGATTTCAAGCTCGCAATTGGTGATTTTATATGTTTCGATTCTGAGCCCGCAATTGCTGACTCTGATATTTGTCGTTTTATGTGAAATTTTATGTGTTTTATGTGATTTTACCTGGTTATATGTTTTGATTTTGGTGATTTATACGCTTCCCGTTACTCGCTTTGATTGACACACACGATTCGCACTGCACATCTATCTCAATACGCTAACAAATCATTGCATCTTATGGATGATCGCATGTTATGTTACTCGCTTATGCTATGCTACTCGCTGTGTACTCGCTAATCGCAATCGCTATTCTCGAATGCGTGAATCTTGAATGATAGGTTTCTGTATTCTGACTGCCTCATATGCTTACGTGCCCTACGTGTTTACGTGCTTTATGTGTTTACGTGCTCCTACGTGCTTATGTGTTCTGTAATTATGTGTCTACGTGACTATGTGCATGTATGGTAGACGTGTTCCTGTGCTTTATGTAAGGTAGCTTTTGGTATTTCGCTAGACCATGATAGGCTTAATCGAAACAGCGTTTTGAATCCATGGCGCTGTTTATTGCAGACGATGTCGTCATTTGGATCTTTTCACTCACGATCAGCTCACCGCAATCACGATGACAAACGCATCGCCTCTCTGGTCGCTAAGCAGATAGCGAAAGTCATCCCCCAGATCGTCAGTGAATTGAACGAAAACGCTAGCAAATCGTCTGAGGAATTTACCGGCAAAGCTTGTGGTCCAAAGGAATTTACCGGCAAAGATGGGCCTACGGCCATGTTTCAATGGTTTGATTCGATTGAAGTCACTCTGCGTCAGAGCAACTGTCCTGATAATCTCCGAACCGTTAACGCCACCGGCGTCTTCCAGTCCCGCGCTTTAGACTGGTGGACGGCCGAGAGAAACAAGAGAGGAAATGACGCAACTTATGGATTAACGTGGGATGAGATGAAGGATCTCATGATGAAAGAGTTCTGCTCTCCCCACGAGCTCCAAATGTCACACCCCAACCGATGGTGGAAACATCGGGATGAGACGAACAAATTGCTCAAAACAACATAACACTAAATGTGACAATATAAATTAAATCATTTTATTAAATTCTAAAGTAAGGTACATTGTCTCAAATAAACAAACATAAATTCAATCATTAACTAAAATGCTAAAATGGGTTTCTAAAGCCATCCTAGCTTGTTTCTTGATTCTTGAACATTCAACCTGCAATATGTATTAAAATAAAGTCAACAAAAAGCATGTTGGCGAGTATACAAGTTTTCATACATAGCATAATACGTGTTTAAAATGTTGCTCATATCCAAATGTGAAATACAATATCATATTGACAGTATATACTCGAAACGATGTTACTCTATGTGTCCAAACCAAAGTTTAACGCAATTAACGTGCCTACCCAAAAGAGTATGGGTGGTTTTAACATAGATTAACCTAACAATACCCATTAATATAACGAGATGGGCGTTTCTCAACCTATAGCGCTACCATTGTTAGGGGAGGCTTGTACGAAGTTAATGAACACATGGTCATGAATGTTTACATTAGCATAACATGTCTAACATGATTAAAATGTATCACATAGAGTATGGATAGAGTGTGCATAAAATGTTTGATGTGATTGTGCTGTTTGATATAGAATACATATTGCACCCAAAAGTGTAGAACGAAAATGGGTCATGTATACTCACCTTAGTTTGCGTTGCGTTTCTTGGTAAAGAATACGAGAGTGGATTTGATCCGATTGTTGCAAGAGATTACCCTATTGTGTTTGAGAATTCGTTAATTAATGGTTGGTAAAAATGATTAATGTGACAATGGAAATTAATAACAATATATTGAATATTATTTTTGTTAAATAATACTACTTGTAGTAACAATGATAATAATCATAATTATTTTAATAATTTTGGTTAAAGATAATAATATTCTTAACAATTCTAATTTATAGATATATTAATAATAATAATCCTTTGATTAATATAATAAATCCTATATATATATATATAATAATAATAATAATTATTCTGATTTATATATTAATTAATGATAATTCTGATATTAATGATATTAATAACTGAATAATAACAATGATGAATATGATAATAATAATAATATTAATAATATTAAATAATGAAAATTTTATCATAATAATAATAACAATAATAGTTCTGATTAATATTTGAAATAATAACAAATTCTGAAATTAATAATACTATTAATTCGGATCGATAACAAAATAATAAAAAAATCTTGATTTATAAAATTCCGAGATAATAATAAAGATTTTGATTTATAAATAAAATAATGATTCTGATTTTTATATTAATAAGTTAATAATTCTGATGTAATAATAAATCTGATTATTGGTAATATTGGTAATAATTATAATAGTAATGATAATAATAGTAATATTATAATAATAATAATAATAATCTGATTATTTTTACTAGTAATAATAACAATATTACTGATTTTATTATAAAATCTATTTTTTTTATAATATATCATTATATATAATAAGAATAACAAGAATAAATATATAACAATGATAATACTAATAATAATAATAATAATAATATAATAATAATAATAATAATAATATTAATAATAATAACAAAAACAGTGAATTAAGGGGTTAGCCGGAGGAAGTTACCGGACTTGGTTCGTCTTCTTCGGCGAGTTCCGGCGGTCCGCAGCAGAGTGGTTCAGCGGCGGTCCTCCGGTGGTTCAGCTGGTGTTCTCGGCAACGACAGAAAGAGAGGTGTGGGGGTGTGCGGTTTCAGCGAGCTGGTGCTCCGGTATTTATAGTGGTGATCGGGTGTCGGTTTAAATGGAAACGGTTTCTTAATTACGGAAACGATTATGATTGATCGTGATTGCTTGATGGAAAAGGAAACACGAATTACGAATCAATCCCGATAAATCTACGGTTGAACAGAAAAGGAATGGATGGCTGGATGCAAGCTGTGAATGGCTGGAGGTTTTTGGCGGCAATGTTTAAAAAGGAAGGTTTGTAACTGTGTTTAAGAGTTAATTGTTTCCATAATCGTTTGGATGTGGCATGCCCGGCCGAGTGGTAAAGTGTTTGCTTGTTAACCTATGCGTCGCGGGTTCGAGTCTCAAAGGGGCCTGTTCTCACCCAGGAGAACCCTCCCTTTTTACTCCTTTTTGATTCTAACTGAACGAACTGAGTTTCTTAACTCAGTTAGTGGTTCCTTTGATAAATACTAACAATGTTAGACTGGTTAACTTCAAAGTTATAAAGGTTTAACTAATTTAGTTAGCTTAAATTAACTTAAATCTAATAAAATTCCTTTTATTTATTTATTTCATAAATTTTATAAAAAAAATATATAAATTATTTATTTAATTAATTAAAATATTATTAATTATTTAATATTAATAAATGTTGTAATTATCTGTTTTAACCCAAATTTCTGGTAATCTACCAAATTAACGTACGAATTCTCGATTTTTGTCCGGTTTAGGGTAATCTCTTGATAATACTTGTTTCGAGAGCCAAGATTAGGATATCTTTTCACTGTTTTTACGTGTTTAACATAGTTTGACGTGTTTTAACGTGTTTAACCATAACATAGAAATTAAACAAGCATATGATCAAAACAATGCATCTTTCATTATGATTCAAGTCTCGAGGTACAATATGGAAATGAATGAGAGTACAATTGACTAAATTGGAAAGTACGAAACATCATGCTATAAATAGAAAGATCGAAAATGCGAGGCGTTACAGTCTCCCCTACTTTAGGAGATTTCGTCCTCGAAATCTTAGATGAAAAACTGAAAGAAGAAGAAACAATACGATGGTTGGTCTAGGAAACATGCATGTTGAGAAACAGCATCAATTGTGACAATTTTACCATCAGGTGTTGGCATCTTGGGCTTGGTTGGCATTGAGAGCGGGACCTTTTGGTGCTGGTTGCCGTTCTTGATTCCATAGAGGACAGTGTGGGCGAAGGTGTGTTGTGTCTCCACACTTGTAGCATGCGCGAACTCTATCGACTGCCTCCGAGCTTTGAAATTTTCGTTTCCTGCCCTCGTTGCCATTTGCTGGGGCTTCCGGGTCAGTGATAATCTGGTTGGCTACCCGAGTGGATGTTGCGACTTATTTATCGCGAACGCGATTATCGTTCAAACTAGCAGCGAGTCGATAAACAGCCTCGATGTTGTCGAGCTGAGCTGCTTCGATAGTGTCTCTCATGGCAGGGGGTAACCCACGGATATACTTCTTGATCATTCTATCAACGGTGAGGACCAGGTGGGGTACAACAAAGCTCAACTGCTTGAAACGAATGGTATACGCGAGGTTATCGTCTCCAACTTGCTTGAGGGCCCAAAATTCTTCCTCAAGCTTCTGTTGTTCATGAGGAGGGCAAAATTCTTCCATCATGAGCTGCTTCAATTCTTCCCATGATAACGCATATGCCAACTCGTTTGAACGAATGTTCCTTTCATTCGTCCACCATTCTAGGGCTCTTGCTTGAAAGACACAAGTAGCACTACGTGTCTTGAGCTCATCAGGACATTCACTATTGATAAACGTGACCTCTATGCTGTCGAACCATTCGAACATAGCTGTCACACCCTCTTTACCAGTGAAGGGCTTAGGGTGGCAAGAGGCGAAATGTTTGTAGTTGAAGGAAATAGGCTTAGGTGGGGCAACTTTGGAGTCAATGGAAGCGTTGGGGTGTTGGAAGCTTGGATCTCAGACACAACTTTGGGGATAAGACGAGCGAACTTCTTGGCCATAAATGCCATCATCTTCTTTTGAGAGCTAACCCTTGACCTTCTGGACGAGTTGGAAAGTTGGCGAGATGAAGACATCTACGAATTTGAAATGAAATGAGAATGAGACTTTGATCATAATGATTATTTGAGAAAAATTGTTTAATGCCTGTAACATGTAGCACATTGTTTCACATTGTGTTTCACATAGGATAACATGAATAAAGTGACATGAATTTTCACATAGAGTAACATGTATGATGAAAGCATAATAAATTTAATTTGTTCACAAGAGATTATTATTATTTGTTTTAGATTGCGAAGATAGTGTGTAACGTGTCTCCAAGCTAGAAATGAATGAAACGCTCAAACGTAAAACATATAATAATTGAGATAACATAAAAGAGATTTAACGTAAAATATGGATTGTCACGGAACGTAACATACGACACTTCCAAAGCGAATCGAAGTCCTTTTCGAATTAAGGAAACGTGCTTTGGCCTAATGGACAAATACTCTCATCGAGGAGCGACTAACTATATTTGTCCTTCCAGTTACTACACGTCCTTAATCGATTGGGAAATCGAAACTTTGGCGAGAGCGAAAATCGAGGAGTGGGACTAGTTAACAAGATGCGAGTATCACCTCTAACTTGATAACATCGTACCCTAATGTGGTTGGTACTTATCCTAAGATAAGGGTCCACTAGGATATGAAATGTAAAACTCCCATCAAGGTTTGGATATCACTCCTAACTTGAGGGTAGATTTCGTGCAAAAATCAAAGTATAGCTGAGTGAAAATCATCACCAAGTGTGGGAATCACCCCTATCTTGATGAATCATTTCGATTGTGTTGTAAGAGTGTCTTCAAAGCCTCCAAGTGTGTATTGTGTTAGCCTTAGGAAAGGCATGTATATTAAGAGTCCAAGAGAATAGAGGGAAGCAAAGAAGATAGAAAGGAAGTTGTTTTAAGCAACACATAGTGAAAAAGCTCCTAAACTATAGACTAGGCAAGGCATTCCTTATTCCCTATAGTTATGGCTCTGATACCAATCTGGTATCAGAGTATTCCTACTATAGACTAGGGAAAAGTATAGCAATTTTACCTAATTCCCTATAGTTATGGCTCTGATACCAATCTGTCACACCCCAACCGATGGCGGAAACATCGGGATGAGACGATCAAATTGCTCAAAACAACATAACACTAAATGTGACAATATAAATTAAATCATTTTATTAAATTCTAAAGTAAGGTACATTGTCTCAAATAAACAAACATAAATTCAATCATTAACTAAAATGCTAAAATGGGTTTCTAAAGCCATCCTAGCTTGTTTCTTGATTCTTGAACATTCAACCTGCAATATGTATTAAAATAAAGTCAACAAAAAGCATGTTGGCGAGTATACAAGTTTTCATACATAGCATAATACGTGTTTAAAATGTTGCTCATATCCAAATATGAAATACAATATCATATTGACAGTATATACTCGAAACGATGTTACTATATGTGTCCAAACCAAAGTTTAACGCAATTAACGTGCCTACCCAAAAGAGTATGGGTGGTTTTAACATAGATTAACCTAACAATACCCGTTAATATAACGAGAGGGGCGTTTCTCAACCTATGGCGCTACCATTGTTAGGGGAGGCTTGTACGAAGTTAATGAACACATAGTCATGAATGTTCACATTAGCATAACATGTCTAACATGATTAAAATGTATCACATAGAGTATGGATAGAGTGTGCATAAAATGTTTGATGTGATTGTGCTGTTTGATATAGAATACATATTGCACCCAAAAGTGTAGAACGAAAATGGGTCATGTATACTCACCTTAGTTTGCGTTACGTTTCTTGGTAAAGAATACGAGAGTGGATTTGATCCGATTGTTGCAAGAGATTACCCTATTGTGTTTGAGAATTCGTTAATTAATGGTTGGTAAAAATGATTAATGTGACAATGGAAATTAATAACAATATATTGAATATTATTTTTGTTAAATAATACTACTTGTAGTAACAATGATAATAATCATAATTATTTTAATAATTTTGGTTAAAGATAATAATATTCTTAACAATTCTAATTTATACATATATTAATAATAATAATAATCCTTTGATTAATATAATAAATCCTATATATATATATATATAATAATAATAATTATTCTGATTTATATATTAATTAATGATAATTCTGATATTAATGATATTAATAACTGAATAATAACAATGATGAATATGATAATAATAATAATATTAATAATATTAAATAATGAAAATTTTATCATAATAATAATAACAATAATAGTTCTGATTAATATTTGAAATAATAACAAATTCTGAAATTAATAATACTATTAATTCGGATCGATAACAAAATAATAAAAAAATCTTGATTTATAAAATTCTGAGATAATTATAAAGATTCTGATTTATAAATAAAATAATGATTCTGATTTTTATATTAATAAGTTAATAATTCTGATGTAATAATAAATCTGATTATTGGTAATATTGGTAATAATTATAATAGAAATGATAATAATAGTAATATTATCATAATAATAATAATAATAATCTGATTATTTTTACTAGTAATAATAACAATATTACTGATTTTATTATAAAATCTATTTTCTTTTATAATATATCATTATATATAATAAGAATAATAAGAATAAATATATAACAATGATAATACTAATAATAATAATATAATAATAATAATAATCATAATAATAATAATAATAATAATAATAATAATAATAATAATAATAATAATAATAATAATAATAATAATAATAATAATAACAAAAACAGTGAATTAAGGGGTTAGCCGGAGGAAGTTACCGGACTTGGTTCGTCTTCTTCGGCGAGTTCCGGCGGTCCGCAGCAGAGTGGTTCAGCGGCGGTCCTCCAGTGGTTCAGCGGGTGTTCTCGGCAACGACAGAAAGAGAGGTGTGGGGGTGTGCGGTTTCAGCGAGGTGGTGCTCCGGTATTTATAGTGGTGATCGGGTGTCGGTTTAAATAGAAACGGTTTCTTAATTACGGAAACGATTATGATTGATCGTGATTGCTTGATGGAAAAGGAAACGCGAATTACGAATCAATCCCGATAAATCTACGGTTGAACAGAAAAGGAAAGGATGGCTGGATGCAAGCTGTGAATGGCTGGAGGTTTTTGGCGGCAATGTTTAAAAAGGAAGGTTCGTAACTGTGTTTAAGAGTTAATTGTTTCCATAATTGTTTGGATGTGGCATGCCCGTCCGAGTGGTAAAGTGTTTGCTTGTTAACCTATGCGTCGCGGGTTCGAGTCTCAAAGGGGCCTGTTCTCACCCAGGAGAACCCTCCCTTTTTACTCCTTTTTGATTCTAACTGAACTAACTGAGTTTCTTAACTCAGTTAGTGGTTCCTTTGATAAATACTAACAATGTTAGACTGGTTAACTTCAAAGTTATAAAGGTTTAACTAACTTAGTTAGCTTAAATTAACTTAAATCTAATAAAATTCCTTTTATTTATTTATTTCATAAATTTGATAAAAAAATATAATTTATTTATTTAATTAATTAAAATATTAATTAATTATTTGATATTAATAAATGTTGTAATTATCTGTTTTAACCCAAATTTCTGGTAATCTACCAAATTAACATACGAATTCTCGATTTTTGTCCGGTTTAGGGTAATCTCTTCATAATACTTGTTTCGAGAGCCAAGATTAGGATATCTTTTCATTGTTTTTACGTGTTTAACATAGTTTGACGTGTTTTAACGTGTTTAACCATAACATAGAAATTAAACAAGCATATGATCAAAACAATGCATCTTTCATTATGATTCAAGTCTCGAGTTACAATTTGGAAATGAATGAGAGTACAATTGACTAAATTGGAAAGTACGAAACATCATGCTATAAATAGAAAGATCGAAAATGCGAGGCGTTATACCAAAAGTTGGAGGACGAGTTCTGGCATCTGAAGCAGAAGTATGGTGAAAACGCCGCTTTGACTGCTCGCTTCAAGCAGCTCAGCATAATCTTCCCTGGGCAAGTCTCTACGCCCGAAATCACAATCAAGAAATACATCCGTGCTCTGCAGGATTGTGTGGCTGATTTCATCCAAGTTGCCAAGACGTCAACCATCGAGGAAACTTTTCTACTCGCTGCTGAGATCAACGACAAGCGAGTCAAAGCTGGGTTTTGGGATAAAGCTCCAAAGAATCTACATCAAGCCACCATCGCTGCAACCGCTGAAACCGCCACCGCTCCGCAGTCATCAAAGTCCTCTCAACACAAGAGGAAGAACAACAACAGTAGCAAAAACTGTGCTGTCACCACTGCTGCCCCGCTCCAAGCTGTACCAGCTCAGCAGCAGCCTCAACACCGCCAGGTCGCGGCACCGGTTACCCAAGCACCGCTTGCTAAGCGTGCTTACACTGGTCCTCACCCGGCTTGCCCGACTTGTACTTATCATCACCCAGTGGGAATCGCCTGCAGATACTGTGTACATTGTAACATGTACAGCCAATTCACAGCCAACTGCCGTACAGGTCCTCGCTAAGCTCCAGCTCTTGCTCAACAAGCTCTACTTCCCGCTCCTCAAGGCCAACAAGCGGCTCCTGCACCCGCGATCCACGCTAAAGCTTGCTTTGCGTGTGGTGATCCCAACCACTTCGCAAACATGTGCCCAAACCAGTGGTGAAGCAAGACCCACAACAGCAGCAGCAACAACAGCAAGCAGCACGCGGACATACTTTCAACATCAACGTCCGTCAAGCTTAGATCGACAACAATGTGGTTAATGGTACGTTCCTTGTGAATGGTATATATGCCTCGTGTTTATTTGATACTGGAGCCGATAACTGATTTATGTCGTTAGAATTCGAAAAGCTCTTTAATCGTAAGCGTGCCCATCTCCCTTCGTCATTCGATGTTGAAGTTGCCACCGGAAGAACTATCACCGTCAATTTTGTTCTTCGTGATTGTACTCTCGAGCTCAACAATCACCTCTTTCCTATCGACCTTATTCCGATGCGGCTCGGTAGTTTTGACGTCATAGTAGGCATGGATTTCTTTCGGGAAAATCGTGCTGAAGTTGTTTGTTTCGATAAGATGATTTGCTTCTCGCTCGCTAATGGTGATCTATTGTGTGTCCACGGTGAAGTCGCGTGAAAGAAACTCCAACTCACGTCGTGTGTCCAAGCTAGCAAATATCTCCACAAGGAATACCAAGCTTTCTTGGCTCACGTAGTAGTAGCGGAGAAAAAGGAAGTTAAGGCAATCGATAAGGTGCCTGTAGTTCGTGATTTTCCTCTTGTCTTTCCTGATGATCTACTTGGTTTACCACCGAGCCGTGATATTGATTTTCGTATTGACCTCATTCCTGGAGCCAACCCTGTTGATAAATCTCCTTATCGCCTCGCTCCGTCCGAAATGCGCGAATTCTCGAGTCAACTCCAGGAATTACTTGACAAAGGCTTTATTCGCCCTAGCACCTCTCCTTGGGGCGCACCTGTCCTTTTCGTCAAAAAGAAGGATGGGTCGTTCCGGATATGCATCGACTATAGGGAGTTGAATAAGCTGACAATGAAGAACCGCTATCCCCTGCCCCGAATCGATGACTTGTTTGACCAACTGCAAGGTGCTACATGTTTCTCGAAGATCGATTTACGCTCAGGTTATCACCAGTTACGCATTAAGGAGGAAGATAATCCGAAAACCGCCTTTCGAACCCGCTATGGTCATTATGAATTCGTCGTAATGCCCTTTGGTTTAACCAATGCACCTGCGGTTTTCATGGATTTGATGAACCGTGTGTGCAAACCATTTCTTGACTGCTTCTCATCGTGTTCATCGATAATATCCTTATCTACTCGAAGTCGAAAACCGAACACGCGCAGCATCTACGTTTGGTTCTCGAGCTTCTCCAGGGGAATCGACTCTATGCCAAGTTCTCCAAGTGTGAATTTTGGCTAGAGAAGGTTCAATTCCTCGGTCACATCGTCAATAGTCAAGGTATTCATGTCGACCCCGTGAAGATCCAGGCTGTTAAGAGTTGGATTACTCCAAAATCACCATCCAATGTACGTTCGTTCCTCGGATTGGCGGGCTACTACCGTCGATTCATTGTTGACTTCTCGAAGATCGCTGTCCCGCTTACTTCTTTGACGCATAAATACAAGCCTTTTGTTTGGGGAACCGAACAAGAGACTGCCTTTCAAACCCTCAAGCATATGCTCTGTAATGCTCCTGTTCTTGCTTTACCCGACGGAAACGATGACTTTATTGTCTATTGTGATGCCTCGAACCTTGGTCTTGGTTGTGTTCTCATGCAACGAGACAAGGTTATTGTGTTGAAGATTTGGCGACACTACCTTTATGGTATAAAGTGTACGGTCTTCACCGACCATAGGAGCCTACAACACATCTTCAGCCAAAAGGAACTGAATATGTTCAACGCCGATAGGTAGAACTTCTCAACGATTAGGATTGTGAGATTCGTTATCATCCTGGCAAAGCAAATGTCGTTGCCGACGCCCTCAGCAGACGAAGCTATTTGCATAGTGTCCATAATGTTCACGCCCGACATCATCTCGAAACCCTCATCCGTGACGGTCAGCATGCCTGTTTCACCGAACACACTTTGAAGAAGGAGAGAATCTATCATAATGGTGAGCAGTTAGTGAATAAATTGAATGGGATATTCCGTTATTTGGACCGAATTTGGATTCCCAAACATACTGACTTGCGACGAATCCTGATGGATGAAGCCCACAGGTCTTGATATTCCATTCATCATGGCGCCGACAAAATGTATCATGACCTGCGTCAACGATACTGGTGGCCTGGAAAGTAGAAGGATATCGCAATCTATGTTTCGAAGTGCTTGACTTGCTCGAAAGTCAAGGCCGAACAGCAAAGACCATCTGGCTTGCTTGAATAACCCGTGATCCCGATGTGGAAATGGGAAAGCATAGCCATGGACTTTATCACGAAACTCCCGCGTACAACCTCAGGTCACGATTGCATCTGGGTTATCGTTGACCGTTTGACTAAATCCGCTCATTTCCTGCCGATATGAGAAGACTTTAGGGTGGAAAAATTAACCCGAATCTACACCAATGAAGTTATATATCGACACGGTACGCCTCGTGACATGATCTCTGACCTCGATGGTCGGTTTACCTCGTGTCTTTGGGAAACGTTTCAATCTGCTCTCGGTACTACGCTTAATTTAAGTACCGCTTTCCATCCCCAAACTGACGGCCAGACTGAAAGAACGATTCGTACTCTTGAAGACATGCTTCGCTCGTGTGTCATAGATTTCGATGGTAATTGGGATGCTCACTTACCCTTAGTCGAATTCTCGTACAATAACAGTTATCATTCTAGTATACAAATGGCACCATTTGAGGCATTGTACGGAAGAAAATGTCGATCGCCGATTGTGTGGCACGAGATCGGAGATGCGTAACTAACCGGTCCTGAGCTACTGCAAGAAACGACTGACAAAATCCTCCAAATTCGAGACAACCTGCTGAAAGCTCGGAGTCATCAGAAAAGTTACGCCGATAGACGACGCAAGCCCCTTGAATTTGATGTTGGCGACCATGTACTCCTAAAGGTATCACCTTGGAAGGGTGTGGTCAGATTCGGCAAGAAAGGAAAGCTCGCGCCTCGATATGTTGGACCCTTTAAGATTCTGGAAAGGATCGGAAAAGTGGCCTACAGACTCGAACTACCGGAGGAACTTAGCAACGTTCACCCGACTTTCCATGTATCGAACCTCAGAAAGTGCCTGGCCGAGCAGGATTTACAAGTTCCGCTAGAGGATCTCCAAGTGGACGAAACATTACACTTTGTGGAGAAACCTGTCGAGATCATGGATCAAGAAACCAAGACGCTCAGGCGCTCACGCATTCCCATTGTGAAGGTTCGCTAGGAAGGCAAACGAGGCGCGGAGTTCACCTGGGAACTCGAAAGTGACATGAAGGCGAAGTACCCACAGTTGTTTGTTACGGCTTGAGCCTAATTTCGGGATGAAATTCCCTTAAATAGGGGAGGCTGTAACACCCCGTGTTACGAAAGTCAAAGCCAAAGTCAAAGTCAAGATTTAAGTCAAAGGAAGAAAAGATTGCTAATTGCAATCTGTCAATCCTTGCTCAACTTCTGTTTTGACTTCTTTGACTTGTAGAAAATCTATTTATTTTATCGCATTAGTTGTATTATGTGGAGTACTTGTTAATAATCTAGGTTTAATCGCTATTTATCGCATGTTTCAACGCTTTATCGCTAAACGCATCATAATCGCAGTCATGCCTTGATGGATACATTTTGAATATTATTTTACGTGTGTGTGTTACTTGTGCGTGTTTACTTTTTGCTTGTCGTGATTAATTGAAACGCAATCGCATTGTAACGTAATCGCAAACGCTAAACGCAAGTTATTTATAGTGATTGCATGTTAGATATAGTAGTTAGGTTATTTGTGTAACTAATGGGTAATTCTATCGCATCGCTTGCTCGAAACGCATCCCAACGCTCAACACGCGAATCGAAACGACAAAACTTAATACGCCGGACACAAGGATCGAGTGGCCAACCGATCGAGTGGCCATTTGATCGGTGACCAATCCGACCCTTGCACCTTTCCTCTTTTGGAAACCCTATAAATACCCTCCTGTCACATCATTTGTGATGTGACATCTCTCTCACTCGACCAGCCCGCTCAAGCTCTTCTTTCCCTCGATTTCTCACGATTCTTGTAAGTTTTCAACCTAAATCTTGTACTTCTATGATCTACACACACTTCTTCATCATTTTCTCCTTTGAATCTCAACTTTTAACCGTGAAATCAACGGATTAGAGGTGTTCTAGGGTGATGTCATCATGGAGTTCATATGAACTTCATGTCTTGGCCTCATTCCACCAAGAACAACTCAGATCTGGAGGATTTCCACAAGATTAAACAATTTTTTGGTAGGAATCTACACATATTCATGGTTAAAAGGATTGAAAGATGGTTTTCTAACCTTCTTTCAACTCTTTTACACTCAATGCACTCAAAACCGATATAATCGGAGCTCGTTCTGATCTTCTACTCCTTCTTAGTGATGTGTCGGTTCAAGATCTGATTTCTGTCGAAGAGGCTACCGGTTTCGGGTTAAACATGAACAACCGTCTCGAATAGTTGATTGCTCGGGCTAGGGTGATTCCTGTTCGATCGGGTCACTAAGGCCTTGATGGGGATTCTGTTGTTTAGCACGTTATCACACCGTCTTGATCAAAACTACAAAACTTTCAAAATAAACAAGTGTCAAGACGATCAGGCCGTTGGGGCGGATTGCCATCCGATCGGATTGCCATCCGATCGGATTACCATGCGATCGGATTGCCATCCGATTGGATTACCATCTGATCGAACAACCATCCGATCGGAGTGCACTTGGTTTCAACACTTAACAATTTCCAACATGTTCAATACATTGTCATTTCCAACGGATTGCCACCCGACCGGATTGTAATTCGATCGAGTGACAAACCTGCTGTGAACTTGTTCTCACTAAGTGTCCCACCAATCGGATTGTCACCCGATCGAACCGTCGTTCGATCGATCGACCTGAAGGGTAGAGATACTTCTTTGTTTTCAAAATGCTACAACAAAAACTTCAAAGCCATCATACACAAACACATCCTTACCAAACAAGATGTCAATCCAATCGAATGGCCATCCAAACGGATTGACATCCGATCGACTGGCCATCCGATCGGATTGCCATCCGATCAGATTACCATCCGACACTTGGTTCTTTGCACCGTTTTACGCGCAACTTATCATTTATGCTATCATTAACTGTTCAGGTTAATCTCTCTCAGCGCTCCCTTCAATCCAAGAGAGTGTTTACTTGTTAAACACAATCTGTGAGTATACTCAAACCCTTTTTGATTTACGCACTTTTGGGTGATACATACGTTACTTATTCTAAATCACAATCGACACACAACGCAAACACTATTTATACGCTGACCGATTATTGCATGCTACGTGTTATTCGGTGAATTCTTGTATGCTATGTTAACACAGTGATTGTTGCCTTACACCTTAGCAACGATAGTACTATTGTTTGGACTCAGCACCTGTCATGGACAGGGGTTGTTAAGGGCTTTACTTCATATGTCCCACTGGGGATATGTGTTGCGCATTCTACAACTCCTAGTCATGTCTGTGCATATTTCTCTGTCGATATCCTACTTGCCTTCACTACATGTTACATGCTGGTTATGCGTAAACGATTTTGAACACTATTACTACTATTAAACTTGTATGCTCACCTTTACACTATGTGTATTGACCTCTATTTTAACGTATGTAATAGGTGTTTGAATGCTTAGGATTCTGTGCTTACCTGCTTTAGTGGAATCAAGTAGGGAGGTGTCTAGAAACAAACCAAAAACAATTTATCTATTTTGAATCTGAGTTGTCGGAACAATTGATCTGTCTTTGAGAAAACAATGTCTGTAATAACTGCTTTTATTTGATATATTATGGTATGGAACATAATGATAAATATCCGGTAATTTTAGTTGTTATGGATTTCTCCTGGACAAACTGTTTCGCTCAGTGCCATGCCCCGATGTTTCCGTCATCGGTTGGGGTGTGACACCCTCGGCTAAGTGGTTTGAGTCAGCAGGGATACAATCCCATGTAGCCGGTTTAATGTATTAATAGTAGTTTACATATGAGGGGGTTAAGCCATTCGCACCCCCGCCATCCAATACCAGTGGGTATTGAAGGAGGTCCTAGTAAGCTTGACCCAGGTCCTTACAGGATCTATACACTGAACAAGGCAAGAACATTACTAAACCATTCCCTTAACCCCCGACCAGGTAGCCAACATACCTCTATATAGACCGTAGAGATATGAATGGTGTAAATCTTTTACTTTATATAGACAGTAAAGTAATGCCAAGACACCACGGACAAATGATAAACAAAATTCATCTTTAACATAAGAAACTAGTTATTAAAGTCATTAATACAAAACCAAATAAAGACTGCCGAAAGATTAAAAATCAAAAGTAATACCTAAAAGACTTGTCTTCACCAAGTGACGTAAGAGACTTAGCCAAACACGGCCTTTGATTGACAAGAATTCTAACGAAAATCTTGGATCACGAGACTACTACATACTCTAAAGGTGGATGATGGATGATGGTGGTGGGTGTTGGTGGTGTAGTGGTGGTGTAGTGGTGGTGGAGTGGTGGCAAAGTGAGAGAGTAGTGGTTTGCCAAGGGATGCCTTTGAAGTGAGCCAAGCACCCCTATTTATAGCCTGAATAGAAGCCCGACCACGTTGCCGTCCTTTTCTCTTCCTTCATTAACTGCATTTGTCAGCATAGGGCTCCACACGGTCCGTGTTTAGCGGGCACGGCCCCGTGGGCAGAAGCGTATCTGTACTACCAAGATTTTGCAAGATTCTGCGTATCTTAGCATTGACCACGCCCCATGTTGAGCTGGGCACGCCCCCGTGGTAGGCGTAGAAGCTTCCACAACATTTTCTTTTCTGCAGGTGGCTGACCACGCCCCCGTGTCTAGTGGGCACGACCCCGTGGTCAGTCTTTTGTTTCCTGTTTTTTCTTTTGGGGATGCTGCTGAGGGGTCGGGCATGCCACGTTTATTCCTTTTCTTTGTATTTATGTTGGTTTTTGCTGTATATTTGTTCCTTTTGCTCGTTTAAGCTCATTTGGTCCTGTAAATTCAAAAGGAAGACAAAAACACACTTTTTCCAACATTAGTACTAAAAAGGGTTAGTTTTATGACTCATTTGATGTAATTTATATGTTGCATTTTGCACACATGAAATACCCCCACACTTGAATCTTTGCTTGTCCTCAAGCAAAACTCTTTAATATTTGGCTAACACACCCAAATGGAATGGGTAGAAGAGAAGGTTTTGGGCTTGTCTTTTGAGTGTCGGGAATCCAAGATCTTTATTGGGTTTTATTTTTATTCTATTTACAATCCTATTCGTTATGATTTATTTAGAACGTTTCATAAGAGAAATTACTTATTTGGGCATAACATGCCTCTTTAAAATTTCATTTATATACAAGTTCATATGCCTCACGGGAGATCACTCAACACTCTGCCGAATATGTATTTTTGTGAAACACGCATGGAACTTACTTCTACCATATGCTTGCCAAGCAATCAATCATCCTCCTTTTTAACTATGAACCTTCGTAAGTATCAAGAGGACTTTGAAAAGGGTTAGGCTTGGGCTAAGGGTAGGTGGTTTTTGGTTAGTGATTTGTAAAAAGGGCTAAAAGCGTAAAAAGCGTCGGTCATCATAAAAATTTTTGTTTTTGTGACTTTTATTCAAACTACGCATTTTCAAACAAAATTTCTTTGAGGAACTTGTTTGTTTATTGCTAGACTTTCAATTTTTTCATAGGAAACGTCACAAGATAACCGAGCTTTTCACTAAAACTAAGGGTTGAAAAGAAAAAGGGTTTTGGTGGGTAAAGGTTGTTTGTTTTATGGGGTTTGAAACTAAAAGGTTTAGGCTCAAAGGGGCTAACTAGGGGGATTTCGGGTAGGTGATAAAAAAATGAAAAATAATGGTGTTGAAAGGAAAATGGGTTAGTCCTAATGCCTCCATCATTTACTTACTTGGGTTTAAGTTGGTAAGGACCGGAAATGTATCGTCGTGGCAAGTTCTAGAGTCGTAAGAACCAAGCGGCTATTCACACAAGAAACGAAAAATGAGCATTTAGTTTAAAGATATATGCTTGTATGCTCAATAAAGGCTCGAAACTCACTTGTTGTGGGAATTGATTTATAATGTGATCAAGTATATATAATCAAATTTTAGTAAGATTTGTCATGTCTTTTCATAATTTTCTTATGTTGGTTCTTTTCATCATGATGCTATCGGTTGTAAATTTGTAAAAATATAACCTTTTTAGAATTTGTTATTCCCAAATTAAATCAAGACAAGTAAAAAAATGAATTTTTTTTTTTTAAATTTGGGTGATTAGCGGTTTTAATAGAGTTTTGTGTAAGGCTTGTAATTAGGACTTGCAAAATTCAAGGTTTTAGCATCCCCCCTACATTTAAATTACACATTGTCCTCAATGTGTCCCAAAAATAAGTTTTTAGGTTGATTGAATGTGTAAAAAGGTGTTGAAAAACAAAATTTTGTGTTACTGAGCGTTTGGCCACGGCCCCGTGTTGGTCCGGGCACGACCCCATGGTCAGATTGCCAGTACCAAAATTAACAAAAGGCTGGGCACGGGACGTGTTCAGTGAGCACCGCCCCGTGTCCAGTTACCTGAACTGGGCACATTTCTACAGAGCCTTGGGCACGGGGCGTGTTGGGCTGAGCACGGCCCCGTGCTGAACTTGCTGTAATGCTGGAAAATTATCGGGAAGCTATGTTTTTGTGATTGGGGTGTGGTTTTAACGTTCCCTTGGTAACCTCCACCTTTTCGAGTGTGTTTCATTCCTGAAAATAAAGCTAAACTAGAAAATATAAAAGTTACACTAAACTAAAAACTACGGATTGCTCCGCGGAATGCTTCCATGGTGTGCCACGTTTGTAAGGGTCCTTGACTAGACCCTAAGTCAGTCATATGTTACCCGAGCGGGATGTCTCGCATCCCGTGTTGCATCGTCGGAGAGCGTCATCTAAGCTTGAGTCTATGACATCCATATAGTTGACCGGGTCATCTTCTACTCTTTTCCCAACCCCGAATTTCATCTCTTTGTCTCCGACTCTCAATGTTAGTTTCCCATCACTCATATCCACCATTGCGTGAGCGGTGGCAAGGAATGGTCTTCCCAGAATGAGTGGTACTTCGGTGTCTTCCTCTATGTCGAGTATGACGAAGTCTGTCGGGAAGACAAAGTCTCCGATTTTCATCAATAAATTTTTGGCGACACCTTGTGGGTATTTGGTAGACCTATCGGCTAGTTGTATGCTCATCTTTGTGTGGGCTTGTTTTACCTAGCCCGAGTTGGTCAAACATTGATGCGGGCATGAGATTGATATTAACCCAAGGTCGGCTAGTGCATTGCGTACAAGAGATCCCCCAATGGAACAAGGGATGGTGAAGCTTCCGAGGTCGATTTTCTTTTGTGGGAGTTTATTGAGTAGGACGGCGGAGCATTCTTCACTTAAATTTACCAATTGTAATGTTTCAATCTTCCTTTTGTGAGTGAGGAAGTCTCTCATAAATATTTAAATATTTTGACATTTGAGTGAGGACTTCCACAAATGGAAGATTGATATGCACTTTAATAAGTTTATGAATTTTGTCAATTGCTCGTCGGTCTTTTAGCGAAGTAACCGACTGGGGTAGGGCACCGAGGGGTTCTTGGTAGGTTCGGGATTTGGCGGAGGCGTTGTTTCCTTAGGTGAGGTCGTGGTTTGACTGGGTTGACTTTTTTCGGATGGGGGTAGTGGGGCCTCCTCGGGACCTATGGTCCGGTTTCTCAGTGTTATGAGATGTACTTGCGCCTTTGGGTTGGTTTTGGTATTGCTAGGTAGTGCACCTTCTGGTCTCTCGGAGAAATTTTGGGCTAGTTGATTTAATTGTTTTTCAATGTTTTGTATACTAGCATGTTGATTTCTAAAGTTTGATTCCATTTGTAGGAATCGATCCGAGTTCTTTTTTTTGGTTTCGGAGATGAGGCATGAAACAGTGTCTTCAAGCCTCTCTCGTCCCCCTTGTTGTTGAGAGAAATTTTGTGACTCATTTCTTGGTTGTTGTTGAAAGTTTGTTCGTTGATTTTGGTTTTGTTGGTTACTACTATTGCCGGGTTCCCTCCAACCAATGTTAGGGTGGTTACGCCATCCTTGGTTGTAAGTGCCTGTTGGGGGACCCGACGGCCTAGGTCTCTTATCAATGTAGTTTACCATTTCTGTTTGATTATCCATTTCTTTCATATAACTCCAATTTTCATGTGGACCACCACACCCTTCGCAAGCCATAACCGAAGCCATTTTTACCATTTCTAACTTTTTGATTTTTGAAGATAGGGCCTCAATTTGGGCATGTAAAGAGGTGCTTTCATCCACTTTATTGGCGCCCGGGCAATAGATTTTGTGCCTCGGGGTGTGTGCCATTGAAAATTGTTTTGAGCAATTTCCTCAACTGGATTATAAATTTCATTTGGGCGACGATTACCTAGGAGTCCCCCAGAGCTAGAGTCAAGTGTTTGACTTGTGCGTGGCAACAACCCATTATAGAAGGTGGATACTTGTTGCCACACTGCGAGACCATGATGAGGACATTTTCCCAATAGCTCCTTGAATCTTTCCCAAGTTTCATATAAGGATTCCTCATCCTTTTGTGAATATGTATTGATTTCAGTCATTAATTTAGTGGTTTTAGAGGGCGGGAAATACTTATATAGAAATTTTTGGGCAAGTTCATCCCAAGTGTTTACCGAACCACTTGGGAGGGTGTTAAGCCAAGCCTTGGCTCGGTCTTTTTGTGAGAACGGGAACATTCGGAGGCGGATGGCATCGTTTGAGGCTCCGTTGATCCGGAAATTATCACATATTTCCAAAAAGTTGGTAATATGTAGATGTGGATCTTTATCAGCTAGGCCTTGGAAGGTTGCGGAATTTTGGAGCATTTGAATCAAATGCAGCCAAAGTTCGAAGTTGTTGGCATCGACATTCGGTGCATTGATAGCGGTTCCGAGATTACATACTGAGGGCCGTAGGTAATTGAAAGGGTACGCTGATCCGCCATTGGAAGTTGGTCCCCCGAAGCTTTCTCTTGGCTTTTAGCTTTTAGTCTATTTCTTAGAAAGCGTTCGGGTTCGTCTAGAGGTTCTTTTATGTCTTTATTGGAACTGGAGCTCATGCACTGCGTAGAAAGTTCAGGTAGGGATGGCAAAAATACCCGAGCCCGACAGGTATACCCGATACCCGACGGGTATTGGGCCGGGTATGGGATTAGTTTTAAAAATTTCCGCGGGTATGGGTCGGGTATGGGATTAGGTGATACCCGACCCGATTACCCGAAACCACATACCCGTTTACCCGAACTATATACCCGAACATATACCTGATTTTTTTAATTTATACTTTTATTTTCCATAAACCCTTATCGATAAGTGATTTATTTTAGTATGTTCATAATGTAAAAAAAAATTCTTTTAGTATATGCATTTGATAATAATATTTATATTTTGTATGTTGTAAAGTATATGCATCTGAGTGTATATGTATTATAAAGTTATTATTAATTTATGATAAAACTTATATGTATGTAATGTACATTTTTAATTTATAATAGTTGTTGTATAAACAAAATAATATAATAATTACAATAGTAAAAAAATGTATTTAGAAATCTCAACGTATATCTTTTAACAAACTAATGGGTAAACCCGATACCCGTGGGTATACCCGATACCCGACGGGTAATTACCCGACAAATACCTGACGGGTATTGGGTTGGGTATGGGACGCAATTTTATAACTGGGTACGGGTATGGGATTACCAATACCCGACCCGAACCCGACCCATTTCCATCCCTAAGTTTAGGTGCTGCACCTGGGTTCCAAGTCTTGCGATAAAAACAAAAAGATCGTTGGTCAGAAGTCTCACCACGGCCCCGTGGTGGCTGACCACGGCCCGTGGTCATGGTTGCAGTGATTGTTTTCTGGATCCCAGTCACTGGGGAGTTCAACACGGACCCATGGTGCACCGCCACGGCCCCGTGGTCACTCTTCTGTAACTTAGAAAACAAAGACTAACAGTAAGGTTGCTGGGCACGGCCCCGTGTCCGACCAGGCACAGCCCGTGCTGAAGTCTGCAGAAGCTGAAAAATTAAGAAAAAACCTAAAAAAATCGAAAAATAAGAAAAAAAGTGATTAGCCCGTTAATTTCTAACTTTCTTAAAATCCTTGTGTCCCGGGCAGCAGCGCCAAAAACATGATGTGCGTTCAGTGCGATATATTTTTATTGATATTTTAAGCCCATTTTACACATTAGGCAAGTTTTAAATTTATAAAACACGATATTCTACAAACACTAAACACACACATGGGCAAGTGCACCCATCGTGAGCGTAGTATAGCGTTGGTAAGATACCGAGGTCGTCTAAGGACAAAGAGCTTTTAATACCGGTTTATCCTCAACGTCTAATCAATCTAATTTTTTTTTTTTTTGAGAAAATGTTTGAAACATGAAAAATAAAAACTAAAAATGCAGAAATAAAAATAAAATAAAAACAGATAGACAAGATGAATCACTTGAATCCGACTTGCCTTTTAAGTACCCTTTGATGATTTTTGCACTTTCGGACATTTAAGAGATTATCTTAGTTATAATAGTAGGGCCCTCTTTTGAAGGTGACGTTACCCTCAACCCAGTGGTTTGAGTCAGCAAGGATACAATCCCAAAGGGTCGGAATATTGAAAGATAATTAATTAAGTTATTAATGCGAAAAGTGGTAGGCCCCTATTTTGAAGGTGACGTTACCCTCATATAAGTGGTTTGAGTCAGCAGGGATACAATCCCATGTAGCCGTTTTAATGTATTAATAGTAGTTTACATATGAGGGGGTCAAGCCATTCGCACCCCCGCCATCCAATACCAATATGTATGGAAGGAGGTCCTAGTAAGCTTGACCCAGGTCCTTGCAGGATCTATACACTGAACAAGGAAAGAACCTTACTAAACCATTCCCTTAACCCCCGACTAGGTAGCCAACATACCTCTATATAGACCGTAGAGATATGAATGGTGTAATGCTTTTACTTTATATAGACAGTAAAGTAATGCCAAGACACCACAGACAAATGATAAAGAAAACTCACCTTCAACATAAGAAACTAGTTATTAAAGTCATTAGTACAAAACCAAAAAAAAGTGCTGAAAGATTAAAAGTCAAAAGTAATACATAAAAGAATTGTCTTCACCAAGTGATGTAAGAGACTTAGCCAAACATGGCCTTTGATTGACAAGAACTCTTACGATCAATCTTGGATCCCGAGACGACTACACACTCTAAAGGTGGATGATGGATGATGGTGGTGGGTGTTGGTGGTATAGTAGTGGTGGAGTGGTGGCAAAGTGAGAGAGTAGTGGTTTGCCAAGGGGTGCCTTTGAAGTGAGCCAAGCACCCATATTTATAACCTGAAGAGAGCCCAACCACGGCCCATGTCCAGCGGACACGCCCCCGTGGCCATCCTTTTCTCTTCCTTCATTAATTGCATTTGTCAGCATAAGGCTCCACACGGCCCTTGTTCAGCGGGCACAGCCCCATGGGCATTAGCGTATCTGTACTACCAAGATTTTGCAAGATTCTGCGTATCTTAGCGTTGACCACGCCCTGTGCTGAGTTGGGCACGCCCCCGTGGTGGGCGTTGAAGCTTCCACAGCTGTGTCTTTTCTATAGGTGGCTGACCATGCCCCCGTGTCCAGTGGGCACGACCCCGTGGTTAGTCTTCTGTTTCCTGTTTTTGCTTTTGGGGATGCTGCTGAGTGGTCGGGCATGTCACGTTTATTCCTTTTCTTTGTATTTATGTTGGTTTTTGTTGTATATTTGTTCCTTTTACTCGTTTAAGCTCGTTTGGTCCTGTAAATTCAAAAGGAAGACAAAAAAACACTTTTTCCAACATTAGTACTAAAAAGGGTTAGTTTTATGCCTCATTTGATGTAATTTATATGTTGCATTTTGCACACATCACAAGCATCAATGCTGCCCTATTTGAAGCACTTTACGGACAAAAATGCCTGAACGCCTGTATGTTGAACAGAAATAGGAGAGAAGCAGTTATGAGGTCCTGAGATTGTACAAGAAACAACCGACAAGATAATTCAAGTCAAGGAAAGACTAAAAACAACACGAGATCGTCAAAAGAGTTATGCAGATAATCGATGTAACCCATTGAAATTTCAAGTTGGAGAGAAAGTGTTGTTAAAAGTTTCTCCTTAGAAAGGAATAGTCAGATTTGGTAAGAAAGGAAAGTTAAGCCCAAGATTTGTTGGACCATTTGAGGTTTTTAAAAGAATTGGACCAGTAGCTTATCAGCTAAAACTACTAGAAGAAATGGCAGTTATACATGATATGTTTGATGTATGCAACTTGAGGTAATGCTTAGCTGATGAATCTCTTGTAGTACCTCTTCATGATATAGTGGTAAATGTGAAACTGAAATTTGTTGAAAAGCCTCTACAAATTGAAGACATGAAGGTCAAGAACCTCAAGTATAAAAGATTGATTCTAGTCAAGGTAAAATGGGATTCGAAAAGAGGACCATAATACACATGGGAACTAGAATCAGAAATGAAACGAAAGTATCCCTACTTATTCCAGTGAATCTCGAGGATGAGATTTAATACAGGGTGGGGAGAGTGTAAAGCCCCTTAAAAAGGTCCTATAACTAGTCATAACCGATATCCCGAACACGTATAACGAGAACCAGCACGAAAACGACAAAAATCAAGTTTTGGTTATCGACGCGACGCGACGAGAATTGTAAAAGACCTTCACATGACGCAGCGCTTCTTTTCTCACACGGAGACACATAGCACCACGTGGCAGCCATGTGGAAAGCCTACGCGGTGACTCATGCCACTTATGCCCTAGATTACCCCGTCGCGAGACGCGACAGTGATCTATGAATTCGGTCGCGTGACACGACGACATTCTATTTCAGCTATAAAATGATCAGAACCTGGACATTTCAATTTGCTCAGTTTCAACTTCTTTCTCTCTCTATCTCATTCTGTTATTATAAACCCCGAAACCCTAAACCTCGAAACTCTGCTCTGTAAAAAGTGTGCTAACCTCGATCACCGGTACGATATGATGTCCGATTGATCTAAAATAAATCAATGGATGTCAAAATAATGCCTGAATAAGGCTATACTTTGTTAACTACATTGAGGTTTTAATCTCGTGATTATCGATAAATTTGAATTGGGTTAATACACTAATGTGTGTTTCATTATGTGTTTATTAGAAACCCATGACTTAAACCAGGATGCACTAACTAAAAAACTCTAATTCTGCAAAGTGAGTCATTCTCTTTTAGTACATGTTTTCAAAACCCTAAATGTTTTCCAATTGTATTTATAGTGATCAAGCCTTTGTATTCTAAAATTACAGCCGGTATGTGGGGTTTTCTATACATTTCTTGATAATCTTTACTATTGGACAAAGGGTTGGCCAGTAGTAATACGACCACAATCACCAAAATGAGAAAGTGATAAGTACTGTAGGTAATTGAAAGATATAAACAAATGTAAAAACTTTTAATGTTGTAAATTACAATACTGTGTCTTTTTCGATACAAATATATGAACACACCAGTATTTTTCGCTGACCAAAAATGTTTTAAACGCATTTTAGGTAACCTACTGTGAATGTAAAGGATTATACTACGAAGCACTAAAGGCTTAAATAAAGTGGCTATGTTACCAGAATAAAGAAAAGAAAAATGTGTTTTGTAAAAATAGGGTTATCCCTATAAAAACCTTTAGTTGTAAAATGGGTTTCATCCCATCTGTTTAATATTAAAACTTTGGTGTTTTTACTCTGAAATTTTCCTAACTATGATTCTGATGAAATTTTCCGCTGCGAAGTTAATAAACACTGGTACCACTGTTGCATCTGCCCATGGCTCCCAACTAGGGTAGGGTCGGGGGTCATGATTGTGACACCCGACTATTTTAAGCCTGTACCGTACTAGTATGACACGTGTTATGAATAATTAAAGGCAATAATTTATTAAATATGATGTTAATATATAGTATTTCAAGTGTTGGTAAATCCAAACTTAGTTGAAAATTATGTTGGCAATAATAAGATAAACACTTATCGCGTAACGAACAAAATGCGAAACGAATGTCGACGACTACTCGGTTAATGTTAAAATCCTAAAAACATTCTGTTATGATTAAAATTATAATTTTAATCATATTCATAAAGAAAACTTAATTAAAACGCTTAAAATCCCTACTTTGCGAATTTAAGGGCGTACTGCGCAATACCGCGCGTACACTGCAAAATACAGACAACGCAGCAAGTCTGGGTAAACATAATATTGTTTAGTAATATTATGGCGAGTTAATTTTTATAGAACGATAAAAATAATATTAAACACCTTAAAACGTAATAAAAATGCGAAATAAAATACCCGGTAGTCAGTTAAATACCTGTTTTTGCTTGAATATGTATATATGTGTATGAAAGAGAAAGTGTGTGTGTGCATGTCTAAGGTGGCAGCTCCATATGGCCTCCACCACACCCCTTTTGTGCCAAGTGTTGGCTATATATAAAACTCAGTCATAACTAAAATCCCCACACTCAACACTTAACAAATTTCCAAGACACAAAAACCTTTCATATCTTCGTCTCTCTCTCTCTCTTACCTCTCGGCCGAACACCCCCATTATCATCACCATTTTCAAATTTTGATCAAGTTATGAAGAACCATAAATAATAAAAGTTAGTTTTAAAGTTTGTTTGAAGATCTAAGAAGGTTTTCAAGGTGAATCCAAAGAAGAATAAGCTCCATCTCATCAATTTTTATCAAAACCCATCAAACTTTTGAAAGGTATAATCTTATTTTTAACAATCTTGCTCTAGAATTCTTGATGAAGATGATGATGGAAAGTTTCACATAAACTTGGAATTCTTCTCAAACATTGAAATCTAAATAAGAAAATGGTTTTAATCAAACTAAAAATGGTAGTATGTGTGTATGTATGTATGGCCAAAAGTATGTGCTTATGTGTATGTGTAATGGTATTTTGATAATATATTAAGTATTGAAAGAATGAATGTGTGAAAATTTCATGTTTACATGATTGAAAGTGATTAACATGAAGTGATTGTGATTTAAGTGGGTTGATGAAAAATTTAGGATAAAGTATGTATAGTGGTCGTGAGTGTGTGTATACATGTGTTAATGATTTTGTTTTGATTGTTAGTTAGGTTGTGATTGATGTGATTCTTGGAAGGTTAATGCATGTTGAATCAAAAAGGTTCTTTATGAAAGATTCTTGTGATATGAGATGATTAAGTGAAAAAGTTGAAGTTTGGAAGTATATGTATATGTGTGTGAGCCGTATGTATGTATGTATATGTTTGAACTTATGGGTTTTGTTTGCATGTTCATAAATGTGAAGAACATTACATGCATTGATGATGTGATGATTTGATGAATGATTGAACAAAGATTATGTTTTGGATTTGTTAAGGAAATATAATAAATGTAGGATGAATGTATTTAAGTCTTGAATGATGATGATGAAATGAACATGCATTAGGTACTTGTATATAAGCATGTGTGATGACTAAATGATCATAATTTGGTGAACTTGAAATGATGTGATGAAAATAAGTTAAAACAAAATATGAACCCTGAAAATGATGTTTTGTGATATAATAAGATGATATAAAATCATGCCATAAGTTTGGTAGCTTTGCATGTTATACATGAAGCTTAAAAAGTAGTAAATTGGGTGAAATTGTGTGATAAATGTGACATGCATGAAATATGCACTATCATGAATGTAACCATCATTTTATTCAGTAATTAATATTTGTAGTGTTAAAATATTAAGTCATGACGACTTGGGATGGTTTCGGTAAATTCGGTACAAGACTATGCGTCAAAAAAGGTAAAAATCGGCTTTTCAAGAAAATTTTGCAAAACGGTTTTAAAACATATTGTAAACTAATATTTGCAAAACTGATACCAGAGTCATTTGTTGTCACACCCCTAATTTCCACGTGTCACCGGTGGGCCCGGTGGGGGATTAACATGACGTAGTTGATATCATCATAGTCAAACAACATAAATTATAATGCACAGCGGAAGCAAAGATAGATTCATTTCAACTTAAATTATTGTAATATTCGAGTATCACAAATTGTCGAAATAGAATCCACAGGCAGAATCAAATAAACAGGAAACTTCATTTCAACAGACTTCTTGCATCCTAAGCTTGCGAGACTTCTATGGATGCTTAAGGAGTGACCAGCCTATTACGCGTAGTACCTGCACTTAGTCTTTTTGGAAAATACGTCAGTTTACACTGGTAAATACAATTCAACTGACTCATTTTGAAAATGTTTAAAATTGATTTAAATGCTCGTGGCATAAAACTTTTTATAACTTGGGATAATTATTTGCTTAGTAATCTTGTAAAAGAATTACATGTTTGTTCTGCATTCAGTAGCCCGGGTCATGCCGGGTTAAAGTTTAATAGACACACCACTTAATATAATTCTGCCGCGAGACTTCTCTCGTACCGACGATTATACATGTTGTACACCACTTCGGGTGTACGCCTACACCCGAGTGCTAAGGTCGTGGCCATTCTTTGAATGATGCCAAGGATATCCGGGACATGGTCATTAAGCCCCCAAAGGCGTTAAACAAACAAAACAGCATTTTCAAACGGGTTAATTTGACTGCACATAACCAAGACCGGTTAAGGTCAATTCCCCGACCAAGCGGTATTTTATATACCGTACCCCAAGCCCGTATAGGGAAAATAAGTTAAACGTATTTACCTGAGCAAAGTATAAACCAAATATAACGAGTGCACGTAGCTTTTACTGGGCTCCTAGATCTGGAAATTAAGGTTTTAATAACCTATTAGAATCCTAACGGGTCTTAAGCTTAGACCGGTTAGTTTTATATAAAGATTACGGTGTTAAACGCACAATAAGGCGAAGACCGTTTTAGAATGTGGTTTTGTCCCAACAAGCTTGCACACTTGTTTTATATGGGTAACATAATCACATTCTGGATTTTGAGACCGAACAGATATGGTTTGACCCGTTCCGGCTAATATGGCCAAACTAGTCACATAAGCCGATCCGAACGCGTATAATGCGTAATGAGAAACCATAAGAGTCAAATACAAGTTTCTGAAGTCAATATGCTTAAAATATGTTGTGATATCAGAATGATACCTTCCATTATGCCCCAAATGATTTTAAACCAAGACTATGCCTCATAAGGGCGTTTTGGTCATTTTATAAGGTGTAAAAGGGTTAAAATGATGACCTGAGTTACAGGTCTGATGAAACTAGTAAATATACTTAATTTACTAAGTTATAACAGTAGGGTATCAAATTTATGTGAAATTTATCATCGTTAACCTTACTATGCACCGTAGGGGCATTTTGGTAATTTCACATGTGCCTAAAAGGTCAATTCTGGAATTCTGAGTTCAAAACATTTGCCTACTGTTTAAAATATAAAATTTCACTAATTACATCAGTAGGTTCAATCCCTTAAGCTTAATAAGGTTCTAGTGCACACTTATGTGTTAAAAATGCCTAAAAAGGCGATTTGGAGCCATTTCCGGGTTTTCTGTAAAAAGCTGATATTTTTGATATTCCAGAAGGCTCAAAATAATTTATTTATCATAATAAATCAGTAGAAATTGGTTTGAGGTCAAAAGGATTTGTAAAACTCATTTTATGGCTAAAAAGGCAAAACCGGCATAAACCGAATAAACCTTAGAACTCTAAGTTATGCTCAGCCTAAAAATAAATAAAAATCACCAAAAATCCCAAAATATTATTTTATAACAGTGGGTAACAAGTTTGGTATAAAAATTTGGGTTTTGATAGGCTATACGTAATTTACGCATTTAATTAGTAAAGAAGCTCTTAATTACGCTATTGAGCATAACTTTTAATCTAGACCTCAAACTGACTTCAAATTTCGGGTGCAAGTTTATAAATCAGTAGCTAAGGTGCCTACCCTTTTACATTTTCAAAAATCACGTTTTAAGGTCAAATGGGCATAATGGTCAACATATAAGCGATTAACGGAAACATGCATGTGAATAGGATATCTAATGAACCAAGTTGTATAATCTCAGAGAGTTATACTAACATGTAAATAGGTTCAAAAGAAGCTCTAAGGCAATCCTAATCTTGGCTTAAACGGGTCAGAACTGAAAGTCAAAGCAGAAGTCAAACTTTGCGACTTTCGGTTCCAAACCGAGCCTAAACTGAAAATTGTCGAGTTGAACATGTTGGAACATGTTCTTACATTAATTACCAAGCTATTTTAATGATCAAACAGGTTGCATGTAACCTACATTGCTAATTATGCATTAATTCGCAAATAACCTTTCTGTTGACTTTTTATAATAAGCTTTGACTCGACAATTAGCATAGTTAGAGTGGGATTCTGGAAATACCCTTTTGAGGGTTTGTTACCCACATAATTACCTACTTAAAGGTACTTTTAATTCGTGATTTGACAGAGCACATTTTAATTAATCACGAAGTCAAACCTTAATTACGACGGTTTGACTTTTAGTTAATTAACTAAGCTAGAAAGGATTAAGGGAGGTTAAGGGTACTTACAAGAGTCCTAAGAAGGATTAGGGACCTAATGAAAGTTGGTTGCTGTCCAGGGAAGCTCCAGAGAAGTCTTGAACCAATGTTTCAAATGAGCATGTAAAGTGTTTACAACTTCAAGCCCTTTTATAGTGAACCTTGAGGTCCAAGATGATGCCAAGATAGTCTAGAGTGGTTACAAGATCATCCCAGGTGTCTCTATGATGCTATAAACTGCCTAGCAAGTCCCTGGTTTTAAAAACCATTCATTTAAGTCGGTGTAACAGGCTGAACAGGCAGCTGTCCAATATCTGCTGCCAGCGACAGCCTTACGGACCGTAAGCGTAAGGCCTTGCAGTCCGTAAGCATCTCTTGCGGACCGTATGCTGAAATGGATACGGTCCGTAACCGACCCTCGCTGAAAATGCCCATGTACCCTCCTTACGGACCGTAAGACTAGGGCCTTGCGGTCCGTAACCGGTGGTCAGAAAACAAAAATTTCACAAACTTCAAGTCTTGACCATGCAACCTCGTGGATTCCGAATTGCATGCCAACTTTCTCAGTTGTGGGACCTAGTGGCTCAGCCATTGCATGCTTGTATGTCCCTTACATGTTTCTACAACCTTGGCATCTTGTAATCTTTTAAAGTGACGGATATTTCTAAGTCTTGGATTCTCACAAAAGTTGGTCATGAAAGTTAAATATTATTAATTTCTTTTACACAAGAATCTTATTCAGCATTTTAGTAGCAATACTCCCAATAATCCAAATTCCATATAAAAGATGGAACTTTGGAAACGACCGGTTAATACATATATATATATATATATATATATATATATATATATATATATATATATATATATAAGATGCTTATCAAACGATTTAAGGATCTTGGGATTTATAAATTTGGGTCGCTCAGAGGTATTTTAATAACATGTCGCCCTTGGGTCGTTCAGAGGTATTTTGAAATAACATGACGCCCTTGCATTTAAAATCCTACCATACATCTTTATATTTAATCCGGTTTTCCTGACACGTTTGTCCCTTATGACACGTGTCTTTATTTTATTGGACAGGAATTTCCGAGGTGTTACATCCTCACCCCCTTAAAAGAAATCTCGACCTCGAGATTTAAGGAAACAAATGAGGGTATTTTTCCTGCATTTTGGACTCTAACTCCCATGTATATTCAGGACCTCTGCGGGCGTCCCACTTTACCTTGACAATAGGTACAAGCTTTCTTCGAAGCTTTTTCACCTGTCGATCTTCAATCGACACAGGTTTTTCCACAAATTTTAAGCTCTCGTCTATATGCACATCCGTGTGTGGTATGACTAGCGACTTGTCAGCTAGACATTTCTTCAGATTGCAGACGTGGAATACATTATGAATACCATCGAGCTCCTCAGGTAAGTTTAACTTATAAGCCACTGATCCTACACATTCGATGATCTCGAATGGTCCTATATACCTTGGGCTTAACTTACCTTTCTTGCCAAAACGCATCACCCCCTTCCAAGGTGATACTTTGAGCAAAACCTTATCGCCAACCTCAAACTTGAGAGGCTTTCGCCTTTCATCCGCATAGCTCTTCTGCCTATCTCGACCAGCTTTCAGGCGGTCGCGAATTTGGACAATCTTTTCCGTTGTCTCGAAGACTAAGTCAGGACCTGATAATTGCGTATCTCCCACTTCTGCCCAGCAAATGGGCGTTCTGCACTTTCTACCATATAGTGCCTCAAAAGGCGCAGCCTTAATACTAGTATGGTAGCTATTATTGTAGGAGAACTCAACCAATAGTAAATGCCTGTCCCAACTTCCTCCTAGATCAATTACACATGCACGCAGCATGTCTTCCAACGTCTGAATGGTACGCTCGCTCTGCCCGTCCGTCTGAGGATGGTAAGCCGTACTGAAGTTCAATTGAGTGCCCAGAGACTGTTGGAAACTCTTCCAGAAATGAGATGTGTATCTAGTATCCCGATCTGAGATAATAGATACTGGTACGCCATGCAAGGCCACAATCTTATCTACGTACAATTGGGCTAGCATGTCAGAGCTGAAGGTCTCTCTAATGGGTAGGAAGTGTGCTGACTTAGTCAGTCTATCAACTATGACCCATATAGTATCATTTCCCTTCGGCGTCTTAGGCAATTTGGTGATGAAGTCCATCGTCACCATTTCCCATTTCCAAGTGGGAATTTCAGGCTGTTGTAGTAAACCTGACGGCTTCTGATGTTCAGCTTTGACTTTAGCACATGTCAAGCATTTAGCTACATAAGCAGCTATAGACTTTTTCAAGCCTATCCACCAATAATTCGCCTTTAAATCCTGGTACATCCTATTAGCTCCAGGATGGACGGAATACTTGGAACTGTGGGCTTCCTTGAGGATAACGTCACGAAGTCCTCCATAGACAGGAACCCATATTCGTCCATTTAATCTCAACATCCCGTCTTTGTCGTAGGATAACTGTTCTTCAGTCACTCCTAACTTCTCCTCAGGATAGTTAGCTTCCAACACAACTTCCTTCTGTGCAGCTAACAACCTTTCATTCAAACTACTCTTGATTTCAATGCTCTTGGCATTGATCCTTATCGGCTTCACCCTTTCCTTCCTGCTCAAAGCATCTGCGACTACATTGGCCTTGCCTGGGTGGTACCTTATTTCACAATCATAATCGTTCAAGGTTTCCATCCATCGTCGCTGCCTCATGTTCAAATCCTTCTGATTGAACAGGTGTTGAAGGCTCATATGGTCGGAATAGATTACACACTTCGTCCCATACAAATAATGCCTCCAAAGCTTTAGTGCAAATACAACGGCACCCAACTCCAAGTCATGGGTGGTGTAACTTTTGCTTGCCCTTTTGCATTAACACACAACCTATTCCGGTTGTAACTTCGTGCACCTTTAGTTGTCGTGAAGCGTAGGCTATGACCTTGCCCTTTTGCATTAACACACAACCCATTCCGGTGTGTGATGCATCACAATACACCACAAATTCTTCAATGCCTTCAGGTAGAGTCAGCACTGGTGCGTTGCTTAACTTTTGCTTCAAGATATCAAAAGATTCTTGCTGCTTAGGCCCCCAATTAAACTTAATGTTCTTACGTGTTAACGACGTTAAGGGTGCAGCAATCCTTGAGAAGTTCTCAATAAAACGCCTATAGTATCCAGCCAAACCTAGGAAGCTACGAATCTCTGAAGGTGTCTTTGGCTCTTGCCAGTTCATGATAGCTTCTATTTTCGCGGGATCCACTTGAATTCCACGTTCACTCACAACGTGTCCAAGGAACTGGACTTCGCGAAGCCAAAACTCACACTTTGAAAATTTGGCATAGAGTTTCTCTTGATGGAGCAGCTTAAGAATGCACCGAAGATGCCTCTCATGGTCAGCTTGGTTCTTTGAATAGATGAGGATGTCGTCAATGAAGACGATGACAAATTTATCCAGATAAGGTTTGCATACGCGATTCATGAGATCCATGAATGCGGCAGGTGCGTTGGTGAGCCCAAAAGGCATCACTAGGAACTCGTAGTGACCATAACGAGTCCTAAACGCGGTCTTATGTACATCCTCCTCCTTAACTTTCAATTGATGATAGCCTGACCTGAGATCTATCTTAGAAAAGTAACTCGCTCCCTGTAGCTGGTCGAATAGATCATCAATTCTAGGCAAAGGATATTTGTTCTTGATAGTAACCTTGTTTAGCTCACGGTAATCAATGCATAGCCGCATTGATCCATCCTTCTTTTTAACAAACAGGATTGGCGCTCCCCATGGAGATGAACTAGGTCTAATAAAACCTTTAGCTAGTAAATCATCTAGCTGTGTCCTTAATTCCTTCATCTCCGTTGGTGCTAATCTATATGGTGCTCTGGCTACTGGTGCAGCTCCGGGGATGATGTCAATCCTAAATTCCACCTGCCTATCTGGTGGCAAACCAGGTAGTTCCTCCGGAAAGACCTCGGGATAATCAGAAATGACCGGTATGCCTTCGATCCTGGGCTTCTTCTCGTCAATGGTTACTCTTTCCATATAAATGACACAACCCCTACTCGTGCATCCGGACGCCTTAAGCATGGCCACACGCTCTGGCATTCCGTGTTGAGTATCTCCCTGAATAGTGAGCGGCTCACCAGATGGGGTCTTGATTACTACTTGCTTCTTGTTGCACACTATCTGGGCTTGGTTACGCGATAACCAATCCATTCCTATTACTACATCAAAGCCTGCTAGCTTAAAAGGTAACAAGGACAAAGGAAAAGAGTGGTTCCTAATGGATAGGACACATCCATCTAACACAGTCGAAACTGTTTCTATCGTTCCATCAGCTAATTCCACTTCATATTTCGTACTTAAAACTTTAACAGGTAATTTCAACAGTTCACAGAACTTATTATCTACAAAGGACCTATCCGCCCCAGAGTCAAATAATACCCTTGCGTAGACATCATTAATGAGAAAAGTACCTGTTATGACATTATCGTCCTGAATGGCTTCCTTTGCATCCATGTGGAAGACCATTGCATTAGTCTTCTTTCCTTCTTCTGTTTTCTTGGCAAGCTTCGGGCAGTTGGGCCTAATATGTCCATTCTCATTACAATTGTAGCAGGTGGCATCCTTAAGCTTCTTGCAGTCTAATGCCTTATGATCCGGGGACTTGCAAATCCCACATAGTTTCTGCTGAGATTGGGATCTAGACTCATGCCTGCATTTCCCGAAATGGTGCTTCTTACAAACCTTGCACCTGGGCTTTTCACCCGACTGTTGATCTCCCTTCTTGGATCCCGACCCTTTCTTGTGGTCGTCATTGCCCTTACGTTTCTTATCTGAGCGTCGCGAACCATCATCTTCGCGTTTTCGCTTCTCGGCATCTGCGGCTCTCAGTGATCTCTGTCTAACTACGTCTTTTGTAAGGGGCATAGATATGTCAGCCACTGATCGAAAAGTAGTGGGCCGAGAGGCCTTGACGCTTGCTTTAATTTCTGGGGCCAGACCCCCAATGAAACGGGCTATCCTTTTTGGTTCAGGTGTTACAAGGTAGGGAACTAGCCTTGACAAGGTATTGAAGGTTGTGAGGTAAGCCTGGCAGTCCAGGTTCTTCATCACCAGAGACAGAAAGTCAGACTCTATTCCTTCGACCTCGTGCTGAGGACAGTAATTCTCCTTGATTAGGGCAACAAATTGTTCCCAAGACATGTTGTATAGCGGTATCTTTCCGGTGTCTTGAATCAGCGACTTCCACCATTGCAGTGAATCACCTTTAAAAGATTGTGTCACAAACTTCACAATATCTTTTTCAGCACAGCCACTTATATCTACTACTGTCTCCATTTCATCAAGCCAAGTCATACAGTCCACTGCCCCCTTCTCCCCAGTGAAATCCCGGGGTTTACAAGACACAAAGTATTTATACGTGCAACCCTTGGCACGTGGGGCATCATAAAGCACAATCTTCTTGGAATGGTTATCATTTTCATTCGAAGAGTGTCTATCATCATCCTTCTTGGATTCCTCCTTCTTGGATTCCTCCTTTTTAGACTTGGGTTGGACAGAAGGTGGCTTGCTGTGAGCCTCAGAATGGGTCTTAGACTTATTATGCGGTGTAGACAGGGTTCTACTGTGGGTCCCACTGTACTCACTGTACTGTCTTTCTAATGCCTTTGTAACCGCATCATCTACCAGTGCTTTCAACTCCGCACCAGTTAACTGTATCTTTGCATTATCGTGGTTTTCCACCGGACGACTATTCACTTCATCCGATCCCGCCATGTAGCTTCAATTGCTACATATAAACAATAATGGGCAAGGTTTTATTTAATAGCTAATACAGTATTTTATGTATTTTATTAACCATGGTTTTAAATAGCAATTGCAGGTTAATTTATTAATCAAATATTAATCCAGGATCTGTATTATAATCTTAGATTATAGTTAAGAATTAACATATAACTTAGTCACAAGGACAGCGTTAGTTTATAACCCGGATTCTTACAGAATCAAGGTATTAGGGTCTGAATCACAATTCATTACCCTATTCTAGACAGTGAGTTGCAGACTCAAACCGTCTCCTAGTCCCTAGGACATTAATTATTACCCGTAGGCACTTCATTCCCAAGGAATGGATATTTACTTACAGGGAATTTTAAATTAACCCAATTTTCAATAATGGCTTATGTGACTTTTACTGTGTCACAATTTGCCCAGTATGTTAACATACTTACAGATGTTAACAGAATTTGGAATCTTCTAGACAGGTTCTACCAGTTTGGCCATGTCTGCAACGACACGTGGCTAGGTCTTACCCCTTAGATTCTCTTTATGACGCAGATCAATCCTAAGTTGAGACGTTAATTATGGACCTGAATCTAATTATGGAGATACCATCTTGGCCTTGTCTTAAAATGACATGTGGCTAGGTCTTGTCCCCTTTTAGATTTTGCCATTTTATATTAATGGTAGGTCTTCTTTATTTTAAGAAATGTCATTTTCATTTTTACCTTTTTATTTTAAGTTTATTCATATACTTATTTATAGCAATAATCATGAAAATTTAAATGCAACATGTCACTAAATAAAGATTCAACAATACAGTACTTGCCCTAAACGGGACTTCTATAAATAACATGCCCACGCAGGGGCGAAAAACACTCTAACAAACAACAAACAAACCCACGCAGGGGTTAACTGAAAGACATGCCCACGCAGGGGCAGAATACAAAAAGACAAGCCCGCGCAGGAGCTGAATATAGAAACAACAAGTCCACGTAGGGACTGATTACAACTAAGCAACAAACGACAAGGTCTTCAGTGACCCCTCCTCTTGGACTTCCCCTTAAGCAAGTCTGACAGACCCTTGAAGAAGCCTTGCCGCTCTCTGCGGTCTTCTCGAACTTCTTGTTCGACCTGGTTTAACCTATCAAGAACCTCCTGCTGACGTTCTGGCGGAATCAGCTGTGGCTGCGGTGGCTGGTACATAGGTGGAGGTGGTGGATGCTGGTACCCATAAGTCGGGTAACCAGTAGTCCATGGTCCTCCGTATGGTCCTTCAGGGTGAAGAGCGTTGTAGTCCCGAGCTACTTGATATGGATCGACCTCCGCATAGCCAAAGTCGTAATGAGTATGCGCTGGTTGCTCAAAGGGGTTATACGCTGATGAACCAGCGTATGCAGGGATTGGGTTGTCAAAACCCGGCGGAGGTGCCACAGGCACTGAGTTGACCTCTGGTATGGGGTTTGATGGACCCCCCATTTGTGGTTCTTCCTCTTCCTTCTGAAGTGGCGGATAATGGCTGCCACTTGATGGTTGGGGTGTGCTGATGTGGACACCCCCTCGCACGGACATCCGTGCGTTCGACCTCCTCCGCCTCGGTGGCTCCGGAGGCGGCTGCTGTTCCACTGGTGGTGGTGGTGGCGGAGTGACTGCCACAAATAGTTGATCCTCCGAAGGATCTTGCTGTTGATGTTGCTGCTGTTGCTGATACGGGGACGAGTGCTCAGAAGGTGTAAAGTACCAGTCCCACTGCTTGAACCTCTCTTGATAACTATCCGGACCGCGGTATGGTGATCCGTGGAAAGATGACCCATCCGAGATTTCGATGGGGTGGTTCGGCGTTCCTGTAGCAGGCTCCATTGGATCAGTATCCTCGTCCATGTCATTATCCCCAGAGAAGTGGTCTTCCGGTCCGAGTGGGTTAAAACCTCCGGGTTCTGGAAAATGTTGGCCGGGTTGAATCGGATTTGGAAAACTGAGGTTGGGTCACCAAAGGAATGGTGCGAGTTGGATCTCTGTAATGGTATGAAAGAGGGTGTTTGTTCGTTGGGCTCATTTTCCGACTGAGGCCCAAAGGAATGCTGGTAAGATGGTGAAGAGCTGAGGGAAACTGACCGTCTCCCGGGTTCAACATAGAGCCTCCACGGCTCTTGTGGACTAGTGCTCATGGTGATGGACGGGGTACGCCGGTGCGAAGGCCCGACTTCGTGATCGTGACCGTGACTGGTGCTTTGCCTCGACCGCGAAGAAATCTTTGTGGCATGTTGACCTGCATACAAGTTTTAGATAACAACAACAACATATAATAATAAGACCCAAAAATAAAACAAAACAGAGTTTGTCCTATGTTCTTTGTCTAGACTCGAAACTCGAAGAATGTGCAATTCGTGCACTGAGACTAAACACAAAAGGCTAGTGTTTAATTCACTCAGTGTTGGCTCTGATACCAACCTGTCACACCCCTAATTTCCACGTGTCACCGGTGGGCCCGGTGGGGGATTAACGTGACGTAGTTGATATCATCATAGTCAAACAACACAAATTATAATGCACAGCGGAAGCAAAGATAGATTCATTTCAACTTAAATTATTGTAATATTCGAGTATCACAAAATGTCGAAATAGAATCCACAGGCAGAATCAAATAAACAGGAAACTTCATTTCAACAGACTTCTTGCATCCTAAGCTTGCGAGACTTCTATGGATGCTTAAGGAGTGACCAGCCTATTACGCGTAGTACCTGCACTTAGTCTTTTTGGAAAATACGTCAGTTTACACTGGTAAATACAATTCAACTGACTCATTATGAAAATGTTTAAAATTGATTTAAATGCTCGTGGCATAAAACTTTTTATAACTTGGGATAATTATTTGCTTAATAATCTTGTAAAAGAATTACATGTTTGTTCTGCGTTCAGTAGCCCGGGTCGTGCCAGGTTAAAGTTTAATAGACACACCACTTAATATAATTCCGCCGCGAGACTTCTCTCGTACCGACGATTATGCATGTTGTACAACACTTCGGGTGTACGCCTACACCCGAGTGCTAAGGTCGTGGCCATTCTTTGAATGATGCCAAGGATATCCGGGACATGGTCATTAAGCCCCCAAAGGCGTTAAACAAACAAAACAGCATTTTCAAACGGGTTAATTTGACTGTACATAACCAAGACCGGTTAAGGTCAATTCCCCGACCAAGCGGTATTTTATATATCGTACCCCAAGCCCGTATAGGGAAATAAGTTAAACGTATTTACCTGAGCAAAGTATAAACCAAATATAACGAGTGCACGTAGCTTTTACTGGGCTCCTAGATCTGGAAATTAAGGTTTTAATAACCTATTAGAATCCTAACGGGTCTTAAGCTTAGACCGGTTAGTTTTATATAAAGATTACGGTTTTAAACGCACAATAAGGCGAAGACCGTTTTAGAATGTGGTTTTGTCCCAACAAGCTTGCACACTTGTTTTATATGGGTAACATAATCACATTCTGGATTTTGAGACCGAACAGATATGGTTTGACCCGTTCCGGCTAATATGGCCAAACTAGTCACATAAGCCGATCCGAACGCGTATAATGCGTAACGGGTAACCATAAGAGTCAAATACAAGTTTCTGAAGTCAATATGCTTAAAATATGTTGTGATATCAGAATGATACCTTCCATTATGCCCCAAATGATTTTAAACCAAGACTATGCCTCATAAGGGCGTTTTGGTCATTTTATAAGGTGTAAAAGGGTTAAAATGATGACCTGAGTTACAGGTCTGATTAAACTAGTAAATATACTTAATTTACTAAGTTATAACAGTAGGGTATCAAATTTATGTGAAATTTATTATCTTTAACCTTACTATGCACCGTAGGGGCATTTTGGTAATTTCACATGTGCCTAAAAGGTCAATTCTGGAATTCTGAGTTCAAAACATTTGCCTACTGTTTAAAATATAAAATTTCACTAATTACATCAGTAGGTTCAATCCCTTAAGCTTAATAAGGTTCTAGTGCACACTTATGTGTTAAAAATGCCTAAAAAGGCGATTTGGAGCCATTTCCGGGTTTTCTGTAAAAAGCTGATATTTTTGATATTCCAGAAGGCTCAAAATAATTTATTTATCATAATAAATCAGTAGAAATTGGTTTGAGGTCAAAAGGATTTGTAAAACTCATTTAATGGCCAAAAGGCAAAACCGGCATAAACCGAATAAACCTTAGAACTCTAAGTTATGCTCAGCCTAAAAATAAATAAAAATCACCAAAAATCCCAAAATATTATTTTATAACAGTGGGTAACAAGTTTGGTATAAAAAATTGGGTTTTGATAGGCTATACGTAATTTACGCCATTTAATTAGTAAAGAAGCTCTTAATTACGCTATTGAGCATAACTCTTAATCTAGACCTCAATCTGACTTCAAATTTTGGGTGCAAGTTTATAAATCAGTAGCTAAGGTGCCTACCCTTTTACATTTTCAAAAATCATGTTTTAAGGTCAAATGGGCATAATGGTCAACATATAAGCGATTAACGGAAACATGCATGTGAATAGGATATCTAATGAACCAAGTTGTATAATCTCAGAGAGTTATACTAACATGTAAATAGGTTCAAAAGAAGCTCTAAGGCAATCCTAATCTTGGCTTAAACGGGTCAGAACTGAAAGTCAAAGCAGAAGTCAAACTTTGCGACTTTCGCTCCAAACCGAGCCTAAACTGAAAATTGTCGAGTGGAACATGTTGGAACATGTTCTTACATTAATTACCAAGTTATTTTAATGATCAAACAGGTTGCATGTAACCTACATTGCTAATTATGCATTAATTCGCAAATAACCTTTCTGTTGACTTTTTATAATTAGTTTTGACTCGACAATTAGCATAGTTAGAATGGGATTCTGGAAATACCCTTTTGAGGGTTTGTTACCCACATAATTACCTACTTAAAGGTACTTTTAATTCGTGATTTGACAGAGCACATTTTAATTAATCACGAAGTCAAACCTTAATTACGACGGTTTGACTTTTAGTTAATTAACTAAGCTAGAAAGGATTAAGGGAGGTTAAGGGTACTTACAAGAGTCCTAAGAAGGATTAGGGACCTAATGAAAGTTGGTTGCTGTCCAGGGAAGCTCCAGAGAAGTCTTGAACCAATGTTTCAAATGAGCATGTAAAGTGTTTACAACTTCAAGCCCTTTTATAGTGAACCTTGAGGTCCAAGATGATGCCAAGATAGTCTAGAGTGGCTACAAGATCATCCCAGGTGTCTCTATGATGCTATAAACTGCCTAGCAAGTCCCTGGTTTTAAAAACCATTCATTTAAGTCGGTGTAACAGGCTGAACAGGCAGCTGTCCAAAATCTGTTGCCAGCGACAGCCTTACGGACCGTAAGCGTAAGGCCTTGCGGTCCGTAAGCATCTCTTGCGGACCGTATGCTGAAATGGCTACGGTCCGTAACCGACCCTCGCTGAAAATGCCCAGGTACCCTCCTTACGGACCGTAAGACTAGGGCCTTGCGGTCCGTAACCGGTGGTCAGAAAACAAAAATTTCACAAACTTCAAGTCTTGACCATGCAACCTCGTGGATTCCAAATTGCATGCTAACTTTCTCAGTTGTGGGACCTCGTGGCTCAGCCATTGCATGCTTGTATGTCCCTTACATGTTTCTACAACCTTGGCATCTTGTAATCTTTTAAAGTGACGGATATTTCTAAGTCTTGGATTCTCACAAAAGTTGGTCATGAAAGTTAAATATTATTAATTTCTTTTACACAAGAATCTTATTCAGCATTTTTGTAGCAATACTCCCAATAATCCAAATTCCATATAAAAGATGGAACTTTGGAAACGACCGGTTAATACATATATATATATATATAAGATGTTTATCAAACGATTTAAGGATCTTGGGATTTATAAATTTGGGTCGCTCAGAGGTATTTTAATAACATGTCGCCCTTGGGTCGTTCAGAGGTATTTTGAAATAACATGACGCCCTTGCATTTAAAATCCTACCATACATCTTTATATTTAATCCGGTTTCCCTGACACGTTTGTCCCTCATGACACGTGTCTTTATTTTATTGGACAGGAATTTCCGAGGTGTTACATTTGTTCCTCAGTCTGGGTCCCTAACCTCCATTATACCATTACTAGTTCTTGCACACCAAGGGAAGAGAATCCGATATACAGAAGACATAGCATCAACCTCTAGGGCTATTACGGAGTCTGAATCGAAGAAGCAGAAAGGATTTTGGGTAGATCGATGCTCACATTGCGACCGTTAGATTGCTACTCTGCGAGGGGACTTAGAGACGACTAAGGGAAAGATGCAGGATCATGGGGGTCAAATGGAAGCATATGAGGATATTTGGGAGTTGGATGATATCGTGAGAGATCAGATGTGTCAGAGAATTGCGGAGCTTGAGGAGATAGTTGGGAAGTTATTGGATTTTTTAGGTTTTAAGTGATTGTTGTTGATGTTTCGTACATTTTATTCCTTTTGGTAACCCTTCTTAGGCTTGTATGCCAAATAGATATTTTAGAAAGAAATTCAGTGAAACTTATCAATGGTGTTTCATTTCATTCACACCAAATTTTGTTAGTTTTTAAAAACTACAAACAAGTAATGTAATTTCCACGATAAAATATCAATACGATGGGTTTTTGGTTAAATTTTTATAATATTTATGTGATTGTGATTCCATGTGTATTGTTTAATGCATTCGCATTTAATAATTGAATTATTTAAATATTGCCATACGTTGTTATTATTGTTCCAATAATAGAAACGTCAATATACCACCAAAAGCTAGACAAAGTTCCTCTACTGACAGTATTGGATTTCCTATCACACCCGAGGAGTTAGCACAACTGATCGCTCAACACGTTAACACTGCTTTGGAACAGCGCGAAGTTAACCAAACTGTGGGACATGGACATGGATGTAGTGAGAAGGGGCATGGTTTTGGAGTATCACCGATCGAAAACCCACAAGGTAGAATAATGATTGGAAAAGTTTTAGTAAGTTTCCTGTGTTATGATATAATCTAAGAGTAATCTTGATTTTTCATTAACTTGGTGAACAGTACATAGAGGTACGAATAAAACATACCAGGGTCCTAACCCGAGATCATTTATTGGTGCCTTACGCGATGGAGAAGCGATGTTGTACGAGGAGATAGATTGTCACAGCGGTTTGACCATTAGAATTATCCAACATACTGAACATAAGAGTGGAGACAATGGCAAGCGGAAGTTAGAGAATTAAAGGAAGAATTCTGAGAAGAAGGACAAGAAGAAATGCAATTTGGGTAAAGTGGCCGTGGTCAATGCTAGTGGATCTGGAAAGAAGGTGGTCAAGTAGGATAAAAATAGCTTGGTGAAGAAAACTCCAGTCGATGAACAAAAGAGATGTAACAGAAGTGGCCGATTCAGACATATAATCCTTGAGTGCTATGCTAAAAGCACGTTTGATGGAGTCAGGCTTGAAGGATGCTTCGGATGTGGAAAGCAGGGACATTTCAAGCCGGACTGCCCTGAATTGAAGGACCAGAGTGTCAAAGGTAAAGCATTGGAGCCAAATGATAGGAAGACTTGTGTTGATCCGGCACTTGTCACCGGTACGTATATGGTCATTTACTACTCTACGTTTACTCTATTTTATGCTAAGACTAGCTGGAATATAATTCTAAAACCCTGAGTCACTTATGTGATCACAAGCAAGCAAGCTAGCTAGAATCAGTATATGATAAACGGATAAAATCCCGTGATTTCACACGTGATCGTAGTGTTCAATAGTATGATTATAGTTAGTATCAAATGCTGCTAACGAAGCTTTGCAGATTCGATGTAGTAGTTTGGTTGGATTAGCTATCCAAGAATAAATGTAGGATCGTTTTGAGACCCAAACGAGTCGATCAGAAGAGTTTTACTCAAAATGAAAGGTGGAAACAGACATTTTGAGGTTAATTCAGTGCACGTATTACTTTAACCGTCGATTTGATTGATTTGAATGACGTTTACAACTAGTCGACACTTCGGCAGCACTTCGTGGCAAACCAGAACAACTGATGTTGATTTCGCTCCAAGCAGCCGTTATATAGGCAACAGATTCCGCATGAACATTTCAAGCGGAATTAGGACATACAATTTTGAGCGAAATCATCATTTACATTTCGAGCGGAATCAGGATCTTAAGTGATTTCGCTTGAAACTAACCCAATGTCATTTCAAGCGTAATCAGCTCTAAATCACTAATTCTCGATTTTCGTGCCCTGATCTAATACATTCTATACAAGACTCGATACAAGACGCAGACGACAGACGGATGCCCCAACAATAAAGCTTTCCGAAGAAACTAGTGCAAATACCCTACTTTAGTGGTAAACCAGTAATAATTTTTGGAAATTGAGAGTCGTTAGGTATGAAGATTGAAGAAGGCGATGGATTCCTCAGAACCTGCATAGATTAGCAGGAGAATGCATAAATTAACTATCAAAATCGGTACCTACTACCGAGGTTTGATGATTGATTGATCATTTGAGGAAATCCAGCTATCACTTGAAATTTGGTGCGTCAGTGGACTATCGTCAGAGGAAGATCGCTAACAAGACATTTTAGAATTGCCCTAAGAGTATCACCGATGAATACTATCATGAAATTTATTCAAATAAATTTGGTATACCGTAATCAAGAAGAGGATTTCTGAAGCAGCTGAGGACAAGAAATTGGATGATGGTTCCCTAAGTGTAGGCTTAGAGGTCAAAAAGCTCATTTAAGCGAGCATTGACGCTAACAACTTAGAAGGATATAAGATTTGCTTGGACAAAGATGTAAGAGGAAGTTTTACAATTAATGAAGGAAAAGTTATATGGTGCACATATCCAATCTCTACCTAACGGAAATGAAAGTTTACTTGTATACTGTATGCGTCATGTTTGGGTCGTAATTGTATATTTGTGCAAAAAGGACAAAGTGACAGCCTTTGTGTCCAGACAACTGAAAGTGCATAGGAAGAAGTTTACAACTCATGATCTGGAGCAGGAGACACTACATAATACCTTGGAGACTTAGAGAGCATGCATCAAGCATGGGTGACAAATTTTGATAGAAGTTGAGATACTCATCTACCATTGGCTGAGTTTTCCTTACAGTTGTAGCTATCACAGAAGTTCTGAAGCTGTTTTGTTTAATACCATGTATAGGAGAAAGTGTCGGTCATCACTTTCTTTTGGACAGAGGACGACAAGAAACAAATTGACCAAATCTGAAAACATTCAGGAAATTATTGATGGATAAAAGAAGTTATGTAGATAATCAAGAAGACTGTTGAAGATTTCAGACGGCAAACGTGATCTGTTGAAAGTGCCATTGTGGAGAGAAGATGTTAGGTCTATATAAAAAGGGGGAGAGCTGAGCCCGTGAAATTTAGATACTTTCAAGAGCCCATCTCGAGTTGGATTAGTCGCTTATAGGCTCAAGCTACCTCAGGTATAGAACGACAAACATGTGGTGCAACATGTATCTAACCTGACAAGGGTAACTGCCAGATGAAACACTGACCTTCCCCCCCCCACCCCCTGACGAGGTTCACGTAAATGATAAACTAAAAATTTATTGAAGACCTTGTAGAAGATTTAGTACGAAAGAAAATAGAAATTTAGGAGGAGTAGGATTAAGTTAGTAAAGGTCCACAAGAATCCCTAGTAAGAACCCGAGTTCCCACGGAAAATACAGGACCAGAGATAACGGGACTATCCTCATCTCTTCCGCATTATGTGAAAACAAAACCTGTGATGTAATATATCGGGGACGAAGTTTCCAAAACAGGGGGAGACTCACACCCGGCTATTTTAAGCCTGTACCGTACTAGTATGACACGTGTTATGAATAAATAAAGGCAATAAATTATTAAATATGATGTTAATATATAGTATTTGAAGTGTTGGTAAATCCAAACTTAGTTGAAAATTATGTTGGCAATAATAAGATAAACACTTATCGCGTAAAGAACAAAATGCGAAACGAACGTCGGAGACCGCCCGGTTAATGTTAAAATCCTAAAAATATTCGGTTATGATTAATATTCTATTTTAATCATATTCATGAAAAATAATTAATTAAAACGTTTAAAATCCCTACTTTTCGAATTTAAGCGCGTACTGCGCAATACCGCTCGTACACTGCAAATTACAGACAACGCAGCTAGTCTAGGAAAACAAAATATTGTTCAACAAAATTATGGCGAGTTAATTTTTATAGAACGATAAAAATAATTTTAAACGCCTTAAAACATAATAAAAACGCGAAATAAAATACCCGGTTGTCAGTTAAATACCTGTTTTTTGCTTGAATATGTGTATATATATGTGTGTATAAAAGAGAAAGTGTGTGTGTGCATGTCTAAGGTGGCGGCTCCTTATGGTGTCCACCACACCCTTTTTGTGCCAAGTGTTGGCTATATAGAAAACTCAATCATAACTAAAATCCCAACACTCAACACTGAACAAATTTCCAAGACACAAAAACCTTTCATCTCATCCTCTCTCATTCTCTTACCTCTCGGCCGAACACCCCCATTATCATCACCATTTTCAAATTTTGATCAAGCTATGAAGAACCATGAATAATACAAGTTAGTTTCAAGTTTTTTTGAAGATACAAGAAGGTTTTCAAGGTGAATCCAAAGAAGAACAAGCTCCATCTCATCAATTTTTATCAAAACCCATCAAACTTTTGAAAGGTATAATCTTATTTTTAACAATCTTGTTCTAGAATTCTTGATGAAGATGATAATGGAAAGTTTCACATAAACTTGGAATTCTTCTCAAACTTTGAAATATAAATAAGAAAATGGTTTTAATCAAACTAAAAATGGAAGTATATGTGTATGTATGTATGGCCTAAAGTATGTGCTTGTGTGTATGTGTAATGGTATTTTGATAATATGTTAAGTATTGAAAGAAAGAATGTGTAAAAAGTTCATGTTTACATGATTGGAAGTGATTAACATGAAAGTGATTTTGATTTAAGTGGGTTGATGAAAAATTTAGGATAAAGTATGTATAATGGCCGTGAGTGTGTATATACATGTGTTAATGATTTTGTTTTGATAGTTAGTTAGTTTGTGATTGATGCGATTCTTGGAAGGTTAATGCATGTTGAATAAAAAAGGTTCTTTATGAAAGATTCTTGTGCTATGAGATGATTAAGTGAAAAAGTTGAAGTTTAGAAGTATATGTATATGTGTGTGAGTCGTATGTATGTATGTATATATGTATGTATGTATGTATGTATGTATGTATGTATGTATGTATGTATGTATGTATGTATGTATGTATGTATGTATGTATGTATGTATGTATGTATGTATGTATGTATGTATGTATGTATGTATGTATGTATGTATGTATGTATGTATGTATGTATGTATGTATGTATGTATGTATGTATGTATGTATGTATGTATGTATGTATGTATGTATGTATGTATGTATGTATGTATGTATGTATGTATGTATGTATGTATGTGTGTATGTGTGTATGTGTGTATGTGTGTATGTGTGTATGTGTGTATGTGTGTATGTGTGTATGTGTGTATGTGTGTATGTGTGTATGTGTGTATGTGTGTATGTGTGTATGTGTGTATGTGTGTATGTGTGTATGTGTGTATGTGTGTATGTGTGTATGTGTGTATGTATGTATATATTTGAACTTGTAGGATTTGTTTACATGTTCATAAATGTGAAGAATGTTACATGCATTGATGATGTGATGATTTGATGAATGATTGTATAAAGATTATGTTTTGGATTTGTTAACCAATTATAATAAATGTAGGATGAATGTATTTAAGTCTTGAATGATGATGATGAAATGAACATGCATTCGGTACTTGTACATAAGCATGTGTGATGACTAAATGATCATAGTTTGGTGAACTTGAAATGATGTGATGAAACTAAGTTAAAATAGAATGTCAACACTGAAAATGATGTGTTGTGGTATAATATGATGATATAAAATCATGTCATCAGTTTGGTAGCTTTGTATGTTGTACATTAAGCTTAAAAAGTAGTAAATTGAGTTTAATTGTGTGATAAACATGACATGCATGAAATTTGCATTATCATGAATATAACCATCATTTTATTCATATATATTTATATACATAAATATATTACGAAGCACAAATAGTAGATATATCGTATGTAAGTGGACGTAATAACGGATATAACATTTTAGGGGTCACCAATAAAATTGTTCGAATCGCGAAAAACTTAATATGTATATATATGAACACACACACATATATATATGATTATATATATATATATATATATATATATATATATATCTGTTTATGAACTTGCCAACATAATCAAAACAAAGACTTTTTGAGAAAATTCTCGAAGTTATGTTAAAATTCTGAATATTTGAGAAACGTAATTGTTCGTAGAATAATTGATTATTAAATCATTCCCATTTAAATTAGGAAATGTAGATTCAATTTGAGGGATTGCGGTAATATAAACGCACCTAAAGGTGAGTATCACTAAACCTCTCTTTTACTGTTTTATATACTGTTTTGGGGGAAGAACACGCCTTTAAAAGGATAAACATACGTTTTTGAATAAAGTATGCCTTTGTATAATCTTAAATATATTTTCGTGGAAGATATGATTTTTAAATGATATGATATGTTTTTTAAGAAAACATGATTTTGGAAATATGATTGATTATAAATATGTTTTGAGGAGAAACGGGGAGGATTACGGTGTTTTGGGTAAAATGATCATAAGGATTTTAAAATATTTTGAACCTAAGTTGTGACAAATTAGCCTGATCTCAAGAGTGTAAGTAGCGTGGTAGGCTGCTTACATTACATCGGGGACTTCGGGAATTTGTGCAACACCAAATATTAAATTTGTTTTATAGTAGGTATATATATTGATGCAATTGAGGAGGGCAACTGGCATCCTAATTGTGGGATATTCCTGGCTCGATCATAGCCATTTTTAATCATTAAGTATGGAACACGTGGAATTATAGATAGATCTATCGGTTGACACCCCGTCGTTAGCGGTAGCTCCAGTCCACATAGCAGCGAATTTTATTTTATAATTGTCTAGTATTGATTAGAACATCAGTTATGGTATATACCTTCTAGCGTCTTGCAAACATATGAAACTGAACGAATGACAAATATTTAATATTCAAACCATTGGTAGAAAATCTCATCGGAGACTTTTAAAATAAACAACTCACGATGATTTACCCTTGGATTTTTATAAAGGAAATAAAACTTACTTTCTTAATTTTGTATGGATGCTTGTTCCCATTAAGAATTTATTGTAAGAAAGATTTTCCTTAAACAGTTTGTTACAAATTAGAATATGTGAACTCACCTTCCATTATGTTGACACTTGATTTTTACGTGTTCTTCAGGTACATGAGTTCGACTTTAGGAATTTTGGCTTGTGTTGTCATGTGGTTGTTTGATGCGATTGTTAAATAAATAATGTTCGGACACTTTTAAAACTACTTTTGGGACCGTGTGTACACCCATAAGGGTCAAACAACTATGTCATGGTTGTGGTGTATGTTTGGAACTCTAAACTTCATGTTTTAAATAAGCTAAACGTCCAAATTAAATATTGCATCGACCACTAAGACATTTATGGGTACCAACCTCCATCACCGCCACGTTTGTATTTCCGCTGCGACGTTTTTGGGATGTGACAATGACAGCAAGGAGACAAGAACTGTGTGCGACATAGAGATAAAAGATACACTTCTGCCCCACCAAGGTTTTGCAGGTCAACCAATCAAATTCCTTCACCGGAAAGTACTATTCCGACTAGAATTCCGGCGAAGCTTGTCACCAGAAAAAATGGAGTTCAAATTTTAAAACCTAAATTTCACGTCTTTTTATTATCTCCAATGTTTTTAACAAGTGTTAACCAAAATTATCAACAAATAACATCATTTTAATTAGTTTTAGTCCATATAATCATTCAAGAAAGTGGGTTTTCAGTTCTTTGTCCATGAACTCCTCAATAAACTCTCAAAAACCACTCAAATCTCACCAATATACTTGGTTTTCAACAAGGAATCGAGCCAAAACTCTGATACCACTTGTACGTCCGTAGAATGGATCCAAGACAACCTTTTCCTTGTTGCATGATACACAAACAAGTGCAGAATCTAAGTTTGTATAAAAAACAAGCAAGAACACAATCAATACTGCAAATATATCACTTCAAAGATTCACTTGTATTGATTTCAGCATAGTAACATTACAAAAATCAACAAAATGCTCTCCTACTCTCTAAGTGTGCTCTTTACTGAAACAAGATTACATCTCCTGGTATTTATAGAACACACCAGAAGATGTCTTACGTCGACATAACATAATCCATCAATATACATCGATACAGCATATCGATATACAACAAGAACATGTTGAGGATTCACATATCAACAACTTACATAACAAGTAACGCATAATAAATACGAGTGCATTGATAGAAGCATAAAATATTATAAATACAGAGACAGGCTACAGACACAAAATGCACTAACATCATAGCATGTTTGTCCTTCAATCCTCCTGGTATAGCATAAGAATGAGGCATGTATGGTTCTGAGTTCCATCTTAGCGCATCATTTACAATTCAAAAATCTTCTAAGAATACTTGGTCATAACTTTCACACCTTGCCACATGAATACTTAGGAGCTGTTTGGTAGTTTTTTTTAATGATTTCATTAAAAGACTACCTTTGAGTCTGTGAGAGGTAGATTGTGTTTAGTTCAATTAAAAGACACCCCTTGATGGTTTATGAAGCCTTTTAATGGATAGGTTTTTGAAACATACTTGGTCATAACTTTCACACCTTCTCACAAGAATACGTAGGGGCTTTTTGGTAGTTTTTTGATGATTCTATTAAGATGCTATCTTTGAATATGTGAGAGGTAGATTGCGTTTACTTCAATTAAAAAACACCTCTTGATGGTTTATAGAGTCTTTTAACGGGTAAATTTTAGAAACATACTAGTCAATTCAGAGGCTACCTTTAAATCAATCAGGCCTCTTATTAACTCAACGCAAAGTTGACAAACAACCCCTTAGTCATAAAATCACTATTAAATTCATATGAAAAAAATTGACTCTTGCGATTCCATGTGATATTTCAATAAAGAATAGCCATTGCTTTATTGTATAGCACTATTGCGTTGGTATAAACATTTTTTTAACAGACAAGGAATCTTTCAAATAGGCTAACTGCTGTGAACACTCGTCCTTGAATCGGGGAAAACCCTCACCTAGTGCCGAAGCCGTGAACACTCACCCAAAGGCACGACAGTGCGCAGAAGTAAAACCCGCTCAGTTCAAGGATCGAACTAGTGATCGCCGCCTAGTCGCCTACTCTCCAATCATCACTAGGTGTCGCCGAAACTAAATGGTGGGGGCAGGAATCGAACCTGTGCCACTTGAAACACTAAATCTCTCCCGTACTACTCCACCACCAACTCATTCGCGTGTAAACATTCTAGTTTTAAGCATCATGCAGAGAGAGGCCAGGGGGAGAGATTGTAGACAATTATTTAATTTACTCACCGCAAAAGTAGCAGTGCTATATTGATTATCAAACTAAAAGCTTCTTTAGCGTATGAGTAGAACTACTCGTTGGAGCTACATGCATGGTCGTTTTCCATACACACTTAACCGGTACGTATGTGTTATATTTAGTATATATTACTAATTTCCTTTCGATTCTTTAAACGTTTAACAAACAACCCTCATATTATAATGTAGATCGATTCAGTCATCCAAAATTTCTTCCTACTTCCAGTGACATGAATAACTACAAACTTCTAGTGTAGTTTGGTCTTTTGATTATTCATTTATCCAATTATAGGATTAACTGTTTAGTTTATCAAAACACAAAGATTCCAATATTTGATATAAACACGAAATTGTGCAAATGGAAAATAAGCCACAACGGCACAAGAACTAAAAATAAAAAATAGAAACGAATAATACAAATAATATTTATTATTTCGTATCTTTCATTTAATTGAAATCGAGATCTGTAATTGATCTTTTCCATTTATAGAGCCATTGTGTTTGTAAGAATCAGGCTCTTTCTCCCCCGCAAAATAATGAAGTTGAATAAAGCATAGAACCTACTTTGGTGATAGCAACCATATAGTATTTTTCTATCAAAAGCAAAGTAACAATCATGTTGTTCTTGTACCTCCAAAAATGTTTGCTAAATAGAGTAATAGAATCCCCATTGTTTTTTTAAAAAGTGACATATACATACACACACCCAATATATTTTGCAGCAAAATAGTGATGAGATTATGCATATTAATGTAAACATCCCGTTAGTAGCCCATTATAATAAAGGAATACTAGACTACTAGAGTGTATGTACCATTTGCTACTTTGTAGTGTATTTTATGATAATTAACTTCAACCATTTTCATCACTTATATATTATCCCATTTTCACACTGCTTTAAAACTTGCCACGTTACAACCCTTGAAACACCACCTAATATATGCAATTTTCACATGTTTTTATGAAACACCACCTAATATATGCAATTTTCACATGTTTTTAGGGTATAGATTTGTTTTTAAACAATTTTGTGTTCATTGTTGCATAAATACTTGGCATCGAGTGATCATGATACACGTATACATGGAGTATCTGAGCAAATCATAGTGTGAAGCGTGAAGTTGTGTATAATAGAACTCCAAGACATATGTTACGCTTCTTTAGAATTCCATATTTTTGAAAAGTCACACATGAACTAGATTAAATGTTAATCTTATCAGTGGCGGACCAAGAAATTTTTTACTGAGGTTGCGAAAAAAATTTAAAGATTTTAGGCCCCTAGCTATATAAAAAAATTCGGTTCATAGCGGGTCAGATCATGTAAAACCAGTAAACATAAACAAACAAAGTTTTGCGGGCCGGATCAGATCGGGTCTAGTTTCTGTCAATTTCAATTTTCAAACAATCAAACCTATTTTCTAACTTCCTATCACAATAACAAACAAAGTTTCAAGTAAAACACTAAACAACATAAAAAACCTTCATAAGTAATTAACAACAAAAAAACATCAAAGTTCAAATGCTACCTACTTCTATTTCTTCTAATCATTAAATAAAACAACAAAAAAACTTATCTAAGACATAACTTGGTCTATAAATAGATGAATCCGACAAAAAAAAAGTAGTCCAACCCTTTTTCTCTTGAGAAATCGCGTCATAACTTCTCTACGCATGGTTCTTATCACATATAAATTTGCTCCGTAAGTTCATAAAACAACACTGAACACTTGAACAAAATAAACAAGGGATTTTTACATATTTCCCACTCCTAAGCCTTCTTATTACATATTTTCCCAAACCATAAAATCAATTACATACTTCCCTTTTTTTAGAAATTACCTAACTACCCTCAATTACTTCTGCGTCTAAATCCCATTCGCATAATCAATTCATCTTCCAAACCCCTACACGTGACGTTTCTTCTCCCCTCCCTACCAAAGCGACGTTCATCTTCAGGTATGTATTTGTTCATCAATTAAAACTGGTTCATCGATTGTTACTGGTTCGATTATAACTATCTATCTGTTCATTGAAAAACTACCTATTTGTTCATCGATTATAACTCGATTATAACAAATCGATTATGACTGGTTCGATCCTATCTGTTCAGCGATTATGCTTGTGTGTTTTTTTTCTTCATCGATTTTATTCAGTATAACTGGTTCGATCCTATCTGTTCATCGATTATGCTTGTGAGTTTTTTTCTTCATCAATTTTATTTAGTTCCAATCGATTATGAGGATGTTGGTTCGTTCATAACTGGTGATGTTCATCTATTAATGGTGGTGTTTATGTCTGGTATTGGACTATTTAACTAGGTCTCAATGTGAAATTCACTGTCAATGTGATACTTGACTGTTTAACTAGGTCTCGATGTGATAGTTCACTGTTAATGGTGGTGTTTATGTCTGATATTACTAAACTAGGTTGCCATTAGTATGTGAAATTTAAAGTCTTCTTGTATATGAATCAGGTCCTTTGTATGGAAGATGATATGGAAAATAATTCATTTACACCAACTTGGGAGAATGGGGCAGAATCACCAATATTGCTTGAGAATGTTGTTGGCCAAGGATCAACTAAGTACAAGATAAAATTAAAATATGGAGGTTACTTCGATTAGCTAAGAACTTATACAAAAAACGTTATTGTTTTGGCTTTCAAAAATGTCTTAACATTGACACTTGCATATACGACTTTGATGATTTAAATGAAGAGGTTGCTACTCATTATCCTCCAGATCCGGAGCTATCCTTTTCAGTTTTTTATATCGACAAATACGCTACTAAGCAAAAATTTGTGAAGGTTGATTCGAATGACAACTTTAAATTGATGCTTAGTATGTACGAAGTTGAGAAAAAATTAACCATTTACGTGACGATGAATAATAATGTCGAGACAAGCTTGGTGCAAGAAAGGTAAATTTTGGTTTAGATACATTTTAAATATGTTTAGATACATTTTAAACATGTTTTTATAGGGAATCGGATGATGCTCATGATGAAGAAGATGAGGAGGATGAATCAGTAACTTTTAGTACAGATGATGAAGTTGGGCATGCAAGTTCCGAACCGGTAACTGTTAGCAGCAAGAATGGAACTGATAAAGTTAACTCCACGTTTGAAAATGTGGTAGAGCTTAGAAGAATGTTGTCCCATTATGCAATCATGAATGAATTTGCATACTTTAGTGAGAAAAGTGAAGCTACACGGGTCATGGCAAGGTGTAGTGACTTACAATGCAAATGGAGGATATATGCTTCTATTATGCAAGACGGAATTTCATTTGAGGTAAGTGTATTGATATAACTAATTTTAAAATTAGAATATAATAATATTTTTAATAAAATGTACGTTTTATTAAATTTCTGTAGGTTAAGAAATTGGTCGAACCACATTCTTGTACTAGAAGCAACAGGTGCTAATAAGGTGGCAACACAAGGATGGGTTGCAAGTGTGGTTAGAGATAAGTTGAAATGTGATGGGGATGTCTCAATTAAAGAACTCCACAAGTGGGTTAAGATAAATTTCAATGTTGATCTACCCTACATGAAAATCTTTCGAGGTAAAGAACAAGTTTATAGTGATTTGTACAGGAATTGGGAAGACTCAATCATAAAGACGAATGCTTTTAAAGAGGAACTATTAAAGCGAAACCCAGGAAGCGTTGTCGAAGTTGACATTGAGACTAAAGGTAATAAGAAACTATTTTTACGCTTTTTTGTTTCACTACTAGATTGTTGGAAGGGGTTTCTTGTTGGTTGTCGTCCCTATATTTCTCTAGATGCATGTCATCTAAAAGGCAAGTTTAATGGGGTACTAGTCGCTACTAATAGTGTTGATGGTAAAAATTCTATTTTTCCGGTGGCTTATGGTGTACTTGAATCAGAAAACAAGAACTCATGGATATGGTTTCTTGAGTTACTTAAGAAAGCAATCGGTACGCCTGATGGACTAGTTATATCATCAGATATGCAAAAGGGTCTAGACATTGCAATTACACAAGTTTACCCTAATGTTGAGCATAGAGAGTGCATTACAAAGGATCAATGGGTGCATATAGATAACGAGGAGAAGATATACCCACCTGCAATCAAACGTCCACCTGGGAGACCAAGAAAGAACAGAATTAGACCAGGTGACGAGCCTAAAAAATGAAAAAAATGTCCACGATGTGGTGAGTATGGACACCGTGAAAAGACATGCAAAAACGCAGCACCTAAAGATCCTACTCAACAACAAGCCTCAACAAGTAAAAGGGGACGAGGAAAAAGTACAAAAAAGACGTGAAAGTAATTAGTCAAAGATGAGCGGTTGATTTCGAATTTTTGTTTTTGAATTCGAATTTTTGGTATTGTATTTATTATGAATGGAATTTATGTTTTTTGAACAGAATTTATGTTTTTTGAACGGAAATTATTATGAACGGAATTTATGTTTTTATTATTATGAACGAAAATTATTAAAAACGGAATTTATGTTTTGTACTTTTTGGTTTTTTATGTTTTTATCATTATAAACAGGGGTGAAGTATAGAAGAATTGGGGTGATAATACATAAATTGGGTAAATATGTAAATATTTATTTACTAGTTTATTAAGTGTAAAATAGTCATAAATAAGAGTCATTTTAATGAAAAGAGGAAATATGTAATATATATCAGTTAGGGAGGGGAAATATGTAATTGATTTTATGGTTTAGGTAAATATGTAATAAAGCAGCTTAGGCAGAAATATGTAAAAAGCCCCAAACAATCATATTCAACCAATACCATAGTCCATAATTTTTAATTTTAATTTTCAAACATTCAATCCGTAGTTTTAAATGTTGATTTGTAATCATTTAAACAAACAAAGCTTAAAATAAGACAACACAATCATTAAATACAAGTCTAGAACAACTAAAAAAACATCAAAAAATATAAAAAAATCAAACCCTTATACATCTATATTTTCTCCTAATTACCACATAAAACAATATAAAGGAATACTAGATACTAGACTACTAGAGTGTATGTACCATTTGCTACTTTGTAATGTATTTTATGATAATTAACTTCAACCATTTTCATCACTTATTTACACTGCTTTAAAACTTGCCACATTACAACCCTTTCCCAACGACGCATGTCATTGTTATAGATCACAAATGTCGTCGGGATAGCGTATCTCGATGACATCTCTTTGCCGTAAGGGTTTTCGTCGTTGCTTCGTCACTATAGGGGGAATAAGTCATCACCATAGCCCATCTCTACCCCAAAGACATGGCTTGGCCATAGGGCTCGTCTAAAATGCATTTCCCCACAAAAAGCAAAACATTTATTAAAACAACTTTTGACCTATAATGACAACATGTTTTCATAGGTTTTGTCCTAAGATTTTTTTACCCTAGTTTCTAGTTTAAATGTGTTAAAATGACGCGAACCCATTTAAGTTGACTTAAAATATTTTACTTTTACTTTAGATCGGTTAAAATGACCCGAACCCAATTTAATTACACGTATACATTCAATTAGTCTGCTTTAAACAAAGAATTTACATTAAGATAGTTGGTAAACAGGCAACAAGCTGTGTCGCTACCCCTTTTTGAATAGCAAAACTAAGTCTTTTAAAAACTACGTACATAGATCTCGGGGTCATAACATTACTATGCATGACCCTTTGAACTCGACTAAGTAGGTCCATGGCCTCTGCCGCTAGTAAACCAAAAGTATCAAAAGCAAACGGGATAAACACATGTTGGTTGTCAACACACGCTTTCTCGTGTTTGGTCACTTTACCCGAAGCAGCCTGAGCCACCGTGAAAGCACTACCCCCTAAGCCCACAAGCGGGGAAACCCCTATTAGATCCACTAGGGATGGGATTGGTACAGTACCCGTACCTATACCCGTACCAGTACCGAAAATACCGGTACCGAATTTGAACAAAACTAGGTACCAAATACCGTACCAAATATATAGGTACGGTACGGGTACGAGTACGGGTACTGGTACGGGTATTTTCGGTACAGTACCCGCTTGGTACCATTTTGTTTTTATTTACTTTTTGAGCACTTGTACGAGTACTAAATATGTAAAATTGACATGAGTACCAATATAGTACGAGTACCAAATAGGTAAAATTGGTACGAGTACCAATATGATACGGGTACCATATAGGTAAAATCAATACGAGTACACTATAAATACCATAATATGAAATAAAACATAATAATAAAAAACTTTTAAAGGTATACATAGAATTCGGTACCAGTACCCGTTTTTACCCGTACCAATACCGAAAGTACCGAATACCAAAATCAATAAAACTGGGTACCGATACATGTACCATATATCTAAAATCGGTACGGGTACAGGTACGGGTACGGTACGGGTACGAGTACGGGTATTTGGGAAAAAAAGCCCATCCCTAAGATCCACACATGCATGTTTTCCTCCTACCCATCTAAAGACCAGAATGTCGGTTGGTCGAATGGTAGATTTCCCTTCCAACGGGTCAGTTAAGAAATTAACTGGTGCCAAAGCATTAAAAATAGAAGGGCACCTCATCCTGATCTCACGAAGTAAGGCTGATCTATCCACCTGGTTAAAAGCATTAAAAAAATCTACAGTAAGCATTGCAAGAGACCCATCAGTGTGACGTTCACTTAGAACCCTGTTAACGCCGTGTAAAATATAAGTGTATGTAACATACTTGATATTTCCTATATACTTGCAATTTTGTTTGAATCGTAACATATATGCTTGCATTTTTGTTTGAATCGCAACATAATAATAACATTTAGCATGAGAAGCTTACGAAATGAAGAAAAAATACGTGATGACATTTTCATAATTATAATAATTACACTATTCAGCAAAACATTTCTCTACATGAACAAATTGTACACAATTACTTTATTTAGAGTAAGCGAAAATGTCAACACATCATTTTATTTCTTCACTTCATACAATTGGCACACAACATAATAATGCGAGTAAGCATGTTGAAAAAAGCAACAACTTTTTTTTATAAAAATCAATTTTTTAGAACGACTTCTAGATTATATAAAAATGAGTTTTGTTGACCCACATTCCACAACATAATAAAAGTTAATTTTTTAGATATAAAGATGAGCTTTTTACATATAAAAACTCATAGTTCTCTGAATTTTTTTTTTTTTTTTTTTTTTGGTCCGTAATGAATTTCTCCCTCTCTATCTATTATGTGTGTAATGATACGCAAGTGTGAGAATGAGATTGGAAGTCTCAAAAATAATAATTCAGTGCATTTCCCCTAAAACAAATCATAACACACTAATTGTTGCTCATCCTACAGAATTGACACAACAACTACCCTATCCCGCATAACTACCAACTAATCCTTAATTTCTTGCATGATGATTTTAATAACTATCTTAAACCCACTTTTATTTACAAGAAACCAACTTTAAGTTGTGCAAAGTATTGTTTAATGAAACTTTACATATTGTTATATAAAGTAGATTATATTTTCAAAATAATATGGTTATCGTGTGAAAAGTTAACACACACTATTATAAAATATGAAAAAAAAAAAAAAAAAAAAAAAAACACTATATGCTCCTTAAACAGATGGAGCCTCCATCACTGCCAAGGGTGAGCATATAAGCAAAACCAATTAAATAACGGATAATTCGGTTATAAGTTATGGGTCAAGTTATTTTACAAAGCCTTCTAATTGTGAGGGGGGAGGTGGGGGGGTTTAGGTTTTTGGTGGTGGTGGATGTTTAAGGTTTTTTTTTTTTTTTTTTTTTGTAGTGGGGTTTTTTGTGTAGTGGGTTTTTTTAAGTTATTGGACACTTGTCACTTTATAAATCCTTCTTACACTTCTTACAATTAGGATCCTTTGTATTTGATCCTAATCCTATAAGTTATAACCGATTTTAATGGTTCGGTTTGGTTATGGTTATTTAGATAGCCGAAGTAACTGGACCAAACAAATGTGTTACCTGAAACTATATTATAACTTAATTGAACCATGTCCAACTATCGATGACTATATTTTATCATACAATACATACACAATTAAGTGTCCGGTGGGAATAGTGAAGGCATTTGGTTGCTGATACGTGGTCGAAAACTGGTTATCGTTTCTACTTAAGTTGATGTTTTTACATAGCTTTTAATCTTGAATAGCCTACTTTTTAATGGGATTCGTGTTTTACAGGTCTAAAAGAGTTTAAGGAGCTAAACGGAGCACCGGGACGTGAATCGGATCAACCGGGGATGGAAATGAACAAAACCGGGTTAATCACGAAGATTGGATGTGTCTTGGAAATGTTAATGGATTTAAAATGAATATATTGGAAGATGGCATGATAGAGGGCTGAATTACGAGTACGTGGGCGAAAACGGTGAGTAAAACGGAGCTATAACGAAGAAGTTATGAAGAAAACAGTTTCGGACAAAATAGGAAAAACTAGAGGTCGTCGGGGACGGGCTCTAGGCCGTCGCCGAGGGGCTCTAGAAAGTCCCGTCGTCAAAAGGTGCCCGTAAACAGCCAAACAAGCCGTCGGATGGATTTCAGAGATCTGGAGGCCGTCGGGGACGGGCTCCAGGCCGTCGGGGACGGGTTGTGGTTTGCTGAAACGCGAAGTTTGGTGTTTGGGTTGTTGGGAACGATTCTAATTGGTTGGGGAGCCATTAAACTCGTAAGTTACAACTTATGAGGGTTGGAATCTTCATCTTGGAGCCATCAAGCACCCATCTTTCATTACTAATTCACCATCCATCATCACTATCACCCGAATCATAACCCGAATCATCAAGATCATCATCATCATTCACAATCACCATCCAAAACCCTAGTTCATCCAATCCATCATTCCTTTCACCATCATCATCCACCAAAACCCTAATCTTCATCCTTCTACCATTTCACAAGATTCAAGATGATTCAATTCGCATTCCAATCATCCGGTGATCAAGCTTCTTCAACCATGAGCGGCTAATCATCTCGGTTTCACCCCGGCGTAGGTAGTTGTTTAATTTAGGGTTTCGAATTGTTTATTGCTTCAACTTTGTGACAAATTGTGTTTGATTTTTGAAACCATTGATAATAATGTTACATTTGTTGCGAATTCGTAAATTGTCGAACGATGTTAAAAATTATGACTTTACGAAATGGTTATATGTAATTGTGCATTATCGTGGTTAGGTTTTACTTGTGTTGATTACAAAGTGTATTCTTGTCCGTTTTTCGAAACGTTGATAGTTATTAGCACCTAAGTCACGGTACACTAAATCCGCTAATCACACGCGATTGAGTTGAATCTAAGAACTTGAAGAAACCCTAGTTTGGCAATTACCGAAACCGGGTGTGAACCCTCTTTCGTATTATCGTTTAGTAATCAATCTTTCGTGCATTCATTAATTAGTAGTTATTAATCAATCAAATCAATTTTATTAGTTAAATTCACATCTTCCAACAAAACAAAAAGAAAACAAATATCATAGCAAGCTTCATAAACTGTGACACATTTTTATAATTCAATCGAATCCATACACAAACCACACACTCTTCGTGGTTCGACCCCTTGCTACCACTAGCTATTTGTTAAGGGTAAATAGGGCTTATAAATATTATCTTTGACCGGAGCGCGACACTCCGCTCAAATTTTGGCGCCGTTGCCGGGGAGTGGATGAGCTTTGTGTTTGGATATTGTTTGAATTTGTGTGATTAACTGTTTAAATTGCATAATTTCTTTTCTTGTACTTGTCTTTTTCCTTGTTACGCGGGGTGTGTTACTTGTGCAGGTTACAGGTAGTGTATGCATACGCGGAACTCCGGGAGGACTTCACCTTTAGTCTACGAACCGGAAATCGAAAGGGTAGCAAGAAGAAATTTAGCAAGCCGATTGGAAGCAACACTTGCTTCTAAACAAACCCATCAAACACCACAAACCACACCAACCATTGAAACCGATTCAATGGCAAACCAAAACTCCAATCACCCAAACCTCAACCAAAACCAAAACCAATTCCAATCACGAGGAACCTGTCATCCCGCTCAATATGTTCAACCTATACCTCAAGAGCGACCGGGTGGTAACAACAACACCGGACCACCTACACCACCTTTCCAAAACCAAAATCCCAACAATACCCAAAGAACACCACCACAACAAAACCTTCATCGACAACAATCCTTACCCCTAAACCTTGATGATCGAAATGTCAATTCCGACCGCCGAGGCAACCGAGATCGTGGCAATCCCGCGAATGAAGACCCATTTTTCAACATAGACGATTTAAGGAACGCCATCCCCGATGATGAGCCGTTTAGTGTTCCCGGTTACCAATCGCCGGAACATGTAAGCATTCATACGGAAAATTCGGACGATGGGGGGTACTATGATGATCGGACTAACGATGACGAAGATTGGGGATACGTGAATCGGGGTAATGGCTACAATGCAAGAGGGTATGAAGATGAGGAATTTGGCTACCAAAACGCCAATTATGTTGGGGAGGATGATTACGGGTATGGGGTTGGAAGAAATGATGGTTACGAGAACAACCGTCAACCACGAAACAATCATCAATGGAACCGGAATGAAGGGTTTCACAATAACAACAACAATGCTAACCCTAACCGGATTCCTCGCTTCGTGGGAGGGGGTAACCAAAGGGGTAACCAAGGTGGAAATCAAAGAGACGATAGAAGAGGTGATAGGGACGGTGATCGAAGGGACAATCGAAGACCGGGTGATCAAGAAGTAAATGGTCCACAACGTCGTCAACAACCTCTACGGGGAGTGAATGACCATTTTCGACCGATAGTTACCGAAAATGACTCTCCGATAGTATGCGAACGGAGAATGTTTGATTGTAAACCGCATTACATCAATATATTTCCCCACTTCAATGGGAGGTCTAATGATGAGTCGTATACGCATTTGGCGGAATTCTCGTCCATTTGTAACACTATCGGGGGGCACAACTTCGCATTAGAGGAGGTCAAGCTTCGTTTGTTCCAATTTTCGTTGAAAGACAAGGCAAAACAATGGTTTCTCACACTTCCGGCGAATAGCATCCGGACATGGGGTGAAACGCAGCAAGCCTTTTTAGACGAGTATTATTCGATGGCGAAGACCGACGATGCTAGGGATGAAATAAGGTCGTTTCGGCAACTATCGAGTGAACCGTTAAATGAAGCGTTCACTCGATTTAAAGAATTGATGCGGAGATGCCCACATCACCAAGTAGAAAAGTGGGAATTGGTGAAGTGTTTTGTACGTGGGTTGGATGACATGACATGGAATCGCCTCGAATCGACGAGCAACGGGACTCTTTTGAGCAATCAAGAAGATGACGATTGGGAATTTTTGGAGCGGATGAGTAAACGGTCAAAAGAGAAGGAATCGGCCGATCGAGCTAAGAAACATCCCATTTTCCGGTCACTTCCCGATCTTGATTCTAAGGATCGAATTTCTACCTTAGAACGGGAAATGGCTCGCATGAAGAAGAAGGAAGTGAACGCGGTACAGTTTGCGGTGTGTGACGACTGTGGAGATATTGGGCATAGCACCGAGCAATGCCCAACGGGATCGAGTGACTACACCGATGAGGTAAACCAAGTGTATGGGGATCGAAAGCAATATGACATGAATTCCAACACTTACCATCCGGACTTGAGAAATCACCCTAATTTCCGGTATGGTAATGCCTCGAATCAAATGAACTCGAATTTTCAATCGGGTAATCAAGGAGGTCAAGGTGGGTCATCGTACAATAATCGTCAAGGTGGTAACCAAGGGGGTTACCAAAGGAATTACAACCAAGGTGGTAACCAAGGATATCAAAACCGTGAAGGCAACTATCAACGGGGTTACAACCAAGGTGGGAATGGGGGTGGTGCATCTAACTCCCAAGGTGATGACTCGATTAATTCGAAACTAGATGCTATCATGAATACTATGAGCACTCTTACCAACTCACATCAAGCTCTCATGAATTCAAATCAAGAAATTAAAACTGAAATGCGGAAAGAGTTTGAAGTGAGGGATAAATCCCAAAAGGCATTAGAGAAGCAAGTAGGCCAACTTGCGGAGGAAATGGCTCAAGTGAGAGGAAGCTCGGGAAAGCTTCCAAGTGACACAACAGTGAACCCGAAGCATCAAGGTTTTAGCACAAGCAACGTGAGGAATGCACGCGTTAGCGCGGTAAGTATTCTTTTAAATGATGAAGTTTGTAGTGTTGAAAGCATTCCACCACCACAATTCGTTGATGGTGTAGTGGAAAATATAGGTGAGGAGCCGGAAAGTGAAAATGAACACGAAATGATTTCACAAAGTAAAAGTGAAAACGTAACTAAAAATTCTTTTTGTGAAAATTGTTTAACTCAACTTAACCCACTTAATGCATCGAAAAGTGAAGAAAGGTGCCCACCAAAGGACGAGGGGTGGGAAAATTTTAGGCAAGCTAAAATTAATTTACCGTTACTAGATGACATTAAAAAGGTTCCAGCTCATGTGGAATGCTTAAAGGAGTTAAGCATCGAAAAAAAGGCACAACAAATTACCCAACCCGGTTGATTTGATATCTCATGTGAGTGTCGTTTTATCGAGTGCCCTTCCCCCAAAAGCTCAAGATCCGGGAGATCCTCTTATTCCAATTCAAATTGGAACATTTAAAATTGAGAGGGCGCTCCTAGATCTTGGAGCGTGTGTGAGCATCTTGCCCGGGAGTTTGTATGACCAATATGATTTTGGTCCATTAAAAAAAATCGATACTCCCGTGGTATTGGCCGATCAAACTCCCACGCATCCAAGGGGGATGGTGGAGGATGTGATTGTTAAGTTGGATGATTGCTACTACCCAGTTGACTTTTTGGTAGTAGACTATGTTGGGTGTGTTGGGGACACCCAACCGATAGTCATACTGGGTAGACCGTTCCTAGCAACTGCTAATGCCATAATAAATTGTGCAACGGGAACGGTAAGCATGAAGTTTAGGGACCGAGAATTAAATTTAAATGTTTTTCCAAAATTTACTAACCCACTCGGTGAGGATAAGTGTCCTAAAAAGGACATGAATCCAAACAAAAAGGTTTGTGCTATGGTTGGTAGGTTTGGAGAAACAAAGAAGAAGACGGTCAAGAAGAAGAAAGCAAAGAAGTCACCTCTTGAAAAGAAAAAGGAAGAGGAGGTGAGGAAGTTTGGACCGTTTGGCAACAAATGGCATGAATCACCGGTGGGTGATTTCGAGGAGTTCGTAAGTGGCAAGCACGCCATTCGACCACCATGAGGTGGTAAGTCAATTGTTGTTGTATATTTTCTTTCGCAATTAGTTTTAGTTTTTCTTTGTAGTTTTGTTGTTGTTGTATAATGTTGTTATTTCATTTTAGTAGTTAAATGAACGTTGTGGGTGTGTTCCCTATATAACCCTCACGAGACCTACTCGTCCTCCCAAGCTATTGGGGGGTTTAAAAGGGCTTGTTGCATACGCTAAATGCAACCGTGATTCCTACGAAAGTGAGTTAGGATTTGTTATTGTTGTACATTTTTTTCCACAAAAATCAAGGTAATTTAACGCATGATTTGGTAACACTTTCATAAAAATGGTAGAACTAAGTAGCTAACAAATTTCAATGGTTGTGAGAAGCATGCTTCTACACAAGGGTTATAATTTGTAGGTACATCATGTTCGCGGGACAACCGTTTTTGTGAAGGGAAGAAGAAGACAAGGGCATCAAGCGACAAAATTCAGGTGCATACGTTTTTTTTACTTTTGATTTTTAGTTAGCAAATAAGTGGATTGTAAATTGTATTTTATTTTCCGGGGTGAAATTTTGGGGAGGTTAGCCGTGTCACATCCCTCGTGCGTTTTAAAAACTCTAGTTCTTACACATTGAGGACAATGTTTACCTCAAGTGTGGGGATGGGGGAGTAAAAGTTTTCGATTTTTGACCCGTTCCTTTAAACACTACACATTGAGGCAAATGTTTACCTCAAGTGTGGGGATGTGGGGAAAATTTACAAAAATTTTTCAAAAAAATGTCTTTGTTTGAAGCGATCTAAAAAGCACAAGTAACTAAGTTAACGAGGGATGACACAACCCATTTGGTCTTTTGTCATGGTCAAGTTCAAGTTAATAGCATAACGGGTATTTAGCGGGTAGTTATTTGGGAGTAATTCCCCTAAGAAACTAGCACATCATGCATGTCACATACCATACCTTTTATATATGTGAGGTTTTGAGCCACTTTTACATCATAGAATTACATATTTATGTTTCTTTGTTTGAGTGGACCATTAGTCATGTATTGTAGAACTTCCATCTTTTGATACGTTTGAGACCATAGACCGAATACAAGCACGAGAATGATTAAGGCATTAGGTGAACCTTTTCCTTTAAAAACCATTTATCCATCCTTACCCAAATAAATCCCCTAGTCGCCCACTTTGAGCCTAAACCTTTCGTTTGACCAACCCATTTAGCCCACATCCGTTAAACCTTTTATTTTTAAACCCGTGTGATGAAAATTCGATTATAGGTCTATTTGATTGTATAGTTGTGTTTGCTGATGTGCGTGAAGTGTGTTATATTTTAGATGTATATTTAAGCCCCTTTTTACACTTTTAGCCAAGTTTTAAATTTATAAAACACGATATTTACTAACACTAAACACACATATGGGCAAGTGCACCCATCGTGGACGTAGTATAGTGTTGGTAAGATACCGAGGTCGTCCAAGGACACAAGAGCTCTTAATACCGGTTTATCCTCAACGTCTAATCAAATCAAAAAGTGAGAAAAAATGTTTTAAACTAAGAAAAATAAAAACTAACTAAATGCTGAAAAATAAAATAAAATAAAAACAGATAGACAAGATGAATCACTTGGATCCGACACGTGTGTTAGTATAACCTTTGATTATTTTCGCACTTTTGCACTTGTTTAAGAGATTATCTTAGTTATTGTAGTAGGCCCCTCTTTTGAAGGCGACGTTACCCTCAACCCAGTAGTTTGAGTCAGCAAGGATACAATCCTAAAGGGTCGGATTATTGAAAGATAATGAATTAAGTTATTAATGCAAATTGTGGTAGGCCCCGCTTTTGGCGGTGACGTTACCCTCGGCTAAGTCGTCTGAGTCAGCAGGGATACAGTCCTAAATAGCCGGGTTATAGTATTAATAGTAGTTAACTTATGAGGGGGTCAAAGAGTTTGGATCCCCGCCATCTAATACCTATGGGCATTGAAGGAGATCCTACTAAATTTGACCCAGGTCCCAAGCAGGACCTCTAAACGCTGAACAAGGGAAGACCCTTACCAAACCGTTCCCTTAACCCCCGACCAGGTAGCCAACATACCTCCACATAGACCGTGAAGATATGAATGGTGAAAATCTTTTATTTTATATAGACAGTAAAATAACGCCAAGACACCACGGACAAACGATAAGGAAAGATCACCTTCAACATAAGTAACTAGTTATTAAAGTCATTAATACAAAACCAAATAAAAAGTGCAAAAGATTAAAAATAAAAAGTATTATACTAAACACTTGTCTTCACCAAGTGATGTAAGAGACTTAGGCAAACATGGCCTTGATTGTCAAGAACTCTTACGATCAATCTTGGATCCCGAGACGACTCACACACTCTATGATGGACAATGGATGATGGTGGTGGATGATGGTGTTATGGTGGTGGTGGGTGGTGGATGAAGTGTGAGAGAAGTGGTGTGCCAAGGGATGAGATGGAATGAAACCAAGCACCCCTATTTATAGGCTGAACAGAAGGCTGGGCACGGCCCCGTGTCCGCTGGACACGCCCCCGTGCCCGTCTGACACTCTCTCTCTTCATTAATTGTAATTCGCAATTACAATTAATGCGCCTGCTGTACTTTCACCACGCCCCCGTGCCCGCTGGACACGGCCCCTTTGTGGGCAATGGAAGCTTCTACTAGTTTGTCTTTTCTGCTGCTTCTTGGGCACGGCCCCGTGTTCGCTGGACACGGGGCGTGTTCAGTCTTCTGTTTTCTCTTTTTTGCCTTGGGGGGTGCCGTTGAGGGTCCGGGCAGTCTACTTTCATTCCTTTTCTTGTATTTATGCTAGAATTAGTTGTCTTTTTGCTTCTTTTGTGATTTTGAGCTCATTTCATCCTGAAAATACAAAAGAAAGACAAAAACACTCTTTTTCCAACATTAGTACTTAAAAATGGTTAGTTTTATGCCTTAATTGATGTGTTTTATATGTTGCATTTTACACACATCAAATACCCCCACACTTCAACTTTTGCTTGTCCTCAAGCAAAACTCTTTAAATGTGGCTTACACTCCCAAATGGAATAGGTAGAAGAGAAAATTTTTAGCTTGTCCTAGAGTGTCGGGAATCCAAGGTCCTTGTAGGTTTTATTTTTATTTATTTACAATCCTATTCGTTATGATTTATTTTGAACGTTTCATATAATAAATTACTTATTCGGGCATAGCATGCCTTATTAAAATTCCATTTATATACAAGTTCACATACCTCGCGGGAGATCACTCAACACTCGGCCGAAGGTGTGGATTTTTTAGTGAATCACTCGTGAGCGGCATGGAACTTACGCCTTCCATAGGCTTGCCAAGCAATCAATCCTTCTCCTTTTTAACTTTTTACCTTTGTAAATATCAAGAGGACTTTTGGGGTGAAGGGTTAGGCTTGGGTTAAAGGTGGTCGGTTGGGTTAGTTAGAAAAAAGGCGAAAATCATAAAAAGCGTCGGTTTCCGTGACATACCTTGTTTTTAGTGACTTTTTATTTTGAAGTATTTCTCCAAACAAGCTTTTATATAGCTTTTGTTTGTTTTTGACTTCATCATTTTTTTTTTCATCACATAAAAAGGCGAGTTTACGAAAAACCGAGCTTGTTACTAAAATAAAGGGCGAAAAATAAAAAGGGTTTTTTTTTGGTGAGTAAAAAGAGTTTTGGGGTAATGAAATGAAAGGTTTAGGCTCAAAGGGGCTATCTAGGGGGATTTTGGGTAGGTGGTAAAAAAAATGAAAAATAATGGTTTAGAAAGAAAAATATGGTTAGTCCTAATGCCTCCATCACTTACTTACTTGGGTTTAAGTTGGTAAGGACCGGGAATGTATCGTCGTGGCAAGTTCTAGAGTTGTAAGAACCAAGCGGCTATTCACACAAGAAACGAAAAATGAGCATTTAGTCTAAATATGTATATTTTTATGCTCAATAAAGGCTCAAAACTCACTTTTGTGGGAATGGGTTTTTAATGTGATCAAGTATATATAATCGAATTTTTAACTAGACTTGTTATGCCGTTTCGTAATTTTCTTATGTTGGTTCTTTGTTATCACGACGCTATCGGTTGTAAATTTGTAAAAATATAACCTTTTTAAAACTTGTTATTCCCAAATTAAACTAAGACAAGTAAATGAAAAAAAATGAAAAAGTTTTTGAAAACATTTGGGGTGTTTAGCGGTTCCAATAGAGTTTTGTGTAAGGCTTGTATTTAGGATTTGCAAAATTCAAGGTTTTAGCATCCCCCCCACACTTAAATTACACATTGTCCTCAATGTGTCCAAAAATAAGGTTTTTGGTTGATTAGAATGTGTAAAAGTAGGTTAAAAAGCAAAGATTTATGTTACTGGCATCTTGGACACGGCCCCGTGGTGACCGGGCACGGCCCCGTGGTCAGGTGCCAGTAACAAAAATTAAAGAATTAAAACAGAAGCCTGGACACGGGGGCGTGTCCGCTGAACACGGCCCGTGTCCAGTTACCTGAACTGGGTGTTTTTCTGCAGGTGGCTCAGCACGGGGTCGTGTTGGTTGGGCACGGCCCGTGTTGAGCCTTCTGTGATGGAGATTCGTGTCGGGTTACTCTGTTCTTCGTGCATGGGTCCATTTTTCTCGTTCCCCTTTTCATCCATTACCACCATGAGTGTGTTTTATTCTGCAAAATAAAACTAAAAGATTAAACTAAACTAAGGATAGTTCCGCGGAATGCCTCCGTGGTGCGCCACGTTTATAAGGGTCCTTGGCTAGACCCGATTCGAGGTTATATATTTTCTGAGTGGGATGCCTGGCATCCCATGTTACACCGTCGGAGAGCAGCATCCAAGCTCGAATCAATAACCTTCATGTAATTGACCGGGTCGTCGTCCTCTATTCTCTTCCCAACTCCGAACTTCACTTCATCATCCCCATACCTCAAGGTGAGTGTCCCGTCATTCATATCTACCACTGCTTGGGCTGTGGCAAGGAAGGGTCTCCCTAGTATAAGGGGGACCTCGGTGTCTTCCTCCATATCGAGTATGACAAAGTCAGCTGGATAAACGAATCTGCTTACCTTTACCAAGACATTCTCGATGACACCTTGTGGGAATTTGACGGATCGATCAGCGAGTTGTATGCTCATTTTTGTAGGGCTCGTGGTTCCCAAGCCGAGTCTTTTGAACATTGATGAGGGCATGAGGTTAATGCTAGCCCCTAGGTCGGCTAGGGCATTGCGAACGGGCGATTCCCCTATTGAGCACGGAATCGTGAAGCTTCCGGGATCGATTTTCTTTTGGGGAAGTTTATTGAGCACGAGGGCAGAGCATTCTTCGCCTAAATTGACTAATTGCAAATTTTCAATTTTCTACTTATGCGTAAGGAAGTCCCTCATGAATTTAGAGTATTTGGGCATTTGGGTTAGGACTTCGATAAAAGGAATATTGACGTGCAATTGTTTTAACAGACTTTCGAATTTTGCGAATTGCTCATTTGTCTTTTGACGAATTAACCTACCGGGGTACGGAACTCGAGGAGCCTTGGTCGGCTCTGGTGATGGAGGAGAGTTCTTCTCCTGCAGAGGTGTCGGTATTGTTTCTTCCGTTGGCGGTGGCACTTCTGCAGGCCCTACGGTGCGGTTTCATAGTGTGATTAGGTGAACTTGCGCTTTTGGGTTTGTTTCGGTATTGCTAGGTAATGCGCCTTGCGGTCTCTCGGAAAAATTTTGAGCTATTTGATTTAATTGTTTTTCTATGTTTTGAATGCTAGCTTGTTGATTTCTATAATTAGATTCTAATTGTAGAAATCTTTCCGAGTTTTTCTTATCAGTGTCAGAGACGAGGCGAGATATAGTATCTTCGAGCCTTTCTCGTCCACCTTGTTGCTGAGTGAAATTTTGTGACTCATTTCTTGGTTGCTGAAAGTTTGTTCGTTGGGTTTGTTGGTTATTACTATTGCCGGGTTCCCTCCAACCAAGGTTTGGGTGGTTTCGCCATCCTTGGTTGTAAGTTCCCGTTGGGGGACCCGACGGCCTAGGTCTATTATCAATGTAGTTTACCATTTCTTGTTGATCGTCCGTTTCTTTCATGCAACTCCAATTTTCATGTGACCCACCACATCCTTCACAAGCCATAACCGAGACTGTTTTTGTCATTTCTAATTTTTTTATTTTTGAAGAAAGGGCCTCGATTTGGGCTTGTAAAGAAGTGCTTTCGTCGACCTTATGGGCGCCCGGGGCGATAGACTTATTTCCCCGGGGGGTATGCCATTGAAAATTGGTTTGAGCAATTTCCTCAATCTGATTATATATTTCGTGTGGGCGTCGGTTACCTAAAAGTTCCCCGGAGCTAGAATCAAGTGTCTGCCTAGTGTGTGGCAACAATCCATTATAGAAAGTGGATACTTGTTGCCATATTGCGAGGCCGTGATGGGGACACTTGCGTAATAGCTCCTTGAACCTTTCCCAAGTTTCATATAGGGATTCCCCGTCCTCTGGTGAATATGTATTAATTTCAGTCATTAACTTAGCAGTTTTAGCAGGAGGGAAATACTTATATAGAAATTTTTGGGCTAGTTCATCCCAGGTGTTTACCGATCCAGCTGGGAGGGCGTTGAGCCAAGCTTTCGCTCGGTCTTTTAGTGAGAAGGGAAACATACGGAGGCGGATGGCGTCGTTTGATGCTCCATTGATCCGAAAGGTATCACATATTTCCAAGAAATTAGTTATATGTAGATGGGGATCCTCGTCCGCAAGCTCGTGGAAGGTTGCGGAGTTTTGGAGCATTTGTATCAAATGCGGCCGAAGTTCGAAGTTATTGGCTTCGACATTCGGAGCATTGATAGCGGCGCCTAGATTACCTACGGTGGGTCGTAGATAATCCATAAGGGTACGTTGGTCCGCCATTGGAGGTGGATCACCCGAAACCTTCTCTTGGTTTTTTGCTTTTAACCTTTTTCTGAGAAAGCGTTCGGGTTCTTCTAGTGGTTCTTTTATGTCTTTATTGGAACTGGAGCTCATACACTACGTGAGGTTGGCGTCGGGTTCCAAGTCCTGCGATAAAAACAGAAAAGAATGTTGGTCAGAAGGTTCACCACGGCCCCGTGTTGAGCGAACACGGCCCGTGGTCGGAATTTCAGTGATTGTTTTCCAGATCCCAGTTACTGGAAGTTGGACACGGCCCCGTGTTGCACCGGCACGGCCCCGTGGTCAGCCTTCTGTAACTTGGAAAACAAAAACTGCCAGTAACGATGCTGAGCACGTTATTTGGGAGTTATTTGGGAGTAATTCCCCTAAGAAACTAGCACATCATGCGTCACATACCATACCTTTTATATATGTGAGGTTTTGAGCCACTTTTACATCATAGAATTACATATTTATGTTTCTTTGTTTGAGTGGACCATTAGTCATGTATTGTAGAACTTGCATCTTTTGATACGTTTGAGACCATAGACCGAATACAAGCACGAGAATGATTAAGGCATTAGGTGAACCTTTTCCTTTAAAAACCATTTATCCATCCTTACCCAAATAAATCCCCTAGTCGCCCACTTTGAGCCTAAACCTTTCGTTTGACCAACCCATTTAGCCCACATCCGTTAAACCTTTTATTTTTAAACCCGTGTGATGAAAATTCGATTATAGGTCTATTTGATTGTATAGTTGTGTTTGCTGATGTGCGTGAAGTGTGTTATATTTTAGATGTATATTTAAGCCCCTTTTTACACTTTTAGCCAAGTTTTAAATTTATAAAACACGATATTTACTAACCCTAAACACACATATGGGCAAGTGCACCCATCGTGGACGTAGTATAGTGTTGGTAAGATACCGAGGTCGTCCAAGGACACAAGAGCTCTTAATACCGGTTTATCCTCAACGTCTAATCAAATCAAAAAGTGAGAAAAAATGTTTTAAACTAAGAAAAATAAAAACTAACTAAATGCTGAAAAATAAAATAAAATAAAAACAGATAGACAAGATGAATCACTTGGATCCGACACGTGTGTTAGTATAACCTTTGATTATTTTCGCACTTTTGCACTTGTTTAAGAGATTATCTTAGTTATTGTAGTAGGCCCCTCTTTTGAAGGCGACGTTACCCTCAACCCAGTAGTTTGAGTCAGCAAGGATACAATCCTAAAGGGTCGGATTATTGAAAGATAATGAATTAAGTTATTAATGCAAATTGTGGTAGGCCCCGCTTTTGGCGGTGACGTTACCCTCGGCTAAGTAGTCTGAGTCAGCAGGGATACAGTCCTAAATAGCCGGGTTATAGTATTAATAGTAGTTAACTTATGAGGGGGTCAAAGAGTTTGGATCCCCGCCATCCAATACCTATGGGCATTGAAGGAGATCCTACTAAATTTGACCCAGGTCCCAAGCAGGACCTCTAAACGCTGAACAAGGGCAAGACCCTTACCAAACCGTTCCCTTAACCCCCGACCAGGTAGCCAACATACCTCCATATAGACCGTGGAGATATGAATGGTGAAAATCTTTTATTTTATATAGACAGTAAAATAACGCCAAGACACCACGGACAAACGATAAAGAAAGATCACCTTCAACATAAGTAACTAGTTATTAAAGTCATTAATACAAAACCAAATAAAAAGTGCAAAAGATTAAAAATAAAAAGTATTATACTAAACACTTGTCTTCACCAAGTGATGTAAGAGACTTAGGCAAACATGGCCTTGATTGTCAAGAACTCTTACGATCAATCTTTGATCCCGAGACGACTCACACACTCTATGATGGACAATGGATGATGGTGGTGGATGATGGTGTTATGGTGGTGGTGGGTGGTGGATGAAGTGTGAGAGAGGTGGTGTGCCAAGGGATGAGATGGAATGAAACCAAGCACCCCTATTTATAGGCTGAACAGAAGGCTGGGCACGGCCCCGTGTCCGCTGGACACGCCCCCGTGCCCGTCTGACACTCTCTCTCTTCATTAATTGTAATTCACAATTACAATTAATGCGCCTGCTGTACTTTCACCACGCCCCCGTGCCCGCTGGACACGGCCCCGTGGTGGGCAATGGAAGCTTCTACTAGTTTGTCTTTTCTGCTGCTTCTTGGGCATGGCCCCGTGTTCGCTGGACACGGGGCGTGTTCAGTCTTCTGTTTTCTCTTTTTTGCCTTGGGGGGTGCCGTTGAGGGTCCGGGCAGTCTACTTTCATTCCTTTTCTTGTATTTATGCTAGAATTAGTTGTCTTTTTGCTTCTTTTGTGATTTTGAGCTCATTTCATCCTGAAAATACAAAAGAAAGACAAAAACACTCTTTTTCCAACATTAGTACTTAAAAAGGGTTAGTTTTATGCCTTAATTGATGTGTTTTATATGTTGCATTTTACACACATCATTTGCGAAAAAAAAAATCAATTAGAAAATGTTGTGAAAGAAAAAGAGAATAGAAAATCGTTGAGAAAATACAAAAATATGAGTTATTAGTTGTTGAATAAAAGGGCGAAAAAAAAATCGTTGCCTCGTAGTTGATGTCTATAGTTAGTTTTGTTTAGAGTAGTTGTTTTGTAATAAAAATCGAATTTTCATCACCTTAGTCACTTTAAAATATCCCATTTCCTACCCTTAGCCTAGCCCCGTTACAACCCTTACAAAGAACTTATGACTTGTGCTTAGTATTCGTGATCGGTGGTGGAGAATGATTGAGTTGCAAGCCTATGCGGGTACGTGTTCTATTCGGTTTTGAGCGATTAATTGATTGAAGTGCTAATACATTATACACATTAGCCAAATGTAAGCCGAGTGGAGTGCACATTGTGAGGGATGTGCATAACTTTCTAGTTTTACGGGCGGGTTAATCTTGGATAACCATTGTATATGTGAATGCTCACTTTATCGTTAAATATGTTGTAAATTGTAAAAGGTTTGAACTTTTGTATGACAATAGACCTTAACCTTCATCTCGGGAATGGGAAGTGTATTCGTTGTTCGACCCATGTGAAAGTGAAAAACAGATTTGCTTGAGGGCAAGCAAAAGACAAGTGTGGGGATGTGATACGTGGTCAAAAACTGGTTATCGTTTGTGTTTAAGTTGATGTTTTTACGTAGCTTTTAATCTTGAATAGCCTACTTTTAATGGGATTCGTGTTTTACAGGTCTAAAAGAGTTTAAGGAGCAAATCGGGAGCTAAACGGAGCACCGAGACGTGAATCGGATCAACCGGGGATGGAAATGAACAAAACCGAGTTAATCACGAAGATTGGATGTGTCTTGGGAATGTTAATGGATTTAAAATGAATATATTGGAAGATGGCATGATAGAGGGCTGAATTACGAGTATGTGGGCGAAAACGGTGAGTAAAACGGAGCTATAACGAAGAAGTTATGAAGAAAACAGTTTCGGACAAAACAGGAAAAACTAGAGGTCGTCGGGGACGGGCTCTAGGCCGTCGCCGACGGGCTCTAGAAAGTCCCGTCGTCAAAAGGTGCCCGTAAACAGCCAAACAAGCCGTCGGATGGATTTCAGAGATCTGGAGGCTGTCGGGGACGGGCTCCAGGCCGTCGGCGACGGGTTGTGGTTTGCTGAAACGCGAAGTTTGGTGTTTGGGTTGTTGGGAACGATTCTAATTGGTTGGGGAGCCATTAAATTCGTAAGTTACAACTTATGAGGGTTGGAATCTTCATCTTGGAGCCATCAAGCACCCATCTTTCATTACCAATTCACCATCCATCATCACTATCACCCGAATCATAACCCGAATCATCAAGATCATCATCATCATTCACAATCACCATCCAAAACCCTAGTTCATCCAATCCATCATTCCTTTCACCATCACCATCCACCAAAACCCTAATCTTCATCCTTCTACCATTTCACAAGATTCAAGATGATTCAATTCGCATTCCAATCATCCGGTGATCAAGCTTCTTCAACCATGAGCGGCTAATCATCTCGGTTTCACCCCGGCGTAGGTAGTTGTTTAATTTAGGGTTTCGAATTGTTTATTGCTTCATATTTGTGACAAATTGTGTTTGATTTTTGAAACCATTGATAATAGTGTTACATTTGTTGCGAATTCGTAAATTGTCAAACGATGTTAAAAGTTATGACTTTACGAAATGGTTATATGTAATTGTGCATTATCGTGGTTAGGTTTTACTTATGTTGATTACAAAGTGTATTCTTGTCCGTTTTTCAAAACGTTGATAGTTATTAGCACCTAAGTCACGGTACACTAAATCCGCTAAGAACTTGAAGAAACCCTAGGTTGGCAATTACCGAAACCGGGTGTGAACCCTCTTTCGTATTATCGTTTTGTAATCAATCTTTCGTGCATTCATTAATTAGTAGTTATTAATCAATCAAATCAATTTTATTAGTTAAATTCACATCTTCCAACAAAACAAAAAGAAAACAAATATCATAGCAAGCTTCATAAACTGTGACACCTTTTTAAAATTCAATCGAATCCATACACAAACCACACACTCTTCGTGGTTCGACCCCTTGCTACCACTAGCTATTTGTTAAGGTAAATAGGGCTTATAAATATTATCTTTGACCGGAGCGCGACACTCCGCTCAAAAGTGGCGGCCAACGTTTTTTTTTTTTTTTTTTTTTTTTTTTGCATTTGCATAAAGTAGTTATTTATAAGTCCTGTTAAATTACGATTTTATCCCTGTTTAAAATTACGATTTTGCCCCCAATTTGAAATTAAATTTATGATTTTGTCCTTAGTTAAAAAGTACGATTTTGCTCTGGTTAAAATAAATTATAGTTTTGCCCCCTGCTACAATCCTACCAAATTACAATTTGGTTCCCAGTTTAAAATTACGATTTCTCCCCAGTTCATAACAATTTCTTTTGCCTTAGCTAAAAATTACGATTTTGCCCTTAGTAAAAAAATTACTCGGATGGTCCCTGTGGTTTTCAATTTTTTCATCTTTAGTCCCCAACTTTTCAAAATAGCATGTATAGTTCCTGTGGTTTGCTCACTTGTTACTCGAAGAGTCCCCAGATTGGATGACAGTTAGTTTGCTCAGTTAGGGTTTTGAACAAACCACAGGGACTATCCGAGTAACAAGTGAGCAAACCACAGGGACTATACATGCTATTTTGAAAAGTTGAGGACTAAAGATGAAAAAAGTGAAAACCACAGGGACCATCTGAGCAATTAACTCTTTTGAAAAATAAAATGATAAGTTTGTCGAATATATGTAGCAAATTGACAGCAGTTGCTACAAATTTCTTACAAAAAGGCTATTATTCAACAAATTAAAAAGAGAACATAATTTAAAAAACAAAATATTAGATTTGTCGGAAATTTGTTGCAAATTGACACCTACATATTTCTTACAAAAAAAGTTATGTTATTTGTTATTTATCAATTTTAGAAAATAGATAATTTAAAAAAAATGATAAGTTTGTCGGAAATTGTTAGTGCAATAACGTCTGTAGCTTACGTCAACATGTAGTCGTATTTTTTATAGTTGTATATGTTTTTGTATGTAAAGCAAGTCATGTTACGGCATAGTTTATGTTATGTGCTAAGCTGCCAGCCGATCGCCGATCGGCTGGGCTAGCCGATCGGCTGGGCTAGCCGATCGGACAGACCAACCGATCGACTAGGCTGTTTGATCGGTTAGCATTGTCAGCCGATCGGCCAGCACTCTCATAACCTGACCTTACCTATAAATAGCTGTTCGACCAGCTTGTTTACAACTTTTGCACATTTTTACACTTTCATAGCTAAGTGTGAGTCTGAGTTCGTCCGGTTCTTGTATACTTTCATATCAGTATTAATAGAATCTCAGACGGTGATTCAAGGAAGAAATTTGTCTTTGTATATCTACTATGTGATTATCTGGATTCCGCACAGAGATCATTTACGATTCAACTACGTTTACGAACAGGAAGATCCCATCCAGTGGGACCAACAAGTGGTATCAGAGCATTAGGAAGCTGAATCGAGATATTCAAAGACGAATTCACCGGAATTCGAGTCGTTCTTGTTGATTTAGAGAGGAATTCACCGGAATTCAAGCCGAGTTTGCTGTTTCAAAGACAAATTTCACCGGAAATTTGTTAATTCTACCGATCCGACTCAGATTTCGCCGGAAATTTGACATATTCTTCTACTCTCTTCTCAGATCTAGCTTTATTTTTCACTTTGTCACCTAAAAAATCAAAAAAACTTAAAATTCAGAGTGATTTTACGGTTAAAAGTTGATAAATTTGCTATAGATCGAATCGTAATCATCAAAATTACAATCCTACAAGTTTTCATAATCAGATTCAACCTAAAACTTGTTCAAATTGATCAAAATCTATGGAAAACTGTTCATGTTTGTTGATGTCAGCCGGTCGAATGACCTAGCCAATTCATATACTTGCTGACGTCATCAATCTTGTTGCATAACCGTTCAGATATTTTCAGAGTGTTGCTGACATCATCAGTATTAGTCGATCGGACGAGAAAATCGATCGGACAGCATTGTTGAGATTTGATATTTTTTCTGACATCATATTGCTAGCCGATCGAATACGCCAATCGATCGGACAGTAATTGCTTGCTGAAGTATACACTTCTGTTTGTCAGTCGATCGAACGAGCTGATCGATCGAACGAGCCAACCGATTCAAGGGTGTGCTGCTCGATCGAACGAACCATTCGATCCAAGTGACTTTGTGATTACATCTTTGAAATTCAAAAACTTTCTAAGTGTTTGATAAACATTTCAGGTAGTTAACAATGGAAGAATTCATGAACCCGTTTAGTGAAATGTATGCTTTTACTGGAAACGGTGGAGATGATTCAACAAGCCGTTCAAATGAAAATGTTCAAAGCACGAGAAAGACGTTGACTGATGTACTTAGTGTGGAAAGCGCTTATGGAACCTATAATAAGCCACCAAAGCTGCTAGCAATCAAAGAATATAATCGATGGGCAAAAAGATTCGAGGAATGGTTGAAAGCCTTCGCGTACCCCAGTTGAAAAAGCCTAAAAAACGGCTTTAACAATGGAAGAGTGGACTTTGAAAACATGTCGGAAAATGAAGAGATTGAATATTTTATAGCAGAACAGAATTGTAAAGCTTTGATCACCAGTCAGTAAGAGAAGATATAATCTCACTGATTGAGTATTCAAAAGCAAAGGATCTATGGGAAAAACTACAAAAGAAATGTGTGGGTACTGCAGAAATCATCAAAAACAAAAAGAAACTTCTAAAGAAGGAATTTGATATTTTCGGTTGTCTAAAGAATGAATCTGTTCCAAAAATGATTGAACGTTTCGGACATCTAAAGCTGGAGTTGGCGAGACATGGAGTCTTATACTCTCAAGAAGAACTTGTTGACAAGTTATTTGACTCTCTGCCAGACGAAATGGATTAGCAATACTTTGCATTGATGATCAAGAATACAATCCAGCCAAATGATCTAACAGTTGATTTGCTGATAGAGAAACTTGAAAGTCATGAGCTCGAAATAAAGAAAACACATAAAGTCAATCACTCGTTATATCAACAAAATGTGGATCTTTATTATCCAAAGAGCTTGAATCAAAAGACAGGATCTCCGAAAACGGCCTTCACTGCAGAAAGTTCACAACCAAAGAATCAGGAAACATCGCACAATGGTTTTCATGGAGGAATGTCTTCTAGTTCCACAACTCAAGGATCATCTTCAAGCACATCAAACCAACAGCAAACAACACCAAAAAATGTTTCTCAATGTCACATTGTCGTTGATTTGAAAAATGGTCAAAACTTCAGTGAAGAGTCAGTGAAACAACAGATGGTTTTCTTAGCATCTGTATTGGAGTCTTATGAAGGGTTAGTAGCGGGAAAGATTGGTAACACCAATCTGACAAAGGAAGACTATGACCAGATAGACCCCGAAGAAATGGAGCTGATCGATATTCGTTGGGCCATGGCTAGTGCTGTTCGTCGAGCACAGCGTTTCATGGAAATTACCGGAAGGAAAACAATTGGTGGTCCATCTACCAAATTGGGTTTCGATAAAACCAAAGTGACATGCTTCAAATGCAAACAAAAAGGTCACTTTAAACATGAGTGCATAAATGAGTATGCTGACGACTCTGATAATTCGTTCCGTGAAGATTTCTATAAGAAAGCCATTTACCATCAGAATAAATCAGAACCTCCTAGGCTGAAGCAGATTGAAGAAAAAGGTAAGGAAAAGTCAAGAGCTCTAGCGGTAATTCATGACGATGAAGGATATGACTGGAGTGAGATACTGCTTGAGGAAGACGCAGTTGGTTATGCGTTCGCAGCAGGAAAGATTGTTCCGTTTAAAGATACAAGAACAGAAGAAGAAAAGTTTGTGAACAGAAGAATGAAAGCCCAAACAAAAGTAAGCCGAATCTATACAATTTACAAAGAAGCAAAATTGGCGAAACGTTGGGATCCAGACAGGGAGTGCTACCTCGATCCTCAAGGTAATATTGCAATCGATCCAAGTTCACTCAGTGTTGATGCAATCATTCAGCAATATGCTGAAGAAGAGGAAGCTAGACAAAGAGAATGGTGGGGTGAAGCTGAAAAGAAAGTGGAAGAGAAGGAAGAAAAGGTAAAGACGACAGAGAAGAAGATTGATGATGGATTGATAGATACATCTCAAGAGTTCACAGCCGAGAATCTGATGAAAATGGCGAACAAAGTTCTAGCTGCAAACAGGAGGTAGATTCTAGTTCTAGAACTAAGTCAAACGGCCAGGTCAGTCAGATTAATACAAAAGAAGTGTCAGGTAAGAAAGATGTAAGCGAAAGTGAATGCAAGAATTGCAGGAAAAACTGCAAAGAATGTAGTACTATCGCTTACCTCAATAACAAAAAGGTTGAGGATCCAACAAAAAGGGTCAGAGAAGTAGAGAACCAAATCTTAAACCAGGATAAATTGCTAAAAGCTTCAAACGATCATGCAAAAGAGTTAACAGAAAAAATCCAAAGTGATAAAAGTGACTTAGAAAGAACTAAGAAAGAAAATGAAAAACTCATTCTTGAAAATCGTCACATCACTGAAAACTTTGAGAAGCTTAAGCGAACGGTTAAAGATTCGGATGATCGAAATGGCAAAACAACAAAAGAAAATGTGCAACTGTCGGGTGTGTTAAGGGTGAAAGAGGAGTTAATAAATAAACAATTGGATGAAATTGCTAATCTGAAGCTTCAATTTCAAGAAGCGAAAATTGAGAACGAGCGCATCCAATTAAAATTAACCAGTTACAACTCCGCAAGCTTTGTTTTGCAACACATTGTTCCCAAACCTATCGGGAAAAACAAAGCTGGCGAAGATGCCTTTTCGGACGGAACTGGGGTGGGATATCTTCAAGTTCCACCACCTGTTTTAAACAATTTCTCAAAGAAAAAGTCCGGACTGGTTAATGATGAGGAAGAGTTAAATGAAATAAAACTCCCAGAGTCAATTGATGTTACATTCTCGTCATCATCATCTGATGATAGTGTTCAGACTGATATTGTCAAAAGCATGGCAGAAAGTGTCTTAGAGTCTGATTCAAATGAAGATGATGGATGTTTCTTGGATAAGTACATTTCGAAACAAAAATCCAAGAACAACTTAAATGAAGAACCAAATCTTGTCATGTACAGGATGTTGGGTTCAGATAAGTTGTTTTCAGATAATGAGTTTCCAATCGAGAATGTGAATGTAAACAAATTGAAAAATGTTTACAAATTGGTCGAAGTTGAGCTGACAGAAGTGAACAATCTGAACCAAACAAAAAGACAAATGAATTTTGAGAAAGATAAAGCTTACTACAAGAAACCTGCTGTTCCACCACGTTTTTCTAATAACAAACGAAACAATTGGTCGGGTGGATATCATGGGGGTAAGTCTTATCAAAAGAAAAATGTTCAAAACAAGAAGTTTGTTGAAAAGAAAGTGTTTGTGAACAACTCAAGTTCATTTTCAAATGAAGAACCTAATATCTTTTCAAAATCAAACAAAGAGTTCTTTGAGGAAAAGGCCTCACAACCTCAGTCTGAAGGTACAAGTCGGGTATCTGACACCCGAACATGCTTCAGATGCAATCAAGTTGGGCATATTGCACGAAAGTGTACCAACTCAAAGTCTAAAACTGAAGTAGTTGAGAGCCAAAAGAAGAAAGATGTTGTGAAAGGAAAAGCTCCATTGGTTGTTGAGAAAAAGAATTTGAAAAATGACAGCACCAAAGTCAAAATTGAACCCGTAAAGAAGTCGGTAACTAAAAATGACAAATTTTACAAACGGGTCGCAACAACTCAACAAACATGGAAGCCAAAAGTTGCTGAGATAAGAGCAAGTGGTTTAAAACCAAAGGTTTCTAAGATGGAAAAACAACCATCTTCTACCACTTCGGTAAAGATGAATGGTCCTTTGGATTCTTATGAAAAGCTTGAAAAAGAAAAATCAAATTCTGAAAAGAAATGGGTGGCAAAGAAAGATCAACCATCTGGTCAACCTAAAAAGGATAAGTTGTTCACACAAAAGGAGGTTGAGGTTGAGTCTAAAGAAAGCTTGAAATTAAATGATAAAAACTTTCCGCCACTCTACACAACAAAATCTCACATCAAAATTGTCACGGCCCCTCGACCCACCCTGGACGGAGTCGGGGAACCGCGAGACAGCTCCCGTGGTATTTAATTTACGCGGCAGCGGAAGTCTTTTTATAACCGGATCTTTTATCCGTAAAATATGCTCGTATAAAGTTTAAGGAATAAATCCCATAATGTACAATAGTTGATTTCACACAGAAATCTTTATTTTTCAAAACACGTTTTATTGGTTTATTTACACTGAGCCACTTCTCTGAGCTTGATAGTGCTTTACTGCACTTTTCCTGGATCACACAGATCACCTGAAACATGTTTGAAAAAGGTTTTGTCAGCGGGGAAATACTGAGTGAATCATTCTGTTTTCTAAAACGACCCATTAGTTATAATTTACAGTATTAAGATCGATTACAATGTTTTTATCAACCAATTATCAAGAATGGGTATTTGTCACTCGATTCATTTCTGTGACTGTGGTCATACCACTATTGGGTCTCATTACCAAATAGTGACGGTGTACTCATACAGAGTAATAATAACTCACATAGAGTAATATTCACTCACATAGAGTGATAATAACAGTAATGTGCACAATCACCCCACATACCAGCTGTAATTTGGTGACTACAAAGACTTAATCCCTGTAATTATAACCTTTGAAAATAATTTGAAGTATTGTAATACTTACTCACAAACTGTGAGAAAAAAATATAAAAAGAAGAATGACTCACATTGCAGATTAACGAGCAATAGATATAAGCCTACTGATTAGCCTTTCTTAAACCTAATTTAACACAATGCACACACACAGGTTAGTAACTAATACAGCAGTTACGTCAATTCACGAGATTAAACCTTCACAACGATTAATCAGCGCAATACTCGATAATTCAATCGGATTCACAACGAATAACAGAGCATAGTCCGAATTCGAACAGCACTCAAATATTCAAGTCGAAATCACGACGAATAATCAAAGTACAAGCTCAATTGAGCAGCACCCGGACTATCGTTGGATAGTTATAATCGATCGGACGTTGAATCGTAATAGCGATCGAGTTATTACCCTGATTGTGGCAGCACCTCGTGATTAGTGTGTGTTTAATAATAATCTACGTATAACTCAGTGTATATTATGAGTTTTAACGTCGAAATGAGCAATCTGATTCAATCCCAGACCCCCCTATTTATACCCGAATTTGGTACCTCCCGCGTGTCGCGACAGGTTTACCCGTGCCTGTCGCGTATCGCGGGGCACACCCCTATGGCCTAGGGTAGCCTTGTCGTGGGTATAGGCCTGCTGAGTCGCTGTTTTGGGATTTCGGAATTTAGACAACGTATTTCGAAGATAACTATCATTTAGGGTTTAACCCCCTTGAGTTTTAGGGGCCCTAATCCTGATTCCGATTGTTATGAAAATTTCAGGGTTTGTGCAGAATTACTTGGGTTTCTCAATTAAGGTTTCCTTATTACCTAATTACCATCCTAATTATGGATTTTAGTGACAGTTGTTACATCCTCCCCACCTTAAGAAAAATCTCGTCCTCGAGATTTACTGGAATAGATGAGGGTACTTTCGCTTCATTTCCGATTCCAGTTCCCAAGTGTATTCTGGTCCTCTCCTTGAATTCCATTTGACTTTGACCAGTACTAGTCGTTTGTGCTTGAGAAACTTAACTTTTCTGTCCTTGAACTGTAGTGGTTTCTCTATAAACTTCAACTTTTCGTTCACCTCTATATCTTGATGAGGTACTACCAGGGATTCATCTGCTAAACATTTCTTGAGATTGGATACATGAAATACATCATGTACTCCAGCCAATTCTTCTGGTAGTTGTAAACGATAAGCAACTGGTCTGATTCGTTGAATCACTGGGAATGGTCCAACATATCTCGGACTTAACTTTCCTTTCTTTCCGAATCGTATTACTCCTTTCCAAGGAGAAACTTTTAAAAGTACCTTATCTCCTACTTGAAATTCTAAAGGCTTACGACGATTGTCTGCATAGCTCTTCTGACGATCTCGAGCCGTTTTCAATCTTTCCTTAATCTGAGTTATCTTGTCAGTAGTTTCTTGTACAATTTCAGGACCTGATAATTGACTTTCTCCGATTTCTGCCCAACATACTGGAGTTCTGCACTTACGTCCGTACAGTGCTTCAAATGGTGCAGCTTCGATGCTTGAATGATAACTATTGTTATAGGAGAATTCAATTAATGGCAATTGGCTATCCCAATTTCCACCAAAGTCAATTACACATGCTCGGAGCATGTCTTCTAGAGTTTGTATTGTCCTTTCACTCTGTCCGTCTGTTTGTGGATGATATGCAGTACTTAGATTTAGTCGAGTTCCCATTGCTTTCTGAAAACTTTTCCAGAAATGTGAAGTAAATCGACTATCTCTATCCGATACAATGGAGAGCGGGACTCCATGTAAGGATACTACCTCGTCCACGTACAGTTGTGCTAATCTTTCCATACTAAAGGTTTCTTTCATTGGTAGGAAATGAGCTGATTTGGTTAATCGGTCTACAATTACCCAAATCGCATCATTACCTCTTTTGGTTTTGGGTAACTTTGTAACAAAGTCCATTGTTATAAGTTCCCATTTCCATACAGGCATCTCTAACTGTTGTAGTAGTCCGGAAGGTTTCTGGTGTTCAGCTTTAACTTGTGAACAAGTTAAGCATTGGGATACGTATTCAGCTATATCCTTTTTCATTCCTATCCACCAGAAATTAGTTCTTAAATCTTGGTACATCTTATTGTTTCCTGGGTGCATGGTATATCTAGATTTATGAGCTTCTTTTAAAATCTTATTTCTTAACTCTCCTTTCTTAGGTACCCAAATTCGTTTCTTATGGAATTTCCAAATTCCATCATTTCCTTGTTCTAGTTCTTTTAGGTAACCTTTCATTCCTTCAGCATCATCTTGGATTGCTGTTTTCTGAACTTCTTTGATTTGTGCTGTTAAATCTACTTGTAGATTTAACCTCAGAGCACGGACTCGTTTCTGTTTCTCATGATACTTACGACTTAAGGCATCTGCAACTACATTTGCCTTTCCTTCGTGATATTGAATATCACAGTCGTAATCGCTTAGCATCTCCATCCATCTTCTTTGCCTCATGTTTAACTCTTTTTGCCCAAATATATATCTTAGACTTTTATGATCTGTATAAACAGTAAACTTATTTCCATACAGATAATGTCTCCATATCTTAAGGGCAAAAATTATGGCTCCTAATTCTAGATCATGAGTCGTATAATTCTCTTCGTGCTTTTTCAATTGCCTAGAAGCATACGCAATTACCTTTCTGCGTTGCATTAACACACATCCGTATCCTAATTTTGAAGCATCACAATATACTTCAAAGTCTTCTGTTCCTTCGGGTAAAGCTAAGATTGGTGCATTTGTCAATCTATGCTTTAAAATCTTAAAGGCTTCTTCTTGTCTAGGTCCCCATTCAAACTTAGCGGCTTTACAGGTTAACTTAGTTAATGGTACGACTATCTTAGAAAAATCTTTGATAAATCGTCTATAGTATCCAGCTAAGCCTAGAAAACTTCTTATCTCCATTGCTGTTTGTGGAACTTTCCACTTCGTAATTGCTTCTATCTTAGCAGGATCTACATGGATACCTTCGTGATTTACCACATGACCTAAAAATTGTACTTCTTGCAGCCAAAATTCACATTTCGAGAATTTGGCATAAAGCCTTTCGTTTCTTAACAAAGTTAAGAGAACATGTAAATGTTCACAATGTTCTTTTTGGCTTTTGGAGTAAATAAGTATATCGTCGATAAAAACGATCACAAATTTATCCAAGAATGGTTTACAGATTCGATTCATTATGTCCATGAATGCTGCTGGGGCATTCGTTAATCCGAAGGGCATGACTGTAAACTCATAATGACCATACCTAGTTCTGAAAGCAGTTTTAGGTATGTCTTCTTCTTGTACTTTCAACTGATGGTATCCGGATCTTAAATCTATCTTAGAGAAATACCTAGCTCCTTGTAATTGATCAAAAAGATCATCAATCCTAGGTAAAGGGTATCGATTCTTAATTGTAACCTTATTCAACTCTCTATAATCGATACACATTCTCATCGATCCATCTTTCTTCTTTACAAACAGTACCGGTGCACCCCAAGGGGATGAACTTGGTTGTATGAATCCTTTGCCTAGTAATTCATCTAACTGCTTTTTCAATTCTAGCATTTCGGTAGGTGCTAATCTATAAGGTGCTTTAGCTATTGGTGCAGTACCTGGAATTAAATGAATTCTAAACTCTATTTCTCTATCAGGTGGTAATCCAGGTAATTCTTCTGGAAAAACGTCTGGGTATTCTGAGACTACGGGGATATTCTGAAGTTCCTTATCTTTAGTGTTAATGATTGTTGAAATCATATACACCATTTCCTGTTTTCTCGAATAACTAGCCAATTTCATTACTGAGATGAATTTTAGTGGCTTTCGAGGTCTGTCTCCGTTAATTAAAATTACTTCTCCTGTAGGTGTTTGAATTTCTACTGCATTTTTGTCACATAGGATTCGAGCATGGTTGGCTATTAACCAATCCATTCCTAATACTACATCGAATCCTACTAAATTCATTGGTAACAAATTTGCAGAAAACTTATGGCCTAATAATTCTATTTCTCCTTCTTTCCAGATTTTATCTATTTTCACAGAATTTCCTTCTGCGGTTTCTACTGTGAAGATTTGCCTAGGAGTGGTTAAAGGTAACTTAAGATCTTGGCAAAATAAAGTATTTATAAAACTTTGGTTCGCACCAGAGTCAAATAATACTTTTGCAAAGACGTTGTGAACTAAGAACGTACCAGCTATCACATCTTGAATGAGTTCGGCCTCTTGAGTGGTCAGCTGGAATGCTCGTGCATTTCTCTTGGTTGTTCCTTCAGCTGGTTTGGTTTGGTTAACTACAGTTTTAGCTAACTTAGGACATTCAGATTGAAAGTGTCCCCTCTCTCTGCAATTATAACAAACTTTTGTTTTCTTCCAGCAGTCTTCTTCCCGATGTCCTTTCATTTTGCAAAAATTGCAAACCATGTTGCATTGTCCATAATGCTTCTTTTTGCAAACTTTGCAGAAAGGAGATGATGAGGATTGTCCGGTTCCTCTCTTCTTGGCATTACCCACACGAAATCCTTGGGTAATTTTGTGAGCTAATTCCTTTTTGCGATCTTCCTCTCTTGTGCGTACCAATTCATCTGTTAGGGTATTAGCTAATTCTACAGCATCGTCAATAGTACGAGGTCTCGCAGCTTTAACAATGTTTCGGATCTCACTAATTAAACCCCAGATGTAACGAGAAATAAGTACCGGTTCTGGCGAAGCCAGTGATGGCACTACCCTTGCGTATTCAAAGAATGTCGAAGTATATCCCCGACAATCTACTCCTAGCATACGATGACTTAGGAACTTGTTTGCCATTTGTTCCTTCTCGTATTCGGGACAGAATTTTCTTTCTACCAAACTCTTAAATTCTTCCCAACCGATGGCGTAGGCTATCCTTCTTCCTTTTGCCTGGAGGACCGTGTTCCACCATTCGAGTGCTCCTTCTTTAAACAAATTTGATGCATACATCACTTGATCCTCTGTGGCACATTTGCTTATTGCAATTACTGCTTCGGTTTTCTCTAACCAACGCAGTGTTGCAGTTGCCCCTTCGTTACCTGCAAATTCAGCGGGTTTGCAAGCAAGAAATTCTTTATAAGTGCAACCAGGCGTTGCAGCTTTCATTCTTTTAGGGAGTGGGGCCTGTTGCGGATCATGATCGTCATGATTGCCGCCTCCATTTATGCTGTTACTGCAGTTATCTTCTGGAATACGTTTACTAGGAATTAATTGTGGTTCGGCAGGTTTTCGAACAGCAGCTACAATTTCTGGAATAGCATGAGCTATCCCTTGGGCGATGAAATGCTCGATATCTTGTCGAGTTATATATTGATCTTCCTGTTCTTGCTCAGATTGATTTACTTCATTAATTGGTTCATTGTTAGCGTTTTCCATCTGCTAATTGGTAAAATTATTAGTGTCTAACTAATTAATGACAAAATTCTCATAGATACACATAGATTATCACAACATACAAATATAACCAAAATTGTCGATTTCTCGACTTTTACTTTGTTAGTATATTGTATATGCATCCATACACACCGTATTTTACAGAGTTTTATTGCCCATTTTACAGAATTTTAAGTTACTATCATACAATACGGCTTTCTGTGGTTTAACTGACGGTTCTAGTAATGATGCTCCCTCTCATCGTACTTCCAAGTTAGATGCTCCCCCATTTCCCTGATCCTATTACCTGTACCTATCAGTTCTACACCGAACTGACGGAGTTCAGCTAGGTTTTCATTACTCATGGGAGGATTTGGGAGTGGTTCTGGGTCAAATTGTGGAAGGAAACTATAAGGACTGTTAACTATATTTTGGAATTGCCAGTCGTTGGTCCACCATTCCTCCATTTGGCCTAATGGTCTGGTATGAACTAGTGGGTCTGGAATAACTGGTCCTAGGTTTAGTGGGAATTGAACTGTAGCCGGGTAAGAAAAGAGATTATCGTTGATAGGCTCTAAAACATCACAATTTTCCAGTAGGCGATCTATTTCGTCCTGGAACGTGATTTCCTCCGACTGTTTAGAGCTTTCGCCAATCTCTATTCCCTTTTGCTTCAGATCTATTCCTATTTCCTTTTCAGGTGGTTTTGGATTTTCTCCAGTTTCTATTTCCTTTCCCTTGTTCATGATCACAGGATTTTCTATTTTAGGGAGTTTCCTAGTGGTAGGTTTCCTACGACGTACTTTCCTCCACCCTACATATCTTCTCTTCTTTTTAGGTTTGGCTTTTTCCAGCGGTGGCGCTTGGAATTCCACAGGTTCTTCTATGTCAGCAATGTAACCAGTAAAGTCGTGAGAGACTTCGATAGGCACTGGATATAAGTTGAGATTCTGGAATGTTTCCGACATCTCATTCATGCTGCATAGCATATATGTAAAATGCAATGTTAAAACTTTGGAACAAAGTTTAACAAACAAAATACTGAAGTTTTATTGCATACTAATTTATACAAAGAACAACAAAAATAAACACACTTAGGATTTTATTTATTTACGGGATTGTGATTTCTCTTACTAGACCCAACTTATCGGATATTTAGAGATTAGCATTTTCTGCTACAGTAGCTAGCATATAGAGATTTGCCCATTTCCCGTCTATTTTATCTTCCCAAGGTGAATTTTTACCCAACTCTTGAACTTCTGGGTTAAACCTAATTCTCTTGGTTCGGGGTTTCTTTGTCTCCTGACTCTTTTTAAGTATCGAATCCCTTTTGTCGGGGAAAAGTGGATTCTCATAATTTGCCTTACGGATAAAGATTCCTTCTTCTAGGTTTACTGGGTTTCTAGAAGAAGATGTCTCATCTAGTTTGTGGTAGATAGCAGACAGCTTTTGCTTACCCATACTGTAACTAAAAATAGCCAGTGAATAAAACATATAATCACTGAATAACAATTAGTAAAATTAAACACTATGGTCCAAATTGCTTAATTTAGGCTTAATCAGTGGCTCGATCAGTGGCTCAATTTAATTATTAGCTCTGATACCACCTTCGCTGTCACGGCCCCTCGACCCACCCTGGACGGAGTCGGGGAACCGCGAGACAGCTCCCGTGGTATTTAATTTACGCGGCAGCGGAAGTCTTTTTATAACCGGATCTTTTATCCGTAAAATATGCTCGTATAAAGTTTAAGGAATAAATCCCATAATGTACAATAGTTGATTTCACACAGAAATCTTTATTTTTCAAAACACGTTTTATTGGTTTATTTACACTGAGCCACTTCTCTGAGCTTGATAGTGCTTTACTGCACTTTTCCTGGATCACACAGATCACCTGAAACATGTTTGAAAAAGGTTTTGTCAGCGGGGAAATACTGAGTGAATCATTCTGTTTTCTAAAACGACCCATTAGTTATAATTTATAGTATTAAGATCGATTACAATGTTTTTATCAACCAATTATCAAGAATGGGTATTTGTCACTCGATTCATTTCTGTGACTGTGGTCATACCACTATTGGGTCTCATTACCAAATAGTGACGGTGTACTCACACAGAGTAATAATAACTCACATAGAGTAATATTCACTCACATAGAGTGATAATAACAGTAATGTGCACAATCACCCCACATACCAGCTGTAATTTGGTGACTACAAAGACTTAATCCCTGTAATTATAACCTTTGAAAATAATTTGAAGTATTGTAATACTTACTCACAAACTGTGAGAAAATAATGTAAAAAGAAGAATGACTCACATTGCAGATTAACGAGCAATAGATATAAGCCTACTGATTAGCCTTGCTTAAACCTAATTTAACACAATGCACACACACAGGTTAGTAACTAATACAACAGTTACGTCAATTCACGAGATTAAACCTTCACAACGATTAATCAGCGCAATACTCGATAATTCAATCGGATTCACAACGAATAACAGAGCATAGTCCGAATTCGAACAGCACTCAAATATTCAAGTCGAAATCACGACGAATAATCAAAGTACAAGCTCAATTGAGCAGCACCCGGACTATCGTTGGATAGTTATAATCGATCGGACGTTGAATCGTAATAGCGATCGAGTTATTACCCTGATTGTGGCAGCACCTCGTGATTAGTGTGTGTTTAATAATAATCTACGTATAACTCAGTGTATATTATGAGTTTTAACGTCGAAATGAGCAATCTGATTCAATCCCAGACCCCCCTATTTATACCCGAATTTGGTACCTCCCGCGTGTCGCGACAGGTTTACCCGTGCCTGTCGCGTATCGCGGGGCACACCCCTATGGCCTAGGGTAGCCTTGTCGTGGGTATAGGCCTGCTGAGTCGCTGTTTTGGGATTTCGGAATTTAGACAACGTATTTCGAAGATAACTATCATTTAGGGTTTAACCCCCTTGAGTTTTAGGGGCCCTAATCCTGATTCCGATTGTTATGAAAATTTCAGGGTTTGTGCAGAATTACTTGGGTTTCTCAATTAAGGTTTCCTTATTACCTAATTACCATCCTAATTATGGATTTTAGTGACAGTTGTTACAAAAATTGAGTTACCTAAGCCCAAAGAGGCTTGGGTAGCAAAATCTGTTTGATTGTGTATGATTTGCTGGAGCTTCCTTGATCGCGAAGCATGAATCGGCATCTTTAGTTGAAATGTTTTAATCATGTTGATTTGTGTGCAGGATCTTCCACAACTTGTTCAAGATGGATCATGGATAGTGGAGCTTCCAGACATATGACAGGGAAGACTGCATTGCTGTACGATGTAAGAAATATAAATGGAGGATATGTCGGATTCGCCGGAAATCAAGGTGGTCGAATCGTTGGTGAAGGAACGTTATCTAATGGGATTGTAACGTTTGAAAGAGTCAATTACATTGCTGAGCTAGAGAATAACCTACTAAGCATTTCTCAGATATGTGATAGAAAGTATACCACTCACTTCACTGATAAAGAGTGTTTGATTCTAAAGCCGGGATTTGTTGTCCCCGAAGAATGGATCATCATGAGGGCACCAAGAGTCAACGACCTGTATATCTTGGATATGAGTGTAGCAACGACAACTACGGGTCAGGCTCATTGTTTTGTGTCTAGAGCAACTGAGAAAGAGTCAAGATTGTGGCACCGAAAGATGGAGCATACACATCTTAGAAAAATGAATCACTTGGTGCACAATGATCTGGTTACAGGAGTTCACATCAAAGGTTTTCATCTGGAAGGGGAGTGCATAAGTTGCATTAAAGGCAAACAGAAGAAAAAGTCGCACCCCAAAAAGCAAGCCAATTCAGTATCACGACCTTTGGAGAGACTTCACATGGATTTATTTGGTCCTGTGAATGTCAAAAGCATTACAGGAGATTACTACTGTTTGGTCGTCACTGATGATTACTCTAGATTTTCTTGGGTGTCTTTCTTGAAGATAAAGGATGAAACATTTGACAGTCTGATGGCGCTATTAAAAAAGATTGAGAATTTTTACCAGAGGCGTATCCGAAGAATTAGAAGCGATAATGGTACTGAATTCAAAAACAGTAAGATGGAAGAATTTTGTGAAGAAAGAGGTATATTGCATGAATTTAGTGCTCCATACACTCCACAGCAGAATGGAGTAGCAGAACGCAAAAACCGGACGCTAATTGAGACAGCCAGAACAATGCTCGCAGATTCAAAACTTCCAATAAATTTTTGGGCTGAAGCTGTTTCCGCGCATGCTATACTCTCAACAGAGTTCTCACCGTCAAGAAATTCAACAAAACTTGCTTTCAATTGATCAATAACCGCAAGCCTAACTTGAAGTATCTTGAACCGTTCGGGTCACCCTGTACGGTGATAGAACCTTTTGGAAAGTTTGGACCGAAGTGCATCGAGGGTATATTCGTTGGATATGCAAGCCCTTTGCGTCGTGTCTTCGTGCCAAGAGAAAAGCGGATTATTGAAGCAGCAAATGTTGAATGTCAAGGTCATACGATGCCGCCTCAGAACCCAGGAGACTCATGGCGATATCACTACGACACTCTGTGGGATTCGTTTGATGTGATGGAAGAACCTGAAGATGAAGAAGACTTCTTTGATGAGTTGGATATTCTTAGAGACTATGAGTCATCAGAGATCGAACCTCGAACTTATAAAGAGGCGCTTACTGAAGAATCTTGGGTCAACGCGATGCAAGAAGAGCTGAACCAGTTTGAAAAATTGGGAGTTTGGAAACTGGTGGGTCTACCTGAGGGTCATAGGAAAATCAACACCAAATGGGTGTTCAAGTGTAAGAGAGACGACAGAGGAGTAGTTGTGAGAAACAAAGCTCGACTAGTTGTTCAGGGCTTCAGTCAACAGGAGGGAATTGATTTTACTGAAGTGTACGCTCCTGTGGCACGACTAGAAGCAATCAGGATTTTCCTAGCATTTGCATCATGGAAGAACTTTAAAGTTTATCAGCTTGATGTGAAGTCGGCCTTTCTCTATGGTAAAATGAAGGAGGAAGTGTATGTGGGACAGCCACCGGGCTTCGTCGATCCACACCACTCAAACAAAGTTTATCTCTTGGATAAAGCATTATATGGCTTACACCAGGCCCCGAGAGCCTGGTATGAGACATTATCTCAGCATCTGTTAGCCAATCACTTCATCCGGGGAACAATTGACGCTACCCTCTTCACAAAAATTGTCGACGGTCACCTGCTGATAGTACAAATTTATGTGGATGACATAATTTTTGGGTCAACAAACGAGAACTTGTGCAAGACTTTGAACAAGTGATGAAGCAAAAGTTCGAAATGTCATCAATGGGGGAAATGAAATTCTTTTTGGGACTTCAAGTTGATCAACTTCCTGAGGGAATTTTCATACACCAGACAAAGTATGTTCATGATATTCTAGAGAAATTTGGAATGTCAGGCTCTACTCCGGCGGCAACCCCATTAGCAACAAATCGTGGGATTCACCCAGATCTCACCGGAGACAGGGCATATGAAACATTCATTGATGTATCTAACTGCTTTAAGGCCCGACATTATGTATCCGACGTGCCTCGCAGCAAGATTTCAATCTAACCCGAGAGCCTCGCACTTGATCATTGTGAAAAGGATATTACGCTACCTGGAGGGAATTCCATCGTTGGGGTTATGGTATCCTAGAAAAGGCGACTTTACGCTCAAAGGGTATTCCGACTCGGATTTCGGATGCTGCAAAGTCAATGCCAAATCAACAACTGCAGGATGCCAGTTCTTTGGACCTCGCTTGGTCACCTGACAATGTAAGAAACAAACGTCTGTGGCGCTATCCACATGTGAAGCAGAGTACATATCTGCCAGCAGTTGCTGCTCTCAGATCACGTGGATACAACAACAGATGCGCGACTACAGTTTGCAGTTTCTTAACACTCCTCTTTATGTTGATAATGAGGCCGCAATAAACATAACAAAAAATCCGGTACATCACGCTAAAACCAAACATATAGAAATTCGTCATCACTTTATTCGTGATTGTTTCGATAAAAAGTTGATACGAATCGAGAAAATCCACACTGACGAGCAAAAAGCTGATCTTCATACCAAAGCATTTGATAGAACACGTTTTAAATATCTTCTAAAACTAAATGGTATGATGCTGTTTTCGGTGTCGGACGGAATTACTGGCGTTGATGAGGATACCACTGTAGATGATGTTGATAAACAATCTGCAATGGTTTGTCGATTTTTTACATGTTTTGGTCTTTAGGGGGAGATAGGTATATTTGTATATACTTTTAGAAAATCCAAAAACATTAAAAAATCAAAAAGCCAAAAACATGATGAAATTTCAAAATCCAAAAACAATAAAAAAATGAAAAAGAGTTAGTGTAAAAAGGGAAAATGATAGTACATTAGCTAGACAGTTTCTGTATGCTAAAGATTTGTAAAGAATATAGCTTTTAACAGTCTTGCTGATGATGTGTCAATAGGTTTTTATACAATTAATAGATTTGTTTGGGATATAAACATAATAATTCAAACTTGCTTATTTCGTGGGGGACTCTACTTGGATATATAGGTAACCCCTGAAATCTCGTTTGATAAGTCTCTTATTCTGATATACTAGGTCTTTATACTCAATGATGTCTGGGGTATTATTCCGGGACTTCTGCTGAATGGAAGTTCTGACCTAGTCCTTGGATAATACTTTGTTTAAATGCTTGAAAAATAGCATAAGCCCTCAGCTGATTAAACAATAAAATTGATAATCATTGTTGTTGTAGCTAAAAGATCCTCTAAAGGGGACATACCTATAAGTCGAAGCTAATATCTCTCTGCGCATACGGAAGTATCGACCTGAGATCCCTCAGCCCTCGCATTTAACCCCTAAATTATGGACAGCTATCATTGAAGTGTATTCACCTGTAAGACTGAATACTGGGATTTGGATACGGGAGTATATTCAAGAAGTGGGACACATAAATAAGTTTAAGTTCTTAATTCATCTAAGTCGTATCCTGAACAAGTTGAAACTTGTATAAAAAATTAAGATGGATCAGGATATTGACAATCAAAGTAAACTGTTTGAAGCTTATCATGTTTCCAAGCTTAACGGTACTTGAAATCTGTCGGTAGCTGATATGATTCCCTAACACGCTCACCAAAAATATGTTTGTAAATAGATTACTTTCTGTATTTCAGTTTATACTTTTCTAGTTTAGATTTTGCATTGAAAAATTCAAAAAGATTTTACATTTCTGCTTTATTTTTCGACAAACCAAAGCGGAAAGTTAATCTTCAGATTCTCAGTCAGATGCAGATGCTGGAAAATGGTCTAAACTGAAAGACGGGTTGGGAGCTAATCTTGATTCAATCAGAGAAAATAAAGGGTCAAAATGCAAGTTCATTAATTTGAAACTTGTAAATTTTCAGAAAAATGTTGTTCAAATCATCAGTGTGTCTTTGCTTCGGGTCAACCAAGGTCATTAAGTTGAACTTGGTAGACAAATTAAGTACCTAGGGTGATTAATTTGGACCTAGATGCTTAAGTGGATTTCTCGAACACTGATAATGTAAAAAAGGTCAAAAAGTCAACTGTGAAAGTCAAAAGGTTACTTGGATCAGACGAGCTGTTCGATCGGCCAGCATTGCCAGCCGATCGGCTAGCCTAGCCGATTCAATGTCACCTATATATAGCCGGTCAATGCTCATTTAAACGGTTCACTTGTTCGATCGGCTAACTTATTCTCTCAAAAACTTTCACTAAATTTCTCTTGATTTTCATTTCTCTTTGCATCATATCATTGATTTGTTGGCTTACTCATCATCTCCAATGGCAAAGGTATGTTTTCCAACATCAAAATCTTTGAAATTGTTCATGTTCTTCACGTTCATATTTGTCGGACCTTATTTCTTAGATTTAGGAAGAGATAATGGAATTAGATTATATGGTTTTGATCGCAATGACAAGATCTTCAAGTTTACCGTTTCAATTTTTGAAAAATCATGATAAAACTTGTTAGATCTGAGTTCATAGAGTTACGGCAGTCGGTATGTTCATTAAGAAATTAGACACTGTTTAGGGACAATTAGACATAGATGAACATAGGGTTTTGCTCGCGACAATCTTAGGATCATAGATCTATATTCAATATGTGATAACTTGTCTGAAAATTTTCATGTCTATTGTGTGTGATAAAGCTTGTTCTTGAAGACGATGCTAGCCGATCGGTTAGCTTAGCCGATCGGACAACAATGTTAGTTGCTATCATTTGTTGCTTGGATAATCATTTCTTGAAATTTGTGTCAACTCTTGATAGAAAATGTCTGTGATTATTAACTGTGATCAGGTGTTTGCTAGCCGATCGATTAACATGTCTAGCCGATCGGACAACATCACCAGTCGATCAGACAACATTCACATTTTGTCATAAGTCCTTGTGCAAAATTGTCAACCGATCGGTTAACATTGCAAGTCGATCGGTTAACGCTTTCATTTCTAGATATCTGTGCCAAATTGCCATCCGATCGGTCAGCAACTGCCAACCGTTCGGACAACAGCATGTGTATCTCTCAGTGCTAACCAATTGGATAGCATTACCAGCCGATCGGGCAATATTCATGTTACATCATTTTTGAAATGCCAGTCGATCGGACAACATTACCAGCTGATCGAATAGCCTTGCTAACCGATCGGATATGCTAACCGATTGATCAAGTTTTATATAATGAAGTTTTTCATTGCTATGTCAACCGATCGGACAGCAACGTTAACCGATCGGTCAAGCTATTCGATTCTATAGCACTGTCTCATAGGATCTTCCAGTGTTAGTAAAATTTTCAAATTCTCTCATGTGTTTCATTCTCAAGGATCAAAACCTGTACACGTTCACTGATATTATGTATATATATAGGGAAGAGGAAAGGACACAGATAAAGGCCACAATGTTCCTTGTGCAATTGATTCGGATACCACAAATGGTACCGTGGTTGAAAAGATGGCCGAATTTTTGAGAGAAAGCAGAATAGCTAAGGCTCTTTCTGATAAAACAGTTATTTATGAATCGCATGTCAGAGCCTTCTGGAACAAAGCTAGATATGATGAAACAGATAAGATGATACATGCAGTTTGAGAAAGAAGGACCAAGCTGGAAAGGATGTAGATGTGGAGTTTGTGTTCGGTGTAGAAGATGTTAGGAGAGTTCTGGACCTACAAGATACTGACAATGATCCAACAATCATGTTTGAACGTCTCGCTAAAGGTTTATGGTGCAGAATGGGTTTTAAAGGCAATATAAATTGAAAGATGTTGAAAACAAACTTCTCAAAAGCTTATAGATATCTGCTGCATTGCATGGTTCATTCTTTATCACACAGGAAAGGAGCCTATGATGAAGTATCTGATTATATCATGAACATAGTCACGAGTCTGGTATCGAACAGAAGATATACTATTTCTCAAGTGATTTTTGAGTATATGAAAGAGAACTGCTTGGCAAAAGGAGATAAGTATATCATGTACCCAAGATTTATCATGATGTTGTTAAATGATAAGATCAAGGATCTCCCGAAGATCAGAAGTGATGTTATGGAAGTTAGAAACATTACACATGAAACAATTCTGAGAGTCACTATAGAAGCTGATAAAAAGACAAAGCAATTGATTGGAAGAATCAAGGATAAAACCTATGTTGCTCCTGGCAATGAGAAATGGAGACATGATAATAGTGATTCCGACAATGAAGATACAAAAATGAGCGAAATGTCTGAAAAGAAAACTAGATGGTGGTGTGTCAAAGATGGAAAAAGAAAAAGGACACCTAAGTCGTCTCCTGCTGTTGTTATTCCGAAAGATACAGAAAAGGGTATAGTGAAAGGGGGAGACTTAAGACACTTAGATAGTATATGCTTTTAACGTTTCTAATCTTGTTATCTATGTTTGTCTTGTAGGGTCTTCTGGAGAGCCGCAACACAAGTTGGTTGATGAAACTGTGTTGAAACCATCTGTGGTGATTGAGCAAGGAGTTGAGCTTTTAAAACAAACTTTGGAGAGTTACCTGAAAAAGAATGAAGAGGTTGCTGTGACAACTCGAACTTTAGACTTGCTTTGATGTAACGTTACGTGCTTATGAGAACTGAATTATATGATTTTAAATGAATGTTTGTTATGTGCTTTATGTGTATGTATGTTATGAGAATGTTACACGAGTCCAAACCGCACACCATAACAAATCGCACAAGCCCATTCGGGCCTCATGCTTTGCACACGGAACCTTGGGCGGCCCAAGAGAGGGTTCGGCCCACCCCTACCTTAGCCGATTGACATATGGGAATGTTGTAACCATTCCCCACTTTTTACAAAAACCACAATACACACAAGAACCCTAGTTGCTACTTTTCTCTCTTTCGGCTTGCCTAGAACCCGACGGCGAACAACTCAGAGGATCGGAGACCTTGCTCTTCCATTCGGCTCACTTTTCTTGTGTTTGATCCTATCTTCCGGTTAGTATGTTATCCATTGATGTGTGTTGTATATGCTCGGTATGTTGATGATGATTTGGTATGATGTTATGATTACATGTTTAGATTAAACCGATTAGAATTGCATGATAACGAACTAAGGCCGGTTCGATTATGTTGTTATGTTTGGTCCTCGGATTTATTGCATGATATTGGTAGTTTGGATGTTGCAAATTGATAATGTTTGAGTGTGCATGTAACCGGTTGATTTATGTTAAACCCGAATAATTTACTTAGATCCGTATGAATGTTAGGATGGTTATTCTTGAACATGATATGAACAGGATTGAATGTGTTTTGAAACTGATTAATTTATGAGTTTGATCTGATTTCCGAAACTGCCAAACTTGTTTGCTGAATTTACGGAAGTGATCGAGATTGAATTTAGGGGAATCAAGAAATCAGTTACACACACACGGTTGCGACCCAGATTGCGAGTCGGGAACCCACAGTCTCGACTCGAGACCATAACAGCATCAGTCGAAACCTTGGTTGCGAGTCCTGTTGCGACTCGTAACCGAACCATGACGAGCCGAGACCACCTGTTGCGACTCGTAACCAGCTGTTGCGACTCGTAATCCCCTGTTGCGACTCGAGATCGCCGGTTGCGACTCGAGACCACCTTTGCACGTACACTGTTTTGGGCCTTCGCTGTCACGGGCCCAATCAGTTAGGCCAAATGATTGGACTTATGACTGTTATGTTATTGGACTGCTTATCTGTTTGGGCTGATATGTTATTTGGGCTGATTATCTTTCGGGCTTAGACATTGGATCACACATGAATGTTAATGCCATGCTCTTACCTGTTTACATGCATACGTGATAGTAACGTGTTAACATATGTGATGCACACGTGTATTACCTTAGTCAAGACCTGACTTGTATAAAAACCGTGATAGGACGTGGTTGACCATTTACTTGCTACCTGTACTCTTTGTGTATCTGCCGAGCAAACCAAGGTGAGTTCACACAGCCAAGGCATGGGATTCCCGGGTTGGGAATTGGGTTGGATATGTTGATATTGAAAGAGTTACTCGTATTTACGCATTCACTAGACTATAGACCATCGTCCTCAGGATAGTCAGGACACGTTACGTAAAGCCTACGTAACCTAGTATTTGCCATTTGTCTCTCGGGTCGGGAGGACACGTTACGTAAAGCCTACGTAACCCAATACCTTCTACTGTCTTCCGGGTCGGAAGGACACGCTGCGTAAAGCCTACGTAGCCCCCACGCGTACCACTGTCCTCGGGGAAGGGCACGTCACGTAAAGCCTACGTGACCCAGTACGTATTCCTGTTCTCGGTAAAGAAGAACACATGGTTGGAAGTTAGTCTAGTAAGTACCACTAATGAGAAGCCCTCATTAGGATAAACGTGGGAAGCCCCCCTCCGGTAATATGAACACAAGGTTTGGGAAGCCCCCACCTTTAGTACACACTAGTATGGGAAGCCCCCACTAGTTAAACTTACGCACTATGTTATAAACTTACTTTCTGTGAACTCGCTCAACTAGTTTGTTGATTATTTGCTGCATGCCTTGCAGGACCTTAGGTATACTTGGAGCTTGCACCAGAGGAGAAGCGGGTCGTTGTGGACAAGAACACGTGAATGCTTATTAAATACTTTTACATTCACACATTGATACTTACGTTTTGGGTTTTACATTTCATGCTTCCGCTACTTAAACAGTGTTTGGTTTTGAACACCAATTATGTCTATGATTATTATTAAATGCTATGTTTGATATAATTGGTGGCTTGATCCTGGTCATGTCACGCCTCCAAGCGGTGGTACTCCGCGTGTGGATTTTGGGGGTGTGACAGATTGGTATCAGAGCCATTGGTTATAGAGAACTTGGTTTTAATATGAGAAAACGTTTTTATTAAAACCGGACTATAACCAGAACAGTGCTCTCAACGATCCACAACGACGCTTCGCTCCACGTGCAAGACTCGACATCCTAGGTAATAAGGTTTATGTTATTGCCTGTTTGCTAGAACTGCTTAGAACTTTGCTCGCATTACGTTTAGATACACATGATACCATAGCACGAGAATCCCTACGTGCTTACACTTTTCTGTCATCGCCCTATTCGCGAACCATTCTTACTTACGCTACTTGTTACAATGAAGATCATGTCTGGAAGAATCAACATGACACAAGCCTAGCTAGAGGCTCTCGTTCAAGCTCAAGTTGCTGCGGCAGTTGCAGCAGCTCAAGCAGGTAGTATATCCTGCAGTATAGGCACACACTAGGATCTTTAGATCCTACATTAACTCTCGTATTTAACTTCGTCCTATTCGTACACAATAGGTCAACACGCGCAGCAGCCTGTCTGCACTTTCAAGAACTTCATGGACTGTCGTCCAAATACCTTCAGCGGCACCGAGGGGGCAGTGGGACTCCTCCATTGGTTTGAAAAGCTAGAATCAGTATTCGAAATGTGCGAGTGCCCTGAGGCTCGCAAGGTCAAGTTTGCCACCGGCACCTTGGAAGGAATCGCGCTAACCTGGTGGAACGCGCAGGTGCAAATTCTGGGGTTGGCAGCTGCTAACGCCACACCCTGGAACGATTTTAAGGAACTTATCAAGAGGGAGTATTGTACACGTGAAGATATTCACAAGTTGGAAGACGAGCTGTATAATCTGAAAATGGTTGGATCAGAGATCGAAGCGTATACTAAACGGTCGAATGAGCTGGCCGTATTGTGCCCAACTATGGTGGACCCTCCGTACAAGCGCATCGAGATGTATCTCAAGGGGTTGGCACCAGAAATTCAGCGCCATGTTACCTCGGCTAACCTCGACAACATCCAGGAAATTCAGCGCCTCGCTCACCGTATCACAGACCAGGCAGTGGATCAGAATAAACTGCCTAAGCGTGTCAGCGCTACTGCTACAGTCACTCCTTCAGCTACTCCCGCTACTACTGGTGACGGCAAAAGAAAGTGGGAAGAAGATTCTAGTAAAGGTTCAGCATCCGTTCAGTCTCAAGCTCAGCAACAGAAGATTGACCACTATCAGAGTCCCAGTCAGCAATCCTCTGGTGGTCACAGACAGAGGAGATATCAGGGAAGTCAACCTAAGTGCTATAATTGCCACAGACATCACAATGGCCCGTGTAACAAGGGTCGTTGTCAAAGGTGTCTTAAGATGGGCCACGAGGCCAAAGACTGTAGGAGTCCACGGCCTGCGAATCAGAATCAGCAGCCTCAGCAACCAGCTCCACAAAACCAGCAGCAGCAGCAGCAGCCACAGCGTGGAAACCGGGGATGTTTCCAGTGTGGGGCTGAAGGTCACTTCAAACGCGATTGCCCTCAGTTGAACCAGAATCGCAACAACAATAACCAGGGCAATGGCAACAACAACGAGGGAAACAATAATGGCAACGAGGCAAGAGGTCGAGCTTTCGTTTTGGGAAGAGGAGACGTAGTGAACGATCCCAATGTGGTTATGGGTAAGTTTCTTCTCGACAATATTTATGTTACTGTTTTGTTTGATTCGGGTGCGGATACAAGCTATATGTCTGTGAAAATGTGTCAACTGCTAAAACGTGCACCAACACTTTTACCCACCAAGCATGTAGTAGAGTTAGCTAACGGTAAAAGTCTAGAAGCCACGCACGTAGTTCAGGGTTGTAATCTTATCTTAGCTGGCCAAGCCTTCTCTATTGATCTCATTCCCATAGTTTTGGGTAGTTTCGACATCGTGATTGGGATGGATTGGCTATCCCAACACCAGGCAGAAATCCTATGCAGCGAGAAGATAATTCGTATTCCACGTTCTGGTCAAGAACCTCTCGAAGTCCAAGGCGACAAGAGTGGTGCTGTGGTTGGCATCATCTCTTTCTTGAAGGCTCAGAAATGCTTGCGAAAGGGGCACACTGCCATTCTGGCACTCGTTTCAGATGCATCAGTAAAAGAAAAGAAATTGGAGGATATTCCAATTGTACGCGATTACCCTCAGGTGTTTCCTGAAGACTTACCTGGCTTACCGCCTCATCGTCAGGTCGAATTTCAGATCGAGCTCGCTCCAGGAGCAGCACCCATAGCTCGCGCACCATATCGTCTAGCTCCATCAGAATTGGAGGAACTATCAAAGCAGCTACAAGAGCTCTTGGAAAAGGGCTTCATTCGTCCAAGCTCTTCGCCTTGGGGAGCTCCAGTGCTTTTCGTGAAGAAGAAAGACGGTACGTTCAGAATGTGCATCGACTACCGTGAACTCAACAAGGTGACGGTGAAGAACCGTTATCCTCTTCCACGCATAGATGACTTATTCGACCAGTTGCAAGGGTCGTGTTACTATTCGAAGATAGATTTGAGGTCGGGGTACCATCAGCTGAGAGTCCGGGATGAGGACGTCTCCAAGACAGCCTTCAGAACTCGTTACGGTCACTACGAGTTTCTCGTCATGCCATTCGGGTTAACGAACGCGCCTGCTGTATTTATGGACCTTATGAACAAGGTGTGCAAACCCTATCTTGACAAGTTTGTCATAGTATTCATCGACGACATTCTGATTTACTCCAAGAGTCAGGAGGAACACGAGCAGCATCTTCGTCTTATTTTGGAACTCCTTCGGAAGGAACAGTTGTACGCCAAGCTTTCTAAATGCGACTTCTGGCTTCGTGAAGTCCACTTCTTAGGCCATGTGGTGAACAGGGATGGGATCCATGTCGATCCATCCAAGGTAGATTCGATCAGAAACTGGCCTGCACCGTGTACGCCGACAGAAATACGCCAATTCTTGGGTTTGGCAGGTTACTACAGACGGTTTATCAAGGATTTCTCAAAGATTGCTCAGCCGCTTACGTTACTGACACAGAAGGGTGTCACCTATCGCTGGGGAGAGCCCCAGGAGACTGCGTTTCAGTACCTAAAGGATAGACTTTGCAGCGCACCTATTCTCTCATTGCCAGAGGGCACAGCTGACTTCGTAGTATACTGTGACGCATCAATACAGGGTCTGGGTTGCGTATTGATGCAGCGGGATAAAGTGATTGCTTACGCCTCTCGTCAACTCAAGATTCACGAACGGAACTACACGACGCACGATTTAGAGCTGGGAGCTGTTGTTTTCGCGCTTAAGATATGGCGACACTACCTGTACGGTACCAGGTGCACGATTTACACCGATCACAGGAGTCTCGAGCATATTCTTAAGCAAAAGGATTTGAATATGCGTCAACGACGATGGGTTGAATTACTTAACGATTACGAATGCGCTATCAAATACCATCCAGGCAAAGCCAATGTTGTGGCTGATGCCCTCAGTCGGAAAGACACCTTACCGAAGCGCGTGCGAGCGCTACAGCTTACGATCCAGTCTAGCCTTCCTACACAGATACGAAATACTCAGGTAGAAGCATTGAAACCAGAAAACGTCAAGGCTGAAGCCTTACGCGGCTCACGACAGCAAATGGAACTAAAGGAAGACGGCGCCTACTATGTAACGGGGCGTATTTGGGTCCCACTTTATGGCGGTCTTCGCGAACTTGTAATGGATGAAGCTCACAAGTCTCGCTACTCGGTACATCCAGGGTCGGATAAAATGTACCACGACATCAGCACTACTTATTGGTGGCCTAGCATGAAGGCCCACATCGCTACATACGTTGGAAAATGTTTGACCTGTGCGAGAGTCAAGGTTGAATATCAGAAACCAGCTGGCCTACTTCAGCAGCCTAAGATACCTCAGTGGAAATGGGAAGAAATATCCATGGATTTCGTTACAAGCCTACCTAGATCCCAACGTGGAAATGATACCATATGGGTGATCGTGGATCGACTCACCAAGTCTGCACACTTCCTGGCTATAAAGGAAACGGATAAGTTCTCCACTCTCGCAGACATCTACCTTAAAGAAGTCGTTTCGAGGCACGGGGTGCCCACATCTATCATTTCGGATCGCGATGCACGATTCACGTCAGAACTATGGCAAGCGATGCATAAATCTTTCGGCTCACGGTTGGATATGAGCACAGCATATCATCCTCAGACGGATGGGCAGTCTGAGCGAACGATCCAAACTCTTGAAGACATGCTTCGGGCATGCGTTATAGACTTCGGCAACGGCTGGGAAAAGCACCTCCCTTTGGTGGAGTTCTCGTATAATAACAGTTATCACACCAGCATCCAAGCCGCTCCATTCGAGGCATTGTACGGGCGTAAATGCCGGTCACCTCTCTGTTGGGCAGAGGTGGGGGATAGTCAGATCACGGGTCCAGAGATTGTAGTGGACGCCACAGAAAAGATAGCACAGATACGACAACGCATGGCGGCAGCACGCGACCGTCAGAAAGCCTACGCGGACAAGCGTAGAAAGCCATTGGAATTTCAGGTCGGGGACCGGGTTTTATTGAAAGTTTCACCCTGGAAGGGTGTAGTACGTTTTGGCAAACGGGGCAAACTGAATCCGCGGTATGTCGGACCATTCGAAATCATAGAAAAGATTGGCAAAGTAGCATACAAGCTAAACCTACCAGCTGAACTCGGGGCAGTTCACAATGTCTTTCATGTGTCGAACTTAAAGAAGTGCCTATCAGATGAAAACCTCATCATTCCTTTTAAGGAACTCACTATCGACGAGCGGTTGCAGTTCGTCGAGGAACCAGTAGAAATCACGGACCGGGATGTGAAGGTCCTCAAAAGCAAGAGAATCCCTCTTGTTCGAGTTCGTTGGAACTCCAAACGTGGCCCAGAGTACACCTGGGAACGCGAAGACAGGATGACAGAAAAGTACCCCCAGTTATTCGAAACCAATGCTACCACTACTGAGGCTGAAGCTACTACTTCGAAATTTCGGGACGAAATTCCAGATCAACGGGGGGAGGATGTGACACCCCAGGAAAATCAGTGAACAATACAGTTTACCTAGCTTCCTCAGTGAGTGCATACCAAATTTCGGGACGAAATTTCCAATTAGTTGGGGATAATGTGACAACTCGAACTTTAGACTTGCTTTGATGTAACGTTACGTGCTTATGAGAACTGAATTATATGATTTTAAATGAATGTTTGTTATGTGCTTTATGTGTATGTATGTTATGAGAATGTTACACGAGTCCAAACCGCACACCATAACAAATCGCACAAGCCCATTCGGGCCTCATGCTTTGCACACGGAACCTTGGGCGGCCCAAGAGAGGGTTCGGCCCACCCCTACCTTAGCCGATTGACATATGGGAATGTTGTAACCATTCCCCACTTTTTACAAAAACCACAATACACACAAGAACCCTAGTTGCTACTTTTCTCTCTTTCGGCTTTCCTAGAACCCGACGGCGAACAACTCAGAGGATCGGAGACCTTGCTCTTCCATTCGGCTCACTTTTCTTGTGTTTGATCCTATCTTCCGGTTAGTATGTTATCCATTGATGTGTGTTGTATATGCTCGGTATGTTGATGATGATTTGGTATGATGTTATGATTACATGTTTAGATTAAACCGATTAGAATTGCATGATAACGAACTAAGGCCGGTTCGATTATGTTGTTATGTTTGGTCCTCGGATTTATTGCATGATATTGGTAGTTTGGATGTTGCAAATTGATAATGTTTGAGTGTGCATGTAACCGGTTGATTTATGTTAAACCCGAATAATTTACTTAGATCCGTATGAATGTTAGGATGGTTATTCTTGAACATGATATGAACAGGATTGAATGTGTTTTGAAACTGATTAATTTATGAGTTTGATCTGATTTCCGAAACTGCCAAACTTGTTTGCTGAATTTACGGAAGTGATCGAGATTGAATTTAGGGGAATCAAGAAATCAGTTACACACACACGGTTGCGACCCAGATTGCGAGTCGGGAACCCACAGTCTCGACTCGAGACCATAACAGCATCAGTCGAAACCTTGGTTGCGAGTCCTGTTGCGACTCGTAACCGAACCATGACGAGCCGAGACCACCTGTTGCGACTCGTAACCAGCTGTTGCGACTCGTAATCCCCTGTTGCGACTCGAGATCGCGGGTTGCGACTCGAGACCACCTTTGCACGTACACTGTTTTGGGCCTTCGCTGTCACGGGCCCAATCAGTTAGGCCAAATGATTGGACTTATGACTGTTATGTTATTGGACTGCTTATCTGTTTGGGCTGATATGTTATTTGGGCTGATTATCTTTCGGGCTTAGACATTGGATCACACATGAATGTTAATGCCATGCTCTTACCTGTTTACATGCATACGTGATAGTAACGTGTTAACATATGTGATGCACACGTGTATTACCTTAGTCAAGACCTGACTTGTATAAAAACCGTGATAGGACGTGGTTGACCATTTACTTGCTACCTGTACTCTTTGTGTATCTGCCGAGCAAACCAAGGTGAGTTCACACAGCCAAGGCATGGGATTCCCGGGTTGGGAATTGGGTTGGATATGTTGATATTGAAAGAGTTACTCGTATTTACGCATTCACTAGACTATAGACCATCGTCCTCATGATAGTCAGGACACGTTACGTAAAGCCTACGTAACCCAGTATTTGCCATTTGTCTCTCGGGTCGGGAGGACACGTTACGTAAAGCCTACGTAACCCAATACCTTCTACTGTCTTCCGGGTCGGAAGGACACGCTGCGTAAAGCCTACGTAGCCCCCACGCGTACCACTGTCCTCGGGGAAGGGCACGTCACGTAAAGCCTACGTGACCCAGTACGTATTCCTGTTCTCGGTAAAGAAGAACACATGGTTGGAAGTTAGTCTAGTAAGTACCACTAATGAGAAGCCCTCATTAGGATAAACGTGGGAAGCCCCCCTCCGGTAATATGAACACAAGGTTTGGGAAGCCCCCACCTTTAGTACACACTAGTATGGGAAGCCCCCACTAGTTAAACTTACGCACTATGTTATAAACTTACTTTCTGTGAACTCGCTCAACTAGTTTGTTGATTATTTGCTGCATGCCTTGCAGGACCTTAGGTATACTTGGAGCTTGCACCAGAGGAGAAGCGGGTCGTTGTGGACAAGAACACGTGAATGCTTATTAAATACTTTTACATTCACACATTGATACTTACGTTTTGGGTTTTACATTTCATGCTTCCGCTACTTAAACAGTGTTTGGTTTTGAACACCAATTATGTCTATGATTATTATTAAATGCTATGTTTGATATAATTGGTGGCTTGATCCTGGTCATGTCACGCCTCCAAGCGGTGGTACTCCGCGTGTGGATTTTGGGGGTGTGACAGATTGGTATCAGAGCCATTGGTTATAGAGAACTTGGTTTTAATATGAGAAAACGTTTTTATTAAAACCGGACTATAACCAGAACAGTGCTCTCAACGATCCACAACGACGCTTCGCTCCACGTGCAAGACTCGACATCCTAGGTAATAAGGTTTATGTTATTGCCTGTTTGCTAGAACTGCTTAGAACTTTGCTCGCATTACGTTTAGATACACATGATACCATAGCACGAGAATCCCTACGTGCTTACACTTTTCTGTCATCGCCCTATTCGCGAACCATTCTTACTTACGCTACTTGTTACAATGAAGATCATGTCTGGAAGAATCAACATGACACAAGCCCAGCTAGAGGCTCTCGTTCAAGCTCAAGTTGCTGCGGCAGTTGCAGCAGCTCAAGCAGGTAGTATATCCTGCAGTATAGGCACACACTAGGATCTTTAGATCCTACATTAACTCTCGAATAATTTACTTAGATCCGTATGAATGTTAGGATGGTTATTCTTGAACATGATATAAACAGGATTGAATGTGTTTTGAAACTGATTAATTTATGAGTTTGATCTGATTTCCGAAACTGCCAAACTTGTTTGCTGAATTTACGGAAGTGATCGAGATTGAATTTAGGGGAATCAAGAAATCAGTTACACACACACGGTTGCGACCCAGATTGCGAGTCGGGAACCCACAGTCTCGACTCGAGACCATAACAGCATCAGTCGAAACCTTGGTTGCGAGTCCTGTTGCGACTCGTAACCGAACCATGACGAGCCGAGACCACCTGTTGCGACTCGTAACCAGCTGTTGCGACTCGTAATCCCCTGTTGCGACTCGAGATCGCCGGTTGCGACTCGAGACCACCTTTGCACGTACACTGTTTTGGGCCTTCGCTGTCACGGGCCCAATCAGTTAGGCCAAATGATTGGACTTATGACTGTTATGTTATTGGACTGCTTATCTGTTTGGGCTGATATGTTATTTGGGCTGATTATCTTTCGGGCTTAGACATTGGATCACACATGAATGTTAATGCCATGCTCTTACCTGTTTACATGCATACGTGATAGTAACGTGTTAACATATGTGATGCACACGTGTATTACCTTAGTCAAGACCTGACTTGTATAAAAACCGTGATAGGACGTGGTTGACCATTTACTTGCTACCTGTACTCTTTGTGTATCTGCCGAGCAAACCAAGGTGAGTTCACACAGCCAAGGCATGGGATTCCCGGGTTGGGAATTGGGTTGGATATGTTGATATTGAAAGAGTTACTCGTACTTACGCATTCACTAGACTATAGACCATCGTCCTCAGGATAGTCAGGACACGTTACGTAAAGCCTACGTAACCCAGTATTTGCCATTTGTCTCCCGGGTCGGGAGGACACGTTACGTAAAGCCTACGTAACCCAATACCTTCTACTGTCTTCCGGGTCGGAAGGACACGCTGCGTAAAGCCTACGTAGCCCCCACGCGTACCACTGTCCTCGGGGAAGGGCACGTCACGTAAAGCCTACGTGACCCAGTACGTATTCCTGTTCTCGGTAAAGAAGAACACATGGTTGGAAGTTAGTCTAGTAAGTACCACTAATGAGAAGCCCTCATTAGGATAAACGTGGGAAGCCCCCTCCGGTAATATGAACACAAGGTTTGGGAAGCCCCCACCTTTAGTACACACTAGTATGGGAAGCCCCCACTAGTTAAACTTACGCACTATGTTATAAACTTACTTTCTGTGAACTCGCTCAACTAGTTTGTTGATTATTTGCTGCATGCCTTGCAGGACCTTAGGTATACTTGGAGCTTGCACCAGAGGAGAAGCGGGTCGTTGTGGACAAGAACACGTGAATGCTTATTAAATACTTTTACATTCACACATTGATACTTACGTTTTGGGTTTTACATTTCATGCTTCCGCTACTTAAACAGTGTTTGGTTTTGAACACCAATTATGTCTATGATTATTATTAAATGCTATGTTTGATATAATTGGTGGCTTGATCCTGGTCATGTCACGCCTCCAAGCGGTGGTACTCCGCGTGTGGATTTTGGGGGTGTGACAGTTGCTGCTCAACAAGCTCAAGGAACAAGTGCTCAAGCTGAAAAAGATTCAAGGGTTGAACCAGAAATAGAAGTTCAGAATAGTTCTAGTGATGAAGATTCTGAAGCCACTCAATCTGATTCTGAACTAATTGCTGAAACTCTTGGAAGAGGAAAAGCTAAATTGAAGAAAAGCCTTCAAAGAAACTAAAAGGATCAGATGAAGAAGATTCTCCTTATGATCCTGAGAAATCTAAGAGACAAAGAAAGAAAAGAAAAGCAGCTCCAGCAGGAACTATTCCAAGAAATGTCAGAGCTAAGAAATCGGGAGATGAGTCTCAAAAGGAAAAAGATGGAAAGAAAGAACAACAAGTTGTAAAAGAAAAGATTCAAAGTGCTGAAGTTCCAAAAGAACCAAAGGTACAAACAGAAAAAGTTCCAATTGTTGAAGCAGAAAAGAAAGCATGTGATGATGATTATGTAGAGATCACTGGATTCAAGCCTGCTAGTCCAAAACCTGTTCAACAAGAGTTTCCTGAGTCTTCACAGCAAAGAGATACAGATTTCAACTTTGATTTTGATGATCTTGGTACTGCTACTGGAATTTTCTCAGACGATCTTCCTGAAGGTGACAGTGATATGTTCAATGATCAAGCGGTCAAAGAACTAATACAGAAGGTCAACAAGTTGGAGAAAGAGAAAGCAAAAGCAGAATTGGAACGCAATGTTATGAAGAATCAAGTTGATGAGTTGATGGAAGCTCATAATAAAATCGTTGCAGCATTGGTTGAAAAGGAGAAAAGAATGAACGAAATGAAAGATGATGTTGATGATAATTCTAAAGTGTTTGAAGCATTGACACGAGAGATATCTACCTTGAATGCCAAGATAATGGAACTGGAGAATGTGAACCAAACATTAAATCAGCTTCTCAGTGAGATGAGTGAAGCTTCTTCTAATGAGATGAAGGCAATGAAGTTAGAGATGGAGGCTATGAAAGCTGATAAAGTGATGAAAGATCAACAGCTTCAAATGCTGGTTGCTGTAGTTGAAAGTCACTTAAAGATGAACATTCATGCTGCATTTGATGAAATTGACGTGATAAAAGCTAATGAAAGGAGAATGGATCGTGAACGTCAATTAGCTGAAGAAGCAACCCAAAAGAATAAAGGCGTGGTTGAAGAGGTTGAGGTAGTTGATGCATCTTCTAGTCAACTAGATGTTGGAGGTTCTTCTTCACAACCCGATGTTAATATGGTTGAAGTGGTTGGAGTGCAAGATCAAGAAATTGTTGATGATGATCAAGAAATGATTGAAGTAATAGAAGTGATCAAGAGATGGTTGAAGCTGAAGCTGAAGAGCCTCATGAACCAGAATACTTGATTGTTGGTGAGCCTATCGAGCCTCTTATTGTTGAAAATGTTCTTAGGAGAGTTGAAGTTATTCAGAGAAGAAGAAGAGCAAGAGAAGTTCTATTACTTGAATGGAGAACAAACCAATTTGTGTTAGTTGATAATGCTTACCCTGTGCCATACAACGCAAAAGAAGTGGCCAAGTTGTTAAAGTTTCTTGATTTGAAAAAGAAGGGTAGGATAGCTCGTGGTGAGATTGTGGATGAAGAATCAGATATAGAGATGTTTGAAGATGAAGATGAATCTGATGAAAAAGCTGATGACAAGTCTGATAAAGATGACAAAGACGATGACGACAATGATCAGGGTGCTTCTGGTTTGTTAATCAATGATCCTGCTGTTCAAGAAAAGATAGATGAGTTGATGAACAACGAAGTCAATGAGCAAGAGGATGAAGTTCAATTTGAAGCATCATCATCTGGAAAGCAACCTGTTGATCAGGTACTTCTTACTAATCCTACTGTCATTTACTTATCTGCTAAACAACAAGGAGAGGTAGAGGTTAGAAGAACGAGGGCTGAAATGCTTGAGGAATTGGGTTTGGAGGATGGAAAATTCAAATTTGATATTGGGGATGAAATTCCTCAGTCACATGCAAAAGATTTTGAGCCTAGATACCCTCATGAAGCTGATCATTATGATGACGTGATTGTTGAAAGTGCGTCTGATTCTGAGGAAGATGGGGTAGATTTTCATTATGAAGGGGAAGATGCTTCATTCCCTACATTTGCTGAAATGTTTCAAGATAAAAATGAAGATGAGCTAAGGAGAAAGATTGAAGAAAGGATCTCTACTGAAGGTATTCCTGAACCGGTTCCAAGAGAGATTACTGCAGAAGAACGAAAAAGATGGTTCAAGAATATGCCCAAGGAAAGAAAGACTCTTAGGGCTCTTCAATTCTTCACTCATAGCAAAAATATTTCTTGGGGAGACATTCTGTCTTGGGGTTATCTGGAAGATTTGAAAGTTTATGCTATAAGACGGGAGCAGGGTGTACAGTACTTTGAACTCTTAGCTGATATTGCTACTTTACCCTGGTGGGACGTAGATGAGTTGGTGATAACGAAGAATATTAAACAATACTACTACGGTCCAGAAGTACGTAAGCATGATCAGGATTTGTGGGATTACATCAAGTTGCAAGCAAAGAACAATTATCCAGATTGGAAGCCACAATTTCCGAAGCAGATTGTTACTTACTTGGAGAATGGAGAAAAAGACATTACGTTGGATGTAAGGCCTCCAAGGTGTTTGAAAAATATGCCACTCAGAGCCATTGAACAAGATTTCTACGATCTATTTCAAGCTTGGCTATATAATCCATCTACAGCTGAAGCAGTTATATCTTTGTATGACAAGTCCACTGGAGAAGCTCGAAGAATAAGTATCTTGGATCCTATGTGGCGGGTCAACTGTTCAAAGAAAGACATAAACTGTTTGTTTGTCAACAAGATAGTCTATGATAAGAACGACAAAGAGATAGCTATGCAGTATCAAGGAGTGGTAGATGTTTGCTTCGCGAAAGAGATCAATTCAGGAAGAAATTGGAAGACGAAATGGAGAGATCTTGAAATTGATGAGTTCTTAAAAGTTTACAAGCGAAGTCAAAGATCAAAAGAGATAGCTAAAAGAGCTGCAGAGTTGGGGAAAAGAAATCTTGGTTATGTGCCGCCTACTGATCAAACGCCGATTGAATCAGAAGAAAACAAGATCCCAAAGTGGGATAGGAAGCGTGATGGTGATCCAGTGTATAGAAATTGGTGGATAACTGAGGGCAGGCATAAAAGAAAGAGAATGTTGGAAGAAAGAGCTGAACAGAGAAGGCAAAAAGCTCGTGAAAGAAGACGCAATAGGAGGAAATGAAGACTATGCTGGAAGGAACTACAGCTACATCCGAGGGAGAGTCTGTTAGTGCAATAACGTCTGTAGCTTCCGTCAGCATGTAGTCGTATTTTGTATAGTTGTATATGTTTTTGTATGTAAAGCAAGTCAGGTTACGGCATAGTTTATGTTATGTGCTAAGCTGCCAGCCGATTGGCTGGGCTAGCCGATCGGACAGACCAACCGATCAACTAGGCTGTTCGATCGGTTAGCATTGTCAGCCGATCGGCTAGCTCAGCCGATCGGCCAGCACTCTCATAACCTGACCTTGCCTATAAATAGCTGTTCGACCAGCTTGTTTACAACTTTTGCACATTTTTACACTTTCATAGCTAAGTGTGAGTCTGAGTTCGTCTGGTTCTTGTATACTTTCACATCAGGAAGAAATTTATCTTTGTATATCTACTATGTGATTATCTGGATTCCGCAAGAGATCATTTACGATTCAACTACGTTTACGAACATGAAGATCCCATCCAGTGGAACCAACAGAAATTTGTAGCAAATTGACAGCAGTTGCTACAAATTTCCTACAAAAAGGCTATTATTCAACACATTAAAAAGAAAACATAATTTAAAAAAATAAAATATTTGATTTGTCGGAAATTTGTAGCAAATTGACACCGGTTGCTACATATTTCCTACAAAAAAAAGTTATGTTTTTGTTATTTATCAATTTTAGAAAAAATAGATAATTTTAAAAAATAAAATAATAAATTTGTCAGAAATTTGTAGGTAATTGACACTAGTTACTACAAATTTTCTACAAAACAGTTGTTTATAGAAAAAAAAACATAGTTTGAAAATATAAAATGTTAAGTTTGTGGAAAATTTGTAGCAAATGAACATCTCTTGGTAGAGATTTCTTACAAAAAAAGGTTATTTTAATTTATCAATTTCGAAAAAAAACATATAATTTTAAATTATAAAATGTCAAATTTGTCAGAAATTTGTGGCAATTGACCCTACGATTATGTACTATACTATATCATACCTCATATACGATACTATACTATGTTGTACCATACGATACAATCCTACACTACACTACACTACACTACACGACACGGCACTACACGACGCAACATGACACGACATTGTACTATACGATATAGTATAGTATACTATATTACATTGTGCGATACGATACGGTTCTATACTATACAACACAACACTATACTATACTATACGATGCTATCATATACAATACAATACTACACTCATATACTATGCTACACTATACTATACTATATTGTACTATATTGTAATATACTATACTATATTGTACGATACGATACGATACGGTACCATGATGAACTACCGGTATTCGCTTTTAATCTAAAAGGCGTACAAACATATCATGATTTTAAACCGAGTGCAGGTCCTATAACGATTCCGAACGTTACCACCCCGAATCCCTTGCGTAACGAATCGAACCGATACGGACGATTTCTCGCCACATACCACGGGCAAATCCCGCTAGTTATATAGACAATTCTAGACGATATTGACACTTTATTTTTCACACGTTACCTAAAAGAAGTTCCAATAAATATCATATGAAATAGAAAAAAATATCGTAAGTTGTACAATTATGGTGGTGGAGGTCGTACGTATGCGTTTATGTAAATGTAATTGTATCGTATGTGTGTACGTTTGTATGTGTATGTGTTAGTGTATGAATGTATATACGTGTGTGCATATTATGTATGTGTGTATATAATTAATTTCATTATCAATATAGTAGGCAAAAATAGTTTTTTTTTAATTTTATAGAGTAAATTACTTTTTGAGTCCCTGTGTTTTATGGGTTTTAACTAGTTGAGTCCAAAAGCAAAAAGTTTAACGACCTGAGTCCCCATAAGCATTTACTTTAACCATTTGAGTCCAAATTTCTAACTCCATCCACCAAGTTTGTTAACTACAAGGGTAATTTGGTCATTTACACACAAAGTTTAGGTCTTATATACACAAGAGTATTCGGAACAAGTCTTTAATGAATAAATATTTTAATATTATATATAAAATAAATTATATATACTGTTATACACATCTGCACACAAACATTTCACACACCTGCCCATACCTTCGCTCTTTCTCTCTACCCCTACCACCACCATTAACACCACCGCACCACCATTGCACCACCACCATCCCCACCGCACCTCCACCACTATCACCACCTTCCGTTGACAGTCAACCACTAGTCACCACCTGCAAACCGTACCTCCACCATTATCACTGCCTTCCCCACCGTCAGCCACCGTCAACCGCCGGTTGTGGGTTAGGGAACCTTAATCCGAGTAACGAAAGATCGATCAACACCACCAGTCACTGTCGGTTGTTGTCGGATTGAATCAAATTTTCTTTCAAGTTTCCTGCTGGATGTGAGTTGTATGAAGCATTGGGACCCACATTTTATAAGCAGAAGAATGACTGTTAACTCTTACCATAATGAGGACGGGTTAAAAAAGAATCTTACCAAATAAGTGTTGTAGATGTTCAGCACTATATACGCTTGACGGAGTCAACGCATCTGACATCCTGTAGTCAACGCATTATTATGGATCAAACACCAAAAAGGGATTTGTTTAGGGCCGTGAACAGAAGTAACTGAAGACGAACCATCACCGGCAGCGGCAGCGGTGGATATGGATGACGATAAAGTTAACACCTTTTTTAGATGCAGATTGCTTGGATCAACCAGGCTACTACTGTAACTGTTACCAGTTGTTCGATTAGCAGATACTATTTGTTTTCTGCTCCAATTAGTTTATAACAGATAGTGAATGTGAATGGTGTAGATCTGACAGATACAAATGTACGATTGATTGAAATTAGGGTTTGGATGAAATGGTATTCGAATTGACAGAGAAAGAAGGGGTGTGTGTTTTATTCGAATTGAAGGGAGACGCAGATTGGGTAATCTATTAGGAATTTGGAGGGGACAGGGGATGGGAGGCAGTTGTGGGGGGATGTGAGAGTGGGGTTAGGGTTTAGGATATGTATTGTGAAGGGGATGGGAGGCAGTTGGGTGTTTTGTTAGGGTTTTGGAATGTTTTAGAATTTTTCATGTTGCAATTGTTTTGGAATGTTTTATAATTTTGCTTGCTGCAATTTTTTTGGAATGTTTTATATTTTGCTGCATTTTTATACAAAAATGGTTTTTTAAAATTCTCTGATTTTGTTATTTTATCACAAATCTGTCGCAAAAAATTGTAGGAATTTTGTCGCAAATCTTAATTTCTAAGCTGTAGGAAATTTGTAGCTACATTAAAAAATATATTTTTTACTTGTAGGAAATTTATCGCTAACTGTTTTTAATAACTTTGTATTTGTTGGAAACCGTTAATTTTGTAGATAATTTGTCGCAAATTGTATAGAGAAAATTTTTAAATTTGTAGGAAACTTGTGGAAAGTTTTATGTTTTGTAGGAATTTTTGTCGCAAGAAAGTTTTATAATTTGTAGGAATTTTGTCACATATAGGTTTTATAATTTGTAGGAATTTTGTCGTAAGAACGTTTTATAATTTGTAGGAATTTTGTCGGGAAAATAAAAAATTATGAACATTTTTTTAAATAATGTTATTAATTTTAAAAATAAAATATCATAAAATAATATACAAAAGAGGCAAAAACGTGGAAGAATTGTCGGAATTTTGCAAGAAGAGCGTTTTTTCAGTATTTTGAAGCAAAATTTGCGACGAGAGATTTTGTAGGAACTTTATAGCAGATTTTGTCGTATTTTTGTAGCTAATCCGGTTACCCACTAGTTTATTTCCTACGATTTTTTTTGTGGGAAATTTGTGGGTAAGGCCAATTTCAAACAAATTTGCTACAAATTTGGTTGTTACAAACTTGAAAATTTTCTAGTATATATGGTAAAAAGCACCAAGAAATTCACATTCATAAAAAAAATTATTACACGGATACGAATCAAGCTATGATGGTGTTGTCTACGATACATTTTTGAGGAATTGTAACTTGTAAGGTAATTATAGTTACAACAAAGGATTTACTATCTTGGATCCTTATATGTTTTAACAGCTAATTGATTCACACATACATGCATATGTATTATCTTCAGTTAAATCATTTCTCAAATACCTTTTTTTTAAGAAAACTTCATTAAAACACATCTCCGACCCAAAGGGTAAAAAGTCAAACAAAAACAAACCCCCGACCCAAACAGGCAAAGGGCAACAAATTACATTTCTCAAATATCTGACTTATAAATAAAACGAGGATCCAACCAAAGAAGTCGACTTATCTTAGTTTTCAACTTATTCGTCACTACTAGAAACGGAAGCAATAAAACAATAACAACTTCCCAAAATGGTGTAGCAGACAGGTGCGGACCTAAGTTTCTATGTGGATGGACGGGCGCACCATTTGAAAAAAAAAATAGTGTATTTTTTAGAGACAAAAAACTGACCAAACCCCTTGAAATTTTGAACCATCCATCTACACCCTCAAGAAATAATTCTTGGGTCAGCCAACCATTGGTAGTAGATGATCTCCAAATGATACAAATCAATTTTCTTTTATTACTAGCATAAATTTTTGTAACAAAAAAGAATTATTTCATTCACGTCTTTTTTTCATATACCATATAGAGAAATGCTCTCTAAATCACCTCTTTATATTACTTTTAATTTATATTTTGCAAAACAAATTTGATGAATACAAATTTAAACTAGTTATAAACAAAATCAAACCATCAATTTTTTAAGTTTAAAATGTGACATATGGTATTTTCAGGTTAACTAGGTTAACACAACTCTATGATATTTAACGTTATCACATACATTCATTATTGCATTACACTTGATTAGGGTTAATTAAATGTGTCTGATGTATTGCAAAATACATCCTTTATTCGTGTATATGTTGTATATTTTATTGTTATTTATAGTCTTGTTTTATTTAGAATTACGTACTATTGATCAAAGTTTGGTTTTCCAGGTCTTGATACATTCATTGGCTGAAAATTGAGTGGAAACGAGCTAAAGCGCTAAACATCAAGTCTCGGAACCATTTGGAATAAGTGTTAAAATTATTTTAGAGAATTTGGAAGTTGGAGCTGGAAGTCTTAAGAAACATTCTGTGAAAATCAGTCACTCGCGTAGCGCCACGGATAGAAGATCACTCACTCGGCTACACCACCAACAATCAACAAAAATCTGGATCTTGTGACACTCGCGTAGCGCCAGCACAAAGGGAAGACCCCATCGCGCTACGCGACGGGTTGGTGGATCGATTTTAGGTCGTTTGGTGCTAGGGTTTGCAATTTATACTAAGTTAATGATCATTAATGATTATCTTACGAACCAAGAAACCCTAGGCGACTTTTGAGAGCAGATTTCAAGGTTTTCAGAGAGTTTTAGCTTGCGGGAATCATCCGGTTGAAGCTTGGAGCGTCGAAGTGAAGATTGTTCGGGTTTTATCTCCCGGTTTTCTTTAATTTCGTGTTTTCAATATTTTCTGATGAATTCTTGTATTGAACTTGATTTGTTTGTTTTAGACAACATGTTTCTTAGCTAAACCCTAGATACTACCTAGACTAGATGATGGTTTGATTAAAGTTTGTATCTTTTAATGGTTTTTATTGTTTGATTATGGATTGATTTCTAAAAGTAAATTGTTCTAGAATTTCTAATTTAGTGCGTGTGCGTATTTACTTTTGGTTGTTGATTATTTACTGTTTCACATAGATTTTGGTGAATGTCTTTCACATAATAAATTTGTGTTGATTATTTGCATCCTTGCGGGTTCGGGTGATCTTTGGGTAAATCGGCCGATAGCCTTAGAAACAGTAACTAAAACACAATTAGAATTAAATATTCTACTTAACTTGTCGCTGAGAGGCTAGAGTTAGTTATTAGGTCCCATTGCAATATATAGCTAAGATAGATTTTGAGAGAAGTCGGTTTTAGTTCCCTAATTACACTTGTGTCTAGTAAACCAAGTCAGAACCTAGAATTGCCTTAGATTATCGCGCTGAGAGGTAGATAGTCGTATTAGGGCACTTTTAGAGTCATTAGAGGACTAAGAGAAAGTCTAACAGTCGGTGTTCATAACAGCCTAGTAGGGTTTCCTAGGTTTCTTCCTGAGAAGGGTCGGGAAGTCTTAGCATTGAAATACCTTAACGTTTAGTATTTTACGATCCCGGCTCCATACAACAATAATACCGTTAGAAGTCCATTCTTAGTTAAACTGGATTCAAGTCTAGGTAGTCGTTAATCTCATCTGAATCAAACCTTAGTCTTCGTTCGTGTCTTAGCTTAATTTAATTTTTATTGTAATTTTAGGGTTTTAGTAAACCCCCCCCCCCCTTAAAACACAATAATTGTTAAGTCGTGTCAGTGTCTAGTCTAAATAGACTCGTTAACGTAATTCATTAGAGTCCTCGTGGGTTCGACATCCGGACTTACTTTTCTGTGCTAGAGTCGACCGGTTCACTTGCCAGTGAGTAGTTTAGTTAGGTTAGAGAGTCTAGATTTTTATTACTTGAGTCTTAATTTAGGGTAACTTTAGTTTATTTAGTTGAACTAGTTTTTCCACATCAAGTTTTTGGCGCCGCTGCCGGGGACTCTTGACAATTGCGTTAACTTCTTCGTTTGGATTTCAACTGATATCGTTACGTGCTTTTTGTGTGTTTGTGAGTCGTAGGAGTCCAAGTAATTTTAGTGTCTTTTTCGTATTCTTCGAGTCTTTTGTTGGAGTTGTCTTACTTGTTTGCTCTTGGTTTTGCAGTTCATGCCCCACACGCGTTCGCAGGGACCAGTGAAGCCGCCAATTGACATGTCTTCCTTCTCCACACCAAATTTTTCAAGTAAAAAAATCCTCAACTTCATCTTCAGCCCCTTCTGACTCTACACTACACTCTAAACCACAGAACTACGACTTCACCCCGAAGTCATCACCCCACAATTCCCCACCACCCTCCCGTCACCCTAGCCACCACCAGTTCACCAAATGGCCGATAACCAAACTGTCCACCAGCGTTCCACCGCCGGTTTTACCGCAAACTCACCCATCACCCTTCCTGAAATCACAAATGATAAGTCCTGGCAAATTCCTTCATACATCATGACTGCCAATAACAACTCTTGTCAGTTTCATGGTCGTGATGATGAGGACGCGCCAGCACATATCAATCGCCTCACCCGTCTGTGTAGCACCTTCGGCATCGAAGGTGTTAATCTTGATGCCCGTTTTCTCCAAGTCTTTCCCTTTTCACTTGCTGGCCGTGCAGTGTAACGCCCTGCGTTTTCAAACATCCTACATTTAGAAACCTTACGTGAAATTCTATCTTTGGAAATCTTGTGTTCTTATAACCATTCTTTCATCGTAATCGTTATAAAATACGGAACTTGCTTCGTAAATAAAACTTGTACATTACACTTTTTACCTAGTTAAATCATGTTTTATTTCATATTTCACCTTGTTACAAGTTAGGGGAAACATTGTTGCAAATTATTACACAACTTAATTAACAAAATTACTCATTATAATGTTTTAAAAAAATAAAAAAAAATAAAGAAATATGGCAGCCCAATTCAGCAAAATTCAGCCCCATATAGTTGGGTTTTGTGGGCTAGTTTCAAGGTGTAACCCCTTCTAAACACTTCCAAAGCCCAACCCATTGAAACCCTAATCCTTCCCCCTATAAATACCACTTATAACCAGCCTCCCTACCACTTTTGCAACCCTAAAAACTCACAAAACATCCACCAAACCGTAGCTGAAAGCAAGGGTTCGAGTAGATTGACACCCCTTCACGAAAATGAGCATAACTCACTCAATTCTTATCCGGTTCACTCGATTCTTTTTCCTACTTGCTTGTATAATCATGGGGTTCGATTCCTAGACTTCTCCTTGGAGAAATCAGACCTGGAAATGCCCCGAAATAGTCCATAAACTTTCTGTTTGTTTTTATGTTCATTAAAAACTTGTTTAAACCTATGCAACTTGTGTCTAACACATCTCATACCTATGTCCTAATGCTTACAACTTATCCCATGGTTGGTTAAGCTTAAAAACAAGGTTGAGACATTTAAAATCAGAGGATTAAACCTCATAAACTTGGTGTTTTGTTTAGGGTTTTTAACCCACAAGTCATGTCAAACTTTGTCTTTGATACATGAGTGATTATGGAACAACTTGGGTTGTCCAAACATACAATCCTCACATGATTTGATGATTTCTCTTAGTTAGTGTGTATATTTCTTATTCTTTATTGTATGTTCATGACCCTCCTTGGTTGTTTTTTTTTTTTTACATCAAGTGTAGTGATGAACACATAGAGGTGCCTAAATGGAAGACTTGATCTTCCTACCTCCTACATGACTTCTATGACATTTAGAGGTACCAAAATGAAGATTTTAATCTTCTACCTCATGCTTGAACTATTGGACATATATTATATAACCTAAATATATTATTCGAATAATCGAATCTTTGATGATGAACTAGTGTTCATATGTCGGGGTACTAGATTACATCATCCTAGACTATGATAACTTGTCACGATTCTAATGGAACCTTGTTCCATGAAAACATCTAAACTCCTTCGAGTTTCCTAGTGTCAAGAACAAGCATCATATGTACTAAATGATTATTTTCCATGTTATTCTCATATCTTATTTTTATGTTGTTTTAAACACCGAGTCTCGACTCTAAACATACTTGAACCTTAACCCTTATACATTCGGACTCTAAATCTCTACTCATCAACAATTGGATAATCGGAAAACATATGCAAACGTTGTGAGTATACTCGTATTCCCCCTTTTTACTTTTATCACTTTTGGGGTGTAACATGTTTACCTATTGAAACTTACACATGAACTTTTGTCTAAACACATGAACATTCCTATAACATGCTTGTATATGTGATGGCTTGATACTTTAAATTTGGGTGATTCTTATGTGTAGAACTTATCATTAACTTCGTACGAGCCAAACCTTGACATATGTAGCGCTATAGGATTAACGACCCGCCTCTACTGAAACTTTGGTTATGTCATGAGCAAGTTGCGTTTCTTGGTTTGATATGTTAGACACATGCCATATTTAATGTTTATCTTGAATCGCATGCATGCTATGAGGGATTGTTCACACTTTTATCTTATGCTATGTATGTACCAAAACTTGTATACTCGCCTTTGCTTTTGCATTGAATTGTATTTTAAACATGTTACAGGTTGATGATGATGAAATGAAAGAGGTAGCACGATGCCTAGATACACACTTTAGACGTTAGGTTTAAAATGTTGTATCGAATTTTGGTTATGTTGGTTTGTTATTTTGATTAAACTTGTTGTTAATTGGGATATTGTATTGATGACTACTTGAAGTTTGGAAATGAAATTTGGATTATTAAATTATTGTCACAAATAGCGTTATGATGTCTCGAGCAATCTTCACACTTCGTCTCATCCCGATGTTTCCGCCATTGGTTGGGGTGTGACAGATTGGTATCAGAGCCATAACTATAGGGAATTAGGAAAAGTAGGAATGCTTTAGCCTAGTCTATAGTTTTAGAACCTTATTCGTATGCTTTGCTTGGACTACTATATGATACTTTATTTGTTACTTATTTATGCTCTTTTAAACATGTATGTTACTCATGTGTAATATTCGACATGTTATTCTTACGCATTAATGCTTGGTTTATTATGTGTTAACACTTGTTTCGTTGTTCGATTCTTTATGTGTTATTCTTGACATATTTCTCTATGTGTTAATACTTGTTTTATTTCATTATTTAAGTATCATCCTTGATATGCTTTCTTATGTGTTTATACTTGTTTGTGTATCTCCTTCGAAATACACTTCCCTCATGCATTTTACTCGATTATTCTAAATCCGACAACACTCATATTGTACAAATGAGACGAATTCACCAAAATAGGCGTGAAACCCACAATTTGGTGAACGACTCTCAATCTACCTATTCTTTTTTTTTTTACACGAGATATCGCGATTAAGCTAGGAGTGAAATCCACATCTTAATGGTAAATCTCAAATTTCAAGTTCTAGTGGACCCTCGTCAACACGTCGAAATTAAATTTTGACCCGACGAGTACCAACCACACTTAGGATACGAAATCGTCAAGTTAGGGGTGAAACCCGCACCTTGTCGACTAGTTCCACTCCTTGGCATTTTTTTCATAAATCCCGCCAAGTCTCGAAATTTCGATTGATTTGGGACATGTAGTAACCGGAAGGGTAAATACCGTTAACCGACTTGTCGGCGAGAGTATTTTACCTATTAGACCAAAACATGCTCCTCAAATTCAAAAGACTTTTCGACCACTTTGGTTAGTCAAAGTTCCGTTTTGGAACACTCCAAACTTTGGTCAAACATGTGTTTCTATTGTTCATTTTATACGATGCAATCTTTCAACCTCAAGTTTACCTTTGATTTCTCTTTTCACACGCACAACATATCGAACCTTTTCGATACACTTATATATGCATGATTTTCATATAATTTAAATTCATATTCCTTGTAACAACTAGTGGAGATGTATCATCGAGATTGGAGTGACTTCCTTACCTTGACGATTGACTCCACCCCTCTTCCCCTAAAACGACCTCACCAACGAGTTAGGGGTGATTCCCTTACTTAGGTGACCGTTACCAAAACTCCTCTTTCAAAATATTTTATTATGCAAACCCGATCATGTTTTATACCTAAATCATTTATCATTATTCAAAACACCTACTTATACCGATTTCAAAATACATTGTTTATCAAACGTACTTCTTATTCTACCATCCATTTTCACTCAAATCATATACACGAGATTCTTAATCAGGTCTTAAAACATTTTATTTCACGAATTTCAAAACCTTATGAAATGCTACCTATCAATTAATCGGTCTAATGAATCTCTTGCCCATGAACTTCATATCCGACTTATTAACTAAAATACGCTCACATTATATCATCATACTAGAGACTTCCATTCTTAATCGAAATCAACCTAACCTTTCTCAATTACTTATAAGACCTCGTAGATGTTATATGACCGTTTACCAAATACTCTTTCCAACATCAATAAATCCTTTGTTAAAATTATTTTTAAACAATCACTAAGTCCTTTTACTAAATTTCTTTTCTAAGGGTCGACGTTTTCACAAGAACTTTCAAAGTCCAAAATTTTCATGTTTTGATGCAAATGAAACAAACCCGTTATTTAAAAAAAAAAAAAAAAAAAAAAAAAAAAAAACCTTCTCTACAACGCTTAACTCGTCATCCAAATTTCAAAACACGTGGGCTAGAAGACTTCATGGGAACCGACAATTTTCAACATACGTGAACTCCTTTTTTTTAAACAAAAGTAGCATTTCAATCATTACAAAATACGTTAAGCATGACCAATGAGTACTTTATGTTCCTTTACATATACAAACTATATTCTACCTTTCAAACCAAGCTCAATCTAATTTTGATTCGACAAACTCAACGTTTTGTTTAAACAACTATACATGCACATCATCATACACATTTTAGTCGATATCTCGCGATAACATCATTTATATCGTTCGTATCTACATACTTAACCTTTTTTTTTCTCCGCAATGTCTCAACGTACACCATATACGCAATATTTATTTTTCATACCTACACCTATGTTCATACGTTTTATGCTTGTACTCATACACATACTACTTATACGTTTTACGCTTCTGCTTGTACACATACTACTTACATGTTTTATGTTTATGCTCATACATACATGCGTATTCATACTTAAACTTATGCTCATACTTTCATCCTTACTACCTATACGCGAGCGTAATCCGAGGGATTCGCTTACGTGGGTCCCATACATGCTTAAACATAAACATGCTTACATACGACATTCTTCTACGTACACATTCTTATTTTCAAATTCATGTATACCTTGATTCATACATAACTAGTACAAGCTATGTGGATCATGCGACAATCAGTATAATCGCGGGTGCACACGGGATTATAGTGATAGGCGTATGAGAACCATAGAGTGTACTACTGTGTATGGTAAGACACGGAACGTAACATGACCCCAAGTAACGAAACGGACGTAATGTGGTTAAAACATGGTGGATACGCCGCTGGTACTTCCTATATATAAGTGTTTTCACCATGTTACCAAACTTTCGTAAAACGTGCCATGAGAAATTCAGTGTGTTGCAGACCTTTTGGACCTAATACAACTTCACGCAACTCACAAACGCATTATATCCGATTATTCATGACGAGACTTCATCCTTAACACACTACGTTCATCTATCCAACACTTATGCTATTCACATACTTGTACTCTTTAAGAGTCATTCGTTCATTCTATACTCGTATTATTTTATACAAAACTCGTTCGCAATCCAGCTTGTTTAAACATTTGAGTCTTAACTTACCTCGTTACCTATAAAATAGCCTCACTATTCTTGATTCTTGTGAAACTATACTTAGTATACCTCTATTGCTTTATTTAAAGTAACAAACCTTTTCGTTCCTCTTAATAAACAGGTTTTACGAAAGTATGATTTTTTTTATACTATCCTTAAAAACTTCCCCTTGCAAATCTACCTTGACGTTCTCCAAAATTTGGTACTTTTCAAAACTTTCAAACTTCCCAAGTTTCAATTCTTAATGATCACCTTTATGCCAAAAACTCTTTCAAGCCTTCCTCTTGAATAAATTTCGGGACGAAATTTCCTAAAGGAGGGGAGACTGTAACGCCCTGCGTTTTCAAACATCCTACATTTAGAAACCTTAAGTGAAATTCTATCTTTGGAAATCTTGTGTTCTTATAACCATTCTTTCATCGTAATCGTTATAAAATACGGAACTTGCTTCGTAAATAAAACTTGTACATTACACTTTTTACCTAGTTAAATCATGTTTTATTTCATATTTCACCTTGTTACAAGTTAGGGGAAACATTGTTGCATATTATTACACAACTTAATTAACAAAATTACTCATTATAATGTTTTAAAAAAATAAAAAAAAAATAAAGAAATATGGCAGCCCAATTCAGCAAAATTCAGCCCCATATAGTTGGGTTTTGTGGGCTAGTTTCAAGGTGTAACCCCTTCTAAACACTTCCAAAGCCCAACCCATTGAAACCCTAATCCTTCCCCCTATAAATATCACTTATAACCAGCCTCCCTACCACTTTTGCAACCCTAAAAACTCACAAAACATCCACCAAACCGTAGCTGAAAGCAAGGGTTCGAGTAGATTGACACCCCTTCACGAAAATGAGCATAACTCACTCAATTCTTATCCGATTCACTCGATTCTTTTTCCTACTTGCTTGTATAATCATGGGGTTCGATTCCTAGCCTTCTCCTTGGAGAAATCAGACCTGGAAATGCCCCGAAATAGTCCATAAACTTTCTGTTTGTTTTTATGTTCATTAAAAACTTGTTTAAACCTATGCAACTTGTGTCTAACACATCTCATACCTATGTCCTAATGCTTACAACTTATCCCATGGTTGGTTAAGCATAAAAACAAGGTTGAGACATTTAAAATCAGAGGATTAAACCTCATAAACTTGGTGTTTTGTTTAGGGTTTTTAACCCACAAGTCATGTCAAACTTTGTCTTTGATACATGAGTGATTATGGAACAACTTGGGTTGTCCAAACATACAATCCTCACATGATTTGATGATTTCTCTTAGTTAGTGTGTATATTTCTTATTCTTTATTGTATGTTCATGACCCTCCTTGGTTGTTTTTTTTTTACATCAAGTGTAGTGGTGAACACATAGAGGTGCCTAAATGGAAGACTTGATCTTCCTACCTCCTACATGACTTCTATGACATTTAGAGGTACCAAAATGAAGATTTTAATCTTCTACCTCATGCTTGAACTATTGGACATATATTATATAACCTAAATATATTATTCGAATAATCGAATCTTTGATGATGAACTAGTGTTCATATGTCGGGGTACTAGATTACATCATCCTAGACTATGATAACTTGTCACGATTCTAATGGAACCTTGTTCCATGAAAACATCTAAACTCCTTCGAGTTTCCTAGTGTCAAGAACAAGCATCATATGTACTAAATGATTATTTTCCATGTTATTCTCATATCTTATTTTTATGTTGTTTTAAACACCGAGTCTCGACTCTAAACATACTTGAACCTTAACCCTTATACATTCGGACTCTAAATCTCTACTCATCAACAATTGGATAATCGGAAAACATATGCAAACGTTGTGAGTATACTCGTATTCCCCCTTTTTACTTTTATCACTTTTGGGGTGTAACATGTTTACCTATTGAAACTTACACATGAACTTTTGTCTAAACACATGAACATTCCTATAACATGCTTGTATATGTGATGGCTTGATACTTTAAATTTGGGTGATTCTTATGTGTAGAACTTATCATTAACTTCGTACGAGCCAAACCTTGACATATGTAGCGCTATAGGATTAACGACCCGCCTCTACTGAAACTTTGGTTATGTCATGAGCAAGTTGCGTTTCTTGGTTTGATATGTTAGACACATGCCATATTTAATGTTTATCTTGAATCGCATGCATGCTATGAGGGATTGTTCACACTTTTATCTTATGCTATGTATGTACCAAAACTTGTATACTCGCCTTTGCTTTTGCATTGAATTGTATTTTAAACATGTTACAGGTTGATGATGATGAAATGAAAGAGGTAGCACGATGCCTAGATACACACTTTAGACGTTAGGTTTAAAATGTTGTATCGAATTTTGGTTATGTTGGTTTGTTATTTTGATTAAACTTGTTGTTAATTGGGATATTGTATTGATGACTACTTGAAGTTTGGAAATGAAATTTGGATTATTAAATTATTGTCACAAATAGCGTTATGATGTCTCGAGCAATCTTCACACTTCGTCTCATCCCGATGTTTCCGCCATTGGTTGGGGTGTGACATGCAGCCACATGGCTCGATTCGCAGCCAACAGGTACTTACACTACTTGGGTTGGACTTAGGGATGCCTTCCTGTCACGACCCCCGACCCACCCTGGACGGAATCGGGTGCCGTGAGCAGTCCCGTTGTACCGGTGATTATTTTTGTTTTGAAAAACATTGCAGCGGAATTTTCATCAGGACCGTGAGTTAGGAAAAATATCAGAGTTTAGAAAACACCGGATTTTATTTAAATAGATGGGATAAACCCATGTTTTATAATGGTAGCTTTAATAAAGATAAATTTTATTTTATAAAACAATATTTCCTTAATAAGCCATTTCTTGATGCCTTTCAGTGCCGTATCCAGCCTTATGATAATTACCTGAAACATGTTGGAAAAAGGTTTTGTCAGCGGGAATGCTGAGTGAATTCATTCCATTTTTATACAAATATATTGTTATACCTTACAGTATTAAGGTTTTATATTTATTTGCATTTACCTTACTCAATCAGTATTTTGTCACACAATAGCAATTCAAATATAACAGCAATAATATCACTCATTGGTTTACTTTCATCCAATAGTGAATTAATCAAATAACTATACTTTACTGTTATTCAATTTATCTATCATTAGGCAATTCCTATGACTGGGTCATATCACTGTTGATCATTCTTTCAACTAGTGACTCTGACCATATCACCTGTTCATAACACTGTTGATCATTCTTTCAACTAAGGTCTTTGGTCATATCGCTGTTGATCATTCTTTCAACTAGCGATTCTATTCATGGCACTGTTGATCATTCTTTCAACTAATGCTTCTGGTCATTATCACTGTTGATCATTCTTTCAACTAGTGATTCTAATTATAACACTGTTGATCATTCTTTCAACTAGTGTCTTTGGACATATCACTGCTGATCATTCTTTCAGCTAGTGACTTTGGACATAATGATGTCTTATTACTTTGTCAAATATATTATTTCTAGCACCAAATCATGCAATTTAGAATAATGACATTTTATGTCAATTATTATAACTTACCAAAACATGTTAATTCACTAATTGTAATAATATGATATAATAACTTGACTACAAATAAAATACAGTATACTTGACTTTGTTATGGTATCTGCCATTTAGATTTATATATAATAATTATGGTTATGCTAACTTTCTGGGTAAAAGCAATGAGAATCAAATAATGTATAATACCTCCCATACCAGTAGTTATTATAAAATATAATAACTTAATCACTGTAAGTATAACTGGTAACTATTTAGGATTTTAGAAAGCATTTTGTAATATAATTGTTTCACAAAAAGGTGATAAAACTGTGATAAAAGAGTATAGACTCACAAACGGTGAGAAAAGAGAAATGAACTCACATTGCAGATTTCTACGGGCAAAGTTTAGTCTACAGATAAGCCTTGATATACTGCTGATTCAATTTGGGCAGAGTGTAGTCTACTGATTAGCCTAATTCACACAAATGGGGTTTTAACTAATACATCAATTACGACAATTCACGAGATTAAACCTTCACAACAATTAATCAGTGCAATACCCGATAATTCAATCAGATTCACAACGAATAACAGAGCATAGTCCGAATTCGAACAGCACTCTAATATTCAAGTCGAAATCACGACGAATAATCAAAGTACAAGCTCAATTGAGCAGCACCTGGACTATCGTTGGATAGTTACAATCGATCGGACGTTGAATCGTAATAGCCATCGAGTTATACCCTGATTGCGGCAGCGATTTGTGTTTTTGGAGTAATCTGGTGATATCTCAACGTACAGAACGAATTTTCTCGTCGATTTTGTGCCAAAATTCAAGTCCCAACCTCTACTATTTATACCTGAAATTTGACCCTGTCGCGTCGCGCGAGGGGTACCCCCCATGGGCGTCGCGCTACGCGAGTGGTAACCTATTTTCTATAGGTAGCTTCGTGTCTAAGTAGCTTAGCTGAGTCGATGAAATTGTGAAATTCAAAACGGCCAACAAGTTATTTAGATAATCGTAACTAGGGTTTTGCCCCCCCTGAGTTTTAGGGGCCCTGATCCTGATTCTGATTGTTCTGGAAATTTTAGGGTTAGTGCAGAATTACTTGGGTTTCTCAATTAGGGTTTTCTTAATAGCTAATTACCATCCTAATTATGGATTTTAGTGACAGTTGTTACATTCTCCCCACCTTAATAAAAATCTCGTCCTCGAGATTTGGGTTATGATATTTCTGTTAGATTTATGTCATAATTTAGTCAATGAAACTGGATTTAAGGTAAATGACACAGAGTCAAATTTTGTGAATACTAGTTGTATCAGTAGGGTTTTTTTTTAAAAAAAAAAATCCAACTGAAATCATTCAAGAAATCGATGACCACTGAATGAGATGAAATGATATAGTTTCGAATGGGACTAGGTTCAAGTCAACAGATATATGATCAAATAGATATCTGTTTACAGTTAGTGAAATGACTTTTTAGAATAAAATTCATGGTCAAAAGAAAACTTACTTTGATTGGCAACTGAGGAAAACTCAGAATCAATAAGGTCAGAAATAATGGCACGAAGATCATTGTTATTTATCGAATCATATCAAGAGAAAAATCAGTGTGTTGACATTGCAAGGATACACTGGAATGCAATAAAGTTTAGTGTATCATTGTCTTAATACACAATTGTATCAAGATTACTTTCATATGATGAGTCAAACGAAAGATATACGTGGGTTTTGAATGATTCGTATGATTAGGATTAGCCCAAGCTACAAGTTTGTAACGACTCCGCAAGGTGTCGTAATGATTGGAATAATTTCAATAATTACGGTGCTCGAACAATTTCACCGTATAATCAACTGAAAGTTTAAATGAAGAAAACTTGGATACTCATTTCAAATAGGAGTTTCAATTGATGATGAAAAGATAAAATGAAATATTATAAAATTTTCGATGATAGGAGAAATGTTTAGGAAGTACACCGGAATATGATACGAATTTGTGTACTTTTATCTTAACACATAGTTGTATTAAGACTGGTTAAGAATATGAACCGAAAATTAAAATTCGTATATTAGGAGTGAAATTGAAAATAGTTCAAGCTATAAATTTATTATGACGCCACAAGGTGTCATAGTAGTGGTGAATGAAACGAGTTTCACCATGATGTAAATCAAATGAAGTAAATCCGAATGTTTCAAATAAATACATTAGGATTTTGGATTGAGATTGAAATGATCAAAGATGATAAAGCAATAAAGATTGCGAAGCGCTCGATAGATACACGGAAATATGAAATGAATTTGTGTATCCTTATCTTAGCACACGATTGTGTTAAGATTGTTTTGATAGGATAAATCAAAGCGGATTCAACATGAATGAATAATTAAACCCGTATGTAAGAGGTGCAACGAGATTAGCACAAGCTTCAAATTTGTGAAAACGTCACCACAAGGTGATCGTGACCAAATAAATGATTCAGCGAAAGTGAAAACCAAACAAGTCTGATATGGATCTGAAATAGCGGAAATATTTGACGGAATGTATTTATTTATGAACTTTTATTTGTACTAGGGTCAAATAATAACTTAACTTAGATATATATCAGTGACTACGTCTGGAATCATCTCTACTTCTTGTGTAGTAAGTACGTATGCTCGCGCGTTCGTCTTAGCTCCGTCTATTGTTCTAGCCTTGGGGTTAGATGTTTTGGTTAGTTTCTGGCAATATGGTTTGATGTGTCCGGTTTCCCCGCAATTGTAACAGATGTTAGTTTTCCTTCTGCACTCTTCCTCTGTGTGCCCGGTCATCTTGCAGAAATCACAGTAGGGTGTGTTCCTAAAACGACATCGTCCTGAATGCGTTTTGTTACTATTTCTGCAGATAGGTTGCTCTAATGACGGTTCAGTTTCTTTCTTCTTGAGTTCTTGGGAAATTTTCTGGGCTAATTCTTTCTTCTTGTTTTCTTCTCTTGTGCGGATTAGTCCATCTGTCAGCATGTTAGCTAGTTCAACTGCTTCCTCAATAGTCTGTGGTCTAACGGCCTTGACTATGTCTCGGATTTCGCTAACTAATCCCCAAATATAACGAGAAATTAGTACAGGTTCTGGCGAAGCCAGAGTTGGTACCATTCTTGCATATTCGAAGAATGTTGTCGTATATTCACGACAATTCACATCTATCATTTTATGATTTAGGAACTTGTTAGTTATTCTTTCCTTTTCATAAGGAGGACAAAATTTTCTTTCTACTACTTCCTTGAATTTGTCCCAGTTTATGGCATAAGCCATGGTCCTTCCTTTTGCCTGAAGAATTGTATTCCACCATTCTAAGGCTTCTTCCTTAAAGAGATTAGATGCATACATCACCTTATCTTTTTCAGCACATTTGCTGATCGTAAGAACAGCCTCTGTCTTTTCCAACCATCGCAGAGCAGCCGTGGCACCTTCACTGCCCGCGAACTCGGTTGGTTTACAAGCTAGAAATTCTTTGTACGTACACCCGAGAGTCATCGCCTTCTTCTTCTTGGGAAATGGGGTTTTGATACTATCATTATTATCACTATTGACACTATGGTTAAAACTGTCGTCATGGGTATGCTTATTGCTCATAGCTTTGGTGGGTTCTATGGGATTTTTAACAGCTTTAATTATTAAAGGTAAAGCATTAGCTATTCCTTGAGCTATTAGATTTTCTATAGCATTTTTATCCAAAGGATTTTCATTATTAACATGAGCTTCTGAATTATGTGATACTTCATTCGACATCTGGATTGCAAATATTTTCACTTATTAATATCACAGGGTAATTAAACAAAATAATACCTCCAGGATATTATATGTGCATATAGACATATACATATTCATGTACAACACATAAGTTAATTTGTATTAGTTTCTTAACTTTATTGTTTAGGTATTAAAGAACACCTAATTAGCTTAAACAAGTGGCTTAGCTTATACTAAGGCTTCTCTTCCTATATTCAACTTTTGAATATTATCAGATGTGCTACCAGTTAATAGCAATCTCCTAACTCTTTTATTTAAGTTTAAATATTATTATCACAACACTTACAGGCTCAAAGTAGTGGCTTAGCTCTGATACCACCTTCTGTCACGACCCCCGACCCACCCTGGACGGAATCGGGTGCCGTGAGCAGTCCCGTGGTACCGGTGATTATTTTAGTTTTGAAAAACATTGCAGCGGAATTTTCATCAGGACCGTGAGTTAGGAAAAATATCAGAGTTTAGAAAACACCGGATTTTATTTAAATAGATGGGATAAACCCATGTTTTATAATGGTAGCTTTAATAAAGATAAATTTTATTTTATAAAACAATATTTCCTTAATAAGCCATTTCTTGATGCCTTTCAGTGCCGTATCCAGCCTTATGATAATTACCTGAAACATGTTGGAAAAAGGTTTTGTCAGCGGGAATGCTGAGTGAATTCATTCCATTTTTATACAAATATATTGTTATACCTTACAGTATTAAGGTTTTATATTTATTTGCATTTACCTTACTCAATCAGTATTTTGTCACACAATAGCAATTCAAATATAATAGCAATAATATCACTCATTGGTTTACTTTCATCCAATAGTGAATTAATCAAATAACTATACTTTACTGTTATTCAATTTATCTATCATTAGGCAATTCCTATGACTGGGTCATATCACTGTTGATCATTCTTTCAACTAGTGACTCTGACCATATCACCTGTTCAAAACACTGTTGATCATTCTTTCAACTAAGGTCTTTGGTCATATCGCTGTTGATCATTCTTTCAACTAGCGATTCTATTCATGGCACTATTGATCATTCTTTCAACTAATGCTTCTGGTCATTATCACTGTTGATCATTCTTTCAACTAGTGATTCTAATTATAACACTGTTGATCATTCTTTCAACTAGTGTCTTTGGACATATCACTGCTGATCATTCTTTCAGCTAGTGACTTTGGACATAATGATGTCTTATTACTTTGTCAAATATATTATTTCTAGCACCAAATCATGCAATTCAGAATAATGACATTTTATGTCAATTATTATAACTTACCAAAACATGTTAATTCACTAATTGTAATAATATGATATAATAACTTGACTACAAATAAAATACAGTATACTTGACTTTGTTATGGTATCTGTCATTTAGATTTATATATAATAATTATGGTTATGCTAACTTTCTGGGTAAAAGCAATGAGAATCAAATAATGTATAATACCTCCCATACCAGTAGTTATTATAAAATATAATAACTTAATCACTGTAAGTATAACTGGTAACTATTTAGGATTTTAGAAAGCATTTTGTAATATAATTGTTTCACAAAAAGGTGATAAAACTGTGATAAAAGAGTATAGACTCACAAACGGTGAGAAAAGAGAAATGAACTCACATTGCAGATTTCTACGGGCAAAGTTTAGTCTACAGATAAGCCTTGATATACTGCTGATTCAATTTGGGCATAGTCTAGTCTACTGATTAGCCTAATTCACACAAACGGGGTTGTAACTAATACAGCAATTACGACAATTCACGAGATTAAACCTTCACAACAATTAATCAGTGCAATACCCAATAATTCAATAGGATTCACAACGAATAACAGAGCATAGTCCGAATTCGAACAGCACTCTAATATTCAAGTCGAAATCACGACGAATAATCAAAGTACAAGCTCAATTGAGCAGCACCTGGACTATCGTTGGATAGTTACAATCAATCGGACGTTGAATCGTAATAGCGATCGAGTTATACCCTGATTGCGGCAGCGATTTGTGTTTTTGGAGTAATCTGGTGATATCTCAACGTACAGAACGAATTTTCTCGTCGATTTTGTGCCAAAATTCAAGTCCCAACCTCTACTATTTATACCTGAAATTTGACCCTGTCGCGTAGCGCGAGGGGTACCCCCCATGGGCGTCGCGCTACGCGAGTGGTAACCTATTTTCTATAGGTAGCTTCGTGTCTAAGTAGCTTAGCTGAGTCGATGAAATTGTGAAATTCAAAACGGCCAACAAGTTATTTAGATAATCGTAACTAGGGTTTTGCCCCCCCTGAGTTTTAGGGGCCCTGATCCTGATTCTGATTGTTCTGGAAATTTTAGGGTTAGTGCAGAATTACTTGGGTTTCTCAATTAGGGTTTTCTTAATAGCTAATTACCATCCTAATTATGGATTTTAGTGACAGTTGTTACACTTCCTTGCTAAGTATTTCCCACCTGCGAAGGCCTCTCGCCTTCAAGATCAGATCCATTCCTTCAGAATGGAGCCTGACGAACCATATCACTTAACATGGGAGAGGTTTCAAACTTTACTCTGACGTTGTTCCCAACATAGGTTGTAGGATTGGGCTTTAGTAGAAAAGTTTTACAATGGCCTTGCTCCTGAGTGCAAGGCCTGATTCGACACATCCGCAGGAGGCCACTTAATGGGAAAGAAAATTGTGGCTGACTGCAATGACCTCTTTGAGAGCTTCGCTTATGCTGATATAGATCATAGTGCTACCAGCAGGAATTCTAATCCTGTGATTACTTTCTCATCTTCTCGAGGAGTGAACCAAGTCGTTTCAGACTCAAAGGTAGTATCTCAACTTGACTATATCACCAAAGAGTTGCTAGAAATTAAGAAGAAGGTAGATAGGTGCAAAGTTTGTAGAGGTGGTCATGACACAGTAGATTGGCCAACCCTCACCCTAGAACAGGTCGAGTACATAGTAGGTCAAAATAGGGGTCCAACGAACCCGTTCAATAATAGTAACTCTAATTGGCGTGCTAACAATTATCGCTCTTCAAGTAACCCCCTGGTTTTCCATCAGGTCAATATCAAAACAAGGGGCCAGGTTTCTATTCTAGTGGGGGGGTCAGGTCAAACGGGCCAATTTACTAGTGTTCAGAGGAAAGGGGTCAAACCAAGAGGTTCAACCTAAGAATGAGGGGTCAAATGGTAGTTTGTCTAGGATAGAGGACCTTCTTACCCAACTGTTGGTTAAGGATCAGGCTACCCAACGTACTTTAGAAGACCACGCTACGCTCCTAAAGAATAGTCATTCAAGTTTCTTAGACCTTCAAAGACAAGTTGGGGATATTGCACGCCAGTTGCAAGAACGACCTCCAGGTCAATTCTCGGGCAACACAAAGCCCAACCCTTCAGGCACTTTGAAGGCAATTTCAACCCGTAGCGGTAGGACCTTAGGAGAGGTAGTGAGACCCGAGAGTGTTGAGATAGAAGATGAGGAGTCTGTAGATGAAGAGATTGAAATGGAGGCGCCCGGTAAAGTGCAATATAGGTTCATCCCAGCAACTACCGCACACACCGGGGGGCCTTCAAGTGAGAAATGCATAGGTAAAAAGCCCATTCAGGTTGTTCCATCACCCAATGTTGATATTTCTCGTGCTCCGTTTCCCTCCCGCCTTAAAAAATCAAACTTACTCCAAAGAGTACGGGAAATTTTTAGAGATCTTTAAGCAGCTTAGAATCAACCTTCCTTTCATAGAAGCCCTCCAATCAATGCCCAAATATGCAGAATTTCTAAAGGATCTTCTAAAATGCAAGGATAGGTTAGGAGAGGTTTCTAACATTACCCTTAGTGGGGGATGTTACGCCGTAGTGCTAAACAAGGTCCTGGAAAAATTGACGGATCCGGGCCTTTTTACCATCCCGTGCTTGTTTGGGAGTGATACCGAGTGTAGGGCCCTAGCCGATCTAGGAGCGAGTATAAACTTAATGCCATATTCCATGTATGAGAGGTTAGGTTTAGGAGAGTTGTCCCCTACATGTATGTCTTTATCTCTAGCCGATAGATCCGTTAAGTATCCACGTGGCCTTATCGAAAACCTTCTAGTCAAAGTGGATAAATTCGTCTTTCCCGTAGACTTTGTCGTTCTTGATATGGAAGCCGATGAGAAGGTTCCTATCATTCTAGGATGCCCGTTCTTGTGTACCGCCAAGGCTATCATTGATGTCTTTGACGGGAAAATCACACTTCAAGTCGGTGAGGAGAGAGTCACTTTCGAGATAGCACGCTCCATGGAACATCCTAGTGGTTCCGATGATCTTAGTAGTCCTTGTCATTCGGTCTATTTCATAGAATCTTTCTTATCTTGTGTCGACCATTGCTTTGACTATATTAGTGGAGCCGACCTAGTTGAGAGTAGGATAGATGAGGTAATTGAGAAGGTAGATGAGGTTGTGAGTGAGAGTGAGGGAGTAGAAGAGGACGAGTGGGTCCCCGAAGTGCTAGAATTGAGTGAGATCAAAAGTGAGAGTGAGAGTACACCTATAGAGAAGCCCGCGCCATTAGAACTCAAAGTTCTCTCGTCCCACTTAGAATATGCTTTCTTAGGTGAGGGTTTCAAGTTTCCCGTCATTATTTAATCTAAGTTAGAGGAGGGAGAGAAGGGTAGGTTGTTAGAGGTGTTGAGAGTGAATAGGGAAGCCATTGCATGGCGTCTTTCGGATATCAAGGGCATAAGCCCCGCCTATTGTACCCACCGGATACTCATGGAAGATGACTATAAGCCGGTGGTGCAACCCCAACGACGCCTAAATCCGAACATGCAAGAGGTTGTTAAGAAGGAAGTACTTAAGTTTTTAGATGCCGGGGTGATATACACTATTTCCGATTCACCATGGGTTAGCCCGACCCAAGTCGTCCCAAAGAAGGGTGGGATGACATTGATCATGAACGAAAAGAACGAGTTAATCCCTTCCCGTACCGTTACCGGTTGGCGTGTATGCATAGACTATCGAAAGTTAAACGACGCCACCCAGAAAGACCACTTTCCTTTACCATTCATTGACCAAATGGTTGGAGCGTCTAGCGGGTCAACAATTTTATTGTTTTCTCAATGGATTTTCGGGTTATTTTCAGATCCCCATCACCCCAGAGGATCAAGATAAAACGACGTTCACATGCCCTTACGGCACCTATGCGTATCGCCACATGCCTTTCGGGTTATGCAACTCTCCGGCTACTTTACAAAGATGCATGGTTGCTATATTCCAAGACATGCTTGACTTCCATGGAGGTTTTCATGGATGACTTCTCGGTTTATGGCACCACTTTCGAACAATGTCTTCTAAATGTTGATAGAATGCTTCAGAGGTGCATAGAGACAAATCTTATGTTGAATTGGGAGAAGTGTCACTTTATGGTGACGGAGGGGATAGTTTTAGGGCACAAGGTGTCGAGAGAGGGTATAGAGGTGGATAGGGCCAAGATAGATACCATAAGTAGATTGCCTCCACCTAGTAGTGTCAAGTCCGTTAGAAGCTTCTTAGGTCATGCGGGCTTTTATAGGCGTTTCATAAAGGATTTTTCCAAGATCACACACCCCATGACCCGACTTTTAGAGAAGGATGTACCTTTTGTCTTCGACGAGGAGTGCATCAAGGCGTTTGATTTTTTGAAAGAAAAACTCGTTAGTGCCCCTATACTTGTTTCGCCCGATTGGAGCTTGCCTTTTGAGCTCATGTGCGATGCAAGCGATTATGCCGTAGGTGCGGTCTTAGGTCAAAGAGTTGACAAACACTTTCATCCAATCTACTACGCGAGAAAAACTCTAGATGATGCTCAAGAGAACTATACCACCACGAAAAAAGAACTCTTAGCCGTAGTGTTTGCGTTTGATAAGTTTCGCTCATATCTCGTGCTTTCCAAAACTACCGTGTTCACCAACCACGCCGCTTTGCGATTTCTAATCCAAAAGAAAGACGCAAAGCCACGTCTCATTAGATGGATTCTTTTGCTCTCCGAGTTCGATATAGAAATTAAGGATAAAATGGGAGCGAAAAACGTGGCCGCCGATCATTTGTCACGTTTAGAGGATCCAAAGAGAGAAGAGGTTCGTGAGGATTCCATAGGAGACACTTTTCCTCACGAAACCATAGATTTTGTTAGTGCCGAGGTAGAAGGTTTGCCATGGTTCTCGGATTTGGCAAATTATTTAGCGACCGAAGATCTTGTGAGAGGTATATCCTATCAACAAAGGAGGATGGTTTAGACATCCTTAGACATGTGCACGAGGGTTTAATGGGAGGCCATCACGGAGCAAATGTGACGGCACAAAAGGTTTTCGATAGTGGTTTTTATTGGCCAACGGTAGTTAAGGATGCCGTAGAGTATGTTAGGACATGTGACCGTTGCCAACGTATCAGCAACATCTCATCCAAGGATGAAATGCCCCAAAATCCCATCCAAGTTTTAGAAATCTTTGACGTTTGGGGCATTGACTTCATGGGACCTTTCCCATCTTCGAGCGGGAATAGGTACATCCTCGTGGCCATAGACTATGTCTCAAAGTGGGTGGAAGCTCAAGCTTTGCCCACTAATGATGCCCGAGTGGTGGTGAGATTCCTTAAAAAGCTATTCACGCGTTTAGGAGTCCCTAAAGCTATCATAAGTGACCATGGCACGCATTTTTGCAATTCCGCCATGGAAAAGGCACTTGCACGCTACGGTGTCACTCATCGTCTTTCCACCGCATACCACCCGCAAACTAGTGGCCAAGTAGAGAATGCTAACCGAGGGGTGAAGAGAATCCTAGAGAAAACGGTAGGAAAAAGTAGAAAGGATTGGCCGGAAAAGCTCGACGACGCTTTGTGGGCATTCCGCACCTCCTACAGAAAAGCTCGACGACGCTTTGTGGGCATTCCGCACCGCCTACAAAACACCGTTAGGAACAACACCCTTTATGATTGTTTATGGCAAAGCTTGCCATCTTTCGGTAGAATTAGAGCATAGAGCTTTGTGGGCTTTGAAAATCGTTAACCTTGATCTTACCGAGGCCGCTAGAAGGAGATTCTTCCAAATTCATGAGTTAGAAGCGTTGGGGGATGCTGCCTATGAACGATCTTGGAGTATCAAGAAAAAAACTAAGGTGTTGCATGATAGGAGGTTGCGAGGTTTGAAAGAATTTAAGGTAGGTGATAAAGTGCTCCTATTCAATTCGAGGTTGAAATAGATAGCAGGGAAGCTAAATTCAAGATGGAGTGGACCGTGTGTGGTGAAAGAAGTGTTTCCATACGGTACGGATGAGTTGTACAATGAAATTGACAAAGGAGTATGGAAGGTAAACGGTCATAGATTGAAACATTACTTGGGGGGTCCCATTGATACCACTGAAGAGGAAGAGATTCCTCTCGAGGACCCACCCACCTTCACCGAGCAGTGAGAGCAAAAGGCTTCGTTTGTAGAGTATGTACCAATTGTAAATTTCGTTATTTCTCATGATTTTCGTAGTTTTTCGTGTTTGTGTTTTGTGTGTTTGAGAAATTTGCAGGAAATGTATCCTTGAAGAGTTGGAATTGCGAAGAAAAAGTCGTTCTAGGTAAGTCCCATACTTAGAAAAAGTTTGGGATGCTTTGGGGAAGGTTTGGGGAAAGTTAGCAAAATTTTCTAAGGCAAAAACTTAAATTTTTACCTGACATTCTGTTAAAAAATGGTGCTAGTGTAGCGCTAACGCAAACCCTTTATCTGGTGGCGCTACGCCACCATGGGGGTCACTTAACAACCCTTTTTGAACCTTTTGCACAGTTTTAACCCCTAAACCTGATCCCCAAGAATCGATCCCTACTATGGCGTAGCGCCAAGGCCCACACCACTTATACTTGCGCCACGCGACTTTCATTAACTCAAATTAAAACTCTTATGAACCACCAGTTCCCCAAACGATCCCAAAACCTTTGTTTCCTTCCCTCTTCACCGCCGATACCCTTTCCCACCATACATCCTCCATATTTACTCCATTAAACCACCTAATCTTCACCATTTTCCACCGTCCGAACCTCCCCGTGACCGGAATCTCCACCCGAATAAAACCCCTAAACCATTTGTAATGTCCGGCTGCCACATCATCGCGACTCGGGACCAAACAAAACTCAAAAAGTTCATATTTTTCTTGTGCGGCACATCGATTCAGGTATGTTCCTTGTGTATTCTCTTATCTATGTGCCGATTGAAGTCAGTTGGTGAGCTATTAGTGTCAGTTCTGGTCAAGTCCAGTCGAGTCATGTTCACCGACGGTTATTTCAGTCCTAGGGGTCATTTGTGTCGAGTAGCTGTCGGTTCTGTAGTGTGTGTGTCAGCTGTTTCGAGTCAGTGGGGTTATGCAATGTTGAGTCAGATTTGTTTTGCCGAGTAACTATGGTCAGTCCGGTGAGTCTGTGTTGGGTCGAGTCTTAATTGACTCAGTTGAGTTGTCGATTAGTTTGGGTTGGGTCAGTCGATCTTCGTAGGTATGTCGAGTCGATCCGATGCGGTTGTTAAGTCTGCGTCGGGTCAGGTTTGTCGGTTCAGTGTATGGGTTTAGTGTGAGTTTTCGGTGGCCTTGTTTGGTCCGTGTCCAATCTACTTTGGTTTGTAGTGTCCATTTTAACAGTCAGTCCAATCGAGTCAGTCTTCTTATGTTAATGTCGAGTTTAGTCGTGGTAGCTAAGTGTGTCAAGTCATTTTCGAGTCGACAATATCATGTTTAGTGTCGCTCGTTTGTGTGAGTCAATTTTATGTCCAGTCCGTGTTTGCTGGTCAGTTTCGAGTCTTTGGTTGGGTCTTGTGTGTGTTGAGTTGCGTCATGTAGTTGTTTTGTCATGGGATTGCGGAATGGCTCGGGTTGGGACATAATGGTTATATTTGGTAGAACTTTAGTGTGGGATTTCTTGTTTCGCACTTAACTATTGGGATTGGATTTGGTAGTCGGGTTGGTGGTGAAATTGTTTGCTTGATATTTGCTTGGTAGGGTTTGATACATTGACTTGAAGCTTCGAGTTTGCGCTTTGGAACTAAATTTTTGCATTCGAAAGAAACCTCCTTTCACTAGGCGGAATCTTTCGACGCTCAAATTTCTTTTCATAAAATTACAAGGTAATTCCATTTAAAGCGCGACTTCGACTTCAATGTAAATGTTCGGCACTTTGGCTCTTAATTGGGACAATTAAAAGTGCCGATGGGGGGTAGTGTACATTGAGTCTAGTTGATTGTTTCGCGTCGTTTTACTGTCTTTTTAGCATAGTTTAGTAGTAGTCTAGTATTATTTGGGTTTACTTGCACGTACAAGTGGTTTAAGCTCGCTCGTACTCAATCTCCATTCGAGCGAGTTTAACCACCACTTAGCAAATTGTAAAAAGTAGCCCGCTTGTGTTAGAATTAGCCGCGAATGAAATGCTATACGGTTATTCTTTTTCTGAAAAAAAAATATAAAAATTCAAAAAAATATAAAATTTAAAAATACCAAAAATAGTTGTTATTTACTGACTGTCTGCTTGTTTTGTCTTGACATTTATCTGTTTTGCAGGCATGGCTAGTAGCTCTCGTCGAGGAAAGGGTAGGAAACCTGGAGCGGGTCAGTCAGCACCGCAGCAGGATCCGGTTCCTCAAGAAACGCCGATAATTCAAATAGCGACCGATGATCTGAAATTAAGAAAAATCAAATATCAAACAAGTTATAACTTTATTCCGGGTCAGAAAACGCACAGAGATGATCACCCGATTCTGAAGTTTGAGGAATATTCACCCGAATATTATAAGTTTGAGAAATTGAAAGATACTGAGCTACTTCAACACCGGGTTATCAATTGGAAGTGGTTAAATGAAATAGGTTCAGAGCAGGAAGTGAGAGACCTTTTGGGTGAAAGATTGATTGATGCGTTGAATTGTATAGAGCCTCAGTATGAGGAGCTAATGCTAGAATTCCATAGCACTTGGGCGCATAAGGAGGGTAAGTTCGATCAGGGCACAGCTGTCTCCTTTAGCTTTGGAAGGAAAGTGTATGAAATGAATGTGCCGCGGTTTGCTATACCGAAGAGGAGGTAAAGAGGCCAGAGTTTGCTACTTAATTGAGGGGTGCATATAATAAGCCTAGAGATTATAGTGTTGGTGGGGCCGAGTTGAAAGAGTTTTGGGGTACGATTTCTAATAGTACGTTTTCGTCTACAAATCTGATCACATCGGTTCGTAATCCGGTGTATAGGTATGTGCTGAAAATCTTGTCGACTACACTGGTGGGTAGGAAGTCGGGGGAGAACAAAGCGAATTGGATCGAGCTTTTTATCTTGATGTGTAGAGTGCAGGGAAAAGAGATGAATCTGGCTACTATCTTACAGATTCGCTTAGTAGAGGTCGAAGAGGAGGTATTCGAGCTGGGTTGGATATGGGCCCCTACATTACCAGGATTGCAACAAATTTGGGGTTTTTGACAAATATCTTCCTGAATTTCTACACAAGGGGCCCACGACAGCTATGTTTGGGTTACAAGATCTTCAGAAGGCAGGCATAGTGTCGTGGCAGGAACACTACGGCTGGGAGCCGATCAAAGAGGGTCCACATGTTCAGCAGCCACAGAGACAACAAGCTGAGGATGTCGTGATTCAGATTGAGCCCACACATATGCAGCAGCCACCGCAGGTACAAGAGCGGCCAGCACGTCAGTTCCTGAGGAGACAGCCTCTACCTGAGCCTCTTACTTTGGAGTCATTCTCTGGCTATGTGGAGCAGAGATTTGACAGGCTGGAGCAGTTGATTGAGGCACTTCAGGATGATATTCTTCGTTACATGATGACCGTTCAGAGCATGAGGATTCCGGATTACTTCCGGCCAGGGCAGGAGGGCCAAGCCGGTGTTGGTGCACAGGCTGATCCGGAGCCTCCGTTTCAGGTATTTGAGGAGAGCAGTCACGAGTCCGATAGTGGACGGTGAGGAGTAGTGTGGGGATGGCGTGAGGATGCAGAGCAGCAGCTGACTATTATATCTTTTGCTTATTATATTTATTTTATGTTGTTTTGATCCTCCCTTTTGGTCTGTATTGATATTCTTATACTTTAAACAGGTTGGTTAGGGATGTTTGGGTTGGTTGATGTGATGAAACTGATAAACTACCTATACTTTTGATATATATATATATGATGATATGTTTTGGTAGTTGTTTGATTCAGATAGGTTGATTGTGTTAGCCGCTTTCGTTCGCGTGTCCGAGTTTAGAGTTGTTTGCTGAGCGCGTTTCGAATTGGAGGGCTTTTGTGGAAATGACTGGCACTTTGACAGTCTCACGTATCAGCCAAGTCATTTCCCTTTTTGTTGTTGTATTTTTATTTCGTCGTTAGTTCGTTATTTATTTAATTGTTAGTTAGTAGTTTAGTAGTTGTTAGGTAGTGTGTCGTTTTTCCATTCTTGCATTAGGGACAATGCAATCTTCAAGTGTGGGGATGGGATGCATGTAAATAGTTGAGTCTTTTATTGAAAAATACAAAAAAAAATTGAAAATTCAAAAAAATTGAAAAATCAGCAAATGTCCTTTGATATGAGAAGTTTGCAAATAAAAGGGAAAATGATAGAAAATGTGAATTTTTGCTTAGGTTAAATAATAATAATATGAGATTATAATAAATCGAGCTTGCGTCTAGTTAGGGATATGTGGATAGGCCCGGGTTTGGTTTTAAGTCCCTTTGAGCTAATATACCTTAATAGTCGGTCTGCTAGTGGGTTTTCGCCTGGGAGATATGGGAAATCAAAACTGCCGATAATAGTATAAAAAGCACCGTTATAAGTTAAAATTGTTAGAGTTTGTGATCATGCGATAAAATATGAAAGAGAAAATAGAATAAAAAGTGAGCTAAAAACTAAATGAAAGTAATGCATTCCTATGTAATCTGAGCTGGGGATAGCGACTCTACAGCAAGATTACCACTAGGGTGTGTGAAATCGACCGTGCAAAGAAAAGAAAGAAAAAGTACCGAAACCTAAGTAATCTGTGGTTGGGGATAGCGACTCTACAGCCGGATTACCTCTTGGTTAGGGAAAGCATCGTCTAGACTCACGGAAGAATGAAAAAAAAAGGAAAAGCGAAAAAAATGGAAAAAGAAAAAAAATTTGATTCTAAACTCTCTTGGTTTTGATATAAGACGGTTGGGAATTGGTCCAGTGATCGTTCTTTTAGTCCTATAAGCTTGAGGTGGAAGTAGGTGGACCGTAAATTCTAGTGTGAGATCCTAGGTAGATTGACCGCACTTAAATTAAATTTACATGATAAGGGTTTAGGATTGGATTCGGGTTTAAAGGGATAAGTATATTCGCAATCGCGACTAACGCAAGTCTTGGTTTTTAATAAGATATAAATACTGTTTGACCCAAGTGATTGTTCGTTTCTGATTTCGTTGCACAATTCTTTTTCAAGGACGAAAAAAGAGCAAGTGTGGGGATATTTGATGTATTGCAAAATACATCCTTTATTCGTGTATATTTTGTATATTTTATCGTTATTTATAGTCTTGTTTTATTTAGAATTACGTACTATTGATCAAAGTTTGCTTTTCCAGGCCTTGATACATTCATTGGCTGAAAATTGAGTGGAAACGAGCTAAAGCGCTAAACATCAAGTCCCGGAACCATTTGGAATAAGTGTTAGAATTATTTTAGAGAATTTGGAAGTTGGAGCTGGAAGTCTTAAGCAACATTCTGTGAAAATCAGTCACTCGCGTAGCGCCACGGATAGGAGATCACTCACTCGCGCTACACCACCAACAATCAACAAAAATCTGGATCTTGTATCACTCGCGTAGCCCCAGCACAAAGGAAAGACCCCATCGCGCTACGCGACGGGTTGGTGGATCGATTTTGGGTCGTTTAGTGCTAGGGTTTGCCATTTATACTAAGTTAATGATCATTAATGATTATCTTACAAACCAAGAAACCCTAGGCGACTTTTGTGAGCAGATTTCGAGGTTTTCGGAGAGTTTTAGCTTACGGGAATCATCCGGTTGAAGCTTGGAGCGTGGAAGTGAAGATTGTTCGGGTTTTATCTCGAACCAATTTCGGGTTTCAATATTTTCCGATTAATTCTATTATAGAACTTGATTTGTTTGTTTTAGACAACATGTTTCTTAGCTAAACCCTAGATACTACCTAGACTAGATGATGGTTTGATTAAAGTTTGGATCTTTTAATGGTTTTTATTGTTTGATTATGGATTGATTTCTGAAAGTAAATTGTTCTAGAATTTCTAATTTGGTGCGTGTGCGTATTTACTTTTAGTTGTTGATTATTTACTGTTTCACATAGATTTTGGTGAATGTCTTTCACATAATAAAATTGTGTTGATTATTTGCATCCTTGCGGGTTCGGGTGATCTTTGGGTAAATCGGCCGATAGCCTTAGAAACAGTAATTAAAATACAATTAGAATTAAATATTCTGCTTAACTTGTCGCTGAGAGGCTCGAGTTAGTTATTAGGTCCCATTGCAATATATAGCTAAGATAGTTTTTGAGAGAAGTCGGTTTTAGTTCCCTAATTGCACTTGTGTTTAGTAAACCAAGTCAGAACCTAGAATTGCCTTAGATTATCGCGCTGAGAGGTAGATAGTCGTATTAGGGCACTTTTAGAGTCGTTAGAGGACTGAGAGGAAGTCTAACAGTCGGTGTTCATAACAGCCTTGTAGGGTTTCCTAGGTTTCTTCCTGAGAAGGGTCGGGAAGTCTTAGCATTGAAATACCTTAAGGTTTAGTATTTTACGATCCCAGCTCCATACAACAATAATACCGTTAGAAGTCCATTCCTAGTTAAACTGGATTCAAGTATAGGTAGTCGTTAATCTCATCTGAATCAAACCTTACTCTTCGTTCGTGTCTTAGCTTAATTTCATTTTTATTGCAATTTTAGGATTTTAGTAAACCCCCCCCCCCCTTAAAACACAATAATTGTTAAGTCGTGTCAGTTTCTAGTCTAAATAGAGTCGTTAACGTAATTCATTAGAGTCCTTGTGGGTTCGACATCCGGATTTACTTTTCTGTGCTAAAGTCGACCGGTTCACTTGTCGGTGAGTAGTTTAGTCAAGTTAGAGAGTCTAGATTTTTATTACTTGAGTCTTAATTTAGGGTAATTTTAGTGTATTTAGTTGAACTACTTTTTCTACATCAGTGTCAGTTAGTGCATGAACACCCATACAACGGTACCGAACCGCAGACGAGTCTGTCCCCGCACGTGTTATGTGATGTGTGCTATGCTATAGCTTTACTTGATTTCCAGGAACATGAGTTAACATAAATTCACTTAATTAGTCACCAATGAGTCGTCGAGTTAACTTGATCAAGGTGTGAGTCTTATTTGAAAATTTTGTACAATGGGATTGTTGAATGCAAAGTTCTTATGACCAAACTCATGAAACATACACTATCAGTATATCATACTGTAATAAGTTACCGTTAGTGGATTTTCTATTCTATTTTCTTGGTTGGATTATCAAAGCACCCTAAGGTGAGTTTACTACCTCTTTTACATACGCTTTCTTGGTAGGAAACTAAAATGTTACGCTTTCCTGGGAGGAAACACTTGAGCGACTTCTTAGATTATTGTAATTCATTTATCTCACACGCTTACTAAACGCTACACGTCTCATGAAAGTCCTTACACACATGAACCGTTAATATAGGCAATTGGCGAGGTAGTATTGAGTAGGGGTGGGAGTTGGCTACAAAGTACATTTTTCCTACAAAGTGTAAAAAGTCATAAAACACCATAATTTCAAACATAAAAACACTCAAAACCCAAAAATAACACAGTGAAGAAATACTAAGATGCCATTTTTGTGGGTTTTGTGTTGTGTTTTGGATGATAAGGCTTTGATTATCGAATGACTAACATTAGTGTGTCTTATGTTGATTATCATGTTGTGTTTTATATTCATAGTTCTACGATGATGTGTTTGAAGTTTTTATGGATTGTTAGGGTTTGGATATTGTGTTTTAGTGATCTCTAATCTGTTATTTATGGATTTTGAGTGTGTTATATAGCTGAAATTGTGATGTTTTATGACTTTGTACACTTTGTAGGAAAAATGGACTTTATAGCCGAACCCCACCCTATTGAGTAGTACCACTCGGTTCGACAAACCCCACCCGGGCTAGTCGCGCCAGCATGACTGGGAGTCAGACGGGTATAACACTGACCTAACGTTATCGTTTATGATAGATGTGGTGGAAGGCACAAATTCTTTCAGTTAGCTTCGGTTCAAAACATTTAGGGGGCATTTGGCAACATCTGAATGGTTAAGTGCTGAACCAGTAAGAGGTCTGAACCATTAAGAGCCTGTATAATGCTTAACTGTTCAGAGGCAAATGTCTGACCAGTTTAGATTAAAGGTCTTAACCATTCAGACTCTGTATAATGCTTAACCATAAATGTCTGAACCATTCAGACATCTGCTCGTGAAACAAATAGTCTGAACCATTAAGTGCTGAACCAGTAAGAGGTCTGAACCATTATGAGCCTCATTAAGAGGTAAACAAATAGCCCCTTAGTGAGAGTTAAATGTCTGCTTGGTCCCCGTGGTTAGCCATTTTTTGAAAAGTTGGTCACAAGACTTCAGTAATTACAGAATTAGTTCTACTGATTCCAATTTTTATCACTAACCTAAGTTAGATTTATCAGTTAAACATATTAAAATGCCTATTTTAGATAACCAGTTAAAAAGAAGTAAGAAAAGGAAAGATGGCTCACTTTATTCTCTCACGTACTCAAAAACCTTTCTTCTATCTCTCTCAGTTCACTTCTCTATTTCTCTAAGAGCATCCCCAATAAAGGTGTTTTTTAATGTTTTTATGATGCCAAGGTGGCATTGCCCCACCAATCACAAACATTCTCTCTCTTTCCCCATTCCTATCACCTAAAAATAACACCATCTCTCCTCTCTCCTCCCTCCCTCTCACAACACATTTCTCTCTCCTTAAATACATGTTTTTCACTACATACATCACCACACCTTCTCTCCTCCATCTCATACTCTCTCTCATCCAACTCACCTTTCTCTCTCCTTAAAAACACTCAAATACACCTTATTGGGAATGCTCTAAGTCTCAACGTGGAACACAACACCACCATGAGTCGAATCCAATTCTCTCTCATAAACACAAATTATCTTAATCATTAAAATGTCACAGGAGATCCCTCCGCTGTCGGAGAAACCATTAGCCAGAGATTGCGGCGACACTGATTGTGTTAGGTGCATATGATGGTGTAGGTTCGAAGGAGGTGGAGTGGTTGTATGCTGGAGGGGGAAGACGGTGGATATTGAAGGTGGTTGACAGAATGTTGGAACGTGGTGGTGGGTGTGGGTTTCGGGTGTATTTGTGATGGAATGACGGTAGGTCGAGATGGTGGTGAACGGTGTTTGTAGGTGGCTACACAGTGCCTATGGTAGTGGTTGATTAAACTGATTGAATAGACTACACAAGCATTGTCATACAATTCTTTGATGAAAACTGATTTAGTTTTAACTTTGAATTAGTTTTTTTCTCAAACTTCGGCCTTAGACTGTCTCCAACGCTGGAACAAAATGGAGATCCTTTGCTGCCCTTAATATCTTAAGATGATGTGGCTGTTTGACATGGATGAGAGAGATGTGAGAACATCCAAAGCCAAGGGCTGAGAGAGAAGAGAAGAAAAGGGTGTTGTGAGAGGGGAGGTGGGACCTACTGGTCTTGAGCCTGTTGCAGAAGAGGGGAGAAAGGGCTGGGCAGTTGAGGTGGCACTGGGCAGAGGTTAATGGCGGAGGGGAAGGGCTTTATGCAATGGAGACAGTCTTAGAGTTGAAGCTTGTAACAATACGAAAACTCATCTATTAGGCTACAGGGTGTGGTATGGGGCTTTATCACGCCACCTCAGCGTCACCTCGTTACCACGTCACACAGGGGGCTTTAAAGCCCCTTTCTTTAACTTGCATGCAATAGTTTAAAGCCCCCATCATCATTATCTAATTATTTTATTTATATATTTTATTTTATTTAAATTATATGCCAATTTTCATAACTAGAAAATTTATAATAAAAATATAATTTTATTAAAATAAAATAAAACATTACAAAGTCCTAGAAAAATGCAAAGTTAAAAAAATAAAGTACTAGAAAATAAAACTACATATATTTCGCTCGAATGTGTGCCTTATGAGCCTCCAAAATGACTCGGTCCTCCTCTGCTAGATGTGAAAAGTCTTTCACGAGAAATTCCATGTCTTTCTGGATTTGTTTCTCCATTTTTAGTTCTTACTCATTTTCTTTAATCGAGAGAAGCTTGTTGAGTCTATTGTCGAACTCGTCCAACCTTGTTGGGCCATTCGATGGAGTTTATGAAGACGTGTCTCATGCTCGTGCAGCTGTCTTACTTCTATCCCTACTATTTGGTCGTGGTAGCTCTTGCGGTTGTTCAAATTCGTCGAAGTCATCGTTTAGATTAATAGTTGCACGAGAATCGGACTTTGATGGTTCAGTAGTAGATGTTGATTTGGACCGTTGTGACCTATGGGCGGTTGGGTCAAACGTTGGTACAAGGTGCCACTTGTGAGATTAGCGAAGAAGTTCCCACGAAGGTATCATCGTAAACGGATGCCTATGATGCAATCTATAGTCGTTGTGGACAGAGGTCATAACGTCCACGTCGCTCGAACCGCTTCTTCTTCTAACATTATTGGCATAATGATTATGTAAATTGTTGAAATTGGTAATCTTGGTCCGCATTGCGGTCCACTCGCTCGAAAAAGAGTCGGTTGTACGATATGCACCACGGCCCATTGCGGCAAAAACTTCTCACGTATATGCCTCCAAATACTTTTATATCTTGGTTGTTTCCTATAAAAATATATTTACAAAATTATATTTATAAAAGTATGTAAAAACGTTTATGGTGAGAAAATTTACCAACAATCTCATCTTCCGATACGTCGAGCCATGCTTATGACAACGCAAGTTCTTCACTAGGCATCCACTTTTCGACCACCTTAGGAGCATGTGCTTCGGTCTCACCTTTCTTACGATGCCTTCTCGATCGTCCACCTTTTGAGGAAGTGGGTTTGGCTTGGGTTTCGGGTACAGATTCGGTTTCGGGTGTGTTTTGGGTTTGGGGTGTGTTATGGGGAAAAATGGAGGTTGGGAATAATATCCGTAAAAACCGGGTGGAGTGGTCGGATGAGGAGAAGTTGGGTTGCTAGGCATCGGATAATATCCAAGCTCACCCGTCCGCGGGTCTCTTCGATAACGGTCTTCTTGCTCGTTGTTGGGATTGTTTAGTGCACTTTGCCAAAACGGATGGTTCGGATCCCACATGTTTTGGTTGTTGGGAAACATTGTGATTATGAAAAAAAAAAAAAGTGTGGAGATTTGGTATAAAGAGTAGAGGAAAAAGGGACGAAAATTATAGAAAAATGTAGTGTATTTATAGGTAAATTATAAATTTTAAAATTATTTTTTAAATGTTACTGTTCATATAACAGTCATATTGACCAAACACACATCGACCCCCTCAAAAATTGCTCGTTAGTGTGCTGGCGATGACTCCATAGTGCCCCCATTTAAATCCCGGGGTGTGGTCCATAGTGTATCGGGGTGCTAAAGTGTGTGATGTGGTGGGGTGGCGTTAAGCCACACCCCCTGACCTTAGGAGACCTAGCTTATTTCTTGGATTCTTTGAAATTATTTGATTTTTTATTTGTAAAGATTAATTACCATTTCGATCTATGTGTAAAGATTAATTACCATTTCGATTTGTGTATAATATGTCATTATTTCTTGGATTTAGCCTTGGTGGTTGTGGGTGTTGATGGTGGTGGTTAGATGGTGGTGATTGGTGTTAGTGATGGTGGTGGTTGTGTTTTAGAAATAAATTAAGCGGGCCTATCTGGTTTTTGTTTTGGTGTGTGTGTGTTTTTTTTAACTGTTTTGATTTTAAACTCAGGGATAAAAAATAGAAATTTTACACACGCTTAATTGGAAAATCTAACAGAGGTTAGTGTTAAGGATCACTTAAGTGCAAAAATTGCAACCATTGGGACCAACTCTGTTATTATTGAAGTCTTGCGACCAACTCTGCAAAAATGGCAAACCTCAAGGACCAACCAGGCATTTAACTCGTTTAGTAACACATAAAAGGCTAACTACCTAAGATATAAGTGGAAGTTACTCTATCTTGCAACTCTATTTATTCAAATGCGTTCCGTGAACTCACCAACCTCGTGTTGACACTTGTTAACATATTGTCGCTAGGTAATCTACGTGATTAGGGACATTCATGGAGTCGCATCATTTAAACATTTGAACTTAATTTCATACATTTATTATACGATTTCTTGGGAATGTTCGTTTTGCGCATTTGGTTAAATTGTCCTTTACTTTAAACAAATACATATAAAGCTTAATAGTTGTTTGAATGTGAGTTGGAAAATGAAATATTGTACTTTACTTTAAACAAATACATATAAAGCTTAATAGTTGTTTCAATGTGAGTTGGAAAATGAGATATTGTAATTATAGAGACTTGAAAAATAACCGAAAGTCGTTAGAACAGTAGCCGCTTAAAAAAAGAGTTGTTGGAACAGTAATGATTTGAAAAAGGACCCGTTGGAAAAATTAAATATTACTCTATTTTTAGCGTACTATAAATTTTTTATTTATAATAGTAATAAATAAATAACAAAATATAAAAATGTATTTATGATTTTTTTAATATAAAAGAAATACGATTGTTATTTTATATATAACTTTTTATTTCTTTTCTCAGTGTATCTTTTGTAAAATATAACTATGTTGAATAAATAGGGTGATTCATTGACGAAGGTAAAGCCTTGGTTATGGCCAAAGGACGTATGGTATAGTGAGTTTACAAAAAAAAAATTATGACTGTAATTATTGAATTTAAATGGTATCCATTGCAATCTATATCTATCTAACTTGTAATAAAAGACTACAAATAATGACACATGACATTCTCTCCTTCAACCTCATGAATTTTATGTATAATTATTTAATAAATTTCTTTTAATATTAATATTAATAACTAATATATAGATATCATTTATTTTTATCCTTATTTTTATCTAAGATTACAATAACTTCAATTTTGCAATTTAGACCCTTTGTTTTTTACTTTTAACCCAAAGTTTTTCATCTTTTTCAATTTAACCCCAACTCTTTTTTATTTTCAATTTTGGTCCACCATACTTATCATCTTTCCCAAGTTTTTCGTTTCGTTCTAAATATTGTGAGTTAATGCACCGCAACGTGCGTATGGGGTTCAACAATTGTTTCGTATATTTTTTCCCGTTTGACCGGCCCATCGCAACAAATCTATTTTTCTCCGTTTAACAAGTTTGATCAACGTGCGGGTCATGGATTGACTTAGTTTTTTTTTATGTTTTACGTTTCGGTTTAATTTCTCTGCAACGAGCGTTCGTGATTCAAAGATTTTACATCTTCTTTTCGCTCGGCGTTATTTTTTTCGTTTTTATTTAATTTGTTTTTACGAACTTTTCCGGTGTTGGTGGTCGCTGACAGTGGTATAGCATTGGTACTACTTGACACAGTTTTACAACAACCGCTGCAATGCAGGTGCTTAATACTAGTACTTACTATATAATAAAAGAAACCATGTTAGGGACACATGACGCTCTATGAGGCCGTCTTAATTATTTTTCTAAATATTTTATTATGGAAATTCAATTATTGATAATATTAAATTTCAAATTTCAAATTTGTAGAAGAGATTGTAATGATAAAGACAAATATAACTAATAATAATAGTATTTATAAAGATAAAGATTTTATTTAATTGTTAGTTTTAATTGTTTTTATATTTTGATGATAAGGACAAGGATAACTGATAATCACATATTAAAATAAAAAAAATTAGGTTAATCAACTGTTTCGTTAAAAGGATTTATTCAATACATGTAGAACATATATATTTTTTATACATTTGGTATATTTAGAACCCTACTTCTAATAAAGGATCCAATTATCCCGTTTTATACTCCAATGAAATAATAATATTGAATCATAATATCCAGCTTATCTCTTGTATATTTAATATTTTTTACTGAAATATTTATTTATTTTTCTATTGATTATCCAAAATGTTATAAACCATGTAATACACAACTCTCCAACTTAATAAAAAATAAAGTGAGATGTAACAATAAGTAAATAGTATCTCAAAGTTCATTTTGTTAGAAAACATATCTTGATAATTAAATGTGTTAATAGATCACATTATTCGTGTAGACATATGTTTATTCAAATTTTTAAAAGTTGTAACTATTTTCTTACTTAGTATATAAAATTATATTTATTCAACCCGTGTAATACACAGGGTTCTAACCTAGTTCTATGTAAACATAAGGACGAAAAGTGTAATTTACCCTTGAATATATAATATTGTTACTATTCATAAGAATTGTTTTTTAATATATAGATAATATATAGATAATTTATAAATATATTAAACAAATTAGATGGAGATAATAAAAGAAAAGTAGGAGAAGTGGTCGATTAGCTCTAGCTGCACTCCACAAAAAAGGCCGGCCCATGGGCCACTTTTCTAGAAAAAAAAAAAAAAGAAGAGGAGTTTATGTTTTAGTTGGGCTTTTGATTTAGTCAATGAGGTCAGAAGTCAGAACTCAAGTTGGAATCTCAATCTGCTGTTTCGGTTAGCAAGCTGTTCTGGTCGATCTCCTGCTCTACGCTTGTATTCGGTTAGTCTTTCTCTGGTGGGCTAATCAATTAGCCTCAGTTTATTTAGTTAATACTGATAAGCATTTAGTTTAGCTTTGTCCCATCTGATTACCCTAAATTTGATTGTTTTGATATAAATAATATATGTAATTAGACTTAGATACCAACCCCAATTTGATTGATTATTTTCTTTATCCATAATTCCTTTACTTTATGTATCATGCAAACAGAATTTGTTTATAGTTATGGATCTGGCTTTTGCAAGTTATTTCTGACATTAGGATAACAAGTTGAAATAAAAAAATGTGATAAAAATTGTTCACTTGATCTAATTTACACACAAAACTGGTGCTGGTGCAGAACAAGAGACATGGCGGCTAATAGATTATGTAAAGAAGAAACAGAAACAGAAAGAATGGTGGACAGGCTATCATGCATGCCAGAGTCCCTGCAGCTTCACATTCGTTCTTCTCATGAAGCTCCATGTTCAAGCTCTCAAAAGAGCACGTGTGGTACGGTCCAGAGACAAGCACTCCAACAAGCTTTGAGGCGACCCAAGTTCATTGTTAAGAGACAAGCACCCCAACAAGCTTTGAGGCAACCCAAGCTCATTGTTAAGAGACAAGCACCCCAACAAGCTTTGAGGCGACCCAAGCTCGTTGTTAAGAGACAAGCACCCCAACAAGCTTTGAGGCGACCCGAGCTCATTGTTAAGAGACAAGCACCCCAACAAGCTTTGAGGCTACCCAAGCTCATTGTTAAGAGACAAGCACCCCAACAAGCTTTGAGGCTACCCAAGATCATTGTTAAGAGACAAGCACCCCAACAAGCTTTGAGGCTACCCAAGCTCATTGTTAAGAGACAAGCACCCCAAAAAGCTTTGAGGCAACCCAAGCTCATTGTTAAGAGACAAGCACCCCAACAAGCTTTGAGGCGACCCGAGCTCATTGTTAAGAGACAAACACCCCAACAAGCTTTGAGGCGACCCGAGCTCATTGTTAAGAGACAAGCACCCCAACAAGCTTTGAGGCGACCCAAGCTCATTGTTAAGAGACAAGCACCCCAACAAGCTTTGAGGCAACCCAAGCTCGTTGTTAAGAGACAAGCACCCCAACAAGCTTTGAGGCGACCCAAGCTCGTTGTTAAGAGACAAGCACCCCAACAAGCTTTGAGGCGACCCGAGCTCATTGTTAAGAGACAAGCACCCCAACAAGCTTTGAGGCTACCCGAGCTCATTGTTAAGAGACAAGCACCCCAACAAGCTTTGAGGCGACCCGAGCTCATTGTTAAGAGACAAGCACCCCAACAAGCTTTGAGGCGACCCGAGCTCATTGTTAAGAGACAAGCACCCCAACAAGGTTTGAGGCGACCCGAGCTCATTGTTAAGAGACAAGCACCCCAACAAGCTTTGAGGCGACCCGAGCTCATTGTTAAGAGACAAGCACCCCAACAAGGTTTGAGGCGACCCGAGCTCATTGTTAAGAGACAAGCACCCCAACAAGCTTTGAGGCGACCCGAGCTCATTGTTAAGAGACAAGCACCCCAACACGCTTTGATGCACCTTAACACGCTTTGAAAATTGTTATCTAGTAGTTTGGCATTAATAAAAGATATTAGGAAATTGTCTTTGGTTCTTCTTTACTTCTTGGGATAGTGAATATCATGTTTTTAATTTAATTCACAATAAGAAAAAGGGTGTTGAATTGGTTAGTTGAAATTGGATGAATGATGATTATCAATTAACTTGAGCTATATTGATTAAATTTGCTGAACATGTGTGATTTTATTATAGGTATGATTATTTTCAACCCTTTAAAAAGGAAATGGACTGTATCACTCCAAACTATGCAAAATTGGCCAATATCACGCACAACTTTTAAATTGGCTCCCACCACCCTCTACTTAACATTTAGGCGGCAGTGTCACCTCTTCGTTAAATAATCACTAACTCAGTTAGGTTTCTAATCCTACGTGGCAAGGAACTTGTGAGGTGGACAGCCTACATGGCAAGGGACTTGTGAGGTGGACAACCTTTATCTGTAAATCACCCAAACTCATCTTCCTAAATGTTCACCAATGTCACTCTCCTAACCTTATCTTCCCAATTCCCAAATCTCAAATAACTCTCAAAAGCCTAACAACAACATCTATCCAAACCTCCTCAAATGGCTCTAGCTTATCTCGGATCAAAGAAAACCAACCCCACCTCACCGAATCGAAAACTCTGATCATTGAATCAAATAAAGCGATACAAACAATATCCAAAAATCAACCATCTTTAACGCCTCAACCATCGTATGTTCTTCTCCGATCACCGACGGCACCTTCTCCACCACATCCTCCGTCACAATAATCGCCTCAGTTACCGTTTCTTCCGCAACAAGCAACGGTTCCGTCACTTCCGTAACGGGTTTCGCGGTTGCTTCAACATCTAGGGTTTTCAGATCTGTCCGGATTAGGTTTTGGACGGCGAGATAAGCCGGAACGGCGATCGGAAAAGCTAATAATATGAGTAATACGATGCAGAAGATTCGAGAAAGTGTGGTGCCGTGTTCTCCGGTGATGTCGAAGATTAAGAGGTAAACGGCGATGACAAGATCACCGCCATGGTTTCATTGGCCAAGATCAAATCTGTTGATTTCTACATGTGTTAATTCGATCAATTTCAACTTAATTTGCAGTAAAATGATGCCCGCATGTGTTAATTAGTTAATGTTACTGTTTATGCTTCTGTTGTGAATTTTGTAAGTTTGAAAGTATGCGTTTGTTGTTGATGCCTGCTTGCAGTGGTTTTGTGTGTATACATACGTTGTTTTGTGTTTGAGTCCACGTAGGCTGTCCACCTCACAAGTCCCTTGCCACGTAGGATTAGAAACCTAACTGAGTTAGTGATTATTTAACGAAGGGGTGACACTGCCACCTAAATGTTAAGTAGAGGATGATGGGAGCCAATTTAAAAGTTGGCGTGGTATTGGCCAATTTTGCATAGTTTAGGGTGATACAGTCCATTTCCCCCCTTTAAAAATAGTGAAAGTTTGTTTGGGGCTCGTTTAGGCTCGCGAGTCTAAGTGAGCTTTGTATTTCAGGCTCGAGTGCGGGTTTGATAACTAAAGGTTCGGGCTCGTTAACGCTCGGCTCGTTTGAGCTTTTAACCGAGCCAATAACGAGTAGCTCTCGAGCCTCTGGGCTTGTTTACACCCCTAAATATATCCACCACGTTCTAAGGGCACGAGACTTCATGAAGACTCCAAATGCTTAATTCCTTGAGAAAAAAAAAACATGTTTAAAATGTCAATAATAACAAGAGTAAATTGCCAAAACCGTCCTTAAGGTTTGGACATGTTTGTCAGTTTCATACAAAATGATTTTTTTTTTTTTTTTTGTGTCAAACTGTCCTTCACGTTTGTTATTCCTTGTCATTTTCATCCAAATGTCTAACTGGGTTAGAAAGTGTCGTTTAATGAAGATTTTTTTAAAAAAAATTTCACATTATTACACGAGGGTATTGGTGGTGGGATAAGGCTTATGTCCATTAGGTCATGGGTTCGATTCCCACAAAGGGGGTTTTTCCCAGATTTATTGGGTTTCCTCCTGAATTGGTGTATAAGCATTATTGCCTAGTGGAGATGGATATGATCGGGTGGTTCTGCTGGTGGCACGATGATACTCCAGTGGTCCGTCAGTGATCCAAATTTGCCGTTCAAAAAAAAAAAAATTTATTATTTAATAAAACACTTTAAAAGCAGGTTTCAATTGTCAAACCCTAGTCCATTAAAGTGTTTCATCATTGACCTTATGACCAGGTCAGGTTTTATCCATTATTTTTTTACCACCATATGAGAACAACAAGTTTCACCACCATCTCATACCTTCACCGTTAACCACCATCTTAAACGACCACCGTTCAACACCACCACTGACCACCGCCGCTGGAAAAATCAAAGCATCGCGGCTCTTGGATGCCCTTATAGAGAAATCCTAAGCTTTGCGTTTACAACCATGATCGCCACCACCTCCATCACCTTCACCGAAACAGTTTTGATGAGGAAGATCCTGAAATACTAGATAATGTCTTTGATGATGTTGGATTGTTGGGATTTTGGAAGGTTATATTTGTAACTCTTTTGTAAAATGTTCTTTAATCTTGTACTTGTACTTTAACCAAATACATGTTGTTCCTTGATCTAGGTGCGGTGTTTGATAGCGTTGAAGATTGAAGATAGTGATGACAAGGTTAATGACAAGGTTAATACTTTTGCTTAATAAATTATAACTATTTGTGTTTAAAATTAATTGTTTTTATCATGCTCAAAAATACCCATTAAGGGTATACGGTGTGGGACTCGGCAACGGTCGACAAACGTGTTTGCCGATCGGCAAACACCGCTGCCGAAGATTTTGGGACGCGGCAAAGGAAACAAATCGGGGACAGGATGCCGATTCGGGAAAGAAGAGAGAGACTGAGGGAGCAGGAGAGAGAGAGTGAGTGTATGAGAGAGAGGGTTTTGTGGGGTGGGGTCCAAGCCATTTCTTAACTAATCACACCTTTTTCTTTTTTTTTTTTAAAAAAGTTTACCACTTCACCAAGTGTTTAAACCATTACCAACATTTTTCATCAAAGTTTAAACACTTTTCACTGATTGACGTGGCACACTCTCATTGGTTGATTTTTTAGTTTGTCACTCCAAAGTGTTTAACCACTCCTTACACTCTAAGATATCGTATGCATATACCTATTACTAACACCCCATGAGGGCCATTCTTACCAAATAAATGTTTTTTCTTTTTATGTGCATTTAGCGTTGAATATAGCGATAACAAAATTGAAATTTTTTGCTTGTTGATTTTGAAACTGTCAGTTTGTTCTAATCTTTAGTAAAATCATACTTGGATAACATTTAACTGTTCTGAAACTTTGTATTTGAAAGTGATCGGTAAATTGACTCGATAACAAGAACAATGTAAATGCTTTCCTGGACACATTTATCACTAGGGATGAGCAAAATGGACCCAGTACCGGTATCGAATTTACCAAACCGGGGACATTTTCGGTACCGATTCGGTACCGACTTTTGACATTTTCGGTACCGGTTCGGTACCGGTATTTACCGGTTTTTACCCTCAAATACCGGTACCGTATCGATACCAAACCGGTACCGAACCGTACCGTACCGGGTATATTCGGTACCGGTACCCACTTTTGAGGATTTTCGGTACCGGTACTTTCGGTTCCGGTACCGGTTCGGTAACGGTCGGTACCAAACTCATCCCTATTTATCATAGTGGTTGCCAAAGTAAGTGACTCACAAATTATGTAAACTTTCGTTTTGCTCCCTATGGTTTGGTTGTTTTAATGGTTTTGCCCAAATTCTTTAAAAATAATAATTTTACTCTAATAGTTTACCATGTTTTTTTTTTTTCATTTAGCTCCCAACTCTTAACTCATTAACTCAGTTAAATCAACTAAGGATGGGCATTTCAGTAATTTTATATATAAGTAATTAATTATATATAACTCTTCTCCATCTTCATACAAGTAACCCTAATTTTCAAACACCAATTTCACCTACATTCCACAGTAACCACCAAAATGCTCCCACTGAAACCATTGTACTGAGCACCACTGTCGAACCATAACCTTTTCATACAAGAAACCCTAATTTTACTGGTAGAACATTCGACGGTTACTGGATTCGCAATTTTGCACGCAAATCGTCTCAAAAGTTGTTGTAACTACTGAATTTTGTAACGGAATCGAAGTTCAGATCGATTGAAGGTACGTATTCAACTGTTCATCGATCGTGTAAGATAATTCTCTTAATTCTGCAAGGATTTGATGTTGAATTTGAGATTTCGTTAAGAGAATGATCCAGTGAACACGATTGAATTTGAATTTTGAAGACACATGTCCGAAGCCGGACATGATCCCAGAGACGCACCGGACTACACTCGGGCGGGCATCCAAAGCATGTCCGCCCCATATCAGAAAGCTCCGAGGACGAGCCCCCGTTCAAGTGCATCCAAACGGATGACGTCATCTCAGTTGACTACTATAAATACCCCTTCAAGTACAAATCCAAGTACGATTTCTCTGAACCTTCGTCCCTATTTTCTCTCTCTATTTTCTCTCTCTACCAATACTTATCCTCACGCCGGAGGGTGGTCGCAGAGTGGCCCTCCCATCTCTGCGGCGAGCCTAATGGTTTTCTGTTTTGCAGGAAACTCTCTCAACCTTTAACAAGATCCAGATCCTCATTTACAGGCTTCGGCCTGAACTTGATTTCCTGGTTCTTCAAATTTCATGATTCATCGGTAAATAATCTAATTATTGAGTATTGATCTGTGAAGGTGACGGAATATATAAAACCTAATCTAATAATCGGAATCGGAATTACGTCGTGAATGCAACCGCAATCACGTCATCTACTTGTGCGGTGCTAGATCTGTTGATAGGTGCCGATTCAGTTAGAATTTCGGTGACCAGAGTGAGCGGTGGTCAATTTTGACCTAATTTTGGATCAAATTGAAATCATTAGAAGCAAAATCTGTAGATCCTGATAGTACTTCAGTTGGAGCCAATGTTTTAAAACCGGTTTTTAAATCAAACCGGATTAGGCTTAAAAACGGTTTAACCGGTTGAACCAAGTTGTATCGAGCGGTTCAACCGGTTTGATTAGCTAACTCTATAATTTCATAAATTACTACATCAACTCAAAAGTTAATCCAAAAATGCATGATTACATATTAAAAGATGATCTAAAAGTAAATCCATAATAAAAATAATCCAAAAGATAATCGAAAATAATTCAATTTTCGAACAAGCTCTTTTAAATGAAAGTGTACGATATGTTTAACTCATTTGGGTGTTGGATACATCAAGTTCACGCTCGCATAAAAGATGAAATTCACTATTATCGCCATTCTCATCAACTAGAGGATAACTATATTTGTTTCATACAATATTAAATAAGAACTTTTAGTTACGAATAATCATAATATATAAAAATTACGTAAGATAAGTAAAATATATAATAAAAATAAGTAACAACCCAAACTAAAATAACCCTGGGCCGGTACCGGCATTACGTTTCAAACCGGTATACCGGATTTTACCGCCGGTACAAACCTTATGCCGTTTTACTTATTTACCGGGGTGTTCCGTACCGGATTTACTTCTGGAAACGGTAATACCGGTATAACCGGCCGGTATTTACCGGTTTTTAAAACATTGGTTGGAGCATTCTAGTGGTTACTGTGGAATGTAGGTTAAAACGACCAAACCATAGGAAGCAAAACGAAAGTTTACTCGATTACTCGATATAACATTTAGAGTATGTTCTTAGGAAGAGTTCTCAAAACACCCTTCTTTTTCAAATTAATTACAAAATTGCCTGACAATTAACAAGGCATGGGGTAAGAAATGTGGGACTCAGCACAACAAATAAGAGATACAAACAAATTTGTACTTTTGTTATTTTTAGATATTGACCACCAAAATTTGTTTAACAGTAAGTTTTGATCCCACAATTTTTTTGTCTTTTACTTAAAGTTTTAATAAGGCATGGGGTAAGAAATGTGAAGCCACACAACAAATAAGAGATACGAATAAATTGTACTTTTGTTATTTTTAGATATTGAACACCAAAATTTGTTTAATAGTAAGTTTTGATCCCTCAATTTTTTTGTCTTTTATTTTACTTAAAGTTTTCTTTCATATCCCTTTAATTTTCAAAGTTGTCACTTTTTTCGTCATTTTCTAAAAACCTTATATTAGTCGGCGTTTGCTTACTACTTTACACGGTTTTATGTCCTCCATGCACACTTTCTCGGGTTTGTCTAAAAACCTTATATTAGCCATTTTGGGTCTTTAGGTTAAGCTTTCTCGGTAAAAAAATTGGGTTTCTCTATGTTTTACGCTTGCTTGCGGTATAAGTTCGTGTTTGTCTTTGTTTACGTTTTACGTCACATGGTACTATAAATTCACATTTTTGTTTTATGATTTTTTTCCGATTTTGATCGTCGTTTGCTTACAATTTAGCACGGTTTTAGGACCATCGCAGCCGCAACGCGGGGCGGGTTAACCACTAGTTATAAATGTGAAGGGAGGGTCAAGTGGGTTGTCACTAAAGATGGCAATTCCAAACCATATATTTGCAAACGAGTGGATTTGGTGATGGATCAATCTAGGTAGAACATAGCTTAAAAAGATAAGAGTAAATTGGGTTAGAAGTCACTGAGAACGTGCAGAAAAATTGGATCATTGATGATAGAATAAATCTTTTTGCATTTTGTATTAATTGACCTTAGGGGAAGCGTCAAACAAATTGATCCCGAACAAGATTTAGTGATAACAAAAAAGCACCTTGATTAGCAAAAACATGAAAAGAAACAAGGTTGTCAAAGAGTAAATCTTGAACTCAATTCAAATTTTAAAAAAGGTTCGTAATTTTACCTCAGTGAGCTTTGTGTAGGCCTTATCATTCTCTCCCCGTTTCCCTGTTTTTTAAGAAAATTGTGTAGGCCTTATCTGTGAGTTAAACGAGAGCCAAATTTATGGTCAACAAAAGAAGAATATTTAATAAAGATTAGGGTAATCATGGGCAAACAGAAAAAACAGTAATTAAACGATTCATATACGAAACTAAGATCTGTATAATTATAAAAAAAAAAAAAATTGTAGTTAACAAAATGGCAAATTTATCCTTGACTGTTTAAAGATACAAATTGATTTGGACAAGGATCACGTGAACTAGTACGGTACCATATGTTTGTTACCAATAACGAAAATGATCTCTAGATCAAGTGGTGGAGGGCTTGCATTTTTCTTTGAAAATTGTTGGTTCGACTCTTACTTGGTGCAGAGTGAGGCACTGGTGGGCAATGATAGGAGACCCAGGAAAACCTGGGTTGGATCCTTGAGTCAAACGGGTTTTACCGGTAATTTCACCGTCGTGCCTACGGGCGGGTGGGTTACCGGGTTTTCCCCGAAATTGGTGATGGACTAGGGTTACTCTCGGAGTACTCCGTTTGTCCAGTGGGTGCCCCGAGAGTGCTTGGGATTGAGTTTGTTGGCCGTTCGAAAAAAAAAATTACATAAGTAGTACACTAGTACTCTGGTCTACCAATATGGGAAAAGATCAAATAGGAATTTAATTTTCGCTAGGAAGGATAGGAAGCTATAGGATTATGAAATGTGGCAAATTTTAAAATAAAGAGAAAGGGTATTTTAGTCAATCCAACTCCTTCTTCTTCCTTTTTCAAAACCCATTAAATTCAAAAACCCACCATTTTCAAAACCCATCATCTTCAACTATTTCTTCACTTTCTATCTCAATAATCACTACATTATAGTGCGATTTTCATCACCAATCAATGATTCAGAACCCGATCAACGTGTTCTTCAGCTTTTTTTGAAGAAAACCCAGTTTAATTCCATAAAAAAATCTCGTTTTTTCCGGTGATTTTGGAGATAATCACTCGATTCGTTCGATTCGAGCGTTGATAAGTGTTTCTATCATTCAAATTTTGTCAATTGATGAAGAAATCGGCTTCGATCCATGTAAGAAATTCTTTAATTTCATTTTCATGATCTGGGTTTTTGATTTAGTCATTGCGTTTTACGATCTTTGCGGGGGTCCGGGGGCGGCAGCCCCTGGCGGGGTCCAAGGGGCAGAGCCCCTGGCTGGGGTTGAGCTGCACTAAATTTTTTTTTTCGATTAAATTGCTGTACTAAAAACGCATCAGAAAAATTAATTTTCCATAAATTGGCTCATTTAGGTAAAACACATTTTTTAGGTGTTTTCAGTCCATTGCGTTTTAGAATGAGTCATTTTTAAGTGTTTTCTGGCCATTGCGTTTTACATATAAGACATTTCTTTGTGTTTTTGGTGCATTGCGTTTTAGGTAAAACATTTTTTATGTGTTTTCAGTCCATTGCGTTTTAGAAAACAGACATTTTAAGTGTATTCTGGCCATTGCGTTTTATAAATAAGTCATTTCTTTGTGTTTTTGGTGCATTGCGTTTTAGGTAAAACACATTTTTATGTGTTTTCTGGCCATTGCGTTTTACAAATAAGACATTTCTGTGTGTTTTCTGGCCATTGCGTTTTACAAATAAGTCATTTCTTTGTGTTTTTGGTGCATTGCGTTTTAGAAAAATGTCATTTTTAGGTTTTTTTTTCATTGCGTTTTACGTAACTGGTGGTTTTTCTATTGCGTTTTACGCAACTGGGTTTTAAATTTTTTTTTTAAAATATAGCAATAGTATACTCGTTTTAAAGATAAAAAAACGCTCGTTTTTTGGTGCAATTTTTATAAAAAAATAATGTCGTATGAAAGAGTTATTAACGTTTAAAAAATGGGGGGAATTGGAGGAGAGAGAAACTATTGGCTTGGATTGACTAGAATGTCCTTGAACAAACTCACGCGCATCTTTTCTTCCTTTCAATTTCCCTGATTTAATCTTAGCCCTTGATTAACTTAATGGATGGTCAAGATCAATGTTTTAAAAACCGGTTTTTAGATCAAACCGGATTAGGCTAAAAAAGGGTTCAACCGGTTGAACCAGGTTGTACCGAGCGGTTCAACCGGGTTGACTAGGTAACTCTATAATTTCATAAATTACAAACATCAACTCAAAAGTTAATCAAAAAATGAATGATTACGTATTAAAAGATGATCCAAAAGTAAATCCATAATAAAAAATAATCCAAAAGATAATCGAAAATCATTCAATTTTTCAACAAGCTCTTTTAAATGAAAGTGTACGATATGTTTAAGCCATTTGAGTGTTGAATATATCAACTATTTTCATTTCATACAATATTAAATAAGAACTTTTAGTTACGAATAATCATAATATATAAAAATTACATAAGATAAGTAACATATATATTGAAAATAAGTATCAACTCAAACTAAAATAACCCTGTGCCGGTACCGGTATTACGTTTCAAACCGGTATACCGGATTTTACCGCCGGTACAAACCTTATGCCGTTTCACTTATTTACCGGGGTGTTTCGTACCGGATTTACATCTAAAAACGGTAATACCGGTATAACCGGCCGGTATGATCACTTCATATCCTTCCTAGCCAAATAAACTTCCTATTGTATCTCCACCCCTACCAATATTGTGTATAAATTTATCCTCCCTACCCGACCCCTCACTTCAAGGGCTTTACTTTGGAGAATTCCAAAAGGGTTTTTTCATTTTCAAACTCCCTAGGTAAGATCTTTATTCTGTAAATTCTCAGATCCGAATTCATTTCCATCAATTGAACAGCTTACAAATCAATTGAACATCAACAATTTTGCAAATTGATATCAAAATTAAAAAAAAAAGGTTCCTAATTTTACATCCTGTTTTGAAACCTCGGGTGAAGGATTTAACAAAACGTGGAATTGTCACAAATACACTAAAAGAAAGAAACTTTATCAACTTACAATTAATTGAACATCAACAATCTTGAATTTTAGATTGCTTCATGAAATTCATGTTTGCTATTCCTGTTTGTTTCCATTTTATCAAATTTAGGTCAAGTCAACGTGAAACCTAGGGTTTTCTGTTCGTTTAATGATCTGCTGCAGTTATACATTCATGAAATTCTGAATTGCTGAATGCTAGATTTAGGAGTTTTGTTCAGTTTATTTATTAATTAATTCATGAATAGTCAGTCAGTCCATCAACGGTTTCTTTTTTCATGCTAGTTTCTGGAGTATGTTCAACATACGTTATTCATGTTGATGTGATTTTGTGAGATAGAAATGATTTTAGTTCATTATTTTTTGGTAATATTTCAGATAATGGCATCTGATGATCTGGTGTGGAATTATTGTAAGAAAGTCAATAGCAATAGTGATTTGGAGTGCCTAGCATGTAACAAAATTTACAAAGGCATCAAGACTAACGCTGTGTTTCCGAGTTAACTTAATGAGGGATAAGAAAAGAAAGCAAAAGTGAGAAAGGAAAGGACGAGAAAGGAAAAAAAAGATGACTTTCCCACCGCTTCCTCCCAAATCGGAAGGAAAGAAAAATTAAAGAATTTAACCTAGTTTTCTTGTCATTTCCTTTCTTTTCCTTCTTTAAACGAAACTCGGGAATACGACATGTTTTATTTTCCTTTCTTTTCCTTCCTTAAATGAAACTCTGGAACACAAAATATTTTTACTTTCTTTATGTTTCCTATCCTTTCCTTCCATTAGTAAACTCTGGAACACAGTGTAAGAGAATGAAGCAGCATCTCGCGGATATAGGGGATGTCCCCGAATGTAAAAAGGTCACAGAGGCAGTTCGTAAACCGATGCTTAAAAATTTAGACGATGCTGAATCAAGAAGTAAGGTTGGGGGTGATGGTGATTATGATGATTCCAAAAAAGAGTTGGGTTTCGCGATTGGACGATTCTTCATAGACGCATGAATACCATTCGGTATGGTTTATTCCCCATACTTCCAAGCCTTGCTTGATGTAATTAGTTCTCAACCACCAAAGGTTATTGCACCTTCTTTTCAATAGTTGCAAGGGTCGATCTTCAAAGATATTACCTCCTAAATGAAAACGGATGTTGAAAGGGGCTTAGGTAAATGTGAAGAAAATGGCTGCTCAATAATACTTGATGAACGGATAAAAGATGGTAAAACCTTGGTAAAGTTCTCTATCCGTTGTTATGAATAACTAGTGCTTCTTACCTTATTCAGCCAAACTGAAATCACCAATTTTGATTGTACCAGCATGTTTTTATTGTTTAAAGATGTTATTGACGTGGTTGAGGCTAAAAATGTAATTCAAATAGTTGCCAAAAATGACGATTGCTACAGTGGTTTAATCAAAGAGATGTTTAGATATCATCCAAACATCATTTGGATTCCATGCGCCGTCAGCTGCATTGACTTGATTTTAAGGGATTTTAAGATAGAAAATTGGATTGATAAAGCAATTAAAGAGGCCAAGAGGGTTACGAAATTTATATACAATCATGATACGATTTTCCGATTAATGAAAAGGAAAACTGATGCGACTCAAATTCTTGTCATGGGTCCGACGAGCCATGCCGCTGATTTATTCACGCTTAAACAATTGATCGTTTTGGAAAATAGTCTCAAAGAAATGTTGGATACTATTAAATGGATAGATTCTCCTGAACGCACTAGTGAAGAAGGGGAAGCGACACACAAAAACATCTTAGATGATGATTTTTGGACTACATGTGGAAAAACTTGATAGATCCTTTGTTGAGTGTATTAAGAAACATCTACACAAAGAGGATCAAACTTAGGTTATGTATCTGCTGGCGTGTAGGAGACGAAGAACATACTTAGAAAAGAACAACTTGATTATGAAAATTATTTGACAACAATAGCAGAGATGTCGAATCTTACATCTTCACGCTGCTTGCTTTTATTTAGATCGGACGTTCTTTAAAAAAAGCTCCGAACCCATTCGATCTAAAACTAGATCATCTCTTTATTCTTACATTGAAAAGTTGGGTTTCAACGATGCAAAGAACGACACAATTCTTGAACAAATAGCCGCCTACCATGATAGTGATGGTGATTTCGGGCACAAACTTGCTAAAAACAGCTCGCACACTCCTGGTATTTACCAAATTACATTTTAAAAAAAAAATTGGTTAAAAAAAACTTGTTGCTAAGCTTACATATAATTATTTCATTTTTGTTTCCTGTTTTATGGTTGTCGTTGTTTGGAGCGCAAGGTCCATAATTGCTTCCTATTGTCATGAGAATTTTGACCCAGCCTTGTAGCTTGGTTGGCTTCAACCCAAAGAAGATTCATATGGAGGAAACTAAGAAAAATGTTGATGTTAATCAGCAGAAGCTGAACCTGAAAATGAGGAAAAGGTAAACATGTCCCACATTGTTTTGTTCAACATAATATATTTATAAATATAAAAGAACTTGAAATACCGGTTAAGAAATATCCCGAATAAACATGTAAGCAAAACCCCATGTGTGTGTGACGAAACTTGTAATAATAAATCAGAAAACTTAGCGGTTGAAGAACCGACCCGCACAGAAACACCCTTACTAAACTCATGAATAAAAATTGAACCATTTAGGATCAAGGCCCGAGCATACACGATAAGAAACAGCACGAAAATCGAGAAAAACATGCGATTGGGCGAAAAACGGCTGAGGACACGTGTCAAACCTATGCTGGACCCGTGGCAGGTCTATGTCAGGCCGACCTCCCAGGCGCCATGCGGGGGACACCTTGTCTCCTCCCGCGATGCACGAGAGATTCCAACCTGGGCTATATAAAGGCTAGCTCTAGAATAGGATCCTTCGCACATCTTTTATTTCTGAAATCGATTTCTATATCCCTCGTCACTCTATTTCTCTGTATTCTCGTGTATTAAACCCTAATCACCAAAACGATACTCTGCCCGATTGATCGATAAACCAATCAACGGATGCCAAAGTGTTGTCTGTATAAGGCTATACTTTGTTAACTACATTGAGGTTTTGATCTCGTGATAATCGTTAAAGTTCGAGCGGGGTTTATACACTAATATGGATTACATTCTGTGAAATTAGGGGTTAGAATCAGAAGGCTTAAAACTATAAATTCATTGATAAAGTAGATGCTTAATTATCAGAAGACTTAGAACTATAAACTTTCTGTTAATCAAGAGGCTTAGTATCAGAAGGCTTAGAATCAAGAGGCCTGTTAATTTAGAACTACAGATCTACAAGGTGAGACATTCTCTTTTCTTCACATTATGTGATACTTAAATGTTTTCAAAACACTAAATGTTTTCCGGTTATTAATTAGAGTAAATTGTCATTTCGGTCCCTAAGGTTTGTTGACTTTTGTCACTTTAGTCCAAATTTGAAACCTTTTGCATCTGGGTCCCTGTGATTTCATTTTTGTTGCCACTTACATGCATGACCGATTGTTTGTTTTCTTTACCGTTACATATTTATACATTAACATATGTACTCAATATCGTTTTTTCGATCCCTAAAAGAAGTCATAATGATAAGGGTAATTGCTTTTGTGTTTCCAGTTTCACATAAGTAGTGGCAATATTTTATTATTTGCATATTAAAATGTCTTTAACTTTTTAGTAGGTACCTACTATTATCATTGCTAAGAAAGAGTTAACATGAAGATTATTTTACTCTCATGAAGATTGTGAAAGAGTTCATGATTGCAATGAAGTTTCAAGTTTTTATTCAAACATTTATTAGTTTGTGTTCTGTATGTATGTTATTTAGACTTAAATTGACACTTGTAAATGTTTGGAATATGTTTGAACATGATCTAACTTTTAATTAAAGTGATGATATTTCTACATTTTATAGTTTTATTATTATTTAGTATTGTAAATAATTAATGATTTTAATTAATTACAGTTAATATGATAAACGACTATAGTGGCATTTAATTTGATATGTTTTGGTGGAAAAAGTTATGTGCCACTAAAAATTCAAAAGTTTGAAGTGGCATATTAAAAAAGTGTCACTAAAGGCCCCTATTGGAATGAGCGGTGCACAAAACATGTGCCACTAAATGACTTTAGCGTCAGCGCTTCTAGTGGCACTTTTTTTGTGTGCTGCTCATTCCAATAGGGGTCTTTAGTGGCATTTTTTATGTGTTTTGTGGCATTTATTGTATGCCACTGAATGAATTTTTATTTGTAGTATTGACAAATTCTGACCCATTATCACTTCTAAAACACTTAACCTTTGTTTAAACTGAGTTTGTATTATATTCACAAAATCTTGTATGTTTTCAAAACATTATGTTTTATTTTTCATTAACAAACCCATACAACCCTAGAGTAGTCATCAACAATTGTTACGAAATACCTATGTCCATCTCTGCTAGCAACTCTATAGGGTCCCCAAACATCTAATTAAACCAACTCTCCTATACAAACTACTTTTATGATCAGGCTCAATTGAAAGCTTTAGTTTATTTTTAAAAACTTTTGAAACCTGATCAATAGGATGACCTAACCTAGTATGCCATAATCTATATTGACTAGTACTATTACAACACATCTTATCAGAAAAGACAATATTTCCATACATATACAATCCTTCTAGCTAACTACTAGTCATCAGGACTGGTTAACAAATCCTGTATATAGCATTTATGTTCATCAAAACCTATGTAAAGTTTATTATCTCTTGCTAATTTATGAACAAATATCAAGTTAACACGGTATTCAAGAACAACAAACACATCATGTAAAACTACACCTTCAACCAATTTTAAAGAACCAATTTTAGTTACATAAGCACTAGTTCCATTAGGATGTTTAACTTGAATTTTCAAACTTGAAACATCAACAAAATCAAAATCAGATTAATTTTCCACAAATTTTACCATATGATTATTTGCCCCTGAATCTATGATCCAACCAGTTCCTTTCCCATCATTTGTACCAAAACAATACACGGGTTTACTAAAGACATTTGAAAAGAAAACCCCACCAGACACATTGCAGCTCTATGATGTTTTAGGTGTGTTATCCTTTATCAAACTCAACAATTTAGACAATTGATCAGAAGTCAAAGATGAAACAGGTACATTAGATTCATCAATATGAACATGATTACTAATACTACCCTTTTTTTCCCAGATTTCCTCTTGGTGGTTTTATCCAAGAGGGATACCTAATCAACTCAAGACACTTATCTATAGCATGACCAGCTTTGTTACAATGAGAACACTTTAAATTCTGGTTTTGATTTTTGACAAACTTTTTCTTATTATCATTCACAGAATTAATTTTAGACAAGAAACCAACAATATATTCTTTTGACATAGATACATTAGAATTCTTATGAGACTCTTCCCTATAAACAATAGAAAAAGCTTCTCTCACAGTTGGAAGAGGCTCTCTAATAAGCAAGCTTGTCCTAACAGAATGATAACTACTATCAAGACCCATTAAAAATTGCATGACTTTTATTAAGTGATTAAAATTGATATACTGTGTTGAAGCATTGCAAGTCAAGTAGGGATTTCTAAAATTTGATCCAACTTTTTCCACATAATATTTAATCTATGATAATATTTAGCCACAGATAAATCATTTTTACTAAATGGATTAATCTTTTGACATAAATAAAAAAAACAACTGACCCATCTACTTTATCATATGTGTCCCTTAACTTTTTCCAAAACTCAAAAGCAAATTTGGAACAGACATGACCTAAATAAAGTTCTTCTGAGACTGAATTCAAAATCCAAGTTAATACTACCAAGTTACAACTCTTCCATTGGGTTTCAAGAATTGCATTCCCCTCAAGTTTTGCAAATGTCTCATTAATAAAATCAGTTTCATTTTTAAATCTTAAATCTAAAGACATAGCATTAGCCCACATGGTATAATTTTTAGTTCCCTTCAATCTTATACGTATAACAGTCAAATTTGTGGAATCAGTAGCATGCAAGTATAACGGGTTATCAGGTCCAAGTTTACTAATTAACGTTTCACCAAACAGGTTAATAAGATCAGCCATTACAACAAGCCAAGTATAACAATCACAACACTCGAACGAATAACATATCTAATCAAACAAGAACAACTTAACAGCAAATCTGTGTCAGGGACCATGGTAGGTTCGTCACTCTGTAGGTGCCTACCCAAGTCCTAACACAGAAGTTGGACTCTTATTTATGTCTATGAAAACTTAAGAATTAAATGTCAAATAAAACCAACAACAACAATTATCAAACATATAACAACAAAGAAATAAACACAGAAGCAGTCAAACAACAAGTATGAAATCACAGAACACACTAAATGCAACAGAGTGTACCATCTCTGTGTCCCAAACAACAAACCGGCCTAACTACTCCGGCAACATCAATGCCTAATGCAAGAACAGAAATAAAAAACCTTAAGAAAAGAATAACACGACCTGATGCGTATAACTCCAAGCAGTCAGACTTGTAGCCTTCACTTAGGGCTACAAGTTACTAACAGAAGAAATAATACCAAAGACTCTGTTAGTTTGCCCTGTAATCTTCGTGGATTATAGAGACCAACAAGAATCCCCTTCAAAGCTTCAACAATCACAAACCCTAATATTAGGGTTTCTATTCTTTACACCACCAAGACTCCTCAGTCTCCCTTGAATCACCCAGATCTGACACAGAAACAAGCCCTAAAAGAAGGGATCTTCACAAACTTTCAAGATCTGGAAACGTCAATTACGTAACTACCCAGAATCTAGTGAAGAACATTAAATAGATCAACCTTGATTCAAACTACAGCGGAAATATGATTGGAAAACCCAAGACCACCGATTTACCCAAATAGCAACCGCAACTCTGATACCATGTCAAAAATACATGGAACAAAGACTGAAACTCTTATTTAGAAACAAATACAAACAACAGAACAACTCAAAAAAAAAAAAAATTCTCCTCACATGCAGATCATCAACACGATGATCTGCATACACTCACAAGAAGATCTAACAATATGACACACGATCTCAACAAAAGATCAGGAGAGAGAAAAGAAAACTCTGATAGAAGAATCTGAAGAGCAATGATACTGAATGAACTCATCAACACTTTACTAACATGATGAGTTCATTATATATATTCACACTTTAGGTTAAGCCCATCAACAAGTTAAGCCAAGTTAAGCCCATCATCAGCAGGTCCATCAGCACACGAGCATCCTCTAGCTAAGCCCACTTCATGCAATTATCATCTCTCGTCCCATGTTATAAAAGAAACAAAAACTTTATGAACACATTAAACAAATATATGATATTAATAATAAAAGTGATATGTTATATAATTTTCAACACTTACTAATAAAAAAAACTTTACAAACCAAACCAACTTAGTTGTAGATTTCTTTCACGTGAATATCTTTACTTTATCTTTAATAAATTATAAGTTATTTCTTTTCATTCTTTGACTTCAAGAGTTTGATTGGTGGCTCGCAACTTGGACATGTAGTCATTAATTATATGCCACATGATAGCACTCCACCAGCTCATGCTACCCTACATCCTTTGAAGATATTAAGCAAAATCAAATTTAAACACTGCATTTCCATCACCATCTAATAACATTCAAATGCAGCAAATGGACGCCAAAGAAGAAACTAATGTTCACTCTGGCAAAGAAATTACATGCACAGGTTTGTTTAATTCATTTAAAACATGTATTAGGATTTAGTATTAAAGAAACAATCATGAGTTTAAGTATTAATCCCAGTGATCATATTACATGCACAGGTTTGTTTAGTTCATATAATATTGAATATTGATGACTTTGTAAAAAAAATATGATCATAAGTTCAAGTATTAATCTCACTGATCATATTGTATATGCATGTTGTGTGAAGCTGCTGTGGCATGGGGTCCGAGGCAACCTTTCTCCATACAGCAAATTCGCGTTAAACCCCCTCATAAATTCGAAGTCCGAATCAAAATCCTTTTCACTTCAATCTGCCATACAGATCTTAGTGCTTGGCAAGGAGAGGTAAGAATATATGTATGTAACTAATATATACAGATTTTGTTTAGTTTGTCTTGTTTACTTAACAAACTACCTATATACAGAATGAATCTCAACGGGTTTATCCTCGGATTTTTGGACATGAGGCCTCTGGGTAACTTTTTGAACCCTTATCTGAAACATTCAAATGTTCATCGACATACTTGTCTTTACACCTTTAAGTCAATGAATTTAGTTAAAGTGTTTAACCTTGGTAAGTTTAAGTGTGGAACACTTTCTTTGTACATCAGTGGTCGTATGAATATTCATCTTCTTAATCAAAATGGATTTGACAAACCTTGTCCATGTTGTATGATATATCTCGTAAAACAAGAGATTGAGAAACGGGAAATTATAAAAACAGGCAAGTTGACAAAAAAAATAACAATATAGGCATGGATTACAGAATAGGAAAATCAAAACATGCAACTAATAAGAGGAGGGCAAATAAAGTGGACACAACAACTCCATAGCCAACACTCTGATAATTTAGAAAGTCGGCCCTCCCTAACCCACACTCCGATAATCCGGCACCTTCATAGTCCACACTTGGATAAGCTTGTACCTCCATAGTCCACACTCTGATAATCCAATACTTTCATAGCTGATACATGTAAAATGCAATGTCGATCTATTTAAAAAAATGTAAGTGGTCCACTTGCCTATTTGGTCATTTTCCCTTTTAAAACAAGCTCTTGATTTGCTTCTTAAAGTATCACTCAAGCTCATCATTATATTTAAAATTGTATACTTTCATAGCTGAAGACATCCAATACACTTGCATAATAAACATGATAAAGTATCACTCAATCTCATCTTTATATTTAAAATTGTATACTAACGGCTCCATTTTTATTTTTATTTATGCCTAAAGCAAATAATAGAATTAGGACTTTTTCTTCTAAAGAAAAGTTGTTTTCTATCCTATGATGCCGTGTAACATGAGCTCACGCCCTTTCACTTCAGGTTATGTTGTAACTGCCACTTCAACGACAGATCGACACCCCATTTTCCTTCACTTTCTTTCACTAACCTCTACTATAGTTTCACCCCCTTTTACGGTCTATTAAAATAATATCAAATTCTAAACAAGTAAAAAAACCGATTGGTTGATGGGCATGGGTCCCACCAACACCCTTCACCTTCATGCAATGTGACCTACCTCGCCTCCCTCCTTCACGCCGGTGTTTGCTGACCCTTCACGCCCGCCGGTGTCCCGCGTGCAACCACAGTAACCAGCCTAACAATCCCAAAACTCAAATTAGCTATATATGATATATCTATTTTAAGAATTTGGGAGCCCTAGTGTGGGCTCAAAGCCGTTTATTATACTCCCCTTTATTTAAACTAGTATTATAGGGTGTCGCATTCACATCCACTCCATTATATTTTACCCTATATTACATTTTTTCTGTTTTTTTTAATTAAATAATATTTTTTATACCTTTATCATTACCTTTTCTCTCTCCTCCACTCACAAGCACTTTCAAAATATACTAAAAAATTATAGGGGGTGAACAGTGTCTCATTAAATATACAGATAGACAGTAACATTTTCTCTCTCCTCCACTCAGAATGCTATTAGTCTAAAACTCCAAGCAAACAAATTAAGGCCAGACAATAGCTTTACAATTCGCGATGACAACCCAAGTTGAACCAACCAAGTCCAGGTTATATATATATAGCTCCATAACTCCCTATGACAATCCAAATTAAGCCAACCGTGAACCCTCACTGGTAACACAAATTTCCAGACTTCTCATCTCTTTTATCTGAAGGTGTGCAATTGAGGATGAAGAGTCAATTGACTCTTTGATCCTTTTGTCAAACCGATTCCAATAATAGCAAGTAATTTCTTCTAGATTTATCATACCTTATAATGTCCTATGCCACCACCTACACTAGTTTTACATTACATAGAAATCCAGGCACTAATTTATAAAAATTAACAAGTCAAACGTCTACATTAAATATTATGATATTTGGAAAGGGTGTTTTTTTTTGAAAGGTAAAACTTCATTCACAGAAACCGACGACCCAAACCGGGCCGCCAACACAAAACGAGATTACATATTTACAAATGAATTCCAATCCCTCCACTCTAGCCCTTTATACTTTGATCTATTTGAGAACCAAAAATAACTAAGGGCCTTAATTTCGCTAATTATGCTATTAATACAAACCGAACCGAGAGAAAATTTGACTTTGTTCCTAGTCCGCCAAATGACCCAGCATGTTATCATGATAATTCCATGTATCGCCTCCTTCTTCTTTTCCGATAGACCGCTGTCGATATGGTACGTCAATAAGTCACGAATTGAGAAAGCGTAGATATTTGGGATACAGCACCAATTACTGATGCCATTCCAGACGATAGAAGAAATGAAACAAGCGATGAAGAGATGATCGACCGTCTCCTTGTCAGAATGACAGAGGGGACATCCCGTGTCGTTAATGTCCACATTTCTTCTCCTTAAGGCCTCTGCTGTTGCCACTTTATCCAGCTCCAATCTCCATGAGTGAATGTTGACTTTAGCCGGCACCCAGGCGCACCAGTCCATAACGAACGTATCCCCTTGCAATTGATTCCCGATCAGCAGTTGTTTAACTGATTTGACCGAGAATGACCCGTCCTCAGCCGAAGACCATTTCCACCGGTCAATACCAGACGTGAACTGCACATTATTAAGGAGGGCCTCTAATTGAACAAGTTTGGTAGTAACAGCCGGTTCCAGAATATCATTGACCCAGCTCCACGAGTATCGATCCTCACTGTTTTGCGCATTAATCCTGTTAGCGACCGAAGTTCTCTTTTCTGCTTCAATGTTATAAAGCTCTGGAAAAGCCAATTTTAGTGGCTCATCTAAAAGCCACACATCATGCCAAAAAGCCACTCCCTCTCCATTACCTATTATACCTTTCATGAAAAATCCAAGCGGACGACCTTCCACCTTAGTTTTAATGAAATTCTTGGCAATGTTGTTCCAAACTCCAGAAAGAGTTTTTTTATATGGAATACACTCCCAACCCGATCTACTGGAATGAAGGGCAACAATGACTTTTTTCCACAGCTTATTCTCTTCCGTTTTGAATCTCCAGCCCCATTTAGCGAGCAACGACTTATTGGTCACTTCTAATTTACTTAAACCCAATCCTCCGAACTTCTTTTGACATGAGACCTTCTCCCAGGCAACCCAATGTATTTTTTTGACTTCTCCGGAGCCCCCCCAAAGAAATTTTTGTATCATAGCTTCTAAGTCCGATATTATTTTCTTAGGAGCCTTATAAAGAGAGAAGTAGTATGTAGGAAGACTTTCCATCACCGATTTGATTAACACCACTCTACCTCCGATCGAGAGCAAATGGGATTTCCACTTAGCAAGGCGAGCTCGAAAACTTTCAATAACCGGTTGCCAATTTGAAATCCTATTCATATTAGCTCCTACTTTGAGCCCGAGAAATTTAAAGGGAGGGCTATCATGCTTACAACCAAGTAAATTAGCCATTTCCTCGATTTCTCCCGAACCCACTCCAATTCCAAAGAGATAAGATTTCTCGATGTTTATTTTAAGACCGGAGCATATAAAGAAACAACGAAGAGTTCTCACCACGTTTACTATCTCACTTCTAGACCATTCTCCCATGACGATGGCGTCGTCCGCGTAGAGAAGATGAGATATGTTCGGCCCGTTGTTCGGAATTGATATACCTTTTAAGATCCCCTCGTTCTTTGCATTGACCAAAATAACGGAAAGAGCCTCCATCACGACCAAGAAGAGAAAAGGCGAAAGCGGGTCTCCTTGTCTGAATCCTTTTTCACATCTAAACGTGAAAGTGGGCGAACCATTAACCAAAACCGATGAGCTAGCCGACTTCAGAATACCCATGATCCAGGAACACCATTTCTCATGAAAGCCCATCTCTTGAAAAATACTCACTAAAAAATTCCAGTTCACGTTGTCATATGCTTTGTCAAAATCAATTTTTAGAATAAACGCCTTGTCTTTCTTCTTTTTTATCCACGAGATAATCTCATTTACGATCAGGGGACCGTCTAAGATATATCTACCTTTAAGAAAAGCTGACTGATTCTCCGAAATAACCCCATCCAGAACTCTCCTTAAACGATTGGCTAAGACTTTTGAAATGACCTTACTAATAACTCCCACCAAATTGATAGGTCTGTAATTAGCAAGAGAGACCGGGTCTTTAACTTTAGGCACTAGCGCAATAAACGATGCCCCACTACCTAAGTTAATCTCTCCTGAATTGTAAAACCAATCAAAGATTCTCCGAAAATCGTCCTTGAATAGACTCCAAAAGTGTTTTATGAATCTAAAATTCATTCCGTCCGGACCTGGGGCTTTCTCATCACCACATTCAAATACCGCTTCTTTAATTTCTTGCTCTAAAAATGGTTCAATCAGAACATTACTTTCCAAATCCGAGATCTTTTTAATGTTGGAACAATCCAACTTCGGCCGGATATGGTGCTTCTCTCTGAATTTTTCTCGAAAAAAGGAGAATACCTGTTTCTTAATCTGAGCCGGTTTAGAACACCAATCTCCATTGACATTAAGCCCGTGGATCGAGTTAGACGCTTTCCTGTTATTAATCAAAGCATGGAAAAATTTTGAGTTCTCATCCCCATCTAAAGCCCATCTCACCCGGGATCTTTGTTTGAGATCCAAGTTCTTCCTATAGTCCGATTCCTTCACAATTTTCCTATTCTCCGCCAACGTCCACTCCTCGTCTTCCGTAAGGTCCCTGTTTTCCATCTCTTTCTCCAAGGCTTCTAATTCTTCTAACGCCAAATTTACCGACTCTTTTTCTTTAGCCAAGAACTCATCTCTCCAAACTTTGAGCCGAGTTCTGATGTGGGCGAATTTAGAGGTAAGGCTGACGTCCGGTGGATCAAGGACCTCGAAACTCTCCGAAGCCTCAACAACGGCTTCTTCGAAACCTGGCTGGCCGATCCACGAGCTAAACACCCGAAATGGACGCGGACCAAACTTGAGATCTACCACTTCCAAAATGATAGGACAATGGTCCGAGTGTCTACCGGGAAGCACCCGAACACAAGCATGAGGCCACCCATTAAAGAAATCAGAACATACCAAGAATCGGTCCAATTTACTAAGTTTCCTTCCATTGTCTCTGATGCATGTGAACTTCCTACCTTGCATAGGAAATTCTAATAACCCATTTTCGAAGATAAGTTTGTTAAAGTTCTCAGCACAAACGGCTTTAAACTTCGACCTTTTCCTTTCGTCCATAGATCGGACAGCATTAAAATCTCCTGCTAACACCCATTTACCTTCCAACGACTCAATCTGAGAAGAGATTTCCTCCCATAGTTGGCGTTTTGCCACTACACTTTGAGGAGCATACACATTCATTAGGTTCAATTGAGCCCCACTGCCAACTAAAGTTCCTCTAACCGTAAGAAAACTTCTGTTCTGAATAATATCTTCTACTTTGAAAATATTTGGATCCCACATCCAAATCAGCCCACCAGACATACCCACTGAAGCCGCAAATGAGAAGTCAAAATTGTTGTTACCCCAAAAACCCACCAGGCTTGCCTTAGAGACTACTTCCGATTTAGATTCTTGAATAGCAACCGCCCCTATTTTGTTTGTAATCCTTAACTCTTTCACCCAATTCGCTTTGACACCCCCACTTATTCCTCTGATGTTCAACGATAAAATATTCATTGACACACATTGTACTTACCTGCGCATCTGATCGCCTCGTTAACAAGCTCGATGTGATTGCTTAGATTGACACCAATGATGTTCCCAGTTCTTAGAGTCGCTTCGAGTTCATCTGATTCCTGAGCGTCAAATGTATCCGCAACTTCTTCCACCTCTACGTCCTTAGGAGAAGCACCGTCGACTTCCGAATATTCCCCATTATGATTAAGACCTTTGTCATCAGAAACTTGCTCTTTATTGGGTTCTGAATCGGTATCTTGCCTCGTCACTACATTCTCGTTCCTTCCTTTATCTTGAACAGAGATATCATTCTTTTCTCTAGGGTCCACGTTTAGATCAAACTTAAAAACTCCATCATCCCTGGGCCTTTTCCTGGGTCTTTCCTCCGAAATTGGGCTTGACATCCGACCATTTCTATGGGTATTTTACCTGGGCCTCCTGAAAAGCATACTCTTTTTGGGCCTACCATGAGGGGCTGAAGAATTAAAAAATAAAATATCCCCTCTTGGAATATTAACCTGTTTGTTTAACACCTGGGTCCCACAAGAATAAAAAGACGGCTCTGAATTAATAGGTTGTGGGTCGGCGCTGACATTCTCCATGCAATTTATGTTTGGCTCTAAACGACTGTTGGATTCCCCATGGTTCACCTTAATAGCCTCTCCCGACTTTTCGTGAACCGGTCCCGACTCTTGATTTTCCGATACATCCCCCTGGAGACTGTTGACAATCTGAGCGTTGCCGGAATCCTGCTTGTTCGGCGACAGCGTAACATCGACCAGAGAGGGGATAGATCCCACAGAATCCGGAAACCAGTTGCTCATCTCTTCTTCAACCCAAACTCGATATTGTTTGTCCTTCCATTTCAACGTGACTTGATCGTGAATTCTGTTCCCATCTCCAACCAGTAACCCGATCCAGCTTACCGAAAGGTCTCTATCATTCGCCTCCAATTGAGATCCATAAACAATCTTACCAAAATGTTCCGCTATATTGTTGAGGACGTCGTTTTCCGCTAAGTGAATCGGAACACCGAGGATTCTGACCCAGGCAAGGCGTTCAAACGGAAGAGATTGGCAATTCCAAACATCAAGGCACTTGAACCAGTCTTTCCAAGCGTTGTGGTCCAGCAGAAAGTTGTTGCAACCGTCTTCGTCCTGAAACTTTAAAAGCATAGATAGACCGCCCAAGTAGCTCAGCGATACCCCCTTAACACTGCTCTTCGACAGCAACGTGTTCAGATTCCTCAAGGTCCATAGATCCTTACACCTCCCTATTAAAGCTAATCCAACCAAGTCGATAAAAGCTGCTGTCTCGTCCGATAACTCAATACAGCAGTTCCGTTCCCAGACCGCCTCATCGCCGGGAACTGGTGAGCCCTGACCTTTCTGACCATATTTCGGAGCACTCGTCTCCTTATTGAATAAGTCACTGAAAAGCTTGCCTTTACCTTGATTGATGAAAGCATTACTGTGGGTCTTAGATTCCTGACGAGGACGGTGAGAGACCATACCGTCCTGGTCATTGATGCCATTCTTCTTGCCAAAGATTCCTACGTTCTCCTTAGCGAATCTAGCGAGGTTGGCACTAAGCTTAAAACCTCCCATTTTGGTGCCATTCAACGCTCGTTCCATTTCCTTGACGTCCCTAACATTTTTGAATTTAATAAAACCGAATCTTCTACCTTCCTTGTCGTATTCCCTAGCAATGAACACCCCCGCCACTTCTCCGAAAACCTTAACAAAGTCAGCCACGTCCCAAGTATTACAACCATAAGGAAGGTTAGTAATAAAGAACTTGGTAATGTCTTCGTCACTATTCCTGGCGTTAGCGATTCCTTTACTCTTGTTTTTCTTCCTCACCGGAACGTTATTCCATCTCTCTCCTTCATCCCCCACGTCCATTGGAGAAAGACGAGATCCAAGAATAAGGAGTTAGGTTTTATTTGGAAAGGGTGTTGTTAAATATACCCAAAAAGTCAAACTTTTTTACTTTTACTCATAAGTCAAACCATTTTAGTCAAAATATAGAATAAACTAATATTTTCTCACTGCTTTTTTTTTAAGTCAAACTTTTTTACTTTTTCCACAAGTTATTTCAAGTTTCTATAAACTAATATTTTCTCACTATTTTTCAAGTTTCCATATATGTTTCAAGTTGTCAGGCTTTATGTCTAGCAGCATTGTTTAATCCAATTTCTTATAATTTTTCTGTTGTTAAAATTCTAAATAAAATAGATTTTTTTTTTTTTTTTGAACAGCCAAAGTTAATACTTTGATATCAAAAGTAGGAGATTTAACATCTATACTATAAAAAGTAATATTAAAAATAAACAATTATTATAATATTTTAATTTTAATTTAATTACAAAAAGGGTATACATAAAGAATTTTTTTTACGACAAACAACATTTAAATTTTATTCACATATCTTTTTTCATTTGTAGCTAAAAAACAAAAAAATTGTACTCTCAAATCATATTCACATATCCTTTAGTATGGACGAACAAAAATGTATTTTTAGGGTACGAAGCATAAAAATAAATATCCAAATCTGATTTGCACGTCATATATCTCTTTTGAAGGAGATATTTTATTTCATTTTTTTTTAACTTTTTCCCTACTATTTAAGAATAATGTTTCTTGAACTTTTTTCTCAACTTTATCGTCGTGAAAGTGGTTTTGTCGATCTATGATCTATGTGATTAATTGTTTTAATGTTTGCACGCTTACTGTTTTATTAGAGACTCGTTATTTATTTATGATTAACTTTTTCACTTTCGTATTTATAATAAAGTGTCTTGATTATTAATTTATTAATATTGATATTAATACTATATTAAATAAATAATGAATATAGTACAAAAAAAATCCGTTAAATTACAAATATAGTTCGTCCATTAGTAATATATAAAATTGTAATGGTTAACTGTATATATGTATTTCTTTTTTGTTATACAAGACAAATAGTAGAAATAAAATATAAAAAGTAACAAAAGTATTATAAAATAAAATAATATTAAAAACATAATTATTACTTTTGACTTTTATAATAAAATAATGTAATAAAGTAAATAACACAAAAACATAATTATTACCTTTGACTTTTATAATAAAATAATGTAATAAAGTGCTTAATCATTACCAAGTTTGACTAATGGGTAGATTTATCCTTATAATGGGTATATTTATCACACCCCATTTGGAAATGAGATTACAAATCCATATTTCTATTTAAGATCTTAGGGTGTTATCCAATTACTTCTAGTGTATATGTAGGGTTGTTGTCTTGTTGAGTCTGTAGGGGAAGGTGTGGAGGACATACAGGAAGGTGATCAAGTTCTTACAATTTTTAATGGAGAGTGCGGTGAATGTATTTATTGCAAGTCAAAAACCACCAATCTATGTGCAAAGTTCCGAGTTGACCCATTACAAAGTGTGATGAGAAATGATGGGAAAACAAGATTCTTGACTCAAGATGGGAAACCTATCTACCATTTCTTAAACACTTCAACTTTCAGTGAGTACACAGTCATTGACTCAGCTTGTGTCGTAAAGATTAATCCGATAGCTCCCCTCAACAAGATGACCTTACTCAGTTGCTGTCTCCCTACAGGTTGTGATCCATATGTGCATATTTATTAGTTACTTTTTCAATCATTCATCTATGTTTTAAGTGTTAGTGTAACAATTAATATCTATATATGTTTTTTAAATTATGTTCAGTATATAGCATGATATGTGTATATCATGTCACTAAAGGAATTAACAATATTTTTTGGGTTGTTTAGCAACATATTTTTGACTTTTGCTAATGGCAGTTTTCAATTAGTGATGTATTAATTGTGGCACTTTAAAGCAGGTCATACTAGGGGCCAAAACAAGAGGGCCATCTAAAATAATAGGAAAGGAATAATGGATTTTAATAATCCAAACTTTCACCCATTGGCCGGCAACGGACCCAACTTCAAAAATAACCGGTGGTGGTCCTAACTTTTCGTATATTGTAAACCAATGGACTTTTACTAAAAAAAAACCTTAATTTCTTTTTGTCTCCTTATCCTTTTCGGTTTAGTAAAGGTCCATTGGTTTACATTATACGAAAAGTTGCCGAAAAGGATAAGGAGACAAAAATAAATTAAGGTTTTTATTAGTAAAAGTCCATTGGTTTACAAATACGAAAAGTTGGGACCACCACTGGTTATTTTTGAAGTTGGTTCCGTTGCCAGCCAATGGGTGAAAGTTTGGATTATTAAAATCCATTTTGCCTAATAGGAATTGACATCAATTCTGAAAAGTGTATCAAAGGTACAACGTATAGTGTATATTTGCATGTGAAAAGAATATGAACTCAATGCCTTGTCTCCAACATTTGTTATATATTAATGCGTAGTACGCTTTGAGCTTATAGAAGACATTTAATTCGAGCTTAGAAGATATAGAAAACATTTCATTCCAAAAATGAGAAACTTTTTAAAATTCTTAGGGTATGTTTGGCATAGAGCTTTTAGGAGCTTATCGCTTTAACATTTTAAGAAAAAACTCATACTCAATAAAAAACCTTGTTTGGTTGAAGAAGCTTGAAGCTTTTAGGTTAGGAGTTTGAACCTTTTGGTTGAACGCTCCTACTAGTAGCGTTTAGAAGGAGCTACAAGCTTTTAGAGAAAAATGACTATTTTAACCTCTAAACATAATGAACTTTTTAATGTACAAACTTTTTAAACTTTTAGTTATGTCCATTTTTTGTCATTTTATACATTTTATTAAAAGCTCTAGCTACTTTGCCAAACACCAAATATATCTAAAAAGCAAGCTATAGCTACTAGCTACCAGCTACAGCTACTAGCTAACAGCTACAACTATCAGCTACCAGCTTCCAGCCACCAACCACCAGCTACTTTTGTCAAATATACCCTTAGAGATCTGAAATAGTTTAGTCAATAATTTGCCTAATTAATCACCCTAGGGTTTAGTGTTCCTAGGTATATATGCATGCTATTCTTACACATACCATCCCCAACTCTCAAATGTCGTTCGATAAATTCTCAAACAGTCGTTTAATTTTTTAGGAGGGGAGGGGGACTATAACGAAAGCCCTAACTTTCAAATGGCCGTTTTGGTGAAAGCTCAAACACTGTTTGAAAATGGTGTGAGATTAGACATCAAATGGTGCGGTAATAGCATGCCCCCTTTTTTGCATCGTCTTTTATCGACAAATCTATCCACCTAGAATATGTCTCTTTCCGATCTGTATTTCCTTATGTTGATTCAAGCGACACAAGATCTTTCTTTTGATCATTCACTCACAAAATCGTTGCCAAACAACCATTGTATGGCGACCAAAGTTCTACCATAGTTTTTTTATATTTCACCGCAACTTGTCCTTTTTTCCAGCCTGATTTGAGTTACCACATATCAGGTTTCCAATTCGTGAAACCCACAGGACAATATTGTTGTTTTACACCACATGTAACATGTTGCCATCGTTGCCTCACACAACAAATTTGTAGTACGTCGTGTACCAATTTTGATCGCCATCTTCCCTACTAAAAGCTTTAAGGATCTAATTGGTTTTCCCTTTGTCATACCAATTCCTAGACACCAAACCTCTACAAGTCGAGTTCCTTTGAACCAACCCTTCTCCTAACCTAATTTCTTAACACATGCCTTGTATCATCATGCTTGACACCAACCCTAGACAAACCTGATTCCCTTACACCGACCATCTACTACCCTTGCATTATTGGTTCCCTTACACTGATCCTTCAACCTAGTTCCTTAACACAAACCCCTTTAACAATTCACTAAATGTGTACACTGGTTAACGCATATAGTCGGTGTAGACAAATATATTCCAAATATAAACTAAAAATATCATCATCAAATCTAATATTAAAAAACTTGCAATAAAACCTTCTTTTTGAAGTCTTATCTTCCAACTTAAATATTGAAATATTGGGCAGCAGTAATTCATAAGGCCACAATCTAATTAACACTCTTCACTTAACGTACATAAAAAATGCAACACTCTTCACATAGTTATTTACTAAACTGACATATTACTCCCATTTTCATAGATATGGATGTATGTGTTATCCAATTACACTCTACTACTATGTAAGCTTGATCCTCCCACCTCCTCATGTGTAGTCCTTAGATATCCCATTAACCATTGGTGTTGTCATTGCCTCTTTCTTAACACCGGGAAAAATATCATCTTGCATCATGTCATTTTGAGGAACCATCTTTGCATCCTTCTCTCTCGATCATGCACATTGTCCACACAACGATTGCATCTCTCCCTTATTAACTTCTATATATGATGGGTGAGTCTATCTTAGTTCTTTTCAGTTGGCAAAGATTATAATTATACGAGAGTTGTATTTATACCCGATCTACATATTAACTTCTATATATGATGACAGGCCAAACATTAGGAATGACGGATTTTATAAACCCAAGGGATGTTAAGACTACGGTACATGAGGTAACTAGCACTTATATTTTTATATTGAAAGTTTTGTTCTTTTGTAAACATTTGTTATCTTGTTATATTGTTATTCACCAAACCCGTACAGAAAATAAGGGAGATGACAGAAGGTGGGGTAGACTTCAGCTTCGAGTGTTGTGGAAATCTTGATGTACTTCGTGAAGCCTTCTTATCTACACATGATGTATGTATATATGTATATGTATATGTGTGAACTTCTTTATGAATAAATAGATATTGTTTCGTAAATACAGGGATGGGGGATGACACTAATATTGGGGATTCATCCATCACCAAGAATGTTGACATTGCATCCAATGGAGTTGTTTGAAGGACGAACAATCACGGGTTCAGTGTTTGGTGGCTTCAAAAGGAAGACCCAACTCCCTCTTTTCGTTGAGCACTTTATGCACGCGGTATGTTTATTTATTTTATATGCATGCTGACATGCAGAGGCGGCCCTAAGGGTGTGCCGGGTGAGCGACCACATATGATCTAAAAATTTTGGGTTCTAAAAAAGTTTTCTTTTTACATATATAAAAAATATTAAACCTAACAATAATTATCACCTTATTAATTAGTTTGTTTATATATATGAAATCTACGTGCGGACCCTTTTTACATGTATGTGTGTCCATTAATATAACATATTATGAACTTTTCAGATAGAGGGGCCAAAGTTGGATGAATTTATAACACACGAGCTTCCATTTAACAAAATCGACCAAGCTTTTGAACTGCTGATTCATGGAAAATCATTACGATGTATGCTTCAACTTTGAGTTAAAAATAAGTATCATATGTATGTTGTTAAGAAGTTAAGTCAAAATCAAGGTTTGGAATAGTCAACTCACAAGTCAAAGTGTTGGTAGTTTTGGAAGTTTGGAAGTGCATGGGCTTGCTGGTATTTTCCCAAAGTTGTTTAGTTTGGTTTACATCCGAATAATGTCTCACTGTTTATGGTTTGTTTTCGTCAAAATAAAAGATAGGTTGTTAATAGTTGTTAACAATCTAGAATTCAGGGCTGGCCCTAAGCATGGGCAAGGTGGGCGCCGGCTCAGGGCCAAAAACGTAGAAGGGCCCGTACGATTTTTAAATTATAAATATATTAAATCCTGAGGGAACCGATAAAAACAGTTAGAGATGAAAGTATAAGCATAAACTAATTATAGTCTAGTAAAGGCCCCTTGTTTCCAACCACATTGTACCTGGTTCGAGTCTGTTTTGTGTCATTTTTGAGGTTTTTTATAGGTCCCTTTGCTGTATTAATGTCCCACTTTGTTCATGGAAGTTCTAAGACTACATGGTATGGTGATGGACCATCCTTGGAGGATGATCCGCCACGTAGGCGCCACATCATAGTCCTCCCAAGGATGGATCATCCTCCAAAACTAGGGGGCATGGGAGGATGGTCCTAGTCATCATCCTCCACCACTTTTATATTTTTTTTTTTTTAAATCTCCATCTTTTTTTAAACATTTAACAAATAAAGTAATAAAATATTTTAATTAATATTATAAAACATTACATAAACAAAAAAAAAAAAATTAAACTTAAAAAAAATAAACTAAAAAAACATAAACTTAAAAACCTAAAGTTAAAAAAAAAAAAAACGTAAAAATATCCTAACATACTAAAATAAGCTACTAGTCGTCGTCTTCCATGTGGTGGGCGGGTTCGTTTTCAGCGTTGTTCCAAATATGCTCCACCAAGTCCGCTTGTAGGTTGTGATGTGTGTACTCGTTACGTAGAGCGAAGGCGTTCAAATCTTGTTCTTGCTCACTAACTGGAACAGAATTTCCAGTAGACGCGTTTTCGTCGTAATCACATATCGCTCTCCCTTCGTCTTCAATGATCATGTTATGAAGGATGATACAAGCGTACATAATGTGTCGTAACCTCCTTGGTGTTTGCGAACGTGCTGGAATAGAAATGATGTGCCATTTTTTTTGTAGAACACCAAAAGCCCGTTCAATATCTTTTCTTGCGCCCTCCTGAAACTTTGCAAATTTTTTCCTTTTGTCGTCGGTCGGGTGCGGGACAGTTTTAACAATTGTCGAGTATATCCCATCGGCTAGGTAGTAACCTCGCCTGTACTCCACCCCTGAAACCGTAAAGCTTGTGTCTGGACCTGTACCCGCCACTACATCATCAAAAATCTGTGACTGGTATATGATGTTGAGGTCGTTGAGTGAACCAGGTAGACCAAAAAAAGCATGCCATATCCAGAGATCCTGTGACGCAACAGCCTCTAGAATGATAGTCGGATGTCCCTGATCTCCCCTAGTATACTGACCTTGCCATGCAACCGGGCAGTTCTGCCACTGCCAGTGCATGCAATCAATGCTCCCGAGCATTCCTGGGAAACCATGTCTCTGTTCGTGGGCTTGATATAATTTTTGAACGTCGTTTACGTTCGGTTTCCGCAGGTATCGCTTGCTATACAATTTGACAACCCATTGGCAAAACTTGTATAAACATCGACGTGCGGTTCGTTCAGACATCCTAATGTACTCGTCTAATGCATCTGGTGCGTAACCGTACGCAAGTTGGCGAATGGCCGACGTACATTTTTGTAAATTGCTGAAACCCCTTTGACCCCTAGCATCGTTTCGCAATGTAAAAAACGGATCAGACTGGGCCATGTCGCCTGCAATACGTAAGAACAGTCGACGACTCATGCGGAAACGACGTCGAAAAATCTCGGCTGGGTACACGGGTTCGTCGGCAAAATAATCGGCTACTAGTTTATCGTGGCCGGCTATAAATTTAGAACAAAACAAAAATGAAATTAATTAAAACATACATTTTAAAATCTATATAAAAAAAACATACATTTTAAAATCTATATAAAAAAAACATACATTTTAAAACATATAAAAAAAATTAAAATACCTTCTTGGTCTCGATTATATTTTGCTCGTCTGGTTAGCGGTTGGGACGACCCTTCAGCGGCCGACATGAACACTTGAGCCGCGTTCATAATCATGTTGTGCATAATAACATCCTCTTCCGAAGATGATGAATACCACTCGGACGAAGACGATGAAGACATTGATGAAATTGAGGAAATTGAAGAAACGGGTGAAGCCATGATATTTTTTTAGCGAGAAATGGTGTGGAAGCGGGTAAAAAATGATGCAAAATATGAAGACTTTTTATAAAAAGAGATGAGTGGTTTATAAAATGTGAGAGAGATGGGGTGGTATTGGGTGAAAAGTGGTGAAAAAAGGGGTTAAGGGTGTGAGTATTTATAAAAATGGTATTGAAATGGGTGTTTATTTGAAAAGTAGCCGTTAGTTTTTTTTTTTTTTTTTATTAATATTCAAACGGTCATATGGGGGGCCCACATCTTTTTGCTTCGTCGAGAACGTCCGAAAAGAGACGGAGAGGACGGCGACGTATGGGGGCGGCACGGTGTTTGGACCGTCGCCGACCCGCGACGGGCCGGGGCCGACCCCCATACCGTATAGCCTAATGACCTTGGTGTACAGGCGCCTTTGCTATATTTTTGCCTACTTCTAATGAATTTAGTGTATTTAATTAAATTGTGAATGCAGACAAGTGTGGAAGTCTGTCACACCCCCAAATTCCACCCGCGGATAACACCCGCTTCGAGGGCGTGACTGACCAGGATCCAGCCACCAATTATACTAAGCATTGGTTAATATTAAAGTAATACTTACTAACCATACGATTAGCAAATATCAAGTTCAGAGTTTTAAGTTCAGAGAAAATGTAGCGGAAGCATAATTAACAGTTTTAAACATTGTTCGCAAGGTAAACATAATAAATGCCCAACACACGGGCAGACGACCACTACGCATCCCAAGTAGCTGCTCCAGTCACTGGCCACCTGCAAAGCATGCAGTAAAGGGGTCAACAATAATGCTGAGTGAGTTCACTAGTTGTCCAGTTTTAATTACCAAAAACTCGTTTCACCAGTTAATTTATCCGTTTATACATGCCATGGGGAGCTACCCCAAAAGTTAGCGACTAAACTGTTTTCTAATACCGAACACTAGGTAACCGAATGCGTTTCCGCAGGATGCCCCGATGTCAATGTTCTATCATCATTGACGGATGCCTGAGTACATTAGTTCACGACCGATCCCATACCATGGCACGGTGTGAGGCTGGTAAAACCTAAATAGCGCTATCAACTAATAACCCGTTCGCCTGGCACCGGCGACTAATCGGTATTATGTAGTAGGGACTTGAGTGATAGAGTTGCGTTTAGTGCCGTTAGTTGCAATCCGTATAAACAGTAATTAACTAAAAAGGTTTCCCAATACAAGGGAAGATAAAGTAAGTTGTTTCCCAATAACTAGGGAAGGAGTGTAGACGGTATCCCCTTTACAAGGGGATAGGGTTGTTTTAGTCTCGTGTCCCAAACCACCGGGACGCATGCTTTTAAGTTGTGAACTCACCTTGGGTTGCTCGGTATGACACGTTACTTGGTTAAATATGTTGGTCACCACGTCCTAGCATGGTTACCAATTATGGGTCAAGTCGGGTACAAGTAAACACGTATAAAACACTTATGACAATACAGAAAGCAGTCACGTATAACATGCAATATACAAACAGTGGGGTATTGGGCCTAAACAGTTACACAAGCAATCCAGTTAACAGACAATCCAGCAAGTATATCGGCCCAATAACATAAAACAGCCCAGTCGAAACTAAGGTGGTTGCGACTCGCAACCGAGGTTGCGACTCGCAACTGCGGTCTCGGTCCGTCATGCTTTGGTTGCGACTCGCAATCAGAGATTCCGACTCGCAACCGGCAGTTCCGACAAAGTAGTTGTGGTTACGACTCGCAATCGGATCGATACGCGTTGATTACGACTCGCAACTGGGCGGTCTCGACAAATCTTGGTGCGGTCTCGAGTAGCAACCAAAGGTTGCGACTCGCAACCGTGGTTTACGTGTGCATGAAGACCTTCTAGAACCTGCCATTTGTACGAACCAATGGAAATGCATTTTCATGAAACCAATATGTACCATTTCCACTAAACATGTTTGTTTGTCTGATCATTAGCCAAAACAGATCAAATATACACATTTCAAACATATTTCAAAGGCATTCAAATTGTTCTTCATTATTCAAGCAACATTCAACAACACTCATCATCATTAACCCAAATACTATGCATAAAACCCATTAACCAAAATCTTATATTTCTCGGACAACATCGAAATACACAAACAAGTTATCAAAACAACATTTTATCATGAAAATCCTAAGAATCAATTCTAAACCAAACCGATTCATATGGTGTCACACATATGCAAACCGATTTTTCATGAGCATCATAAGTCAATGGTTTGCATCATTTTTAGCCACAAAAATGTCATGAACACATTAGCAACTTATCCGAAACTAGAAACATGTTAGTCGATTATTCATTTTACACACCAAACCACATCACCAAGTATACAACTACACTAGCTAAATTATGTCCTTCATGCTATCATCTAACAATCAACAAATATTTTAAAGACACTAACCGGTTGGTGAGGTTCAAGGGTGAGTATGAAACTTCTAACGGGTGTGTGTGTGTTGATCCGAGAGCTCCTAGTGGTCACCGATTGATCCGAGAAGAAGGAGATGAGAAGAGGTGATCTTGGTTGCTTAGAGTTTTAGGGTTTTAGTGAGAGAGATGAGAGGAGGGTGTTAGAGTGTAGTGAGTGTTGTAAAAATGGATAAGGGAGGGGTGGGTTGGTTTATATAAGGTTCCGAATGGGCTTAGGGGGTTTCCGGGTTGGGTTCAATTCCTACAAGGCCAAGGCCTAGCCGGCCCATTATTAATGTTCACTCGAGACCGTGGTCTTGAGTCGGGTTGCTTGTGTCTCGAGTCGGGTTGCTTGTGGTTTCGGCTCATATGTATTACACGCACACATATATATATATATACATATCTAAATACACCGACACGTAGATACGCACATAACATGTAACACGAAAGTTCACGGGTTTTCATTTAATAAATATACACACGTAAGTTACATCGAAGGATTGTTCGGGAAAGTCCGAAGTGTCACATTATCCCCAAGTTTTAGGAACTTTCGTCCCGAAAGTTAAGGCAGCCACTGTCAAGCTAGTGTAAGTGAAAGCGTTTCAACGGGGTGTCACATCATCCCCCCGTTAGTTTGGAATTTCGTCCCGAAATTCGTTCGTAGCTTCAGCGCTGGGGTTTTCGTTAGGGAACAACTGGGGATACTTGTGCTTCATCTGGTCTTCCCGCTCCCAGGTATACTCTGGGCCACGTCGCGAGTTCCAACGAACTCGTACAAGAGGTATCTGGCTACGTTTGAGGGTTTTGATCACTCGATCCGTGATCTCGATTGGTTCCTCAGTAAAGTGTAGCTGTTCGTCAATCGTCAGTTCCTTAAAAGGAATCACAAGTGTTTCATCCGACAAACACTTCTTCAGGTTGGATACGTGAAAGACGTTGTGTACCGCACTCAGTTCTTCAGGCAGGTTCAATCTATAAGCGACCTTACCGATCTTCTCGGTAATTTCGAATGGTCCGATATATCGCGGATTAAGCTTGCCCCGTTTGCCAAAGCGAACCACACCCTTCCAGGGTGAGACTTTAAGTAGAACCCGGTCACCGACCTGAAATTCCAACGGTTTCCTACGCTTATCAGCGTAGCTCTTCTGACGGTCACGAGCTGCCGCCATGCGTTGTCTGATCTGGGCAATCTTTTCCGTTGTATCTACCACCATCTCTGGGCCCGTGATTTGACTATCACCGATTTCCGCCCAGCAGAGAGGTGACCGGCATTTACGACCGTACAATGCCTCAAAAGGTGCTGCCTGAATACTAGTGTGGTAGCTGTTGTTGTATGAGAACTCTACTAACGGTAGATGCTTCTCCCAATTCTTGCCAAAATCGATCACACACGCTCTAAGCATGTCTTCTAGAGTTTGGATGGTACGTTCGGACTGTCCATCCGTTTGCGGGTGATAAGCAGTGCTCATATCCAAACGTGAGCCAAAGCATTTGTGCATAGCTTGCCACAATTCCGAAGTAAATCGAGCGTCTCGGTCTGAAATAATCGAGGTTGGCACTCCGTGCCTCGAAACTACTTCCTTTAAGTAAATCTCTGCCAAGGTAGAAAACTTGTCCGTTTCCTTAATAGCCAGAAAGTGTGCGGACTTGGTCAGTCGATCCACTATTACCCAAATAGTATCATTTCCGCGTTGAGATCTAGGTAGCCCTGTGACAAAATCCATGGAAATTTGCTCCCATTTCCATTTCGGGATTTCTGGTTGTTGGAGTAGACCTGCTGGCTTCTGGTATTCTGTCTTGACTCTCGCGCAAGTCAAACATTTGCTGACGTATGTCGCTATGTGGGCCTTCATACCAGGCCACCAATACGTAGTCTTCAAGTCATGGTACATCTTGTCCGAACCAGGATGTACTGAGTAGCGGGACTTGTGGGCTTCGTCCATCACGAGTTCGCGTAAACCTCCAAAGAGTGGAACCCAAATGCGTCCTGTCACATAGTAAGCACCATCTTCTTTCTGTTCTAGTTGCTGTCTCGATCCTCGCAGAGACTCAGCCCTGATGTTTTCCGGCTTCAATGCTTCAACTTGAGCATTTCGAATCTGGGTAGGGAGGTTAGACTGAATGGTAAGTTGCAGTGCTCGCACGCGCTTTGGTACGGTGTCCTTTCGACTGAGGGCGTCTGCCACAACATTGGCCTTGCCCGGATGATACTTGATGGCGCATTCGTAGTCATTCAAGAGTTCGACCCATCGACGTTGTCTCATGTTCAATTCCTTTTGCCTAAAGATATGCTCGAGACTCCTGTGATCGGTGTAAATAGTGCACTTGGTACCGTACAGGTAATGCCTCCATATCTTAAGAGCAAAAACCACTGCTCCTAGTTCCAAGTCGTGCGTCGTGTAGTTCTTTTCATGCGTCTTGAGTTGTCGAGAGGCGTAGGCAATAACTTTCTCGCGTTGCATCAACACGCAACCGAGCCCATGAATAGACGCATCGCAGTAAACCACAAAGTCGTCAGTGCCGTCAGGCAACGAGAGAATAGGAGCGCTGCAGAGGTTATCCTTAAGTCTCTGAAAAGCAGATTCCTGCGCTGCATTCCACTTGTAGGCGACGCCTTTCTGGGTGAGTGTCGTGAGGGGTTGTGCAATCTTCGAGAATCCCTGAATGAATCTGCGGTAGTAGCCCGCCAAACCCAAGAATTGGCGAACTTCAGTGGGAGTCTTAGGCGTAGGCCAGTTCTTTATCGATTCGATCTTAGCTGGGTCGACATGAATTCCGTTCTTATTAACTACATGGCCGAGGAAATGGACTTCCCGAAGCCAGAAGTCACATTTAGAGAATTTGGCATACAGTTGCTCGTTGCGAAGAAGTTCGAGGATAAGGCGTAGGTGCTGTTCATGCTCTTCTTGACTTTTTGAGTAAATCAGAATATCATCGATAAACACGATCACGAATTTGTCGAGGTAAGGCTTACATACGCGGTTCATAAGATCCATGAACACTGCAGGTGCGTTAGTCATTCCAAAAGGCATAACAAGGAACTCGTAATGACCATAACGAGTCCTGAACGCAGTCTTGGAAATATCTTCGTTACGAACTCTTAGCTGATGATAGCCTGATCGCAGGTCAATCTTTGAATAGTAGCTCGACCCTTGCAACTGATCGAATAGGTCGTCGATGCGCGGGAGGGGGTAACGATTCTTGATGGTAACCTTGTTCAACTCACGGTAGTCGATGCACATTCGGAATGTGCCATCCTTCTTCTTGACAAAGAGTACTGGGGCTCCCCAGGGTGATGAACTAGGACGGATAAATCCTTTATCCAAAAGTTCTTGTAATTGCGTAGAGAGTTCTTTCAGTTCCGCAGGGGCTAGACGATATGGTGCACGAGCTATGGGTGCTGCTCCGGGAGCTAGCTCGATTTGGAATTCGACCTGACGGTGGGGTGGGAGTCCAGGTAATTCCTCAGGAAATACCTCGGGATAATCGCGTACTACAGGAAAATCTTCAATCCTCTTTTCCTTTTCGCGAGTATTGGTGACGAGTGCTAAGATAGCGGTGTGCCCTTTCTGCAAACACTTCTGGGCTTTTAGAAGCGAGATAATGCCTGTGACTTCTCCACCTTTGTTGCCTTTGACGATGAGGGGTTGACCAGAACGGCGAGGTATACGAACTGCTTTCTCTTGACAGAGGATCTCAGCACGATGTTTGGATAACCAATCCATACCAATGACGACGTCGAAGCTTCCAAGTTTGACAGGGAAAAGATCGATACTAAACGTATGGCCAGACAATTCTAGGGTGCAGTCGTGGATCACATGCGTGGCCTCGATGTTCTTGCCATTAGCTATCTCGACGGTATGCTTAGAACTTAATAATGCAGGCGAGTGCTTAAGTTTCTTACTAATGCGAAGGGATACATAACTGGCATCGGCACCGGAATCAAATAACACAGAAACATAATGATCATCAAGTAGGAACTTACCCGCCACGACGTTGGGATCGTTCCTTGCTTCTCCAGCTCCAATCACGAAAGCTCTGCCCCTTGCATTTCCAGCATTGTTATTCTGCTCATTGTTCCCAGCTCCCTGATTGTTGTTGCGATTCTGATTCAGCTCAGGGCAATCCTTTCGCATGTGACCTGTTGCCCCACATTTAAAGCATGCCCTGTTGTTTCCCTGCTGCTGCTGCTGTTGGGGTTGTTGCTGATTCTGCCTTGTTGGGAACTGACTTCTACAATCCTTTGCCTCGTGCCCCATCTTGTGGCATCGCTGGCACTGACCCTTGGTACATGCCCCATTGTGGTGCCTGTTACACTTGTTGCACTTAGGGTAGTTTCCCCGGTAGCCACCCTGTTGCTGAGCGCCCTTGTTGTTGTCAGTTTTCCTTTGCTGAGCTGGGGCCTGAGTAGGGTTTGCATCCTTACCCTGATTTCCATCCCACTTTCGTTTGCCATCACTGGAAGTTCCTTCCGCAGCACTGATCCTTTTGGGCAACCTGCCCTCTTCCACAGCCTGATCCGTGAGTTTGTGAGCAAGTCGAACGATCGGCTGAATGGTAGTGTGGTTGGCTGAAGTTACATGGCTTCGGATTTCTGGAGCCAGACCCTTGATGTACAGTTCGATCCTTCGATACATAGGTCGAGACATGTTTGGACAAAGAGCAGCATAGTCATTGGACAGCTTGGTGTAGGCCTCAATCTCTGACCCAACCATCTTGAGTTCATAGTACTCATTCTCCAGCTTGTGGATGTCGTCCCTGTGACAGTACTCTTCCTTGATCATATCCTTGAAATCTTCCCATGCAGTAGCGTTTGCAGTCTCCAAACCAAGCATTTGAATTTGCGCCTTCCACCATGAAAGTGCGCTTCCCTCTAGAGTACCAGTGGCAAACTTTACCCAATTAGCAGTTGGGCATTCACAGACAGCAAAAACAGCTTCGACCTTCTCAATCCAGTGCAGAAGGCCTATGGCACCCTCCGTGCCATTGAAAGGAAGAGGCTTGCAATCCATAAAGGTCTTGAAGGTACAAACACGTGGTTGTACAGGTGCAGGCTGACCTATAGGGTGAGCTGCGAAAGCTGCAGCCACAGTGTTGAGCAGGCTAGTGAACTGAGCCGGGGTCATGTTAACGTTTCCTCGTCCGCGTCCACTCATTGTCTTCATAACCAGAAAACATAGTATGAGTGCGTGATAGCGAGAATAAGATAGAAGAGAGAAGATGTATCTATCTAATCAGGCAACTAGTACGTATAGTAAAGCAGAAAGCATAAGACAAGTAAGCAAGTAACTATGGGTCCGAGCTATGAGGTCAGATAAGTCGAGCCTTGTACTTGGAGTGCAGTGTCGTCACGAGTCACGGGTTATAGTCTGGTTTTTCTCAAAAAGATTTTTCCCCTTTTTAAAACCAAGTTCACTATAACCAATGGCTCTGATACCAATCTGTCACACCCCCAAATTCCACCCGCGGATAACACCCGCTTCGAGGGCGTGACTGACCAGGATCCAGCCACCAATTATACTAAGCATTGGTTAATATTAAAGTAATACTTACTAACCATACGATTAGCAAATATCAAGTTCAGAGTTTTAAGTTCAGAGAAAATGTAGCGGAAGCATAATTAACAGTTTTAAACATTGTTCGCAAGGTAAACATAATAAATGCCCAACACACGGGCAGACGACCACTACGCATCCCAAGTAGCTGCTCCAGTCACTGGCCACCTGCAAAGCATGCAGTAAAGGGGTCAACAATAATGCTGAGTGAGTTCACTAGTTGTCCAGTTTTAATTACCAAAAACTCGTTTCACCAGTTAATTTATCCGTTTATACATGCCATGGGGAGCTACCCCAAAAGTTAGCGACTAAACTGTTTTCTAATACCGAACACTAGGTAACCGAATGCGTTTCCGCAGGATGCCCCGATGTCAATGTTCTATCATCATTGACGGATGCCTGAGTACATTAGTTCACGACCGATCCCATACCATGGCACGGTGTGAGGCTGGTAAAACCTAAATAGCGCTATCAACTAATAACCCGTTCGCCTGGCACCGGCGACTAATCGGTATTATGTAGTAGGGACTTGAGTGATAGAGTTGCGTTTAGTGCCGTTAGTTGCAATCCGTATAAACAGTAATTAACTAAAAAGGTTTCCCAATACAAGGGAAGATAAAGTAAGTTGTTTCCCAATAACTAGGGAAGGAGTGTAGACGGTATCCCCTTTACAAGGGGATAGGGTTGTTTTAGTCTCGTGTCCCAAACCACCGGGACGCATGCTTTTAAGTTGTGAACTCACCTTGGGTTGCTCGGTATGACACGTTACTTGGTTAAATATGTTGGTCACCACGTCCTAGCATGGTTACCAATTATGGGTCAAGTCGGGTACAAGTAAACACGTATAAAACACTTATGACAATACAGAAAGCAGTCACGTATAACATGCAATATACAAACAGTGGGGTATTGGGCCTAAACAGTTACACAAGCAATCCAGTTAACAGACAATCCAGCAAGTATATCGGCCCAATAACATAAAACAGCCCAGTCGAAACTAAGGTGGTTGCGACTCGCAACCGAGGTTGCGACTCGCAACTGCGGTCTCGGTCCGTCATGCTTTGGTTGCGACTCGCAATCAGAGATTCCGACTCGCAACCGGCAGTTCCGACAAAGTAGTTGTGGTTACGACTCGCAATCGGATCGATACGCGTTGATTACGACTCGCAACTGGGCGGTCTCGACAAATCTTGGTGCGGTCTCGAGTAGCAACCAAAGGTTGCGACTCGCAACCGTGGTTTACGTGTGCATGAAGACCTTCTAGAACCTGCCATTTGTACGAACCAATGGAAATGCATTTTCATGAAACCAATATGTACCATTTCCACTAAACATGTTTGTTTGTCTGATCATTAGCCAAAACAGATCAAATATACACATTTCAAACATATTTCAAAGGCATTCAAATTGTTCTTCATTATTCAAGCAACATTCAACAACACTCATCATCATTAACCCAAATACTATGCATAAAACCCATTAACCAAAATCTTATATTTCTCGGACAACATCGAAATACACAAACAAGTTATCAAAACAACATTTTATCATGAAAATCCTAAGAATCAATTCTAAACCAAACCGATTCATATGGTGTCACACATATGCAAACCGATTTTTCATGAGCATCATAAGTCAATGGTTTGCATCATTTTTAGCCACAAAAATGTCATGAACACATTAGCAACTTATCCGAAACTAGAAACATGTTAGTCGATTATTCATTTTACACACCAAACCACATCACCAAGTATACAACTACACTAGCTAAATTATGTCCTTCATGCTATCATCTAACAATCAACAAATATTTTAAAGACACTAACCGGTTGGTGAGGTTCAAGGGTGAGTATGAAACTTCTAACGGGTGTGTGTGTGTTGATCCGAGAGCTCCTAGTGGTCACCGATTGATCCGAGAAGAAGGAGATGAGAAGAGGTGATCTTGGTTGCTTAGAGTTTTAGGGTTTTAGTGAGAGAGATGAGAGGAGGGTGTTAGAGTGTAGTGAGTGTTGTAAAAATGGATAAGGGAGGGGTGGGTTGGTTTATATAAGGTTCCGAATGGGCTTAGGGGGTTTCCGGGTTGGGTTCAATTCCTACAAGGCCAAGGCCTAGCCGGCCCATTATTAATGTTCACTCGAGACCGTGGTCTTGAGTCGGGTTGCTTGTGTCTCGAGTCGGGTTGCTTGTGGTTTCGGCTCATATGTATTACACGCACACATATATATATATATACATATCTAAATACACCGACACGTAGATACGCACATAACATGTAACACGAAAGTTCACGGGTTTTCATTTAATAAATATACACACGTAAGTTACATCGAAGGATTGTTCGGGAAAGTCCGAAGTGTCACAAAGTCTTAAACATTAAATACCAGTTTTAATTCTAACACCCTTTAGCTAAAATAGGCTTACAAATTAAACCTTTTAAGTTTGTTGAGTTTTAAACAACCCTGCACTTATGCATTTCATATTAGGAATGAACTCTAACAAATTAAATTAAATTAAATAAACAAAATAATATGTTATATTGTTAGATTAGTAAACTAGTTTATCAATGTTTTTTATTTTCTTATTTTCTGTTTATCATTGCTTTCAATTAATAATTGTAATTTTAAGTCAACTTAAGAATTGTACAAGTTCAAGCAAGATCGTATTTGTAAAGCAGATAAGTATGAATTAAAAGGCTATGGCGGCACCAACCATAGCTCAGCCGGTTGCCGACTCGCCTTCTAAAGTGCAGGTGTTGGGTTCGAGTGTACGTGCTTGGCGTTTTTTTGTTTAGCCGGCTTACCTTGTTTCTCACAATTTCCTTATTTACTATAAAAAGCTGGGTAGGGCCTGGTTTTTTTATCTCGCTCAGGGCCTAAATTTCTTTTAGCTTTTTCGGAGACGGCCCTGCTAGAATTACGGGATATAAACCTATGATGACTGACCACATAATTAGGTTAATCAATTTCTTTTTGCTTTCTTGTAATTCACGTTTGTATTAGATCAGGTGTTCTTAATAAAGTGAATCGTGATGGTTTTGGTTCAATTAATCGTTCTCTCTGGTATTAATTTGTAACAATTGGTATCAGGGTCAACATTTGGCTTGATTCAGAGATTTGTTCGATCAAAAACTAATTAACGATCAAGATGGGTTCAACGAAGTTCAAATTAGAGAAATTCTAAGGAAACAACGAATTCAGTCTTTGGCGTGTTAAGATGAGGGCTCTTGTTGTTCATTTGGGGATTAGTGATGCTTTGTTGGGTGAAGCTAATCTACAGCGTGGTTTAATGTAGAATGAGAAGAAGGATATTCTTCAGAAAGCACATAGGGCAATCTTTTTAAGTCGGGGAGACAGAGTATTGTGAGAAGTACTAAATTAGACTCGTTATAAATGACTAAATCACTTGCAAAAAAATTGCATGTGAAGAAATTATTGTATACTTTCTGATGAGTTTCGGTAAGTCAATTTAATATCATACAGATGAGTTCAATAAATACGTACTTGATCTTGAGAATATTAAAGTTGAATTGGAAGAAGAAAATCAGACAATAATCTTCTTAAGATTACTACCACAATGAGCATTTTGTGGATACTCTTATTTATGGTAGAGAAACCCTCTCTATGGAAGAAGTTCTTGTAGCCTTAACTCTAAGGAGTTGAAGAAGATAATGATTCCAAAGAAGATGGTGGAGAAGGCCTTGTGGTGAAAGGAAAACCTGATCAAAAAGTTCAAAATTCAGGGTGTTTCAAGGTCTAAATCAAGATTTAAGAGGAAATGTTTTGTTTGTAACTCAAAAATACGTTTGAAGAGAGATTACCAAGAATGGAAGAAAGCGAAAGGTGATCAAAACAATCATAAGAAATATACCAATCATAACCAACAAGAAGATTCTTCAGATGATGTTCCAATGGTTGCAAGTTGTGATGCGAATGAAAAGCGGGTGATGGACTCTAGATGTTCTTTGCATATGACACTAGTTAAGGAGTTCTTTAAAGAGTTAAAGAATGAGGATCTTGGGTAGTCAAGTTGGGAGATGATAGGCCTTGTCACATGTTGGGAAGTGGTAGTGTTTCATTCAAAATAGAGAATTGCAGGCAGGTAGATCTCAAATATGTAAAGTATAATCCTTCACATAAGAGAAACTTATTGTCATTATGGGCTTTTGAAAGAAAAGGGTATCATGTTAGTCTTAGAAATGGGAAGGCTAAAGTTATCAACGGGTCTATGGTTATGTTAATCGGGACTAGATAGATAATAACACTTACCTATTAGATGGAAAAGTAGTGGCAATGTCTATAGTATCAGAAGAATTAAGTAATGAGGCTCTTATATGGCACAGAAGGTTAAGGGCATGTTTGGCTAAGCTTATTAGAGGTAAAAAGGACTTTTGGGAAAAGGACTTTTGGGAAAAGGACTTTTTGAAAAGGAGTTTTAAAAAAAAGTGTTTGGATTAGCTTATTGATGTAAAATGACTAAAATGGGCATTCTTTTAGATATAAGGGGGTAAAGAAGGGTTATATTGGTAATTTCATTTTTGAAAAGTCACTTTTGGATCCAAAAGTCAGGAATTCTTGGCTTTTCAAAACCTTCAATTTCCTTCTTTGCTTTAAGCTATTTCAAAAAGGACTTATCCATTATCCAAACATAAAAATAGCTTATTGACTTATCAATAAGCTAATAAGCTAATAAGTCATTTTGAGAAGCCCATCCAAACATGCCCTAAGTCACATTAGGGGACACGGGCTGGTCCCGTGATAGCATAACGGAACAAAAAATAACGCGTGGAAGTTGATAAAATCCCACCGCCGGTCCATACTTCAACGCGTTATATCATAACGAAATCCATTTTTCGTTATTTCCTTCACGCGTTATGATTTTGGTTTGTGAGGGTATTTGTTGGTTGGGGGGAAATTGTTGGGTGTGGTGGTGAGTGATGACCACCCCTAGTAAAAATGGTTGTGAGTGATGGAAAAATGGTCAATGACATGACAAAACTTGATTGGTGCTTGTGAGTGATAAATTCTATCACTAGTGAACCACCCCTAGTCCCCTTAGTATTAAAGGGCTTATTGAATTGAAAAAAAAAAATCATTGAACTAAAAAACTATAATTTTGCTTTTTATGAAGAATATTGTATCTTAGGGATAAAAGAGTCAAGTTTAGTAGAAGTAAACACTCTACTAGGGATATACTAGACTATGTGCATTCAGATCGGTGAGGTCTAGCTAGAGTTTAGTCATTGGGTTGGGCTAAATACTTTCCTTCTATTACAGATGATCACACGAGAAGAGTATGGGTATGTGTTATTAGTAATAACTAGGGGTGGTTTACTAGTGATAGAATCTATCACTCCCACTATCCAATCAAGTCATGCCATGTGCACAACCAATATTCTATCACTAGTGATAGAAATGTAGAGGGGGTGGTATCACTAGTGATGGTATCACAACCTTTTTTATTTATTCCATCAGTGTACAACTCCTCAGCACTAGAGTACAACCCACCATACACAAAGTTCCAAAGGTCAACGCGTGACCACCACAACGCGTTAACTCTTCCACGCGTGACCATCACTAGAGGCGGCGGTGTATAACGCGTGACCACATTTCATCACGGAACAATTTGTTCCCACCCCGGAGTGATACTTTCAACAAGTTTAAGGAATGGAAGGTTCTTATAGAGAATCTAACTGCCAGAAAGGTAAATAAGTTGAGAGCAGATAATGGGTTAGTTTTTTTTTGTGGTGATTTTAATAGTTATTTCAAAGTTCATGGTATAGCTTGACATTTGTCTATACCAAGAACACCCCTGCAAAATGACCATGTAGAGAGATGAACTATACACTTCTTGAAAAAGTGATGTGTATGTTTCAAAGTCCCCAAGTGTGACAACCGGCAAAATTACAAGTGAATCCGTACGACCTAATCAATGTTTATTTATTTAATAAGTGCAGTTAGACTTAATTATACGATAACTGAGTCCATATAGTCTAGCAATGTCCGGATAAACGCATGGGTTTGTATTTGGTAATCCTCGATTATTTGTAACGAATAAAAGTTTATAAAACGAGCATTGGTGATTATCCGGTAACCATTTCAAGTAAAAAATGTGCCTGGAACATTAAATCGAAGGCATTATTTTGTGTTTGGCGTGAAAATGTATAGGAACATATTACGAATTGTAAGTATCCTAATTTGTGGTTTTGTTGCGTATAAGTTAATTCTAACTAATTTTAACCTTTATACTAATAATTTTCACCATACTATGTGTTTTTATGTGGTTAGTCATTGTCTAAGTAATCTTAAAACCGTAAGTTGTAAGAATTAAGGGTAATTAAATATAAACCGCAGTTAAACGTCATTAAGTTAATTCTTTTGCTTGTTGAAGTTGAGATAAGAGCATGGTGTATGTCGTAGTTTATGTTAAACAAATCATTATGCCCTTTAGATATTTTTTAAGATCAACTATATCGAACACATGCACTTCTCATTTGAGCATTTCAAAACTCAAAAACCCTTGTTTATCTCTCCCGTTTTCGGCTCAAACCAAGACCCACCCATCTTTATTTCACCAGTTTCACTACAATTATATAAGATTAAGCCTTGTAATGAGATATTAGAGGCATTGGACCACAATTTGGAGCTATATCACATTATCTTAGCCATCAATCCATCAATTTTAAGGGTTTTTGCTTGTGGTATGCATCCTAACTTGTTTGGTTATCTATATCTTCTTTAATGTCTATTTATACAAGTTTTGATAACCAAATGAGATGTTAACAAATGTGTTACTAAAACAAGTAAAACTCTTGGTTAAAACTGAATCTTTGGAAATTATATATGGGTGTAGGTATGGTCGTGAGTGTGTCTGTGTGTGTGTGTGTGTGTTCTCGTATAATGTTGTTGTTTGATTTGTTATCATATAAGTACTTGTATGTTGATGGTTTTTGGATGATAAATCTTGTATGAAGTTGAATATGTTCATATGGTGATTTGTACTAAAAATGGGGTTTTATAAAGATATATGTGGTCATGGAACTTGTTGGAGTTGTTTGTTGATGCTTGATGCTGACTATGATCAATATGTTAAAATGTTTTAACGATCAATCTTGAATGTTAAGATTTGGAAGATGATAGTTATGGATTCATGCATGTTTTTGTGTGTATAGTGTACTTTTGTGATAATATATCTTAACATGGTAAAAATGGTGAATTTGATACATTAAAGTGTATATTATGCTTAATGGTGAGATTTGGCATAATGTGGTTAAAAATGATAAAGTGTATGTTTACACTTGGTCTTACATGTTAAGCGTATATGTGGCGATATACGACTTCTTATATGTAAGATGGTGGTACTGGTATGTTAAAATTGTATTTAACATAAAGGTCACTAAATTTGGTAAAACTGTGGTTTGATGATCAAGGGTTTAAGTGATAAATTTGGTGTTTAAAACAAAGACTTGATGAAGTCTTAATCAAAACGGTATCTTATATAAAATTCGGGTTTTCCAAAACATGTTAAGTGTTTTTTTTAGTATAAAGTATGTCGTTTTTACGAAAATCGTGTTTTTGGTGTAAACGGCCAAGTCTTGACAATTTATGGGAAATTATATGTAATTTTTTTACATGTATGTATGTATTTTGGATAGAAAAATACATATTTTCAAGTCATAATAAAAATATATTTAAAAAAAAAGGTTACTAAGCCGTTTGGAGGATTAAATTACGAACAGATAAATTGAGGATGAAAATTTGATTATTTGGCTAAGTGTTATTAATGTTAAGAATATATATATATATATATATATATATATATATATATATATATATATATATATATATATATATAGGGGACCGCTAGAATGAGAACCACCACGAGTTGTAAGAACCACGAGAACCGCGACCCGCGGGTGGCCGTTGACCACGAAATTTTTTTTACACCTAGATCCGTATATTTTAAGACCGGGTGTAAATTTTGGGTTCAAACGGCGCGCCCGAGGGGGTAGTTTTTTACGCCCAAAGTTTGGGTTTTTTTAATTTTTTTAATTTTTCTTTTTTTTTTAACCAAACTTTGGGCGTAAAAAACTACCCCCTCGGGTGCGCCGTTTGAACCCAAAATTTACACCCGGTCTTAAAATATACGGATCTAGGTGTAAAAAAAATTTCGTGGTCAACGGCCACCCGCGGGTCGCGGTTCTCGTGGTTCTTCCAACTCGTGGTGGTTCTCATTCTAGCGGTCCCCTATATATATATATATATATATATATATATATATATATATATATATATATATATATATATATATATATGGGTGGAAAGTCTATTTTTCCTAGAAAGTCTAGGAAGGAATAAGAATTGGACATGTATCATTGATGGATTTTAAGTAGAAGGGCTATCATGTAATTTCACATTTTAATTTTATTTTTGGAATGTATCTTCATTAACTAAAATTCCATGATTTTCGGAATTTTTATTATTTTCGAATTCAAATCTGGAAGTCAATGTGTTCATTAACTAAAATTCCATGTCACATTACATCGCATATTCCATTGTTCAGAAGATTACTGGAATTATCAGCATGTTCTTGGTGCTGTGTTTTAACAGTTTACAGGGCTAAAGTCAATTTTTTTATAGATCCCACAATATAAAGATGGTAAAACACAGGGTATGAATCTGATTGCTGTTAAAACACAACTGTATGAATCTGAATGCTAAAACACAAGTGTATGAATCTGCTTGCCGTTAAAACACAACTGTATGAATCTGTTTGCTGTTAAAACACAAATGTATGAATCTGAATGTTAAAACACAGCTGTATGAATCTGCTTGCTGTTAAAACACATCTGTATGAATCTGGATGTTAAAACACATCTGTATGAATCTGCTTGCTGTTAAAACACATCTGTATGAATCTGCTTGCTGTTTAAAACACATCTGTATGAATCTGCTTGCTGTTAAAACACACCTGTATGAATCTGTTTGCTGTTAAAACACATCTGTATGAATCTGGAAGTTAAAACACATCTGTATGAATCCGCTTGCTGTTAAAACACATATGTATGAATCTGCTTGCTGTTAAAACACATTTGTATGAATCTGGATGTTAAAACACATCTGTATGAATCTGCTTGCTGTTAAAACACATCTGTATGAATCTGCTTGCTGCTAAAACACATCTGTATGAATCTGTTTGCTGTTAAAACACATCTGTATGAATCTGAATGCTAAAACACAACTGTATGAATCTGCTTGCTGTTAAAACACATATGTATGAATCTGGATGCTAAACCACAATTGTATGAATCTGCTTGCTCCTAAAACACAACTGTATTAATTTGCTTGCCGTTAAAACACATCGTCAAGAAAACGGAGATGATAAGAACAATATTTGAATGGTGATGATGAACTCGAAGATGGTGGAGATGGAGAAGTGTTTTAATTTGATCCGGTGCTCTCCATCGTTTCTAAAGTTATCTTCTTCCATGATTGTAGTTATTTTTGGTAGGGATTGGGGTTTCCAAGATGGGTTTGGAGAGAGAGAGGGAAAATCGCTTGACAAAGTTGCCCCTACTCATTTAAAACAATCAATTAATTAAACTCAAATATTACAAGATTGCCATTAATTTAATCTCAACCCTTAAACACACCAATCGGATGAACCAGATCGCTTCCTAGACTTTCTAGGAAAAACACACTTTCCGTGCGAACCCTACTCTATATATATATATATATATATATATATATATATATATATATATATATATAGGTTAGGGATGCTAAGAGAACTCCACCATATTTGAGAAACTTGAGAAGCAATCTGGACCACACATTTTCCCTAAGCAAAAAATGCAAGAAAAGGTGAAAAAAATGCAATTTTTTTTTTTTTTGGAAGAATCGCAGCTTTTTCTTTAAGGATTAATTTTTTTTTTTTAAATTTAAAAAAAAATTGTGATTTATACACATGTGTATATTGTTAATCTTTTAACTATACATATATGTATATTGACAATTATAAATATATGTATATACATGTTTAAAATTGAAAAAATATGTGTTATAAATCCTAAACCTTATACCATAAACACTAAAGCTAAACCTTAATGCTAAACCCTAAACCCTAAACCTAAACCCTAATTCTAAACCCTAATGCTAAATCCTAAAGCTAAACCCTAATTCTAAACCCTAAAGCTAAAACTAAACCCTAAAGCTAAACCCTTAATGCTAAACCCTAAAGATAAAGCTAAACCCAAAAGTTAAACCTAAACCCTAATGTTAAACCCAAAAGCTAAACCCTAATGCTAAACCCTAAATAGTATTACTAAACCCTAATGCTAAACCCTAATGCTAAAACCTAAATACTATTACTAAATCCTAATGCTAAACCCTAAATACTATTACTAAATCCTAATGCTAAACCCTAAATACTAATGCTAAACCCTAAATAACACTTATTTTTCAATTTTAAACATGTATATACATATATGTATAATTGACAATATACATATATGTATAGTTAAAAATATTAACAAAATACACATGTGGATAAATCATAAAAAAAAACAATTTTAAAAATAAAAAATTAAATTCTTAAAGAAAAACCAGCGATTTTTCCAAAAAAAAAAAAACAAATTTGCATTTTTTAACATTTTTTTTTTTGCATTTTTTTGCTTAAGGAAAATGTGTGGTCCAGAATGCTTCTCAAGTTTCTCAAATAGCCTACTACTTCTCACATGATCCTTATCCTTATATATATATATATATATATATATATATATATATATATAAGGATCATTACAGAACACTAATTATTGCGAGAACAAAAATAACAACTCTAAATCACTAAATTTTGGGATTTAAGGTTCATATTTCTTAAATTTTGAGTTTCTTACATTCATATATGTATTATATATACATAAAAAAATCATATATTTTTCTCTACACATAGTCTATATACATGTAGGTAATTTAGCCTACACATAACCTACATGTGTGTAGGTTATTTAAAAACTAAAGATTTTTCATATTTTATTTTAAATTCTAGTGTGAAAAACAATGAATCTTACATTTATAACATTTGCATTTACTTTTTAGGTTTTTAGGATTGAAAAAATTAGTGATTCATTTTGTTTTGTGTGTTCTCGCAATATTTAGTGTTCTGCATAGAACCTTCCCCTATAGAGAAGTTCACCCTACCCTATTTGAGGAACTTGAGAAACATTCCGGACCACACATTTCCCTAGGCTTTTCGTAATATACACATATGTATGTTGTCAAATCTTGAATTATACACATAGATATATAGTCAATTTAAACCATACATATGTGTACATTACGAAAAGTTTAAGGAAAATGTATGGTCCAAATAGGGATGGCAATCAAACCCGAACCCGATGGGTAAACCCGAAACCCGACACATTTGGGACGGGTTTCGGGTCGGTTAATCGGGTTTGGGACGGGTTTGGGAATAGTTTTTATTTTTTTCACGGGTTTGAGATGGGTTTGGGATTTAGTGATATACCCGTTTACCCGACCCAATTACCCGATAAAGTGTGCCCGTTTACCCGATTGTATACCCGATATAATTTCTTTTATATTATTAATATATATATATATATATATGATACATCCATTTTTTACACATATAGGTATTCTATTCCGTATACATTGTAGTTATTTAATATATATTGTTATAATAACAATACAAAATGTAACCGGTTAGTAGTTACCCGATAGATACCCAATGGGTTTTGAGATGAGTATACCCAACAAGTAATCTTTTTAAATTAACGGGTTTACCCGAAACCCGCGGGTATACCCGATACCCGATGGGTATTTACCCGTTAGAAACCCGACGGGTTTTGGGACGGGTTTGGGACAAGCTTATCTAATCGGGTTTGGGTTTGGGATTACCTAAACCCGTCCCAAACCCGACCCATTGCCATCCCTAGGTCCAGAAGGCTTCTCAAGTTTCTCAATTAGCCTAGTGCTTATCACACGATCCTAACCCTATATATATACATATATATCTTAACATGCTTAGGGGGAACGATGAACTTGTATGTAATATATGTTATATATTATGTGTTACATGTTTGGTATGGATATATACATGTGGAATTTGTGTGGAACGTGCTTACGTGGTTAACTGTATGTTCGTAGTATATATATATATAAAGTATATCGTACATTATGACTTAACGTACAACAACGTGCGTGATTTGTTATATAACATGCGTGATTAATGTTTTCAATATGCGTGATTATTGTGTTTCAACATGCGTGATTTTGGATTTTTGAATTATAACGTGCGTGATTTTAAAATGAACGTTCGTAATTACCTGTCGTACATGATGTACGTTAAGCCGTAATGTACGTTAACCCTCCTCTATATATATATATGTGTGTGTGTGTGTGTGAGAGAGAGAGAGAGAACGAACGTGGATTGTTAAAGTGCTCATTGTATGTGAATGAATGTATGTATCTATTTATATGTATATACGAATGATGAGCAAAACGTCGATGTCAACGAACGGGTTTTCGGTAAATATGCATAAATAATATTAAAGATATTTTTCGACAATTTATCGTACATGGGATATGTATATTTAATTTAAGGAGAAGTATATATTTTGGTCGTGATCGACCGGCATGCTTTGTTGAACATGTTCCACATGATAAATATGATATGTTTTCATAAAAATATATATTTATTAAGTGGGTTCATTCGTATGTCGACACGGGTTCATACATTGGACTATGAACCAAATGATTGCAAGATTGATTGTGTGTGAACCAAATGATTAGAGATGATCAGATAAATGATTAGAAACTGCCATACAATGGATTATGAGGAGTTTAGGTTTTCCAAGTTTATTAGAGTTTCATCATTAACCGTAAACCCCCAAACTATATCATTATTACACAAAGTACATATCATCTTACAGTTCGTAGTTAAAACACATAATTCATGTATTTGTCATGCACGTATAAATTTCACATAAACCGTCGGTTTATAATTATTGTTCGAGTTAGTCATCAACGTTCAAGAGTTATCATGTGAGTGTTCCGGTAATTCCCCGAAATACTAAAGTAGACTCATTTAACTAACCCTAGTTAAATGCATTGTTATGAATGTATGTCTATGTTAACTGTGGTTAAGTTAAAGTATTAACCTGAAATTGCGGGTTGTCACAATTTTTCAACTTCAAATCGCAGGAAGATAGTCATTCCATATCTTGAAAATTTGGAATCTCTCGTTCAATGCTAATATCAGTTATTTTAGATCAAATCGTTGATAAAAGAAAAACCCTCCGTCTCGTTCTCTCTCGAAGATCAAAAACGACGACCTACTGTTTTTCTTCCGGCGAATCATTCAACATCACCATTTTTCACGCAGATTACATCTTAAGGCTACATATCAAGGTATAACCATATAGTGAATTTCGGTTTTTAACAAATCTTTATTTCATCCTGTTGTCTATATTTTTGGGTTTTTCCCTATTTTTTGCATGTAAAAAGCTAATGTTTTAGTTGAATTTTCATATAAAAAAGCTTTATTTGTTTAGCGAGGGTTGTTTAAGATGCTTGATTTGACTTTGATTTGTTGTTTTTGTGGAAGTTTTATTTCGATTTTGACAATTTTATTCTTTAATTTAGGGTTCATCTAATTGAAGAAGAGGTCTGTGTTTTAAAACCTATGTTATTGTTTAAGTATACTTTACGGATACACATGTGTATTAACTGTCATATACTACAAAATTGTCATTATATAAATGGCTTGTACATAAGTGTACTTTACGGATACACATGTGTATTGACTGTCATATACTTCAGAATTGTCGTTATATAGATGTATTGTACATAAGTGTACTTTACGGACACACATGTGTATTTTACATGTCTTGTAAACAAGTATACTTTACGGATACACATGTGTATTGACTGTTATATACTTCACAATTGTCGTTATATAGATGTTTTATACATAAGTGTACTTTATCTAGAAACGTGTATAATGATATCGCTACTGATACAATATACCCAATTATTTGTGTGTAGAAAGATGGGGTGGTAAAGTACCTTAAGCGTGTGGGACATCCTTGTTGCTATGAGATTGAAGATGTCTAGCATGTACGTTGGATATTAGTTGGGCGAATGTAGGAAATTATGTTGATTATAGTGTATATGTGATGCGCCACACGAAAACCTGGATGGGATCGTTGAAGGGCGTTGGGACGCTTGATTCCCAACTGATGATTCTAAACGAAAACCAAAATAGCACAACTTAAGAAGAAATTTGTGAACTGTTTGGTTTGGTGTTTACACTTACGATTTGCCTTTTTAATTGTTTCAGTGGAAATCGTTTTTACGGTAGGTTTGGGATGCTTTATTCGGATATTTAATGGAGTATAATGACGACCATTATTTTGGTGGTTAACTTTATGGATTGAGTTATTTTCAGTTGCTGCCTATAACTTGAATACAACTTATCGTATTTTATAACGGGTCTGGATGTTTCTCTTTTATAAACGTGTGTGGATGATGAAAGCACATTATATGTGTATTGCAAGAAGAAAACATAAGTGTGATGTCCAGAACAAAAAAAAAGACAATTTAGAATGGGTACATATGTATAACGCATAATGTACTACCAAAGTTACAATTTATCTCATATAATAGCATCTTCGGATTGTCCACTTTTATGAAGTTCTGTTTGTGATGAAAGCACACATTATACATATATGTATTTAAAAAAAATAATACACACTGAATGAATGTCCAGAGCAATAAATTGGTAAACTTTAAAGCTATGTAACTAGTTAAGCTTTATGAAAATAAAATACCTTTCGAGCTTATTATTGTCACAAATTCCGAATTCAAAATTTTGATTATGAGTTCCTTTAATTGAATTGCAAGAAAGTAGGAAGCGGTTACATAAAAATGAAAAACTGGTCGTGTTAAATTAAACTCAAATTTGGATTATAATTAAATAAAAAAATCAAATTTAAATTACTAATTACAGTCCTACCCTTATAATCTTAAAACTAAATCAATGATCAAGATATATTCATTAAGTTCACAAATAAGGGGAGGTTCACAAATGAACCTAAGATAATTTTTGTCATTGAGCAAGTAATTCAATGGTTGAAATTTAGTGATCCCAAATATAGAATTCACATCACTAAAACAAGAGAAACAATTAGAGAAATGACAAAATAGGAACATCCAATATTTGTAACTCATAAATCCATTTCTCCTATGATTTTGAAACGGTTAATACTTTTTCATACGATAATATTTTTTAAAAAGATTTATATCATATTAGCGAGCATTTTATTCTCTTTAATTTGGGTAGGCTATTGCTATAGTTTTCATAATTTAAAAAAAATCTTACAAGCTATATCGTTATGTGATTTTGTAATGTCGCGTGATTTTGTAACGTTACGTGATTATGTTTTAGTACGTAATTACGTAATATGCATTTTATTCTTGACGCGAGTCTAACATTACGTGATTATGTATCAGATTATCAATACGTAATTACTACGTAACAATAGTTGTCTATGTATTAAAAATGATTACGTGAATTTGAATACCCATTACGTAATTTCATTATAGTATTTATGTGAAAACCCGCTAAGTGATTATGTAATTACATACTAGCCATAACTATAATAGAAAACACGTAATACCAATATTTCACGGAATGCTTAATATTTTAGGTCTAATCATGTATTAAGTATAAATGTAATACAAAACATTAAGCAATCAACCTATAAGAACAATGTAATGTCGTATATTACAAATTTAGTCATGTAATAAAGCATAAAAAGTTAAGTTCTTATTATTGAATGTGTATTCATGTTATGATTTATATGGAATGTTCAATCACGTATCCTATAAAAAAATTAAATTAAAAAAAATATAGTTATATACTATTCAAATTAAAGAAAATAAAATGCTCGTGAATTTTTTTAAACAAAATATTATTGTTTGAAACTATTATATCCGTCTAAAAATCATGAGGCAAAGTATGTTTATGAGTTAACAATATTGGATTTTCCTAAAATATCCTTAATTTTTAATCTCTCCTACGCTTTGGTTGTGTTTTTGGTTTTGTTTGTTGTAATGTTTCTTTTGTTGGTTGTACATCATTACGTGTTTTAATCTCCTTAGAGCATTTAGGTTTTAAAGGTTTAGTTTTATTGTGATACTGTCGCGTGGTGGGTGATGCATGGCAAGGTAAACACGTGTCCCTCTCCTTTCTTTTTTTTACATGAAAACCAAGAAAGACAACCAAACTCATACCAGAATTCCTTTTCCTCTTCTTCTTGAAAGAATGAGAGAAGATTCTAGAGACAGGGTGAGAGACGGGTAACACCACCATCGCATGATGCTTCACAGTACATAGCAGAGAGACCAAGTGGCGAGAGAGACAGAAATGAGGGGGTGGAGAGACGACGGGGGCACAGTTATGGCGGTGTCGTTGAGGGTTCCGTGGACTCTTTCCGATCTCTTCATATGGTGGTGTGCTTTTTGATTTATTAGATCTTGTCGCTGCTATTACATTTCTTCCGGCGAGTTCTCCGGCGAAGGTTTGTATATACTGAAACTTTTCTCTTAATCGATCTCATTTTGTTTCGATTCATGTGTTTGTTTGGTACAGGTAGACAATAACTTGGAGATTTTTCAATTTGTTGTCGTCTGCTACTCCGGTTTATTTAAGTTTGTTTGTATGTACGGTTGGATTTAGGCAACTGTTTTACAGGTTTTGTGTCACTTTACTCACTATATTTGACTTTAAAATTCAATTATTATATCGATTTGATTTGGAATAAATTTTCTTTAGTTTAAAGTTATATGAGCAAAATAATTTGATGTAGGGTTTAATTTATAGTTGAGCTTAGATATGGAACATGGAAGCGCATCAAGACAGAGTTCTTCAACTACCTATGCCACAATGGTAAGTTTTTTTTATTTTTTAATATATGGTAAATACTTCATTTGTTTCAAAAAAAAAAAAACAGAGAATGAGAATTCCACGGGCACGACCCCGGCGAACTATGGTTGTTGCCGGTCACAAGTATGTTTTTTGGTAGTTTTGTTCACATTTTAAATAGAAATAGAAATGAATCGATGTTTGTTGGAAATTTTAGATTGTGAAGATAGCGATGATCATGGCTTGAAAAAGATCGAATTGAGTGAGTGGAATTTAAGATGACCTCATCAAATGTTGTGTAAGAGTAACAGATTAAGGAAACAAAGTAGCGGGTGTGACATCCTCCCGGTTCCGTTGATGAATTAGTCACTGTTCTTGACGCAAGCCCTAATTTTGAGTTTTGTTTATGTTTCGTGTTTTACAGTAGTATGTTTTCCTTTAGTTTCTCATATGACACTGCGCATTTTTTAGCAAGTCAGTTAGTTGCCAATCTGTAGCAGAGCTTTTTAAGGCCATTTGGTATTTACACCATTTTCTCCTGTTTATCAATCTACATGTACTAAGGAGGCATGCTGTGAGTATTTACGCTAATGAATATTTATCTAATAGCCCTTTTGAATGGTGGCACAAGGTTTGAAAAGAAGTATTCATTATTAGCTTAAATTTTTGAAACCGCTGCATGTATTTTTGACTATTTTTGTAATGGATTTACTAAGTTGAATTGATAATTGCACATGTAATGATTTGTTGAATAGGGTGCTTGCTTCTTGTTCATGTGCGATGGAAGAGTAAGCAATCTTTTCCTCAAATGGTTCACAACATATATATATATATATATATATATATATATATATATATATATATATATATATATATATATATATAGGGAGCCGCTAAAATGAAAACCACCTCCAGTTGTAAGAACCGCGAGAACCACTCTTAACCAATCATATTATGCCAACAAAAGGGGTATTTTGGTCTTTTACCCCAAATGTCATTTCTTCTACCTCTCTCCTCATTTATAATTGTCAGTTTCTTTTGTCTCTCTCTACCTTTTTGAAAATTCATCTCCTCTCTCCTCTCAATATCATCTGGTTATTTTATTTAACAAGCTTCTTCCTCATTTTCATTTGTTTCCAATTCCATCTGGTTATTTTATTTAAGAAGCTTCTCTATCACTCACGCCCCTGCTTTCTCTCTTCAAACCCTAACCCAAACATAACCACCCGCACCATCCTTCTCTCTCGCAACTTCGGTCGACGGAGCAACTCCGGCTGGCTAATATCTTGCTTATGTTTTTTTGTTGAAAACCCTTGAAAATCTTTGAAAAAGAGGGGAAAATCATTCACCTTCAGTGGATTTTTGTTACCTTTGATATGCTAGTATCTAAATCATTCACTTTTAGTGGATTTTTGTTACCATCGATGTCGATTTGTTCCCCTCGGCTCCCATGTTTTCGGCGACAACCACCAGCCAAACACCCCCCTCCGTCTCTACAGTAATCGCCGGCCACCCAACTGTGGTGGCGGCGCGTGATGCCGGTTGTTCAGCTCTTCACTAGCGGTGGAACACGAAGAGAGAGATCCGACCACCACTATAGGTGGCAGTGCACCACAAACAACGGCAACAGCCGTAATAGGCGACGTCGGGGGGGGGGGGTTATGGTGGGGTTGGGTGGCGTCTCGAAGCAAAGAGATCCGACGGCGGCGCCGCCGCCGGAGCCACATCGTCTACGGCAGTGGCAGTGGCGGCGGAGGTTATGTTTCGGGTCAGTTTGGGGATGTTTCTCCGTTGTTTTGATTTATGTTGTTGATATTGGGGGGATTTTTACTAATGCTTGTTAATATTTGGATTTGGTTGGTTTTACTGGTGCTTTTGCTGATGCCTTTGAAATGTGGGGTGGTTTGCTTGATTCTGTGGGTTTGTTTGTTTTTACAGGTGACCGATTTGAAAGTGGTCCAGATGGTGCCCGGTGGTGCCGATGGTGCCCCGTGGCGCCGATGGTGCCCGAATTGGGGGTTGAGTTGTCTTCTTGATTCTGATGGGTATATTTGATATGTCTGGGGGGGTTTGAATGGGGTTCTCTAATTTCTGTTTTTTGATTTGTATTCTTGATTGAGTGGGTTTTGATCCGTTTTGGATTTGGGGCGGCGATGATGAGAAAAAAAATCGTAGATTTTGATGACGAGGGCGCGGCAAGGACGGTGGAGGGTAGGTTTTTGAACCTGCAACCCCAGTTTGCAGCCTCTGATTATCGGAAAAAATCTGAGCCAAAACTTCGTTATTTTTTAAGAACCCACTCGTTTTTTTTTTTATTTTTGTTTGTTGGGTTTTTTTTTTAGGCGTCGATGATGATAACAATATATCTGAGACACCTCCCGAGTTTGCGATTTCTGAGTGCGTTCGTTTTTGCGTAAAAAAATTTTTGTTTTTTTGTTGGTGTTGGTTTTTTATATTCTTTCCCCCGTCGATGACAATAAAAATCTATCCGAGACACCTACCGACTTTGCGTAAACAAGTTTTCGTGTAAAAAAGTTTTTGTGAAAAAAAAGTTCAACCGTAAACTTTTACGTAAAACGTAAAAAGTTTAACGTAAAACTTAAAAAAGTAAAACGTAAAAAAGTTTAACGTAAAACTTAAAACTTAAAAAGTTTTACATAAAACGTAAAATTTAAAAACATAAAAAGTTTAACGTAAAACTTAAAATGTTTTACGTAAAACGCAAAACGTAAAACGTAAAACCGAAAAAAACGTTAACGTAAAAAACCCGGGGCGTAAAACGTAAAAAACCGACACGTAAAACGTAAAAAACCGACGCGTAAAACGTAAAAAACCGACGCGTAAAACGTAAAAAACCGGGGCGTAAAACGTAAAAAACCGACACGTAAAACGTAAAAAACCGACACGTAAAACGTAAAAAACCGGGCGTAAAACGTAAAAAACCGACGTGTAAAACGTAAAATAACGTTAACGTAAAAATTGGCGCATAAAAGAACGGCGCGTAAAACTGGGCATAAAAACAGCGCATAAAAACACGGTCGCAAAAAACGGCGTGAAAAAACGGGGCGTCTACCGGGTCATAAAAAAACGCACGTAAAAAACGGGGGCGAAAAAAAACGGCGTGTAATACGGATCATAAAAACGGCGCGTAAAACGGGCCGTATAAACGGCGCGTAAAAACGGGTCTTAAAAAAACGTAGATTTTGATGACGATGGCGCGGCAAGGACGGCGGAGGGTAGGGTTTTTGATCCTGCAACCCCACTTTTGCAGCCACTTGATTATCGGATAATCTGAGCCAAACCCCATTTTTTTTTCGAGATACCCTTTGTTTTTGATGTTTGTTGGATTTTTTATATTTTTTTTGAGGCGTCGATGATGATAGCAATCTATCTGAGATACCTACCGAGTAGCGATTTTCTGGGTGCGTTCGTTTTTACGTAGAACGTTAAACGTTTTACGTAGAACGTAAAACGTAAAAAGTTTAACGTGAAATGTAAAAAGTTTAACGTGAAACGTAAAAAGTTAAACGTGAAACGTAAAAAGTTTTACGTGAAACGTAAAACGTAAAAAGTTTACGTAAAACGTAAACCGTAAACTTTTTTATCGTAAAACGTAAACTTTTTTTGATGTAAAACGTAAAAAAACGGCGCGTTAAAACGTAAAAATTTTAACGTAAAACGTAAAAAAACGGCGCGTTAAAACGTAAAAAATTTAACGTAAAAAAACGGCGATTTTCTGTTGCGTTCGGTTTTGCGTAAAAACGTTTTTGTAAAAAAAAAAAATAAACCGTAAACTTGTTAACGTAAACCGTAAACTTTTTATCGTTAAAAACGTGAAGCGTAAAAAGTGTTACGTAAATTTTTCCGTAAGTTTTACGTAAAACGTAAAACGTAAAAAGTTTTTCGTAAGTTTTCCGTAAACTTTTTCGTAAATTTTTTTCGTAAGTTTTACGTAAACTTTTTCGTAAGTTTTTCGTAAAACGTAAAAAGTTTAACGTAAAACGTAAAAACTTTTACGTAAAACGTAAAAAGTTTAAATTTTTAACGCAAAACGTAAAAAGTGTACAAAAAGGGGCGCGTTAAAAAAGTGAAAAAAACGGCGCGTTTAAAACGGCGTGTAAAAAAACGACGCATTACAAAAAGTGGAGAAACGGCGCGTTTTAAAAAAACGACGCTTGAAAAAACGGCGCGTTAAAACGCGTAAAAAAACGGCGCGTTAAAAAACTTCGGAAAAACGGCGCGTTAAAAAACTTCAAAAAAACGACGCATTAAAAAACTTCGGAAAACGGCGCGTTAAAACGGCGTGTAAAAAGCGTGTAAAAAATTTGGCGCGTTAAAAAACGTGGAAAAAATGGCGCGTTTAAAAAAACGACGCTTGAAAAAATCGGCGCGTTAAAAAACTTCGGAAAAACGGCGCGTAAAAAATGTGTAAAAACCGCGCGTTAAAAAACGCCGATTGAGAAAAACGACGACTTAAAAAAAGGCGCGTTAAAACGGCGCGTAAAAAACGGTGCGTTAATAAAACGCCGATTGAGAAAAACGACGCCTTTAAAAAACGGCGCGTAAAAACGGCGCGTGAAAAACGGCGTTAAAAAACGTTGCGTTAAAAAACGGCGTTAAAAAACGGCGCGTTAAAAAATCGATGCGTTAAAAACGGAGCGTTTAAAAAAACGCCGATTGAGGACGGCGCGTTAAAAAACGGCGCGTTAAAAAAGGCGCGTTAATAAACGGCGCGTTAAAAAAACGACGCGTTAAAAACGGCGCATTAAAAAACGGCGCGTTAAAAATGGCACGTTAAAAAACGGCGCGTTAAAAACGGCATGTTAAAAAAACGCCGATTGAGAAAAACGACGCCTTAAAAAAACGGCGCGTCAAAACGGCGCGTAAAAAACGGCGCTGAAAAACGGCGCGTAAAAAACGGCGTGTAAAAAAAACGGCGCGTTACGCTTGAAAAACGGCGCGTAAAAAAAACGGCGCGTTAAAAAACGGCGTTAAAAACGGCGCGTCAAAAAAACGTAAAAAGTTTAACGTAAAACTTAAATTGTAAAAAGTATAAAAATCTTTTAAAAAAAATCTGAATTTAAAAATGTTTTTAATAAAGAAATTATGTTTAAAAAATAAAAGTAATAAAAAGTAATTAATGAATAGGACAAAAAAGGTAATTTAAAATTAATATATATATAAAGACAAAATAGAGTTATTTTACTTAAATACCCTTTTGGATTATAATATTAAAGACATAATAAGACAAAAAACTTTTAATATTAATATTAACTACTTTTAATCACATCCATCCATCTAGTTGATCTAAGGGCCATAAAGTGGTTCTCATGGTTTTTACAACTAGAGGTGGTTTTCATTTTAGCGATCCCCTATATATATATATATATAGGGCTTGGTTAGATAAGAAACCCCTTCTTTTTAAGAAAACTATGGAAACCCATTCTGAACCATTGATTAGCTTACATCTAAGTTGATCAAAGGCCATGATTATTTTGGTGTTAATAAAAATAAAAGGAAATACAAAAGACTGCCAACTTGTACCATCCAAGGGCATTTTCGGTAGGTAACATAAACATCAAATCACCATAAAAGCTTCTCTTTCTCTTACCTCTTTCTCTTACCTCTTTCTCTTTCCTCTTTCTCTTTCCCATTTCTTCTTCCCTGATCTTGAAGACAACCATAGCCACAACCATAAAAGCTTATCCGGACGGTTTGAAGACCCTTCTTCGTGTTCAGGTGTTGTTGATTAGAGAAACAATAACCTTTAGAGAGAGAACGATGACAAGATAAATGTTTTTAGAGAGAGAAAGTTGATGTTTTAGAGAGAGAAACAACAATCTTCATCATGTTCATCTATAATCTTTATTTTTTTAGAGAGAGAGAGATTTGAATGTTCAAGTGTGTGTGAGAGAAGAAGGTTTGAAGACCCTTCTTCGTGTTCATCGGACGGGTATAGATCCGGTAAGTGTTCTTGAAATATCATTTCACACTTGATTTTTTGTTGAAATGGTTGTTAATATGTTTTTATGTGCTGAAAGTGTTTTAGTAATGGTTAATGGGGTATCCATGGTTAATGTTCATGTATTTTAAATAAATCAAAAACTTTAGGATGAAATTTTGAACGAGTTTTTTTTTGTTGGTTTGGTTGCTTGTTAGGGGCTTTTGATCTTAACAGTAGCTGTTCTTATGTTGGTTTGGGTTGCTTGTTTGGGTTTATGATCTGAACAGTAAGTGTTTTTTTTTTTGGTTGCTTGATTCACAGACTCAGGCCCATAACATGTGTTAAGCCCCATGTTAGAATCTTATATAGCGTGTGTTAATTTATAGAAACAAACCCATAAAGATATTCAATTGACAAGCTTGATGGATTTAAATAAATCCAAAACTTTAGGATGAGATTTTGAACGGGTTTTTTTGTTGGTTTGGGGCTTTTGATCTTAACAATAATTGTTTTTTTTTTGTTGGGTTGCTTGATTTACAGAGACAGACCCATAACATGTGTTAAGCACCTGTTAGAATGATATATAATGTGTGTTGATTTACAGAAACAGATCCATAAAAGATATTGAATTGACAAGCTGGATGGATGTAGGCGACGTTAATGCGGGGACATTGAATAAGTCACATCCTTTGGGAAAGATGCCTTCGTTCATTTATAGCATGTGTTGGTGGTTCATGCTGTAACAGAACACCATGATGTAACGTGTAATATGAAACGAGCCATTTATGGTAACACATGTACCGGTAATTTTGGAATATATAATATTGTATTCATGTATAAGCTAGTGGTTTACAAAACACCATGATGTGTATATACTGATCTAACATGTGTTACAATTTGTCTGTTCGGAACATGTAATTGCTTAACATGTGACAAGGGTGAAAACAGTCGACGGGGGCGATGAGTTTAATGGGGAGCTTAGTTAATATCGTAATCTTGTTGTAACCCCACTTGTATACATATGATAACATGTAAGCATCCATTATAACCCGACTTGTATTCATGTATATGAAAGTGGTTTGCAAAACACCATGATGTGCATATACTGACCGTAACACGTGAACAAGTTAACATGGAACATACAAGTTAATATCGTAACACCGTATACCTGAATAAAATGTGTTAAGCCTCTGTTATACCTGAATACATGAGTATAAGCTAGTGGTTTCCAAAACACCATGATGTGTATATACATACTGTAACATGTGTTAAAGTGACTGAAAATGTATAACGTGTGTTAAGCATCTATTATAACGTGTGTTAAGACTTCCATAATGGATGAATAAACTACAATAGTAACTTAACAACAACAGAGTAAACATGATATAACGTGTGTTAAGCCTCTATTATAACATGTGTTAAGACTTCCAGAATGGATGCATAAACTTCAATAGTAACTGTGACAGTAGAGGTACAAATACTGGCGCCTCCACCATTATAATCTTGTTGTAACCCGACTTGTATTCATGTATATGAAAGTGGTTTGCAAAACACTATGATGTGCATATACTGATAGTAAAAACGTGTACAAGTTAATATGGAACATACAAGTTAATATCGTAACACCGTATACCTGGGATAAAATGTGTTAACCCTCTGTTATAATCTTGGTTTAACCTAACATGGTGTCATGTATAAGCTATTGGTTTCCAAAACACCATGATGTGTATATACATACTGTAACATGTGTTAAGCGACTGAAATGTATAACGTGTGTTAAGCATCTATTATAACGTGTGTAAAGACTTCCACAGTGGATGAATAAACTCCAATAGTAACTTAATAACAACAGAGTAAACCTGATATAACGTGTGTTAAGCCTCTATTATAACATGTGTTAAGACTTCTAGAATGGATGCATAAACTTCAATAGTAACTGTAACAGTAAAGGTACAAATACGGGCGCCTCCAACAGAAAATGTGTTAAGTCTAGACCGTTTTAACATCGTGTACTAGAGAAAACAAGAAGAGTCTCACATTACATATTACTAGTAAACAAAAATACATAGCACTAATACGTGTTATGTTGTACATGGGTTTCATGTCACATGTAACACATGCATGTCCTGAAGTTCAAACTATAACACGTGTTAATTGTGTTGTGTTGTAACATAAACATGGTCATGATCCTTAAGCATCTGATCCACGTTTGACGAAACCAACGGACCCGAGAATTGGATCTTGTTTCCCTTGTATCCATCACCATCCTAATAACAAAAAGATAAGATAACCGTTAAGTCGTTAACCACACATAACTATTAACACATTCATAGCCAGAAAATCTAGTAGAATCACCACCTGGTAAGGTAGCTACGGGTTGTAGTAACAGGATATGTCATCTAGTAGAATCACCACCTGGTAAGGATGAAAAAAAAGACAAACATTTTATTGAAAATAACATCACCGAAAATCAAAGAACTCAGAAAAAAACTCAAAAGTAATGAATCTAACATCAAATCTGCTTCAAACCCATATGTTTGAAACACATATAGATCTGAAACAACTAAGAAGACCTGATTTTTGAAGAAAGAAATTGCGCACACAAAAATTTCTTCTTGGTCTTGATTTAAAATTTTTAAATAAACAAAAGAAGCTCTGATTTTAAATCTATCAAATATCATAAAAAGTATAAATTTAAACAAATTACATAAATAGCAAAAAAAACGTGTTTCTCTCACACACATTTGTGCGTATGTTCTTGGTGTCCAGATGAACAAGATGAATATTGTTGTTTCTCTCTCCAAAACATCAGTTTTCTCTCGCTAAAAACAGAATTAAAGATGTGATGAGAGCAACACCTTACTTTCTTTTCTTGAAGAGCTTCGATAATTGCTTCGATCCTCAGATTTGGTGGCTTCAATAGAAAGTAATGAGTATAAGATCTACCCGGCGACATTAACGGGTTATATGATGGATTTGTCTCAATGGACATTAATGGAGAAAGGAATAAATGAAGAAGTAAATTGTAAATGAAGATGTGCAGGACATTAATGAAGGTCTTTCTTAGAAATGAAAATGATAGATATGGAGTTAGAAAGATACATTGGGAAGATAAATGGGTAATAAATGTTGTCAAATCATAGTAGACAAAAGTCAAGTTATCTTTTAGAGTTAGGTAGTATAATGTTGAATTTACCAAAGTGCCCTCAAAAGCAAAAAGAAAGATGGAGATGGCTGGGACACGTGGCCAATTGTAGGCCTTGTAATGGGTTTTCAAAGTTTTCTCAAAATAAGGGGTTTTCTCTAGAGCATTATCCTATATATATATATATATATATATATATATGGAGTTAGCAAGAGTGGCTTTATAAATTTATGGATCTACGTGGTGGAGGATCATTAGGTGCTTTTCAAAATTACAAGGAGGTTGTTTTTCTTTTATGATTTTATCAATTTCAAAAAGAGTTGTAATCATATGTGCGCAATTGGTGCAAAAAAGTCTACCAAGTATGGCTACATTACCTGTGTTAAGCCTCTTTAGCAAAGAAGGAAAAGCAACAAAAAAAATGCAATACATGCTCTAAAGAGGGAATGGAGTAAGCCAAGAACTTTGAATTAGTGACCCTGCTTCAAAAAATGATTTACTCCTAAAATTACGACTTTCCATCCAAAATTATTTTGTTTTTGTAATGTAATTGGAAAAGATCTTCAATGAGACACTAATGAGACACTGGATGTATTTTTAGCTTCATATATATTTCACGCACACATCTGGTTCAGTTGTGTTATGGATGAGATGAGATTGTAAAACAATTGTGTTTCAACTAGATCGCGTTTCTCCTTGGATTCAGTTTACATTTATTTTCGTTTATTTATTTTAGTTTACTTTTTTCGTTGGATGGTGGCAGTGGCATCAGGTTTTCTCGACACTCTGATCGGGAAAATACTGGAGAGGCTGCAAGCACATGGAATTTTCTGAACCTAGGACCATCCGTATTTAGCCGGTTGTTGCTGAATTTGTTTATTAGTCTTTGCAGATGCTCACGGTACGTTTGATTTCACTTAGATGCTCCGTAGAATTATTTGTTCGTATCATTGCTCTCATTAGATGAATACGTGTTGTTTACATCACTTTCTTTGACTTTTGAAGGCTTTTCGTTTTGTGTGATGCGAATTGGTTAGTTGCTGTTGTTTATGAAATCTTATATTGGTTTCCCTGTATCTAATCAAAGAAAAACTAACAGAAAAAACGGCAAATTTTCGTGTTATTAGTACTAAACATAGGTAAAAATCAAAGTTTCGATGAAGAGATATTGGTTGCTAAACATTATTACACTAGGATTTTGCCATGCCGCGCTTTGCGGCGGCAAAACAGAATATTCACGTATGTATTGAACACTTCTAATGTAAACAAATTCACAAATTTACTTACGACCAACTCGACCTGTTCTGACCCGTTACCCAACATTCCCCTAAGAATAGAACAGGTATCATGTACACGAAGAGATGCCACTATGCCAGTTAGGCTAGGCAACTCAAGGCTAACAGCAACACTCGACGATCATCTCATATCATATCCGGTCTCAAAACCTGACAAAACGCAAAATCACAACCTAAGATATCTGTACTGCTAGGTTATGATCATTGTCAACATATGGTGAATTATGGAAATAGTAAGCAAAACTGACCATAACTAATGTGTAATGCATAGCAGGTTTGACCAAAAAACGTGAAACCCAATTTATGACTACTGTCCTGAAGTTGGTACGAATCTTTTCCCAAGGAATGCACTACATGTAGAAGGTTTGACTACAATAAAAAGTCAAAATGAATTCAAGATTAATATCATTAAAGTTTTAAGTGTAATTTTTTTATAAGGAGTTGTCTAAATTTAGTAAGTTTGACGCTAAAGTCAAACTAAATTCACGACTAATGTTTGGAAACACTAAAGTGTAAATTTTTCTTAACAAATTGTCTAAATGTAGCATGTTGGACCTAAAAGTCAAAACAAAATTCAAGATACAGAAAGTAAAATTGCAATTCTCTCTATCGGTCTAACCCCAACGTAAAACTAATTAATCCAATATTACCGTCTCTAAAGTCATAGTATATATCTTATATTAACGAAGGATTGTGTTAAAAATACCCCAATCTCTATTATTACTTTTGGTAACCCCTATCAAGTTGTCAAATCTCTAATATCCTTCATTTTGACGTTTTCATGAGGAGTCGACTAAAAGTTTCGGGCTAGTGGGCTACAACAAACATATTACAACCACAAACATATCACGGCACTGAAAAATTAATTGAACTAAAATCACACCACAATGACCAGTCAATTGTAGCTAAGTTTGCCCAATTTATAATCCATAGAAACTATTTCCTTTTATCTCTAATATCTTTTAACACATATGCGAACAAATAACGTTTAGGGTGAAGTCGTAATGTTTTGCGCCAAATCAATGAAATACCTATTTTGACCCGTTACATGACTTGTTCAGCCACACATTGATTTTGATATCTAAGTTTAGTTTTTAAGTTGGACTTTAATTGCGGTTATGCCATGCTCTATTTTAATTTTAGACACTACATTTGTTTTCATTTTGTCTTTCTTTACTTAATTTATTTTATAAATAATTTTAGTTATATTTTTCGTTCCGATCTGCAAGTGTAATTGGATGTCAATTTTTCTAAACTCTTTAAAAGTGCTGGTATATTACAAATACCTAATAATATGTCATATTTTTTATTTGATAATTATAACATCTTTGTCCTTTTTTTGGTTAATGCTGGATTCAAGACTATTATTAATTCTAATTCATAAAAACATTTGAAATCCGATTCTTATTATTCCTAAAATCCATACACTCAGCTCTCTCCTGTGATAATTTTGAAGCAAAAGCTTCCAAACATTATGTCTTTGTCTGTGAAATACCTCTCACCCCACTCTATCTACATCACCAGCCCAACGCAACACCACCGGTCCATCACCAATAAATTGCCACCAGCCCGCCACCACAACAGAAATGTGGATGCCGCAGTGCCACCGCCACCCGCTACCTCCTGGTGGAGACGTCGATATATCCTCCACCTTCCTTAACCCAGGCATTGAAATAGTCACGGCCACTCCGACGATGTCTTAAATTCCGTCACCGTCTCTCTAAAAAGTATTTTTCTCCTAAATCTTTGATTCCACAAAGAAACAGTGTTTTATGTTGTATCAAGGTTTTTTTCAAATCTTCCCTTCGTAAACCCTAGATATTCATACCATAAAGCATCGTTCATATCAAGATTAAGATGAAAGATAACATACCTTTTGAAAGCCAAGATGAAATCATGAAAAGCTTCCTGTGAGGACGTTGATTCAGTTCCGATAGGCCATGGACGGCCTCCTTTAGTATCTCATCTCTGATCGCCTCCCTCTCTTTATGCTTCTCTCTCTAAACCTCTTTCTCTCTCTATCTATGTGTGATGCATGTGTACATATGGTGACCAAGGAAGAAAAGGACAGAATATGAGTGAGGATCAAAACTGCCATTTGTGAAAGTTGAAGGACTGCTTTTGTCGGTGGGAAAACCCCACCGACCTTTGTCTTTAAGATTTATATAAATATAAATTGTAAAAGAAATTAATGACTACACAAAACACTTATTTTGTATTGTATCCGCATCAGACGAATTAATCATTTGCAATCAACCATGGAAAATAAGATTTAAACTACTCATGTTTATTTATTAACGCCTAGCTCAAGACCTAAGTTGTTGAAACTGTACAATAAAAGATAACCTGCCTAAAATTAAAATGAAGTAAAAAAAAATGAAACAATAGTTTAATGTTATCCTATGAATAACAAATTTTAATTATGTTAAAAGGAAAAAAGCAGAAAGGTTCATGTTATCTAAGAATTGGCATGAATAGTTACGTGTTGTTTATCATTTGAGTAAGGTATATGTGTAGCTTTGAATAAATGTTTAAACACAGATTGAAAAAAAAAAATAATAACTTTTAGATAAAAAAAACATATAAATTTAAACAGGTTAACTATTCAACCTCTTTAATATCGAGCTAAACTCAAACATTTATTAAACGAGCAATACATGTTAAAGCCAATAATCATGTTTTTTTGGTCTTAATCCAATTAAACTCACATAGTTATCGGAAATGGAATCAAAGGTATGATTACACTTTTTTGAGTTGAAACTTGCATCTTCTTCATCGCGTTTCTCGGTTGAAACTCGCATTTTCTTTATCGACTGGACGTGGCAAAATGGTTGTCTGATGGGTTGGGTAATGGGTCAAATGGGGGTCATTTATCGGGCCAAAAGTTTGTTTTGTTTGGAGCATTTATCCATTTTTTGTTTCGCACATTTATTTGAACAATCGAGGTTGAATAAGTTGTTTAGTTTTGCAGTGATGATGATGATGGGGAGATGGTTTCAAAGAAAAAGAACCCATGAAGTGATTGTGAACTTGGAGAAGAAGCATTGAGAAGGGCAGGCAATACTTGAAGTGTATTTTAGAAGGCGAATTATAGTGGTAGTGTTAAAAAAACACAGGTTTGGATTGAAATACTTTGGCGTAATCTGTTGGGCATGAAAGCTGGCTAGACTCTATTTTTTTTATGGATATTACATAACATATATGGATTTTTTATAGTAAACTCTTGAAACAGAGTGTTATTTTCAATTTCAAACATGCTACAATGTGCAATCCTCTAGACCGAGTCAACATCTACCAGCATCAATGCTAATGCTTGGTTGTTTCACCACCTGTTGAACCTAAAGCATGAACCTACAAGTGCATGGGTTTGAGACTTTGTATAATAAATAAAATCGCAATTCAATAATCGAGTTACTTACGTCGTCTATCTGTTGCCGTTGCGCGTTGCCTATCTGGTGCGCGCCACCGCAATGCACGGCGGGTAAAAATCTAGTTATCGTATATTTCAAATTATATTTGAAAAAAAATCATTTAATTATAACCAAGATTTAGATACTGTTATACTAAACACATATTATCTTTTGAAATATATATCTATAAGTAATTCTTATACTTTATTTTCTTTTGAAATAATATCTATATTGTAATTTTTATAGTTAAAAAATATGTAAAAGTAGTGAAAGAAAAAAAATCAGAAAAGGCACGTTACACACTAGAGGTGTACAAAATCGGGTCATGCCCAAAGTGTTCAGTTAGAAAACCGACGCAGTTTTTTACATCATGGGCTCAACCCGGTTTGGCCTAAACCGGTTCGGATTATGAACCCATTTAAGGTTTAAAAGTCCGAACCTATTCTATTTAGTTTGGGCCTAACCCTATTATTCTTCGGGTTCTAACTGATTTGGGCCAAACTGGTTTTTATTACTCAATTTTAGATTTGGAATCTCGAACCGTTCCCAAACGGGGTTTGGTCAGTGCTCAAAATTGGTTTGGCCCTATCCGGTTTTCTAGTGTATAGGGTCGGGTTGTAAACTGGTTTGTATGGCTAAACCACCTAATGAATTGGGCTTAGTCGGCTATAAGAACACCTAAGCACAATATTTTGATGGGCTAGCTGGCCTAATTCTATTATCATTATCAATGCTACAATAATTGGACAATAGATTTTATCCATTTATCTTGAACGTCCTTTTAGATCAATTTAACAGGAATTAACTGTCATTGACATCCCTGTGGTTTGTTCACTTTTGTCATTTCAAGTCAAATTTCAAAATTGCACCGTTTTCCTCTCTGACATTTTGGAAAGTGTCATTTCAGTCTAAAAAATAACCATAGTTAAAAAAATTAGTTAGCTTAGGGGTAAAATTCGTTTGTTTCTAAGCAGTTGGTTAAGGGTTTGATCCCAGCCAGCTGCAATTTTGGCTGTGGTTACCTCTAAGATAACTGAATGTTTTAACTGTGGTTATTTTTTGGGCTGAAATTGCACATTTCCAAAATGTCAGGGAGGAAAATGGTGCAATATTGAAATTTGACCTGAAATGGCAAAAGTAAACAAACCTCAGAGACGTAAATGACAGTTAACTCATTTAATAGAAAAACACTTGCTTCTTGCAAATTCAACGAATTGTATATGTTTGATATGCGATTGATGAAACTGGTTATGGGTTAGTGGGGAGTGAGAAACTGTTTGCTTATGGCAAGTGCAAAGGCAAGAAAATTAGGAGAGAGAGTGAAAGATATAAAAACATCGAGAATGGACACTTTTTATTGTTCTGATTCTGATATTTGATATTGTATTATCATTTTGACCTTAGTATTGATTATAATTTATAAAGTGTGGATTAGGATCAAATACAAAGGATCCTAATTGTAAGAAGTGTAAGAAGGATTTATAGAGTGACAAGTGTCCAATAACCTAAAAAAACCCACTACACAAAAAAACCCCACTACAAAAAAAAAAAAAAAAAAAAAACTTAAACATCCACCACCACCAAAAACCTAACCCCCCCCCCACATCACCCACCCAAAAAAAAAAAAAAAAATTTTTTTTTTTTTTTGCTGAGGGGGTGGGGGGTGGGGGTTTAGGTTTTTGGGTGGGGGTGGGTGTTTAGTTTTTTTTAGATTTTTTTTAGGTTTTGGGGGGGGGGGGTGGGGGGGGGTAGGTTTTTTTTAGGTTTTTGTGGGGGGGGGGGGGGGAGGGGGGGGGGGTTAGGTTTTTTTAGGTTTTTGGGGGGTGGGGTGGGGGGTTAGGTTTTTTGGAGAGGTATAGTTTTTTTTTTTTTTTGCGGGGGGGGGGGGGGGGGGGTGTTTAGGTTTTTTGGTGGGGGGAGGGGGGTTAGGTTTTTTTTGGGTGGTGGTGGGGTGGGTGTTTAGGTTTTTGGTGGTGATGTAGTGGGTTTAGTTTTAGGTTATTGGACACTTGTCACTCTATAAATCCTTCTTACACTTCTTACAATTAGAAGCCTTTGTAGAATAACTTGACCCTATAAAGTGTTAATTCTTTATTTTTTTAAATTAAGATATATTATTTATATATAAAATACTGGCCGAGTTACATCAATATCGCAGGTAAGCGAGCAACAAGCTGCGCCGCTACCCCTTCCTAAATAGCAAACTCTAGCCTATTAAAGACAAACCCCTGCCCCCTGTTATTCGTTTTTCATGTTTTTATTCATTGCTCGCTAGGGTTCTGAATAGCAAACCCTAGCCTATTATTCGTTTTTCATGTTTAACTAGTGTTGAGACTTGAGATTTGTATGTTGGTGCATACGCTAATACGTACTTTGAAAAGGTTGATAATACATGTTTCCAACTGCATCAAGTGTTGACAAAACCGCCCTACCACACATTGATGGTAAAGCAGATGAACCCCCTCTATGAGCCGAGCCGGCTAAAGGGTCAAACGAAGGGTTCAGAAAGTATCACTTGTGGTACGTAAGAAGGCCAATCCAAATCACATGAAGTGAGTTTTGAAATCTTCTGTTGGAAAACCTTCTAAAATGTTTGTGCTTGATAAAGCGAAGTATTCTAACGCAGATGATTATAACTCAAGTGGCAAACAGAAAGTAACCTCTGATGGGTGCCAAAGAAAGTAAAACACGGATTTGTTAAATAATTGAGTAAAATGCCAAACCGGTCCCTGAGTTTAGGCCAGTTTTGTCACTTCAGTCAAAAAATGAAATTATTTGTATTAGGGTCCCCAAGGTTTCATTTTGTTACCATATTCATCCAATTGGCAATCTGAGTTAGAATTTTCTGTTAGATTTTCCTTTTTTTTGTCGTTTTCCTCATATAAATGAAGGATATAATCGTCATTTTATGCCTTAATATATTTTAATTAAATGTGGAAAACGACAAAAATGGGGAGAAGGTAACTGAAAATTCCAACCCGATTTACCAATTGGATGAAAATGGCAACAAAAATGATACCTCCCAGATACAAAAGATTCATTTTTAGATTGAAGTGGCAAAAGTAGCCTAAACTCAGAGACCATTTTGGCATTTTACTCTAAATAATTTGATAGACAGACGGGCATCAAAACAGTATTTTCTACCTCTCATCTTATTCTTATTCTAATTCTGATTGTTCACCATCTCACATTCACTTTTGGAACACACGTCCAAACGCCCCCGTGTAAAATGTTGATATCTATTAATAGAGTATAAATTTTGTACCAAAGTTTCTCATGTGTTATTGTTTTAATACTTGTGTTCTAGACAAATGCAGGTAGGAAAAGGAGAAAATCTGAAGCTGATGCACCAAATCTTGAATCAGAAGATGTTATAGCGCGGATAGAAAGATAACGGAATTAATAATTGATAGCATTGAGTTTCTGTTTCCTAAGGGAAAGGAAAAGCAAGAAAGCATAGGCGGCTTGCGCTGCAAGGAAAGGGACATAAGCATGTTGGAAGGAGATCTAAGCCTGAAGTTATTAGTGATTCTTCTGATTCTAGCGAAGAAACTGTTTATAGACTTTAGTAATGAAGGGATACAAGAGGTAAAAACATTGGGTATAAACAAGGGCGCATGATAGAGGGGGGGGGGGGAGGCAAACTTTTCGCTAAGTAGTGTCCGGTATGTAGTTTTCGTATAGAATTTTTTAGGTATATATGTTTTCGACCCCTCGGTTTTATAATTTTTTTAGGTATATACATTTTCGACCCCCCGGTCGAAAATCTCAAGCTATAAGGCCTCTGCGAGGTCAAATGAAACCGTAACAATGTCATAACGCTGATAAAGCGGCTTTCTAACAGTAACTAATTACGAGAAAGGGCTTCTTGTTTCTGCATTGTAGGTAGGTAGGAATAGGATAAGAATACTACAAGGCATTCCTGATGTTTGACAAGATCTTGCATGTCTATTTGTCCTATGTGGTTTTATGGAACTTGTTTGTTGGGTTCGAGATATGGTTTTTTCAACCACTTTCTTCATAATAAGGATGTAAGGAGTGGTTAAACAATTTGGAGTGGCAAACCAAAAAACCGAACAATCAGAGCGCGCCATGTCAATCAGTCAAAAGCGTTTAAACTTTGTTGAAAAGTGTTGGTAATGGTTTAAACCAATGTTTTAAAAACCGGTTTTTAAATCAAACCGGATTAGGCTAAAAAAATGGTTCATCCGGTTGAACCAGGTTGTACCGAGCGGTTCAACCGGGTTGAGTAGCTAACTCTGTAATTTTATAAATTACAACATTAACTCAAAAGTTAATCCAAAAATGCATGATTACATATTAAAAGATGATTCAAAAGTAAATTCATAATAAAAAATAATCCAAAGGATAATCGAAATCATTCAATTTTCCAACAAGTTCTTTTAAATGAAAGTGTACGACATGTTTAAGTCATTTGAGTGTTGAATAATCAAGTTCATGATTGCATAAAAGATGTAATTCACTATTATCGTCATCCTTATAAACTGAAGGATATCTATTTTTGTTTCATACAATATTAAGTAAGAATTTAGTTACGAATAATCATAATATATAAAAATTACGTAAGATAAATAACGTATATAATAAAAATAAGTAACAACCCAAACTAAAATAACCCTGGGCCGGTACCGGTATTACGTTTCAAACCGGTATACCGGATTTTACCGCCGATACAAACCTTATGTCGTTTCACTTATTCACCGGGGTGTTTCGTACCGGATTTACATCTGAAAACGGTAATACCGGTATAACCGGCCGGTATTTACCGGTTTTTAAAACATTGGTTTAAACACTTGCTGAAGTGGTAAACTTTTTTTATTTATTTTTTTTGTGCACTAGTTTATTTAATATTTCAATTAAAAAACAATAAATTTTCATAAATTAAATTAAAACATCAAAATTACACTAAATTAAAAAACAATAAAATTACATTAACTTGAAATAAATTAAATTAGTCTTCGTCCAAAAGGTGTGGTAAATCTTGACTTGCGAGATGATCTATGAGATCGTGTTTTAGTCTCCAATGCGTGTCTTCATCCATCAACTCTCCCAACACCGTATCGTCTAGAGCGGGCTCGACCAGAGGATCCCGAATGTGCACCGGTGCTATCGCCTTTCCTTCATCTTTCAAAATCATGTTGTGTAAAATAATACACGTGTACACGACACTCCTAATTTTTTTCACGGATCTTGCGAGATAGGGTCGACTCAATACACCCCATTTCTCCTTCAAAACACCAAAAGCCCGTTCGACGTCTTTTCTTGCCGCCTCATGTTGCCTCTTGAATTTCTTTTGGTCTACTTCGTGAGGGTAAGGGATCGACTTCACAAACACTGACCATGAAGGGTTGATTCCATCCACGAGCAAATAACCACGTTTGTATAAATGGTTGTTAACGTAAAATGGACATTTTGGCGCGGTTCCATTTTGTTCCGTTAAAAATAACGGAGATTGTTGTAGAACATTGATATCGTTTTGGGAAGAACTGGTGGTATTTTTTGGTTTGGTTAGGTATATATTTGAATGTATTTGGTTAATGGTTTGGTTTGATATTTATAGTTTAATTTTTAAAGAAAAAATAATTTTTTTTATTTGAACACTAATATTACCGTTAAACCTGGCCCACCTTTCAAAATCAATCTTCCCCTAGTCGGCAACCTATCCCCGATTTGTTTTGTTTGCCGCGTCGGCATTGGGTCAGCGGCGGTGTTTGCCGATCGGCAAACCCGTTTGCCGCCCTTTGCCAACTCCCACACCGTACACCCTAAGACCATTGGGTATGGGGAGGATAGTCTCCAAAGGGACTATCCTCCACATAAGCGCCACGTAAGCATGGGAGGACCATCCCCTTGGAGACTATCCAAGGGTGTGGTGGATGCTCCTCCCCCATTTTTTTATTATTTATATTTGCCATATTAATTAAAACAAACTAAATAAAAATAAAAAAAGTTACATTTAAATAAAAACTTAAAGCTACATTAAAAAAAACCTAAAGTAACATTAAAAAAAAAACCTAAACTTAAATTAAAAAAAAAGCCTAAAGTTACAAATAAATAAAAAAAAATACGCGTTGTTTTCTCCGAGACTTCAAATGTGATCGATCAAGTCCGATTGAAGATTGACATGTGTGAAATCGTTATGTAACGAGAACCTGTTCAAATCTTGTTGTTCTCCGCTAACCGGAACATTATTCTCCTCCACCGCGTTCTCATCATACTCACAAATTGAATTTCCTTCGTCTTCGAGGATCATGTTATGCAGCAGAATACAAGCATACATACAGTATCGCAATGTTTTGGGTGTAAAAGCGCGTGCTGGGTTTTCAATAATATGCCATCTTTGTTGGAGAACCCCAAAACAGTGTTCAATATCTTTTCTAGCCGCTTCTTGAAACTTGGCAAATTTCTTGATTTTTTCATCCGCAAGATGCCTAACCGTTTTAACTATTGTAGAGTATTGTGGGTATATTACATCGGCAAGATAATACCCGCGTCTGTACTCCACGCCCGAAACTGTAAAACTCGTATCAGGACCGACCCCTTTTATAACATCGTCAAAAACCTCTGAATTTTGTAGAACGTTGATGTCGTTATTCGAACCAGGAATACCAAACAAAGCATGCCAAATCCATAGGTCTTGAGACGCAACAGCTTCTAGAATTATTGTTGGATGTCCCTGGTCGCCTCACGTATACATTCCTCGCTAAGCGGTAGGACAATTCCGCCATGGCCAATGCATGCAATCAATGCTCCTGAGCATGCCTGGAAAACAGTGCCTTGCTTGGTGGTGTTGATACAAATTTTGAACATCATTGTGATTCGGTTTTGTTGGGATTGAACCCTAACAGAGGAACAGATAATGTAAAGCCAAAACCGGATCCCATCAGTGGACACTTAATAAGCAGTCGTTTACTCTAATCTCTCCCCTTGACAGTGGTTATCTAACAGCTTATGGATCTTAAGTACTGCTCAACTACAACAACTGATAAACCAAACTCTGATGATTATCTAACAACTGCTGAAGACAAACTCTGTTGCTCTATCTACTGCTATTACCTAAGTACTGCTGAAGACTGTTGGTGCATTACGTCTATTGACTTCGTCTTGTATCATGTTATAGGATAGGATAGGTTAGAATAACCAGTGCACGAGGTTCGAGAAACAAGAAGTAGTTGAATAGCATGTTGGACCGCTTATATGGACATTGTCCATAAAAGCGATCCACATTATCTTCCCTGGATCGCTTTTGTGACATGGTCGTATTAGCGGTTCCTGAACTCTATAAATAGGTGACTGGTTATTTCATTTGTAACGGCTCGGAACTTGTAACGAAGTGCTGCCGAATTGCTTCCAGGTTGTAAACATTATCAGAATCAATAAAGTGAAGCATTATATTTAGTTTGAGCATCTAATTCACTGATTCCGCCTTTGAATTGGAAAACGACTCTTCTGATCGACTCATTCAGGGTCAACGACGATCCAACAAGTGGTATCAGAGCTCAGGAGGAAGAGTTCAGCTCAAATCTGATTCGTTTTCTGTCTTCTACACCTTCTTTTTCGATTTAGACGAGTTTCCACGGTTAAAATCGGACGAATTTTTCACAGAACGTGTATTATTGGACAATAACAAACCCTTGAAACTTTCTGACTAAAACTCGAACTAAAAATGGACAAAACAGCCTTCGAATGTAGGTTCGTGTTTTTGGACATAGTGTGAACCGCTTTTAAGAAAATTTGAAGTCAGGACCGCTCCAAAATTGGTTTAGGACCGCTTTTCTGAACATCTGTTAGTCTGGATCGCTCATAACTACTATTTGGACCGCTCCAAGAACACTTGAATCGCTTATATGAACCGCTCATAGGTCTTATTTTTGAACCGCTTATTTGATTTTGAGGTGGTTCGCTTTTGTGAACAAGTAAGGATCGCTTATACGGACTACTGTGACTCGCTCATAAGATAATTGTGGACCGCTCATATGACAATTTCTGAACCGCTTATCTGACATAGTTTGGTCCGCTCATACGACATAGTTTGGGATCGCTTATTCGTTCAATTTGATTGGTTCGCTTATTTGTCAAAATCCTGGTTCGCTTATTTAAACATTCTGAGTTCGCTCATACGATCAATCTGTGTTCGTTCAAGTGTCAAGATTATTACACGACATCGAGTGTTTGTGTATTTCAAAAATTACTTGATATTGTTTTAACTGATTTAGTTTGTTTGGTTGCTTCCAGTCATTGAATTTCAGGTAATTCACGAATCTAAGAACATGTCAAAAGAAGAGCATGATAGATGGTGGAAAAGAGACAGAGCAAGATGGGAGATTGGCAAGTTATATGCTCCGTTTCAAGAAGCACAGAGAAATGAGAGGTGGAGTGAAGAGTTGGAATGTTATTTGGATCCGTATGGTAATCCGGTGGTTGATCCAGCGAAAGTTGACTTTGATGCAGTAACTAATGCGTTTCCAAGTGAAGGTGTTTACAACACAAAAAGGCTCTCTGACAAAAATTATTTGATAGAATTCATGAAAGAATTGAAAGAGATTTTTGAGGCAAGTCTACCGAAGGTGGTAGAGTTGAAGAAGAAAAAAGAAGAAGATTTGAAGAAAATGATTGAAGAAGTCAAGGCTGTGGTAAAGATTGATGCTGAAAAGAAGATTGAAAAGATACAGAAGACAGAGGCAGCCGATGTGTCGTCGATCACTGAGATAATAAAATTTTCTGACTCATTAAATGATGAAGTGATAAATGCTTTAAAAGAAAAATGTAAAGAAAGAATTGAATCGGAACAAAATTTGAAATCAAGAGTCGAGAAATTAACACAAAAATGTGAAAATCTTGAAAATGAAAATAAAGTTTTGAAAGAAAAATGTGATACAAAATGTGTTGATTGCATTGAAAAAGAATCTAGATTTTTAGAATTACAAAAGCAATATGATTCTTTAAAACAATCAAGTCAGAGAGTACAAGAAGCTTATGATACTTTGAAGAGCCAAGTCAAAAGTTTTGATCAAAGATTGTCTGAAACTTGAACAACTAAAGAAATGTATGAAAGACAATTTAAACAAAAACAAATTGAATTAAACAAACGTGTTGATGAAATTGCGAATCTTAAACAAGTCTTGGCTGAAAAAGAAAAGATTGTTACAAAACTTCAAAGTTATCATGATTCTTCGTACATTCTCGAACGTATTTTCAATATCACACCTGATAACAAAGATACTAATGTTTGTAAAAAGGGTATTGGTTCAGAATATCATCAGGTACCACCACCATTGAGAGACAATTATACTTTTTATGATGAGGAAAAGGTGGCAAAGGGTTTGAACATAGCTGACCAATTACCTGAAAGTATCGATGTTATTTACACCAAATCTGATGATGCTGATGATTCAGAGGTGGTGAGTAAGGTGGTTGATAGTGTTTTGAAAGGAAAGTCTGAATCACAGGATGAAGATGAAGGAAATCTTTATGATGGATATCTGAAAGACACGAAATCTGAGAAGAATTTGAATGATGATTCAAAAGGATTGGTTTATACCATGATTGGATCGGACAAATTATTCTTGGATGTGGTTTTCCCGATTCAGAATGTGATTTCAGAGAAAATTGACAAAGTTTTCAAGATGGTTGAAATTGAGAAGTCGGACATGTCGAAGTTTGCTTGTAAAGGTTTCAAAGGGTCTTATAACAAACCTGGGTCTAAGAAGAAAAACATGAAGTCTGGTTTGGGGTATAAGAAGAAACATAATCAAAACAGAACTGATAGGTCCAATTTTCAGATAAAAATGAATTTTGTTCAAGGAAAAAGTTTTACCGAAGAAGAAAAATTCAAAATTGGAAAACAATCTAATGCAGAGTTTGAGACTATGAAAGAGAAACAACAACAAGCAAAAGATGTGTCAAAGAAAGTTTGTTTTAAATGTGATCAAGTTGGACACGTTGCACGGAAATGTCAAAATTCCAAAGTCTGTTGATGTTCAAAAACAGAAATCTGGTAATGAGAAACCAAGGTCAACCAGATTTGATTCGAGACAAACTTGGAGGTACACTACAAACAAGTTTGCATCAAATCAAATTTGGAAACCAAAATCGGACAGGTTCGATTCAAGACAGACCTGGAATTCTCACACATCCAGATCGACTACAACACAGATTTGGAGACCGATAGTTGTTGTGACAGAACCTCGAAAAATCTGGAAACCCAAAAATATTGTTCAAAAGCAACAAGTTCAGAAAGAAACAAATTTTTATAAAAGAGGTGTTCTTGAAGGTCAAGTGTGGTCGGTTAAGAAACGTGTTGATTTGATAAAAGATGAGAAACAGAAACAAATTTGGAAACCAAAAACAACTTCTGAGGTTTCAGATGTGGTTGCTTATGATGCAAATTTTCCACCGCTTAAGGCTGAAAATTTTAAAATTCAGGTTGCTAGAATCAAGGTTACACCTAAGGCTCCTGAGGCCTGGGTGGACACCATGTTTGATTAAGTGGTTGGAATTGCCGGAGCTTCCTGGATCGCGAAGCATGAATCGGCATCTATCTTTATTGTTTGAAATGTTTATGACAGATTGTTTGTGTATTTGATAAAGTTTGAATGTGCAGGTGCTAAATGCTGATGAAGATTGTGAGAGTGTTGCACGGGAAGAGGTTGAAGATCCCTGGTTTTGGTCAGACAGGGAGTTTGTGTGTTGTTTTGTATGAATTTGTGTTGGTTTTGATGATTGTTGTTTGTTTGTAGTTGTGTTGGTTTGGATTGATGTTTGGGATGGTTGATATTAGTTTACTTAGAATAAGTGGTGATGGACTATGCCGAAACCCTCACGGCGGAACAAACATGATTACTCACACGTTGAAGAATGGTTTTCTAACGGTCAAAATCAATGGGTTGTAAATCATGGGGGTACGTTATATTTTCTGCAAAACAGAGCATGAGATGCAGAAAATGGATGACGCGACAAAGCTATCAGTATCGGTTTGTCAAATTTCTTTAATGGTTTTGCATTTTAGGGGGAGATATATTGTTAGAAAATACAAAAACATTAGAAAATTTGAAAAATACAAAAACATGATAAAATTCAAAAATTTGAGTGTTGTGTAAAAAGAGGAAATGATAGTACATCAGTAGACAGTTACAGTATGCTAAAGATATGTAATGATTAAACAGCATTAAGCAGTCTCACTGATGATATGTCGATAGGTTTTTATACATTTAGTAAGCTTTTGCGGGATATAAACCTAAATTCAAACTTGCTTATTTTGTGGGGAACACTACTTGGATATATAGGTAACCCCTGAAATCTCGTTTGAAAGGTCTTGTATTCTGATATACTAGGTGTTTATACTTTATGATGTCTGGGGTATTATTCCGGGACTTCTGCTGAACGGTAGTTCTGACCTAGTCCTTGGCTAATACTTTATTCCAAAATGCTTGAAATATAGCATAAAGCCCTCAGCTGATTAGACAATAAAATTGATAATCAGTTGTTGTAGCTAAAAAGATTCTCTAAAGGGAACACACTGCAAAGTCGAAGCTGATATCTCTCTGCTGAACGGAAGTTCTGACCTGAGATCCCTCAGTTCTTGCATACCCTAATTTATGTACAGACATCATTGTAGTATTCTTACCTGTAAGACTGAATATTGGGATTCTGGATACGAGAGTATATTCAAGAGGTGGGACACATGAATGAGTTTAAGTCTTAAAACATCTAAATCGTATCCTGAATTAGTTGAAATTTGTATGAAAATTTAAGTGGATCAGTATATTGACAATCTAAGTGAATTGTTTAATTCTTAATGTGTAACTAAGCTCAACTGTACTTGTGACTTGTCAAAAACTGATATGATCCTCTGACGCATACTCAAACAAAAATATTGTTTGTAAATATTGTTTGTATATATTTCTTTACAGCTTTATATTTTCAGAAAACACAAAAAGATTTTGATTTCTGCATTATTTTCGATAAACCGATGTCTGAGTTGCTGAGTTTCAAAATCTTAGTATGCTGATTGTGTTTCTGAAAACAAAACGAGTTCATTAATTTGAAACTTGAAATTTCTTGGAAAATCTTCAAAAACATTTGTGATATCTTCAAGGTCATTAACTTGAACTTGAATGATAATTTGTGAGGGAATTGGATTCTTTATATTGCCATATCTGTTAAGTTTGTTGACAGGGGGAGTGTATTAGAGAACATGATGAATTTGAAAATATTGTTACTTATGAATGTTTGAGAATTACAGGAAAGATTCAGATTACGATCCCGAAGAGTTGAGTTTAAGGGGGAGTCTGAAGATAAGTTGAAAGTGAAGCAGAGCTTGTAATGGAAAAGTAAGGTGATGATCTCTAAAAGCACAAAAGCTTGACGAGAGGGGGAGCCTACTGATGATGAAGTTGTAAAGATGTTCAAAGTGAAAGATTAAAGGATTCTTATATGGTTGCAATCTGAACAAGTTGGCAAAGATGATAAAGACTGAAGAGGTGGCAGAACAGAAAATGTTCATTGAAGACTTCGTCAATATCCGAGGGGGAGTCTGTTGGTGCATTACGTCTATTGACTTCGTCTTGTATCATGTTATAGGATAGGATAGGTTAGAATAACCAGTGCACGAGGTTCGAGAAACAAGAAGTAGTTGAATAGCATGTTGGACCGCTTATATGGACATTGTCCATAAAAGCGATCCACATTATCTTCCCTGGATCGCTTTTGTGACATGGTCGTATTAGCGGTTCCTGAACTCTATAAATAGGTGACTGGTTATTTCATTTGTAACGGCTCGGAACTTGTAACGAAGTGCTGCCGAATTGCTTCCAGGTTGTAAACATTATCAGAATCAATAAAGTGAAGCATTATATTTAGTTTGAGCATCTAATTCACTGATTCCGCCTTTGAATTGGAAAACGACTCTTCTGATCGACTCATTCAGGGTCAACGACGATCCAACAAAGACTCAAGCACTGCCCTCTCAAAGACTGATCACCTTTGAAGAAAGCACTGAAAACTCAACATCTATGCTAAGGCTACAACAGTGGAACGTGAAGCAGTAGTTTCCTTATGTTTTGTAGTTTAGTGAATATCAGATGTTACAGAACAGTAGTTTGTATAGAACAGTATTTATAGTTTGTTAGGTCGTTAGATGTCACTATCATGGTGACGTCAGCTGAAGCATATCAGTAGTTTGGTTTGCCTATAAGTATGACAGTACTCTGTACTGTTACACTTGATCGTTTTGAGTGAGTTCTTCTTCTCAATTCATCCTTTCATCTTGTGCAACCAACTCTGGTGTATCAGGCTGAGGGGGAGTTTAGATTGTAAGCTTTAACTGTAATCTTTTGCTCTTATGTAAATCTTTTGACTCAATGAAAAGCAATTGTTTATCAATCTATACTTTCTTTTGTTTGTGTTTACAAAGTTTGCCACTCATTTCCGCTGCACTTACATCATTTCATGCAAACAAACACAATCATGACAGCCTCAGATCCTAACAATTGGTATCAGAGCTTGGACAGTCAAATTCGATCTAACAATCAATTTGACATAACAGTTCAGCTCACAAGTCATTGATACTAAAGGTTGGTTGTATTCAGTTGAAAAACAGAGTAACGAGCAAATCATGATCAAAATGGTTATTCAAAAAACTCTGTAAATCAACCAAGATGTCATATGACACACAAATCTCAAGCAACAAGTGTTATCATGCATATGTCACTCATAGTTTTCAGATCTGTAAAATATCTGATAAATTATGGGATCGTTCGATGTTTCAAAATTGATTTCAATTGTTGTTTCGATATTTGTGATGCTTTCAATAAACACTAAAGTATGTACCTCAGATCAGCAAAACTTGTGTTCATCTAAAACACCTGCATATTGCTGACATTGAAAAGAGGGAGATAAAACTTTAGTCAAAATCTCTCATGTGCTCAAAGGCAGGTCGAGTACTTTCAAAGGACCAAATCAACCTTGTCTAAAACACATTGAGAAAATAAGGTGTCAAAACAGTCCTAATCATAGGTAATGTGAGATCTGAAATAAAACATGCTCAAACATGGTCAGATTTCTCAAAACATTGCTTCAAAGTGATTATGGACAAAGTATGTTCAAAATATAATCTCCTAGTGAGTATTTCTGAACATATGAATAAAAAAACAGGGGTAAAACGGGAAAAGGGAAATAAAAATCTCAAAGTGTGGCTATCTCAAAACTTTTGAAATCAAAAGAAAAGAGCATTAGCACAAAACACTTTTGAGGTTAAAGTTAGGTCATCAGTGGTCATTAAGCAACTGTGTGCTTTCAGCAATACAGAAATTGTTCTGGTAGCAATAGCATCTCCAGTTATTGTGCTTAAAAGAAATTTACAATCAATTGACAAGAAAATGACCCAAACAATGGTCAGAATAACTTGAGAATAATTTGATCATTTACTTGAAAAACTGTCGGATCCTTTTGATTATCTTCAAAACATCCTTTATTTTTTTAAGGTGTTTTCCTTGTAATAAAACCAGATGCATTTTAATTTCTATAAAATGTATTTTGTAATTTTACTCATTTTTTATAGTAAAAGTTCATCTCTGGTCAGGATGAAATTTCCTTATTTTTTTGGGAAATTACTATCCTTAAGTCTGGTCAAAAGGAAATGACATACATATCAAGGTCATGTTAACCTCAAGTTTGGTAGAAATAGGTCAAAATTGATTGCAAATTAGTTCCTATCTACTGAGACACTCATGATCTAGTTCAAGTAATTAGACACAAAATGAGTTGTTTTAGTAGAAAAAGATCTCATCATCTGGGATGCTAAACCACTGTCTGAAATAATAGACAGATGGCAAAACCTTGAACAAAATTTCTGAAGATAACTGCTGACAACTTAATCTTGATATGATACATCTAAAATGTATCTTGTTAAGAATAGCATTTCTGTAAACAACAGATGATAGATAGATAGATATTGTGCTTTCCAAGACAAAAATCAATATCTACATCTAAACCAACAGATGCTAAAATTATTTGTCAAAAGTCAAAACACTGCTGCACAAACAGTTGTTAAACATATGACCTTCTTTTGTTTTTATCCACTGCTGTATCTAAAATGCTGTTGTGTCTCAACATCTGCCCTCTAAAGTCTGTCCACTGCTAAAGTGTCAACCTCTGTTCTTCAAAAACACTGATGATTAAAATCATTGTTTCATCCACTGATACATTCACTGTTTCATTTTATTACCGTTGTAACTACTGATGCTTGACCCATCAGTAGTTGTTAAAAACAACTCTCCTCCATCATTTACCATTTCATCAGATGGTTGACACGTGGTCAGTTTTTAGCCTTCAGATCATAATAACCGCTGCTACATCAGCAATCACCTTTTTCCCTAAATAAAACCCTGATTAAATCCAAACAGAGGATTACACTGTCGAATTGAATACCAAACATTCTCTTCACAAAGCAGTTTTGTCACGGCCCCGAACCCGGTTTGACCCGTTTCAGGAGCCGCGGGACAGAAATCCCGTGATATTTAGTTTAGCAGCGGAATTTTAACATCAGGATCGTTGTAAAGCTAAAAACTTTTCCCGATTATTTTATTTCACAACTCGGGATAAACCCCGATAATTTATAATACATAAGTTTTAGTGATAAATCCTTATTTCAAAACGTATTTCTTTATTTTATACTGAGCCACTATTTTAAGCTTGAAATGCTCTTCAGCACTTTTCCTGATTTACAGTAGATCACCTGAAACATGTTTGAAAAAGATTTTTTGTCAGCGAGGAAATACTGAGTGAATCATTCATTTTACTGAAAATGACACATTTTATGATTATTCACAGTGTTAAGATCTTTTACACATGTTTCTGATATCAACCAACTACCCACTGTATTTGTCACTCGACCGGATCTGTGACAGTGGTCATATCACCATTGGCTGCCCCAATGAATGACGTAAATCAATTAAAATTAGGTTCGCCCACCTAAAATGATTTAAACTGTAGTAATGTGCACAATACCCCACATACTGGCTGTAATTTGGTGATTACATCAACTTAATCACTGTAATTATAGTTCTGAAAATAATTTGGAGTATTGTAAAACAGTTAATAAAAAGAGAATGACTCACATTGCAGATTTAGTATGGATAGAATATGAGTTTAGCCCTGTTAACCTAATTTCAACAATAATGCACACAAAACAGGGTTAGTGATCAATACAGCAGTTACGATAACTCACGAGATCAAATTCTCACAATGAACGACAAAGTGCGATACTTAAACTCATTTATCGAATTAACGACAAACGACAAAGTATCACCCTAATGTGGGTAGCACTTAAACATTCTTTGGATATATTGATCTCGGAAAATGAATCGTAATAGCGATCGAGTAATTACCCTGTTCCGTGGCAGCGATTCGAGTGTGGTGTGTGTTTAATTTGTAGTGTAACGACTCTAATTCGACGCACAGACAGTAATTGAACATCGTTCAACTTCCAAAATTCAAGTCCCGATGTCGGCTATTTATAGTGAAAATTTGGACTCGCTTACGGACCGTATGCTTCAACCCTTACGGTCCGTAAAGGAACCGGTTGGCTTACGGTCCGTAAGGACCTACCCTTACGGTCCGTAAAGGGTTAGTCTAGCTTGTAGAGTAGGCTAGTCAGTGGCATAGGCTTGGTGACTCAAAATTTTCGACAATTCTCAGTATAGACAACGTAATTTAAAGATAATTATCAAATAGGGTTTAACCCCCCTGAGTTTTAGGGGCCCTGATCCTGATTCCGATTATTCCGGAAATTTTAGGGTTAGTGCGGAATTACTTGGGTGTCTCAATTAGGGTTTCCTTATTGCCTAATTATTATTCTAATTATAAATTTTAATGAGAGTTGTTACATCCTCCCCACCTTAGGAAAAATCTCGTCCTCGAGATTTACTGGAATAGATGAGGATACTTGCGCTTCATTTCTGATTCCAGCTCCCAAGTGTATTCCGGTCCTCTCTTTGAACTCCATTTGACTTTCACCAGTACTAGTCGCTTGTGTTTGAGAAACTTGATCTTTCGGTCTTCTATTTGTAAAGGTTTTTCTATGAATTTTAGCTTTTCATTTACCTCTACGTCTTGAAGAGGTACTACCAGGGATTCGTCTGATAAACATTTCTTGAGGTTGGATACATGAAATACATCATGTACTCCAGCTAATTCTTCTGGTAGCTGTAAGCGATAAGCAACTGGTCCGATTCGTTGAATCACTGGGAATGGTCCAACATATCTTGGACTCAGTTTTCCTTTCTTACCGAATCGTACTACTCCCTTCCAAGGAGATACTTTCAAAAGTACTTTATCTCCTATCTGGAATTCGAGTGGCTTGCGGCGATTGTCTGCATAGCTTTTCTGGCGATCTCTGGCTGTTTTTAATTTTTCCTTGATTTGTGTTATCTTGTCTGTGGTTTCTTGCACGATTTCCGGACCTGATAATTGACTTTCTCCGATTTCTGCCCAACATACGGGTGTTCTGCACTTGCGTCCATACAGTGCTTCGAATGGAGCGGCTTCAATACTTGAGTGATAACTATTGTTATAGGAGAATTCGATCAATGGTAAATGGTTATCCCAGTTACCTCCAAAGTCAATTACACATGCACGGAGCATGTCTTCCAGAGTTTGGATCGTCCTTTCACTTTGTCCGTCTGTTTGTGGATGATATGCGGTACTTAGATTGAGTCGGGTTCCCATTGATTCTTGGAAACTTGTCCAGAAACGGGAAGTGAAACGACTATCTCTATCCGATACAATGGAGAGTGGAACTCCATGTAAGGATACTATTTCATCTACGTACAATTTGGTTCCTTTATTGGTAGAAAATGAGCTGATTTGGTTAATCGATCCACGATTATCCAAATGGCATCATTACCTTTTCTGGTCTTGGGTAACTTAGTAACAAAGTCCATTGTTATGAGTTCCTATTTCCATACAGGCATTTCTAACTGTTTGTAGTAAACCTGAAGGTTTCTGATGTTCGGCTTTAACTTGTAAACAAGTTAAACACTTAGATACGTATTCTGCTATATCCTTTTTCATTCCTATCCACCAAAAATTCTTTCTTAAATCTTGATACATCTTATTGTTTCCTGGGTGTATAGTATACCTAGATTTATGAGCTTCCTCTAAAATCTTTAATCTTAAGTTTCCTTGTTTAGGTACCCAAATTCCGCTTTTGTGGAATTTCCAAATTCCATCATTTCCTTGTTCCAATTCTTTTAGGTACCCTTTCATTCCTTCGGCATCTTCCTTGATTGCTGTTTCCTGAATTTCCTTCAATTGTTTCATTAAATCTACTTGTAGATTTATTCTAAGAGCACGGACTCGCTTTTGCTTTTCATGGAACTTACGACTTAAGGCGTCAGCGACTACGTTTGCCTTTCCTTCGTGATATTGAATCTCACAATCATAATCACTCAGGATTTCCATCCATCTTCTTTGACTCATGTTTAACTCTTTTTGCCCGAATATATACCTTAGACTCTTATGATCGGTATACACAGTAAACTTACTTCCATACAGATAGTGTCTCCATATCTTAAGGGCAAAAACTATAGCTCCTAATTCTAAATCATGAGTTGTATAATTTTCTTCGTGCTTTTTCAGTTGTCTGGAAGCATACGCAATTACCTTTTTGCATTGCATCAACACGCATCCATATCCTAATTTTGAAGCATCACAATATATTTCAAAATCTTCTGTTCCTTCTGGTAAGGCTAAGATTGGAGCATTGGTTAATTTCTGCTTTAAAATTCTGAAGGCTTCTTCTTGTTTTGGTCCCCACTCAAACTTAGTGGCTTTACAGGTTAGCTTAGTTAACGGTACAGCTATCTTGGAAAAATCCTTCATAAACCGTCTATGATAACCGGCTAAACCTATAAAACTTCTAATTTCCATTGCAGTTTGCGGAACTTTCCAATTGGTAATTGCTTCTATCTTAGCAGGATCTACATGAATACCTTCGTGATTTACCATGTGTCCTAAGAATTGCACTTCTTGTAGCCAAAATTCACAATTTAGCGTACAACTTTTCTTTTCTTAACAAAGTTAAGAGTGCATGCAAGTGCTGACAATGTTCAACCTGACTTTTGGAATAAATAAGTATATCGTCTATGAAAACAATTACAAATTTATCCAGATATGGTTTACAGATTCTGTTCATCATGTCCATAAATGTTGCGGGTGCATTAGTTAATCCAAAGGGCATGACTGTAAACTCATAATGTCCATACCTAGTCCTAAAAGCAGTTTTAGGTATGTCTTCTTCTTGAACCTTTAATTGATGGTATCCAGAGCGCAAATCTATCTTAGAAAAATATTTAGCGCCTTGTAATTGATCAAAGAGATCATCAATCCTAGGTAATGGGTATCGATTCTTAATTGTAACCTTATTCAATTCTCTATAATCAATACACATTCTCATTGATCCATCTTTCTTTTTCACGAACAACACTGGTGCACCCCAAGGGGATGAACTAGGTTGTATAAATCCTTTGCTTAGTAATTCATCTAATTGTTTCTTTAATTCTAGCATTTCGGTAGGAGCTAATCGATAGGGTGCCTTGGCTATCGGTGTAGTTCCTGGAATTAGATGAATCCTAAACTCTACTTCCCTATCTGGTGGTAACCCAGGTAAATCTTCTGGAAATACATCTGGGTATTCTGAGACTACAGGGATTTTCTTAAGTTCTTTTCCTTTAGTACAAATGATTACTGAAATCATATATACTATTCCCTGTTTCCGTCCATAATTAGCAACTTTCATTACTGATATGAACTTTAGTGGCTTCCGAGGTTTATCTCCTGAAATCTTAATTATCTCTCCAGTAGGTGCTTGAATTTCTATTGAGTTTTTATCACATATGATTTGAGCATGGTTGGCGATTAACCAATCCATTCCTAACACAACATCAAACTCAGCTAATTTCATAGGAAATAGGTTTGCAGTAAATTTATAACCTAAGAGTTCTATTTCTACTTTTTGCAAAACCTGATTGATTTTTACTGAATTCCCATCTGCAGTTTCAATTGTAAAAATCTGCCTAACGGTAGTTAATGGTAACTTAAGAGCTTGACAGAATGAAGTATTTATAAAACTTTGGTTTGCACCAGAGTCAAATAATACTTTTGCATAGAGGTTGTGAAATAAAAACGTACCGGCGATCACATCCGGAATGAGCTCTGCTTCTTGAGTAGTTAGCTGAAATGCTCTAGCATTCTTCTTAGTAGCTCCTTCAGCTGCCTTGGGTTTGCTTTCTACTGGGTTAACTAACTTAGGACATTCTGTTTTGAAATGTCCGGCTTCTCCACAATGGTAACAAATTATGGATTTCTTTCTGCAGTTTTCTTCACAATGTCCTGTTGTTTTGCAAAAATTGCAAATTCTATTACATTTTCCAAAATGGTTCTTACGGCAAATTTTGCAGAATGGCACAGTTGCAGATCGCCCTGTCCCTCTTTTCTTGAAATTACTATTATTACCCATCCTAAATCCTTGGGTAATTTTCTGAGCTAATTCCTTTTTCCTATCTTCGTCTCTTGTGCGTACCAGTTCATCAGTTAAGGTGTTAGCTAATTCTACTGCATCGTCAATAGTGCGAGGTCTCGCAGCTTTAACGATATTGCGAATTTCGCTAATTAATCCCCAAATATAACGAGAAATGAGTACCGGTTCTGGCGAAGCCAGTGTTGGTACCACTCTAGCATATTCGAAGAATGTCGAAGTGTAACCACGACAATCTACACCTAACATCCGATGATTTAGGAACTTATTTGCCATTTGTTCCTTCTCATACTCAGGACAGAATTTTCTTTCTACCAGACTCTTGAATTCTTCCCAGGTCATAGCATACGTCCTAGTTCTTCCTTTAGCTTGTAACACAGTGTTCCACCATTCGAGTGCTCCTTCTTTAAACAGATTTGAGGCGTACATGACTTGATCTTCTTTGGCACACTTGCTTATTCCAATCACTGCTTCGGTTTTCTCGAACCAACGCAGCGATGCAGTTGCCCCTTCGTTGCCTGCAAATTCAGTGGGTTTACAAGCAAGAAATTCTTTGAAAGTGCAACCAGGTGTTGTGGTCTTTCGCTTCTTAGGGAGCGGCGTGTGCTGGATTTCGTTATCATGGTTGGTATGATTATTACCCCCGTTTATACTATTGCTGGAGTTATCCTCAATAGTATGTTTACTAGGAATAATATGTTGCGGTTCGATTGGATTTTTCACAGCAGCAACAAATGCTGGAATTGCATTAGCTATCCCTTGAGCAACAATGGTTTCAATATCTTGTCTGGTCATATATTGATCTCCCGGATGTTGCTCCGCTTGATTAACCTCATTTATTGGTTCATTATCACTATTTGCCATCTGATAATAATAATTCTTATTAGTATTTGATAATTAGTAATTATACACAACAATCTGACAATTCGTAATGCAAGTAAAGTCAAAACTATCGATTTCTCGATTCCATTTTATATCAGTATAGTATGCATCAATACACACCAATATTTTACAACGTTTTATTCGTTATGTTACAACTGGTTTCACTATTTCTTTTACTATTATACAACTAGAGTTTTACCATCCTCCTATCTCTCGTCACTCGTCACCCTAAAAACGAAGTTCCCTTTCGTCATATTTCCAGGCAATCTGCCCCCTATCTCCCTGATTCTATTCCCAGCATCCATCAATTCTTCACCAAAATGGCGCAGTTTAGCCATATTCTCGTGGCTCATTGGTGGATTAGGTAGGGGTTCTGGGTCGAATTGTGGAAGGAAGGAATAAGGGTCGTTGACAATATTTTGAAATTGCCAATCATTCGTCCACCATTCTTCCATTTCTACAGGTTGGTCATGGACTATTGGTTCAGGGATGGTTGGTGCAAAATTCATAGGGATTGGATTTTCGATAGGATAGGTAAAAATATTTGTGTTGACAGGCTGCATAGTCTCACAGTTTGCCAATAGAGTATCTATCTCTTCCTGAAAAGTAATTCTCTTGTTTTGATTAGAGCTCTCTCCGACTTCTACCTGAGTTGGTCTAGAACCTTGCCCTACTTCCATTTCTATTTCTTGAGAATATTCCTCAAACTGTATTCCCATTTGCCTAGTCTCTTCCTCGACTTCTATTACTATTTCTGGCTGTTTACCTGTAACACCTCGAAAAATTTCGTCCAATAATGTCTTGACACGTGTCATAAGGTTCCGTTATGTGAAAACATACTTTAGAGGGACTAAAAGTGACAAACAGTGAAAACTATGGAACGTAAGGGTCCCAAGTGTCAACAATGGATAAATAGACTCTATGATAACCCCACATAATGTTTATAACCTTTAACGGATGGTTCATGGATCATACGACGCGGAAATTGCACAAAAGTGAAGTATTGTAAACTATAGGGGCCAAAAGTGTCAACATGTTTAATTTATACCTCTGAGTGAACTTTTGGCAGACCCGAAGCTTTGTATAGCTAAAATATACTCACTAGAATATGTGGTAAAAATTTCATGAAGTTTCGTCAACGTATGAGAAAGTTATGGCCAAAACCGTACTTAAGGGACTAAAAGCGTCAACGTCGAATTTCATGGCTTTTCGGTTGAGCGCAAAGTTATCCGAGGACATTACCATGTTGGTAAAAGTCCTAAGGTTCTTAAAAACCAAGTTTGGGGGTTTACGGGTCGAGAAAAGTAGCCGAAACATCGCATACAAGCTCAGGGACCATTTCTGCCAAAGTTTAAAAGTTGTTGGCTGATCAGGAGGGTCAGGCGACCCGCCTGGGAAAGCCCAAGCGGGCCGCGTGGGTTGCCCAGCGAACAGAAATTCGTTTTGGGTCAAATTGAGTCCGAATTCAAGTGCATTACAGTTGTATCTTGCCTCCAAATGCTCCAATTAGAAGCCTTGCATGCCTACATCAACAGTAAACCTCAAAAACTCTGCTTTAAATCCGAATTCATCTCATTTCTTGGCATTTACAATTGTGAACAAGAACACCAAGACTTGCAAGAGCTCTCAAAGCTTCTCTGGAGATAATCTGATCATCAAGGCCGACTTCTAGTGTCCACTAAACATCTTTAGGACCTTTGTAAGCTTTCAATTCGTTCTTTAATCCATTCTTGTTGTGATTATTGATAAAAGTCAAACTGGGTGTTCATAACCTTTGACTTTCCGATTAAACGGATTTCTTTCAGTCATTTCTCGAATTGAAACTTGTTATAGATTGGTATTTATGTGGGAAACAAACCCTCTAAAGGATACAAACTGATTCCCACTACATGCATGCTAAATGTCGAGTCAAACCTATTTCTAAAAAGTCAACAGAAGCGATTTTTGTGAAAAATGACATGATTAATGATATAGATGACATGCAATCTGATTGATCATCATAAGTAACTTGTATTACATATAAGAATGTGTTTTAATCATCATCAACTCGACAATCTATAGTATAGCCACGAATCGGAACCGAAAGTCTTGTAAAACGATTATTCCGTAGACTATCGATTCGGATTCGTACATGCATGTTCGAGATCTGCATTGGAAAGTATTTTTGACTATTTTTATTTTAGTTAAACTTTCTGGAATTTTCTTTGATTGAGTCTATGCTTAGCCTATTCGAATGCATGTTTCCGATTTATGCATAAAGTTGACTATTTTGCCCTTTTTGATTTAAAACGGGATTTTTGGAAAAGTGAAAGGATAGAAATCTTTATTTTTAATATATGAACTTGCACCGAAAATTTCGGATCAGTTGGTGGTCCAGATTGTGAGTTATGGCCATTAGCGTAAAACTATATTATAAATTTACATAAACGGTCCTTTTCGCGTAGAACCCGTTTCTGGCCACGTTTTGATGCAAAACTTTTTACCAACAGAAGTAATATAATATTCTGGGAATTTTGATGATTTTTAATTGATTTTTGGCTGAACGGATCCTAGGTCGCCTAGTCATTTCGGCTTATGTCGGTTTTGACCGTTTTAGCCATAAAATGAGTTTTACACATCCTTTTGACCCGAAACCTTTTTCTACTGATTTTATATGATGAATAAATTATCTTAAGTATTCTGGAAATATAAAAATCACAGATTTAAATTTGAAAACCCGAAAACGCCCTTAGATCGCATATTTAGCGTTTTAAGCGCATAGTAAGCGTTATACTTGTTTTAAACATGTAAGACTTATACCTACTGATGTAATTAGCCTATTTTCATATAATAACAGTAAGTATAAGTATATGATCTCAGATTTCCAGTTTTTGGCATTTTTAGCCCTTGTGAAATTACTAAAATACCCCTACGGTGCATAGTTTGGTTTTAAATGATAAATTTGGTATATGGGTCATACCCTACTGATATAATATGTTATATTAAGTATATTTACTGTATGAACCAGACCCTAAACTCAGATTTCTAATTTGACTCTTTTACAATCTTTTAAATGACCAAAATGCCCTCCTAAGGCATAAATTGAGTTTAAAATTATTACGGGCAGTATAGAACATAACTTACTGATATTATATCATATTAAAGCATATTATCTCAGGGAACTTGCATTTGACTCGTTTGGCTACGCCCTTTTTGCGTTCGGTTCGGTTTACGTAACTAGTTTGCGTAAATTGACCGAAACAGGTCAAACGTTATCATTTTTGTCTCAAAATCCAGAATGTATTTAGTATACCCATATTATACAAGTATTCAAGCTTGTCGGGTCTAAATCACGTTCTATCCGGTCTTCGCTTAATCGTGCGCTTGAACCGTATAATTCCTTAAAACTAACCGGTCTAAGCTTAAACTTAATTAAAGACCCGTTAGTATTCTAATTGGTTATTTATACCATCGTTCCAGACTAGAGCCTTCCGGTAAATTTTACCTACGCTTACTTAAGTGAATACGGCTGAGTTATTATAATTCTTGCTATTTAAGACAGGAGCTAGCTCAGGTAAATACTCTTAACTTATTTTCCCTATTACGGGCTTGGGATACGGTAATATAAATACCGCATGGTCAGGTATGGGATTCGAAGACCAATGTGTCGGGAAATTCAAATAACCTGTTTTAATTCGTATTGCTTGACTGAAACATTGGGGGTTAATGCGACCGTGTCCTGGATATCCTTGACTCATTAAAATGCAATGGCCACGACCTAAGCACGGGGTGTAGGCATACACCTGACAGATGCTTCATGCTTATTATTTGATTATACCCAATATGGGATTCCCAATAAGGGAATAGTGGTGTGTCGGTTAATCTTGAACTGGCATAGGACCGGGGCCCGTATGTAGAGCAAGTTATGTAAAACTGATAACATGAGATATAGTTTGTCCCAAGTATAAAAGATTAATATTGCCTTGTGCATCTTAATCAAGTGTCAAAATAGTTTTGTGCCTTGTGCGCCTAAACCAATTATCATAAACTCTTTTCAAATGAGTCAGTTGAGTGTATTTACCAGTGAAAACTGACGTATTTTCCAAAGTCTAAGTGACAGGTACAAGTACGTAATAGGCTGGAAGCTGCTCAGGGCGTTAGTAAGGAATCTTGCAAGTTCTAGGCGTCTAAAGTCTGTTGAACATTTATCTTATTTTATTTGATCCGCCTGTGGATCCGTTTCAACTACTTGTGACATTAAATATTACGTTTATGTAAAGTTGAAATGAATCTATTTCTGCTTCCGCCGTGCATTTATATATTGTGTTGTTTGACTATGATGTTATCAACTACGTCACGTTACCCCCACCGGGCCCACCGGTGACACGTGGAAATTCGGGGTGTGACAGGTTGGTATCAGAGCCAACATTGAGTGAATTAAACACTAGCCCTTAGTGTTTAATCTCAATGACACAATAGCACATTCCTTAACCTTCTGAGTCTAGACTTAACATAGGAATACTCCCGATTCTAATCTGGAATTTACTGCTTCCAATTATTTTATATATTGGATACGTCGCCAAGCGAAGGAGCCGTAATAGGAGTTCTCCACACCCGGAGTCCCGAGATGCTGAGCTTCGTACCACGGCTAAAGTGAAATGAACATCCAAGGAGAAAGCATTCAGAAATAAAATGAAGAAGAAGCTCCTTTTACTGAAGATCGTTTCCTTATTAGTCCTTATAAGGACATATTTATCTTTCTGTCCCTGCGAGGACAACATTATTCCTTTCAAGTCCCGCTTAGGGCAACTTTATACTTTTACTTTTATATAATGGAATGATTATGTTTGGACTTTCATTCTAAATAAGGAATATTAAATAAATGGAAAATATCAATTTTTATTTGATTTGCCATTTAAATAGAATCTTAGTAAGGCAAAAACCTAGCTTGAATGTCTTAATAAAAGGCCTGGCCAATATGGTAAAACCTGGTTGAAAAGATTCAAATCTCTGTTAACATATGTAAACATGTTAACACTCCTGGCTAAGCGTGACCTGTAAAATCACACAAGCCACTCTTTTTATAAATTATCTACAGATTATATCTGTATACAAGTCTGATAATGACTTGATGCCTACGGGTAATAAATTTGAAAATTGGGATTTATTTAAAATTCCCTGCAAGTAAAATAGCCATCCTTTAAGGATGAAGTGCCTACGGGTAATAAATTTGAAAATTTGGATTTATTTAAAATTCCCTGTAAGTAAAATAATCATCCCTTAAGGATGAAGTGCCACGAGCTATAATACACTGTCCGATTGCGACATCGACAGTTGTGAATCTTTGGAGATTCCCCGTCCTAAGGGGGTGAGCTATGCTCAAAAGCCCTCTAGACGATAATCTGGTCGTCATGTCAATATTATGACCGCTGAACGACAATTGATTCAAATTAAAGTACTATTCCTGTCGTTATGTCATTATTATGACCGCTGAATGACAGATGATTTAAATTAAGTGCTAATCCTGCCGTCATGTCATCATTATGACCACTGAACGACAGTTGATTAAATTAATAACACTGATCATGGCGTCATGTTATTACTGTGACCACTGAACGTATCATCAGTGCAATGACTATATATCTTAACATCTTACGAAATGTTAATTGATAGGCCCACGGGCCAGAAATTTTAATAAAGACGGTCGTCACCTATGACTCCCTGTCAGAAAAAGGTAATGAACTAGGTTCAAACCTCAAGGCTTTGATTCTCTGAAATCCTAGCTTATAATTTATAAATGTCCTTGTGACTAGGCCTTTGTGCCACCTCAATATCCGTAATGTTTTATAACTAGGATAAATTGTAATGCCTCGATTCTCAGAAATCATGGGTTATAAATTAAACTTGTCTACGTGACTAGGCTTTTATGCCAAAGTTATATTTTCAATAAATTTGGGATAATTATAATCCTGAATAAAATAAACTTTATTCCTTTTCTGTTAAGTGTATGTATTAAAGGAGAATCTTAAAAGGTTTGACCTAGCTTGAATGTCATTGAAGACCTTGCTAAGACGGTAAAACCTGATTAGAAGAGATTCAGATCCTGATTAACACTTGAAACCGTGTTAACACTCCCGACAACAGTGATGCGATAAAATCGCGATTGTCACCTTTATATTAGGAACTTCCAAACCCCTTAATTAGCCTATATGATCGATAGGAATCATGGCTAATAAACGTCGAACATGATGTACACATCTAAACATCCACTGGGATGTATACCTACGGGCAAAGCTGCATACATGAAAACGATAGTTTTATTTCATAACTTCTTGTCAAGACAATGAATTATGAAATTTTCCGATCCAAAGGAATCATTGATTATGTATTAAAAATTTCCCTAGTGACAAGGCTTCTGTGCCATCGAAAAGTCCTATGGGACAAGCCGTTGTGCTATATAAGATGTCGCTATGACATTGACAGTCGTGATTTATGTCCCCTGTCTAGTAAGTATAAAGGATTTATTCCATTTAAACGCCAAAGATGGTTTATTTAAAAATCTAGGCAAGACATGATCAAATAAACTAAATACTATCTATTGGCCTATATGGTTTGCTTGCACCATGGTTATTTAAATTATCAGATTCGACAATTCCCTGTAATTAAGTAAGCTATTACTTCATGGTTAGTTGGCCTTCAAGGCTTCACCATGGCTGACTCCTCTGGGGCTCACAATCATCTAGTTAGTCAGAATGATGTACATTGACTAGCCTTTGTGGCAAAATAAATTATCTTTCAAAAGATGACGGTTGTAGTCTTTGACTCTCTGTCCAAAGGTGAAGAACTATGTTCGAACCTTAAGATCTCTGATCCAATAAGATTGCGGCTTACATATTAATGCCTTATGTACCATATTTAGTATGTCCTTTGTGACAAGGCCTTCGGGCCTATGATTTTTAATGTCCTTCATGACAAGCCTTCCAACTATCTAAAGATTGTCGTTATGACAAGGACAGTTGTGACATTGTGATCCCCAGTCAATAGGTAATGGACTCGGTCCAAACCATAAACACAATTGATGGTCCTTTTTGACCTAGGCTAAATATAATTGACATACTTTCTAGTAGCATACTATAAGGAAGTTATAAACCAAACAGCCATTATGGTTTAGTAATACCATGACTTTATAAATCATCCATTACGATGATCTCATAATAACTTGCATCTAAGCATACGTTATTTTTGGTGTTAGTACCAAGGCTCCAGAATGGAGGTTTCCGACGAAGCGCACAGCAGTGCAGAGGCTAAAAACAAGGATGCAAATATAAATATAAATGTTAATGGCGCTACTCTTCAGGCCTTGATTAGCGCAGCAATTAGTGAAGTTGTGGATAAGGTCCTTGAGAACAAAAAGGAACCGAGTGTCACTCACTCAAAGATCCATACGGAAACGAATACATCAGCTCGTAAGGAGAGCTCCGCTCACTCTTCAGATGAAAAGAGCGAACCTCAGGAGCTAGTACTCTATGATAAGCCCCGTTCAACTGAGGGCGGGTGCACCTACAAATATTTCGTCTCATGCAAACCCAGAGATTTCAATGGCGAAAAAGGAGCAATTGATGCTATGGAATGGCTGGAGGAAATGGAAACGATTGTGGACATCAGCGATTGTGCTGATAAGGACGTAGTAAAATTTGTTTCACAATCTTTTAAAGGAGAGGCTCTTGTATGGTGGAAGGCTATGATGCAGTCCACGGGGAAAATTCCCCTATACCTTATGGGATGGTCCAAGTTTGCGGACCTTATCAAAGAGAACTACTGTCCACAGCACGAAGTGGAAAAGGTGGAGACAGATTTTCTGAACCTCACAATGAAAAACCTAAATTGCCAGCAATATGTTACCGACTTCAACTCCCTATCTAGACTAGTACCCTATTTAATCACCCCGGAACCAAAACGCATTGCGCGTTTCATCGGTGGTTTGGCACCAGAAATAAAAGGGGATGTTAAGGCTTCAAGGCCAACCAACTACAGATCAGCTGTAGATCTATCCTTGTCTCTCACTCTAGATGTAGTGAGACAAAAGTCGTTCATGAATGAAACTAATGACAAAAGACAAAGGGAGGAGGATAACTCTCAGAATCCTAAGAAGAGCAAATCCAAGCTCAACAATAACCAACAGGATTCCAACAAAAAGCCTACATGCAAAACCTGCAAAAGAAGACATTGGGGGCAGTGTCGATTAAGCCAAAAGATAAAGCAATGTGGCATCTGTAAAAGAACTAGCCACCAGTCCCACGAATGTAGGGACATGAAGGATGCAAACTGTTTCAGCTGTGGTGAAAAGGGGCACATCAGTACTAATTGCCCTAAGGCTGCCAAGAAAGGAGCAGCTAGGTCTGGAAAGGATAAGAAAGGAACCACCTGGACTATCGGTTGAATACCTGAGACGGTGCACATCGATAATAGCATTAGGTACGTCCTATACCATTTAGCATTGATAATGACTGCCAAGTATTTTTGCATTGATGCAAGGGATAATAAATCTTTAGCAAACCATAAGCTTAGCAAACTCTGGATTACATTCATAAGGACTTCATATATTAAATATGAGGTATAATTTACCAATGGAATCTTTAATGACCTCTCTCCCATCCTCGGAGATAATCCTTTCATAAGAATCTGGAGTACTCTTCCCCAGAAGGAGTACGACAATATATACTAATTATTTTATTTTATTATTTTTCCTCATTGTTTTCTATCGTCTGCGAATGCCAAACTATGTTTGATAAGAGTACCATATGAGGATTTGCGTATCCTAGTGTGTCCCATAGATTGCTTCCATGCCTGATCAGTATGGAGGTTTAATGCATGGGATCCCCGAAGATATTCCAATGGTCATATTGTACTAAAGTCGACTAGTAGTATTCAAAGGAGATATCCAATATAAAAATGTCCTTATAAGTATCTCTACTTAGGGCATCCTTGTAATGGTAAAGGGAATATGTCACTTATCTGACACTGAAAGCGATAGATGAGCCAAAGCCTGAGAATGCAGAAATCTCTGACACCTCTATGTGTCATAAATAGCTTCTTTATAAGAATTACCATGTTTACCTTCCGAGAGGCAAGAGGATGTTAGGACAAACATCCCGCGTAGGGCTGCAGTTATTGTAAAGATCTTATATCTGTTATTACCAGCGAAACAGGAAGAACTAAGAGCCAAATCCATAAGTTTTGGATAAGGTTTCGTAAAGCCAAAATTCAAGGTTCTAAGAACTCCGATTTTTAGTAAATAAGAAAGACGGTTCATCTTGCTTATGCATTGATTACCGCAACCCTATTTAGGCAATATCTAGGAATCCCCAATTGCCGCCCAGGATCGTCGATTTATTCGACTGACTTAAAAGATTAGCTACCCCTTAAGGTTAGTTTTAAGCAGTGATTGGAATAACCATCTCACCTTAAGATTAGCTTGTCTATAACAGTTGTTATATAAGTATCAAGGCTGCTCCTTTGGGAGACCTTGTATAGATAAGATGTTAAACATCTATTGCTAGACAGAAAATTGGTAAGTCCAATTATCGGGATCTATAAGCTGCCAGTATTCGGCAGAAAATCAAGGATTCATGGAAATAGCAAACCTCCTAAGTTCTTGTTAAAGAGATAAGGTTCAACAAAAGATATCACCCTGGAAAGGTGCGCCAATCTGTTAATTGTCAGGCTAGTAAGCTCTGAATATATGAAATCATTCGAGGTAATCGAATATATCAAGGTCAAATAACTTATGAGCTAAAACCTATTTAAGGAGCTCGGTGGAGCTCGCGATGTATGGCACCCTAAGGATTTAAGGATATGTTCCGCCAATAAGTCAAGGAGCACTACCACATAACGGTTGGCAGACGGACGGACAGAGTGAGCATACCGTCCAAACACTGGAAGACATGCTTCGAGCATGTGTGATTAATTTAGGTGGCAGTGGGATAACCGCCTACCCTTGATAGAATTCTCCTATAAAAATAGCTACCATACTAGTACTAGGGCCGCGCCTTTTGAGGCTTGTACGGTAGAAAGTGAAGATCGCCCATCTGTTGGGCGGAAGTTGGAGATGTCCAGTTGTCTGGACCGGATATCGTCTTTGAGACGACAGACAAGATCGTTCAGGTTCGCGATCGTTGGAAAGCTGCCAGGGATAGGCAGAAAAGTTATGCGGATCTTAAGCGCAAAGACTATTCACTTCGATGTAAGTGATAAAGTGTTACATAAGGTATCGCCCTGGGAGAGGGTGATGCGATTTGGTAAGAAAGGCAAGCTAAGCCCGAGGTACATAGGACCCTTCAGGATTGTCAAACGTATCGGGTCAGTTGCTTATAAGTTAAACTTGCCTGAAGAAGTTAGCGCTATACCTAATGTGTTCCGCATCTGTAATCTGAAGAAGTGTTTCGCTGACGAATCACTGACTATACCGCATACAGATATACACTTATACGAAAGTCTAAAGTTTGTTGGAAAAACCTTTGTCGATTGAGGATCGACAGGTAAAGAAGCTTCGAAGGAAGCATGTGCCTATTGTAAAGGTCAAATGGGATGCCCGTAGAGGTCCCGAATACACGTGGGAAGTGGAATCCACGATGCAAGAGAAATATCCCCATTTGTTTGAATAAATCTCGGGGTCGAGATTTCTTTTAAGGGGGTGAGGATGTAACACCTCGAAAAATTTCGTTCAATAATGTCTTGACACGTGTCATAAGGTTCCGTTATGTGAAAACATACTTTAGAGGGACTAAAAGTGACAAACAGTGAAAACTATGGAACGTAAGGGTCCCAAGTGTCAACAATGGATAAATAGACTCTATGATAACCCCACATAATGTTTATAACCTTTAACGGATGGTTCATGGATCATACGACGCGGAAATTGCACAAAAGTGAAGTATTGTAAACTATAGGGGCCAAAAGTGTCAACATGTTTAATTTATACCTCTGAGTGAACTTTTGGCAGACCCGAAGCTTTGTATAGCTAAAATATACTCACTAGAATATGTGGTAAAAATTTCATGAAGTTTCGTCAACGTATGAGAAAGTTATGGCCAAAACCGTACTTAAGGGACTAAAAGCGTCAACGTCGAATTTCATGGCTTTTCGGTTGAGCGCAAAGTTATCCGAGGACATTACCATGTTGGTAAAAGTCCTAAGGTTCTTAAAAACCAAGTTTGGGGGTTTACGGGTCGAGAAAAGTAGCCGAAACATCGCATACAAGCTCAGGGACCATTTCTGCCAAAGTTTAAAAGTTGTTGGCTGATCAGGAGGGTCAGGCGACCCGCCTGGGAAAGCCCAAGCGGGCCGCGTGGGTTGCCCAGCGAATAGAAATTCGTTTTGGGTCAAATTGAGTCCGAATTCAAGTGCATTACAGTTGTATCTTGCCTCCAAATGCTCCAATTAGAAGCCTTGCATGCCTACATCAACAGTAAACCTCAAAAACTCTGCTTTAAATCCGAATTCATCTCATTTCTTGGTATTTACAATTGTGAACAAGAACACCAAGACTTGCAAGAGCTCTCAAAGCTTCTCTGGAGATAATCTGATCATCAAGGCCGACTTCTAGTGTCCACTAAACATCTTTAGGACCTTTGTAAGCTTTCAATTCGTTCTTTAATCCATTCTTGTTGTGATTATTGATAAAAGTCAAACTGGGTGTTCATAACCTTTGACTTTCCGATTAAACGGATTTCTTTCAGTCATTTCTCGAATTGAAACTTGTTATAGATTGGTATTTATGTGGGAAACAAACCCTCTAAAGGATACAAACTGATTCCCACTACATGCATGCTAAATGTCGAGTCAAACCTATTTCTAAAAAGTCAACAGAAGCGATTTTTGTGAAAAATGACATGATTAATGATATAGATGACATGCAATCTGATTGATCATCATAAGTAACTTGTATTACATATAAGAATGTGTTTTAATCATCATCAACTCGACAATCTATAGTATAGCCACGAATCGGAACCGAAAGTCTTGTAAAACGATTATTCCGTAGACTATCGATTCGGATTCGTACATGCATGTTCGAGATCTGCATTGGAAAGTATTTTTGACTATTTTTATTTTAGTTAAACTTTCTGGAATTTTCTTTGATTGAGTCTATGCTTAGCCTATTCGAATGCATGTTTCCGATTTATGCATAAAGTTGACTATTTTGCCCTTTTTGATTTAAAACGGGATTTTTGGAAAAGTGAAAGGATAGAAATCTTTATTTTTAATATATGAACTTGCACCGAAAATTTCGGATCAGTTGGTGGTCCAGATTGTGAGTTATGGCCATTAGCGTAAAACTATATTATAAATTTACATAAACGGTCCTTTTCGCGTAGAACCCGTTTCTGGCCACGTTTTGATGCAAAACTTTTTACCAACAGAAGTAATATAAATATTCTGGGAATTTTGATGATTTTTAATTGATTTTTGGCTGAACGGATCCTAGGTCGCCTAGTCATTTCGGCTTATGTCGGTTTTGACCGTTTTAGCCATAAAATGAGTTTTACACATCCTTTTGACCCGAAACCTTTTTCTACTGATTTTATATGATGAATAAATTATCTTAAGTATTCTGGAAATATAAAAATCACAGATTTAAATTTGAAAACCCGAAAACGCCCTTAGATCGCATATTTAGCGTTTTAAGCGCATAGTAAGCGTTATACTTGTTTTAAACATGTAAGACTTATACCTACTGATGTAATTAGCCTATTTTCATATAATAACAGTAAGTATAAGTATATGATCTCAGATTTCCAGTTTTTGGCATTTTTAGCCCTTGTGAAATTACTAAAATACCCCTACGGTGCATAGTTTGGTTTTAAATGATAAATTTGGTATATGGGTCATACCCTACTGATATAATATGTTATATTAAGTATATTTACTGTATGAACCAGACCCTAAACTCAGATTTCTAATTTGACTCTTTTACAATCTTTTAAATGACCAAAATGCCCTCCTAAGGCATAAATTGAGTTTAAAATTATTACGGGCAGTATAGAACATAACTTACTGATATTATATCATATTAAAGCATATTATCTCAGGGAACTTGCATTTGACTCGTTTGGCTACGCCCTTTTTGCGTTCGGTTCGGTTTACGTAACTAGTTTGCGTAAATTGACCGAAACGGGTCAAACGTTATCATTTTTGTCTCAAAATCCAGAATGTATTTAGTATACCCATATTATACAAGTATTCAAGCTTGTCGGGTCTAAATCACGTTCTATCCGGTCTTCGCTTAATCGTGCGCTTGAACCGTATAATTCCTTAAAACTAACCGGTCTAAGCTTAAACTTAATTAAAGACCCGTTAGTATTCTAATTGGTTATTTATACCATCGTTCCAGACTAGAGCCTTCCGGTAAATTGTACCTACGCTTACTTAAGTGAATACGGCTGAGTTATTATAATTCTTGCTATTTAAGACAGGAGCTAGCTCAGGTAAATACTCTTAACTTATTTTCCCTATTACGGGCTTGGGATACGGTAATATAAATACCGCATGGTCAGGTATGGGATTCGAAGACCAATGTGTCGGGAAATTCAAATAACCTGTTTTAATTCGTATTGCTTGACTGAAACATTGGGGGTTAATGCGACCGTGTCCTGGATATCCTTGACTCATTAAAATGCAATGGCCACGACCTAAGCACGGGGTGTAGGCATACACCTGACAGATGCTTCATGCTTATTATTTGATTATACCCAATATGGGATTCCCAATAAGGGAATAGTGGTGTGTCGGTTAATCTTGAACCGGCATAGGACCGGGCCCCGTATGTAGAGCAAGTTATGTAAAACTGATAACATGAGATATAGTTTGTCCCAAGTATAAAAGATTAATATTGCCTTGTGCATCTTAATCAAGTGTCAAAATAGTTTTGTGCCTTGTGCGCCTAAACCAATTATCATAAACTCTTTTCAAATGAGTCAGTTGAGTGTATTTACCAGTGAAAACTGACGTATTTTCCAAAGTCTAAGTGACAGGTACAAGTACGTAATAGGCTGGAAGCTGCTCAGGGCGTTAGTAAGGAATCTTGCAAGTTCTAGGCGTCTAAAGTCTGTTGAACATTTATCTTATTTTATTTGATCCGCCTGTGGATCCGTTTCAACTACTTGTGACATTAAATATTACGTTTATGTAAAGTTGAAATGAATCTATTTCTGCTTCCGCCGTGCATTTATATATTGTGTTGTTTGACTATGATGTTATCAACTACGTCACGTTACCCCCACCGGGCCCACCGGTGACACGTGGAAATTCGGGGTGTGACAGGTTGGTATCAGAGCCAACATTGAGTGAATTAAACACTAGCCCTTAGTGTTTAATCTCAATGACACAATAGCACATTCCTTAACCTTCTGAGTCTAGACTTAACATAGGAATACTCCCGATTCTAATCTGGAATTTACTGCTTCCAATTATTTTATATATTGGATACGTCGCCAAGCGAAGGAGCCGTAATAGGAGTTCTCCACACCCGGAGTCCCGAGATGCTGAGCTTCGTACCACGGCTAAAGTGAAATGAACATCCAAGGAGAAAGCATTCAGAAATAAAATGAAGAAGAAGCTCCTTTTACTGAAGATCGTTTCCTTATTAGTCCTTATAAGGACATATTTATCTTTCTGTCCCTGCGAGGAAAACATTATTCCTTTCAAGTCCCGCTTAGGGCAACTTTATACTTTTACTTTTATATAATGGAATGATTATGTTTGGACTTTCATTCTAAATAAGGAATATTAAATAAATGGAAAATATCAATTTTTATTTGATTTGCCATTTAAATAGAATCTTAGTAAGGCAAAAACCTAGCTTGAATGTCTTAATAAAAGGCCTGGCCAATATGGTAAAACCTGGTTGAAAAGATTCAAATCTCTGTTAACATATGTAAACATGTTAACACTCCTGGCTAAGCGTGACCTGTAAAATCACACAAGCCACTCTTTTTATAAATTATCTACAGATTATATCTGTATACAAGTCTGATAATGACTTGATGCCTACGGGTAATAAATTTGAAAATTGGGATTTATTTAAAATTCCCTGCAAGTAAAATAGCCATCCTTTAAGGATGAAGTGCCTACGGGTAATAAATTTGAAAATTTGGATTTATTTAAAATTCCCTGTAAGTAAAATAATCATCCCTTAAGGATGAAGTGCCACGAGCTATAATACACTGTCCGATTGCGACATCGACAGTTGTGAATCTTTGGAGATTCCCCGTCCTAAGGGGGTGAGCTATGCTCAAAAGCCCTCTAGACGATAATCTGGTCGTCATGTCAATATTATGACCGCTGAACGACAATTGATTCAAATTAAAGTACTATTCCTGTCGTTATGTCATTATTATGACCGCTGAATGACAGATGATTTAAATTAAGTGCTAATCCTGCCGTCATGTCATCATTATGACCACTGAACGACAGTTGATTAAATTAATAACACTGATCATGGCGTCATGTTATTACTGTGACCACTGAACGTATCATCAGTGCAATGACTATATATCTTAACATCTTACGAAATGTTAATTGATAGGCCCACGGGCCAGAAATTTTAATAAAGACGGTCGTCACCTATGACTCCCTGTCAGAAAAAGGTAATGAACTAGGTTCAAACCTCAAGGCTTTGATTCTCTGAAATCCTAGCTTATAATTTATAAATGTCCTTGTGACTAGGCCTTTGTGCCACCTCAATATCCGTAATGTTTTATAACTAGGATAAATTGTAATGCCTCGATTCTCAGAAATCATGGGTTATAAATTAAACTTGTCTACGTGACTAGGCTTTTATGCCAAAGTTATATTTTCAATAAATTTGGGATAATTATAATCCTGAATAAAATAAACTTTATTCCTTTTCTGTTAAGTGTATGTATTAAAGGAGAATCTTAAAAGGTTTGACCTAGCTTGAATGTCATTGAAGACCTTGCTAAGACGGTAAAACCTGATTAGAAGAGATTCAGATCCTGATTAACACTTGAAACCGTGTTAACACTCCCGACAACAGTGATGCGATAAAATCGCGATTGTCACCTTTATATTAGGAACTTCCAAACCCCTTAATTAGCCTATATGATCGATAGGAATCATGGCTAATAAACGTCGAACATGATGTACACATCTAAACATCCACTGGGATGTATACCTACGGGCAAAGCTGCATACATGAAAACGATAGTTTTATTTCATAACTTCTTGTCAAGACAATGAATTATGAAATTTTCCGATCCAAAGGAATCATTGATTATGTATTAAAAATTTCCCTAGTGACAAGGCTTCTGTGCCATCGAAAAGTCCTATGGGACAAGCCGTTGTGCTATATAAGATGTCGCTATGACATTGACAGTCGTGATTTATGTCCCCTGTCTAGTAAGTATAAAGGATTTATTCCATTTAAACGCCAAAGATGGTTTATTTAAAAATCTAGGCAAGACATGATCAAATAAACTAAATACTATCTATTGGCCTATATGGTTTGCTTGCACCATGGTTATTTAAATTATCAGATTCGACAATTCCCTGTAATTAAGTAAGCTATTACTTCATGGTTAGTTGGCCTTCAAGGCTTCACCATGGCTGACTCCTCTGGGGCTCACAATCATCTAGTTAGTCAGAATGATGTACATTGACTAGCCTTTGTGGCAAAATAAATTATCTTTCAAAAGATGACGGTTGTAGTCTTTGACTCTCTGTCCAAAGGTGAAGAACTATGTTCGAACCTTAAGATCTCTGATCCAATAAGATTGCGGCTTACATATTAATGCCTTATGTACCATATTTAGTATGTCCTTTGTGACAAGGCCTTCGGGCCTATGATTTTTAATGTCCTTCATGACAAGCCTTCCAACTATCTAAAGATTGTCGTTATGACAAGGACAGTTGTGACATTGTGATCCCCAGTCAATAGGTAATGGACTCGGTCCAAACCATAAACACAATTGATGGTCCTTTTTGACCTAGGCTAAATATAATTGACATACTTTCTAGTAGCATACTATAAGGAAGTTATAAACCAAACAGCCATTATGGTTTAGTAATACCATGACTTTATAAATCATCCATTACGATGATCTCATAATAACTTGCATCTAAGCATACGTTATTTTTGGTGTTAGTACCAAGGCTCCAGAATGGAGGTTTCCGACGAAGCGCACAGCAGTGCAGAGGCTAAAAACAAGGATGCAAATATAAATATAAATGTTAATGGCGCTACTCTTCAGGCCTTGATTAGCGCAGCAATTAGTGAAGTTGTGGATAAGGTCCTTGAGAACAAAAAGGAACCGAGTGTCACTCACTCAAAGATCCATACGGAAACGAATACATCAGCTCGTAAGGAGAGCTCCGCTCACTCTTCAGATGAAAAGAGCGAACCTCAGGAGCTAGTACTCTATGATAAGCCCCGTTCAACTGAGGGCGGGTGCACCTACAAATATTTCGTCTCATGCAAACCCAGAGATTTCAATGGCGAAAAAGGAGCAATTGATGCTATGGAATGGCTGGAGGAAATGGAAACGATTGTGGACATCAGCGATTGTGCTGATAAGGACGTAGTAAAATTTGTTTCACAATCTTTTAAAGGAGAGGCTCTTGTATGGTGGAAGGCTATGATGCAGTCCATGGGGAAAATTCCCCTATACCTTATGGGATGGTCCAAGTTTGCGGACCTTATCAAAGAGAACTACTGTCCACAGCACGAAGTGGAAAAGGTGGAGACAGATTTTCTGAACCTCACAATGAAAAACCTAAATTGCCAGCAATATGTTACCGACTTCAACTCCCTATCTAGACTAGTACCCTATTTAATCACCCCGGAACCAAAACGCATTGCGCGTTTCATCGGTGGTTTGGCACCAGAAATAAAAGGGGATGTTAAGGCTTCAAGGCCAACCAACTACAGATCAGCTGTAGATCTATCCTTGTCTCTCACTCTAGATGTAGTGAGACAAAAGTCGTTCATGAATGAAACTAATGACAAAAGACAAAGGGAGGAGGATAACTCTCAGAATCCTAAGAAGAGCAAATCCAAGCTCAACAATAACCAACAGGATTCCAACAAAAAGCCTACATGCAAAACCTGCAAAAGAAGACATTGGGGGCAGTGTCGATTAAGCCAAAAGATAAAGCAATGTGGCATCTGTAAAAGAACTAGCCACCAGTCCCACGAATGTAGGGACATGAAGGATGCAAACTGTTTCAGCTGTGGTGAAAAGGGGCACATCAGTACTAATTGCCCTAAGGCTGCCAAGAAAGGAGCAGCTAGGTCTGGAAAGGATAAGAAAGGAACCACCTGGACTATCGGTTGAATACCTGAGACGGTGCACATCGATAATAGCATTAGGTACGTCCTATACCATTTAGCATTGATAATGACTGCCAAGTATTTTTGCATTGATGCAAGGGATAATAAATCTTTAGCAAACCATAAGCTTAGCAAACTCTGGATTACATTCATAAGGACTTCATATATTAAATATGAGGTATAATTTACCAATGGAATCTTTAATGACCTCTCTCCCATCCTCGGAGATAATCCTTTCATAAGAATCTGGAGTACTCTTCCCCAGAAGGAGTACGACAATATATACTAATTATTTTATTTTATTATTTTTCCTCATTGTTTTCTATCGTCTGCGAATGCCAAACTATGTTTGATAAGAGTACCATATGAGGATTTGCGTATCCTAGTGTGTCCCATAGATTGCTTCCATGCCTGATCAGTATGGAGGTTTAATGCATGGGATCCCCGAAGATATTCCAATGGTCATATTGTACTAAAGTCGACTAGTAGTATTCAAAGGAGATATCCAATATAAAAATGTCCTTATAAGTATCTCTACTTAGGGCATCCTTGTAATGGTAAAGGGAATATGTCACTTATCTGACACTGAAAGCGATAGATGAGCCAAAGCCTGAGAATGCAGAAATCTCTGACACCTCTATGTGTCATAAATAGCTTCTTTATAAGAATTACCATGTTTACCTTCCGAGAGGCAAGAGGATGTTAGGACAAACATCCCGCGTAGGGCTGCAGTTATTGTAAAGATCTTATATCTGTTATTACCAGCGAAACAGGAAGAACTAAGAGCCAAATCCATAAGTTTTGGATAAGGTTTCGTAAAGCCAAAATTCAAGGTTCTAAGAACTCCGATTTTTAGTAAATAAGAAAGACGGTTCATCTTGCTTATGCATTGATTACCGCAACCCTATTTAGGCAATATCTAGGAATCCCCAATTGCCGCCCAGGATCGTCGATTTATTCGACTGACTTAAAAGATTAGCTACCCCTTAAGGTTAGTTTTAAGCAGTGATTGGAATAACCATCTCACCTTAAGATTAGCTTGTCTATAACAGTTGTTATATAAGTATCAAGGCTGCTCCTTTGGGAGACCTTGTATAGATAAGATGTTAAACATCTATTGCTAGACAGAAAATTGGTAAGTCCAATTATCGGGATCTATAAGCTGCCAGTATTCGGCAGAAAATCAAGGATTCATGGAAATAGCAAACCTCCTAAGTTCTTGTTAAAGAGATAAGGTTCAACAAAAGATATCACCCTGGAAAGGTGCGCCAATCTGTTAATTGTCAGGCTAGTAAGCTCTGAATATATGAAATCATTCGAGGTAATCGAATATATCAAGGTCAAATAACTTATGAGCTAAAACCTATTTAAGGAGCTCGGTGGAGCTCGCGATGTATGGCACCCTAAGGATTTAAGGATATGTTCCGCCAATAAGTCAAGGAGCACTACCACATAACGGTTGGCAGACGGACGGACAGAGTGAGCATACCGTCCAAACACTGGAAGACATGCTTCGAGCATGTGTGATTAATTTAGGTGGCAGTGGGATAACCGCCTACCCTTGATAGAATTCTCCTATAAAAATAGCTACCATACTAGTACTAGGGCCGCGCCTTTTGAGGCTTGTACGGTAGAAAGTGAAGATCGCCCATCTGTTGGGCGGAAGTTGGAGATGTCCAGTTGTCTGGACCGGATATCGTCTTTGAGACGACAGACAAGATCGTTCAGGTTCGCGATCGTTGGAAAGCTGCCAGGGATAGGCAGAAAAGTTATGCGGATCTTAAGCGCAAAGACTATTCACTTCGATGTAAGTGATAAAGTGTTACATAAGGTATCGCCCTGGGAGAGGGTGATGCGATTTGGTAAGAAAGGCAAGCTAAGCCCGAGGTACATAGGACCCTTCAGGATTGTCAAACGTATCGGGTCAGTTGCTTATAAGTTAAACTTGCCTGAAGAAGTTAGCGCTATACCTAATGTGTTCCGCATCTGTAATCTGAAGAAGTGTTTCGCTGACGAATCACTGACTATACCGCATACAGATATACACTTATACGAAAGTCTAAAGTTTGTTGGAAAAACCTTTGTCGATTGAGGATCGACAGGTAAAGAAGCTTCGAAGGAAGCATGTGCCTATTGTAAAGGTCAAATGGGATGCCCGTAGAGGTCCCGAATACACGTGGGAAGTGGAATCCACGATGCAAGAGAAATATCCCCATTTGTTTGAATAAATCTCGGGGTCGAGATTTCTTTTAAGGGGGTGAGGATGTAACACCTCGAAAAATTTCGTTCAATAATGTCTTGACACGTGTCATAAGGTTCCGTTATGTGAAAACATACTTTAGAGGGACTAAAAGTGACAAACAGTGAAAACTATGGAACGTAAGGGTCCCAAGTGTCAACAATGGATAAATAGACTCTATGATAACCCCACATAATGTTTATAACCTTTAACGGATGGTTCATGGATCATACGACGCGGAAATTGCACAAAAGTGAAGTATTGTAAACTATAGGGGCCAAAAGTGTCAACATGTTTAATTTATACCTCTGAGTGAACTTTTGGCAGACCCGAAGCTTTGTATAGCTAAAATATACTCACTAGAATATGTGGTAAAAATTTCATGAAGTTTCGTCAACGTATGAGAAAGTTATGGCCAAAACCGTACTTAAGGGACTAAAAGCGTCAACGTCGAATTTCATGGCTTTTCGGTTGAGCGCAAAGTTATCCGAGGACATTACCATGTTGGTAAAAGTCCTAAGGTTCTTAAAAACCAAGTTTGGGGGTTTACGGGTCGAGAAAAGTAGCTGAAACATCGCATACAAGCTCAGGGACCATTTCTGCCAAAGTTTAAAAGTTGTTGGCTGATCAGGAGGGTCAGGCGACCCGCCTGGGAAAGCCCAAGCGGGCCGCGTGGGTTGCCCAGCGAATAGAAATTCGTTTTGGGTCAAATTGAGTCCGAATTCAAGTGCATTACAGTTGTATCTTGCCTCCAAATGCTCCAATTAGAAGCCTTGCATGCCTACATCAACAGTAAACCTCAAAAACTCTGCTTTAAATCCGAATTCATCTCATTTCTTGGTATTTACAATTGTGAACAAGAACACCAAGACTTGCAAGAGCTCTCAAAGCTTCTCTGGAGATAATCTGATCATCAAGGCCGACTTCTAGTGTCCACTAAACATCTTTAGGACCTTTGTAAGCTTTCAATTCGTTCTTTAATCCATTCTTGTTGTGATTATTGATAAAAGTCAAACTGGGTGTTCATAACCTTTGACTTTCCGATTAAACGGATTTCTTTCAGTCATTTCTCGAATTGAAACTTGTTATAGATTGGTATTTATGTGGGAAACAAACCCTCTAAAGGATACAAACTGATTCCCACTACATGCATGCTAAATGTCGAGTCAAACCTATTTCTAAAAAGTCAACAGAAGCGATTTTTGTGAAAAATGACATGATTAATGATATAGATGACATGCAATCTGATTGATCATCATAAGTAACTTGTATTACATATAAGAATGTGTTTTAATCATCATCAACTCGACAATCTATAGTATAGCCACGAATCGGAACCGAAAGTCTTGTAAAACGATTATTCCGTAGACTATCGATTCGGATTCGTACATGCATGTTCGAGATCTGCATTGGAAAGTATTTTTGACTATTTTTATTTTAGTTAAACTTTCTGGAATTTTCTTTGATTGAGTCTATGCTTAGCCTATTCGAATGCATGTTTCCGATTTATGCATAAAGTTGACTATTTTGCCCTTTTTGATTTAAAACGGGATTTTTGGAAAAGTGAAAGGATAGAAATCTTTATTTTTAATATATGAACTTGCACCGAAAATTTCGGATCAGTTGGTGGTCCAGATTGTGAGTTATGGCCATTAGCGTAAAACTATATTATAAATTTACATAAACGGTCCTTTTCGCGTAGAACCCGTTTCTGGCCACGTTTTGATGCAAAACTTTTTACCAACAGAAGTAATATAATATTCTGGGAATTTTGATGATTTTTAATTGATTTTTGGCTGAACGGATCCTAGGTCGCCTAGTCATTTCGGCTTATGTCGGTTTTGACCGTTTTAGCCATAAAATGAGTTTTACACATCCTTTTGACCCGAAACCTTTTTCTACTGATTTTATATGATGAATAAATTATCTTAAGTATTCTGGAAATATAAAAATCACAGATTTAAATTTGAAAACCCGAAAACGCCCTTAGATCGCATATTTAGCGTTTTAAGCGCATAGTAAGCGTTATACTTGTTTTAAACATGTAAGACTTATACCTACTGATGTAATTAGCCTATTTTCATATAATAACAGTAAGTATAAGTATATGATCTCAGATTTCCAGTTTTTGGCATTTTTAGCCCTTGTGAAATTACTAAAATACCCCTACGGTGCATAGTTTGGTTTTAAATGATAAATTTGGTATATGGGTCATACCCTACTGATATAATATGTTATATTAAGTATATTTACTGTATGAACCAGACCCTAAACTCAGATTTCTAATTTGACTCTTTTACAATCTTTTAAATGACCAAAATGCCCTCCTAAGGCATAAATTGAGTTTAAAATTATTACGGGCAGTATAGAACATAACTTACTGATATTATATCATATTAAAGCATATTATCTCAGGGAACTTGCATTTGACTCGTTTGGCTACGCCCTTTTTGCGTTCGGTTCGGTTTACGTAACTAGTTTGCGTAAATTGACCGAAACGGGTCAAACGTTATCATTTTTGTCTCAAAATCCAGAATGTATTTAGTATACCCATATTATACAAGTATTCAAGCTTGTCGGGTCTAAATCACGTTCTATCCGGTCTTCGCTTAATCGTGCGCTTGAACCGTATAATTCCTTAAAACTAACCGGTCTAAGCTTAAACTTAATTAAAGACCCGTTAGTATTCTAATTGGTTATTTATACCATCGTTCCAGACTAGAGCCTTCCGGTAAATTGTACCTACGCTTACTTAAGTGAATACGGCTGAGTTATTATAATTCTTGCTATTTAAGACAGGAGCTAGCTCAGGTAAATACTCTTAACTTATTTTCCCTATTACGGGCTTGGGATACGGTAATATAAATACCGCATGGTCAGGTATGGGATTCGAAGACCAATGTGTCGGGAAATTCAAATAACCTGTTTTAATTCGTATTGCTTGACTGAAACATTGGGGGTTAATGCGACCGTGTCCTGGATATCCTTGACTCATTAAAATGCAATGGCCACGACCTAAGCACGGGGTGTAGGCATACACCTGACAGATGCTTCATGCTTATTATTTGATTATACCCAATATGGGATTCCCAATAAGGGAATAGTGGTGTGTCGGTTAATCTTGAACCGGCATAGGACCGGGCCCCGTATGTAGAGCAAGTTATGTAAAACTGATAACATGAGATATAGTTTGTCCCAAGTATAAAAGATTAATATTGCCTTGTGCATCTTAATCAAGTGTCAAAATAGTTTTGTGCCTTGTGCGCCTAAACCAATTATCATAAACTCTTTTCAAATGAGTCAGTTGAGTGTATTTACCAGTGAAAACTGACGTATTTTCCAAAGTCTAAGTGACAGGTACAAGTACGTAATAGGCTGGAAGCTGCTCAGGGCGTTAGTAAGGAATCTTGCAAGTTCTAGGCGTCTAAAGTCTGTTGAACATTTATCTTATTTTATTTGATCCGCCTGTGGATCCGTTTCAACTACTTGTGACATTAAATATTACGTTTATGTAAAGTTGAAATGAATCTATTTCTGCTTCCGCCGTGCATTTATATATTGTGTTGTTTGACTATGATGTTATCAACTACGTCACGTTACCCCCACCGGGCCCACCGGTGACACGTGGAAATTCGGGGTGTGACAGGTTGGTATCAGAGCCAACATTGAGTGAATTAAACACTAGCCCTTAGTGTTTAATCTCAATGACACAATAGCACATTCCTTAACCTTCTGAGTCTAGACTTAACATAGGAATACTCCCGATTCTAATCTGGAATTTACTGCTTCCAATTATTTTATATATTGGATACGTCGCCAAGCGAAGGAGCCGTAATAGGAGTTCTCCACACCCGGAGTCCCGAGATGCTGAGCTTCGTACCACGGCTAAAGTGAAATGAACATCCAAGGAGAAAGCATTCAGAAATAAAATGAAGAAGAAGCTCCTTTTACTGAAGATCGTTTCCTTATTAGTCCTTATAAGGACATATTTATCTTTCTGTCCCTGCGAGGAAAACATTATTCCTTTCAAGTCCCGCTTAGGGCAACTTTATACTTTTACTTTTATATAATGGAATGATTATGTTTGGACTTTCATTCTAAATAAGGAATATTAAATAAATGGAAAATATCAATTTTTATTTGATTTGCCATTTAAATAGAATCTTAGTAAGGCAAAAACCTAGCTTGAATGTCTTAATAAAAGGCCTGGCCAATATGGTAAAACCTGGTTGAAAAGATTCAAATCTCTGTTAACATATGTAAACATGTTAACACTCCTGGCTAAGCGTGACCTGTAAAATCACACAAGCCACTCTTTTTATAAATTATCTACAGATTATATCTGTATACAAGTCTGATAATGACTTGATGCCTACGGGTAATAAATTTGAAAATTGGGATTTATTTAAAATTCCCTGCAAGTAAAATAGCCATCCTTTAAGGATGAAGTGCCTACGGGTAATAAATTTGAAAATTTGGATTTATTTAAAATTCCCTGTAAGTAAAATAATCATCCCTTAAGGATGAAGTGCCACGAGCTATAATACACTGTCCGATTGCGACATCGACAGTTGTGAATCTTTGGAGATTCCCCGTCCTAAGGGGGTGAGCTATGCTCAAAAGCCCTCTAGACGATAATCTGGTCGTCATGTCAATATTATGACCGCTGAACGACAATTGATTCAAATTAAAGTACTATTCCTGTCGTTATGTCATTATTATGACCGCTGAATGACAGATGATTTAAATTAAGTGCTAATCCTGCCGTCATGTCATCATTATGACCACTGAACGACAGTTGATTAAATTAATAACACTGATCATGGCGTCATGTTATTACTGTGACCACTGAACGTATCATCAGTGCAATGACTATATATCTTAACATCTTACGAAATGTTAATTGATAGGCCCACGGGCCAGAAATTTTAATAAAGACGGTCGTCACCTATGACTCCCTGTCAGAAAAAGGTAATGAACTAGGTTCAAACCTCAAGGCTTTGATTCTCTGAAATCCTAGCTTATAATTTATAAATGTCCTTGTGACTAGGCCTTTGTGCCACCTCAATATCCGTAATGTTTTATAACTAGGATAAATTGTAATGCCTCGATTCTCAGAAATCATGGGTTATAAATTAAACTTGTCTACGTGACTAGGCTTTTATGCCAAAGTTATATTTTCAATAAATTTGGGATAATTATAATCCTGAATAAAATAAACTTTATTCCTTTTCTGTTAAGTGTATGTATTAAAGGAGAATCTTAAAAGGTTTGACCTAGCTTGAATGTCATTGAAGACCTTGCTAAGACGGTAAAACCTGATTAGAAGAGATTCAGATCCTGATTAACACTTGAAACCGTGTTAACACTCCCGACAACAGTGATGCGATAAAATCGCGATTGTCACCTTTATATTAGGAACTTCCAAACCCCTTAATTAGCCTATATGATCGATAGGAATCATGGCTAATAAACGTCGAACATGATGTACACATCTAAACATCCACTGGGATGTATACCTACGGGCAAAGCTGCATACATGAAAACGATAGTTTTATTTCATAACTTCTTGTCAAGACAATGAATTATGAAATTTTCCGATCCAAAGGAATCATTGATTATGTATTAAAAATTTCCCTAGTGACAAGGCTTCTGTGCCATCGAAAAGTCCTATGGGACAAGCCGTTGTGCTATATAAGATGTCGCTATGACATTGACAGTCGTGATTTATGTCCCCTGTCTAGTAAGTATAAAGGATTTATTCCATTTAAACGCCAAAGATGGTTTATTTAAAAATCTAGGCAAGACATGATCAAATAAACTAAATACTATCTATTGGCCTATATGGTTTGCTTGCACCATGGTTATTTAAATTATCAGATTCGACAATTCCCTGTAATTAAGTAAGCTATTACTTCATGGTTAGTTGGCCTTCAAGGCTTCACCATGGCTGACTCCTCTGGGGCTCACAATCATCTAGTTAGTCAGAATGATGTACATTGACTAGCCTTTGTGGCAAAATAAATTATCTTTCAAAAGATGACGGTTGTAGTCTTTGACTCTCTGTCCAAAGGTGAAGAACTATGTTCGAACCTTAAGATCTCTGATCCAATAAGATTGCGGCTTACATATTAATGCCTTATGTACCATATTTAGTATGTCCTTTGTGACAAGGCCTTCGGGCCTATGATTTTTAATGTCCTTCATGACAAGCCTTCCAACTATCTAAAGATTGTCGTTATGACAAGGACAGTTGTGACATTGTGATCCCCAGTCAATAGGTAATGGACTCGGTCCAAACCATAAACACAATTGATGGTCCTTTTTGACCTAGGCTAAATATAATTGACATACTTTCTAGTAGCATACTATAAGGAAGTTATAAACCAAACAGCCATTATGGTTTAGTAATACCATGACTTTATAAATCATCCATTACGATGATCTCATAATAACTTGCATCTAAGCATACGTTATTTTTGGTGTTAGTACCAAGGCTCCAGAATGGAGGTTTCCGACGAAGCGCACAGCAGTGCAGCGGCTAAAAACAAGGATGCAAATATAAATATAAATGTTAATGGCGCTACTCTTCAGGCCTTGATTAGCGCAGCAATTAGTGAAGTTGTGGATAAGGTCCTTGAGAACAAAAAGGAACCGAGTGTCACTCACTCAAAGATCCATACGGAAACGAATACATCAGCTCGTAAGGAGAGCTCCGCTCACTCTTCAGATGAAAAGAGCGAACCTCAGGAGCTAGTACTCTATGATAAGCCCCGTTCAACTGAGGGCGGGTGCACCTACAAATATTTCGTCTCATGCAAACCCAGAGATTTCAATGGCGAAAAAGGAGCAATTGATGCTATGGAATGGCTGGAGGAAATGGAAACGATTGTGGACATCAGCGATTGTGCTGATAAGGACGTAGTAAAATTTGTTTCACAATCTTTTAAAGGAGAGGCTCTTGTATGGTGGAAGGCTATGATGCAGTCCACGGGGAAAATTCCCCTATACCTTATGGGATGGTCCAAGTTTGCGGACCTTATCAAAGAGAACTACTGTCCACAGCACGAAGTGGAAAAGGTGGAGACAGATTTTCTGAACCTCACAATGAAAAACCTAAATTGCCAGCAATATGTTACCGACTTCAACTCCCTATCTAGACTAGTACCCTATTTAATCACCCCGGAACCAAAACGCATTGCGCGTTTCATCGGTGGTTTGGCACCAGAAATAAAAGGGGATGTTAAGGCTTCAAGGCCAACCAACTACAGATCAGCTGTAGATCTATCCTTGTCTCTCACTCTAGATGTAGTGAGACAAAAGTCGTTCATGAATGAAACTAATGACAAAAGACAAAGGGAGGAGGATAACTCTCAGAATCCTAAGAAGAGCAAATCCAAGCTCAACAATAACCAACAGGATTCCAACAAAAAGCCTACATGCAAAACCTGCAAAAGAAGACATTGGGGGCAGTGTCGATTAAGCCAAAAGATAAAGCAATGTGGCATCTGTAAAAGAACTAGCCACCAGTCCCACGAATGTAGGGACATGAAGGATGCAAACTGTTTCAGCTGTGGTGAAAAGGGGCACATCAGTACTAATTGCCCTAAGGCTGCCAAGAAAGGAGCAGCTAGGTCTGGAAAGGATAAGAAAGGAACCACCTGGACTATCGGTTGAATACCTGAGACGGTGCACATCGATAATAGCATTAGGTACGTCCTATACCATTTAGCATTGATAATGACTGCCAAGTATTTTTGCATTGATGCAAGGGATAATAAATCTTTAGCAAACCATAAGCTTAGCAAACTCTGGATTACATTCATAAGGACTTCATATATTAAATATGAGGTATAATTTACCAATGGAATCTTTAATGACCTCTCTCCCATCCTCGGAGATAATCCTTTCATAAGAATCTGGAGTACTCTTCCCCAGAAGGAGTACGACAATATATACTAATTATTTTATTTTATTATTTTTCCTCATTGTTTTCTATCGTCTGCGAATGCCAAACTATGTTTGATAAGAGTACCATATGAGGATTTGCGTATCCTAGTGTGTCCCATAGATTGCTTCCATGCCTGATCAGTATGGAGGTTTAATGCATGGGATCCCCGAAGATATTCCAATGGTCATATTGTACTAAAGTCGACTAGTAGTATTCAAAGGAGATATCCAATATAAAAATGTCCTTATAAGTATCTCTACTTAGGGCATCCTTGTAATGGTAAAGGGAATATGTCACTTATCTGACACTGAAAGCGATAGATGAGCCAAAGCCTGAGAATGCAGAAATCTCTGACACCTCTATGTGTCATAAATAGCTTCTTTATAAGAATTACCATGTTTACCTTCCGAGAGGCAAGAGGATGTTAGGACAAACATCCCGCGTAGGGCTGCAGTTATTGTAAAGATCTTATATCTGTTATTACCAGCGAAACAGGAAGAACTAAGAGCCAAATCCATAAGTTTTGGATAAGGTTTCGTAAAGCCAAAATTCAAGGTTCTAAGAACTCCGATTTTTAGTAAATAAGAAAGACGGTTCATCTTGCTTATGCATTGATTACCGCAACCCTATTTAGGCAATATCTAGGAATCCCCAATTGCCGCCCAGGATCGTCGATTTATTCGACTGACTTAAAAGATTAGCTACCCCTTAAGGTTAGTTTTAAGCAGTGATTGGAATAACCATCTCACCTTAAGATTAGCTTGTCTATAACAGTTGTTATATAAGTATCAAGGCTGCTCCTTTGGGAGACCTTGTATAGATAAGATGTTAAACATCTATTGCTAGACAGAAAATTGGTAAGTCCAATTATCGGGATCTATAAGCTGCCAGTATTCGGCAGAAAATCAAGGATTCATGGAAATAGCAAACCTCCTAAGTTCTTGTTAAAGAGATAAGGTTCAACAAAAGATATCACCCTGGAAAGGTGCGCCAATCTGTTAATTGTCAGGCTAGTAAGCTCTGAATATATGAAATCATTCGAGGTAATCGAATATATCAAGGTCAAATAACTTATGAGCTAAAACCTATTTAAGGAGCTCGGTGGAGCTCGCGATGTATGGCACCCTAAGGATTTAAGGATATGTTCCGCCAATAAGTCAAGGAGCACTACCACATAACGGTTGGCAGACGGACGGACAGAGTGAGCATACCGTCCAAACACTGGAAGACATGCTTCGAGCATGTGTGATTAATTTAGGTGGCAGTGGGATAACCGCCTACCCTTGATAGAATTCTCCTATAAAAATAGCTACCATACTAGTACTAGGGCCGCGCCTTTTGAGGCTTGTACGGTAGAAAGTGAAGATCGCCCATCTGTTGGGCGGAAGTTGGAGATGTCCAGTTGTCTGGACCGGATATCGTCTTTGAGACGACAGACAAGATCGTTCAGGTTCGCGATCGTTGGAAAGCTGCCAGGGATAGGCAGAAAAGTTATGCGGATCTTAAGCGCAAAGACTATTCACTTCGATGTAAGTGATAAAGTGTTACATAAGGTATCGCCCTGGGAGAGGGTGATGCGATTTGGTAAGAAAGGCAAGCTAAGCCCGAGGTACATAGGACCCTTCAGGATTGTCAAACGTATCGGGTCAGTTGCTTATAAGTTAAACTTGCCTGAAGAAGTTAGCGCTATACCTAATGTGTTCCGCATCTGTAATCTGAAGAAGTGTTTCGCTGACGAATCACTGACTATACCGCATACAGATATACACTTATACGAAAGTCTAAAGTTTGTTGGAAAAACCTTTGTCGATTGAGGATCGACAGGTAAAGAAGCTTCGAAGGAAGCATGTGCCTATTGTAAAGGTCAAATGGGATGCCCGTAGAGGTCCCGAATACACGTGGGAAGTGGAATCCACGATGCAAGAGAAATATCCCCATTTGTTTGAATAAATCTCGGGGTCGAGATTTCTTTTAAGGGGGTGAGGATGTAACACCTCGAAAAATTTCGTTCAATAATGTCTTGACACGTGTCATAAGGTTCCGTTATGTGAAAACATACTTTAGAGGGACTAAAAGTGACAAACAGTGAAAACTATGGAACGTAAGGGTCCCAAGTGTCAACAATGGATAAATAGACTCTATGATAACCCCACATAATGTTTATAACCTTTAACGGATGGTTCATGGATCATACGACGCGGAAATTGCACAAAAGTGAAGTATTGTAAACTATAGGGGCCAAAAGTGTCAACATGTTTAATTTATACCTCTGAGTGAACTTTTGGCAGACCCGAAGCTTTGTATAGCTAAAATATACTCACTAGAATATGTGGTAAAAATTTCATGAAGTTTCGTCAACGTATGAGAAAGTTATGGCCAAAACCGTACTTAAGGGACTAAAAGCGTCAACGTCGAATTTCATGGCTTTTCGGTTGAGCGCAAAGTTATCCGAGGACATTACCATGTTGGTAAAAGTCCTAAGGTTCTTAAAAACCAAGTTTGGGGGTTTACGGGTCGAGAAAAGTAGCCGAAACATCGCATACAAGCTCAGGGATCATTTCTGCCAAAGTTTAAAAGTTGTTGGCTGATCAGGAGGGTCAGGCGACCCGCCTGGGAAAGCCCAAGCGGGCCGCGTGGGTTGCCCAGCGAATAGAAATTCGTTTTGGGTCAAATTGAGTCCGAATTCAAGTGCATTACAGTTGTATCTTGCCTCCAAATGCTCCAATTAGAAGCCTTGCATGCCTACATCAACAGTAAACCTCAAAAACTCTGCTTTAAATCCGAATTCATCTCATTTCTTGGTATTTACAATTGTGAACAAGAACACCAAGACTTGCAAGAGCTCTCAAAGCTTCTCTGGAGATAATCTGATCATCAAGGCCGACTTCTAGTGTCCACTAAACATCTTTAGGACCTTTGTAAGCTTTCAATTCGTTCTTTAATCCATTCTTGTTGTGATTATTGATAAAAGTCAAACTGGGTGTTCATAACCTTTGACTTTCCGATTAAACGGATTTCTTTCAGTCATTTCTCGAATTGAAACTTGTTATAGATTGGTATTTATGTGGGAAACAAACCCTCTAAAGGATACAAACTGATTCCCACTACATGCATGCTAAATGTCGAGTCAAACCTATTTCTAAAAAGTCAACAGAAGCGATTTTTGTGAAAAATGACATGATTAATGATATAGATGACATGCAATCTGATTGATCATCATAAGTAACTTGTATTACATATAAGAATGTGTTTTAATCATCATCAACTCGACAATCTATAGTATAGCCACGAATCGGAACCGAAAGTCTTGTAAAACGATTATTCCGTAGACTATCGATTCGGATTCGTACATGCATGTTCGAGATCTGCATTGGAAAGTATTTTTGACTATTTTTATTTTAGTTAAACTTTCTGGAATTTTCTTTGATTGAGTCTATGCTTAGCCTATTCGAATGCATGTTTCCGATTTATGCATAAAGTTGACTATTTTGCCCTTTTTGATTTAAAACGGGATTTTTGGAAAAGTGAAAGGATAGAAATCTTTATTTTTAATATATGAACTTGCACCGAAAATTTCGGATCAGTTGGTGGTCCAGATTGTGAGTTATGGCCATTAGCGTAAAACTATATTATAAATTTACATAAACGGTCCTTTTCGCGTAGAACCCGTTTCTGGCCACGTTTTGATGCAAAACTTTTTACCAACAGAAGTAATATAATATTCTGGGAATTTTGATGATTTTTAATTGATTTTTGGCTGAACGGATCCTAGGTCGCCTAGTCATTTCGGCTTATGTCGGTTTTGACCGTTTTAGCCATAAAATGAGTTTTACACATCCTTTTGACCCGAAACCTTTTTCTACTGATTTTATATGATGAATAAATTATCTTAAGTATTCTGGAAATATAAAAATCACAGATTTAAATTTGAAAACCCGAAAACGCCCTTAGATCGCATATTTAGCGTTTTAAGCGCATAGTAAGCGTTATACTTGTTTTAAACATGTAAGACTTATACCTACTGATGTAATTAGCCTATTTTCATATAATAACAGTAAGTATAAGTATATGATCTCAGATTTCCAGTTTTTGGCATTTTTAGCCCTTGTGAAATTACTAAAATACCCCTACGGTGCATAGTTTGGTTTTAAATGATAAATTTGGTATATGGGTCATACCCTACTGATATAATATGTTATATTAAGTATATTTAGTGTATGAACCAGACCCTAAACTCAGATTTCTAATTTGACTCTTTTACAATCTTTTAAATGACCAAAATGCCCTCCTAAGGCATAAATTGAGTTTAAAATTATTACGGGCAGTATAGAACATAACTTACTGATATTATATCATATTAAAGCATATTATCTCAGGGAACTTGCATTTGACTCGTTTGGCTACGCCCTTTTTGCGTTCGGTTCGGTTTACGTAACTAGTTTGCGTAAATTGACCGAAACGGGTCAAACGTTATCATTTTTGTCTCAAAATCCAGAATGTATTTAGTATACCCATATTATACAAGTATTCAAGCTTGTCGGGTCTAAATCACGTTCTATCCGGTCTTCGCTTAATCGTGCGCTTGAACCGTATAATTCCTTAAAACTAACCGGTCTAAGCTTAAACTTAATTAAAGACCCGTTAGTATTCTAATTGGTTATTTATACCATCGTTCCAGACTAGAGCCTTCCGGTAAATTGTACCTACGCTTACTTAAGTGAATACGGCTGAGTTATTATAATTCTTGCTATTTAAGACAGGAGCTAGCTCAGGTAAATACTCTTAACTTATTTTCCCTATTACGGGCTTGGGATACGGTAATATAAATACCGCATGGTCAGGTATGGGATTCGAAGACCAATGTGTCGGGAAATTCAAATAACCTGTTTTAATTCGTATTGCTTGACTGAAACATTGGGGGTTAATGCGACCGTGTCCTGGATATCCTTGACTCATTAAAATGCAATGGCCACGACCTAAGCACGGGGTGTAGGCATACACCTGACAGATGCTTCATGCTTATTATTTGATTATACCCAATATGGGATTCCCAATAAGGGAATAGTGGTGTGTCGGTTAATCTTGAACCGGCATAGGACCGGGCCCCGTATGTAGAGCAAGTTATGTAAAACTGATAACATGAGATATAGTTTGTCCCAAGTATAAAAGATTAATATTGCCTTGTGCATCTTAATCAAGTGTCAAAATAGTTTTGTGCCTTGTGCGCCTAAACCAATTATCATAAACTCTTTTCAAATGAGTCAGTTGAGTGTATTTACCAGTGAAAACTGACGTATTTTCCAAAGTCTAAGTGACAGGTACAAGTACGTAATAGGCTGGAAGCTGCTCAGGGCGTTAGTAAGGAATCTTGCAAGTTCTAGGCGTCTAAAGTCTGTTGAACATTTATCTTATTTTATTTGATCCGCCTGTGGATCCGTTTCAACTACTTGTGACATTAAATATTACGTTTATGTAAAGTTGAAATGAATCTATTTCTGCTTCCGCCGTGCATTTATATATTGTGTTGTTTGACTATGATGTTATCAACTACGTCACGTTACCCCCACCGGGCCCACCGGTGACACATGGAAATTCGGGGTGTGACATTACCACGTTCTTTTGCTATTTCTAAAGGATTGTTTATTTTAGGAAGTTTTGGAACTGGCTTTTTCCTACGGATACGACTTCCCCACACATAATTCTTCTTTTTCTTTCGTTTTGGTTTTGTCAAAGGTGTAGCATGAACTTCTACAGGTTGGTCTACATCAGCAAAGTATCCAGTAAATTCGTGGGAAACTTCTATCTTCACTGGGTAAAGATTGAGGTTCTGAAAAGCTTCAGATATCTCGTTCATGCTGTGTAGCATATATGCAAAATGCACAAAAATATTAAGTTAAAACTTTGGAACAAAGTTTAACAAATAACATCAAAGTTTTATTGCACACTTATTTGTACAAAATACAAGAAAACACACACTTAGATTTATTTATTTACTTACTGAGAATTACTAGTACTAGTACTTTAAAGATTCGCATTTTCTGCTACAGTAGCTAGCATATATAAATTTGTCCATTTTTCATCTAGCTTATCTTCCCACGGTGATTTATTGATTAAATCCTAGGTTTCCTTTTTAATCCTCTTTTCTCGGATTTGCTCCTTACTTTTCTTAATAATCATACTCCTTTTTCTAGCAGAAAGTGGACTCTCATACTGTGCTTTACGCACAAATATTCCTTCTTCAGGAATTGTAGGGAGCTTTGAAACTTTAATTTTAGACGAACTTCCCTCTTCGTAAATTGATCTATCTAATTTAAGATAGATATCTTGCAACTTTTGCTTACCCATACTGTAATTAACAAATAATCAGTTTAAATAAACACATAATCACACAATAGTAATCAGGAAAATTAAGGATCGTTTAAATACTTAATTAGCTTAACTCAGTGGCTCTGATACCACCTTATTTCTGTCACGGCCCCCGACCCGGTTTGACCCGTTTCAGGAGCCGCGGGACAGAAATCCCGTGATATTTAGTTTAGCAGCGGAATTTTAACATCAGGATTGTTGTAAAGCTAAAAACTTTTCCCGATTATTTTATTTCACAACTCGGGATAAACCCCGATAATTTACAATACATAAGTTTTAGTGATAAATCCTTATTTCAAAGCATATTTCTTTATTTTATACTGAGCCACTATTTTAAGCTTGAAATGCTCCTCAACACTTTTCCTGATTTACAGTAGATCACCTGAAACATGTTTGAAAAAGATTTTTTGTCAGCGGGGAAATACTGAGTGAATCATTCATTTTACTGAAAATGACACATTTTATGATTATTCACAGTGTTAAGATCTTTTACACATGTTTCTGATATCAACCAACTACCCACAGTATTTGTCACTCGACCGGATCTGTGACAGTGGTCATATCACCATTGGCTGCCCCAATGAATGACGTAAATCAATTAAAATTAGGTTCGCCCACCTAAAATGATTTAAACTGTAGTAATGTGCACAATACCCCACATACTGGCTGTAATTTGGTGATTACATCAACTTAATCACTGTAATTATAGTTCTGAAAATAATTTGGAGTATTGTAAAACAGTTAATAAAAAGAGAATGACTCACATTGCAGATTTAGTATGGATAGAATATGAGTTTAGCCCTGTTAACCTAATTTCAACAATAATGCACACAAAACAGGGTTAGTGATCAATACAGCAGTTACGATAACTCACGAGATCAAATTCTCACAATGAACGACAAAGTGCGATACTTAAACTCATTTATCGAATTAACGACAAACGACAAAGTATCACCCTAATGTGGGTAGCACTTAAACATTCTTTGGATATATTGATCTCGGAAAATGAATCGTAATAGCGATCGAGTAATTACCCTGTTCCGTGGCAGCGATTCGAGTGTGGTGTGTGTTTAATTTGTAGTGTAACGACTCTAATTCGATGCACAGACAGTAATTGAACGTCGTTCAACTTCCAAAATTCAAGTCCCGATGTCGGCTATTTATAGTGAAAATTTGGACTCGCTTACGGACCGTATGCTTCAACCCTTACGGTCCGTAAAGAAACCGGTTGGCTTACGGTCTGTAAGGACCTACCCATACGGTCCGTAAAGGGTCAGTCTAGCTTGTATAGTAGGCTAGTCAGTGGCATAGGCTTGGTGACTCTAAATTTTCGACAATTCTCAGTATAGACAACGTAATTTAAAGATAATTATCAAATACGGTTCAACCCTCCTGAGTTTTAGGGGCCCTGATCCTGATTCCGATTATTCCGGAAATTTTAGGGTTAGTGCGGAATTACTTGGGTGTCTCAATTAGGGTTTCCTTATTGCCTAATTATTATTCTAATTATAAATTTTAATGAGAGTTGTTACAAGTTTCCCCCTCATAACTCCAAAATCTTCTTCGATCTTCTTCATCAAAAATGACGAAACCAAAATCAAAATCAAAATCAAAACCATCATCTTCATAAGAGGTCGCTCAAACGACCGAAGAAATTTTTGATATCCCATACAAATCACCTCATAACTACGTAGGTCTCCTCACAAAACCTACCGATAACCACACTTTCGACTCCATCATTGATACACTGTCTGCATCAAAGTACAAAACTTTGCTGACTGCAGATGCTCCCATATACTTGCAAACCCAGAATGAGTTTTGGAAAAACGCAAAGCTTGAAAAACAAGATAAGAAAGCAGTAGCCATTAACTCTTCGATACAGGGTAAAGCATTTCGAATCACCCCACAATCAATCTCAGAGGTCTTCAAACTCGATGATCTGAAAGGTACAACTTCTTTTGATAAAACCGAGTTAAAAGCTGATTTTCTGAAAAGAGGGTATGCAGAACAAGCAAAGGTAGATACCTTACAAAAAGGTTATTTTCCATCTGCACCCAGATTTTTATTTAACACACTTTTAAGTTGTGTTTCTAATAAAACAACAGCGTTTAATGAAATACCATTGAAGATTCAATGCCTGGGATATGCTATTTTAAACAATAAAAATTACAATTATTCCCAGGAGATCTTCAATGACATGGTAAAGAATGTTGACAACAAATCATTTCTTCTTTTTCCAAGATTTCTGAGTTATTACTTTAAACAAAAATTTGTAAAAGAAGATGAAAATTTGCCCAAACAAGGTGTCCATTTTCAAATAAAAAGTCTAACATCTGAAACATTTTCAAGGATGATGGCACCAATAAAATTAAAAACAAAGGAGGCTGAGCAGGTTTTAGAAACTGCCACTGACCCTCAAGCAACCACTGCTGAGCCCACTGCTCCAGGTGATCAAAGTAGCACACTCAATGCTTTGAAACCAACACCTGCCACCAAAAAGACCAAAAGAAAAACATCCAGAAAACCCACCAAACCCACACCAAAGGCAACTCTGGAAGATGAGATCCCAGAGTTAATGCCAGTGACAACACAAAAGTCACATGAAACCACTGCTGCTACTTCCTCACAGCAGTTCGAAGAAAGATCTCAACCCCAGTCTAAAACTCCTCCTGCATCCTCACAAAAGGATCAGGTTGTAAGCACAGGGACACCACATTATGAAGCTCTGTATCCACTCGGATCTATCTTCCACAGTCCTGATCCCAAGGACATGTCTCTTTCAACACCCACACCCTCACCAATCATATTACCACAATCAATAATACCCCTGTTGCATGCAGTTGATATAGCACAGACACAAACCAGTTCCTCTCTATCACCCATTACTGAGAGCATACCTCCACAAGTGACTGGGTCTGGTGCACATACCTCTGCTACCCCAGCAACAGCTGAGGAGGTTACACCCCCTGAGTTACAAGTAACTCTCGGGGGTAGTTCAAGTGGAGCAGCAACTACAACTGATGGGTCAACAGATCTTCAGTTGGACAGTTGTTACATTACTAAGACTCCCTTGAAGGCAATTTCTTCCATGGCAACATCGGTAACCACCAGGGAGTTATCTTTAACTGCTGGTAACATCAAAGGTTTATCGAGTGCTGAAGAAAGAAGTCCCCAGTACCAAGAGAAAGGGGCATCAATGGATGACTTTTGGGCAACAGCTCCTAAGTCACACATTGATACAACCACTGTTGGTGGGGATTCAGATGATCCTGTTAATTCAAGTGATGATTCAAAATATAATGAATTGACGGCCAGAGTTGAAAACCTGGAATCTTCTGTCGCAGAGATAAAAGATATGGTGCAGCAGCTGTTACAAGCTCAAATAGCCCAATCTTCTACTCCTCCTGCTCAAGCACCTGCTCCACAAGCATTGGCTGCAAATGAGCTATGGAATATTCTCCAACCATTGCTTGAACAACAGCAACAAATGGCTGCTAAAAAGCATGCAAATCAAGTACAAATGCTGACCAACATGGTGGAGTCTCGGTTCAAAGACACTCAAGAAGACATCAAGGCTATAAAGGCCAGCATTCAACAGAATGCTCAAAGTGAGAAAGCTCCATCTGCCATTTTCTTCATGGATACACCCCTGGCAGATAATGCCAAAAAGGGGGAGAAAATCAGGTTGAAAAAGAAAGGTATAGAAGATGGGATGTACATTGAACCTGAGAAACCCAAAACCTCAAAAACATCATCAGCTGATACAACAGTAGTTACAAAAACTGCAAAAACTGCTGTCAGTAGCCAAACAGCTGCCATTACATCAACACACACACCTCCAACACACACCACCTCATCATACACCATCACAACTACTGTTCCACCACCACCTGTGTCTACAACACAAAAATCTTCATCAAAACCAAAAACCACCAAACCATCATCATCTAAAGCCACACCACCACTGCCTCCTGCCATAAAGCAGAAGACAGCAGTTGTTACAACATCTGCTGTAGTGACAACAGTGATTGAAGCACCAGTTGTTTCAACCACTGTTAGTCAATCACAATCACAAACCACTGCCATCTAATCTCAAACCACTGATCCACCCAAAACATCATCAGCCTCTTCTTCATTAAAAAGGAGAAGGGTTTTCATCCCTGATGATGAGTCACCACCACCATCACCACCATCAAATATCATTTCTCATTCTCCATCCCCTGCTCTAAAGCAGAAGACATCTGCTGACACATCAGCAGTTGTAATGACAACAGTGGATGAAACACCAGTTGTTTCAACCACTGTTGCTCAAAAATCCACCACTGATCTCATCATTCCAACACCACACTCTACAAAGCTTCTGAAAAGAAAAAGAAAAAGAGAAACAGCACAAGCTATTGATGAAAAATATGATCCTGTTGCGGCTAAGTATCCATTGGAATTAGAAGCTGTGAAAAATGAGATGAAGCAGTTTTACACTATAGATGATCCTACAAAAAGGAAATTTCCTTCTCTCATAGGTTTCATAATTCCAGACAACATGAATGAACATCTTGAAACAAAAGCAAGACAAGCAAAGATAAGAGCCAAAGTTGAATGCAAGGATCAAGGTGATGAAGCCATGCTGGAAAGAAGAGAATTCCTGCTTAACAAAGTCAAACAAATAGCAGAATATGCAAGTGAATTGAACAAAGAGGCGTCAAGTTTATTCCCTGAAACAGAACAACGAAATGAATTAAGAAAGGAATATCTTGCGTACATAATGAAAGAAAAGTTCTATTCTGCTGATGAAACAGAATTCACAAACTGGCCAATCATTGCATTGAAACTTGAAGCTGACAGAATTGAAAAGATCAAACTTGATCCACGGAAGAAAAAGACAGCTCCAAATTGGAACAAATACAACAAATTCATAGCTGATCTTATTTCCGAGCATAAAAGAAAGAAGCAGGAGTTGGTGGATGGAAAGGTGGATACTGCGGAGACCATAGCAAAATGGTCAAAGCAGCAAATTGAAGAAGCTTATGAAAGGCTTGAGAAGCAGAGGTTGAAAGCCTCTAACCCTCCCAAAAAGTCTGACTACAAAAAGCTGCAGGAACAAGTCAAAATTTTTGAAACACAGATCAGCACAGCAGAAGATTTTGTCACAAAATTGAGAAAAGAAAAGAAAGAAGTGCTATCTGCTGGAGTAGAAAAGAACAACGAAGCTGAACAGATAGAAGAAGCTATGAAGAAAATAGCTTCAGATAAAGAAAGATTGGCAAAACTACAAGCCCTTGCCAAAAAGGTCAAAGTAGTAAGCCAAAAGTCATCAGCAGGTGTCACAAATAGTGAGCTGATTGACAAAGAAGTTGAAGCAGACATAGCTGCAGCTAATCAGATTATTGAACAAGCATTCATACGAATGTCTGAAGCTCATGATACTGCTCTGCACTTCTTTTCCAGGCCAATCATTTCAAGTTCATCAGGAAATAAAGCTCTCCCAAGAAACCCATTTGGCTTTAAAATACTAAAGTGGATGTCTGATCAAAAGACCCACGTATTGACTTTGGTCAGAGCCAATGGTGAAGTGAGGCATATATCAAGGAATCAGGCACTAGGCCTAAGTGCTGAAGATCTACAAGATCTCCTTGAGCTCTCACTGTGCAGGGATGAGGATGATACAAGTTCCTAGGATTTTGAGAAAGAATTTAAAAGAAAAGCAAAGGAACTTCTGATGAGTAATAAAGGTCCTGAATAAGGAAGGGTTTTGGCATTATCTGTTCCAGGGGGAGATTGTTAGGATTGAACCCTAACAGAGGAATAGATAATGTAAAGCCAAAACCGGATCCCATCAGTGGACACTTAATAAGCAGCAGTTTACTCTAATCTCTCCCCTTGACAGTGGTTATCTAACAGCTTATGGATCTTAAGTACTGCTCAACTACAACAGCTGATAAACCAAACTCTGATGATTATCTAACAACTGCTGAAGACAAACTCTGTTGCTCTATCTACTGCTGTTACCTAAGTACTGCTGAAGACTCAAGCACTGCCCTCTCAAAGACTGATCACCTTTGAAGAGAGCACTGAAGACTCAACATCTGTGCTAAGGCTACAACAGTGGAACGTGAAGCAGTAGTTTCCTTATGTTTTGTAGTTTAGTGATTATCAGATGTTACAGAACAGTAGTTTGTATAGAACAGTATTTATAGTTTGTTAGGTCATTAGATGTCACTATCATGGTGATGTCAGCTGAAGCATGTCAGTAGTTTGGTTTGCCTATAAGTATGACAATACTCTGTACTGTTACACTTGATCGTTTTGAGTGAGTTCTTCTCCTCAATTCATCCTTTCATCTTGTGCAACCAACTCTGGTGTATCAGGCTGAGGGGGAGTTTAGATTGTAAGCTTTAACTGTAATCTTTTGCTCTTATGTAAATCTTTTGACTCAATGAAAAGCAATTGTTTATCAATCTATACTTTCTTTTGTTTGTGTTTACAAAGTTTGCCACTCATTTCCGCTGCAGTTACATCATTTCATGCAAACAAACACAATCATGACAGCCTCATATCCTAACAGGTTTTCGCAAATATTTTTGGCTGTAGAGCTTCACCACAAATTTGCAAAACTTGTATAAACATTCTCTAGCAGTTCTTTCCGACATCTTTAAGTATTCGTCCCAAGAATCGGCTGTCATCCCATAAGCAAGTTGACGAATCGCCACAGTACATTTCTGTAAGGTGGTGAAGCCCATTTTGCCTCTAGCATCGTGTCGCATGGTAAAAAACGGGTGATAAGCGGGTAAATCGTCGGCGATACGTAAGAAAAGTCGACGACTCATTCTGAAACGGCGTCTAAAAATAGCCTCCGAGTACAGCGGCTCGTCGGCAAAGTAATCAACGATTAATCTTTGGTTAGCACCTACAAGATAGCAAAATATATATACAACTTATAATTAAAAAATAAGACTAAAAACATAAACTTAAAAAATTAAGAATAAATATATAAGAATATAAATATAAGAATAAAAAAATCACTAACTTTCTCGGTCTCGCTCGATGTGTGGGTTCCTGTTTCGTGGTTGTGACGAAACCTCCTCCTCCTCTTCTTCTTCCAAAATTATTTGTGTCGCCTCTACCACCTTGTTTATAAAAAAAATTACGGCTTCCATGGTGTCCGTCGAACCCGATAAAGAAGAAGATGACATGGTGTATTTTTTAGAGAAGATTATGTGGGTATTTTATATAAAAATGTGGGAGTTGTTTGGAGAAAGTGGGTGAGTTTTGGTATAAAGGTTTTAAATTAAATTGATTTTTTTTTTAAATTAGCTGTTATATCAACAGATATATTGAATGGACCCCACCAAGCATGCCCCGTCTCCATCGTCTGATTTCCGACGCATGTGCCGCGCCAGGCCCCTTGGGGGCGGTGTGTGACGTGCCTAAAGGGGGGGGGGGCTTTACCGAAGCCCATACCCATTGGTCAAATATGAATGTTAGATTTGATTCAGATTGTAATTTTCATATGTTATATAGAGAACTGAAGTTAGAAAATATAGTGTTTACATTTGATATTGTATTTTATTGATATTTAAAATAAACTTTAATCCCTTTATGATATACATTTTTCTTTTATATAAGTTATGTATTTACCTGTATTAAATGGTACATAAGATGTTATAATAAATAGATAAGAGAAAAAACATGTATGTTTCAAATAATATTAGACCATCCGCATTCCGCAATGGAAGTCCATGGGGTGATCTATGTCTCTCATTCCGCAATGGAAGTCCATGGGGTGATCTATGTCTCTCATGGCACTTAGATGACAAGGGGGTGCCATGGAGTGCGAGCTTTTCAACAGACGGATTGGACAGAGAGGGGGGAGGGAAGAGTGTGGGTTCACCTTGTCTGTGGCCTATGCGGAAAGCGAGTGAGACGATGGGGTATCCACAACCCTCGCCATGTTGATGTTAAAAGAAAATACAAATAGTGCGTTATAGCACAAAGCTAGCAATCACTCCGAATGGAGTATCTAGGATAGGTAGGTGGTATGACTCACGAGTCACGAACACTCAAATTGTATCTCTCAATCGAGTGATATCGTATACTGTAGAACTATGACACCGTATATTTTGATACCTGACTAAGCCCCTCCAAAATAAAGAGATGTTGAAGTTAAATTACACTTCAACATTTTCATTGGGTGTGTTTTTGTAACAATAAAGTATAATATTATAAGAAATTTTGTTTTTCGTTAACTTTGATGGTCCAAAACTTTATAAAAAAAGTTAATCAATGAAAATACATTGCATTAAAAAAGGCTCATTACATTAAAAAAAAGGAAACAAATATTTTTGGAAAAATGAAAATACATTAAGAGATAATGTAACATGTAATGAAAGAATTGTGATAACAAAGCCTCTGCCTACACCACTTTTACAGAATTATCAACTTTTGCCCCCCTTGTTTTCCATCTTTATTCCCCCTTTATTTGATGCTCTGATTGGATCATAACCAAATAAATAATTCAAAAAGCTTTTCATAACATTCAAACCACCACAATCAACATCAACATGACAATAATTCTGATTCTCATGCTATTCTCCCACTCAAATCTTCCCTGCAAAACAAAAAAAAAAGCACACATTGCTTCACTTCTTCAACAAAAAGATTCTAAATTAATATTATAAATAAAATTTCAAAGGTAGATGTGTAGAGGTTACCTATACCCGATCTACAAGACTAACCAAACTTTTTTAAAAAGCGTAGAGAGAATAAAGGGAAAATTAAAAGAAACTCACCGCCGACGAGATCGACATGTACCCGTTGTTTGGATTATCCGGCAACAGGGTATATGGCGGCGGTAAGGCTCCCGAGGTGTTACGGCCGGAGTTACCTCCGGCCGAAATACCAGAGAACCCAAGATTATAAGCCGGGCTCCCATCCGGCTTAAACAAACCATAGTTTCTCTCAGAAGTCGGTCCGGGCTTCAAATTCTCATTAAACAAAGCGAAAACAAAGATGTTAAGATCGTTATCCGGCTTCGCCGGAGTTCCTTTAGTTTGATTCACCACCTTAAACAAGTTTCCATTGTACTTTTTAGCATTTTCCGGTGACGCTCCGGGTTCATCGTCGTCTCCTTTCGACGGCCAGCCTGTTTCGGATATCTGAACCGGAAGATCCTTGTACCCTAATTGATCTAGAGCTGCGTATACAGCATCAATCTGTGCAAACAACATGTTGTCGTAGTGCAAGTTGTTGCCGGAATCTACTATTCCGGCGTTCGGCTGAAACAAAACGAAATCTAACGACACCTCCTTCGAATTCCCCTTGTATGCGAAGAACGGATACGCGTTGATTAGAAACGGCGAACATGTTTTCGAAAGGAAATCGAGAATCGGAGTAATGCTATCTTTTAGATCGTCGCGGAAAGCTCCGGCCGACGGCGGATAAGACGTTTGGAGTACCGCTAGAGAATGTGCGGTGGTAACAGTAACCTGTCAGCAAAAATATATTAGTGAGAATATATTAGTTAGAGTCTATTCTAACAATATTTATAATAATATATTATTATTATTATTAATTATAATAATAAATAGTTGATCAATAATATACAATACCTGACTGTCAAGCTTTAGGTTAACCAGAGCAGTGTGAATGCTCTGCATAGCCGGAAGCAAGCAGTCGGAGAGCGAAGTGTCGTTAAACGTCAACACCTCGTTCCCGACGGCAATGGAGGTGATTTTAGTAGCCGGGAGGTAGCGTTGGACGTTCGTTTTAACCCATGACTGAGCCGCATCCGGATCTTGCAATTTCGATAAGTACTCATTACCAATTCCTACAACAAACTCGATATCGGTGTTGGCAAAAGCTTTGAGAACTTTCGGATCCGCATCATAGAGCTTCACCTTATCCGCGCCAATGCATTTCATTAACGGAACTACTTTATCCGGTGAGGGGAGATTGTTGGCGATTTGGCCATAGTTGATACCGATTGAAGACACGGAGAGCGGTGAGTTGAAGGAAATGAGAAGGAATAGCGCGGCGGAGATGTGGAGGAGGTGGGTGGTGAAATGGTCCATGTAGGGTGGCTGGACGGTGGTCGGAAGTGGTGGTGGTAATTGAAGAAAAGGGAAGTGATACTGACTGGAAACGTTGCATGTGGTGTCACTTTGTTGCACAAAATTCTTAAAGTGATACAAACACTAGTATTTATTTTTGTGACTTGCTTTTACCATTTCTGTTGGTAATAATTAAAAAATTCAGGAAAACATGTTCCATGGTTCCTTACTTAAGATGGATTAAATGCATCATGTGTGATGTACAATTATATTATAATAGGCTATAATAGGTAGATGAGGTTTATAAAAACTTATATAGTTGTACATACATTATTTTAAAGAATAGTTAATCTAAGAGCTTAGGAGTTATTGGATTTTAATAATTCAAAATTTTACCTGTTAACCGATAATTCAAACTTTAAAAATTCTCTTCAACGATCTCAACTTGTAAAAATTTGGCTCCCATTGACCCTAACATATAAGAATTTGACCTTCTCAATAGATTCAAGTACACATTCAGCCTCTTTAACTGAATTAAGTGCACCTATAGTTTGAAAATGATCGATGGGGTCCAAATTCTTCCAAGTTGAGATCATTGGATGGATTTTTAAAGTTTGTATTATTATCGGTCAACAAGTGAAATTTAGAATTATTAAAATTCAATAATCCTTTTAACTATTATAAAATATTTTAACTCATGTAAATATAGGGAAATTGGCTTTTTATTATTATTTTTTTTTCAGAATATTAGGGCCATAATTTATGAACAAAAGCAAAATAGTTTTCTTTTTTATGACGAAAGGCCACAATTTTATTTGAGTCGCCAAAGGTGGTTTTATCCGTATGAAATGCCGACCATATTTGTGAAATAAATGCCATATCAAGATTATAGTACAACACAACTATTCCCAATATTGCAAAAAGAGTTGCAATGTTTGATGATAAAATAAAAGCTTTGTTGCACCTTTTGATTGAAATTTATTTGTTTTCAATTTAGTTTATGAAGAGTGGATGAGACGTCACGACGTGGTGATCTCAAAAATTGTTCTTTGATTATTAAATAAATAGTATGCTAAAAAAAGCAAAATGTTGCAAATCCATATTACCAATTCTTGTCTTTAATGTTCAAAGATTGCATTTTTAAATATATGCACTTTGAATATTGAATATTTTTTATTAGGAATAATAAATTTTAATAATTCTAAACTATTGGTCGTTGGCCGGTAACGGTTTCAACTTCAAAAATAATCATTGGTGTTCCCATATTTTCATATATTGTAAAACAATAGACATTTACTAAGCCGAAAAGATAAGGAGAGAAAAAGAAATTAAGGTTCTGTTAGTAAACATCCATTAGTTTACAATATGTGAAAAGGTGAAACATCCATTATTCCTTTTTAATAATAGTCTCATCACATGTACGTAGTGCATATCTGTATCCTTAGCGAGGGATTTGAAGAGGTGGTAATTATGTGGCGGACTCAGAAATTATTTGTTAGGGGTGGATGAGGCGTTCAATCATATTTTCAAAGGATGCGTTCAGGTTTTTTTTACTAAAATATACACTAATTTTCTTTTCAAAGAGTGCGACCGCCCACCCGAATGTAGGTAGTTCCACCACTAGTGGTAATTACGTAACCATACAATGTATCTATATATATTGAAATTTATAGACATAAAGTATGGACACTATTTTTATCCGAATGAAACTTTTAATTCAATAAGCAAGGGATAATGCAAAAAAGTTATTATATATTGACTTTGATCTAAGTTTTTTTATTTTGGTTAATCAACTTACAAGACAAACATTTGAGTAGCCAACGTCAAGTCATTTCTATTGTTAGTTATACAATGCCATGTTCAATACGTAATGTCGTGATAATATCATCTTTCTAGAATATTATTCTTTTAGATATTTTTTAAACTCTAATTTTAACTTGATTTTGAATTTTATATCAACGTATTTATATTTGTAAGTTCAATTTGGTTCTGTTTTGTAAATAAATTACTTTATACTAATTTAATGTATGATACGTTGAAATAACTAAAATAAAGTTGGTTAAAGGTATAAATTAGTTTTTTTTCAGAGAAATGAATAAGAATGAAATATAACTATTTTCAGAAAAAAAAATCAAGTTGAATTAAAAATTGGATAGTCTTTTCGTCAATGTGGTTTATCCCCCAACTCCATTTGTTAAAATGTAATCTCGGTAAATAATTGTTAAATATATAATTAATCTGGTTAAATGAATATTCATTTTTCAGTATCGTGTTTTTCTTAAGGGTATTATTATAAATAAATAATCTCACTAAAAGGATATGTTTTTAATCGAGGCCATCCATTAATCAAGATTTTACTGTATACGTAGTGTTGTTCTTAAAGATAAGTTGTGTTTAAGTTAAATGTTAAATTATATAGTCTATCACGCAACATTTTTCTTCTAGATATAAGATTTTAATGCTTAGAAGACTTCTTGTTCTTTTAATGTACAATAAAGCCCGATCACCCAGGTCTATCCATAGGTAAAAGGTCACTCATGTTTGTGATCGCAGACAGTGTTTGTGATCACAGACAATGCTTGCGGATAGGGGTGTTCATCGAATCGAATATCGAATTTTCGAATTATTCGAATCGAATTGTTCGAATAATTTTTATTTTTCCTTGAATTCGTATTCGATTCGAATTCGATTAAAACCTATCGAATTCGAATCGAATTCGTATTCGAATAAAAAACCCAATTCATATTCGATTCGTATTCGATTAAAATTTCGAATTCGAATAAATTCGATTTAATTCAGATTCTTTAAAACATGTAAAAAAAACTATAAAAATGAAACATAAATTTTAAAGCAGCCATAAAACACGATATCACATTAAAAAGTTTCAAATAAAGTACCACAAGTCTAAAATTCAAAATGAGAAGCCCGGTATAATCACTCCACATTATAAGTTAATATTTTTATGTTTAGAAATCTATGGATAGAATTGTTAATTAGGTTTTACTTATGGGTCATGTAATGGGTTTGTTAATGGGTAATTTTAATACTTAGAAAAAATTTAGAAAAGAATTTATAGTATAGCTTAATAAAAGTTATATATTTATTATATATAAAAATAATAAATAAAAATGTATAATTTTTATTCGAATTTCGAATCGAATCGAATTTGAAATTATAAATCCGTATTCGATTCGTATTCGATTTACTTGAGTCGAATTGAATCGAATTCGAATTCGAATTCTTATAATCGAAACGAATTCTTGATAATCGAATCGAATTTAAACGAATTTCGAATTTTTCGAATTCGAAACGAATCCTGAACACCCCTACTTGCGGATGACATTTTGTCATGGATGAGACTTCAACTGATGACATCCTTTTAAAAAAATCACCGGGGTACCGTTAGAAAACTTCCTCCTTGGTTGCTTAGAAGACTTCTATAGTTATAAATGTAATAATTTTCAATGTGATCTACAATTCATATATCCTAAAATCTCCGAGGTTAAGAAAACTACTTTTTCGTTTATGATTTATACTAGTCTAAGTTCCCGTGTGTTACACCTGTGGTCTTACAATAAATTATACTACTTATAAATGTTAACCAAAACTCTAAAATGAAAAAAAAAACGTTTATTAGAAGTTGACATGTGACATCGAATATTAGAAGGGTCGCAAAGTACTGCAGTAATGGCGGTGTTTGTCCAACTTGCACAGGTACACTCTGCAATGAAGATTAAACAAATGAAAATGATTCTAACACAATATCATAATTTGGAAGTATATATATACCTGAAACTTTGCTACTGTGTCTGGTGTACGAAGAATGCCTTGAGGAGATTCTGCACCTAGCTCAGCAGCTTCTTTGTATTTTGTTTGAGCAAACAATTCTTGGAAACGTTGAACAACCTGATATACACATATATAAATTAGTCAATAACTATCCTCAGATACCAGTCTCATTACAGAAACTATGAGAACTAAAACTTCTACTTCTATGACGAATCACTGAAACTAAATGTGAACTTCTACGCTCACTTATGCAGCTGCTAGTGCTACATAAGATCAAAGCAAGTTCATGCCAACATCCAAACAATTAACAATTCAACATAACATAAGGATTAATTTCATATATACCCTATAAATTTTAAAAATTTCATATATACCCAACCAAAACTAAATATATCATATATGCCCTTACAAAGTAGTTAAAATATCAAAAATACCCAATTTATTAAAAACAATTTAATAAATGATCATTTTACCCTTATTTTTTTTAACTTCAAGTTTTCAGATATGCTCATCTTTTAACTTCATATTTTTATATAACACATTTGTAGCTTAAATTTATTTTTACCCATTTTTTATTTTTATTTTTTCCCATAAACAACAGTATACTCCATATATAACATCTAAGCTAAAAAAATTATGCTAGAAATGAGTAAATATAACGTTTGAAGTTAAAGGTCATATATGAGATTTCAAAGTTCTAAAAAAATAAGGGTAAAAATGTGATTTATTATATTATTGGGTATATATGATATTTCAACTACTTTGTAAGGGTATATATATACTATATTTATAATTGTTCATGTGTGTGTATATATATATATATGATATTTCATAAGTAAACGGGCCAAAACCTGCAGAACTGCGTTGTCATGATGTTGCTGTTTTTGCCGAAACGAAACAAAAAACCTGCAGATCGCTGAAAAAAAACCTGCAAACTGCATCTTCCGTTAAAAACGTTCGTCAAAAAAACCTGCGGCGACGCTGCTGCTGGTTGTGTTTTCACTAAAAAACCAGCGTTCTTTTGTATTTTTCGCAGAAAAAAAGCTACAGGTAGCGTGGTTCGTCAGAAATACCTGCACGCTGCATCCTTCGTCGAAAAAATCTAAGGCTGCAAATTTGCTGAAAAAACAACATTTCGTTAGTCCAAAAAATCTGCAGCGACGCGTTTTCGTCCGTCGAAAACGTTCGTAAAAAAAACGGCAGCGACGCTGCTGCTGGTTGCCTTTTTCGCTGAAACAAACTGCGTTTTTTGTGGTTTTTCATAGAAAAAAATCTGCGTTGTGTGAGGTTTTTTGCTGGTAAAACTGTGGTTTTTTTGGCCGAACCGAGTGCTGAAAAAACCTGCACTTGTTTAACGTTTTTTTGCTGAAAAAGTATGCTGTTTTTTGGGGATTTTTCTGAAAAAATTTGTAAGTTTTTGGATCTAATTTGCAGAAATTTTTGTACCGATACCGGCATCGAAGTACGATATTCAAAGGTAAAAAATTGGGTAATACCGTTTCTTGTTGAATCAAAGGTACCGATCCCGAAAAATACAAAACGTAGGATCAGCAAGCATCTTAATACCAAGCACACCTCGCGATCCACTCAGCAACATTTTTTTCCAGCTCCACAAAATTCTGCAAGTTTATCAATACCTTCATCCACACACACGATGCTATCCACGTCAAAGTATACAACATCATCCTTTTGCCATAAATCAAGAACCACTGAATGTTTGACAAAACTCTGGTTAGAATATACTTTATACAGTAAAGATTGACAAAAAGTTACCTAGTTTGTAGTAAAATGGTTAGAATATCCTTTTGCCATAAACAATTATAAGCACTTACATTTTGTAAGTAAAAGATATTTAATCAATTCATATACCGGATCAGCAAGTGTCGTCAACAGCGTTGCAGTGCTTATACTATGGCGAACAACTAATACTGGTCTGAATATAGTGACTTCTCTTTAATCCCAGAAGAAATGGTTGACTGGATAATCAAATCTAGTGCTTGGAAATGACACAAATATGTAAATAAAGTAAGAAACAGTCCCTCGCCTCATAAAGAGCATGGAGAATAACTAAAATCTCCTTTTTAATATAAAAACCACGAAAAGAAATTACAAAAAATGGATGTAACTGGTGGTAAATGAAAGGCGAAGTACAAATCAAAATCAATTAAAACAAAGAAAAACCTAATTCCGGGTACTTACTCTTTGCCTCTTGTTGACAGTTTCTGCTACACGATCATGATGAAACAATTTATGCTATAATAAATCTGCATCAAAAAAAAAACATTACTTCAATTTTAGCAAATATCATAACCTCATCCTTAAGCGAAAAAGCAAATCGGATTTAGAAACATGTAAACGCACATCTGGTTCGCATAAAATCCTAAATTTTTAACATATTTGACGGTTGCCTACACCAAGTGATTTGTTGATTTGTTCCAATTGCATGTAATAGTTAAGGTTTTAAATAATCAGAATAAAGTTGTAGGGAAAGATTGAGAGGAAGATTCAAGTACCAGTTAACATCCCCTGAATCCAAAATGTCAGGAATTTCATTAACGCCCTGAGAGACAAAAACATATAAAACCTTTAAGTAAAAATAAAAGTATTAATTTATTTTATACTTTTGAGCTTTGTGTAACCACAAGCCCACAGGCATACTATAAATAAATAAAAACAATATTTATAAGTCGGAAGACCTGAAGTGCAATCATTCCTCCATCCTCCAGATGACAGAGAACCGCCAACGGACTTGCCAGCAAACTTAAATTGAACCTATGACTTGATTCAACATAAGATACAGAAATCAAACTACAACTGTGGTGAAGCTAAAAAGAACTAAGAGTACAACCTTTGTGTTGCCAGAGATCATATTTCCCTCAAATTTGTTGCTTAGATACTGCACTCCACGCCTAGCAAATTCCTGTTTAAAGAACGCCCATCCTCAAAGTAAATAAATAAAATAAATGAAGATAGTGATGAATGATATTTCTTTCTAGATCATGTAATGGATCATATATGGTAGTTGACGAACCTGCTTTTCTTCTAAAGTCATTATCTTTCCATCCTGCAGTCCAATGAAACTAATAAATTACATGACGTAAAATTTCAAAAACATGTGTTGAGAACGAAGAAAACTCACAATGCCAGAAACCATCTCTCTCAATGAATCTAAGTTATAGTCAAGTTGGTTAAGATCATCACGAACATCAGTCACCTGTTTTAGATTTTCATCAAATTTGCATTTTTTTTTTCAAATAACAGTTGCAATATTTTTTTCGTAACATTTTTACCTCGCTTTGAATTGATTTTGATATCTCCATTTGTTTATCCAGTTTCCCATCCAAGTTCTCTACCTTCTGAGTTAAATGCTTCTTTGCTGCCTAATTAACGGTAACAACAAAAAGAACAATAAGAAACTTAAAAAAAATTAAAATTGATGATAAAAAGAGTAATCAAAATTGAGTACAAACTACAAACTTATAGCGATATCATCTGAAACTTGTTCTATATTATTTTTCAAGCTTGAAACCTCATTTGTGATGTTACTCTTGGTCACAAACATGAGGTCTGGAAATAAAAGACCCTACCAAAACCTAATTAAGATCGACAGAAACATTAAGTGATAGAAATTATACCTGAAGAATTAGATAAACTTCTCCACCATTTGCATATCAATAACCCAAAAATAAATAAAAAAACAAATATCGATAAACATCAACAATTTTTCAGAAAAAAAAATCGTCAATTCAACACGAAATCAAACCTGGATGATCATTCAAACATGAATTGAAGATTCATTCGCCTTGTGAGAATAAACATGTCTCCTGACACGATTAAAATCGTTGAATGCCTACACTCACAATTAATTTCACAACTCCCACAAATCTATATGCATATCAATGATTAGTTCCACATATCTATACATACATACATACATATATGGACAAAATGAAAAAACGAACAGAAAAATATTGTAGAATCAAAGAATTTTAAGAGTAAACATACATGGAGCATATTCGACTGGTTTTGAATTGGGGTTTCTGAGAATTGCCTGGATGAGAATCGGACAAAGACGCCATCTGAACTGAAATAATCAGAAAATATGCAATTGAAGATTTCGAATGAAAATGAGAATCGGCCGATGCTCTAATCGGATTACATCATAAAAATCAAAGAAAACATACCTAGATGAGAGTTCGAATGATGAAGTTTTAGGGATTTCTGAAGTGGGTATGGCCAGGTACAATCGCTACAGATGAAGCCGTAGATGAGATTTAGGGTTTGTAAAATTGAATGTGGGTGAAAGATGATAGCCTGCAGAAATCAATTTGATTAGGTTTTGAGATTTAAAGAGAAATCAATTTGCCTTCAACTAATTGAGAGAATTGATTAGGTTACCAAATTTAAGAAGAGCGTAGATAGGAAGAAGGAAATTGGCGCTCATATATCAATTCTCTGGCCAAAGAGAATAGCCACATCAAAGTCAAATAGTCAACACTATTTTGCTTTAGTATAAGAGATAGATAATATTGGCACGTGAGTTATTAGTTGTTAGTTACAAATATTCTTAGCTTAACTCAATTATATCATTAACTAGTTTAAGAACCCGCGAGGTTCGTGGGTGGACTAAAACACCAATGAATAAGTTTAATTTATTGAACTAATCGTTTGAATTAAATAACCGTTCAAGTAATAATAAATTAGTAAACTACAATGAGACAAATAATTTAATATCTCGAGATACATGATGATGCAAATTTGTGTAATATTGTGTTTATGGAAGATAATGGATAGCGAATTATAAGTCAACGTACTGTTTATTTATGTAGAATTTTAGGTTAATATTTAAGTGTGTGTATGAGTATACATGTTTTGTATTACGTTAACAAAATTGATTAAAAAACAACAAAAAATAAACATTAAATGACTTCAAAAAAATGTTATGGATCATTTTAGAGAACAGTTACATGGAATGAATGATCGAACGATGAATGAGTACATGGAGATCACAAGTCACGAAATACTTCTTTGTAAACTACATTTGTCGTTTTATTAGTAGGTTTGCCGTCATTGTCCAAAATCAGAAGTTTAACTCCTTGTCTGGTTTTAACTCTCGATAAAGCAACATACAGCTGACCGTGGGTGAAAACTGGCTGTTTCAGATACCACAGATAAGACGAACTTAATGAGGCATTGACAATCTCTTGTCTTCCACCATTTGGAACAACAGGAAGGATCTGTCTAAAATCGCCTCCTAAAACAATAACCTTTCCTCCAAAGCGGATATTTGATCTGTTGGAAGTGTCGATATTGAAATGTCGTTCATTGTTCTATCCAACGCTTCGAATGCATGCTTATGGACCATAGGCGCTTCATCCCATATAATCAAGTTTGTTTCATGTAGTAGTCTAGCTACATCTCCATCAGGTTTTATATTACAAACTGAATCCTCTGCAAGATTCAATGGAATACGAAACCTGGAATGTGCGGTCCTGCCATCAGACAATAACAACGACGCGATCCCACTGGAAGCAACGTTTAATAAAATTTGACCTTTTGATCTGATTGCCGCAGATAATGTCTTCCATAAGAAGGTCTTCCCGGTCCCACCATAGCCGTACACAAAAAAACCCCACCTTTGTTACCCTCAATTGCGTTGATTATTTGTTGGAAAACTGACCGTTGCTCCTCAGTTAGCAAATTCAGTTGATTATTAAATTCAATTTCAAGATTGGTTTTGTCGTAGATACGCTCCTCGTTAATCAAACGATTGTCTGAATCAGACATAGACGCATTATCTGGGTACAGCATTGTCTCAAATCTTTTGAGTGATGAGTTGTTTCTAGCTAAGAATTTTTCAACTTCACTCAAAACATAGTTTTTAAGCTGCTCATCTGGAATTGATAAAGCTGTAAAAAATGAAAAAAAAAATATATTATGTAATCAAAAAATATTTAATGAACCAAACAATATATCATAAATGAAACACAAAACCATGTTTTCTTTAAAGCAAAATAGTTTTTTTTTTTTTTTTTGTATCACAACCAAAAACAAAAAAAAGGGTAGAAGAACAACATTTTGTGTAAAAGAATTACCTGGAACTCGATGATATTTTCTAAGTTTGTAGATAAAGTTGTCTGTCATGTATCTCCATGTGCTTTCCCATACAACCTCTGGTCTGGATAATGTATTTGTTAATAGCAAAGTAGTAAATAAATTACGAAGATACGAAGGGGATCCTGTTTCATTTGCTTCCTTGATTGCCTCAATGTATTCTGTGTCATCGTCCAAAAGACCGAGTGCATAACATGCATCTCTAAATGTATCATATACCTTACCATCAACTGTTTTAATATCATCAAAAGATTTTGGTCCTTTCACTTTGTTAAGAAGAATTCTTAAAAAATAGGCTTCCCCAAGAGACGGACTTATAGCGTGAATTCTCCCAATTGACTTATGTCTTTGTCTAGGTTCCCAACAACGTTTATCAAGCTTCCATACATACCAACTTGGAAACTGAACATATGTAAGTGTACGGGCCACTGTGTCATTCGGGTCTTTGTTACGTTCCATCCAGGAAAGAAACATTGATGCTTTGACAGATGGTTTGTTAAGGACTTGATTAATATCCTCGTCGGGTCCAAAAACAACAGGTTGTTTTCCGGGAAGATGGAAAGGCAGCCTTATAACAGAAGGAGTCCTGTAATGCACATCGTAGGCGAAGATCCTCCAAGATGCCTCACAAGCTGAGAGATACCTACAATCATAATATTCTTTGACCTCGTCCTGTTCTAGTTCTTCATTGTTATTATCATGTTGGACAACAGCAACGGTTGCTCTATCAGGACCTTTATTTATATATTTAAACAAATATTTAATTGATCCGGCTTGATTGCACCACTCAACATTTATATGTGCCTGGTACCGTTTCAAAAGTTTTTTGTTGTATGGCACAACACTTCGGTTGTCTAAGTCGATTCCATTTTTTACTACAGAAGCACCATTATCTCTTCTTCTGTATATTGGGAATCCTTTTGAATCCAGTGTAGTATGATCTTGAAATTTCTTTGGAAAACCCTTCGAACACTTATTGTCAACCATACATGGACAACTTAAATTAGCGTTACCACATGGACCATGAATCATACAGTCTTTCACAAGCGCATATAATTCTGCATCTTCATCTTCATCAGGGATTTCTTCAGTTATAAATGGATCAACATGGTCTACCGTCGGAAGTTTGGATTCATTTTCCAAGAATAAGCATAGGTGGGCATGACGCAATCCTCTCTTTTGAAACTCGATTGTGTAAACAACTATACAAAAAGAAATCATTAGTAGATTTAAATAATCTAATATGTATATAAAAAGCAATTTGATGAAATACCTGCTGCAACTTTTCCAAATAGATGGCGTTCTTTAAAATCTTTGCAAATTGAATCCAACTTTATTTTAAACAATCTGCTCAGTACATCGGGCCTATCTTCAGGTTTAAGATTTGTGTCTCTAAGAAACCTTTTAACCTCAGGCCACTTTGGATTGCAAGTGATGGTTATAAAAAAATCCGGATAACCAAACCACTTACAGATAGCCATGGCATCTAAATAATTTTGCATCATATATCTAGCGCCACCGGTAAACGAAGAAGGCAAAAAGATTCGTTTTCCAACCTTAGATATGTCTTGCTGGCCCTTATTTCTTAATTCACAGAGACTTTCATAGCTATCTGACCTTAGATTCTTTTGTGAAGTCGTATGTAGGTAAGCCTTTCGCTCTCAATCATAGTATACGCATCAACCAAGAATTGTTGGAAGAGTCTCCTTGAATTTAGAATCAATGAAAACTGATTAATTTTGTCTTGCACACGATATGCAAAGAACTCTCTCATTGTACAATTTGGACGTTTCTTATTGATTACGTCTACGACACCTCGATGAGGGATGTCAATTCTGTAACCATCATCTCCATAAGGGAACAAAATAGGATATTGAAGTGCAAGGTATGAAGGATGCAATTCACTAATTCGTTTCAAAGTACCTGTCTGCGTTTCAATAACTATATCTCTATTGTTGATTGTGTTGGCAATATCCCCAACAATTAGAGCAGCAACTTCACCACAGGTTGGTAAATTATACGTTCGTCCATCCTTTTCTCTAATACCAATTAGACGAAGCTTGAAATTAAGATCAGGGTTTTCATGAAAACAGTCTCTAACCATCCTATAAGCTTTTACCAACTGATTTTCTGAATCTAAAACAACTTTTATATGTTCAATCAGTTTACTATCAAGTTCAGCCACACTTGAGGAAGATGTATCCTTGGAACGATTGGTTAAAAAATAGCGGAGTGTCAAAAAACATCAATATTAATAAAAAAATACTGAAGAAAGCTTCGGTGGGACAAATATTTATAGTTTATTATAATTACCTAAAAACGGATTGTCTGTTGGAAAGTTCGTTTTCAGTATCGAAAATGTAGAGCTGGCAAAATTTTGGTTGATCTCCGTTTTCCGGAAGCAGGCTTCCAGTGCTGTGATAGTTCTCACCACTAATTCTGTAGCAGAATGGTCCATTATCTCTATTAATAGTGGGATCAACCTTACCACCCATTGACGTGAAAGCAAACATGGAGTTATACCGTCGAATATTATTCAAAAAATGTTTGCTTTCTTTATCCTTATACATAAAAGTTTCTTATAACTTGGGACAACATCTTTATAATCTGGTAGCTCTACTTTGCCATAACCACAACATAAGAAATAACATATTCTTCCTTTCTCTTTTCTTCCACTTCCTTTTTCTGCATCCCATAATTTAGCATTGCATACTTCACAAGTAATACATTGGTCACCATGGTCGAAATAATCTGTAAAGTTAGTTGAAGAAAAAAAGAATATTACTTTACGAAGTAATATAAATATAAAAATAATATATACTATTTAATTAATTCAACAAATAAAGTAATTGTGATTATACCTGTTGAAACTCCTTTGTAAATTGCCTCATCTGTAGTTTCTTCTGTCGTCAAGTCAATCATTGGTATAGGAGATGTAAGTCGTGATTTACTTAATAACTTACGTTTTCCTGGTGACATCCTCTGTAAAGAAGAACTTTCGAGTATAGTAGATGTGTTGCTAGAAGTTGTGATGTTTGAAGATAGAGAAAAACGATGAATGTTTATTGGAGTAGTCAAGTTGTTTGTAAGACAACTAACATTACCTAAATAACATAATATACTCGAACTTATTAACTTTTTAAAACATATATATTGTATTTGAAATTAAATTTGCATTATTCGCTAAATATAATTTTTACTTGTAGGTACAACCGACGTTGTAGGAGTAACATTGTGCGTGTTGAAAGATATCAATCTTAAATCAGTAGAAGATGATAAAGTATTGGAAGGGTATAATTTTCGTTGTTGTAGACTTGTAGATCTTTTACTGTCTAAATATAATTTCCTTAACCTCCGTCTCTCTTTGTAGTCATTTTGAAGAAGTCTCGGGTCAAAAACTGTAATATTATTAAAAAAAAACAGATAATTAACATATAAACATTCTCCAATTAATAAATAAATTTTTTGTTAAAAATAGTATCCTACTTTAAACATTTATTAAAGTTTTACCTCCATATTCAATGGACGCCTCTGTTGTAACATTGACCATGTCATGCGGGATGGATAATGAACCAGAAGTAGATGTTATAACATCTATTGATTGTGATGTACCTTTTTGCATGCTATAACGTTTACCATCGATGTATAATTTTCTCAGTTTACGCCTCTCCTTACTCTCATCTTGAGTAAGTTTAGGGATGAAAACTTACAGACAATGATTAAATATAAAACACATATAAGCTACATGAAATATTAATGGTACGGGTTAAATTGAAAATGTAAATATTATTAAGATAAAAAGTTAAATAATACCGTTTGAAATGTTTCCCAAAGGTGTTCGATGCTGGACATCTAAGATAATAGGAAATACATGTGTATAAATACAATACATGTGTATAAATACAATTTGATGTATAAATACAATTAAAGTATTCGAAAATAGGTAACTGTAATGTGTAATACAATGGCATGTTATTTGACAAAGGAGTAACAGAAATGAAGTTGTATTGCAGTTTGGTAGCATATTACAATCTGCAGTAGTTTGAACGACGACATAAAAAATGGATTGGGAATGGACAAGAACTGATACGTTTCTTTCTTTCCGGCTCAGAAAATGATTTGTAAGTTCTTAACTTATATATGTATTAGTAACATTTATAATTTATAGTGAATCACTATAGAACTATAAATTCCCTGTTTCATTTTACTATAAAATAATATGTTGTAATTATTATTTTTTATTATAAATCAACCGGTTTTATATGTATAATTTAATTACATTGAGTAAACAAATAGATTTTATAGTGTATATATATAACTTTACAAAAATTAAGTAAAGATAGGGATTATTTTTGTAAATCAAATAAAGTAAGAATTGTGTTTATAAATCTAATAGTCATATCCGATATCAGATATCTCTACATATACAGTGATTCTTATCTCTTTCTATATTTCCCCTTTATATAATACCTAACTTCATACGCATACAAACTGGTTCAGTTGTTCGGCATTCACATTATCAGCATAGAAAGAGAAATCAGTAACAGGTACGATTCCAACTGATGTACTCACATAACCTAGATCTTTAATTGCATCAGTGTTACATATTTGCGATCTAAATTTGGGGATTTTTCATAAATCGACATGTTCTGTGATAGACAACATCTAGTATTTAACGACATCCTGTTCGTCGTTTCATCAAATTCTATACATTTGCGTTTGTTCTGAGCGAAATTACAGGTTTTCTGATCTTGATTTAGCGTTATTGTTCCAGTTATTGGTTTTGTTTTGTTTGATTTATCGGTTAGGTCGGTTTAGGGTTTCGAATTGAACATGTTTATCGTTGGGGCATTATTATTATTATTCATTGATTCTTTTCTGTACATCTGTTATTGTTTGTTTTAGGTTTTTTGGTTAGGATTGTTGTTGATATGTATATTCGTTTGGCATAAGTGTTACACACAATTGTTACTAAATTTGGGGATTTTTCCTAAATCGACATGTTCTATGATAATCAACATCTAGTATTTATCCAAATAATTATATGTAGGCAATGGCGCGTTCTTCAAATGAGCGAAAGAAAGAAAAGGAAGTGATACTGCTAACAGATTCGGACTCAGACGAATCTTTCACTTCGGAAGAAATTGACTGGAACGCACCAGAACCAAATATCATTTTCATGCCCTCCTCTTGTTCACGTTTTGTAAGTAGTTAGTTAGATTATTTGTATACTAAGTTAACTGTTGTTGTTCTATGGTGTCATTAGTCTCTTTATCATTACAGTCTGAATATTGGCATTTTTAGCGGATACCGGTAAAGGTCGCAAAAGCCATGGGAATCGATCGCTGCGGAAAGGTGACCATTCAAAATAGGCGTGGTGTCGAAACCAATTTGAACGTCACGGCTGAACCAAAAAGAGGAAAAAAGAAAAATAGGTTTAGTGTATTGGGATGGCCAGCATGCGTTCGTGAAAACAACATCAAGAAGGGTTATCTTTGCGTTTTAGAGTGGTATCAGGATATGCCTACACTCTTTGTTAGGGATGTAATCTAAGAATAATGGGGTTAGTACCATAGATCAAAACCGTTCAACCATTTTATATGGTAATTTTGGCTAACAAACGGTTTTGCCAATAAGTATATAAGTATGTAGCAATGGTTTTTGTGGAACCTATTTAAATATTTTGGTTTATGTTAGCTGTTGGAAAACTACTTGAGAATATTTTGGCTTATGTTACCTGTTTAAATATTTTGGTATATGTATCCTGTTGGAATGCTACTTTAATTTTAATGGTCATCTACCAAATACAACATCACTATACGATTATAAGTTATTACGGACAAAAGGTTTAGATATTTAACTGTTTAGGACGCGTTCGTGGTCACATTATTACTATCAATTCATCTAACTTTAAAACTATTACATGAAAGTACGTTCCTTTGAGAGTTAGATTTTGTTTACAACTATTACCTGAAGATACATTCCTGAGAGCGTTAGAATGTGTTCGTAGGGACTGAGATTTTCGAGAATCCAAATACATTTTTCGTTGTCTTCGTCTCTCTTTCACTTCCTTATTGGTATCAAGATTGCGAACTAAAAAAAATTAAAATTACAAATTACAAAGTATAAATAAAAAGCAAACAACTATAACAGCACGTTAAAAGATTATGCATATATGTGTGGATTATATGTATACCATTAGTAATGTCTGAAAATGGAATCCTTGATATGCAACCTGCAACATCAATAATAAAAGCATACAAAAAGTAGTATATTTCAATGGTTTGAGCCATGTATCTACCTAATAATCAATAAACTGAAAGATAAAGAAAATGCTACCACTTGAATTGTTTATATTGCAAGGTTGGTTGCCGAAAGACGAAGACTCAATCTTTGACCTTTTCGACATGAGTATAACTGTAAAATGGTAGATGAAAAATTAACTAACCTGATCTCTAAATTTAGACTTTATTTCGATAAATTTATGAAATGGCACATACGGTTTGCAATGTTCTCATTCTGTACATCTTTTAATGAAGAAGAAAAAATTTCATTTTTCGATCTTTTTGACATCACCGGAAATGTGATTAAGGTTACTGCAATAAGAAGAAGAAGAAGATCCAATTGTTAAATGTATAAACCTTAAGTAAACCAACAAACATGAGGCTTATATAGGAAAAGAAATACGACTCTTCGTTCCAATATAAACAGTGGTTTACATATTTTTGGAATCAATTTAATACTATATCAAGTTAAATTGCAACAGATTATCTTGATTTATGGTTGATAAGTTTTTTCAAATTTAAAATTACATATATTTTCATGCTTTCCAAGTATACTTTTTGTATTTTTTGTATGTTATCAATTACAATAATCAAATCACGGATAAATATTATATCATCAATATTACAGGGATAAGTAGCAAACAAATGTCAATACAAAAATTGACACTAAATAGTATATTTAGTAGTAAAGCCTACTGGAATTTTGATATACATTTTTAGTTGTAGAAACAAACATAAACATAAACATTAAACATATACACAAAAGTTAGGTACCATACAAAAGTCTATTAAGAAAAAGGTCCATATAGGTACATGTTCAAAAGATAGTTACCAAAACAAAGACCAAACAGTTCTTATAAAGACAGTTTATAAAAGATAGGTGCACTTTTGCTTAGACATATCGGACATTTTTTAAGATGACGGTTTTCTTTGAAGTCACATAAGTGAAATCAAGCATGTCGCCATCATTCAAATTATTTTCCGCCATAAATACAGGCCAATTTATGACTGAATAGCGTAATGCACTTCCGTTTTTTTCCGGTTTGACTTCATAAGTACTAACTTGCCCCTGCAGGTTTTCAATCTTCAGTGTATGAAGCTTCTTTGTAAAACCAGCGCGGTTTGATACCCCGACCGGAAGACGCTGCATGTAACAACGTTTATTTAACAGTTTAAATTTTAAACATCCAATAATAACGAAAAATAATGTAAATTTAAAGATTTATTGAGCAAAAATAATACCAGCCTGTATTCCCCTTTACGTGTAAAGTTCAAAAACTCCGGATCTTCAGGAATAGTGTGTTCTCTAAATTTCTTTCCATGTAAACGCTTCTTAGACTTGGAACTACCAACCGACCTTATATTTTCCTTTACCTTTATGATTAAAAAAATTGTTATCTTCAAAACGATACCATATTATTGTTAACAAATGAATATTATTTGTATAAATCTCAAAACTTACATCTTTTGTGAGAGATTGAGATCCTTCAGATATAAATCCCTTGGAAGTACAATCAACGTCATGTTGTTTACCCTTACTTGTTTTTCCAACTCCCTTCTTCATGGTGATAGCATCTTGTTGCTGAATGCAAATATCCTGTTAAAATGCCACATTTTACATTAAGATAAATAATGTAAATGAGTACCTGTTATTGCTAAATATCAGATGAATTTTATGTAAAAATCTACATTTATAAAAATATACGATTACCTGGTGGACATTTGGTTCTTCATGTGAAAAAAAGAAGCCATAATCAAACTATTAATTTATAATAAATTTACAATCATTACCATATTTAAATCATTACCATATTTCAATTTCAATTTTCATATACGCAAATTTGAAAAAGATTATGATTTCAACTTTATGAGTATTTATATATAAAAAGTATATAATCGATTAAAATTACTTAAAACTTGAATTTAGTCATTTATATTAATTAATAAAGAAATCATAAGCATAATCATAGTTAACAAATTAAAATTAAAAAATATATGAAAGATTCCATTTTAAATATATACATTCAATACCAAAACTAATTAAAAACGAAAATATATAAATATAAAAATAAATAATATATTTGGTCCAATGTATGTGTTACATGGCTTACAATTGTATCTACGTCCAATATATTTATGAACAAAACATTTAGTTGACCATATGTTATCTACATTAAAGAAGACGTGAGGCCCATACAAAGTTATATACAATTTTACAGAGTATAGTTTGTGTATTTTTTTAATTTCATTTATTGAGAAAATGTAATTAAGGTTGAATTAGTTAAATGGGTTAACAAATTTTAATGTAATTTACATTGGCAGGATCATGAATACGGACTGAGAAGAAGAATAAAGCGAATATGGTTGTGGTAATGATGGATTATAGTGATTGTTGTACAACATCATAAGAAGTGGATTTGTTTTAAGTAGAATGTAGCTTATTATGTAAACATGATAAGAATGTGGAAATAATGTGATTAAACTTACCTACTCGTGCCATCCAAGATAGGTTTTAAACTCCCACTTCAGTAACTTTAATTGAAGTGTAACTATTCAAAAAAAAAATCAGTTCAAAGCCTAAAAACCGACTCGCCAACACATAAAACAATAAAAATCAGTTCAAAGCCTAAAAATCAGTTCAAAGCCTAAACATATATTTCTTTTTGTCTCTTTCGCCACATATTATTCTTAAATAAACCCTAATTCAGTATTTTAATAATCAACATCCTAGATAACATAAAATCAGTCCAATATAGCTTTTAACATACTCATTTTATGCCTTTTTAGTCAAGTGTACCAATGACCTGACATTCAATACTTAACGCCCCTAGTTATAAATATGGGGATTTGGACCCGTTTATATGTGTTTTATATTGAATGGACAGTATAAGGCAAGCTGGTATATAGCCGCTTGAAATGTGCTCTTAATGGTTGCTTCGTAAAGCGGCTTGTAATGAAAGAATCAAATTATTGTAGTAATAGTCTGGCTTTTTAAACTTTTAGCAAAATAATAACCTATTATCTTAATCCGATGGCTGCTGGAGGTACTTTCCAAAACCGTGAGGCATAAGGGGTTTTTGTAAACAATAATCAGCAATCTTCATCTTAATCTTAATATGAGAATATATCAATTTAATTGTATCATTAAAAGTAGTTTCTATATCGTTTTTGATCTATCATACATGTAGTGGGAATAAAAACTACTAAAAACATAGAGTAAACTTTAAACACATGGCATATAGTGGTTAAAATAACAGTTAAGATATGAAAATTATATAAAAACTTGAAATTCAAAACCAAAACCAATGTTAAACCAGAAAAATTGAAAGGCAAAAAACATGTCGTAATTGTCATATAACTAATTGGTACGCCTAACGTAAGGTACAACCCTCTCAACACTCAAAACCTGCTCATTTTCATCAAAAGAAAAGTGAACCTGGTCACGGACCTTAATCGAGCGGCTTTCATGAACTTCTTCCAAGAGGTTAAAGCGTATCGAAAACCAGTCTTGCCTCTTCTTTCACGTCTTTCACGTCTGGTACCGTTGGTAATCTGCATTGGCGGATCCAGATGCAAAAATCTTACGGTCAAATCTTTTAAACCTTCATGAAGTTTAGCCATGCGTGAAACAGGGTCAGGAATCCTCTGTATTGTTGTAAAAATAAAAGAAGAATGTTTATTAAGTAAAAAATTGAGAACATTTGTTTTTTAGCAGTCTGTAAAATGATTTTCAAACTTACAAAATAATCTTCACCAGCCATACGAACAAACCGACGAACACCACCATGTATTTGTTCATCAATTTCATTTTCAACATCAAGAGGTGCAACTTCAGCCTGCAAATTAAATATATACCATGTATTAAATTACCATTTATATAAATATATAAATAAGTAACAATATGTAATTTACCTCATCAACATCTACGTCAGGATAATTGATTTCAACACCGTTTTTTCCAAAAACTTTTAAATAGAAAAAATTACCAAAACCTCTCGTAAATAACAAAAAACAACCAACCTCCAACTGAAACAGACTAACAATTACGTCCATACCAACGGTAAAACCGACTTTACCGTCAGACGTTTCAATGGAAACGTTAAACGTTTTGTTGTCTATCATTACAATAGAGGTTACAGCATTTGAGGAACCATCGTAACTTTTTGGCAAAATACATTGTGGAATGACCTGTAGGATGATAAAAAAAATAAAAAAAGAATCTATTAATATAACTTATAACTATAGTAATAATTCAATACATTATAAAAAATAATATCTGAGTTTATCTTACATAAAAATTAGATGATGGAGGGAGCATATATGTCCAGAAAGACCCACGACTAACCCCATCAACGAAATACCATAATTTAAACGTAGTAGGATCTACAGGAATAAATACTACCAAACATCCTTGGGTTAGTCCCAAGTGTTCTACAACTTTGGACCAACCACGAAAAAAAATAACTTCCCTTTAGAAGCGCTTAAAAAAACATTAAAGTCCATTCCATCTTCAGTGTGTATCATAACATTAGCAGGGCCTTTATCAACACCACATAGTTTGGACGCAGCGTCATCTGGAATGGACTAATAAAACAATCAAATGGAAAATGAATTATAATTATAATCAAAATATTTAAACAATACAAAACTCATAAACTGTATTTAATAAGAAGAAAAATAAATAATAATAATAATAATAATAACTCAAGTAATAATCTTTCATTTACCAGAATAACTTGGTCTGCTCGATTCATTACCCTACAGAACCCTGATTTAAAAAATGCAATGTTAATAAATTTGAACATTTCAACGTTATTGTTACAAAATATGTAAAACCATGAAAAAAAACACAGATTATACAACAATGACATGTTACATAAACAATAAAAATAACACAATATACCTTGATGAACATTCACCCATAGTAAATACCTACAAAAACAGGTTACATAAATAAACGACATCAGATAAATTATTATGCAATCAATATAATTAACAAACATGTTTACATTTATAAAACTTATAAATATGAACAAATGTCAAAAAGTTCCATACAAATATATAAGGCAAACAAAAAGCATAGACAAATGTCACATGACACCACTAAGAATGTGGCAAAAGTCTTCGTAGTTCATTATATAAGGCAAACAAAAAGCATAGATGCAAAGATATATAAACACAAGTAAGATAATTAAAACAACTGAAACAATCATGTAAACTTGAGTTGTAGTAAGTGCATATATACCAAACAGTAACAAAGAACAAATATATAGTTCTACATGATTCAATCAGTATGAACCATGTTCCCCTACAGTTTCAATCAATCATAAGGCAATCTGAATTATATTTAGAACTAATTTTTCTATATAAATGTGTTAGTTTCTAACCACAAATCATTGCAGAATTCACAGAATCTAACATCTTTGTATTAGACCTCAATATATTTTTTAATAAAGAATAAGTATATAGTTCTACATGATTCAATCAGTATGATCCATGTTCCCCTACAGTTTCAATCAATCATAAGGCAATCTGAGCAATGTTTAGAACTAAGTTTTCTATATAAATGTGTTAGTTTCTAACCACAAATCATTGCAGAATTCACAGAATCTAACATCCTTGTAATATACCTCAATCAATCTCTAGGTTGAAATTTGAAAAAGATTCAGTTAAACAACTTTAAAAAAAAGCCCTAAAAATTTATACTCAATAATTTGCAGCTCTTATTTCAACATTAAATAAACCTAAAACGTAAGAGCATCGGAATAACATATTAACAAATAAGCCCTAAAAATGTGTACACCATCATAATTTCATAACTTTCATAATTACTCAATATAAGAAATAAGAAAACCCTAATATAAGACCCATGAAAATTGTTACAGATCAGAATATTGAGAAAAGATCCATATGCTTACTTATGATATTCAGAGCAAATCGACACAAAATCGGATATTGAATCTGTCACACCCCCAAAATCCCACCTGCGGAATACTACCGCTTGGAGGCGTGACTGACCAGGATCCAGCCACCAATCATACTGAACAAGCATATAAGTAGTTATAAAAGTTTAACCATCACGATTGGTGTTCAAAAACAAATAAGTTTAAGTTGCAAGCGGAAGCATAAGTTTAAAGTTATAACATAAGTTCCAAAAATTCCAAGTTAAACATAGTCTTGTAGCAATCCCTGTCCCACAACGATCCTCCTCCATGCAAGCTCCAGTTGAGTACCTAGGGTCCTGCAAAGCATGTAGTAACGAGTCAACAACTAGTTGAGTGAGTTCACGGGTGGGCGTTCGTTTTAGTTGTTTCGAAAACAGTTTACTTTATCTGGCATCCTGCCGTGGGGGTTTCCCCATAGTTTTAAAAAGACGTGACCAGTTCATTCCCAGTTACTCCGGCACTCCGGCCGTGGGGGCTACCCCATGTAGTTATCAGGCATTTCGGCCGTGGGGGCTACCCCATGTACATCATCTGGCTCTCCAGCCGTGGGGGCTACCCCATGTGTATCATCTGGCTCTCCAGCCGTGGGGGCTACCCCATGTGTATACTAGACTCGTTACCGTATCGATTGCTGACTGTAGTCATGTTTATGTGCCCTGAAAAACATCAATGTCTATCATCATTGACGTGCCCCAGATCCATTAGTTCACGCCCGCCCTCTGCGGCACGGTGTGAGGCTTGTCAGACCTAAATAGCGCTATCTAACTAATGACCCGCTCGCCATTGGCCCGGCGATTAGTCGATACAAAAAGGAGGGACTTCGTGATAGAGTTTTAGTCTAGTACGTTTATCCGTCCATCCGGACGAGGAATCACATTCCTGAACCATTGACGTCCTACCCAAGGTAGACGAGGAACCCACGTTCCTGAATCCCGTTCCCAACCCAGGGAATCCCATGCTTTGTAAAGGGTGTGAACTCACCTTGGTTTGCTCGGCAGTTAATCACAGAAAGTCAATCAAGTCGCAAGTAGTCAATAACGTCCTAACACGGATATCACGTATAATCAGATTCGAACCAAGTAGTGCACAAATGTTCAACACGTATGGCAATCACGTATAATCAGTAACAGTTCACAGTTAACGTTCAAACACAATCCACCGTCTAAGTGTAAAGCCCAAACAGTTGGGCTTGTGATAACAGGCCCAAATAACACGTTAACAGTAGCACAGAAATTCATAAGTCCGGCCCACTAACTTAGGCCCAATAGTGTGGTCTCGAGTCGCAACCGGACTCGCAAGCATGGTCTCGAGTCATGCTGTGTGTTGATCATGGATGGTTGCGAGTCGCAACCGGTGTCGCAACCATGGTTTCGGTTCATCATGCTGAGGTCTCGAGTCGCAACGGGACTCGTAACCTGTGGTCTCGGCTTGTCCTGTTATGGTTGCGAGTCGCAACCGCGTGGTCTCGAGTCATCACGCTGTGGTTGCGAGTCGCAACGGGTGATTGCGAGTCGGTAAGCTGTCGTTTTCAAGTTCACGTGTTGATGCAGGTGTATCAGTCCCATTAGTACAATATAATCAGGCCCAAATCAGGAAACTACCAATAGCATTCCACTAACAGTTTTCCTAATCAGGTTATTGGTCAAAGATGGATCAAAATCACAAGGGTTTTCACATTCTTAACTATCATTCAAAGTGTTCTTCATACATTCAAAGCATATATTCAAGTTCTTCATAACATAAACAACACTCATTCACCCAAAATCATGAACAACTATCAAGATACAATTTACTAGCATGCATCCTACTTGACAACCATATTTATTAGCCGATTTTTCTTAGTATAAACACCCAAACTTTTCGGATCAAACCCAAATGCAACCAATATCATCATTCACCTTTTTGTCATACCATGAACCCATTTTCAACATCAAATATGTATAGTTCAACTCATAACAAGAAACATTCATGAACCGATTTCTCTTTCAAAACATTATGTATAACTCAACAACTTAACATATTGTCACATAATCTCATCATACAAACATAATATGAATATTTTAACACTAAGCATTCAACAATAACCAACAAGAAATACTAACCGGTTTGGTGAGGTGTGTGTGTGTGCCGATCCAAGGTCCAAATCCGAGAGTTCTTGTGCTAACCGATTAGATCCGAGAGTCTTGGAGGTGTGTTTGTGTTCTTAAGGCTTAGAGAGAGAAGTAGGAGGGTGTGTGTGTGTAATGTTCAACAAAGTGGTAACAAATGACTAAGGTGGTGTATTTATAGTCAAGTTCCAAGTGTGTGCACCCAAAGGGCTTGTAAATCGGTTAAGGGGGTCACGGCCCAATGGCCCAACCGGCCAAAGGTTCTCGGCCCAAGTTCACTCGAGACCTCATGGTCTCGAGTCGGGTTCTTTATTGTTTCGTGTCGGGTTCTCGGTTCACATATAACATGTACACAAATATATACAATACACACATCACAAAACACTTGTCACATAAAAAGGTTCACGTTATCATTTTAACTAGTCACATAACGTACAAGTAAGTTACAACGAAAGGTTCTAAATTTCGAGTTGTCACATCATCCCCAAGTTGAAAGAAATTTCGTCCCGAAATTTGATGGCACTCACTGAGGAAGCTAGTCAAGTTGTAAAGTTTTTCCGGTTTTCCTGGGGTGTCACATCCACCCCCCGTTGATCTGGAATTTCGTCCCGAAATTCCGTAGCTTCAGCCTCAGTAGCGTTTGTACTGTTCTCAAACAGTTGGGGATACTTTTGTTTCATCCGATCTTCGCGCTCCCAGGTAAACTCTGGGCCGCGACGTGAGTTCCAACGAACTCGAACAAGAGGTATTCTAGTGCTCTTGAGGACCTTAACATCCCGGTCCGTGATCTCGACAGGTTCTTCGACGAATTTCAACTGTTCGTCGATCGTGAGTTCCTTCAGAGGAACTACGTGCGTCTCATCTGACAGACACTTCTTCAGATTTGACACATGGAAAACGTTGTGTACTGCCCCGAGTTCTGCTGGTAATTTCAGTCTGTAGGCCACCTTGCCTATTTTCTCAAGGATTTCAAAAGGTCCAACGTATCGTGGGTTGAGTTTGCCGCGTTTACCAAAACGAACCACACCCTTCCAGGGTGAAACTTTGAGTAATACCCGCTCCCCAACCTGGAGCTCAAGTGGTTTCCTGCCCTTATCGGCGTATGCCTTCTGACGGTCACGAGCGGCCGCCATGCGTTGTCGTATTTGAGCAATCCGCTCAGTAGTATCTACCACATGTTCTGGACCAGTGATCTGACTATCCCCCACCTCTGCCCAACAGAGGGGTGACCGGCATTTACGTCCGTACAATGCCTCAAACGGAGCAGCTTTAATGCTGGTGTGGTAGCTGTTATTATACGAAAATTGTGACAACTCGAACTTTAGGCTTACTTTGATGTAACGTTTGTGCACGATATGTGATTTTATAAACCTGAATGATTAATTGATTTCATGATAGATGTTATGTTATATGCATTATGTGCGTACGTATGTCGTATGTATGTGGACCGAGTACACGAGCCCTTTGGGTCACTCCTTGTTCTCGGGTCCATTAGGTAATCGAGTGGGCTCGGCCCACTCCCCACTCGCAACACACAAAACTGAGTTTAGGGGTTTTGTTTTACCACTTTTGCAAATCACAAACACACACACAAACCCTAGAAGCTTTGCTCTCTCTCTCTCGTTCGTTTGGAACCCGACGGCACCAAGGAACACCCTTGCTCGGATCACACTCTCCTTCTTGTAATCGGTTAGTATGATGTTTTATGCTTGTGTGTTAAGTGATGCTTTGATTACATGCTTAAATCGAACCGATTAGAATTTGCATGATGATGATCTAGGGCCGGTTAGATTATGTGGTTATGTTGGTCCTTGAATGTATTGTTATATAATCAGTTTGTAGTTGTGATTAGTTTAGAACCGAATGTATTGATATATAGAAATCGGCTGTTTTGATGATCATGTAATTGGCTTAGATATGAACCGGATATATGTGCGAATGTATGAATTGCATAAGGATCGATGATCTGGTAGTATTACCGAATGAACAAGTAATCGGCTATAGTATGCATCGGGTTAACTTGAATGTTGGTTTGTTGATGAATTGTTGGTTGTTCATGCATGTTATAATTAGGGTTCTTATGAATTTGTGTTGCAATTGTTCTGTTTGATCGATATCATGCTATTGATTTGTTGAGAATTTTGTTAATTGATCTGGTTACCAAACTGACCAAACTGTTAGCTGAAATCACGGATAAGTCAATGCAGGATTTATGGAAACCGGTTACACACACACGTCACACGGTTGCGACTCAGATTGCGAGTCGAAACCTCGTGGTCACGACTCGAAACCACAACAGCACCAGCCGAGACCACGATTGCGAGTCCCGTTGCGACTCGCAACCAGCACATGACCACTCGTAACCAGACCATGATGAACCGAGACCATCATTGCGACTCGCAACCAGCTGTTGCGACTCGTAATCTCTGGTTACGACTCGAGATCTCCGTTGCGACTCGAGACCACCGTTGCACGCACACTGTTGGGCCTTCACTGTCATGGGCCCAATCTATTGAGCCCAACGATTTGAATTGTGGACTGTTTGCTATTGGACCGATATACGTTTACTATTTGGGCCGATTGAGAATCTGGACTGTTTTGTTATTGGGCTGCTTATGCTATTGGGCCGGGTATTGTTGGACTTAGACAATTGGATCCTCACATGCTATGTCTTATCTGCTTACGTGCGTACATGTTTGCCATGACTATACGTGATTGCTATATACGTACTATATACGAACCTGACTCGTATAATAACCATGATAGGACGTGAGTGACCATTTACTTGCTACTTATATTCCTTGTGTATCTGCCGAGCAAACCAAGGTGAGTTCACACAGCCAAGGCATGGGATTCCCGGGTTGGGAATTGGGTTGGATATGTTGGATATGGAATGATTACTCGTACTTACGCATATACCAGACTATAGACCATCGTCCTCAGGTTAGTCAGGACACGTTACGTAAAGCCTACGTAACCCAGTATATTTGCCATATGTCTCCCGGGTCGGGAGGACACGTTACGTAAAGCCTACGTAACCCAATACCATCTACTGGCTTCCAGGTCGGAAGGCCACGCTGCGTAAAGCCTACGTAGCCCCCACGCGTACCACTGTCCTCGGGGAAGGGCACGTCACGTAAAGCCTACGTGACCCTGTACGTTTTCCTGTTCTCGGTAAAGAAGAACACATGGTCGGAAGTTAGTCTAGTAAGTACCGTTAATGAGACGCCCTCATTAGCCAAGATAAACATGGGAAGCCCCCACCTTTATTACACACTAGTATGGGAAGCCCCCACTAGCTATACTTATGCATTACATTATGAACTTACTTTCTGTGAACTCGCTCAACTAGTTTGTTGATTATTTGCTGCATGCCTTGCAGGACCTTAGGTAAATTATGGAGCTTGCACAAGGAAGGAGCAGGTCGTTGTGGCAGATGGATCATGAACATTATTGAACTTATAACTTTATTTGGGTTTACTTTACATTGCTTCCGCTACTTAAAACAGTATTTGGTTTTGAAACATCAATCATGTCATGGAGACTTACGTTAATTACTTTTATATTAAATGCTATGTTTGATATGATTGATGGCTTGATCCTGGTCAGTCACGCTCCCAAGCGGTGGTATTCCGCGGGTGGATTTTGGGGGTGTGACAGATTGGTATCAGAGCCATTGGTTATAGAGAACTTGGTTTTAATATGGGGAAAACGTTTTTATTAAAACCGGACTATAACCAGAACAGTGCTCCCAATGATCCACAACGACGCTTCGCTCCACGTGCAAGACTCGACATCTTAGGTAATAAGGTTTATGTTTATTGCCTGTATGCTAGAATTGTTTAGAACTTTGCTCGCATTACGCTTAGATACACATGCTTTGATTTCATGAGAACACCTATATGCCTACGCTTTTCTGTCATCGCCCTACCCGCGAACCATTCTTACGTATGCTACTTGTTACTATGAAGATCATGTCTGGACGAATCAACATGACACAAGCCCAGCTAGAGGCTCTTGTTCAAGCTCAAGTTGCTGCGGCAGTTGCAGCAGCTCAAGCAGGTAGTATATCCTGCAGTATAGGCACACACTAGGATCTTTAGATCCTACATTAACGCTCGTATTTAACTCTCGTCCTATTCGTACACATTAGGTCAACACGCGCAGCAGCCTGTCTGCACGTTCAAGAACTTCATGGACTGTCGTCCGAACTCTTTCAGCGGCACAGAAGGAGCAGTGGGACTCCTCCACTGGTTCGAGAAGCTAGAATCAGTATTCGAAATGTGCGAGTGCCCTGAGGCTCGCAAGGTCAAGTTTGCTACCGGTACTTTGGAAGGGATAGCATTGACTTGGTGGAACGCCCAAGTCCAGATCTTAGGGTTGGCAGCTGCTAACGCCACCCCATGGAACGATTTCAAGGAACTCATCAAGCGTGAGTATTGCACGCGGGAAGATATTCACAAGCTAGAAGACGAGCTGTATAACTTGAAAATGGTTGGATCGGAAATCGAGGCGTATACTAAACGGTCTAATGAGCTGGCCGTTCTGTGTCCAACTATGGTGGACCCTCCATACAAGCGCATTGAGTTGTACCTCAAGGGATTGGCGCCAGAAATTCAGAGCCACGTGACGTCGGCTAACCTCGAAAACATACAGGAAATTCAACGTCTCGCTCACCGTATCACCGATCAGGCAGTTGATCAGAATAAACTGCCCAAGCGTGTTAACGCTACTGCTAACGTCACCACCTCAGTTACTCCTGCTACATCTGGTGACAGTAAAAGAAAATGGGATGGAGATTCTAGTAAAGGTTCAGCGACCGTTCAGCCACAAGCTCAGCAACAGAAAATCGACCACTATCAGAGTCCCAGTCAGCAATCCTCTGGTGGTCACAGACAGAGGAGATATCAGGGTAGTCAACCCAGGTGCCACAACTGCAACAGGCATCACCACGGCCCATGTAACAAGGGTCGCTGTCAAAGGTGTCTTAAGATGGGGCACGAGGCCAAAGACTGCAGGAGCCCTCGTCCTGCGAATCAGAATCAGCAGCCTCAGCAACCAGCTCCACAAAACCAGCAGCAGCAGCAGCAGCCACAGCGTGGGAACCGAGGATGTTTCCAGTGTGGGGCTGAAGGTCACTTCAAACGCGATTGCCCTCAGTTGAACCAGAATCGCAACAACAATAACCAGGGCAATGGGAATAACAACGGCGGGAACAACAACAATAACGGCAATGAAGCTCGTGGTCGTGCATTCGTGCTAGGTCGAGGCGACGCAGTGAACGATCCCAACGTTGTTATGGGTAAGTTTCTCCTCGACAATATTTACGTTACTGTTTTATTTGATTCGGGTGCGGATACAAGCTATATGTCTGTGAAAATGTGTCAACTGCTAAAACGTGCACCAACACTTTTACCCACCAAACATGTAGTCGAGTTAGCTAACGGTAAAAGTCTAGAAGCCACGCACGTAGTTCAAGGTTGTAATCTTATCTTAGCTGGTCAAGCCTTCTCTATTGATCTCATTCCCATAGTTTTGGGTAGCTTCGACGTCGTGATTGGGATGGATTGGTTGTCCCAACACCAGGCAGAAATCTTATGCAGCGAAAAGGTTATTCGCATTCCTCGTTCGGGTCAGGAACCTCTAGAAGTTCAAGGCGACAAGAGTGGTGCTGTGGTTGGCGTCATCTCTTTCTTGAAGGCTCAGAAGTGCTTACGAAAAGGTCACGCAGCCATTCTGGCTCTCGTTACAGACGCATCAGCAAAGGAAAAGAAATTGGAGGATATTCCAATTGTACGCGATTACCCTCAGGTGTTTCCTGAAGACTTACCTGGCTTACCGCCTCATCGTCAGGTCGAATTTCAGATCGAGCTCGCTCCAGGAGCAGCACCCATAGCTCGCGCACCATATCGTCTGGCTCCATCAGAATTGGAGGAATTGTCAAAGCAACTGCAGGAACTCTTGGAAAAGGGTTTCATACGACCAAGCTCTTCGCCTTGGGGAGCTCCAGTGCTTTTCGTGAAGAAGAAAGACGGTACGTTCAGGATGTGCATCGACTACCGTGAACTCAACAAGGTGACGGTGAAGAACCGTTATCCTCTTCCACGCATAGACGACTTATTCGACCAATTGCAAGGGTCGTGTTACTACTCGAAGATAGACTTGAGGTCTGGGTACCATCAGTTGAGAGTCCGGGATGAGGACGTCTCCAAGACAGCCTTCAGAACTCGTTACGGTCACTACGAGTTTCTCGTCATGCCATTCGGGTTAACGAACGCGCCTGCGGTATTTATGGATCTTATGAACAGGGTGTGCAAACCCTATCTCGACAAGTTCGTCATTGTGTTCATCGACGACATCCTGATTTACTCCAAGAGTCAGGAGGAGCACGAGCAGCATCTTCGCCTTATTTTGGAACTCCTTCGGAAGGAACAGTTGTACGCCAAGCTTTCTAAATGCGACTTCTGGCTTCGTGAAGTCCACTTCTTAGGCCACGTGGTAAACAAGGATGGGATCCATGTCGATCCATCCAAGGTAGATTCGATCAGGAACTGGCCTGCACCGCGTACGCCAACGGAAATACGCCAATTCTTGGGTCTGGCAGGTTACTACAGACGGTTTATTAGAGACTTCTCGAAGATTGCTCAGCCGCTTACGCTACTGACACAGAAGGGTGTTACCTATCGCTGGGGAGAGCCCCAGGAGACTGCTTTTCAGCACCTAAAGGATAGACTTTGCAGTGCACCTATCCTCTCATTGCCAGAGGGCACAGATGACTTCGTGGTTTATTGTGATGCATCCATTCGGGGACTTGGATGTGTGTTAATGCAGCGCGACAAGGTTATCGCTTACGCCTCTCGTCAACTCAAGATTCATGAACGCAACTACACGACGCACGATTTAGAGCTGGGAGCTGTTGTTTTCGCGCTTAAGATATGGCGACACTACCTGTACGGTACCAGGTGCACGATTTACACCGATCACAGGAGTCTCGAGCATATCCTTAAGCAGAAGGATTTGAACATGCGTCAACGGCGATGGGTCGAATTACTAAACGATTATGAATGCGCTATCAAGTATCATCCAGGCAAAGCCAATGTGGTGGCTGATGCCCTTAGTCGAAAGGACACTTTACCGAAGCGCGTGCGAGCACTACAGCTTACGATTCAGTCTAGCCTTCCTGCTCAGGTACGAGCTGCTCAGATAGAAGCACTGAAGCCCGAAAACGTCAAGGCTGAAGCCTTACGCGGCTCACGGCAGCAAATGGAACAGAAGGCAGACGGCGCCTACTATGTAACGGGCCGGATTTGGGTCCCACTCTATGGCGGTCTACGCGAACTTGTGATGGATGAAGCACACAAGTCTCGCTATTCGGTACATCCAGGGTCGGATAAAATGTACCACGATATCAGCACTACCTATTGGTGGCCTAGTATGAAGGCCCACATTGCTACGTATGTTGGAAAATGCTTGACATGTGCAAGAGTCAAGGTCGAATATCAGAAACCAGCTGGTCTACTTCAGCAGCCTAAGATACCTCAGTGGAAATGGGAAGAAATTTCCATGGATTTCGTTACAGGCCTACCTAGATCCCAGCGTGGGAACGATACGATATGGGTCATAGTTGATCGACTCACTAAGTCTGCACACTTCCTGCCGATTAAGGAAACGGACAAGTTCTCCACACTTGCAGACGTCTATCTTAAAGAAGTTGTCTCGAGGCACGGGGTGCCCACGTCCATCATTTCGGATCGCGACGCACGATTCACGTCAGAACTTTGGCAAGCAATGCATAAATCCTTTGGCTCACGACTAGACATGAGCACAGCATACCACCCTCAGACGGATGGACAGTCTGAGCGTACGATTCAAACTCTTGAAGACATGCTTCGGGCATGCGTCATCGATTTCGGCAACGGCTGGGAAAAGCACCTCCCTTTGGTGGAGTTTTCTTACAATAACAGTTATCACACCAGCATTCAAGCCGCTCCATTCGAGGCATTGTACGGGCGTAAATGCCGGTCACCTCTCTGTTGGGCAGAGGTGGGAGATAGTCAGATTACGGGTCCAGAGATTGTAGTGGACGCCACAGAAAAGATTGCACAGATACGACAACGCATGGCGGCAGCACGAGACCGTCAGAAAGCCTACGCAGATAAGCGTAGAAAGCCATTGGAATTTGAGGTCGGGGACCGGGTTTTATTGAAAGTCTCACCCTGGAAGGGTGTAGTTCGTTTTGGCAAACGGGGTAAACTGAATCCGCGATACGTCGGACCATTCGAAATCATAGAAAAGATTGGCAAGGTAGCCTACAAGTTGAAATTACCAGCTGAACTCGGGGCAGTTCACAATGTCTTTCATGTATCGAACCTAAAGAAGTGCCTATCAGATGAAAATCTTATCATTCCTTTTAAGGAACTCACTATCGACGAGCGGTTGCAGTTCGTCGAGGAACCAGTCGAAATCACGGACCGGGATGTGAAGGTCCTCAAACACAAGAGAATCCCTCTTGTCCGAGTTCGTTGGAACTCCAAACGTGGCCCAGAGTACACCTGGGAACGCGAAAACAGGATGACAGAAAAGTACCCCCAGTTATTCGGGAACCAGGCAACCACTACTGAGGCTGAAGCTACTACTTCGGAATTTCGGGACGAAATTCCAGATCAACGGGGGGAGGATGTGACACCCCAGGAAAATCAGTGAACAGTACAGTTTACCTAGCTTCCTCAGTGAGTGCATACCAAATTTCGGGACGAAATTTCCAATTAGTTGGGGATAATGTGACAACTCGAACTTTAGGCTTACTTTGATGTAACGTTTGTGCACGATATGTGATTTTATAAACCTGAATGATTAATTGATTTCATGATAGATGTTATGTTATATGCATTATGTGCGTACGTATGTCGTATGTATGCGGACCGAGTACACGAGCCCTTTGGGTCACTCCTTGTTCTCGGGTCCATTAGGTAATCGAGTGGGCTCGGCCCACTCCCCACTCGCAACACACAAAACTGAGTTTAGGGGTTTTGTTTTACCACTTTTGCAAATCACAAACACACACACAAACCCTAGAAGCTTTGCTCTCTCTCTCTCGTTCGTTTGGAACCCGACGGCACCAAGGAACACCCTTGCTCGGATCACACTCTCCTTCTTGTAATCGGTTAGTATGATGTTTTATGCTTGTGTGTTAAGTGATGCTTTGATTACATGCTTAAATCGAACCGATTAGAATTTGCATGATGATGATCTAGGGCCGGTTAGATTATGTGGTTATGTTGGTCCTTGAATGTATTGTTATATAATCAGTTTGTAGTTGTGATTAGTTTAGAACCGAATGTATTGATATATAGAAATCGGCTGTTTTGATGATCATGTAATTGGCTTAGATATGAACCGGATATATGTGCGAATGTATGAATTGCATAAGGATCGATGATCTGGTAGTATTACCGAATGAACAAGTAATCGGCTATAGTATGCATCGGGTTAACTTGAATGTTGGTTTGTCGATGAATTGTTGGTTGTTCATGCATGTTATAATTAGGGTTCTTATGAATTTGTGTTGCAATTGTTCTGTTTGATCGATATCATGCTATTGATTTGTTGAGAATTTTGTTAATTGATCTGGTTACCAAACTGACCAAACTGTTAGCTGAAATCACGGATAAGTCAATGCAGGATTTATGGAAACCGGTTACACACACACGTCACACGGTTGCGACTCAGATTGCGAGTCGAAACCTCGTGGTCACGACTCGAAACCACAACAGCACCAGCCGAGACCACGATTGCGAGTCCCGTTGCGACTCGCAACCAGCACATGACCACTCGTAACCAGACCATGATGAACCGAGACCATCATTGCGACTCGCAACCAGCTGTTGCGACTCGTAATCTCTGGTTACGACTCGAGATCTCCGTTGCGACTCGAGACCACCGTTGCACGCACACTGTTGGGCCTTCACTGTCATGGGCCCAATCTATTGAGCCCAACGATTTGAATTGTGGACTGTTTGCTATTGGACCGATATACGTTTACTATTTGGGCCGATTGAGAATCTGGACTGTTTTGTTATTGGGCTGCTTATGCTATTGGGCCGGGTATTGTTGGACTTAGACAATTGGATCCTCACATGCTATGTCTTATCTGCTTACGTGCGTACATGTTTGCCATGACTATACGTGATTGCTATATACGTACTATATACGAACCTGACTCGTATAATAACCATGATAGGACGTGAGTGACCATTTACTTGCTACTTATATTCCTTGTGTATCTGCCGAGCAAACCAAGGTGAGTTCACACAGCCAAGGCATGGGATTCCCGGGTTGGGAATTGGGTTGGATATGTTGGATATGGAATGATTACTCGTACTTACGCATATACCAGACTATAGACCATCGTCCTCAGGTTAGTCAGGACACGTTACGTAAAGCCTACGTAACCCAGTATATTTGCCATATGTCTCCCGGGTCGGGAGGACACGTTACGTAAAGCCTACGTAACCCAATACCATCTACTGGCTTCCAGGTCGGAAGGCCACGCTGCGTAAAGCCTACGTAGCCCCCACGCGTACCACTGTCCTCGGGGAAGGGCACGTCACGTAAAGCCTACGTGACCCTGTACGTTTTCCTGTTCTCGGTAAAGAAGAACACATGGTCGGAAGTTAGTCTAGTAAGTACCGTTAATGAGACGCCCTCATTAGCCAAGATAAACATGGGAAGCCCCCACCTTTATTACACACTAGTATGGGAAGCCCCCACTAGCTATACTTATGCATTACATTATGAACTTACTTTCTGTGAACTCGCTCAACTAGTTTGTTGATTATTTGCTGCATGCCTTGCAGGACCTTAGGTAAATTATGGAGCTTGCACAAGGAAGGAGCAGGTCGTTGTGGCAGATGGATCATGAACATTATTGAACTTATAACTTTATTTGGGTTTACTTTACATTGCTTCCGCTACTTAAAACAGTATTTGGTTTTGAAACATCAATCATGTCATGGAGACTTACGTTAATTACTTTTATATTAAATGCTATGTTTGATATGATTGATGGCTTGATCCTGGTCAGTCACGCTCCCAAGCGGTGGTATTCCGCGGGTGGATTTTGGGGGTGTGACAAAAATTCCACGAGTGGCAGATGCCTTTCCCAGCTGTTGCCAAAGTCGATTACACAAGCGCGAAGCATGTCTTCTAAAGTCTGAATAGTTCGCTCGGACTGCCCGTCCGTCTGTGGGTGATACGCTGTGCTCATATCTAAACGTGAGCCAAAAGACTTGTGCATTGCCTGCCACAGTTCCGAAGTAAAGCGTGCATCTCGATCAGAGATGATAGAAGTGGGCACCCCGTGCCTCGAAACAACTTCCTTGAGGTATATCTCCGCCAGAGTGGAGAACTTATCCGTTTCCTTGATTGCCAAAAAGTGTGCGGATTTTGTGAGTCGATCCACGATCACCCATATAGTATCGTTTCCGCGCTGTGATCTAGGTAGGCCAGTGACGAAATCCATGGAAATTTGCTCCCATTTCCATTGTGGTATCTCTGGTTGCTGAAGTAGGCCTGAAGGTTTCTGATATTCCGTCTTGACTCGCGCACACGTCAAACACTTGCTGACGTAAGTTGCTATGTGGGCCTTCATGCTAGGCCACCAATACGTAGTTTTAATATCGTGGTACATCTTGTCCGAACCAGGGTGTACCGAGTAGCGGGATTTGTGCGCTTCATCCAGCACAAGTTCGCGTAAGTCGCCGTAGAGTGGGACCCAAATGCGTCCTGTTACATAATAAGCACCGTCTTCTTTCTGTTCTAAGCGTTGCCTTGACCCACGTAGAGCTTCTGCTCTAACGTTTTCTGGTTTCAGTGCTTCTATCTGAGCAGCTCGTATTTGCGAAGGTAGACTAGAATGGATCGTGAGTTGTAGAGCTCTTACACGTTTAGGCGTAGTGTCCTTTCGACTGAGGGCGTCCGCCACTACATTGGCCTTGCCCGGGTGATACCTGATAGAGCACTCGTAATCATTCAGCAGCTCGACCCATCGTCGCTGCCGCATATTCAGTTCCTTCTGTTTGAATATGTGTTCTAAACTTCTGTGGTCGGTGTAGATGGCGCACTTGGTTCCGTACAGGTAATGCCGCCATAACTTGAGTGCGAAAACAACAGCTCCCAGCTCTAAATCATGTGTCGTGTAGTTCTTCTCGTGAACTTTAAGTTGTCGTGAGGCGTAAGCTATGACTTTATCTCGTTGCATCAATACACAACCAAGACCTTGAATTGATGCATCACAGTAAACCACAAAATCATCTGTGCCCTCTGGCAGTGAAAGGATAGGTGCACTACAGAGTCTATCCTTTAGATGCTGAAAAGCTAACTCTTGTGCATTTCCCCAATGATAAGCAACGCCTTTCTGTGTTAACAAAGTGAGAGGCTGCGCGATCTTAGAGAAATCCTTAATGAATCTCCTGTAGTAACCTGCCAATCCCAAGAATTGGCGAATTTCCTTTGGTGTGCGGGGCGCTGGCCAGTTCTTAATAGATTCCACCTTGGATGGATCAACGTGAATCCCATCCTTGTTCACCACATGCCCTAGGAAATGGACTTCACGAAGCCAGAAGTCGCACTTCGAGAACTTTGCGTAAAGCTGTTCCTTCCGGAGGAGTTCCAAAATAAGTCGTAGATGCTGTTCATGCTCTTCTTTACTCTTAGAATAGATCAGGATGTCGTCGATAAAGACTATGACAAACTTGTCCAGATACGGTTTGCACACTCGATTCATCAAATCCATAAAAACTGCCGGTGCGTTCGTCAGCCCAAACGGCATGACCAGAAACTCATAGTGCCCATATCGAGTCCTAAAGGCTGTCTTAGAGACATCCTCTTCTCGAACTCTCAGCTGGTGATATCCCGATCTCAGATCGATCTTTGAATAGTAGCTCGACCCCTGCAACTGGTCGAACAAGTCGTCAATACGCGGTAGAGGATAACGATTCTTCACAGTCACCTTGTTGAGTTCGCGATAGTCGATACACATTCTGAAGGTACCATCCTTCTTTTTCACAAAAAGCACTGGAGCTCCCCAAGGCGATGAGCTAGGACGAATAAAACCTTTATCTAAGAGTTCTTGTAGTTGCGTGGAGAGTTCTTCCAATTCTGATGGCGCTAAACGATAAGGTGCACGGGCTACAGGCGCGGCTCCAGGAGCTAGATCAATCTGAAACTCGACTTGGCGATGGGGCGGAAGACCAGGTAATTCCTCAGGGAATACCTCAGGATAATCGCGTACAACTGGATAATCTTCTAGCTTCTTCTCCTTTTCTGTGGTGTCAGTAACTAAAGCCAAAATCGCAGTGTGGCCCTTTCGTAAGCATTTCTGGGCCTTAAGAAGAGAGATGATGTTCTCAACAGCACTTCTCTTGTCGCCACGAATCATGAGAGGTTCACTACCTAAACCAGGAATACGAACGATTTTCTCGTTGCAAAGAATCTCTGCTCGGTGTTGGGATAACCAATCCATCCCAATGACAACGTCGAAACTACCCAAGACAATAGGAATAAGATCAATAGAGAAGGTCTGGTTATCGAGAATAAGCTGGCAACCCTTGACTACGTGTGAGGCTTCCAAACTCTTACCATTAGCTAGTTCTACAGTGTGCTTGTCGCCCAGGGGTGTAGGAATTCGCTTAAGCATCTTACTAACTTCTAGTGACACATAACTAGTATCGGCACCCGAATCAAATAAGACTGTAACATAAAAGTCGTCGAGAAGGAACTTACCCGTCACCACGTTGGGATCATTCCTTGCTTCACCTTGACCAATCACGAACACTCGTCCCCTAGCACCATTGTTGTTGTTGTTGTTCCCATTGTTACCATTCCCCTGATTGTTGTTGTTGTTCTGGTTTAGTTGGGGACAATCCTTCTTGAAGTGACCTTCAGCTCCACACTGAAAGCACCCTTTGTTGTTACCCTGCTGCTGTCGCTGGTTCTGCTGAGGTTGCTGACGATTCTGACTGACGGGGTATGCGCTCCTGCAATCCTTTGCAACATGACCAGGCTTGTTGCACCGATGACAGTTGCCCCTGGTGCATGGCCCACTGTGGTGTAGGCTGCAGCGATTGCACTTGGGGTGATTCCCCTTGTATCCACCATGACTTTGACCACTAGATGACTGCTGACCGGGGCTCTTGTGATCATCCGTCTTTCTCTGCTGAGACTGAGTTTGCACCGAAGTTGAACCCCTGCTTGAAGTTCCATCCCATTTCCGTTTATCCCCACTAGAAGCACCAGAAGTAGTTGCAGCACCTATACGCTTCGGTAACTTGTTCTGCTCCACCGCTTGGTCAGTGAGACGGTGAGCCAACTGTACAACCTGCTGGATAGTAGTCAACCTCGCTGAAGTCACATGACTTTGGATCTCTGGCACCAAGCCCTTGAGATAGAGTTCAATTCACTTGTAGGGAGGATCCACCATAGTAGGACACAACAAGGCAAGCTCATGCGATCTCTTAGTGTATGCCTCAATCTCTGACCCCGACATCTTGAGATTGTAGAACTCATCTTCCAGTTTGTGAATGTCGTTACGACTGCAGTATTCCTCCCTGATCATTTCCTTGAAGTTTTCCCATGGGGTGGCGTTGGCAGCAACCAACCCTAACATCTGCACTTGAGCATTCCACCACGTGAGAGCCAAACCCTCGAGAGTACCAGTAGCATACTTCACCCTGCGCGCTTCAGGGCATTCGCACATTTCGAACACAGACTCCAGTTTCTCAAACCAGTGTAGGAGACCTACTGCTCCTTCAGTGCCGCTAAAAGTCGTGGGTCGACAGTCCATAAAGGTCTTAAAAGTGCACACCGGTGCCTGAGCATACTGACCTAAGGTAGGTGAAAGAAAGACAGAGTTTAACACAAAGGTTGGTTCACGAGAGTAGGATCCAAACGATCCTAGAACAATTTCGGACTGCAGGATATACCTCCTGCGTGTGCAGCTGCGAGCGCTGCGGCAACTTGCTCGTTGATCAAAGCCGTCAACTGGGCTTGTGTCATGTTAACGCGTCCAGACATGTTTCTTCATAATAAGAGTGATACGTGTGAGAGAGGTTCGCGAAAGTACGATAGTAGGACAGAGTAAGTACGCATGTGTTCAAACAACAGTAGTTATACTAATCAAGCATACCATGAGCAATGTACTACGTAACTAACAAGTAGGCAATATACATACATCATATTACCTAGAACGTCGAGCCTTGCATGAGGAGCGAAGTGTCGTTGTGGACCGTTGAGCACTGTTCCGGTTATAGTCTGGTTTTAACAAAAACGTTTCTCCTTTATTAAAACCAAGTTCACTATAACCAATGGCTCTGATACCAATCTGTCACACCCCCAAAATCCCACCTGCGGAATACTACCGCTTGGAGGCGTGACTGACCAGGATCCAGCCACCAATCATACTGAACAAGCATATAAGTAGTTATAAAAGTTTAACCATCACGATTGGTGTTCAAAAACAAATAAGTTTAAGTTGCAAGCGGAAGCATAAGTTTAAAGTTATAACATAAGTTCCAAAAATTCCAAGTTAAACATAGTCTTGTAGCAATCCCTGTCCCACAACGATCCTCCTCCATGCAAGCTCCAGTTGAGTACCTAGGGTCCTGCAAAGCATGTAGTAACGAGTCAACAACTAGTTGAGTGAGTTCACGGGTGGGCGTTCGTTTTAGTTGTTTCGAAAACAGTTTACTTTATCTGGCATCCTGCCGTGGGGGTTTCCCCATAGTTTTAAAAAGACGTGACCAGTTCATTCCCAGTTACTCCGGCACTCCGGCCGTGGGGGCTACCCCATGTAGTTATCAGGCATTTCGGCCGTGGGGGCTACCCCATGTACATCATCTGGCTCTCCAGCCGTGGGGGCTACCCCATGTGTATCATCTGGCTCTCCAGCCGTGGGGGCTACCCCATGTGTATACTAGACTCGTTACCGTATCGATTGCTGACTGTAGTCATGTTTATGTGCCCTGAAAAACATCAATGTCTATCATCATTGACGTGCCCCAGATCCATTAGTTCACGCCCGCCCTCTGCGGCACGGTGTGAGGCTTGTCAGACCTAAATAGCGCTATCTAACTAATGACCCGCTCGCCATTGGCCCGGCGATTAGTCGATACAAAAAGGAGGGACTTCGTGATAGAGTTTTAGTCTAGTACGTTTATCCGTCCATCCGGACGAGGAATCACATTCCTGAACCATTGACGTCCTACCCAAGGTAGACGAGGAACCCACGTTCCTGAATCCCGTTCCCAACCCAGGGAATCCCATGCTTTGTAAAGGGTGTGAACTCACCTTGGTTTGCTCGGCAGTTAATCACAGAAAGTCAATCAAGTCGCAAGTAGTCAATAACGTCCTAACACGGATATCACGTATAATCAGATTCGAACCAAGTAGTGCACAAATGTTCAACACGTATGGCAATCACGTATAATCAGTAACAGTTCACAGTTAACGTTCAAACACAATCCACCGTCTAAGTGTAAAGCCCAAACAGTTGGGCTTGTGATAACAGGCCCAAATAACACGTTAACAGTAGCACAGAAATTCATAAGTCCGGCCCACTAACTTAGGCCCAATAGTGTGGTCTCGAGTCGCAACCGGACTCGCAAGCATGGTCTCGAGTCATGCTGTGTGTTGATCATGGATGGTTGCGAGTCGCAACCGGTGTCGCAACCATGGTTTCGGTTCATCATGCTGAGGTCTCGAGTCGCAACGGGACTCGTAACCTGTGGTCTCGGCTTGTCCTGTTATGGTTGCGAGTCGCAACCGCGTGGTCTCGAGTCATCACGCTGTGGTTGCGAGTCGCAACGGGTGATTGCGAGTCGGTAAGCTGTCGTTTTCAAGTTCACGTGTTGATGCAGGTGTATCAGTCCCATTAGTACAATATAATCAGGCCCAAATCAGGAAACTACCAATAGCATTCCACTAACAGTTTTCCTAATCAGGTTATTGGTCAAAGATGGATCAAAATCACAAGGGTTTTCACATTCTTAACTATCATTCAAAGTGTTCTTCATACATTCAAAGCATATATTCAAGTTCTTCATAACATAAACAACACTCATTCACCCAAAATCATGAACAACTATCAAGATACAATTTACTAGCATGCATCCTACTTGACAACCATATTTATTAGCCGATTTTTCTTAGTATAAACACCCAAACTTTTCGGATCAAACCCAAATGCAACCAATATCATCATTCACCTTTTTGTCATACCATGAACCCATTTTCAACATCAAATATGTATAGTTCAACTCATAACAAGAAACATTCATGAACCGATTTCTCTTTCAAAACATTATGTATAACTCAACAACTTAACATATTGTCACATAATCTCATCATACAAACATAATATGAATATTTTAACACTAAGCATTCAACAATAACCAACAAGAAATACTAACCGGTTTGGTGAGGTGTGTGTGTGTGCCGATCCAAGGTCCAAATCCGAGAGTTCTTGTGCTAACCGATTAGATCCGAGAGTCTTGGAGGTGTGTTTGTGTTCTTAAGGCTTAGAGAGAGAAGTAGGAGGGTGTGTGTGTGTAATGTTCAACAAAGTGGTAACAAATGACTAAGGTGGTGTATTTATAGTCAAGTTCCAAGTGTGTGCACCCAAAGGGCTTGTAAATCGGTTAAGGGGGGTCACGGCCCAATGGCCCAACCGGCCAAAGGTTCTCGGCCCAAGTTCACTCGAGACCTCATGGTCTCGAGTCGGGTTCTTTATTGTTTCGTGTCGGGTTCTCGGTTCACATATAACATGTACACAAATATATACAATACACACATCACAAAACACTTGTCACATAAAAAGGTTCACGTTATCATTTTAACTAGTCACATAACGTACAAGTAAGTTACAACGAAAGGTTCTAAATTTCGAGTTGTCACATCATCCCCAAGTTGAAAGAAATTTCGTCCCGAAATTTGATGGCACTCACTGAGGAAGCTAGTCAAGTTGTAAAGTTTTTCCGGTTTTCCTGGGGTGTCACAGAATCAAACACATATTCAAAAAAACCCCTAAAATTTGCTACAGATTAAGTACCATATAAATATGCATACCAGTGATAAAGAATCGTACCTTAAATAAGGGTTGACAAATCGATTGAATGCCAAATCGATGTGAACAAACAGATGTGATTGATAAATCGATTGCCCACAGAATCGATGTGAAGAAACCCCAGAATACATATGGATTTATAGATCTAGGGCTTATGCGATCAATCATCATTAAACATGGGAACTCAATCATATTTTGGAAGATGATTATAAAGAAATATGGATATCGTATATACGGTAGACTTATTTGAGGAAAATTGAGAGAACGATTGAAACTTTACATTTCAGCGTTACAACCAAAGTGAAAAGCGGGATTTACATAGAAGATGTATATTGCCACTCAAATCACTATTGTGAGGAGTATTAAGTTGCCAGGTGGCAATTAGTGGATTAAAATTATGCCAAGTGGCACCAAAATGTATTGTTTTAATATACATAATAGATATTTATAAGCCAATAACTAGGAATAATTCTTGAAGGGCAAAGTAACATTGGAAGTATCTTTACTTCACTTACAAGTTACAAGCATTTAGTCACATCTTTTTTTTTTTTAAAGGCCAACAAACTCAATCCCGAGTACTATCGGGGCACCCACTGGACAAATGGAGTACTCCGAGAGTAACCCGAGTTCACCACCAATTCCGGGGAAAACCCGGTAACCCACCCGCCCGTAGGCACGACGGTGAAATTACCGGTAAAACCCGTTTGACTCAAGGATCCAACCCAGGTCACATCTAATATAAATTTTACTTGGTGTACTTGTCACCTTTTTAACATAAATAGAAATCGCTAAGTCTTCAATGCTTCATCTAATATTGTTGGCATCAAAAGCGTCACTAAATTACATTTTATCGCATTTGGTTCCAGTTGTATTAATGTTTTCAAAACCAAAACGATTAGTGGTTGTTAATTGTATCAGTTTACTAGTCTAACCGGTTTTAAAAACAAATAACATCATAAGTAATAACTAATTTAACAATTAATAAAAAATATAAAAAGTATAAAACTATACAATAAATAAATAAAAGCTAAATTAAAAAAAAAACTAAAAGTTAAAACACAAAACACAACTGAAAGCAAAACCACTCACTTTTAAACCACCTATTGCAAAACCAATATCTCATAGGCACAAAACTTCATAATCAAGATTTTCAAAACGAATAAATAACCACAAAATTATAATATAAAGGTTTTAGATACAAAGATTCATCTTGAAAATGGTATATTTATACTAACACGTATTAGATTTAAGGGGAAATGGATTGTATCACCCTGAACTATGTAAAATTGGCCAATACCACGCCCAACTTTCAAGTTGGCTCCCACCACCCTCTACTCGACAACTTGGTGTCACTGTCACCCCTTCGTTAAAAAAACACTAACTGAATTAGTTTTTTAATCCTACGTGGCAAGGGGATGATGAGGTGGACAGCCTACGTGGCTAGTTTTGCTTCTGAAATAACAAACGCATATGTCACACATCTCTGATCTTCGATTTCATAAACCCTACAAAGAAAGTTCATTTCTCTGTAAACCCTCCTTAGTTCAAAAAACCATCATCATCTTCTTTGGTTCTTCATCTTCAACGGTTTATTATCATTATACAAAATCAAATAGCTTCTTTTTAAAGTCGTTATATATCCCTTTACTTCTTCTGCTACACAGCATTCTGTACAAACTCACTCATGGAAGAATCTGTCACCTTCATTAAAGGCTACGGCAAAATCGATCCTTTCGACGACGATACAACCGCCGTTCACCGCCAATTTCCATCACCGAGCTACCGTAAAACCCTCAAAATCACAGTTAATAATAGTCGTGTGTGTGTTCTGTAGAGAGAAAGAAGAGGGATTTGACCTCTGGCCGCTTTTTCGGCATATGGAATACTCCAGCCAAAGGTCTCAGGCATGGTGAATTTCATGGTGGTATTTATTTACCAGGAAGTGCAGCGGTGGTGGTTCAATCGTGTCTCAGATTCGAAGGTAGGAGTGAGGGTGATTGTTGACGGTGGCTACAACAGTGATTGTCGAGGGTGGAGGTAATCTAGGGTTTCGATTATATCATTTTTATGGTGGAAGAGGCAACAGCGGTGGTTGTGGCTTGAGGAAACGGTTTCGGAAACTTGTCCTAACAAATCTCTGGTGGTGGGTGGGGTGGATGGCAGGATGGTGGTGGGGCGGATGGCAGGATTGTGGTGTGGGGTGTGGTGGTGGATGGTGGTGGTGTTAAGAGAGAGAGAGGTGAAAATTTTATAAATTGAATTTTGTGTGTAATATATATCTATAAACCGAATAAATATTTAAAAAAATTATTTATAAAATATGTTCCAGATCCACGTCAGCATGCCACATTTGATAAATTGGCAATGTCAGCAAAAACACTAACTGAGTTAGTGCCTAGTTAACGACGGGGTGACATAGCAACCCAAGTGTTAAGTAGAGGGTGGTGGGAGCCAAAATGAAAGTTGGGCGTGATATTGGCCAATTTTGCATAGTTTAGGGTGATACAGTCCATTTCCCCTAGATTTAAATAACTCTAACTTTTACCAATAGGTCTAATTTTCGATTTGTACCATACCACTTCCAACTTTCAATTTATTGGCCGATGGCACTCCAAAACTAACTCAACACTAACCCAGTTTGCTGACATCAGTTGCCACGTCACCAAACTAGTGCCACACCAGCTTCCATGTCATAAAAAAGTCACCTCAGTTGCCACATCATAAAAAAGCCAATTCAGATGCCACATCAGCAGCCACCTTAGCTGCCACATCATCAAAAAATTCCACATCAGATGCCACGTTAACACACAAGTGCCACATCAGCAAAAAACTAACTGGGTTAGGGTTAAGTTAGTTTGGGAGTGCTATCTGCCAATAAATTGAAATTTGGGAGTGGAGTGGTACAAATCGATAGTTAAGAGTGTTATCGGTCAATTGGAGAAATTTAGAGTTATTTAAATACATTATCCCTTAGAGTCTTATACTAATGGGTTGTATTTAAGAGTAAAAAGTTAAGTGTTATAAAAATAGGGGAAGGTTCATTTGAGAAGAAATTTAATGTGAGAAGAAAAAGAAGAAATGGCATATTAGTAAAATACTATTTCATTTATAACTCATATCATTAATTTTTCTCTCTTTAATTAATTAGTCAACTAATCATTAATTATCCTACATATAATCTACAAAACCTACACATATCAAAATTTTCCTACATATACCCTACACATTATAGAATTTTATTCTACACGATCGAAATTTATCCTACACACCTCGAAATATATCCTACATAACTCGTAATTTATCCTACACAACTAGTAATTTATTCTACACTTTAAATTAAGTTATTTTTTTAATTTGGAAAAAGTATATATTTTCAAAAGGAGTTACAGATTTAATTTAGTTAGTTATTAAAGGGGAAGAATACAAATTAAGGATTTATCTAAGTTTACCAATATACCCTTATATAAAAATTAAATGCAAATATTAAATGAAGTGAAATAAAGGATTCTTATTGGTTGAAACTTCTTCTTTTTTCTTGTTACAAAAAAATTGTTCTCATTTGAACCCTCCACTATAAAAATATACTTACATCAAAACTTATGCACGAGCTCCAACTCCCTCCTAGCAAGCCTCCTCCGCCATCCAACGCAATTTAATCCCATGTTTATTATTGACCACATTGTATATCACATAGTTTAAACAGATGAACATCAAACATGTGAAGAGTCTGGTTCGCATTTTAACCTGCTTAATCGATCGGTCTAATCTAGTTTTCAAACAATATGTTGCATCATTGTATTTTTGACATTTAAATGGATCGTGAAGGCTAGATGCAAGACTCACAATTCTTGCATGATTCAACCCGGACACAAAATGGATTGAACCAAATCCAACAACAAACTTAGGTAACCAACCCTTTGCTAACATGTTTGACTTATAAGATAAAATAATATATAATAAAAAGGTAAAATAGTAAAAGCTAACAAGGTAAGAAAATGTCAGAGCTAAACGTTAATATGTTACATAAAATCATTTATATGTAAACAACACCTTAGGGAAGTGATGCGTAGCATTTCCACAAGGCGCTTTAAAGGTAGTGATTTTCGTCTAGGCAGCCACATCGCCTTAGGGGAAGACTCGGAGATCAACCACTAATTTACTAGATCGACCCATGAGAGAGAAGTGATAGAGAGAAAGTGGGAACTAACCTAATGGAGACGTAGAAGGTTGTGGGAGACAATAGAGAAGTTGGGATACCGATCATTGCCTTTTTAAAAATAGAACCCTAACAACTAATACGATTATATTTATGATTTTTTTTATATGTGCTATCAAAATATAGCATGCAACACAAGAGGGTATTATTTGACTGGATTTCACAAAGGTACTCGTCGTCATTGGCAATGACAATCTCTCACGAGGTCACCAATGGGATGTCTTAAGAGTTCGCCATTGACACATAAATTACTTTAGCCCTAGCAAGGGCGGAGGATAATGGAGGCTCGAGGTTCCCTCGGCCCCAACCCATTTTTCACGCGTAGTGTTACTTTTATCGAAAATTTGTTTTTTTTGGTGTAAAATATTACTCCCTCCGTCCTATTAAATGTGTCTTATTTTGAATTTTCAAAGTCTTTATTTATAAACTTTGACTTTAATTATATATTTTTTATGTTATATAAACCTTGATGAAAATTAACCTGATAAAAACACTTGTAAAACACACTCAAATCATATAACTTTCATCAAGTATTATCTAACACAAACAAAATTATTTAAGCTCAACGTTTATAAATAAAGACTTTGAAAATTCAAAAAAGGACACCTTTAATGGAACGGAGGGAGTAGATTTTTAATAGTCCGGCCTCCATCGAGTTTCCGTTCAAGCTCCGCTACTGAGCCCTAGTAGTGCTTAGGGTTAGATTTGTTTTACTACATATAAAACTTCTTTGGTTGTACTTGGAGTTTATTTTGTATTTATTTATTTTATTATTTTTAGTGCTTAAAAATTAACAATTTATAATGTAATCTATAAATAACTAGTATTAAACTCTGCGCGTGTTGTGCTGCGGTTCCCGAATCGTTATATACAATTTGTTAGGTAAATAATAACAAATATAGTTATAACCGAAAAAAACGATGTTGGTGATTTGCACCACTTGGATTACGACTTTTTATCGACAGTGCGATGACCAAACGTCTTATTGGGCAACCTCTATAGTCGGCGCTGCTATTGTGGGATTAGGGTGGCGAACCGGATGCTATGGTCGGCTCCCCTCCTTTCTTTTCTCTCTCTAATCCTAATAGCCATGTATATAGGGTGTTGGTTCAATTATGTTTATACATGAGGGAAAACAATATAAACATACCTGTTACAACAGACAGTGCAGTGGAGAATCCAGTCAGAGATGATCCCATCGTGTTCGACATAATTGTCAGTGTGATCTGGTTCCTCCTTAGGATGCTAACTGATGATGGAGACTAAGAAAACCGACAAGGGAATCGATTATGGGAGAGGAGGTCGATTATGATGATGTTATGATTAGGTTTTCTGATTAAGTGTGTAACCTGATGACCACTACATAATTCTCCTTATATAAGCACCCAGGAGGAAACCCTAATTAGTTAATAAGGGTAATATGGTCCATCAACAATTACCAACTAATTATTTAATAGGTTATTATATATTTTGATCTATATTATGTAAATGATTATAATGGCTATAGATTAAATATTAAATCATAATATATTTAATCTTACAATCTCCCACTTAGCCGAGTAATCATTTACTATGAGTATTAGATAAGCCTGATCAGGAGTTAACACTCATTTTAGCCTTAAACAAGTACTATAGCAGAGAAATACAGCCGTTGAATCATTATGTGACTCAGGACCCCCATTAATCATACTATAGCCTTAATTTAAAACCTAATCGTCATGATCAAAATACGCATAAGCCCTTTGTTTGATTTGTAACTTTATTCGTCCATATGCCATTATACCGGTTGAACATATTCTAAGAGACATACAAAATCAAACTGAGGAAATTTCATTAAACATAAAACATAAGCTAGTACAATATGCTTAAATAAGGTCTTTACTAAATCCCATATTCCGAACATTTTCTTCGTAAACCTTAGGAGGGAGACCTTTAGTCATCGGATCCGCAAGCATATCTTTAGTACTAATATACTCGATACAAAGATTATTTTCCTCAACTCGTTCACGTACGAACAGATATTTTGTATCAAGATATAAACCAGCTCCAGTCGAACTGTTACTGTTCGAGAAACTAACGGCAGCTGAATTATCACAGTAAAGCTTCAATGGTCTATAAATGGAATTAACAATTTTGAGTCCAGTGATCAGATTTCTAAGCAACATTCCATGACAGGTTGCGTTATAGACAACAATGTACTCTGCCATCATTGTGGAAGTTGTGGTCAACTGTTGTTTATGACTCTTCCATGAGATTGGGCCGCCTGCTAACATAAAAATATAGCCCGAAATGGATTTCTTGTCATCTTTGAATTTGGCAAAGTCAGAATCAGAATAGCCCACCACTTCTAAATGATCACTTCTTCTATTAGTCAGTTTATAGTCTTTCGTCCCTTGCAGATCTCGAAGTACCTTCTTAGCTGCTTTCCAGTGATCTAGGCAAGGATTAGTCTGATAACGACCTAGCATTCCAGCAATATAAGCGATATCTGGACGAGTACAGACTTGAGCATACATCAAGCTCCCGACTACTGATGCGTAAGGTATCTGGCTCATTTGCTCCTTCTCAACCTCTGTTGTCGGACACTGGAATGAACCGAAAACATCTCCCTTAACTACTAGAGCGACGGAGGGTTTGCACTCTTGCATGTTATACCGTGTAAGGACACGATCTATATAAGCCTTCTGGGACAATCCTAAGATCCCCTTGTGTCTATCCCGGTGAATTTCGATGCCAATGACGTAAGAAGCATCTCCGAGATCCTTCATGTCGAAGTTATGCGAGAGTAACCGCTTCGACTCATGCAACATGTCTAAACTATTACTTGCTAATAGAATATCATCTACGTAAAGGACAAGTATAGTAAAGTTGCTCCCACTCATCTTGAGGTAGGTGCATTGATCCACTTGATTCTTCATAAAACCTTGTTTCTTCATGACTTCATCAAACTTGAGGTACCATTGACGTGATGCTTGTTTTAACCCGTAAATGGATTTCTTCAACTTACAGACTAGATGCTCCTGACCTTCAGGTTTAAAGCCTTCAGGTTGTTTCATGTAAACATCTTCGTCCAAATCTCCGTTAAGGAAAGCGGTTTTAACGTCCATCTGATGCAGCTCTAAATCAAAATGAGCTACTAGGGCCATGACGTCCTTAATGAATCTTTACAAGAGACAGGTGAAAACGTCTCTTGATAATCAATTCCCTCTTTCTGAGTGTAGCCCTTTACAACCAATCTCGCTTTGTAGCATTCAACGTTCCCATTCGGATCCAGTTTTGTTTTGAACACCCATTTACATCCTACTGGTTTGACACCGTTGGGTAATTCTACCAAATCCCAAACGTCATTTTTCTTCATGGATTCAAGCTCATCAATCATTGCTTTATTCCATTCAGAAGACTGATCACTGCTAATGGCTTCATTGTAAGAGATAGGATCATTGAGCTTTCCGGGATCCATTTCAGTCAGGTAGGTAACATAATCATCCCAATTAGTAGGCCTTCTTTGCCTAGATGACCTTCTGAATGGATTATCGGGTTCAGCGTTGTCTTGGTTTTGAGCGTTTGATGTGCCTTCGTCATGAGGTATAATGGGTTCTGATTGTAGAGGTAAATTTGCAGTTGGTGCAGTAGCTTCAGGTACAGTAGTTGCACTGGGTACAAGAGGAGTAATTGGAGTAATGGTAAGCGACGAGTCTCCCCCCCCCCCCCCCCCCGCGTCTTGTACTTCTTGCAATTCTTCGTAAGGGTTGGTACTGCTCCCACTGACCTTGAAATCCTCCAGGAACGCAGCACGCTTGGTTTCAACAATACGGGTGACATGGGAAGGACAATAGAAACGATAACCCTTAGAATTATCAGGATACCCAATAAAGAAACAGGTAACTGTTTTAGGGTTAAGTTTCCTTAGGAAGGGATTGTAAAGTTTTGCTTCAGCAATGCAGCCCATACTTTCATATATTGAAGACTCGGTTTCCTTCCTGTCCAAAGTTCATAAGGATTTTTAGGGACAGACTTAGAAGGAACTCTATTGAGTATATGAACGGCTGCTTTTAACGCTTCAGTCCAGAGGAATAATGGTAAATTAGTGTTGGCTAACATACTGCGCACCATGTTCATAAGGGTACGGTTTCTTCTTTCAGCGACACCATTCTGCTGAGGTGTACCAGGCATGGTGCATTGGTTCACAATCCCCTGGCCCTTACAAAACTCATAAAATGGACCAGGAGCTTGACCCACATCAGTATGTCTTCCATAATATTCACCGCCTCTATCTGATCTCACAACCTTAATCTGACGATCTAATTGCTTTTCAACTTCAGCCTTATAATCTTTAAAAGTTGTTAGAGATTCAGATTTCTCCTTAATAAGATACAAATACATGTAACAAGAATAATCATCAATGAAAGTGATAAATGAGGTATGTCCCGTTATGCCAGCGATTTGGTAGGGGCCACTAATATCAGTATGAATGAGTTCTAATAAATTAGAGCTCCTAGTGGAACCTTTCTTATTCGCTAATGTCATTTTACCTTTAAGACATTTGACACATGTTCTAAAATCAGAGAAATCGAGAGGAGGTAAGACTGTCACGACCCCTGACCCACCCTGGACGGAATCGGGTGCCGTGAGCAGTCCCGTGGTACCGGTGATTATTTTTATTTTGAAAAAAAACATTGCAGCGGAAATTTCATCAGGACCGTGAGTTAGGAAAAATATCAGAGTTTAGAAACACCGGATTTTATTTATTAAATAGATGGGATAAACCCATATTTTACAAAGGTAGCTTTTAATATAAAAACGATATTTCTTAATTTGATTTAATTAATGAAATAAGCCACCTCTTGAAGTCCTTTAGTGCTGGATCTAATCCTTACTCCAATCTACTGTAATTACCTGAAACGCGTTTTAAAAAGGTTTTGTCAGCGGGGAAATACTGCGTGAGTTCATTCAGTTTGCACAAAAACATATTTGTTATAATTTACAGTATTAAGAGCGATTACAATGTTTTTATCAACCAATTATCAAGAATAGGTATTTGTCACTCGACCGGATCTGTGACTGTGGTCATACCACTATTGGGTCCCGTCGCCCCAATAATGACGGCTAACTCACACAGAGTAATACTCACTCACATAGAGTGATACTCACTCACATAGAGTGATAAAAATAGTAATGTGCACAATACCCCACATACCAGCTGTAATTTGGTGATTACAAAGACTTAATCCCTGTAATTATAACCTTGAAAATAATTTGAGGTATTGTAATACTTACTCACAAACTGTGAGAAAACAGTTTAAAAAGAAGAATGACTCACATTGCAGATTAACGAGCAAATAGATAATGCCTACTGATTAGCCTTGATTAAACCTAATTTAACATAATGCACACACACAGGTTAGTAACTAATACAGCAATTACGTCAATTCACGAGATTAAACCTTCACAACGATTAATCAGTGCAATACTCGATAATTCAATCGGATTCACAACGAATAACAGAGCATAGTCCGAATTCGAACAGCACTCTAATATTCAAGTCGAAATCACGACGAATAATCAAAGTACAAGCTCAATTGAGCAGCACCTGGACTATCGTTGGATAGTTATAATCGATCGGACGTTGAATCGTAATAGCGATCGAGTTATTACCCTGATTGCGGCAGCGATTCGAGATCTATGTGTGTTTGTGTAGTATATAGCTGATAACTCAGCGTGTATTTTGACGTTTTACGTCGTTTCAATTCTCAAATTCAAGTCCCAGACACCCCTATTTATATACGAAATTTGACCCCCGTCGCGTAGCGCGAGGGGTACCCCCATGGGCGTCGCGCTACGCGAGGGGTAACCTATGTTTATAGGGTAGCTACGTGTGTAACTAGGCTTGCTGTGTTGACAGTTTCTTAAATTTCGAATTTGACAGATAGTTATGAGGATAATCGTAACTAGGGTTTTGCCCCCCCTGAGTTTTAGGGGCCCTGATCCTGATTCTGATGATTCTGAAAATTTTAGGGTTTGTGCAGAATTACTTGGGTTTCTTAATTAGGGTTTCCTTAATAGCTAATTACCATCCTAATTATGGATTTTAGTGACAGTTGTTACATCCTCCCCACCTTAATAAAAATCTCGTCCTCGAGATTTGGACTATGATATCTTTTTGGGGTTACATTACTTCTTTTAATATATCATGGTTTCTGGGATGGAATCAAAAGATTAATATCATAAGATAGTTGGAATTCAATGGTTTTAAAACTTTAGTTTCAGGAATTGATGTTTGATCAAATAGGATGAAATAATAAATTTAACAAGTTTGACCAAGTCTCATGAATTAAAAAGATATTCGATAGGCATTAATTTTGAAATGAAATAACTTTTGTAGAGTTCAATGTTAGAAAAGAACTTACTTTGATCAATTGAGGGAGGTTCTTAATAAATCTCTATTTGTGAATAGAAGTATGAAAAATGATTTGTCAATGATCAATCTTGAAAATCAAGGTCGTTTACTTAAATGGTACTAGATAATAGGATTTATCGGAATCTGAGTACATAATTGTACCAAGAGTATGACAAATCAAACGAATGGCGTATGAATAGGGTTTAGCACAGGTTACAAATTTTATTCGGACGCTACAAAGTGTTTGTAATGATTGAAAGAATAATGATGACCGAATAAATTCACCGTTTTCAAAATTGAGAGTTTCAAGGAAACGAATCTGGATATTTCAAAAGATGAGACATTCTGATGAAATGATAAAGTTTCCAAGATGATTATGTTTAAGGCAAAAGATATATGATCAATAGATGAATGTGAAGGACTTTTTGGACTTAGTAAAATTCTTTGTCACAAGAAAACTTACCTTGATTGGTACCTAAGGAATACTTAAGATTGACCGGCTCAAAATGAGATGAAAACATGAAAATGTTTTGTCAAATATTAAATTATGATATGAGAAAATCAATGTGCTGAGATGGGTGATTTGTACGAAAAGACAATAAAGTTAGTGTATTTTTGTCTTAATACATAATTGTATTCAGATGATTTTATTTAATCAAAATGTTTGATTAAAGATAGGTGATATTCTGATTTATTAATTACCTTTTTCTTTTATGTTATGATAAATAAATATAGATAGGTTTAAAATGTCAAAACCCGTGGTAATTTTGACAAAATAATGATATATGTTTTATAAATAGGTTTACCCAATATCCTAGAACTCACGGTTATCATTTTAAAAAAATCAAGTACGTTTAATTATAAGATTTTATAATAGGGTATAAAAGTAAAATAATGAATGTTTTATTTTAATATCAAGCATACTTAAATATTGGCTTTCGTAAATAACATTTGATATTTTAATATATATATATATATATTATAAAAGAATATTTCTATAAGTATTTAATAATTGTGAAATATTAATCAAGATGAACATTTATTTATAATATGTCTTGTTCATGAATACTTAGACAATTTATTTAGATAATTTTATTCGTCCTTTTTAATTGTTTTATGAAAATATGTCTTCTCTTTACAGTACAAAGTATATATATTTCTATATATAATATAAAAATATTTTTTATATATAATTGAAATTTACTAAATAAGTATGATGACTTAATTTATATATAGTAAATAGTTATTATCATGGTTGGATATTGGTTAGTGCTGCCTTGTTTAAGCATAGGTGATCAGTCCATGCCTAACTAAGGCTAGGCTATCCAATACCCGTCTTTGACAATAACCCTAGTATTTTAAAATAATACTAACACTATCACTATTAATATTGTTACTAATAATAAAATTAATATGAATTACCAATAATAAATAACTAAATAAAACTAAAATGAGAGTATACCTCAAACAAAATTTTATATGTAAAATATAAATTCTGCACCTCAATGGTTTTAACAAGAATTTTAAATATAGTAATACTATATTATAAATTAGGTAATGACTTATGTAAGTTTCCATATAAATAAAATAAAATTTATATTTTAAATTTATATAATGTTTTTCGATCAATGATGATAATAAATATCACGAAAGGCTCGATTGATGCTGTAAGAACTATTTAAGAGATACACGGAAATAGGACATGAAATGGGGTATCCTTATCTTAGCACATAATTGTGTTAAGATTGTTTGTATAGAATAAATCAACAAAGCGGATTCAAAATAAGTAAATAACTAAATAATTAATCCGAGATTAGCGCAAGCTTCAGATTTTGTGAAAACGTCACCACAAGGTGATCGTGATTTAAAGAAAATGATTCAATGAAGTTGAAGACCAATAAGCATGTTATAGTTCAAGAAAATTGAAGTGCTTGTTGGGATTATTTTGAATATGATGGTTACAATTCATCATATGGGACTTTGAATGGAATATGTATTGCGAGCAAGTTAACTGATTTTGAATAAACCGAGTTTGAATAAGAAAGTTCGAACATGATCACAACAAAACCATGTATACCTTTCAAAAGAAAATCGAGTTTTTTCGAGAAACTCATTGCTTCGATATTAGAGAGTTATTGCTTTGTAGAAACGCGGTTTACAATGCAAAGATCAAGTATAGTGAAATGATATTTGAACTTTTGATAAAACAACAAATTGGAATGTTGCCCTCCTATGGTTTTCATAACTCAAATGAACCATATGCGCAACAAACAGTGCATGTGTAACGTGTAGATTTACCAAGAAATGAAATGGATCAATATTTGCTGCTATGAAAGAAATCCTCATGGTATGATTACCATTAAAAGAAGTGGAAAACACGAAAGTCAACTCTTTATAGGCAGAAGTCAGAATTGCAACGAAAGAAATATAAGAACTTCTTATCTGTAATTTCGTGTGATAACTATTGTTAAATGACATTACCAGAGAATGTCGAATCTGGTATATTTGTCATAAAGGAAATAAGGGAATTTGCAAAAGTATATGACTTCTTTTGCAGTATCAATAATTATGATTCTGATTAGACTTTGCATTTGATGGTTGTGAAATCTTGTCCCAACGTACCTCAGTGATATTCAGATCGTTTGTAGGATCATGTGGCAGAATGCTTCTTTCTGATTAGTAGTTCTTCTACTGACGGAATTAGTATTGGGGTCATCGTGCCTAATTTATATTTTTCAAAGGTCTTGCCTTTGAAGTCGTGTGTGATAAACTTCGACCTTTGTGGACGTATAATTTTAAGTTTCATGTGTTTTTCTTGTGCACCAAAATTTTACATGCTTCTTATTTGAGTTCATAATTATGGCGTTAATAATTTATGGTAATGTATTGGTAATTCTTATATTTTTTTTTGTGTCTAATGGGTTTTCCATTTATCATTATTGTCGCTCGAGTTACGAGGTAGATGATCAAACGAAATAATTGTTTGATATCGGAAAAGAGATTCCTGATAAACATCTAGACACATATGCTTGTGTTTTATTCTGAATTGTCAATCCTTATAGGTTTTTTTGGATTTCCTTATAGATATACATATCTATATAATCACATATTTCACATGCTGAAATAAACATACCATTTATCAGGTCAATGTATTTAACAGATTTATATTTCCAAGAACCACTCAGGTATTTGGTCATGATACTATTTAGGGAAATCTTGTCACTGATTTGACATATCTTTTACCCCGTCTTATCCGGTTCACGCCGGAGCGGTAATCTAAATATGTCCGGACAAGCTGGAGAGTCTACTACTCTATACCCAGTTTTGCCGGAGAAAATTTTCTGTTTCCCATAAATAGTATCTTTTCAAAAAGTGCCTCTTTTATTAGGGCTTTTATCCAGAATCAAGGAAATTTGTATTCCCATAACATATCTTATTCTAGACCAAATAATATCAATAAGCAAGAATAAATAGCAATTAAGTGATATTGCCTGCTAACCGTCATACCAGTATCCATTACATTATACTTATATAAGTAATTTACCTTAAAGTTTATTTTAAGGCAAAATTCAAGTCTAAATATCATCCGGAGTGCTATCAGATAATATTAAGTTTCTAATTCTCCGTTTCAACTTAGGTATTATTATAACACCTAATTGTGTAAACCAGTGGCTTAGCTTATACTAAGGCATCTTTTCTTATGTTCAAGTCTAACTGCTATCAGCTGTGCTACCATTTAATAGAAATCTCCTAACTCTTTTTATTTAAGTTTAAGTATTATTATTACAACACTTATAGGCTTAAAGCAGTGGCTCTGATACCACCTTCTGTCACGACCCCTGACCCACCCTGGACGGAATCGGGTGCCGTGAGCAGTCCCGTGGTACCGGTGATTATTTTTATTTTGAAAAAAAACATTGCAGCGGAAATTTCATCAGGACCGTGAGTTAGGAAAAATATCAGAGTTTAGAAACACCGGATTTTATTTATTAAATAGATGGGATAAACCCATATTTTACAAAGGTAGCTTTTAATATAAAAACGATATTTCTTAATTTGATTTAATTAATGAAATAAGCCACCTCTTGAAGTCCTTTAGTGCTGGATCTAATCCTTACTCCAATCTACTGTAATTACCTGAAACGCGTTTTAAAAAGGTTTTGTCAGCGGGGAAATACTGCGTGAGTTCATTCAGTTTGCACAAAAACATATTTGTTATAATTTACAGTATTAAGAGCGATTACAATGTTTTTATCAACCAATTATCAAGAATAGGTATTTGTCACTCGACCGGATCTGTGACTGTGGTCATACCACTATTGGGTCCCGTCGCCCCAATAATGACGGCTAACTCACACAGAGTAATACTCACTCACATAGAGTGATACTCACTCACATAGAGTGATAAAAATAGTAATGTGCACAATACCCCACATACCAGCTGTAATTTGGTGATTACAAAGACTTAATCCCTGTAATTATAACCTTGAAAATAATTTGAGGTATTGTAATACTTACTCACAAACTGTGAGAAAACAGTTTAAAAAGAAGAATGACTCACATTGCAGATTAACGAGCAAATAGATAATGCCTACTGATTAGCCTTGATTAAACCTAATTTAACATAATGCACACACACAGGTTAGTAACTAATACAGCAATTACGTCAATTCACGAGATTAAACCTTCACAACGATTAATCAGTGCAATACTCGATAATTCAATCGGATTCACAACGAATAACAGAGCATAGTCCGAATTCGAACAGCACTCTAATATTCAAGTCGAAATCACGACGAATAATCAAAGTACAAGCTCAATTGAGCAGCACCTGGACTATCGTTGGATAGTTATAATCGATCGGGCGTTGAATCGTAATAGCGATCGAGTTATTACCCTGATTGCGGCAGCGATTCGAGATCTGTGTGTGTTTGTGTAGTATATAGCTGATAACTCAGCGTGTATTTTGACGTTTTACGTCGTTTCAATTCTCAAATTCAAGTCCCAGACACCCCTATTTATATACGAAATTTGACCCCCGTCGCGTAGCGCGAGGGGTACCCCCATGGGCGTCGCGCTACGCGAGGGGTAACCTATGTTTATAGGGTAGCTACGTGTGTAACTAGGCTTGCTGTGTTGACAGTTTCTTAAATTTCGAATTTGACAGATAGTTATGAGGATAATCGTAACTAGGGTTTTGCCCCCCCCCCCCCCCCTGAGTTTTAGGGGCCCTGATCCTGATTCTAATGATTCTGAAAATTTTAGGGTTTGTGCAGAATTACTTGGGTTTCTTAATTAGGGTTTCCTTAATAGCTAATTACCATCCTAATTATGGATTTTAGTGACAGTTGTTACAAAGACTTCATCCTTCACAAGACTATTTAATCGTTCTTTTGAAATGTGGCCTAAACGCTGATGCCACAACATGGATGAATTCTCTAAGTCTCGTTTCTCTTTCATCTTTGTGAGTGATTCATTAATGTTATATGACAACAAAGATTTGGAAAAGCCATCATCTAGTTCTAATCTATAGAGACCACCATCCAGAATACCAGTACCATAAAGAACAGAATCATAGAGGATAGAGAGTTTGCGATGACCATGGGAAACAATAAAACCGTCCATGTCTAACTTTGGTCCTGATACAAGGTTCCGAGTTACCTCAGGAACATATAAGGTATCATAAAGTTTAATACATAAACCAGTTTTCATAACTAATTGTAATGTTCCAATGGACTTCACTTCTAATTCTCGATCATCCCCAACCTTAAGCGTTCTTTGGTTTCTTTCCAGCTTCCGGATTGAAAGGAATCCCTAAGTTGAATTGGTAACATGAACCATAGAACCAGAATCAAACCACCAAGAATTAGCAGGAACACTTAAATTATAGGACTCAAGTATCATAAAATAATCGTTACCTTTCTTAGCCAGCCACTCCTTAAAGTCAGGGCATTCCTTCTGCATATGTCCTGTCTTTTTACAGAACTTGCAGCGGATTCTGCCTAAGGAGTTCTTAGAGCTGGAGGGTGCACTTGTATTAGGATTAGGCCTTTGGACTTTTGAAGCATCCTTCCTTTGATGATTGTTCTTCCGCTTCTTAGAGTTGGAGGTAGTGAAGTTAGCAACATCGGTAGTGCGATCCATCCTCATACGCTCTTCCTCCTGTACGCACATAGCGACCAGCTCACTCATCGTCCATTTGTCCTTCTGAGTGTTGTAATTGATCTTGAATGCTTCGAAAGATGAAGGAAGCGAAGTGATGATAAAATGAACAAGGAAACCATCACTGATCTCCATTTCCAGCCCCTTCAGCTTATTGGCCATGTCATTCATCATCATGATGTGCTCGCGAATGCCGCTCCTCCCATCATACTTAGTCGTCACCAGCTTGAGGATAAGAGTACTAGCGTGTGCTTTAGACGTCCCCTTGAACTGCGCCTCCACAGAAGCCAAGTAGGTTTTAGCATCTTCGGAATCAGGAATAGCTCCCCCTGATTGCATTACTGATGGACTGCTTCATGAACATGAGAGACATGCGGTTACACCTAGTCCATTTTTCATGAACTATCTGCTCAGCAGTAGTACTTTGAGTGGTAAGATCCGCTGGCTTATTCTCCCTTAGAGCATAATCAAAGTCCAGCAATCCAAGTGTGAGCATGAGGGCATCCTTCCATGCAGCAAAGTTATCACCAGTCAAAGGTGGAATCCCCTGATTTGGTGCTGATAGTGGAAATAAGATGAGCAAGTTATGATACTAAGGAAGAAGTTCTAATGTGATCTAAAGGCACGTTAAACTAAGGCAGGCATAAATAATGACCATTTTTACATTATGAAGCTGTGATATTGGCTATTACTAACATCAAAATAATAGACTTCGTTAAAAATTCTACTTAAACGAAGACAAATCAGCTTTGGCCAGAAGTGTAATCATTTAAGCATATGTGCAAAGTGGTTGTAACAAATCAGCTTTGGCCAGAAATTGAGACAATCACTTTAGTTATGCACTTGTTAAGTATGCCATCTATGAAAGAATTAAATCAGCTTTGGCCAGATATTAAGACATTCATGTTTATGATGCACGCTTAACATAGCTTTCGTAATACTCGAATGATAAGAAGACGTATCAAGTCAGCCTTGGCCAGAAATGATACATCAAAAGCTCATTCAAGTTAAGCCATTTTGGTTTTGTAAAACATTATCTGATTCTGATTAATTAACTAAGTAATTACAAAACCAATTATTTAATAGCAAACCACCTGTTAGCGCGGATCGAATAATTTCGAATAATTTCGGATTATCCGAAATGAATGATTTCGAATGATTTCGGATATGTCCAAGACGCGTAAGTCAAGTCATTTCGGATGATTTCGGATGATGATACTTAGTCTGAGATTCATCCGAAATGGTCAGTTCTTGATGATCCGTGATGGATTTCGGATGATTTCGGATGGTAATGTTTAGTCCGAGATTCATCCGAAATGGTCAGTTATTTGATCATCCGTAATGCTTAGTCCGAAATGGTCAGTTGTTGATCCGTAATGGGTGAACAATATTCATCCGGAATGATCAGACAGTTGCTGATCCGTAATGGGTGAACAATGTTCATCCGGAATGATCATCCGTAATGATTATCCGAAATGTGTTCCGCAAGCAGTTAATTGCGAAATCATAACTGAAAATTCGAAAAATTTGGGATTGTGATAGATTTTCCTATTTTATCATTGATCTAATTTTATCAGTAAATTTCGAAAATCATAATCTGTTTATCCTATTAACAGATTTCGAAAACCTTATTAGATAAAATTAGATCAAAATTAAGAAAACATTCCACAATTCAAATCATATTCCAAAACATAAAGGAAATTTCGAATTTTAACTAAGAACATGATGAACCCTAAACTTAAAAATTCAAACATTCAAATAAAGTTCATCCGAAATCTGGAAATTTATTACACATTTAAACATATTTTGAATATCCTGATTTTGGAATAGTGACATAAGGACGAGCACATGATCCGAGATGGATCCTGTAACACCTCGAAAATTCCTGTCCAATTGAATAAAGACACGTGTCCTCCGTGACAGACATGTCAGAAAAACCGGATTTAATAAAGAGATATGTGGTAGGATTTCTAATAAAAAGGGGCGTCATGTTATTTAAAATACCTCTGAACGACCCAAGGGCGACACGTTATTAAATCACCTCTGAGCGACCCAAATTTTATAAATCCCAAGATCCTTAAATCAATTGATGATCATCTCATTCGATAACCGGTTGCTCTTGAATAAATAAAGTTTTATCTTTATTAAGGGCCATGGAATTATAGGTTGTTACTACTCCTAGATTTAATAAAATTCTTATGAATAAGAATTGTTATAAGCTTGGCCAATTTCTATAAAATTCCAAGACTCATTTCTTTGAATCTCCGTCAAAATACAAGTCCTTTATTGAGTTGATATGAATAGGAACATGTAAGAAGAAGTAGGACATGCAATGGCTGGCCTTGAAGGTCCCACATCTGAAAAGAGGCAGCATGTTTCGGGTTTTTGTGGTTGCATGGTCAAGACTTAAAAGTTTGCAAAAATTTTGTCTTCTGACCATCGCTTACGGACCGCAAGGCCCGGGCTTACGGTCCGTAAGCAGGGTACCTGGGAATGTTCCGCATGGATCGGTTACGGACCGCAAAGCCTTAGGCTTACGGTCCGTAAGGTGGGCACCTGAACCATGTTTCAGTAAAGTCGGTTACGGACCGCAAACCATGTAGCATACGGTCCGCAAGAGGTCCTTACGGACCGTAAGGCCTCAAGCTTACGGTCTGTAAGACCGTCGCTGGCAGTATGTTTTGGACAGCTGCCTGTCCAGCCCTTTAACCGACTTAAAACGTAAAATTCTGATTCTATGGGCTTCCTAGGCAGTATATAGACCCTTAGGGACATTTGGGTTGATCTTGTAACTACCCTAGACTTGCTTGGCATGATCTTGGGGCATTGGGTTCACTATAAATAGAGTTCAAGCTTGTTCATTTGAGACTTGCTCATTTGGAACCTTGGCTAAAGTATTTCTGGAGCTCCTCTGGTCACCACCTCACTTTCTTAGGCTCTCTAATCCATCTTAGGACTCTTGTAAGTGTCCTTAATCTTCTTTAATCCTTTCTAGCTTAGCTAATTAAGTAAAAGTCAAACCGTCGTAATTAAGGTTTGACTTCGTGATTAAGCATAATGTGCTTTGTCTAATCACGAATTAAAGATACCTTTAGGAAGGTAATTAAGTGGGTGACAAACCCTTAAAAGGGTGTTTCCAGATTCCCACTCTAAGCATGCTAATTGTCGAGTCAAAGCTAAATATAAAAAGTCAACAGAATGCTTAATTTCGAATTAACGCATAATTAGCAATGTAGGTTGTATGTAACCTGTTTGAACATGAATATAACTTGGTAATAAGCATAAGAACATGTTCCAACATGTTCAACTCGACAATTTTCTGTTTAGACCCGGTTCGGAACCGAAAGTCGCATAGTTTGACTTTCGCTTTGACTTTCAGTTCTGAACCGTTTTAGTCAAGATTAAAAATACCTTAGAGCTTCTTTTGAACCTATTAACATGTTAGTATATCCTCCTGCGATTATACAATGTGGTTCATTAGATATCTTGTTCATATGCATGTTTCCGTTAAATGCCCATATGTTGACCATTATGCCCGAATGTCCAAAAAATTATAATTTTTGAAAATGTAAAAGGGTAGACACCTTAGTTACTGAAATATAAAGTTGTCCCCAAAATTTGACATCAGTTTGAGGTCTAGATTAAGAGTTATGCTCGTTAGCGTAATTAGAAGCTTTCTTAATAAATAATTAGCGTATTTAACGCATAACCTATCTAAACCCGAATTTTATACCAAAACTTTATACCCACTGTTATATAATAATATTTTGGGAATTTTAAAGATTTTTATTCATTTTTAGGCTGAGCATAACTAGAGGTTCTAAGCTTATTTCGGCTTATGCCGGTTTTACCCTTTACGGTCATAAAATGAGTTTTACATAACCTTTTGACCCCAAACCTTTTTCTACTGATTTGTTATTTTAAATATGATATTTTGAGCCTTCTGGAAATATAAAAATATCAGCTTTCCTTTTTAAACCCGGAAATGGCTCCAAATCGCCTTTTTAGGCATTTTTACGACATAGTATATGTCAGAACGAGTTTATATATAAAAGGTCTAATACCTACTGATATATTTTATAAAAATATATATTATAACAGTAGACTAAAATTGGAAACTCAGATTTTCCGTTTTTACCCTTTTAGCCTATGTAAAATTACCAAAATGCCCTTATGAGGCGTAATTGGCGTATAAAAACATTTGGGGCATATTTGGACATACCTTACTGATATTACAATATATTTGGTGCATATAATCTCAGGAAAACTTGCATATGACTTCTATGGTTACTCGTTACGCACTTTCGCGTTCGGATCGGCTTATGTGACTAGTTCACGCATATTAGCCGAAACGGGTCAAACCATATCATCTAAGTCTCAAAATTCAGAATGTATTTAGTTTACCCATATTATACAAGTATCCAAGCTTGTAGGGTCTAAATCACATTCCTTCCCGGTTTTCGCATTCCTCGCGATTAAACCATATTTATTCTTTGAAACTAACCGGTCTAAGCTTAGGCTATGTTAAAAGACCCGTTAGGATTCTAATAGGTTATTATAACCTTCGTTCCAGAATAGGAGCCCAGTAAAAGACACGTGCATTTTTGAATTTGTGGTTATACTTGTTCAGGTAAATACTTTTAACTTATTTTCCCTTATACGGGCTTGGGGGTACGGTATATAAAATACCGCTTGGTCGGGCGATTGACCCCATCTCATTAGTAGTTGGGTATTATCAATGGGACCCGTTTAAAAACTTGGTATTGTTTGTTTTTATGCCTTTGGGAGCTTAATGACCATGTCCCGGATATCCTTGGCATCATTTTTGGCCACGACCTTGACACCCGGGTGTAGGCGTACCCCCGGTATTATGTCCATTATTTTTAAGGTATTAACGTTGGCTTCCCGCCGCGGACTTATATCATGTGGTGTGTCATTTAACCTTAAACCCGATACGACTCGGGCGACTGAACGGTTAACAAACATGTAAATCTTTTACAAGTTTAACTCTGATTAATTATTCCCAAGTTATAAAATGTTTTGTGCCTTGTGCATTTAAAACCAATTTTTTAAATATTTTCAAAATGAGTCAGTTAAATTGTATTTACCAGTGCAAACTGACGTATTTTCCCCAAAAAGATTAAGTGCAGGTGCTATACGCAATAGGCTGGTTTCTCCTTAGCATCGTAGAGTCTCGCAAGCTTTTGGGATGCATATATCTGTTGAACAATTTCCTTCTTTTTCTTCGATCCGCCTGTGGATCTATTTTGACTGGTTGTGATACTTGATATTACAATTAATAGTTGAAATAAATCTATCTTCATTTGCTTCCGCTGTGCAATTATAATTTGTGTTGTTTGACATATGATGATATCAACTACGTCACATGATCCCCCACCGGGCCCACCGGTGACACGTGGAAATTTGGGGTGTGACAGATCCGGAATGCATCTCGAACGACAGAAAACGAATTTTATAATGTTTTTCAAATCATGTTTTCCAGTTTTAATCCAGATTTACGGATAGAAAACAGAACTGACTAATCAACATATGCTCTGATACCACATGTTGGTTCAGTTCTGTTTATACATGAGGGAAAACAATATAAACATACCTGTTACAGCAGACAGTGCAGTGGAGAATCCAGTCAGAGATGATCCCATCTTGTTCGACATAATTGTCAGTGTGATCTGGTTCCTCCTTAGGATGCTAACTGATGATGGGGACTAAGAAAACCGACAAGGGAATCGGTTATGGGAGAGGAGGTCGATTATGATGATGATGTTATGATTAGGTTTTCTGATTAAGTGTGTAACCTAATGACCTCTACATAATTCTCCTTATATAAGCACCCAGGAGGAAACCCTAATTAGTTAATAAGGGTAATATGGTCCATCAACAATTACCAACTAATTATTTAATAGGTTATTATATATTTGAGTTAATAGCCAAAATGGTCATTGAGGTTTGCTCACTTTTGCCACTTTAGTTCAAAATCCAAAATTTTTAAATCTGGGTCCCTGAGGTTTGCTTTTTGTTGCCATTTTAGTCCAAATTTCAAAAACCCCCTTTTTGAGTGTTGAAACCTGATTGTTTTGTCCTTTTGTGCAGGGGTATTTTGGTCATTTTTATGAGTTATTATAAAAACTCAGATCAAGAACCCAGATCTCAAAGCAGATCAAGAACCAGATCAACTCTCTCTCTCTTCTCTCTCTCTATAGCACCACCACCACCGCCACCCCCCCCCCCCCGCCCCCCTTCTCACCATCGCCACTCCGGCGTCGTCCCATCCAACAGTCACACCCACACCTCCTTCCTCGTTTACCGGCGACCATCGCCGTTTTCCGGTGACAGCCGACACTCCGATTACAAGCCTGCTGTTAGGGTTTTTTTTATCGATTTGCTTTAATTGCAGACTTGCAGGTTGTGTGAAGCTTGTATGAAGGCTGCTGAGAATCAAGTCCCTTTTTTTGTCAAGCCTGCTGTTAGGGTTTTTTTGGGGATGACGATGGCTAAATTGCAGTTGTTGATGTTCATTACAGACTTGCAGGTTGTGTGTTGTTGGGTGTTTCGTTCATGATGGCTAAGTTGCAGGTGTTGATGTTCATTGATTGATTGATGAATATGCGAAGTGGGTGTACATGATGGATTGTGGAAGAATGATGTACAGTGGGTAACAGTAAGTGGAATCGAGATCGATATCGTTAGGGTTTAGGTATGAAAGATTGGGGATGATTTGGGTACCCGATGGCACGACAGAACATTGTTGCTCACTACCCGGATCTGTGTAGAGAGAGAGAACTGAGAGAGAGAGAGAGTGTGTATCTGTGTTTTAGTGAGAGAGAGAGAGAGAGGGAGAGAGGAGGTGCAGAGAGGTGGCGGTGGTGGTGGTGCTAGAGAGAGAGAAGAGAGAGAGAGATTTGATCTGCTTTGAAAGATGATATGGGTTTGTTTTTTATATGGGTTTGTTATAATAAAATTAAAATGACCAAAATGCCCCTGCACAAAAGGACAAAACAATCAGGTTTCAACACTCAAAAAGGGGGTTTTTGAAATTTGGACTAAAATGGCAACAAAATGCAAACCTCAGGGACCCAGATTTAAAAATTTTGGATTTTGGACTAAAGTGGCAAAAGTGAGCAAACCTCAGGGACCATTTTGGCTATTAACTCTATATATTTTGATCTATATTATGTTAATGATTATAATGGCTATAGATTAAATATTAAATCATAATATATTTAATCTTACATAGGGAATGATTGTAAAAGGAGGAGCAACTATACCACCACATATGCTAAAGGTACAATAAACAAAAGCAACAAATACTAAAGTAGCCCAATGTACAACATTAACATGCCAATGTATATAAATGTGTTTGTAATTATTTACTACTTGTATCTCATGCACAGTCCATAGACTACTTGTATCTCACGTTTTGTAAAACAAAGTTGGTAACATAACAAAACTTGTGATCATCAACTTCAAATATTTTTTTTTAATCTTTTGTTCAGAAAATGTGAAGTATATATGGACATGTATATACATGACTCTTTTTCTCTTAATATGTAAATACTTATCCAAACACGTACCATTTTATATACTGAAAACCATGAAACAGTAATAAGCAGAAAATGACAAAGATGAGTTTTTTTCACCCAAATAATTCTATTTTATTTGGGTGATTGTAAAAGCCATAACCGATGTAATCCTTTCGCTTTTTTTTCACCCAAATAACTATGTTTTATTTCATCTTCTAGTTCAATGTAGATAAAGGTTAACATATTAGCAAACACATTGATGTTGTCATGGTTAAAATCTGTAACCTTTTGTATACAATAAGCTATCTTTAAGATTATCAACTGGGCCTTTGCTTCCTTTCGCATGGATTCAATTATAGAGCTTGATTAGAAAATTAATATAACTTGCGTAGAGTTTAATTAACTATATATTGCTTTGGGTGATCAACTTATGTTCCTAATTACACTTTGGGAAAGCTAAGAATCTGATTCTGCACAATTAACTAGTCTTTAACTAGTTGTAGCATAACAAAATCATGGACAGAAGAAAATGGAATATGATCCATCTAATACCCAATAGGCCAATATATAAACATTACATAGAAATTTAATTCTTAGTTATATTATATAGGATTAGGATCAAATACAAAGGATTCTAATTGTAAGAAGTGTAAGAAGGATTTATAGAGTGACAAGTGTCCAATAACCTAAAACTAAACCCACTATACAAAAAAACTCCACTACAAAAAAAAAAAAAAAAACCTTAAACATCCACCACCATAAAAAACCTAACCCCCCCCCCACATCACTCACCCAATTTTTTTTTTTTTTTTTTTTTTTTTTTTTTTTTGCCGAGGGGGTGGGGGGTGGGGGTTTAGGTTTTTGGGTGGGGGTAGGGGTGGGGGTGGGTGTTTAGTTTTTTTTAGATTCTTTTTTAGGTTTTTGGGGGGTGGGGTGGGGGGGTTAGGTTTTTTTAGGTTTTTGAGAGTGGGGGTGGGGTGGGGGTTAGGTTTTTTGGGGGTTTTTTGGTGAGGTATAGTTTTTTTTTTTTTTTTTTTTTTTTGCCGCGGGGGTGGGGGGGGGGGGTTAGGTTTTTGGGTGGGGGGGTTAGGTTTTTGGGTGGTGGTGGTGGTGGGGTGGGGGTGGGTGTTTAGGTTTTTGGTGGTGATGTAGTGGGTTTAGTTTTAGCTTATTGGACACTTGTCACTCTATAAATCCTTCTTACACTTCTTACAATTAGAAGCCTTTGTAGAATAACTTGACCCATATTATATATACCCTTAAATAACAAAGTTTGAACGTTGACTAATTAATTTTAACTAGAGGTGACAAGATGGGTAAAGTGGTTTGAGTAGCGGATCAAAACGGGTTTTTAAATGTTATGTCCACTAATGTTGTTGAAAGCCTCGTTGTACATGTTTAAGGGCTTAGGATAGAATCGATTATGATATCCCATAAGATGATGGGATTGCTTATGTGACTTTTTTTAAGGGTGGTTGTTTGTTGTTGATACCAAATTGTTGTTCTTGTTAGAGCATCCACAATGTCAAACCTTGATAAACCGCCACCTCATGTCACATCAAATTCATAACCTCTTTTAAAAAGACTCATTTTTCCCACAACACAATAAATTTTTGAACACCCATTAAATATAATATAACATAATATAATATGTCTGTGAGAGAGATTTGATAGTGGTGGCCACCATGTGAGTCTCTTGCAGGTTTGTAATTCCAAACCTCTCTCCCACAAACTTCACCCACAACGCATAGGTTTGTTTTTTATGGGTTTGGAATTTTCGAACGAGTGTCACCTCACCTGCCTTGTGGGTGCTCTTAAAAGTTATGATGTCGCTAATTTTGATGGGTATATGGTTTGTATAGGACATTCCAAGACCTAGTGGTAAGGGGTTTGTCCCTAAAGTGGCGTGGGTTATGGTTTGTATCCTAGGACATAGGCAAATGGTATATGATGATGTGAGCAGCTACATGATTATGCATTGTGTATGTCATTGATGATAGCTTTATTGTATTTTGTTTGGATATGTAGTTAGGAAACGAGAAGATAATTACTTTGCTTTTCGTTGTAGTCGTTGACTTGTATCGGATCCTATGTGGCCTCACCAAATATAGTAGCTAGAGATTATATTATGTGTGTAAAGATTAAATACAAATAGGCTTTAATATACGAATAAGTCTTAACATGATAAGTGAAGGAAATTCTTTTTTTTTTCATTTATCTAAACATGATGTTTTGTAGTAAAATGTAAGAAAAATAATAAATAAATAAAATTTTGAATATACTCTAGTAGAAATTACTCTAGAGTAATTATAATTAATCTACTAGTGTAAATACACGATTTTTTTTTTCAATTCTGATACTTAAATACGTGCTTGACAAAATGAAAAATAAAAAAAATTCTTTCTTCATTTCTCAGATTAAGACTCATTTGTATAACTTCTCTGTATTATGTTAGCTTTATTGTATGCTCTTGCACATTTTCTATTATTTATTTATTTACTAGCCTAAGACCCCGCGAGCTTCGCGGGTGGCTAAACACCAACTAAACACATAAAATAATTTAAACATAGAAGCGTTAAAGTGTGATTTGTTAAGCCTAATATTTTGAGAGATTTGAGCACGTCCCAATAGTACATCTACATGATGTTCGTTACACATTAAGTTTTTGAATATGAAGGCGGCGCACTTGCTCTTCTTTGCAAGTAGAGGGTGACCAGAAAATAAAGATGTCACGTGCCCTCCCGGTTTGACGGTTTATTTAAGAGTGTTGACATAAACTTTTAATGAAAGAAACGTTTTGTAACTTATGTAAAGATTAAATTACAACGAACCATAAAAAATGAAAATATTCTAACAACGCATTGTTACAAAAACCAGTTTGACTTGTTTGTTGTTGTCCAACCAACATATACCTATTTATTTTTAAACTTTTAACTTAGCAATTTATTAAATGTTTATTTCTTTTATACATGTTGATTCGAGCCATTAATCCAAGAAAAAAATAGTTTTAAATGGAATCGAGTCAAATGGGTAAAAAGAAGTTCGTCTTATTTTGGTCAAAAGTTGGATTATTACCAAATAACATAACTTTAATACTCTTCAAAAGTTGGATTATTACCAAATAACATAACTTTAATACTCAAATTTAACTTAGTAGCTTTCTACAAAAACATTTAATAGTCAACTTGACGTTTACCAAGCTTAACCATCTGACCCGTTACCCAACCGGGCCCATTTAGCCACGTATTTCTAGCCGTAACAACATACTATCAACAACAATGTTAGAAGCATAGGTATTTCAAAACCATATAATTGTTTGTTAATTTAATGCTCAAAATCTATATTATAATATAACAGAATTAAGTTGTAAATGATTAGGAATTACCAATTTAAAAAAGGAAACGAATTTTTAACACAGTAGAAAAATTTTGAATTGATAAAGTTTAAGTATATAAGCAATAAAAAACACGATACCAATGATAAGGGAATAGTCTAATGGAGACATTAGTTTGCTTAACACAATTTTAAGAAGACAATAAATGTTTTGGAGCTTTCGCAACAAAAAGCTTTTCTTCGCTTCTTGAGCATTTAAAAACACACATCTCACCTAAATGAAATTCTCACATCTTTCATCTCCAATCTTTAATCAAATCACTACAACCGAGGACATTATACCTAAAACAAACAACATATTATAATATAAATATAAATTAAATAAAACAAATTGTCGTATAATATAAATCAATTAAAAACATTTTAGAAATAAAATCTTCTTTGTAGAGGAGATGACCGACGTCAAGGTCAGCTTATAGAAATAAAAGCTTCTTCTGTAGAGGAGATGACCGGCGTCAAGATCAAAATATTGGTTGTCGCACCAAGAATGAGAATCCTTTAAATGCCTTTTAACATTAATTCATCACATGATGCCTTAAACTCATTTCTTAATGTCTGGTACATAGTTTCGTGTTTAATCCATCACCATGGTCCTAAGTAAAATGTCAACTATATATAATAAGTATAATGTACAAAAGGCCTTATCCTACGTTATCGTACGCGACAAAGTATATAACATGCGTAATTACATTTTTGATCAAAAATAACGTGCGTGATTTTGGATCCATGCGTGATTTTCCCAAAAACACTACCCCCCATGCGTGATTACATGTCCAAAGCGTGATTACATGTCCAAAGCGTGATTATTCCCCTGATCGGACGGTTACGCGCGTCGCGTACAGGATGTACGATAAGGCTTTTTGTATGTTAACCTTTCTCTCTCTCTCTCTCTCTCTCTCTATATATATATATATATATATATATATATAGAGAGAGAGAGAGAGAGAGAAGATCATGCGAGAACCACCTCTTATTGCGAGAACCGCGAGAACCAATGTGAACACAACCAAAAATGCCTAAAAATAGCTAAAATCACACAAAAATTATTTTTTAATATTTTTTATATAAAAATCGCTACTTTTCGAAGCCAAAAAAAATAAAAAAAAAAATTTTTGGCCACTAAAAGTAGCGATTTGAGCATAAAAATATTAAAAAAAAAATTGATTTGTTTTTGATTTTTTTAGGTTTTTTGGGGGTTTAGTTTTTAGAATTTTAGCTTGGGGGGGGGGGTGGGGTTAGGTTTTTGGGGGGTGGGGGAGGGGGGTTTAGGTTTTTTTTTTTTTTTTTTTTTTGGGGGGGGGGTGGGGGTTAGGCTTTTTTAGGTTTTTTTAGCTATTTTAGGTTGTGTTCACATTGGTTCTCGCGGTTCTCGCAATAAATGGAGTTCTCGCATGAGCCCCTCCCTATATATATATATATATGTGTGTGTGTGTGTGTGTGTGTGTGTGTGTGTGTGTGTGTGTCACACCCCAACCAATGGCGTAAACATCGGGATGAGACGAAGTGTGAAGATTGCTAGAGACATCATAACGCTATTTGTGACAATATTTAATAAACCGATTTCATTTCATAATTCATTTATCAACATTACAAAGAAATCAAACAACATTAAGTTCAAGGGAAATACAATACAACATAATCAAAAATTGATACAACGATTAAACTTAAACGTCTATATGTGTATCTAGGCATCAACGCTACTTCATTTCATAGCATCATCATCCTCAACCTGTAACATGTTTAAAATAAAGTTCAATGCAAAAGCAAAGGCGAGTATACAAGTTTGGTACATACGTATCAAAAGATAAGTTTAAACAATTCCATGTGGCAAGCTCTTGATATGAGATAAACAATAAAATTGGCATGTGTCAAACATATCAAACCAATAATGAAACAAAATATGCTCATGACATAACCACAAGTCTACGGGCGGGTCGTTAATCCTATAGCGCTACATATGTCATGGTTTGGCTCGTACGAAGTTAATGATAAGTCTAACACATAATGTCATCAACCCAAGTTTAAAGTATCAAGTAATCAAATAAGCATGCGTGTAATAGGAATGTTTATGTATTATGATAAAGTTTGTGTGTAAGTTTATAAATAACATGTTACACCCCAAAAGCGGTAAACGAAAAAAGGGTTCAAGTATACTCACGAAGTTTGCATATGCTTTCCGATTATCCAATTGTTGACGAGCAGAGATTTAGAGTCCGAATGTATAAGAGTTAAAGTTCAAGTATGCTTAGAGTCGAGATTCGGAATAAAACAACATGAAAGTATTATATCAACATAATCATCTTCAACACATAACACTTGTATGACACTTGGTAACCACGAGGGTTATAATAATGTTTTCATGAGTTGAACACTCATAAGAATCATAACAAGGTTTAGGTCCTAGATGATGTCCTACTACTTTGACAAATGAACATGAATTCAACATCAAAGGTTCGAATGTACATAAATATTATTTAGGTTAGGTAGTATATATTAATAAGTCTTTACTACAAGTATTCCAAGCATGAGGTAGAAGATTTAATCTTCATTTAGGTACCTCAAATGTGTCATAGAAGTCATGTAGGAGGTAGAAAGAGCAAGCTCCCATTTAAGCACCTCTTATGTGTCCACCACTACACTTAATGTAAAAACAACCAAGGAGGGTCTTGAACAATATTAAGACAATAATAAGAACAACTATACTATGAGAAATCATCAAATCATGTGGGGATTCTATGTTGGATAACCCAAGTTGATCCATAATCACTCCTTCATCAAGCTTGAAGCTTGAACATGACTTGTGGGTCAAAAACCCTAAACAAAACAGAAAGTATTTGAGGGTTATCCTCTGATTTTGTATGTCTCAACCTTGTTTTTAAGCCTAACTAACCATAGGAGTGGTTATAAGCATAAGGACATAGGTTTGAGTGAGTTAAACTCATGTCTAAACAAAGATTAATGAAAACAAACTTAAACAGTGGACTTTGAAGCCTTTTTGCCGGAGTTCCAGGGACTTGTTTGCTATGAAACACCCCTAGAATCGAAGCCAGGGTCAAGCCAAGCATTCTGGAAAAATAATGGACCAAAACGGATAAGAAATGAAGAAGTTATGCCCATTTTCGTAAAGCTCGATGAATCTGCCCGAACTCTGATTTGCAGCAACGATTTTAGGGGGTTTGAGAGAGTTTTGAGAGTGAGATTAGAGTTTGTAAAGTGGAAAAGTGGCTGGGATTAGAGTGGTATTTATAGGGAAGGATTAGGGTTAAGTTGGGTTGCATTTAATACAAGTAGTTGGGGTTTACACAAATAAAAAAAGAAAAAAGTCCTAATAGTTGCTGTTGGCCGAACAAGGCTGTTCACAACCATTAGATATTTCTTTTTTGTTGTGTGAGTTATATTAGATGGGGTATGATCATAATATATTATAAACCTATGACTACATATTAAATCACCATATGTTAGGTAGTTGAAATAATAAATAAAAAAAAACTATTCCAAACACACTCATGGCTGCGTATGTCAACAGCCATATCATAACTTGATGTGTTTTGTTTTCACAACATCAGACACATATTTTAGATAGATATTACTGATGCCTAATATGTATTTTATGATATTACTAGTAGTGGAGGTTGAAACAAATTAAAAAAAAAACATTTAATATATGTGGTTAAGGTTTAATATGACAACAAAAAAAAAAAACACAATTTACATATGCCCATAGGGCTGTTCGATCACATGGCTTTAACAGCCTAAGGTTATATTTTTTTTTTTTTGTTGCTGAACATTAATTCCAAAAGCTTCTAAGGTGTATTAGGCACATAATATATATATTTTGTTTAAAAGACATAAAAGATATAAATGAGATGTAAGATGCCATATAATGTCTAGTGTGTATTGAATATGTATCAACTCCTAAAAGGTGTATTTAAATATGAATTACAGTGTAAACATTAAACTTTAAAGTAGGATGCGAGAAGTGACATGTTTTATTTCTAAAAAGAAATATGTAACGAAAAAGCGGAGCGTTACAGTCTCCACTCCTTTAGGAAATTTCGTCCCGAAATTTATTCAAGAGTTAGACCTTGAAAAAAAACATTTTTTTTATTAAAACATTTGACAAAAAAAATCGAGATTTGGAAATTCGAGACGTGTTGAGAAAGTACGAAAATCGTTGAGGAACGAAAGGATTGGTTTGTAAAAAGAGTTCGTTTAACAAAATGATTTGTGGCATTAAGTATAAGTAAAACGGGTATGTGTGTATAGGCAAAGTGAGCTTAAACAAGTCTGAATAACTCAAAATGGAGAGGTATTTTGAAATATGATATCTTAAGAGGAGTTTTCGTATAAAAACGATATGTATTTTGATGAAAAGTGTGGTCGCTCCGTAGGTTGTAAGAAAGTTTTATTGGTTTCAAAGAGTATTGATAAATCCCAGTTTTTTGTAAATAAATCGATTATTGGTGAGAAGCGAGTAAGTTAGGTATTTTAAATAAAACGGTTTTGAAGGTAACGTACAATTAATTGTGTTGGCACATAAACAAGAATGGAAGATAGTTTTAAATAGTAAGAGAGTATTTTTAGGATTCGAATGTTTAAACCGATTGATTGATTGTAAACGAGGTTCGTATGAAAGAAAGGATAATGGAGAATAATAGTAGTATGGGGCGAACGATTGACTCTTAATGAATGCAAGTATATGAATGATATAAGTATTAGTTAGGCGAAAGTAGCGTGTTAAATATGAAGTCTTGTCGTGGATAATCGGATATAATGCATTTGTGAGTTGTTTAAAGTTTGCATTAGGTCCAAAGGTCTGCAAAACACTGAATTTCTCATGGCACGTTTTACGATATTTTGGTAACATGGTGAAAACACTTATATATAGGAAGTACTAGCGGCGTATCCACCATGTTTTGACCACATTACGTCTGTTTCGTATTCGGTGTCATGTTACATTCCGTGTCTTACCATACACAGTAGTACACTCTAGGGTTCTCATGTGCTTATCACTATAATCTCGTGTGCACCCGCGATTCTATTGATCGTCGCATGATCCGCATAGCTTGTCATAGTTGTGTATGAATTAGGGTATACATAAGTTAAAAATTAAGAACGTGTACGTGTAAGAATGTAGTATGTATGCAAGTCCATGCTTGAGTATGTATGAGACCCACGCAAGCGAATCCCTCGGATTACGCTCGCGTATAGGTACGAATGTATGTATCATGGGTATGAATGGAAGTACGAGCATAAATATAAGTTTAAGTATGAATATGCACGTAAGTATGAGTATCAACATAAAACGTACGAGTAGTATGAGTATACGTATAAGCATGAAACGTATAAATATAAGTATAAGCATAAAACGCATGAGTATAAGTATGAATACGATTATAAGTATTGTTATGAATATGAGTGTGAGTGTGAGTACGAATACTAATGATTGCGTATATAGTATTAATTGAAAACATAACGAATTTAAGCATGTAAAAGTGCTCAAAAGGTTGAGCATGTAAATACGAACGATATAAATGGAATTGTCGCGATGAAACAACTAAAACGTGTATGATGATATGCATGTATAGTTGTTTAAACGAAACATTGAGTTTATCAAATCAAATTTAGATTGAGCATGATATGAAGGGTAGAATATAGTTTGTATATGTAAAGGAACGTAAAGTACTCATTGGTTATGCATAACGTATTTTGTAACGAATGGAAATGCTACTTTTTTTTTAAAAAGAGTTGACGTATGTTGAAGGTTATCGGTCCCCATGAAGTCTTCTTGCCCACGTGTTTTGAAATTTGAATGATGACTTAAGCGGTGTAGAAAAGTTTTCGAAAATAATAAGTTCGCTTCATTTGCACCCAAACAAGAAATTTTGAATTTTGGAGGTTCTTGTGAAAACGTCGATCCAAAAAAAATTTATCAAATGATTTGTTGTTGTTGAAAATAGTCTTTGGTAAAACGATCTTATAATATCTTTAAGATCCTATATGTAATTGAGAAAGGTTGGTTTTGTTTTAATTAAAAATGGAAGTCTCTAGTATGACGATATAACGTGAGCATATTTTAGTGATTAAGTCGAAGATGAAGTTCATTGGCAAGAGTTTCATTAGACCGATTAAATTGATAGATAGCATTTTGTAAGGTTTTGAAATTTGGGTAATAAAACGTTTTAAGACATGATTAAGAATCTCGTGTATATGAGTTGAGTGAAAATAGATTGTAGGATAGAAAGTACGCTTGATAAAACAATGTATTTTGAAATTGGTATAAGTAGATATTTTGAATAATAATAAACAATTTAGTTATAAAATATGCCCGATTTTGCATAATAAGATATTTTGAAGGAACGTTTTGGTAATGATCACCTAGGTAAGGGAATCACCCCTAACTCGTAGGTGAGGTCGTTTTAAGAAAAGGGGAGTGGAGTTAATCGTCAAGGTAAGGAAATCACTCCTATCTCGATGATATGTCTCCACTTGTCGCTACAAGGAATATGAATTTAAATTATGTGAAATCATGCATATGTATAAATGTATGGAAAAGATTCAATATGTTGTGTGTGTGAAAAGAGAATCTCGGAAGTAAATTTAAATTAAAAAAAATGGCATCGTATAGGATAAATAATAGAAACACATGTTTGATTAAAATTTGGGATGATTCCAAAACGGAACTTTGACTAACCAAAGTGATCGAAAAGTCTTTCGAGTTTGAGGAGCATGCTTTGGCCTAATAGGTGAAATACTCTCGCTGACAAGTCGGTTAACGGTATCTACCCTTCCGGTTACTACATGTCCTAAATCAATCGAAATTTCAAGACTTGGCGGGATTATGAAAAATCAACAAATGGAACTAGTCGTCAAGGTGCGGGTTTCACCCCTAACTTGGCGATTTCGTATCCTAAGTGTGGTTGGTACTCGTCAGGTCAAAATCGTGTTTCAACACTTTGAAGAGGGTCCACTAGATTTTGAAGTTTGAATTTCTCCATTAAGGTGAGTATCTCACTCCTAACTTGATGGTGAATTTCGTGTAAAAAGGAAAGTATATGGATTGAGAGTTGTTCACCAAATTGTGGGTTTCACGCCTATTTTGGTGAAGTCTTCTCGTTCGTGCAATATGAGTGTTGTCGGATTTATAATAATCGAGTAAAATGCATGAGGGAAGTGTATGTCGAAGGAAATACACAAACACGTATAAACACGTAAGAAAGCATATCAAGAATGGTACTTAAATAATGAAATGATAAAACAAGTATTAACACATAGAGAAATATGTCAAGAATAACACATAAAGAATCGAACAATGAAACAAGTATTAACACATAATAAAACAAGCATTAATGCGTAAGAATAACATGTCAAATATTACACATGAGTGACATACATGTTTAAAAGAGCATAAATAAGAAACAAATAAAGTATCATGTAGTAATTCAAGCAAAACATACGAATAAGGCTCTAAAACTATAGACTAGGTGAAAGCATTCCTACTTTTCCTAATTCCCTATAGTTATGGCTCTGATACCAATCTGTCACACCCCAACCAATGGCGGAAACATCGGGATGAGATGAAGTGTGAAGATTACTAGAGACATCATAACGCTATTTGTGACAATATTTAATAAACCGATTTTATTTCATAATTCATTTGTCAACATTACAAAGAAATCAAATAACATTAAGTTCAAGGGAAATACAATACAACATAATCAAAAATTGATACAACGATTAAACTTAAACGTCTATATGTGTATCTAGGCATCAACGCTACTTCATTTCATACCATCATCATCCTCAACCTGTAACATGTTTAAAATAAAGTTCAATGCAAAAGCAAAGGCGAGTATACAAGTTTGGTACATACGTATCAAAAGATAAGTTTGAACAATTTCATGTGGCAAGCTCTTGATATGAGATAAACAATAAAATTGGCATGTGTCAAACATATCAAACCAATAATGAAACGAAATATGCTCATGACATAACCACAAGTCTACGGGCGGGTCGTTAATCCTATAGCGCTACATATGTCATGGTTTGGCTCGTACGAAGTTAATGATAAGTCTAACACATAATGTCATCAACCCAAGTTTAAAGTATCAAGTAATCAAATAAGCATGCGTGTAATAGGAATGTTTATGTATTATGATAAAGTTTGTGTGTAAGTTTATAAATAACATGTTACACCCAAAAGTGGTAAACGAAAAAAGGGTTCAAGTATACTCACGAAGTTTGCATATGCTTTCCGATTATCCAATTGTTGACGAGCAGAGATTTAGAGTCCGAATGTATAAGGGTTAAAGTTCAAGTATGCTTAGAGTCGAGATTCGGAATAAAACAACATGAAAGTATTATATCAACATAATCATCTTCAACACATAACACTTGTATGACACTTGGTAACCACGAGGGTTATAATAATGTTTTCATGAGTTGAACACTCATAAGAATCATAACAAGGTTTAGGTCCTAGATGATGTCCTACTACTTTGACAAATGAACATGAATTCAACATCAAAGGTTCGAATGTACATAAATATTATTTAGGTTAGGTAGTATATATTAATAAGTCTTTACTACAAGTATTCCAAGCATGAGGTAGAAGATTTAATCTTCATTTAGGTACCTCAAATGTGTCATAGAAGTCATGTAGGAGGTAGGAAGAGCAAGCTCCCATTTAAGCACCTCTTATGTGTCCACCACTACACTTAATGTAAAAACAACCAAGGAGGGTCTTGAACAATATTAAGACAATAATAAGAACAACTATACTATGAGAAATCATCAAATCATGTGGGGATTCTATGTTGGATAACCCAAGTTGATCCATAATCACTCCTTCATCAAGCTTGAAGCTTGAACATGACTTGTGGGTCAAAAACCCTAAACAAAACAGAAAGTATTTGAGGGTTATCCTCTGATTTTGTATGTCTCAACCTTGTTTTTAAGCCTAACTAACCATAGGAGTGGTTATAAGCATAAGGACATAGGTTTGAGTGAGTTAAACTCATGTCTAAACAAAGATTAATGAAAACAAACTTAAACAGTGGACTTTGAAGCCTTTTTGCCGGAGTTCCAGGGACTTGTTTGCTGTGAAACACCCCTAGAATCGAAGCCAAGGTCAAGCCAAGCATTCTGGAAAAAGAATGGACCAAAACGGATAAGAAATGAAGAAGTTATGCCCATTTTCGTAAAGCTCGATGAATCTGCCCGAACTCTGATTTGCAGCAACGATTTTAGGGGGTTTGAGAGAGTTTTGAGAGTGAGATTAGAGTTTGTAAAGTGGAAAAGTGGCTGGGATTAGAGTGGTATTTATAAGGAAGGATTAGGGTTAAGTTGGGTTGCATTTAATACAAGTAGTTAGGGTTTACACAAATAAAAAAAGAAAATGGTCCTAATAGTTGCTGCTGGCCGAACAAGGCTGTTCACAACCATTAGATATTTCTTTTTTTTTTTTGTGTGTGAGTTATATTAGATGGGGTATGATCATAATATATTATAAACCTATGACTACATATTAAATCACCATATGTTAGGTAGTTGAAATAATAAATAAAAAAAAACTATTCCAAAAACACTCATGGCTGCGTATGTCAACAGCCATATCATAACTTGATGTGTTTTGTTTTCACAACATCAGACACATATTTTAGATAGATATTACTGATGCCTAATATGTATTTTATGATATTACTAGTAGTGGAGGTTGAAACAAATTAAAAAAAAACATTTAATATATGTGGTTAAGGTTTAATATGACAACAAAAAAAAAAAACACAATTTACATATGCCCATAGGGCTGTTCGATCACATGGCTTTAACAGCCTAAGGTTATATTTTTTTTTTGTTGTTGAACATTAATTCCAAAAGCTTGTAAGGTGTATTATGCACATAATATATATATTTTGTTTAAAAGACATAAAAGATATAAATGAGATGTAACATGTCATATAATGTCTAGTGTGTATTGAATATGTATCAACTCCTAAAAGGTGTATTTAAATACGAATTACAGTGTAAACATTAAGCTTTAAAGTAGGATGCGAGAAGTGACATGTTTTATTTCTAAAAAGAAATATGTAACGAAAAAGCGGAGCGTTACAGTCTCCCCTCCTTTAGGAAATTTCGTCCCGAAATTTATTCAAGAGTTAGACCTTGAAAAAAAAAACATTTTTTATTAAAACATTTGACAAAAAAAATCGAGATTTGGAGATTCGAGACGTGTTGAGAAAGTACGAAAATCGTTGAGGAACGAAAGGATTGGTTTGTAAAAAGAGTTCGTTTAACAAAATGATTTGTGGCATTAAGTATAAGTAAACGGGTATGTGTGTATAGGCAAAGTGAGCTTAAACAAGTCTGAATAACACAAAATGGAGAGGTATTTTGAAATATGATATCTTAAGAGGAGTTTTCGTATGAAAACGATATGTATTTTGATGAAAAGTGTGGTCGCTCCGTAGGTTGTAAGAAAGTTTTATTGGTTTCAAAGAGTATTGATAAATCCCAGTTTTTTGTAAATAAATCGATTATTGGTGAGAAGTGAGTAAGTTAGGTATTTTAAATAAAACGGTTTTGAAGGTAACGTCCAATTAATTGTGTTGGCACATAAACAAGAATGGAAGATAGTTTTAAATAGTAAGAGAGTATTTTAGGATTCGAATGTTTAAACCGATTGATTGATTGTAAACGAGGTTCGTATGAAAGAAAGGATAATGGAGAATAATAGTAGTATGGGGCGAACGATTGACTCTTAATGAATGCAAGTATATTAATGATATAAGTATTAGTTAGACGAAAGTATCGTGTTAAATATGAAGTCTCATCGTGGATAATCGGATATAATGCATTTGTGAGTTGTTTAAAGTTTGCATTAGGTCCAAAGGTCTGCAAAACACTGAATTTCTCATGGCACGTTTTACGATATTTTGATAACATGGTGAAAACACTTATATATAGGAAGTACTAGCGGCGTATCCACCATGTTTTGACCACATTACGTCTGTTTCGTATTCGGTGTCATGTTACATTCCGTGTCTTACCATACACAGTAGTACACTCTAGGGTTCTCATGCGCTTATCACTATAATCTCGTGTGCACCCGCGATTCTATTGATCGTCGCATGATCCGCATAGCTTGTACTAGTTGTGTATGAATTAGGGTATACATAAGTTAAAAATTAAGAACGTGTACGTGTAAGAATGTAGTATGTATGCAAGTCCATGCTTGAGTATGTATGAGACCCACGCAAGCGAATCCCTCGGATTACGCTCGCGTATAGGTACGAATGTATGTATCATGGGTATGAATGGAAGTACTAGCATAAGTATAAGTTTAAGTATGAATATGCACGTAAGTATGAGTATCAACATAAAACGTACGAGTAGTATGAGTATACGTATAAGCATGAAACGTATAAATATAAGTATAAGCATAAAACGCATGAGTATAAGTATGAATACGATTATAAGTATTGTTATGAATATGAGTGTGAGTGTGAGTACGAATACTAATGATTGCGTATATAGTATTAATTGAAAACATAACGAATTTAAGCATGTAAAAGTGCTCAAAAGGTTGAGCATGTAAATACGAACGATATAAATCGAATTGTCGCGATGAAACAACTAAAACATGTATGATGATATGCATGTATAGTTGTTTAAACGAAACGTTGAGTTTATCAAATCAAATTTAGATTGAGCATGATTTGAAGGGTAGAATATAGTTTGTATATGTAAAGGAACGTAAAGTACTCATTGGTTATGCATAACGTATTTTGTAACGAATGGAAATGCTACTTTTTTTTTAAAAGAGTTGACGTATGTTGAAGGTTATCGGTCCCCATGAAGTCTTCTTGCCCACGTGTTTTGAAATTTGAATGATGACTTAAGCGGTGTAGAAAAGTTTTCGAAAATAATAAGTTCGCTTCATTTGCACCCAAACAAGAAATTTTGAATTTTGGAGGTTCTTGTGAAAACGTCGATCCAAAAAAAATTTATCAAATGATTTGTTGTTGTTGAAAATAGTCTTTGGTAAAACGATCTTATAATATCTTTAAGATCCTATATGTAATTGAGAAAGGTTGGTTTGGTTTTAATTAAGAATGGAAGTCTCTAGTATGACGATATAATGTGAGCATATTTTAGTGATTAAGTTGAAGATGAAGTTCATTGGCAAGAGTTTCATTAGACCGATTAAATTGATAGATAGCATTTTGTAAGGTTTTGAAATTTGGGTAATAAAACGTTTTAAGACATGATTAAGAATCTCGTGTATATGAGTTGAGTGAAAATAGATTGTAGGATAGAAAGTACGCTTGATAAAACAATGTATTTTCAAATTGGTATAAGTAGATATTTTGAATAATAATAAACAATTTAGTTATAAAATATGCCCGAGTTTGCATAATAAGATATTTTGAAGGAACGTTTTGGTAACGATCACCTAGGTAAGGGAATCACCCCTAACTCGTTGGTGAGGTCGTTTTAAGAAAAGGGGAGTGGAGTTAATCTTCAAGGTAAGGAAATCACTCCTATCTCGATGATATGTCTCCACTTCTCGCTACAAGGAAAATGAATTTAAATTATGTGAAATCATGCATATGTATAAATGTATGGAAAAGATTCAATATGTTGTGTGTGTGAAAAGAGAATCTCGGAAGTAAATTTAAATTAAAAAAAATGGCATCATATAGGATAAATAATAGAAACACATGTTTGATTAAAATTTGGGATGGTTCCAAAACGGAACTTTGACTAACGAAAGTGATCGAAAAGTCTTTCGAGTTTAAGGAGCATGCTTTGGCCTAATAGGTGAAATACTCTCGCTGACAAGTCGGTTAACGGTATCTACCCTTCCGGTTACTACATGTCCTAAATCAATCATAATTTCGAGACTTGGCGGGATTATGAAAAATCAACGAATGGAACTAGTCGACAAGGTGCGGGTTTCACCCCTAACTTGGCGATTTCGTATCCTAAGTGTGGTTGGTACGCGTCAGGTCAAAATCGTGTTTCAACACTTTGAAGAGGGTCCACTAGATTTTGAAGTTTGAATTTCTCCATTAAGGTGAGGATCTCACTCCTAACTTGATGGTGAATTTCGTGTAAAAAGGAAAGTATATGGATTGAGAGTTGTTCACCAAATTGTGGGTTTCACGCCTATTTTGGTGAAGTCGTCTCGTTCGTGCAATATGAGTGTTGTCGGATTTATAATAATCGAGTAAAATGCATGAGGGAAGTGTATGTCGAAGGAAATACACAAACAAGTATAAACACGTAAGAAAGCATATCAAGAATGGTACTTAAATAATGAAATGATAAAACAAGTATTAACACATAGAGAAATATGTCAAGAATAACACATAAAGAATCGAACAATGAAACAAGTATTATCACATAATAAAACAAGCATTAATGCGTAAGAATAACATGTCAAATATTACACATGAGTGACATACATGTTTAAAAGAGCATAAATAAGAAACAAATAAAGTATCATGTAGTAATTCAAGCAAAACATACGAATAAGGCTTTAAAACTATAGACTAGGTGAAAGCATTCCTACTTTTCCTAATTCCCTATAGTTATGGCTCTGATACCAATCTGTCACACCCCAACCAATGGCGGAAACATCGGGATGAGACGAAGTGTGAAGATTACTAGAGACATCATAACGCTATTTGTGACAATATTTAATAAACCGATTTCATTTCATAATTCATTTGTCAACATTATAAAGAAATCAAATAACATTAAGTTCAAGGGAAATACAATACAACATAATCAAAAATTGATACAACGATTAAACTTAAACGTCTATATGTGTATCTAGGCATCAACGCTACTTCATTTCATAGCATCTTCATCCTCAACCTGTAACATGTTTAAAATAAAGTTCAATGCAAAAGCAAAGGCGAGTATACAAGTTTGGTACATACATATCAAAAGATAAGTTTAAACAATTCCATGTGGCAAGCTCTTGATATGAGATAAACAATAAAATTGGCATGTGTCAAACATATCAAACCAATAATGAAACGAAATATGCTCATGACATAACCACAAGTCTACGGGCGAGTCGTTAATCCTATAGTGCTACATATGTCATGGTTTGGCTCGTACGAAGTTAATGATAAGTCTAACACATAATGTCCTCAACCCAAGTTTAAAGTATCAAGTAATCAAAAAAGCATGCGTGTAATAGGAATGTTTATGTATTATGATAAAGTTTGTGTGTAAGTTTATAAATAACATGTTACACCCCAAAAGTGGTAAACGAAAAAAGGGTTCAAGTATACTTACGAAGTTTGCATATGCTTTCCGATTATCCAATTGTTGACGAGCAGAGATTTAGAGTCCGAATGTATAAGGGTTAAAGTTCAAGTATGCTTAGAGTCGAGATTCGGAATAAAACAACATGAAAGTATTATATCAACATAATCATCTTCAACACATAACACTTGTATGACACTTGGTAACCACGAGGGTTATAATAATGTTTTCATGAGTTGAACACTCATAAGAATCATAACAAGGTTTAGGTCCTAGATGATGTCCTACTACTTTGACAAATGAACATGAATTCAACATCAAAGTGTCACACCCCGAATTCCACGTGTCTCACCAGTGGGCCCGGTGGGGGATTACCGTGACGTAGTTGGCAACAATATAGTCAAACCACACAATATATGAATGCACAGCGGAAGCATAAAGATAAATATATTTCAACCATCGTTTGTAATATCAATGTATTAAGAATAGTCGAAATGTATCCACAGGGGATCAAAATAATAATGATATAAGTATTGTTCAACAGACGTAGGCATCTTAAGCTTGCGAGACTCTTTATTGATGCTAAGGAGAAATATCCAACCAATTACGCTTAGTACCTGCATTTAATCTTTTTGGGAAAATACGTCAGTTTACACTGGTAAATACATTCAACCGACACTTTTTATAAAAGGTTTAATAAAAATTCATTTGAATGCACAAGGCACAAACTCTTTATAACTTGGGAGAATTATTTAAATTTATAATCTTGTGAACGAATTACATGTTCCTTATGCATTTAGTAGCCCGGACGTACCGGGTTAAAGATCAATAGACACACCACATCAACTATTTATGCACTGACGAGTGTACGCCTACACTCCGCGCTTAGGTCGTGGCCATTTCGTAAAATGCTGCCAAGGATATCCAGGACATGGTCATTAACCCCCCAAAGGCTTTTAAGTAAACAAAACTGTTTAAACGAGCCGATCAAATTATTCAATTAACCACCAAACGATGGAAGATTTGATGCCCGATCAAGCGGTATTTTATATACCGTAACCCAAGCCCGTATAACGGAAAATAAGTTAAAAGTATTTACCTTTGCAAGTATATATCCTTAATCGAATAAGTTGCAAATATCTTTTACTGGTCTTCTATTCTGGAACGAAGGTTTAAAATAACCTATTAGAATCCTAACGGGTCTTTAACTTAGCCGTAGCTTAGACCGGTCAGTTTCAAAGGATAATTACGGTTTAATCGCGTGAAAGGCGAAAACCGGGAATGGAATGTGATTCAGACCCGACAAGTTTGAAGACTTGTTTTATATGGGTAATATAACCACACTCTGGATTTTGAGGTCAAAACAATAAGGTTTGACCCGTTTCGGCTAGTTTATGTAAACTAGTTACATAAGCCGAACCGTGCGCGCAAAAAGGCGTAACGGTTAACTGTAAGAGTCCTACACTGGTTTCCTAAGTCAATATGCTTTAAAGGGGTTGTGGTATCAGTAGGATGCCTTCCGTAAAAGGTTTGGTGTCGAAATATGGGTTTAGATAGGCGTTATGCTAATTGCGCTATTTAGTTACTAAAGTTTCCGTAATTGCGCTATTTAGCATAACTCCTATTCTGGACCTCAGATTGATGTTAAATTTTTGGGACATGGTTAGAAATCAGTAACTAAGGTTATGGTCCTTTCATGTGTCCGAAATTCTCGTTTTAAATTAAAAGGGCGTTACGGTCAACTTTTAAGCATTTAACGGAAGGGTGTAAAAGACTCGGACAAACAACAAACCGGTCACAGAGGGTTATACCATCATCTAACCGGGTCCTAAGAGAGTCCTAAGGCATATCTAAATCATACCATAACGGGTCAGAACTGAAGTCAAAGCAAAAGTCAAAGTTTTGCGACTTTCGGTTCCGAACCGGGTCAAAACAGTAAATGGTCGGATCAAACAAGCTTAGACTAGTTAATAAACTTATTATCATGTTATATGAGTGTTAAAACAGATTACACGCCATCTACATTACTGATTATGCTTAAAATCGCAAAATAGCATTCTGTTGACTTTTTCTAAGCAAGTTTGACTCGACATTCGGACTAGTTAGAGTGGGAATCAGAGGGTGCCCTTTTAGGGGTTTAATGCCCACATGATTACCAACATATAACTACCTTTGATTCGACAAACCATTGGACCATTTGTGATTTATCGTAAAGTCAATCGTTAATTACGACGGATTGACTTTTAAGCTAAAACTAAGCAAAAACTAAGCCACAAAGGGTTAGGCATACTTACAGAAGCTTGGTGCACGACCAGAGATGTTAGAAGAATGCTCTTGAGCTCCATAAGTGATCAAGAAAGCAGGTTTGAGGTGTATTGAACAATGGTGAACTACATTGCCTTTTATAGTGAAAAATGGTGCACAAGATCATTACAACTCAACCTATAATTGCTCATGGATGATCAGCAGCTGTCCCTGAGTGTTAGGGGACATGTAGGGGGCGCCAATGCTTCAATTAATACATCCAAGGTCGGTTACAAGTTCAAACAGTGAATCTATCCCATTTTTCTGCATCTGGTACCTTGACGCGGCCCGCATTAAGGATCAGGCAACTTGGAAGCGGGCCGCCTGAATCCTTATGTCAGGAAACGAATCTGCAGATGGCTCGCGGCCCGCATTAGCTTCATGCTTTCTTTAACGCGGCCCGCCTGAGGCCTGTAAATCAAGATTTTCAAATCTTTTGTAATCATTGACCTGGCCTTTCGGTTTCGAAGGGATAACTTTGCGATTTGGGCCTCGATTATTTACAAATAAGGGCCTCGTGACTTTTACTCGTGCCGTTAAGTCCCCGGTTAGTTTAATTACTATCCGAAAAGCCTTAACTTTTATTGTTGACACTTTTGACCCCTCGCATACGAAAATGATCATAACTTTCTCGTTTTAAAACGGAACTTTCCGAAATTTATATCGTACATTCTAGTGAGCGTAATTTACTGTTACAAAGTCTCGGGTTCGTCAAAGGGTCACTCAGAGGTATAAATTAAACATGTTGACACCTTTAACCCCCGTAGTTTGTAATCTCTCACTTTGTTCCGCATTTCGCCCCGTACGATCCATGATTCATTCGTTTGAAGGTACGAGCATCATTTAGGGTTACTGTACAGTATATTTACCCCTCGTTGACATTTTTAACCCTCGAATTTACATACTTTCAAGGTTTGTCAACTTTAGTCTTTTATTTAGTATTTAATACCACGTGTAAACCTAAGACACGTGTCAATACATTATTGGACACAAAATTTCGAGGTGTTACATCCTCACCCCCTTAAAATAAATCTCGACCCGAGATTTACTGAAACAAATAAGGGTATTTTTCTTTCATCGTGGATTCAACCTCCCACGTGAATTCGGGACCTCTACGAGCATCCCATTTGACCTTAACAATAGGTACATGCTTCCTTCGAAGCTTCTTTACCTGTCGATCTTCAATCGATAAAGGTTTTTCCACAAATTTTAAGCTCTCATCTATGTGCACATCTGTATGTGGTATTACCAGTGATTCATCAGCGAAGCACTTCTTTAGATTGCAGATGTGGAACACATTGTGAATTCCACTGAGCTCCTCCGGTAAGTTTAACTTGTAGGCCACCGATCCGACACGTTCGATTACTTCGAATGGTCCAATATACCTCGGGCTCAATTTGCCTTTCTTACCGAATCGCATCACTCCCTTCCAGGGTGACACTTTTAGCAACACTTTATCACCTACTTCGAAGTGAAAATCTTTACGCTTTGGATCTGCGTAACTTTTCTACCTATCTCGGGCAGCCTTGAGACGGTCTCGAATCTGGACAATCTTGTTCGTCGTTTCGAAGACTATCTCTGGTCCTGATTATTGGACATCTCCAACTTCCGCCCAACAAACGGGCGATCTACACTTTCTACCGTATAATGCCTCGAAGGGCGCAACCTTAATGCTGGTATGGTAGCTATTGTTGTAGGAGAATTCGATTAATGGTAGGTTCTTATCCCAACTACCACCCAAATCGATCGCACATGCACGTAGCATGTCTTCCAATGTCTGAATAGTGCGCTCACTCTGACCGTCTGTCTGAGGATGGTAAGCCGTACTAAAATTCAAACGTGTGCCCAAAGATTGCTGGAAACTTTTCCAAAAATGTGACGTGTATCTGGTATCTCTGTTAGAGATAATAGACACAAGTATGCCATGTAAGGCTACAATCTTATCAACGTATAACTGGGCTAACATGTCGGAGCTATAAGTCTCCTTGATGGGTAAGAAATGTGCTAACTTAGTCAGTCTCACTATAACCCATATTGTATCATTTCATTTCCTCGTCTTGGGTAACTTGGTAATAAAGTCCATAGTTACCATTTCCCACTTCCACTCGGGAAGTTCAGGCTGTTGTAGCAAACCTGACGGTTTCTGATGCTCGGCTTTGACTTGCGCACATGTCAAGCATTTAGCTACATGAGTGGCTACAGACTTTTTCAAGCCTATCCACCAATAATTTGCCTTTAGATCCTGGTACATTTTATCAGCTCCAGGATGAACGGAGTATTTAGAACTATGGGCTTCCTGGAGGATGACATCTCGAAGTCCTCCGTAAATTGGAACCCATATTCGTCCATTTAATCGTAAAATTCCGTCCTTGCTAAGAGTTAACTGCTCCTCAGTTACTCCTAGCTTTTCTTTAGGATAGTTAGCTTCCAACACAGCTTCCCTCTGTGCAGCTAACAACCTTTCAATCAAATTATTCTTCACTTCAATGCTCTTGGCATTGATTCGGATGGGTTTCACCCTTTCCTTTCGACTCAAGGCATCAGCGACTACATTCGCCTTGCCGGGATGGTATCTGATTTCACAATATCCAACGGTGCTGCCTCATGTTTAAATCCTTCTGATCAAACAGATGTTGAAGGCTCTTATGATCAGAATAGATCACAAACTTGATACCATATAGATAATGCCTCCACAGTTTTAGTGCGAACACAACGGCACCCAACTCCAAGTCATGGGTGGTGTAATTCTTTTCATGCACCTTTAACTGTCTTGAAGCATAGGCAATAACTTTGCCTTTCTGCATAAGCACACATCCCATACCAGTGTGTGATGCATCGCAGTAAACTACGAACTCTTCGGTACCTTCAGGCAATGTCACTACAGGAGCGTTGCTCAACTTTTGTTTCAAAATATCAAAGGACTCTTGCTGCTTAGGGCCCCAAATGAACTTTACTTTCTTCTTGGTCAAGGAAGTTAGGGGCGCAGCAATCCTTGAAAAATTTTCGATGAAGCGCCTGTAATATCCTGCTAACCCCAGGAAACTACGAATCTCTGTAGGCGTCTTCGGCTCTTGCCAATTCATGACAGCTTCCACTTTAGCGGGATCCACTTGGATACCACGCTCGCTGACAACATGTCCAAGGAATTGGACTTCTCGTAGCCAAAAGTCACATTTGGAGAATTTGGCATAGAGTTTCTCATGATGCAGGAGTTTGAGAATACAGCGAAGGTGTTTCTCATGGTCAGCTTGGCTCTTTGAGTAGATAAGAACATCGTCGATGAAAACGATGACGAATTTGTCTAAGTACAGCTTGCAAACGCGATTCATGAGATCCATGAACGCGGCCGGTGCATTAGTGAGCCCAAAAGGCATCACTAGGAACTCGTAATGACCATAACGAGTCCTAAATGCGGTTTTATGTACGTCTTCATCCCTGACCTTCAGTTGGTGGTAGCCTGACCTTAAGTCAATCTTCGAGAAATAACTTGCCCCTTGTAACTGATCGAACAAATCGTCGATCCTGGCAGAGGATACCTATTCTTTATCGTGACTTTATTAAGCTCGCGATAATCGATGCACAGACGCATCGATCCATCCTTCTTTTTGACAAACAAGACAGGTGCTCCCCAAGGAGACGAACTAGGTTTAATGAAACCTTTAGCTAGCAGTTCATCCAGTTGTGTCCTCAACTCCTTCATTTCGGTTGGTGCTAACCTGTAAGGTGCTCTAGCAACAGGTGCTGCTCCAGAGATGATGTCAATTCTGAATTCCACTTGCCTATCTGGTGGCAAACCAGGTAGTTCTTCCGAAAAAACTTCTGGGTATTCAGAAATGACGGGGATGTCTTCTATCTTCGGTTTAGGCTCATCAATAATCACTTGTACCATGTAGATGACACAACCCTTCTTTAAACATTTTGAAGCTTTGAGCATAGTCACTTGCTCAGGCAATCCATACTGGGTATCTCCCCGAATGGTAAGCGATTCACCAGACGGAGTCTTTATTACCACTTGCTTTCTGTTGCATACGATTTGGGCCTGGTTGTGAGATAACCAGTCCATACCCAAAACTATGTCAAAACCGGCCAATTTAAAGGGAAGTAGAGATAGAGGAAAAGAGTGGTTCTTAATGGATATCACACATCCATCTAACACAGTTGAGACGGTTTCTATGGTGCCATCTGCTAACTCTACCTCATAACTCACATTTAAGGTTTTGACAGGTAAATTCAGTAATTTGCAAAACTTATTATCTACGAAAGACTTATCAGCGCCTGAATCAAAAAGTACTCTTGCAAAGACATCATTTACAAGGAAAGTACCTGTGATCACGTTATCGTCTTGCACAGCTTCTTTCGCATCCAACCTGAAGACTCTTGCATTGGTCTTCTTGGCCTCTTCAGGCTTTTTGGCGTATTTAGGGCAGTTAGTTCTAATGTGCCCCTTCTCATTGCAACTGTAGCAGGTTGCATCCTTCAGCTTTTTGCAATCCAAGGTCTTGTGGTCCTTGGACTTGCATATCCCGCAAGCAAATGATTTTGACTGAGTCTGAGAGTTCCATTCGAGTCTGCACTTTCCAAAGTGTTGTTTCTTGCATATCTTGCACTTGGGCTTCTCACAAGACTGATGCCCATCTCTCCTTGACTCAGACCCTTTCTTGTTGTCACCGTTTCCACGGTGCTTCTTGCTCGACCTTCGTGAATTATCATCTTCATGTTTTCTCTTCTCAGCTTCTTTGTTCCTCAGCAATTTTGTCTGACCGCATCCAGAGTGAGGGACAAAGATATGTCAGCTACAGATCTAAAGGTAGCTGGCCGAGAGGCCTTTACGCTTACCTTTATCTCGGGGGCTAAACCACCGATAAAACGAGCTATTCTTTTTGGTTCCAGGGTTACCAGATATGGAACCAACCGGGACATTGTGTTGAAGCTCGTGAGGTAAGCTTGACAGTTAAGGTTTGTCATAACCAACGATAGAAAATCAGACTCTATCTTTTCAACCTCATGTTGAGGGCAGTAATTTTCCTTGATGAGAGAAATGAATTCCTCCCACGTCATGCCATACAAAACAGCCTTCCCGAGGCCTGAACCAGAGATCTCCACCATGCAAGGGCTTCACCCTTGAATGACTGCGAAACAAACTTCACCACGTCTCTCTCTGCACAACCACTGATGTCCACAATGGTGTCCATCTCGTCTAACCAAGTCATACAATCTACAGCGCCCTTCTCCCCAGTGAAATCTCGGGGTTTGCAAGATACGAAATACTTATAGGTGCAACCCCTGGCGCGAGATGCATCAGTAAACACTTTTTCCTTAGGACGGGCACTGTTTTCATTGGATGAGTGTTTATCATCGTCCTTCTTAGGCTTAGACGGAGTCGAGGGTGGTTTGCTGTGAGATTTTGAGTGGGTTTTTGGCTTTGAGTGTGGTGTAGATAAGGTTCTGCTCCGGGACTCGGTGTATTCTTCGTACTGTCGATCCAAGGCTGCCTTAACAGCGTCGTCGACTAGAGCTTTCAATTCCGCGCCCGTTATATGAATCTTGGCGTTATCATTTTCATCCTCTTTTGAATGACTATTCACTTCATTTGGATCAGCCATTGTAACTTGAATCTGCTACAGAAGATAATGACAAAGTTTTATTTAGGAGTTTATTATGGAATTGTCTTTTATGGCAATTCATTAACCATGGTAACTATAGACCATATTTGGTTAATTTGTTACTCTCTTTTATTTAGGATTCGAATATAACTTATCCTAATTACAACAATATTGTTAGTGGCACAAAAGCCGAGTCACAAGGACGTTTTTTATAATATAAGCCGGGATTACAGAGAACCAGGGCATGAAGGTTTGAACCGTAGTCCTTTTACCTCTTCTGACAGGGAGTCATAGACTACAACTGTCTTTTGTCTTATATGACAATAAATATGGCCCGTAGGCACTACATCACTAATGGATGTTTAATAAGTCTGGCTCGTAGGCACTACATCGCTAATGGATGTTTAATAAATGATCATCTTCATTGATGATTTAATCCATGATTTTTAAATCATTAATTTGGGCTTTGGAATCCTTAGAAGGATTCTCATATACGAATGACGCGTGCGATTTTAACGAATCACATCTGCCAAGAACGTTAACATGTTTACAGAGGTTAACTGGAAATCTGAATCTTTTAATCAGGTCTTACCATCTTGGCCGGGTCTTATAATGACACCTGGCTAGGTTTCACCATTAAAATTCTTTATTTAGGCAGATTAATTTAAAAGGAATGATTTTTGATTTATTTCATATAATAATAATAACAAAAATGAAATTTATAACTTAACATTCCATTAATCATAATAATGATTACACGTTGCCCTAAACGGGACTTTTTAAATAAATAAATACCTACGCAGAGGTTTACAGAAAAGAAATCCACACAGGGACCAAATACAAAGATAGATGTCCGCGCAGGGACTAAAAGATAAGTCCACGCAGGGACTGAAATGCAATTGTCCACGCAGGGACTAAACACGATAAATGTCCACGCAGGGACTAGACTGTGATAGTAAATACAACAGTATATAAGGAGACTAATGATCTCGTTTCTTCCTCCCTTTCAGTAGGTTTGCTAAGCCCTTGAGGAATCCACGATTACTCTTACGTTCTTGTTCGAAGTCTCGTTCCACTCGGTTTAGACGGTGGAGGATTTCTTCTTGCTCCGGTGGAGAAAAACGTGGCTGCTACGACGGTTGCTGAACCGGAGGTCTAGGAGGTGCTGGATACCCATGAGCTGAGTAATCTGGTCTCCAAGAGGTTCCATGGAGGGCATTGTAATTAGCCGCTACCACGTATGGATCGGCATCATAGTTATAGTTGTAGTGCGTGTGAGTCGGCTGCTCAAACGGATTGTATGCGGTGGAACCGGCGTACGCTGGTATCGGATTATCATAGCCGAAAGGTGGCGGAGGTGGTGCCACTGGTGCAGAATTCACCTCTGCAGGGTGACCCGAAGGTTCCCCTAACTGTGGTTCTTCAGGCAATGGCGGAAAGTGACTTGCACTCGAGTGGCGAGGGGTGCTAAAATGGAATTCCCCTCCTCGGGTGGACATCCGCGCGCCTGATCTCCTACGCCTTGGCGGATCTGGAGGTGCTTGCTGAACTGGTGGCGGTGGAGGCGGTGGCGTAACTGCCACGAACCGCGAATCCTCAGAAGGATCCTGTTGCTGCTGTTGGTCATGAGGCGAGAAATGATGAGAAGGTGTGAAGTACCAATCACATTGGTCAAACCTCGCCTGATAACTGTCGGGACCTTGATAGGGTGTTCCATGAAAGGATGACCCATCAGAGATCTCGATTGGATGGTTGGGAGTACCTCGTGCAGGTTCTATGGGATCCGTGTCTTCGTCCATATCTACCGCGTTGTCTTCAGAGAAATGATCCTCTGGTCCTAACGGGTTATAACCTGTTGGTTCTTGGACATAGTCCGCTGGTTGAATTGTCCTCGGAAGAAAGGAGAAGGATCGCCATAAGAATGGTGCGAAAGAGATCGCTGGAGAGGTATAAACGAAGGTTGAGGGTTATTGGGTTCATTTTCTGAGTTTGGTCCAAAAGAGTGACGGTATGAAGGTGTTGAACTGTGCGAGGTAGAATGTCTTGCAGGTTCAAAGAGGTTCCTTCTACGTCTCTGAGGTTCTTCACTCCATGTAGTCGAAGGAGCTCGCATATTCGAAGGTCCGGCCTCGTGATCATTGTGAGTAGTGATCGGCCCTTTGCCTCTTCCTCCTCTTCCTCTTCTAATTGCTGGTGGCATATTTCCTGCTTTCAAAACTTTAAATCACAATAAACAATAAAAGACAGACTGGAATAACAATTCTAATTTGTCCTATGTTCTTGTCTAGACTCGAATATGTGCAATTGTGTCATTGAGATTAAACACAAAAGACTAGTGTTTAATTCACTCAATGTTGGCTCTGATACCAACCTGTCACACCCCGAATTCCACGTGTCTCACCGGTGGGCCCGGTGGGGGATTACCGTGATGTAGTTGGCAACAATATAGTCAAACCACACAATATATGAATGCACAGCGGAAGCATAAAGATAAATATATTTCAACCATCGTTTGTAATATCAATGTATTACGAATAGTCGAAATGTATCTACAGGGGATCAAATAAAAATGATATAAGTATTGTTCAACAGACGTAGGCATCTTAAGCTTGCGAGACTCTTTATTGATGCTAAGGAGAAATATCCAGCCAATTACGCTTAGTACCTGCATTTAATCTTTTTGGGAAAATACGTCAGTTTACACTGATAAATACATTCAACCGACACTTTTTGTAAAAGGTTTAATAAAAATTGATTTGAATGCACAAGGCACAAACTCTTTATAACTTGGGAGAATTATTTAAATTTATATTCTTGTGAACGAATTACATGTTCCTTATGCGTTCAGTAGCCCGGACGTACCGGGTTAAAGATCAATAGACACACCACATCAACTATTTATGCACTGACGAGTGTACGCCTACACTCCGCGCTTAGATCGTGGCCATTTCGTAAAATGCTGCCAAGGATATCCGGGACATGGTCATTAACCCCCCAAAGGCTTTTAAGTAAACAAAATTGTATAAACGAGCCGATCAAATTATTCAATTAACCACCAAACGATGGAAGATTTGATGTCCGATCAAGCGGTATTTTATATACCGTAACCCAAGCCCGTATAACGGAAAATAAGTTAAAAGTATTTACCTTTGCAAGTATAAATCCTTAATCGAATAAGTTGCAAATATCTTTTACTGATCTCCTATTCTGGAACGAAGGTTTAAAATAACCTATTAGAATTCTAACGAGTCTTTAACTTAGCCGTAGCTTAGACCGGTCAGTTTCAAAGGATAATTACGGTTTAATCGCGTGAAAGGCGAAAACCGGGAATGGAATGTGATTCAGACCCGACAAGTTTGAAGACTTATTTTATATGGGTAATATAACCACACTCTGGATTTTGAGGTCAAAACAATAAGGTTTGACCCGTTTCGGCTAGTTTATGTAAACTAGTTACATAAGCCGAACCGTGCGCGCAAAAAGGCGTAACGGTCAACCGTAAGAGTCCTACACCGGTTTCCTAAGTCAATATGCTTTAAAGGGGTTGTGGTATCAGTAGGATGCCTTCCGTAATGCCCGTAACGAGCTTAAGTTCATATTATGCCCCGCAGGGGTATTTCGGTCTTTTTAAAGATTATAAAAGAGGTTTCTGAGTTCTACAGGAAATCTGAGTTTCCCGAACAGTTTATAAAGTCCAAAATACTTTATTTATTATTTAAAATCAGTAGCAACTGGAATCGGGTCAAAAGACCTTGTAGAACTCAAGTTATGTCTGAAAAGGGTATATTCGGTATTTACCGAACCGATGCCATAACCGCAGGTTATGAGCAGGTTAAAAATAATTAAAAATCCTTAAAAATCTTTAAAAATCCCAAAATATTATTTTACATCGGTGTGTAAAAGGTTTGGTGTCGAAATCTGGGTTTAGATAGGCGTTATGCTAATTGCGCTATTTAGTTACTAAAGTTTCCGTAATTGCGCTATTTCGCATAACTCCTATTCTGGACCTCGGATTGACGTTAAATTTTTGGGACATGCTTAGAAATCAGTAACTAAGGTTATGGTTTCACATGTCCGAAATTCTCGCTTTAAATTAAAAGGGCGTTACGGTCAACTTTTAAGCATTTAACGGAAAGGTGTAAAAGACTCGGACAAACAACGAACCGGTCACAGAGGGTTATACCATCATGTAACCTGGTCCTAAGAGAGTCCTAAGGCATATCTAAATCATACCATAACGGGTCAGAACTGAAGTCAAAGCAAAAGTCAAAGTTTTGCGGCTTTCGGTTCCGAACCGGGTCAAAACAGTAAATGGTCGGATCAAACAAGCTTAGACTAGTTAATATACTTATTATCATGTTATATGAGTGTTAAAACAGATTACACGCCATCTACATTACTGATTATGCTTAAAATCGCAAAATAGCATTCTGTTGACTTTTTCTAAGCAAGTTTGACTCGACATTCGGACTAGTTAGAGTAGGAATCAGAGGGTGCCCTTTTAGGGGTTTAATGCCCACATGATTACCAACATATAACTACCTTTAATTCGACAAACCACTGGACCATTTGTGGTTTATCGTAAAGTCAATCGTTAATTACGACAGATTGACTTTTAAGCTAAAACTAAGCAAAAACTAAGCCACAAAGGGTTAGGCATACTTACAGAAGCTTGGTGCATGACCAGAGATGTTAGAAGAATGCGCTTGAGCTCTAGAAGTGATCAAGAAAGCAGGTTTGAGGTGTATTGAACAATGGTGCACTACATTGCCTTTTATAGTGAAAAATGGTGTACAAGATCATTACAACTCAACCTATAATTGCTCATAGATGATCAGCAGCTGTCCCTGAGTGTTAGGGGACATGTAGGGGGCGGCCATTTAATGCATCCAAGGTCGGTTACAAGTTCAAACAGTGAATCTGTCCCATTTTTCTGCATCTGGTACCTTGACGCGGCCCGCATTAAGGATCAGGCAACTTGGACGCGGGCCGCCTGAATCCTTATGTCAGGAAACGAATCTGTAGATGGCTCGCGGCCCGCATTAGCTTCATGCTTTCTTTAACGCGGCCCGCCTGAGGCCTGTAAATCAAGATTTTCAAATCTTTTGTAATCATTGACCTGGCCTTTCGGTTTCGAAGGGCTAACTTTGCGATTTGGGCCTCGATTATTTACAAATAAAGGCCTCGTGACTTTTACTCGTGCCGTTAAGTCCCCGGTTAGTTTAATTACTATCCGAAAAGCCTTAACTTTTATTGTTGACGCTTTTGACCCCTCGCATACGAAATTGATCATAACTTTCTCGTTTTAAAACGGAACTTTGCGAAATTTATGTCGTACATTCTAGTGAGCGTAATTTACTGTTACAAAGTCTCGGGCTCGTCAAAGGGTCACTCAGAGGTATAAATTAAACATGTTGACACCTTTAACCCCTGTAGTTTGTAATCTCTCACTTTCTTCCGCATTTCGCCCCGTACGATCCATGATTCATTCGTTTGAAGGTACGAGCATCATTTAGGGTTACTGTACAGTATATTTACCCCTCGTTGACATTTTTAACCCTCGAATTTACATACTTTCAAGGTTTGTCAACTTTAGTCTTTTATTTAGTATTTAATACCACGTGTAAACCTAAGACACGTGTCAATACATTATTGGACACAAAATTTCGAGGTGTTACACAAAGGTTCGAATGTACATAAATATTATTTAGGTTAGGTAGTATATATTAGTAAGTCTTTACTACAAGTATTCCAAGCATGAGGTAGAAGATTTAATCTTCATTTAGGTACCTCAAATGTGTCATAGAAGTCATGTAGGAGGTAGGAAGAGCAAGCTCCCATTTAGGCACCTCTTATGTGTTCACCACTACACTTGATGTAAAAACAACCAAGGAGGGTCTTGAACAATATTAAGACAATAACAAGAACAACTATACTATGAGAAATCATCAAATCATGTGGGGATTCTATGTTGGATAACCCAAGTTGATCCATAATCACTCCTTCATCAAGCTTGAAGCTTGAACATGACTTGTGGGTCAAAACCCTAAACAAAACAGAAAGTATTTGAGGGTTATCCTCTGATTTTGTATGTCTCAACCTTGTTTTTAAGCCTAACTAACCATAGGAGTGGTTATAAGCATAAGGACATAGGTTTGAGTGAGTTAAACTCATGTCTAAACAAAGATTAATGAAAACAAACTTAAACAGTGGACTTAGAAGCCTTTTTGCCGGAGTTCCAGGGACTTGTTTGCTGTGAAACACCCCTAGAATCGAAGCCAAGGTCAAGCCAAGCATTCTGGAAAAAGAATGGACCAAAACGGATAAGAAATGAAGAAGTTATGCCCATTTTCGTAAAGCTCGATGAATCTGCCCGAACTCTGATTTGCAGCAACGATTTTAGGGGGTTTGAGAGAGTTTTGAGAGTGAGATTAGAGTTTGTAAAGTGGAAAAGTGGCTGGGATTAGAGTGGTATTTATAGGGAAGGATTAGGGTTAAGTTGGGTTGCATTTAATACAAGTAGTTGGGGTTTACACAAATAAAAAAAGAAAAAGTCCTAATAGTTGCTGCTGGCCGAACAAGGCTGTTCACAACCATTAGATATTTCTTTTTTTTTTTTTGTGTGTGAGTTATATTAGATGGGGTATGATCATAATATATTATAAACCTATGACTACATATTAAATCACCATATGTTAGGTAGTTGAAATAATAAATAAAAAAAAACTATTCCAAACACACTCATGGCTGCGTATGTCAACAGCCATATCATAACTTGATGTGTTTTGTTTTCACAACATCAGACACATATTTTAGATAGATATTACTGATGCCTAATATGTATTTTATGATATTACTAGTAGTGGAGGTTGAAACAAATTAAAAAAAAACATTTAATATATGTGGTTAAGGTTTAATATGACAACAAAAAAAAAAACACAATTTACATATGCCCATAGGGCTGTTCGATCACATGGCTTTAACAGCCTAAGGTTATATTTTTTTTTGTTGAACATTAATTCCAAAAGCTTGTAAGGTGTATTATGCACATAATATATATATTTTGTTTAAAAGACATAAAAGATATAAATGAGATGTAACATGTCATATAATGTCTAGTGTGTATTGAATATGTATCAACTCCTAAAAGGTGTATTTAAATATGAATTACAGTGTAAACATTAAGCTTTAAAGTAGGATGCGAGAAGTGACATGTTTTATTTCTAAAAAGAAATATGTAACGAAAAAGCGGAGCGTTACAATATATATATATATATATATATATATATATATATATATATATATATATATATATATATATATATATATATAAATTGTTAATAATAGACATTGACTTTGATTTTTTTATTCATTTCAACTAAGAGCTAGCAATAAATTAAACACTTGAGAACTTAATATATATATATATATATATATATATTTATATATATGTATGTATGAGTTATTAAAGGAACGAACTTTGTCTAACCAAAAGACTTTTAAGAGCCCATATATGGAAATCACTTTTGAGAGTATATAGATGAGAGTGGTTCTTTTTTAACAGCAAAATCAACTTACAGATTCAAAAGCAACAGCCCAGCAAGATGCGTAGGCTGAAAATACAGTACAGGCCACCGGACTTTCTGACTTTACCCCCCCCCCTACAGACATAGGTGACACCAACACAAACACTTTGAACTTGAACCAATTTTCCTAATCTAACAATAGCAGTTTAGCCCTATTTTTATCCAAAAAATGACATACTTTGGATTTCATCAATGAGCGTATCCATCGCCACAGGTTTTACCGAATGGACCAAGTTGTTTCTTGGAAACCCAACACGCCGTTAGAATGAATAGTTGCACTGCTTTTGCCTTATCTTTCCCCATCCTTGCATGCTTGTGTAGCTCTAGTTAGTCTCGGACCGAGAAGCAAATGATGCTACGGATATTGCACCACACAGACACCCATTTCCATACCCTTGTTGCCACATAACACGAGGTCAGCAGGTGCTCTATAGATTTTGCATCCTCACCACAAAACTAACAATCCGTGGAGGGCACAATTATATATCTTCTCAAGAGTGCCAGTAGCGTGGGAACTATTTCCATTTCAGACCGCCAACCAAATTGGTTTACTATGGAGGGGACCCAAGAGTTCCAGCCCTTAATGAACCCATTAGGCTGAGCTGAAACACCGAAGAGACGCTTACGGATTTAACAGAGAGTAGTCCGTAATTTTCGCCCCATCACCTCTGAGCTTGCCATTTGTTGAACATTTCTCGGCTTTCATGTTTTAGAAATAAGTTAAGTTTCATGAGTTTTTATGTCTATATAAACGGAATAAAAAAAGAACTGGAAGTAAGTTCTTACTTGAAACAAATGCGTTTAAGATCATTTCCGCCATTAGGTAAAGAAACAAAAGTGATTTGAACCCCGGGTTCGACCTGCACCATCCATTATTTAGGTTCATCATCCTCCAAAACTATATGACCAGATTGTTTGGTGGCTCATACCCTCCACTTGTATGATGAGGATCATTGCTAGCGAAGTCCCAAGTTGGAGTAGAACTCAACCATCACTAATAACACTATCATCTAATCAATCTCAGAGAGCAAAAGAAACCAAAAACGAAAATACCATGTTACCTATTACAGCAACTAACGAATACTTGTATTCTGCAATAGTTCAACTCCTTACATAGATCTTTAATATTCTACTTTATCGGTTGGTCAGGTCAAATTGCACTATGCATAATTTTCTAAAGTGATGATCCTATAATAGATCAAAATCTTTACATAAATCTTTTGATATTTTTCTTTATCGGCCAGTTAAGAACATTCCAAATAGAAAGATTCCAAACTTGTGTTTAAAAGTTTAAAAATTTTCTTACAACCATGAATCATAAGATAAAATTCTTACACTTAGGCTCAGATTAGGGATGAGTATCTAGTACTGGGTATCGGAACCGATTTTTTTTCTTTTAGTAACGTTACTGGTAACCACTTTTTGACATTTGTGGTACCCGTATTTTCGGTACCGGTAAAATACCAATTTTTATCTTCAAATACCAGTACCGTACCAAACAATTTTTGTACCGGTACCAAGTTTTGACGACTTTCGGTATCGGTATTTGTAGTACCGGTTCGGTACGGTACCGATACCACAAAAAATCCCTAGCTCAGATATACCAATATCTACATAATTCTTACAGTTATAATCCCTAATTATAATAATAGCACATATGCCCTATAAACAAATAAAATTAGGCAACTAAGTATCTATTATAAAGTATTTTAGTATTTTATAACTGAAGAATTTTACCTCGATGCCACAAAAAGGCAAAGTAGCCCAATCGTTGTTATTGACCAGCAAGTAATTAACTACTTCCTGCAATGTATGGATTTTCCCACTTCCTGCATCGAAAAAAAAAAAAAACAGGTAACCCTTTTAAATTGACTTTTAAATTCTCTAGTTATTTATGCAAACATAATCATATTTGCAAGAAGTTGTTTAAAAAATTGATTATCAAGAGAAATCATGTTTAAATATGTCACCTACAGCTAATGCAACATGCTAACATATAATATACATCATCATTTAGTACCTCAGAGTTGGCAACATCATAGAACATGCATGAACCATCATCATAAGCAAGCAAAACCGACTATCCTTCTGATACAAACCATCCACCAGTAGAAGCCTTGTGCCCGATCACGTTCAACTGGTTATTAAAACTATCGTCTATCTCCTCTACATAGATCATAACTGCCTTGTTTTCCTCTTCATCGCAATATTCAAGTGTTTCATTAGCAGTGAGCATTGTCTCAACGTTACATTTGCCGATGTAAGTGCTTGAAGAATCAAGTCATCTTGAATTTACATTTTCATCCGTTTCTTGAACTTCACATATCTCCGAACCACCCCTGACTATAACTTTCGACTCCCCTTTACTCAATGAGTCTGATATCAAAGGTGCTATACATCTCTCATCAACCGTACTTGACAATTTACCCTCCGGTTTTGTTTCAGTAACAGCTAAACCAACCTTGGTTTTGATAGCTTCGTGGGTCCCGGCAGGTGCTTTTAGTGTTGATCGGTCTCTGAGTAACTTATGGTAAGGAAAGAACCTTGCTTCTAGTTCATCAGTATTCAATCCTTTCGCTGAACTTTTTCTATCAATCAACTCCTTAATCGGACTATTCTTTTTTGTCGCAGAAACCTGTAGAATTTTGCCCTTTTTTCCTCACCACTTCCACCGCTCACAACATCACCCATCGCCTTCTCGATCCCCGCGACATGATTTGAGGCGATTAAGCCTCTATCATAAATAAGCTTCAATGTGTTAGATCCATCTTCAGGGACAACATTCATCACCCAAAGAAATGAACCCAAATTTTCCTTCATGTCCATCACATATTTTAATTAGCACAATGCCAATTTAACCCTAACATACCAATGGAATTAGGGAACTTGCAAGATTTAACAATTGGGGGTCAAGTTCGGGAAGAAAATGTACCTTCAAGTCTTCAATAATCAACAGGTTGTATGCAAAACAAACTTCATTATAGTTGAGGCTTTAGTTGACCCATAATCAAATTTTAACCCATGTACCAAATATGACCACGTGCTCAGAATTAACTACTGCACCTGATATATATTATTGTGAGGCCACCCGTTGCAGAAATATATATAATTAAAATGATGTATAAGAAAACATTTCTTGATTAAATGATTAATAATCAAAGTTATATACTTACGTAATAGAAAGTTCAGGGAGAACACCAGAACAACACGGAATACATATGGCTGCCATTGAAAAGATCTTATATTACATTTTTGCGACAACGGTGAGAAGAGGGAAGCAAAACCCTAATTGAGAATAAACATGAATGAGTAGGATTACAAAGATCAAAACAAAAAAAAATAAAGAAACGAATCACATACAATTACTGTGATTTTAGATTCAGCGAGTAGATCTGCAAATGGCAAAATTGTAAAGTCGTATGCAAATTCGAACCCTAGAACTTCAATTTTGTGTAAAACACAACATGAGAAAGGAAGAGCAAATATGAGAGGAGGATTCCAAAACTGCTGAAATCTTAAACCAAAAAATAAGTTTATGGCTGTACAATGCGATAATTGCAAAAGACCAGACCATCAGAATATTCATCAGTATAATTACACCAATACTAATTGTATTATATAACTTTGATTCAAAACTTTTACCCCATTGATAAAATTCAAAAGTTTCACACACAAAAAATAAAAAATACAAATTTTCAATTTCAGTCAGGCATTTCATCAAACAGGTGGTGTGCATAAATGTTGTTCATGATGAAACTTAAATCCCACATCATAGAAAACAATTTGAATAACCTTACAACATTATACTGTGGGTGCCTCCAGTAAGAACAGTGTTGTTTCCATAAGCAAGCTAAGCATTGTGTCCAAAAGGATCACACATACTTGGTTGGGAAGTAAAGATCCTGGGAGCTTAGTGATGGTTTACTTAGCTCGGTAATTAGCTGTTGGTTCCTCCTGTCATAAAGAATACATAATCGGGGGTCTTGATAGAATATATATTACAAAGAAAATGAATTATAAGGGGAAACATTAGGAGGATTCATACTTATACAGATCTGAGTTGGCATAGATCTCTGCAAAATCAACACCAAGTTGAGCTTCGACTGTTGAAGAAGTAACATCGAGCATCCATGTGGCCGGATTTTGACCATCTTTTATTTTGTTAACCCCTTGAATGGACTGAGAAGTGAACTGTTCATGCTAGCTTTTATATGTTGTTTAACTGTAAGCATGAAATAAGAATGTAGTATTGACTCACTTCAAAATAGTCTAGTAGTAGGTGAGAATGGTATCCTAGAGGTCCAGTGTAAGTAACCTTTCCACCTCTTTTCATCAACAATAGCTGCAAGAATGTAAATAGTAAGCTTTGAAGTTTAAAGAAATTAAGTACTTAGAAAATTCTATCCGGTATTTTTATTAAAAGCTGGAATAGTAAAAAATTGTACTTAGAAAATTCTATCCGGTATTTTTAGTAAAAGCTAACGAACATACCCAACACCTGATGGGTATTGAGTAACCTGGTACCCAACAGGTATGAGACCATATGTGAGGCGCGCATTGTTACAGCCAAGTTTGGCACATAAACCTGGCCCAAACACAACCCAGTAAGATTCCTGCAATACCTCCTGTCATGTGTCATCCAACACCAACCAGACCCTTTTGAATTGGTATAGAGTATAGACAGATCTCTGTATTTTTGTTGCAAGGGAAGGGTGATGCAGAATTTGTTGAATATAGAATTATTGATGAAGAATCAATAACTAACATGAAATTTAAACACAGCCAATAGCGGACATAAGAATATTCTACAGGGTCAGAATTTTCTGATGGTGTGTCTACCGAGAGATTTTTAATTAGTTGACACCGAAATTTTTTCCAGATTAAGTCGGGTCACCTGAATGTTTTGCGTTTTAAGTGTAAATAAATATATGAGTCATGAAGTGTACTATTAATTTCGTAGTATAATAACATTGTATTGTAAAACTTCCAGAACTATTGTGAAATGTGCGTGATCTCAGAGGGTTTTTTTTGTCTTCTAACGGTCTAGACTTCAGGCTTGAGGTCAAACCTGTTCTTTATGAAGCAGGCATTGATAAGAAAAATCCCTTTCTCATTAATGAAACCAACCATTACCTTTGTGTCCATGTATAATCGCCCATGATTGTAGAATTTAGATCAATGTAAACAAATAATTGATGTAAATTTAGCAAGGTGAAGGGTGGCAAGCACAAATGAAAGTAAGGATTCTTTATAGTAATAAAAAAACATAGTTAAGAAGTTACTGGCCAATCCACTAACATGTTATACTCGTTTTACCACTAAAAAAAACAAACCATAAACACATTCAAAAAACAAAACAAACCATAAGCACGTTTAAAAAAGCCTGACTGGTGATTCATACCTTAAGCCATGCCTCCGCTGGTTGCTGTGCGAATTATCTGAAACAAAGCTGCCAGAAAGTAGAGACCATGATCACTTTCAAATTCAGAAACAAACCGGGAAAATTAGAACAATTTTCGATTTTTGAAAAAAAAATAATAATAAAAGATTGCTGTCTTGTGTTAACGAATTGATTGTCCTGTATAGATTTTTTTCAAGGGAAAATATATTATCCCATATCTTTATATTGTTCATACATATTTTTTCAAGGGGAAAATATTTATCAAAGTATATTGTATAAAGAGTTAATCACATAGTTAGTCCCTGTGGTTTGCACAAACTAACATACTTAGGTACTAATAGTTTAAAATCGCCTTATAGGGTATTAACTTTTCATTTTGTAACGTTTGGAGGTATTAACATAGTTAGTCCCTGTGGTTTGCACAAAATAACATACTTAGGTACTAATAGAATGTGATTTTAAACCTACAAATAACGTTAATGCCTCCAAATGTATCAAAAATGAAAAGTTAATACCCTAGAATGTGATTTTAAACTATTAGTACCTAAGTATGTTACTTTGTGCAAATCACAGGGACTAACTATGTAATTAACTCTTGTATAAATAACTTTGATTTATCACTCATACATAATAAGAAGTGCATTAGCATGAGCCAGTGAAGCAAGTCAAAAACATTGATTTTTTTTTTTCAAAACTGTTGCTTTTTTCTCCTTCTTACACAAATGGGGTCGATTTTGTTTCGTTTAAAAAATGGGGTCTCCAGACTTAGCAAATCTTGAATGTGTTTACCTCAGCAACGATTCGTAATAAGGTTAAGGTCATTACATTTTGGTAGTGTTCACCTACATCCCACCGACACACCTACAATTCGTATTGAGGAAAACACATTCCGGACTTGACCAGCATGGAGACAACATTTTTTAAACATATATATTTTTGGTCCTGTTTGTGCAATAAGGTTTAAAAACACATAATTTGTTAAAAGAATTCCAAAAACATTCAAGACACAGTGCATATGTTCATACTGTTTTGTCTTACATCAGTATCATACAACAAAGTCCAAGAAGAAAACACTGTAAAAGTTAAAGTCAACTAAAGTCCTGATCAAGAGTAATCAATACAGGTTTTGATATATTGGAAGTTTGAAACATCTATAATTACTAATTATACGATCAAGCAACTAAAATACAAAGATTCGTATTGTAGATTCGTATTTTACATTAAATCCGAACCGTGTAGTTTTATATTATTCAAATTATAACCTTTGCAAAAATAAGTCAAAATACATTAAATCAACCAGGTTTAATATATTTAAGAATGAAAATCGAAGGATATGTGAAGAATAGAGACACCCCCGCATCTTTATGAGAAATTTTGAATATCATAAGAACCCTACAATCAAGAATGAAAATTGAAATTGTTTCAAACCCTAAAATAGAGATTTAGTAAGGGCGACTGTTTCAAAACCCTACAATACGAACTTATATGGACCATAAGAACATTAACATACATTACAATGTAATCATCAACGGATTATAGATTAACATACCTGATGTTGCTTGATTCCTTCAGATTCAAGGGTAGGGTTTTGGTAAAGAGATGGAGAAAGAAGGTAATGGGCAGGATCTTTGTTCCGATAGATATGAGAGATGAAAAGAAATGGAGAAAGAAGGCAACATGGTTTCTGGTTTCTAAGGAAAAGAAAAAGCGACGGGATGAGATTTAGGTTTTCTGAAAAATCGTCATAGAGTAGATGACTATTAGGGTGTGTTCCCGAGTTAAAAATCCCTCCCCATCCCTCCCCTCCCCTCCATGTCTTTCCAAATTGGAAAGACTATTACCAGGCAAAAAAAATCTCATTTTCCCTCCCCTCCCCTCCCCTCCCCCTGTTAAGTGGATATCTGGAACACAGCATTAGGGTTTGAAGCGGAGCGGAAGAAAGAATAGCGTGTGAGGGAAAAGATAGTAGAAGAATTGCCGCTCAAAATCAATCGAGCAGGAATATCACATTGCCACGTGGCAATGATTGGCTTAAGTTAGTGACATGTGGCTTAAGATTATTTTGCTTTATTAGAAGTAGTAGATTTTTAGCATTTTTTTTAAATGTTGTTCTTACGCTAATCGAATCCAACATTTTCTACAACGGCCCAATTGACCCTAATTAAATCTCACATTTTCTGTAATGGCCCATTCTGACCTCACCATTACCAAGGGTCTGTTTGGTATGGGGTAATGGAATGAACGAATGAATGGAATGGACGAGGTAATGGAATGGACGAGAGAATGCAATGGATCATTACCATTCCATGTCTTGTTTGGTTACCATGTGTGAATAGAATGAATTATTATTATGTATTGCTCGGTAGGCAAGAAAAGCGGAGTAATAAAATCAGCGGTGAGCGGTGGTGGTGGTTGGTGGTAGTGATTGTCGTGGTTATAGGTGGCGGTGGTGGGTGTCGGTGGCGGCGATGGGTGGTGGTGGCAGCGAATGGCGATGTGGCGGTGACGACGAGTGGTGGTGGCCGCAAGGTGGCCGTTGGTGGTGGCGGCAAGGTGGACGTTGGTGGTGGCTGGCAGCAGAGGTGGCGGTTGGTGGTGGCGGCGTCGGTTGGTGGTGGCGGTGGTGGTGGCGTCGACGATAGTGGTGGGCGGCGGCGTCGAGTGGCGTTGGCGGTTGGTCGCAGCTGTGGGTGATAACGGTGGCGAGTGGGTGGCGGCGGCGACGGTGGCTGTCGGGGTGAGGTGGTGGCGGGTGGCGGCGATAGCGTCGGTGTTGGGTGGTGGTGGGTTGTGGCGAAGGTGGTGGGTTGTGGTGTTGTTGATGAATGGTGCAAGAGGGGATGGAATGGAAAAAAAACATGGGGGGTGGAAGGAATGATTTTGAGGGAATGGAATGCCTTTTGGAATGGGTGATTCCATTCCATTGACCAACCAAACACCCTTTTCTTCATTCCCTCGTAATCATCCATTCCATTCCACCTCTCATTCCTGCATACCAAACACTACCCAAATGTAATATTTTTATTAGTGGCCCATTTTGGCCCTAATCAAATTAACACTTTCTAAAGAAAGCCCATTCTTAGTCTCTGACCCTAATCAAATTCAACATTATTTTAACAGCAATTTTGACCCTAATCAAATTTCACATTTTCTACAATAGTCATTCGTATATAGCATGAGTGAGAGATGGGATTGGTCCGGTATTTGTACCTGTACCCGTACCGGTACCAAATTTGAAATACCGTACTAAATATATTGGTACGGTACGAGTACGGGTATTTCGCTATGATACCCGTTTTGTACCACTTTTTTTATTTTTGTTTTGAGCACTGATACGAATACTAAATAGATAAAATTGACACGAGTAGCAAATAGGTAAAATTGGTACGAGTACCAATTAGACATGTACAAAAAAAAACCGTTTTTTTAACTGGTTTTTTTAAAAGGTTCGGTTTCAAACCGAACCGACCCGGCGATTTGTAACTGGTTCATATTCTCAATCTCTGAAACTGGTTTTAAAACTAAACCAATTGTAAATAAAATCGGTTAAAACCGGTATAAACCGGTTTTTAACCCGAACCAAAATCGGTTTTAGCAGTTTGGGGTTTGAACCCTGGAAAGCGATTTGTCTCCAACAAAAATAAACCGAAACCGGTTAAAAAAACCGAATCGGTTTGGGAAAAAAAACGGTTTGTACACCTCTAGTACCAATACGATACGGACACCAAATTGGTAAAATTGATACGAATACCGTAAATACATACCATAATACGAGATAAAACGTAATATAAAAAAAAAAACTTTTAAATGTCTATATAAAATTCGGTACAAGTACCCATTTTTACTTGTACCTGTACCGATACCAAAAGAATCAAATACCATAATCAATAAAACTAGGTATCGATACATATACTGAATACCTAAAAACGATACGAATACTAATACAAATACGGGTATTTTGGAAAAAAAAAAGAGGTATTTCCCTAGCCTGAATAAGCATATTAGTAGTTGATCATATTAAATTAACTTTCTTGTATGTTCCGACACGGTTGCTTCTTTTTATTCTTTTACCATTTTTATGAAACGGTTGGTTTCGAAAGGTATCCATTTTAACCTAATTAATCATATGTAACAATTTTATGAAACTTGATCAAACAGATTTTTTCATAAGGACTCGTTGACATATGGTTACAAAAAGCATAGTAGCCAATGATCATATGATGTTAGCTTTATGGTATCTTATTAGGGGCATCTTTAGGATGGGGAACCGGGCTCATCTGGTACACTGCCAATTGAATCTTGGTGTCAATCCGGATGGATTTTTTGGCTAGTGAACAAGAGAGCGAAGCACATGGGAAAAGGGATGGAAATGGTTCGAGTTCATCGGGTTCGGTCGCAAATTGAATCAGGTTCACTCGGGTTTAAAGGGTTGCAAAGGGGTTACAAATAATTTACTACTTGCTGTTCACCATTTTCTAAAAACCTTATGTTTCAAACGCGTTTTGTTCTGACCCGAATCCAACATGACCCACTACCCACCTGTTTTTGCCACGTACAAATTATATGGTATCGGTTTGCTCATCATCACAAATTAAGCGTTAGCTGATTTAAAAAAAAAATAAAAAAATAGTGAATTTATATCTTTTGATAACAAACTCAAATAGCAACACATCCGGCGCCCAACAAACGGGATCTAAAAACAAAAACTTGATCAGAAAACATGGTTAAGATACAAAGCTGCATCTTGGCTCACTTGTGTGCAGTGACCAAGGTCTCAATAAACCTCAATCCATCGAATCTGGGCGCAAATTTCTCCTCCAAACCGGTTTCCCCCCACTTTCTCCCTCTCAATTCCTGTCACACAACATCAATTGCTACTATCATCTGACTAAACAAACAAACTCAATAGAACCCTGAATTGTATAAAAGTGGGAAAAATGAATCTACCTGGAAGGAGGAGGAGAGGGTTGCAGTGGTTGTGGCGATGATAGATGTGATGATGGCGGATGAAGAAAGTTTTGTCATTGAGACGAAGGAAGGACGAAATCCAACGGTAGCGTCGGATCTCGATGGGTTCTGGTATGGAGTTTGTTCGTGGAGGAGAAGCAAGCGATGCAATGTATATGTGGCGTTTTGTACATCGGTTTGGGGGGATTAAACTCAATTAAATAGTGGTGTGGGTTCCGCTAACGTCAAACAAAAGTTGAAACTAGTTGTGTTACTTGAGACGCCAACTTGTGTTTCACAATTTACAAGATCTTTTTTTATTTTTGTTTAAAATAAATACTAACAAGTTTTACAAAAGTTACCTACATAAAAGGTTGTTACCCTCACAATCTGGACACTCACATCATCAATTTTTACGTCTGTTTTCTAAGTTGGGTGAAAAGGTTATACGAGTTGTATTGATTGGTGAAAAAAGTGATACGCCTCATGTTGGCGGGTGAGAAATAGTGATGTTGAATATATAACTCATATTCATCTTGTTATAGTGATTGATGTACCGATGTCATGTGAGTAATGTAACAATATAAGTCACCTTATAAAAGTCTAGGTTCACATGTGGTGGATGATGAAAGATCATAGGGTGATATTGCAACAATATTGATACGTGATGGTAAAAATGGCAATCAGTTTCATGTGAATTTCTTAAACGTCACACGATTAAAACTTAAAAAAAAAACAATTTTGTTTGTAAAATCGCACCGAATTTTTATGAACTTTTATTTGAACTCAATTTGGGCTTTTTTTAAACTCAATTATGTCACATACGCAACAAATACCGGTTAGGAATGGTATGGAGACAATGACCGGTTAGGAATGGTATAGAGACAATGAATAAGAAAGTTTATTTGGGTTGTTTTGTTGCCTTCTTAAGTTTATATGTCAGATAAAATATATTATTATTGGTGTTCAACAACTCTTCGTTGTTTATTTAAATCACTATATGTCTCTTCAATGTCAAGAGGTTCATAGCGTATTTTTAAAAGATTTTATACGAGAAGCATAGCTAACCCTAGTGGAAAGGACTTCCGGCTAGGGCACATTTAAAAAAAAAAAAAAACTATATACATATAGGAGAATAATCCGTTAGAAACCATCCGTTATTGCGAGAAACAATGTAAACACAACCAAAAGCAAACTAAAAAACAAAAAAAAAAATTACTCACACAAAAATTGATGATGTGAGTGTCTAGATTGGGGTTTGGGGGGGGGGGGGGGTTACGTTTTTTTAGGTTATTTTATTTTGTTCACATTTGTTCTCACGATTCTCACAATAAATGTTATTCTTAAATGAACCTTACCCCATATATATATATATATATATATATATATATATATATATATATATATATATATATATATATATATATATATATATATATATAGGGGACCGCTAGAATGAGAACCACCTCGAGTTGTAAGAACCGCGAGAACTACACCCCACGGAGGGGCGTTCGGCGCGATTTTTTTTTACAAGTAGATGTGTGCATTATAAACACGGCCGTAAAAAATCACGGCGAACGCCCCTCCGTGGGGTGTAGTTTTTTACACCTCAAGTTTGGTGTTTTTTAATTTTTTTTTCTTTTTTCTTTTTTTTTTCACCAAACTTGAGGTGTAAAAAACTACACCCCACGGAGGGGCGTTCGCCGTCATTTTTTACGGCCGTGTTTATAATGCACACATCTACTTGTAAAAAAAAAATCGCGGCGAACGCCCCTCCGTGGGGTGTAGTTCTCGCGGTTCTTACAACTCGAGGTGGTTCTCATTCTAGCGGCTCCCTATATATATATATATATATATATATATATATATATATATATATATATATATATATATATATATATAGGGGAAGGTTCAAATGAAAACCACAAGTTATTGTGAAAACTCGAAAACTAATTAAAAAAAGCCAAAAAAAACATACAAAAAATTTTTTTTTTTAATTTTTTTTTTTTGCAATCAAAGTTTCGCAGGTTTTTTAATATAAAAAAAATTTTCAAAAAAAAAAAATTTTTTGTGTAGCGCACATGTGTAATACTGCACATATGTATGTGTACTACACATGTGTATTATTACACATGTGCACTACACAAATTTTTTTTTATTTTTTTGAAAAAAAGTTTTTTTTTATATATAAAAACTAGCGATTTTTTATAAAAAAAATTGAAAAAAAAAATTTTGTGTGTTTTTTAGGCTTTTTTTAGTTAGTTTTCGAGTTTTCACAATAAAAGTGGTTTTCATTTGAACCATCCCCTATATATATATATATAGGGATCCTAAGAGAAGTCCACCCTATTTTAGAAACTTGAGAAACAATCTGTACCACACATTTTCCCTAAGCAAAAAATGCAAAAAAATGCAAAAAAAGGTGAAAAAAATGCAATTTTTTTTTTTTTGGAATAATCGCAGCTTTTTCTTGAAGGATTAAATATTTTATTTTATTTTTAAAAAAAAATTTGGGATTTATACACATGTATATATTGTTAACTAGTATTAAGCCCCTGCGTTGCAGCGGTTGTCAAAAATTGTGTTAAGTAGTAGCAATACTATACCATTGTCAGTGACCACCAACACCGGAAAAACTCGTAAAAACAAAATAAATAAAAACGGGAAAAAATAACGCCGAGCGAAAAGTAGACGTAAAATCTTTGAATCACGCACGCTCGTTGCTGAGAAATTAAACCGAAACGTAAAACATAGAAAAAAATAACTAAGTCCATCCAAGACCCGCGTGTTGGACGAACTTGTCTAACGCAGAAAAAATGTTGAACCCCACACGCATATTGCAGTGCATTAACTCACATATTTAGAATGAAACGAAAAATTTGGGAAAGATGAAAAGTATGGTGGACTAAAATTGAAAATAAAAAAGAGTTGAGATTAAATTGCAAAAGATTAAAAACTTTGAGTTAAAAGTAAAAAAAAAAAAAACAAAGAGTTTAAATTGCAAAATTGAAGTTATTTATTAATTTTATATAAAGATAAGGATAAAAATAAGTGATATCTATAAATTGGTTATTAGTTAATATTAATATTAAAAGAAATTTATTAAACATATATAAATAAAATTTATGAGGTTGAAAAAGAGAATGCCATGTGGCATTATTTGTAGTCTTTTATTATAAGTTAGATCTTTTAACTATACATATATGTATATTGACAAATATACATATATGTATATACATGTTTAAAATTGAAAAAATATGTGTTATAAATCCTAAACCTTATACCATAAACACTAAAGCTAAACCTTAATGCTAAACCCTAAACCCTAAAGCTAAACCCTAATTCTAAACCCTAATGCTAAACCCTAAAGCTAAACCCTTAATGCTAAACCCTAAAGATAAAGCTAAACCCAAAAGTTAAAGCTAAACCCTATGCTAAACCCAAAAGTTGCTTCTAACCGGCTAAACCCTAAAGCTAAACCCAAAAGTTAAACCCAAAAACTAAACCCTAAAGCTAAACCCAAAAGTTAAACCCAAAGGCTAAACCCTAAAGCTAAACCCAAAGGCTAAACCCTAAAGCTAAACCCAAAAGTTAAAGCTAAACCCTTAATGCTAAACCCTAAAGATAAAGCTAAACCCAAGAGTTGCTTCTAACCGGCTTGCTAGGTTCCTTCTTGCGAGTCTTTCGATTTCCGGTTCGTAGACTAAAGGTGAAGTCCTCCCGGAGTTCCGCGTATGCATGCACTACCTGTAACCTGCACAAGTAACACACCCCGCGTAACAAGGAAAAAGACAAGTACAAAAAGAAAGCTAAACAACTTAAACAGTTAATCACACAAATTCAAACAATATCCAAACACAAAGCGTACGCACTCCCCGGCAACGGCGCCAAAATTTGATCGGAGTGTCGCGCTCCGGTCAAAGATAATATTAATAAGCCCAAATTACCCTTAACAATGTGTTAGTGGTAGTAAGGGGTCGATCCACGAAGAGTATGTGGTTTGTGTATGGACTTGACTGAATTATAAAGAGTTGTCACAATTATGAAGCTTGCTAAAGTGTTTTTGTATTTTTGTTTAATAAAAAGATGTGAATTTGAACTACTGGAATAGGATTAATTAATTAACAACTACTAATTAACGATTGCAAGAAAATTGGATACTAGAACAATAATGATAAAAAGGAATCACACCCGGTTTCGGTAATTGCTAACCTAGGATTTCTACAGTTTTTAGTTTCAACTCAAATGCATTTGATTAACGGATTTAGTGTACCGTGACTTAGGTGCTACTAACTATCAACGCCCCGAAGAACGGACAAAAAGACACTTTGTAATCAACACAAGTAAATCCTAACAATGACAATGTACAATTACATATCACCGTTTCGCAAAGTCATAACTTTTAACATCGCTCGACAATTCACGAATTCATAACAAATGTAATACTATTGTCAAGAGTTTCAAAAACCAAATACAAATTGTCACTAAGATGAAACAAGAACAAATTGAAACCCTAAAATTAACAACTACCTGCACCGGGGTGAAACCGAGATGATTAGCCGCTCATAGTTGATGCAACTTGATCACCGGATGTTTGGAATGCGGATGGAGTCATCTTTGAAGCTTGATTGGATGATTGATGAATGATGAAGATTGGTGATGGATGATGATGGATGAATGGATGAATGGATTGATGGCTAGGGTTTTGAATCAAGATTGTGATGAATGATGGTAGATGATTCTTGATTCGGGTTGGAGATGTAGTGATAAGTTGAATGGTGGTCATTGGTAGGTGAATTAGGCTCCAAGAACAAGATTCAAAACCCAAGGAGTGTGTAACTTACGAATTGAATACCCCCATCCAATAGAAACCGAGCTTAACCCAATTTTCAACCAAATTCGCGTTTGTTAAAACCACTGCCCGTCGCCGACGGGCCTGACCCCGTCGCCGACGGGTCTGACCCCGTCGCCGACGGGTCCCCAAAAATTGAAATGGTGCCGACGGTTAAAATGATTGGATACGGAGGTTTTTAGCCGACGGGGTTATCTAGAGCCCGTCCGGGACGGCCTCTAGCCCGTCGGCGACGGCTTCTTGAAGCTCATTTCTCATTTTTTCGCTCCTTGACTCTCGGTTGATCCGTAACGCATCCCGGTGCTCCGGTTTTCGACCCGGTGACCCGTAAAGCTCCTGAAAAGCTCCTTAAACTCCATCAAACCTGCAAAACACATTCTTGATTAAAAGTAGGCTATTCGAAACTAAAACTTACGTAAAAACGTTAAGTTAAACAATAACGAGCACCGGTTTACAACCACGTATTGCATCCCCACACTTGTCTTTTGCTTGCCCTCAAGCAAATCTGTTTTTCACTTTCACGTGGGTCGAACAACGAATACACATCCCATTCCCGAGACAAAGGTTAAGGTCTATTGTCATACAAAAGTTCAAACTCTTTACAAATTTCACATATTTACCGGTTAGGTGAATAATCACATATACTAATGGTTATCCAAGATTAACCCGCCCGTAAAACTAACAACTCATGCATATCCGTCACAATGTGCTCTCCACTCGGCTTAAAATTGGCTAACGTGTATAATGTATTAGCACTTCAACAATTAATCGCTCAAAACCGATTAGAACACGTACCCGCATAGGCTTGCAACTCAATCATTCTCCGCTACCGAACACAAATACTAAGCACAAGTCAAAAGGTCTTTGAAGGGTTGTAACGGGGCTAGGCTAAGGGTAAGGAATAGAACATTTTAAAGTGGCTATGGCGATGAAAATTCGATTTTTATTACAAAAGACTATTCTAAACAAAAGTAAACTATAAACATCACTACAAGGCAACAACTTAAGCCTTTTATTCAACAACTACTAACACTTCTTTTTGTGTTTTTCTCAAAGCTTTTTCAATCTTTTTCGCAACGTTTTTCTTCTTCTTCTTCTTCTCTTTTTTTTAAAGAATCATAACAACTATACAAACTTAAGCTCCTATAATTGAATTTTCATCACACGGGTCTAAAAAGAAAAGGTTTAAGGTTTATGGGCTATAGGGTGGTCAAACGAAAGGTTTAGGCTCAAAATGGGCGACTAGGGAGTTTGTTCGGGTAAGGATAGAAAAATGGTTTTAAGAGAAAAGGTTTACCTAATGCCTTAATCATTCTCGTGCTTGTATTTGGTCTATAGTCTCAAACGTATCAAAAGTTGCAAGTTCTACAATACGCGACTAATGGTCCACTCAACAAAGAAACATGTAAATGTAACTCTATGATGTAAAAATGGCTCAAACCTCACGTATAAGGGTATGATATGTGATATGCATGCTATACTAGTTTCTTAGGCGGATTATTCCCAAATAACCACCCACTAAATACCCGTTATGCTTATTAATTTGAACTTGACCATGACAAACGACCAAATGGGTTGTGACATCCCTCGTTGACTTGGTTACTTGTGCTTTTAAGATTGCTTTTAAAGCAAGACATTTTTGAAAAAAATTTTGAAATTTTCCCCCATCCCCACACTTGAGGCAAACATTGTCCTCAATGTGTAGTGTTTAAATGCATGGGTAAAAATCGAAAATTTTTACTACTCCCCCATCCCCACACTTGAAGTACATATTGTCCTCAATGTGTAAGAACTAGAGTTTTAAGAATGCACAAGGGATGTGACACGACTAACCTTCCCAACTTTTCACCCCGAAAATTAAAATACATATTACAATCCACTTGTTCCTAACTAACAATCAAAGTAAAAAGAAACACATGCACCTGACCTTTATCGCTTGATGCTCATATCCTTCGTCTCTTCATAAAAATGGTTGTCCCGCAAACATGTTGTACCTACAAATTCTAATCCTTGTGTAGAAGCATGCTTCTCACAACCATCAAAATTTGTTAGTACGTAGTTCTACCCTTTTTATGAACATATTACCAAGTCATGCATTATTTTACTTTGATTTTTTTTTGTGGACAAAATTTTACAACAACAACAAACCTAACTCACTTTCGTAGGAATCACGGTTGCATTTAGCTTATGCAACAAGCCCTTTTAAACCCCCTAATAGCTTGGGAGGACGAGAGGTCTCGTGAGGGTTATATAGGGAACACACCCACAAAGTTCATTTAACTAGACATAAATTAAATAAAAACGACAAGAAATAACGGAACAAAATATACAACAAACACATGAAATATACCATACCTCTACCGCTGATATCGCTCGTTTGGATCCATTGGCGGGTTGGGTTGGTATGGATAACCAGTGAGGGCCTCGAATATCTCCCTATAGTTATCTAGGGGGCTTTGCTCTCCTTGAGGCGGCGGTTGGTACGGGATCGGGATGAAGCTAGACCCTACCGCTTCGGGCCAATGTGGAGTCGGGTCGGATGGGCCTTGCGGGTAGGGAAGATCGGGGTAATTTGTCCACCCCGAGTGCTCGGCGTGTGGGAGGCCGGCTTGGTAGTCTCTTTGGTGCCGCTCCTGATCATGGAGCACTTTGGCGTTATTCATCGCCATTTGTTGAGAGACGTACAAGGCACTCCAACGGCGTCGGTTCAATTCTGTTTCTTCTTGTTGACGCGCTGCCGCTGCTTCTTCCCATGCCCGTCTTCGGGCAGCCTCATCCTCCTGCATCTTTGTCAACTGTTCCATGTGTGATCTTTGCATCGCTTGGAACAGTTCTTGTTCTTCCATAAATTTGTTCGTTCTTTCCCTATGGGCTTCTTGAGCTGCCCAATATTCTTGCATTGCGGATCCGTGCGACCCCTCCCAAGTTTCCCTTCTTCGATTGTACTCCCTTCCTTCACCTATACAAGCGGAGACATTGTCATATAGCTCCTGTTGCCCCCGATCAAAATTCTTGTAAGAAGGCACCCGTCTCATGGTCACAAAACCCGCCACATCTGCGTTAATTTCCCTATGTGGCCGCATGTACCATTGCCTTGGTCTTTGTGCACCGGCGGGTTCAACTTCCTCTTCTTCATCCCCCATTTCTTCATCTTCTTCCTCTACTGGTGGTGCTCCAGAAGTACGGATCTCATACTTGTTGCCCAAATCATCGGTCACAACGTACTTGTTTCCCGAGAACTTAACTTCTATCTTCCAATTCTTCCTCATGTACGCCAAATTAAATTCCTCCACCGGCTTAGGAACCCATAGTGATTCCAGGGGTAAACAATTTTGTTGCACAATCATGGCACTAAAGAGGCGTGCGTACGGAATAAAACGCCTCTGGGACGACTCCCTAGTAGCCCACGTGTTCATCATTACTATAAGGCGCCATAACAACGTTGGGGTTCCATAAAGCAAGGCGTGCACCACCCTACAGTCACTCACTCTAACACCTCCACGATCACCAAACCTCGCCAAGATGTTCTCAACAGAAATCCCTTGAAGAATCTTTCCCTCAAGCGACATTTGCTTTCTTTTCAATTCTCCCCCTTTGTTGAACGGTAAGATAATATCTAACAGTTGCTCGGCATCGTTGTTGTTCAAATGATTATCCAAAAAATGTTCGATGGATGGGTAATCATATGCTTGTATTCCCAAGGAGTCGAAACGAGCAATACGATTCATCGTCTCGAAGGACATTGTCATGTTCCCTCGAGTAGTCTTTCCCACCAACTTCCACTGTGATGGAGATTCATTCTTGTTCATGAGCTTCAAGGTGGATAACCATTCACATACTTCCGCTAAGTATATCCTGGAGGTATTATCTTCACACCAATCAAGGACACTTTCCCATCCTAGACGTTCAAACATCTGCACAATCCCGATCTGACGAAATTCTTCTACGTTCACAACTCGTTCACATATTACCCTTGTTGGAACTGAAGTGTTCACACCGTTCACCATCTTCCATTTCCACAACTTAGCCTCTAACTTCCTGTCTTGATAACCCGACAACGGTTTGTTCTTCTCGTCATCCCAAATTTTAGCACTTTGGCTATCCCTAAACTTCGCCCACTCCCAATCCTGTCGGTATAATCTTGCATCGTTTTCCTCTACGGAGCTTAGTTGCTCCCACTTCTTCGGTATTAAACCGGAAGAAGAACCAACCCCGGATGATGAAGCTTGGCCTGTAGTCTTTTGTCTTTTGCCACCCGCCATAACTACAATCACAAACAAGCAAACATCAATATAAATTCAACCTTCATTAAACTCCCAAACTTTGAACATGAGATGCGATGTTGAAATTTTTAATTAACAAATGAAAATAAAATCGCATTTTTAAACTTTCAAAGTCGCAAATTTTATCATGAACTTGTTAATTTCCTTGTTAATCTTACAACTTCTTATAATTTCAACAATGTATTCAACATCACTTTCATGTTCAATCATGTGCATAACAAGTGTAATTACTTCACTATAGTTAAAACATGCTCAAATTCCATCAACAACAACTAATCTTACTCAAAATCATGCTAGAACGACATACATTGTTTAAACAACCTACTCTTAAACTAGTCAAGTTTAAAATTTCGGAAGAAAAACATTACATATATGAGAATCAAGCATAAAATTTAAAAGAATCCATACCTTGTGTTGTTGAAACCAGAAAAAACTGTGAAAAGATGTAAAGCAAGTAGATTGATGAACACCCCGTCAAAAACCCTAAGTACACGTCCAGAAATCTCGCAAAATAGCAAGAATTGAAGGAAACCGTGTTGTGGGTTTTGTTCTTCTTGAAAAATTACTCAAGATAGACTCAAAAACCAGTTGAATTGATGAAGATTTGAGAAAGTTATGGTAGATTGAAGGTCTAGGGTTTTAAGTTAGAAGATGAAGAAGGTGAAGGGAAAAGGTGAGCTAAGATGGAGAGAGAGCAGAGATCTTGTGGTAGAGAATGATGTTGGGTGATTGTGGGTCAAGTGAATGGTTAACTTTGAGTTTTGAGAGTGTTTGGTTGGGTGAAAAAGGGTTTTAGTTCGATTTCTTACGTCAAAAACGAAGCTGATGCAGCGAATAAATGGCAACCCGTCGCCGACGGGTCCCACCCCATCGCCGCCGGGCAAGGGAAAACTTGCCTGGTCCGACGGGTTAATCGTCTGGATACGGGATTTTTTTTGTCCGACGGGAGTTTTGAGAACCCGTCCGGGACGGGCACCACCCCGTCGCCGACGGGTGTAGGTTTTTTTTTTTAATTATAGAAGGAGGAAAATTATGACTATTTAATAAAGGGACTATGTACACTAAAAATCCTAAAAAATTATAAAAATCTTTTTGTGAATTTTTATAAGTTAAAATTTTTAAACATGGACATCGTTAATGGCCCTACCACCCCCCCAAAAAAATCGTGTATTGTCCTCAATACACATAAACAAGTCTAAAAAAAACATACCTTGTATCTTCATGACCCGTTCGTAATGTCTGGACTTCACACAATCAAGAGGGATTACTAGGAACTGAAAACGATTATCCTCGAAGCACACAAACAATAAAAAAAATGGTACATAACTTTACACAAAGTGTTACCGGTCCTTTTCATTCGACCTCGTAAACCGGTAAACTTGCCACGAAGCTTACCGATTCCTTGTTTTCGTAAGCATACTTGAGATGCTTTGGCAATGCTTTCAACTCAACATCTGGAGGCTCTACTAATGACGGCTTCAATTTAGTGTCAATGCTCTCCGGTAAGCTTTCAACTTGGTGCGTCCATGTCGGTTTTCCTTCCCTAACCGCAAGCACCTCCAAACTCCTTACTTCCTCGTCCATGCTTTGCTCCACCTCCACCTGTGACCTGTCAAACATATAACAATCCTTCATTGTGTTTTCCCCATAAACGACTATGTCGCAAAGAGGTATACACGTGTCAACAATGTCTGCCATATAGCATTCATCATCAACTGGAGGGCTCATAAGTCCGGAAAAAACATGCAACCTCAACCTTCGGTTTCCAAATGTCATGTCAACCGTTCCTGTTCTGCAGTCAATTTGAGCATTTGCAGTTGCTAAGAACGGTCGACCTAAAATCACCGTAGGTTGTTTTGTTGGGTCCTTGGCCACATAATCAAGTACTAGAAAGTCCACCGGATAGTAAAAATCCTCGATTTTCACTATCACATCCGAAACAACTCCACGGGGTAGCTTGGGTGTCAAATCGGCTAACACCACGGTGGTGTTTGACGATTGAAGTGGACCAAATTCATATTGGTCATACAAGCTACCCGGTAGAATGCTTACACTAGCTCCAAGATCTAGAAGTGCCCGGTTGATTTTAAAATCGCCTACTTGAATTGAAATGATAGGCGCACCCAGATCTTGGAGCTTGGGTGGTAGTGCACCCGAAAGAATCGAACTCACATTTTCGGTTAAATCTAATTTTTTTTGGAAATTTGTGAGTGCGTTTTTGGGTACACAAATCTTTCAAGTATTTAGCATACGACGGTACTTGCTTAATTGCATCCAAAAGAGGTAAATTGATTGTGACTTGTTTGAAAATTTCCAACAACTCTTCTTGTTGTGGACCTCTTTTGTTTACATCTTTATTCATAGGTCCCTTCTTCGGGATAAGGGGCGGTATTAGCCTCCACACCCTTTTCCTTAGCCTTGGGGACGGGGATGGTCCCAACGGGTGGGTTGTTTTTCTTTTTCAAGTCATTTTTATTTTGACCCGTTTGACCATCCTCACGCTCATCTTCACTCGCATCTTCCACCACCCCTTCAACAAATTGGGATGATGGTGGTTTGACACCATTATCTATGACTCGACCACTACGTAAAGAAATTTCATTTAAATGTACCTCATGTGTGTGTCTCGAGCTCGACCCTTGATGCTTAGGGTTTACCGTGGTGTCACTTGGAAGCTTCCCCATGCTTCCCTTTATTTGGGCCACTTCTTCCGCTAGTTGCCCCACTTGTTTCGCCAATGCCTCATGCGTTTTGTCTCGAATCTCATTTGTCTTCTTTATCTCTTTAACATCATTGTGAGTCTCTTTTATGTTGTTTTGAGATTCATTTTGCATGTTTAGCAAAGCATCCATCTTGGTACTCAAGTCATCGCCACCGGTTTGATTATTCGACCCACTTCCGTTACCGCCTTGATTATTATAATTCTTTTGGTACCCACCTTGGTACCCTTGGTTGTAATTTCATTGGTAACCTCCTTGATTACCACCTTGACGGTTTTGATATGATGACCCACTTCCTCCTTGATTACCCGATTGGAAATTCGGGTTCATTTGATTTGAAGCGTTGCCATACCAAAAATTGGGGTGATTTCTCAAACCCGGATGGTAAGTATTGGAGTTCATGTCGTACTGTTTCCTATCTCCATATACTTGGTTGACTTCTTCAGTGTAGCCACTCGACCCCGTTGGGCATTGCTCGGTTGTATGCCCAATATCCCCACATTCTTCACAAACCGCAAACTGAACCGCATTTACCTCTTTCTTCTTTATACGAGCCATTTCCCGCTCTAAAGAAGAGATCCGATCCTTGGAATCAAGATCGGGAAGTGACCGGGAAACTGGATGTCTCCTTGCTCTATCGGCCAATTCCTTTTCTTTAGACCGCTTGCTCATCCTTTCCAAGAATTCCCAATCATCGTCTTCATGATTGCTCAAGAGTATTCCATTGCTTGTTGACTCGAGGCGATTCCAAGTTGTATCATCCAAACCTCGTACAAAACATTTCACCAACTCCCACTTTTCTATTTGGTGATGTGGGCATCTCCTCATCAACTCCTTGAATCGGGTAAATGCTTCATGTAATGGCTCACTCGAAAGTTGGCGAAACGACCGAATTTCGTCTCTAGCATCGTCTGTCTTTGCCATAGAATAGTATTCATCCAAAAATGCTTGTTGCATTTGTTCCCAAGTTCGAATACTGTTGGCCGGAAGTGTAAGGAACCACTGTTTTGCCTTGTCTTTCAACGAAAATTGAAATAACCGAAGCTTAACTTCCTCTAGTGCGAAATTGTGCCCCCCAATAGTATCACAAATGGAAGAGAATTCGTTAAATGTGTGTATGGTTCATCATTGGACCTCCCATTGAAGTGAGGAAGTATGTTGATGTAATGCGGTTTACAATCAAACATCCTCCTTTCGCATACTATCGGAGAATTATTCTCGGTCACTATCGGTCGGAAACGGTCATTTACTCCCCGTGGAGGTTGTTGACGACGTGGTGGACCATTAACTTCTTGATCGACCGGTCTTCTATTATCCCGTCTTTCACCTCTTCGATCCTCCCTTCGATTATCCCTTGGGTTACCACCTCCCACGAAACGAGGAATCCGGTTAGGGTTTGCATTGTTGTTATTATAAAACCCATCATTCCGGTTTCGTTGGATATTGTTCCGTGGTTGAGGGTTGTTCCCATAACCATCATTTCTTCCACCTCCGTAACCGTATTCATCGTCCCCAACGTAATTGGCATTTTGGTAGCCAAATTCCTCATCATCATACCTTCTAGCGTTGTAGATGTTTCCCCTATTCACGTAGCCCCAATCTTCATCATCGTTAACCCGATCATCGTAGTACCCCCCATCGTCCGAATTTTCCGTATGAATGCTTACATGTTCCGGCAATTGATAACCGGGAACACTATACGGTTCATCATCGGGGATTGCATTCCTTAAATCGTCGATATTGAAAAACGGGTCTTCATTTGCGGGATTGCCGCGATCACGGTTACCTCTACGATCGGAATTGACATTCCGATCATCAAGGTTGATAGGTAACGATGCTTGTCGGTGAAGGGTTTGTTGTTGAGGTGTTTGTTGGGTGTTGTTGGTATTTTGGTTTCGGAAAGGTGGAGTGGGTGGTCTAGCGTTGGTGTTACCACCCGGTTGTTCTTGAGGTATAGGTTGGGTGTTTAGAGCGGGATTAAAGTTGCTCCGGTATTGGAATTGGTTCTGGTTTTGATTGGAGTTTTGATTCGCCATTGAATCGGTTTCAATGGTCGGCGTGAGTGGTGGTGTTTGGTTGGTTTGATTAGAAGCAAGAGTTGCTTCTAACCGGCTTGCTAGGTTCCGTCTTGCGAGTCTTTCGATTTCCGGTTCGTAGACTAAAGGTGAAGTCCTCCCGGAGTTCCGCGTATGCATGCACTACCTGTAACCTGCACAAGTAACACACCCCGCGTAACAAGGATAAAGACAAGTACAAAAAGAAAGCTAAACAACTTAAACAGTTAATCACACAAATTCAAACAATATCCAAACACAAAGCGCACGCACTCCCTGGCAACGGCGCCAAAATTTGATCGGAGTGTCGCGCTCCGGTCAAAGATAATATTTATAAGCCCAAATTACCCTTAACAATGTGTTAGTGGTAGTAAGGGGTCGATCCACGAAGAGTATGTGGTTTGTGTATGGATTTGACTGAATTATAAAGAGTTGTCACAATTATGAAGCTTGCTAAAGTGTTTTTGTATTTTTGTTTAATAAAAAGATGTGAATTTGAACTACTGGAATTGGATTAATTAATTAACAACTACTAATTAACGATTGCAAGAAAATTGGATACTAGAACAATAATGATAAAAAGGAATCACACCCGGTTTCGGTAATTGCTAACCTAGGATTTCTACAGTTTTTAGTTTCAACTCAAATGCATTTGATTAACAGATTTAGTGTACCGTGACTTAGGTGCTACTAACTATCAACGCCCCGAAGAACGGACAAAAAGACACTTTGTAATCAACACAAGTAAATCCTAACAATGACAATCTACAATTACATATCACCGTTTCGCAAAGTCATAACTTTTAACATCGCTCGACAATTCACGAATTCATAACAAATGTAATACTATTGTCAAGAGTTTCAAAAACCAAATACAAATTGTCACTAAGATGAAACAAGAACAAATTGAAACCCTAAAATTAACAACTACCTACACTGGGGTGAAACCGAGATGATTAGCCGCTCATAGTTGATGCAACTTGTTCACCGGATGTTTGGAATGCGGATGGAGTCATCTTTGAAGCTTGATTGGATGATTGATGAATGATGAAGATTGGTGATGGATGATGATGGATGAATGGATGAATGGATTGACGGCTAGGGTTTTGAATCAAGATTGTGATGAATGATGGTAGATGATTCTTGATTCGGGTTGGAGATGTAGTGATAAGTTGAATGGTGGTCAATTGGTAGGTGAATTAGGCTCCAAGAACAAGATTCAAAACCCAAGGAGTGTGTAACTTACGAATTGAATACTCCCCATCCAATAGAAACCGAGCTTAACCCAATTTTCAACCAAATTCGCGTTTGTGAAAACCACTGCCCGTCGCCGACGGGCCTGACCCCGTCGCCGACGGGTCCCCAAAAATTGAAATGGTGCCGACGGTTAAAATGACGGGATATGGAGGTTTTTAGCCGACGGGGTTATCTAGAGCCCGTCCGGGACGGCCTCTAGCCCGTCGGCGACGGCTTCTTGAAGCTCATTTCTCATTTTTTCGCTCCTTGCACTCTCGGTTGATCCGTAACGCATCCCGGTGCTCCGGTTTTCGACCCGGTGACCCGTAAAGCTCCCGAAAAGCTCCTTAAACTCCATCAAACCTGCAAAACACATTCTTGATTAAAAGTAGGCTATTCGAAACTAAAACTTACGTAAAAACGTTAAGTTAAACAATAACGAGCACCGGTTTACAACCACGTATCAGTATTTCAAAACCGGCCATGGGAACAAACTGAACTGCGCCAAGCCAACAAAAGCAAAACCATAATAACAACTCGATCCAACTCCACGTATTGCAAACGTGGGGGACCCCACGACCTGCGTTAGACTAATCGAAACTCTTGAACCCTTTTACCTCAGAGATATCATTACTATCTGTGTTCTTATATTTGTTGTAACAACTACACCTTCTATAATATATGGTGAAGTAAATAGAAGTATACTTGTTTAATTAGCCAAATAAGAAGACATGCAAACTTCAAGCTTTCTAAATCGATTCTTTTAGAAAAATAATAATGATTTATTAATTAAATACAACACGAAAAGTAATAATGTTTTATTAATTAAATAGAACACTGGTCATTTAGGTAGTTAACTTTAGTTTAGGAAGCTCAAATCAAATTATATATAAAGGCAACAAATTCCCTATGTCTACAAATACCATGCCGGGAAATAGCGGCATGTAGTTGCATGGAGTTTTTCAATTTTCACCCACTGAATGTGTTCATCACTAAGAGTCTACATGAAAGCCTCATTACTAAGATGACAAATGCCTATGTTGACTTTAAGAGTCAACTGCTAATAATTCTCAAATCTTTTAAGTAAATGTTTATATTAATTTATTTGCATCTTAGCTAAGCATAATTCACAGCAAAAAAATAGTTGCAGTCTGCAATATGTAATCAGAAGTTGTGGTAGTTTGTGTCAGGTTCGATTAACCCAACCCCAATCTTGTTAGTTAATATTTTTTTTGAACGACAAAACTTCAGCCCTGGACACATTTACTAAGCGAAGTTATGACCCGTTTGTATGACGTGTGTCGTTAATTTCAAGAACTCGTCAATAAAATGACAATGAAATATGGTTAAATTCATCATAAATGTCATAAATCACCAACAGAGTCACAGGAAGCCTACGCCTTCGGTAGTCTCAGAAGATATAGCAGCAAACAGAAGCTCGCAGACAACAATTTGAGCCCCAAAATTGGCGGTACAACAGGAAGCTCTAACGTCGCCCGGCGCCACTACCGACGCCGATTGTAAACAATTCGAAGTCACACTCGCGTGGCTCGGCGCTGTTAGTCGACTTGGCTCTAATAGCGAATCGTCTGAGATTTCAGTGCGACAGTATCATCTTTCTCCAATAAACCTGTTTATTTGCCAGATTTTGAGCCCAAGTGGTCAACAGGGTTGTATCTTTGATACTTGGCTCCATCTGTCTTCTTTCCAACATGTATTTCTTTTCATTACTTTCCATATTCATTTGTAGCGAATCAACGGCAGGTAACTTTTGACCTGTTCAACCCACTTAATTTATTTAGTTAATCAATATATAAAATTATAATTATATACATATATTTCAGGTCACATCTGACCGTTCGACCCATTTGACATGTTCCATTTTTACCCAGGCGACCCATTAGATTTCAGATATAACCATGTATTCCAAAACTGACCTAAAAAGTATATAAGCTCGTCATGGGTGATGCAATGGCACTTCCTGTCCTGCACCCGTCACTGTCACGAATGTTAACCATTATATATTTGTTGAAAAGAACGCCATGAGTGCTTGGAGGGTCTAGGGTTGAAGCAAACAACTACAAGCACAACCAATTATAAGTCAAGATTAGAAAAGTCTATAAAACATGAAAACAAATAAATAATTAGTAATTATAGACATGCCTAATTATGAGACCAAGGTAACTCCAATCCACCAGTAAGAATCCCTTATTCAGCAGGTTCCAAAGAACAAAACTAACATGTTGTTACTTCTTTTAAGAATCTTTTACTTATGAAAGGGTGAGTTCGAGTTACAATGTTAGTAGCTAATCTCTGTGTAGAATAAAGTATGATAAAAATAACTTAAAAACAATTGGATCAGGCAGATTGCAAGTAGTCCAAAACCAAATCCTTATATTAAAAAATCCTACAGAATTGAAATAGGGATGAGCATTTGGTACCGGTATCGGTACCCACTTGCCTCATTTTTCGGTACAGGTACCGGTACCCACTTTTCCCGTTTTTTGGTACGGGTAACGTGTTCATCCCTAAATTGAAATACTTTTTGTAATCACATTTGACCCATTAAACGTATTTGAAAATTGCTTTTTTAATGTTTATAGTCAGTCAGTGAAACCCACAACCTGCACCAAAAAAATTACCAGTTTTGCTTTCATATTGAAACCCTAGCAACTCCAAATCGGTTCAATATATGTTGTGTAAGCAAAATATCACAATAAACATCAAACTATAGCTGATTGATTTCGATACACCACCTGCTCATTTGCTTATCAAAACATCTGGAAGACTCAGACATGTAATTGAGAGATGAACACAACTACGGGTAAAGCCATAGCTGTAACACACGGTTGCAGAGTGAGAACTATGCAACCTGGATATTGCCCCGCCAAGATACTACTCGGATCTTCTATGTACCCTCAAAATACAATCATCATCACAGTCTATTGTGTTATGTAACCTCGCTTTAAAGCATGATGTACAAGAGTAATTTGCCACTAAACTTAAACAACCTTTAAAGCATGATGTACAAGTGTTTTAAGCACAAGAAACACATATGTAACCTCACAGGCTTAGCTTATGCATCATAGCCTCAACACTTTCAGTTCAGACATATTAAGAACACAAGCTCAGCTTTTGCATCACATCCTCAAACACTTTCAGTTCAGACAGATTACACAAGCTCAGCTTTTGCATCACAGCCTCAAACACTTTCAGTTCAGACAGGTTAAGAACACAAGCTCAGCTTATGCATCATAGACTCAACACTTTCAGTTCAGACAGATTAAGAACACAAGCTCAGCTTTTGCATCACATTATAACTCTTTTTAATAAACTTTTTGACTTTAAAGTAACTATTGATTTAAAGTAATGAATCAGGTTAAAACTCTAAACAGCTTTGCACTTGCATCAAATTACAACTCTTTTTAATAAACTTTTTGAATTTGAAGTAAAAATTGATTTAGTTTTTTTTATGACGAAAAAATTGAACAGTAACCTGTCAGAAAGACTTTCGAAACCTTTTTCAGAAACCTAACTCCTGATTTTACAGTTGAACAGTTGACAACCTTTCAAAGACTTTTCACAAAAAGTCTTTGAACAGTTGACAACCTTTCAGAATCCAAAATATTTTACTGCTATCCTTTTTGATTTTTTTTACTGACGATGACTGTTCAAATACAGCTGTAAAGGCAAACACTGTTCGGATTTGTTAGAAAGGAAGCATGCTTGGAAGTCTATAAATTCAACTACATTCATCACAATTCATCACAACTCTACAAGCACTCAACTTAGATACTAAAACCTTCAGTAACATAAGCATGTAAATCAGCTACAAACATACCAGATCTGTAACAAACATAAAGGCTAAAATCATTTTAAGCACATTATCTATCTATCTATCTATCTATCTATATCTATATCTATACTACTTTAATAAGCATACAGGAAGGACAGAAATGGTCATTTGCCACTTTACAACCATTTGAAGCCCATTGTACAACCTTTAAAGCACAAAGGTGTTGAAAAATCCTTCAACAACACGCGAACCAACGCATATAAACTAACCGGATGCATTTGACCCGTTTTAATCAAATGGATCCAGTATATACTTTCTTTCAAAACATCTGGAAGACTCAGACATGTAATTGAGAGATGAACACAACTACGGGTAAAGCCATGGCTGCAACACACGGTTGCAGAGTGAGAACTATGCAACCTGGATATTGCCCCGCCAAGATGCTACTCGGATCTTCTATGTACCCTCAAAATACAATCATCATCGCAGTCTATTGTGTTATGTAACCCCGCTTTAAAGCATGATGTACAAGAGTAATTTGCCACTAAACTTAAACAACCTTTAAAGCATGATGTACAAGTGTTTTAAGCACAAGAAACACATATGTAACCTCACAGGCTCAGCTTATGCATCATAGCCTCAACACTTTCAGTTCAGACAGACTAAGAACACAAGCTCTGCTTTTGCATCACAACCTCAAACACTTTCAGTTCAGACAGATTAAGAACACAAAATCCGGAGTACACAACTCCTTTACCACCCACCGGAAACTGTAAAAGCAAAACTGAATCTTATCAGTAACATTAGATCTATAACAAACATAATAAGCTACAAACATACCAGATCTTTAACAAACAAAATCAGCTACAAACAAAATCAGCTACAAACATACCAGATCCGGGCTGCCAATATTCCTCTAAGAACTCAGATCTGCAAGTCGTGTAACTGATGCATCCCTGCCAGGCCCGTCCCCTGCAAGTCCAGTTCAGGCCCAAAAGGAAGCAGTCCAGCAGAAGAGTGAAGCAATTCAGAGGCCCAAAAGAATGCAAAAGAAGCCCAGCAAGCTGATGGATTAATTCGCAAGTTTTAAGGGGAATATTATGAGGAATTAGGCTGCATGCATTTTATTTTTAGCACATGTTAATTAGTTATGCATTAGTGGGTAGTTAGTGGAGCATGGTAGGTTATTGTCACATGCATGTCTCCAAGAAATAAGGTACATGGGCATAGTGTGCTCACATCCATTGCATATTTAATTCCCTATAATTTTGATTTTGAGATATCCAGAAAATTGTTCCAAAAAACTTGCCTTCTCTCTATTGTTCTTAGGAGTGTTTCCCTACTAGAAAAGGCTTGCAACATTTGGTGCTTTCATTCACGAATCACCTCCACCATGCCGCCGCGTCGCGATCCAACTAGTCCCGATGATTTTCCCCCATCCGTCACAGATCAACTTAGCCAACTCATTCAGATCACCACCACGGCCGCTACCACCGCTGCCTCCACTCAAGCCTATCTCCGAATACAGTTAGCCGCCCTCGTTCAAGCTACAACCAACCTCAACGCCAAACTTGATACCCAAACCGAAACCACCGCTCGTCTTGTTAATCATGTACAACACTTAACCACCTACTCGGCCACAAGACCACCATATCACCCTTGTCAACAATGACCACACCGTTAATGTTAAACCATATAGATATCCACATTACCAAAAACAAATCATGACCCAACTCATTTCTGAAATGCTTGCTAACGGAGTTATTCGACCGAGTCAAAGCCCATTTTCCTCACCGGTACTCCTTGTCAAAAAGAAGGATGGCACTTGGCGCTTTTGTGTCGATTACCGGGCTTTGAATGCGGTTACGGTTCGAGACCGATTTCCGATTCCGACTATCGATGAACTATTAGATGAGCTTCATGGGGCAACCATATTTTCAAAAATGATCTTCGGTCGGGATACCACCAAATCCGAGTCGCACCGGACGACATTCATAAAACCGCCTTTCGCACAATGGACAGTCATTATGAATTTCTCGTTATGCCCTTCGGCCTCTCCAACGCACCTTCGACATTTCAAGCTACCATGAATGATCTATTCCGTTCGGTGCTTCGCTAGTTTGTCTTGGTGTTTTTTGACGACATATTAATTTACAGCGAGACCAAAGAAGAGCACTATAACCATCTTCAATATGTCTTTCAAAAACTGCACCAAAATCGTTTCTATGCCAAGGCATCCAAATGCACTTTTGGTGTATCGGAAATCTTGTTTTTAGGCCACAAGATTTCTGCCCTTGGTGTCTCTCCGGAACCTGACAAAATCGACGCCATTCAACGCTGGCCGGCCCCTAACTCGTTTTCCACCCTTCGGGCATTTCTGGGCCTTACCGGTTATTACCGACGTTTTGTAAAGGGTTATGCTCAAATTGCAGCACCTTTAACCGTTATCTTGAAACAAAAAGAGTTTGCATGGAATGCACAGGCTACTGAGGCATTTATCCAATTGAAGAAAAACATGCAACAGTTAGTTACACTTGCACTTCCCAATTTTAACGAGCCTTTTGATGTCACTACCGATGCTTCCGGGCAAGCTATCGGTGCCGTACTCTCCCAAAATAACCAACCTATAGCCTTTTTCAGTAAAAAACTCTGCTCCACCATGCAAGCTCAATCCACGTATACGAAGGAGTTGTATGCCATTACCGAAGCGGTAAAAAAATGGCGACAATATCTTCTGGGCCGTCGATTTCGTATTTACACTGATCATCACAGCCTTAAACACATCATTTCCCAAACCATTCAGACACCGGAGCAACAAAAGTGGGTTACGAAACTTATGGGGTTCGATTTTGAAATCCATTTTAAACTGGGCAGAGAAAACACCGTGGCTGATGCATTAAGCCGCCTTGACATTCCATCTTTTTTATCCATTTCCTATCCAACGGCCACTTGGTTGGAAGAACTCCGTTCTTATTTTCTATCCGACAAGATTGGCAGCCAACTTGTCGCCGATGTTAAAAAGGACCCGACAAGTTTTCCACACCATTCTTTTTGTGATGGTTTACTCTTCGTGCATGGGAAACTTTTAGTGCCCCCCATTTCAGACTTGCGCCACAGATTACTAGACGAGTTCCATTCATCATTTTAGGGTGGTCATGCAGGCGTTAATGCAACCACGAAACGCTTGGCCAGTTCTTTTACTTGGTTGGGTTTAAAACGAGATGTTTCCAACTTTGTTAGATCGTGCCAAGTATGTCAAACCATCAAAACTCCGAACCATAAACCATACGGGTTATTGCAGCCACTACCCACACCCGAATACCCATGGGTCGACATATCGATGGACTTTATAACCGGACTTCCCAACTCCAAAGGGAAAACGGCTATATGGGTTGTTGTCGATCGACTTTCCAAATTTGCCCATTTTATCGCCTTACCAACCAAGTATACCGCGGTTTCTTTAGCTTCGATTTTTATGAGAGAAATTTATCGATTACATGGGTTACCAAAAACCATTGTTTCAGATCGTGACTCGTTATTCGTAAGCCAATTTTGGAAGGAGTTATTCAAGCAAATAGGAACCAAGTTGTTACACTCGAGTGCTTACCATCCGCAAACGGATGGGCAAACCGAAGTGGTAAATCGTGGTCTTGAGATGTATTTGCGGGCATTTGTGCTTGATGCACCAAAGACGTGGGAACGATATCTGTATTTGGCTGAATTTTCATATAATACAAGTCATCATTCGGCAATTAAAATGTCACCCTTTCGAGCATTGTATAGACGCGATGTTGCTACTATTCATGATTATGTCCCCGGGTCGAATAAAACGGGTTCCATCGACGACTCTCTAGTTCAGCATCAACAGATTTTACAAGCATTAAAGGGGTATATCACAGCAGCGAAAGATCGAATGGTGAAGCAGGCTAACAAGAAACGTACTGACAAAGAATTTAATGTGGGTGATTACGTTTATTTGAGGCTACACAAATATCGCCAAATGACGGTTCATATCCGTATTAATCAGAAGTTGTCTCGTCGTTTTTACGAGTCGTACAAAATTCTGGAATGTATCGGGAAGGTAGCTTATAAGTTGGAATTACCGGCCGGGTCAAAAGTTCATCCGGTGTTTCATGTCTCGCTTCTTAAGCAAAGTTATGGTTCAGTTGCAACTCCGGGTGGCGATCTCGCGAAAATCTTTCTGGATATGGAAGTAGCTCCACTACCAGAATCCATCATTGAGCAGCGTTTCGATAATGCTAAGCAACAAGTACTCATAAAATGGGCCAACAAGCAGTTGGAGGAAACTACATGGGAAGACTTTGATGACATAAAACGATTGTTTCCGGAATTCATAGACATTGGGGGCAATGTCGATTTCCAAGAGGAGGGGAATGATGCATCCCTGCCAGGCCCGTCCCCTGCAAGTCCAGTTCAGGCCCAAAAGGAAGCAGTCCAGCAGAAGAGTGAAGCAATTCAGAGGCCCAAAAGAATGCAAAAGAAGCCCAGCAAGCTGATGGATTAATTCGCAAGTTTTAAGGAGAATATTCTGAGGAATTAGGCTGCATGCATTTTATTTTCAGCACATGTTAATTAGTTATGCATTAGTGGGTAGTTAGTGGAGCATGGTAGGTTATTGTCACATGCACGTCTCCAAGAAATAAGGTACATGGGCATAGTGTGCTCACATCCATTGCATATTTAATTCCCTGTAATTTTGATTTTGAGATATCCAGAAAATTGTTCCAAAAAACTTGCCTTCTCTCTATTGTTCTTAGGAGTGTTTGCCTACTAGAAAAGGCTTGCAACAGTAACCTCAGATCTGTCAATATTCATAAAAAATCCTCAAAAAAATGACGGTAGATCTGAGAAATTTCAGCAGAAAAAAGTACCTTGCTCGACGGTGGTAAGGCAGATCTAAGTCGATGGTATCTCCACCGCTCCATCTTCATCTATAACAGAACAAACAAAACAAACTCAAAATCAGCTAGAAAAAAAATCAGCTACAAACAAAATCAGCTACAAACATACCAGATGATACTTGCAAGATAAACAGCTACAAACAAAATCAGCTACAAAAATACCCTAACACGAACAACTCAACGGCGATCTGGTGTCGGATGTAAAGAGATTCATCATAGAGAAACCATAGATCTTGATCTTGGAGCGCCTGGTTTTGAAACCCTAGAACCGCGTCTGGTGAGAGAGAGAGAGAGAGAAGAAGAAGGATGGGGGCGGATGTGAATGAAATGAATATTAGGGTTTAGATTGAGTGAAAGAAGGTATATATTGGATCCATTTGGGTAAAATGGGTCAAAGAGATCCGGTTAGTTTGTATGAGCTGCTCCGCATGTGTTGAGGGATTTTTCAACACCTTCATGCTTTAAAGGTTGTACAATGGGCTTCAAATGGTTGTAAAGTGGCAAATGACCATTTCTGTCCTTCCTATATGCTTTATAAAGTAGTATAGATGTATAATTGTCAATATACATATATGTATAGTTAAAAGATTAACAATATACACATGTGTATAAATCCCAATTTAAAAAAAAATAAAATAAAAAATTTAATCCTTAAAGAAAAAACTGCAATTTTCCAAAAAAAAATGCGTTTTTTCACCTTTTTTGCATTTTTTGCTTAGGGAAAATGTGTGGTCCAGATTGCTTCTCAAGTTTCTCAAATAGGGTGGACTTCTCTTAGGATCCCTATATATATATATATATAGGGATCCTAAGAGAAGTCCACCATATTCGAGAAACTTGAGAAGCAATCTGGACCACACATTTTCACTAAGCAAAAAATACAAAAAAAAAAAAGGTGAAAAAAATGCAATTTTTTTTTTGAAAAATCACAGCTTTTTCTTTAAGGATTAAATTTTTTATTTTTAATTTTTTTTTTGGGATTTATACACATGTGTATATTGTTAATCTTTTAACTATACATATATGTATATTGACAATTATACATATATGTATATACATGTTTAAAATTGAAAAAATATGTGTTATAAATCCTAAACCTTATACCATAAACACTAAAGATAAACCTTAATGCTAAACCCTAAACCCAAACCCTAAAGCTAAACCCCAATTCTAAACCTAATGCTAAACCCTAAAGCTAAACCCTAATTCTAAACCCTAATGCTAAACCCTAAAGCTAAACCCTAAAGCTAAACCCTGATGCAAACCCTAAAGATAAAGCTAAACCCAAAAGTTAAAGCTAAACCCTAATGCTAAACCCAAAAGCTAAACCCTAATGCTAAACCCTAAATACTATTACTAAACCCTAATGCTAAACCCTAAAGCTAAACCCTAAACCATAAAGCTAAACCCTAAACCCTAATGCTAAACCCTAAATACTAATGCTAAACCCTAAATAACACTTATTTTTCAATTTTAAACATGTAGATACATATATGTATAATTGACAATATACATATATGTATAGTTAAAAAGATTAACAATATACACAGGTGTATAAATCCCAAAAAAAAATTAAAAAAATAAAAAATTAAATTCTTAAAGAAAAACCTGCGATTTTTCCACCAAAAAAAAAAATTTTTTGCGTTTTTTTTACATTTTTTTCTCATTTTTTTGCTTAAGGAAAATGTGTGGTCCAGAATGCTTCTCAAGTTTCTCAAATAGCCTACTACTTCTCACATGATCCTTATCCTATATATATAGGGTAAGATTATTGTAAAAAAGACCAAAAATGTGAGAAAGGTAAGAAAGAATCTCAACCATTAGATCTAAATTAATTGAAAAGGGTAAACAAGTAATTTTATCATTAATTCAATTAATTAAAACTTCCCATAACCGCCACCTTAATTATAGGAAGTATATAACACCATTCAGCAAGTATATAACACCATTCAGCATTCAGCAAGTATATAACACCATTCAGTAAGTATATAACACCATTCAGCAAGTATATAACACCATTCAGTAAGTATATAAACCATTCAGCAAGTATATAACACCATTCAGCAAGTATATAACACCATTCATTGACTAAACATCTGATCAAAACATATTTTTTTTCTCTATATAAGTATAGCAATATGGTACTCATATTAAAGATAAAAAAACGCTCGTTATTATGGTGTAATTTTTTTTTAAAAAAAAGTTATGTATAAAAAGTTATTGACGTTTAAAAAAGACGAGGGGAAGTTACATGTGTATTACCTAATTTCTAGTGGGTTTAAAAGACTATATTGCCCCTAGATATTTCAAATCAGTCCAAATTAATGAAAATATTTTCCAATTTGGTCTCTATTAATGTCAACCATTAGATCAAAAGATCTAATGACTGAGATTATTTCTTACCCTTCTCACACTTTAGGCCTTTATATATATATATATATATATATATATATATATATATATATATATATATATATATATATATATATATATAGGGTAGGGTTCCAGCGTGAACAACCTCCCAAGAGTGAACTGCGTGAACAGATCTGGACCCTTGATTTCCTTTTTAGTTGTTAAGGGTAGGATTGTAATTATCTAAAAAATTAGATTTAAATAATTATTTTAATAATTGAATTAAGTTACATCTTTCCTAATTTAAATTCATTTTCCACATTATGTTTTATTTATTAATAAGATAATTATCAAAATAAACAACAAATCACCAGATTTCAATTTTAATTTTTATTTCAGATTTCATCACCAGAATTCAAATTTTGATTTTTAAGATCCACGTAACCTTCATATTTCAACGGTATACACATGTGTACCTGGATATAAATAGAACAGTACACATGTGTACTCAGCATCGTACATATGTGTAATTATCTGCATAATACATACATAGAAACAATACCTGTAAAACTATTTTATATTTAACAAATTACAAGTTCCATAATGTTTTCCAAATCAAACAAAAAAATATATAATTACATGTTCCAGTTTCGTAAAAACAATAAACCCAACATAATCGAAAAAACAAAAAACATAATCTTTTACAACTATTCGCCACGTTGTATGTTGAATCATCCTTATCGACCTCATACGTGAATCATCCTTATCGACCTTCCATCTCCACTTTTATCGTTAACGACATCTCCTTTAATAGCACAAAAAAACTCAGCAACTAATACTTTGCATAATTCACAAGTGTACATCAACAACTTTACATATTCAATACACAAAATTATGAGATATCACAAAAGCAGACGCTATACACATGTGTACATTGGGTTAAAATTAGAGCAAAATCAGAATACACATGTGTACATTGCATTAAAAATAGAGCAAAATCAGAATACACATGTGTACATCGCATTAAAAACAGAGCAAAATCAGAATACACATGTGTACATCGCATTAATATAATTTTTAAAATTGAAAAGATAAATGAAGGCCTAACAATGTCCCATATATTCATCTTCTCGAAAAGTAAAACAAGCTCTAGATTCAATCAAACTCATTCTAGCGGCATTAGATTCGTCTCGTCAACTTACACAACATATAGTTAATACATAATTTAATTCCAAATTACATATAATCTTATAAAGAAATACATAACTTAAATCCAAATTACGTATAATCTTATAAATAAATAATATGATTGATTAATATAAATATTGTTATTTTGAGTTATAATTTTTTTTAAAATAAGTTAAAAAATAAAAACTTTGATTAATATATTCACTCCATAAATCGTTTGTGACTAGTTAGGTAAGAGTAGAACCCAAAAGACAAACCAATTGGAAAGTGAAAAAGTATAGTGAATAAAATATTAAACTTTGACTTCAACAAACCATTTGAGCATTATTTACGAAAATACCCCATCATCTTCTTCTCTAGATTAAAAATGCAGTGCTGCTGCTTTTGCCGTTTACCGCAATCACGGAAAAACACATTGATGAAATCTTTCGGAACTCTACTCTGTACGTTTTAACTACTCTAACTACTAAAATGGAGGGTCAAAGGCACAAAAAATATCACAATTTTGAAAACTTATATTATGAGAGTTTGGTCGGCCGAAGGGTCCGGTGACCCCCCGGACCCTCCTGTAGTTTCGCCGATGTATGAAAAATATTATTAAATTATGCTTTTGGATATCTTTTGTTCGTAAATTGCTAAACATGTTCAAATGGAAACATCTACGATATAGATCGACTTACAAAGCTAAACCATCAGATCACGTCGACAGTCGGACGACGGTGCCGCCAGAGTTGGAGGCAGAGGACATACTTCTTCATATTCCAATCATCTTTGTTATCCTCAACACATCGGTCTCCAACTGTAACCTTCTTCAGCATTTGTTTTTTTTTTATTGATTCATGGCTTGGTTTATGAGAAAAAACGACGAAGCAACTGATAAAATTGAAGAGTATGTGATTCTAGAATATAGGAGATGATTGAAAGAAAAAAAAAACTGTCGAACTAGGTATTTTGGATGAATACTGATTTGGAATCTTATTAAAGTTTGAAAGATATTTTTGAAATCACATAAAATAGGATTAGGTAACTGATTTTGATAACTCCGTATTAAAAATGGAATTTAATTAAATGGAAAATTACACAAATACCCTTATTCACTTAATTAAATAGTAACAAATAACCAAATAATTACCATTATGTCATTCACTTAAAATCTCAAGATCATAAAAATCAAGGGACCAGATCAGTTCACGTAGTTCACTCTTGGGATTTTGTTCACGTTTGAACCTAATCCTATATATATATATATATATATATATATATATATATATATATATATATAGAAAACCCATATAAAATGCAAACTTATATTATAAACCCATTAAAAAATATTAATCTCAAAATTTTATAACATAAGCCCATTAGGTATTAGCTTAATACCCATTTTAGTTTCAATAATTGAGTAACCATAAAGAAGAACAAAGATCCATGTCCTATAGTTTGCCACAGTTTGCCACAGCATACCATAATACCTGTAAAAAGTTAAGACAAATTAGACATAATAAAGTGCTGAATTGAAAACCCTAATTAGACATAACAAACTAATGAATTGAGAACCCTAATTAGGAATGAAAAAGCTAGCTAGCTAGTAATATCAATAATAATAATAATAACAACACGAGGCGGCAAAAAAGTAGTTTACATTATTTTATTTCGTTAAGGCCTAAAGGAAATGTTTTTCAGGGCTCGGACAGACATCTGAATTCTTATGACCGGCACTACTAGATGCGTTGGTTATTTTATTTTTTTCTTTTACTATATTTGAGTTGTCTAACTTCATTTTATGTTTGTTATGCAATTTTTTTCTATAATGTAATGGGTTGCTAAATTAGATTCTAACCGAGATGTATAGTTATAGGCCTTTGTAGTTGCAAATGATTTTCGTATCAAACTTCATTTTAGAGTTGTTATGCGAATTGTTATTGGATTTGCAATTTTAATACTTATCCTAGATACATTGTTGCAGTTATGTGATTTTATATCCATATATGTTATCCATATATGTTTTCCATGCCAAACTACATTTTAGGGTTATTATGTGAGAGATTGCTTCGGGGAAATGTTTTTTAGTTTGCATATTAGTTTCTAGCATAGATATATTGTTGTAGTTGTTTGATTTTACATTTACATATGTTACTTAGACTCTTAGAGTCAATTTCATGTTATTATTGTTATGATTGTTTTTTAATATGTGTTACTTACGACTCCGGATGTCTTCACTAATTTCATGTTTTCCGAAAAAGCTTTGAATTTTCTACCTTCCAAACTTTGTGAAACTAAGAGAGAATATTGAATGAAAAAAGAGTAAACTATCAAAATGTTCTTTGAGGTTTAGTCACATTTGTCACTTTAGTCTAAAACTTAATCTTTTGAATCTATGTTTTTGTGGTTTCAATGTTGTTGCCATTTTCATCCAAAATTAAAATCTGGTCAGATTTTTCAGTTAAAATCCAGTTTTTTGTCTTTTTCCTCCTTTTTAATGAAAGGAAAAATGGTCTTTTAACGTTTTATTATAACAAATTAAGAAAAATCTGACAATTTTGCCCTTCATTAAAAGAGAGCAAAAGGATAAAAAAGTTGGATGCTAACTGAAAAATCTGATCAGATTTTGATTTTAGATGAAAATGACAACAAAATTGAAACCATAGAGACTAACTTCTAAAAAGTTTAAATTTTGTAATAAAGTGACAAAAGTGACCAAACCACAAGGACCATTTTAGCAGATTACTCATGAAAAAATTTCAAACTAAGTGCTTTACTTTTACAAATTTGATTTTACTTTTTAATATAGAAAAAAAAAATCTAGAATTTTTTTAAGTGAAGTACGTATTGGAAATTACAAATTTGATTTTACTTTTTGAGTTAATTGCCAAAATCGTCCCTGAGGTTTGGGCACATTTGTCATTTTCGTCCAAAATGACACTTTTGTACCATTTTGCCCCCTCCCCCCACGTTTGTAACTTTTTGCCATTTTCATCCAAACCACTAACTTAGTTTATTTTTTCTGTTAAGTTGAAGAATTTTTGGATGAAAATGGCAAATACAAACTACAGGGACGATTTTAGCAATTTACTAAAACTCTTTTTAATTTTTGAATCAGTCAATATTGTGTTGCTCGTTAGTAATTAGAGTGCACGCTATAGCTTCTCCGATTGTGTTTGCACAACAGGCAAATAAATTTAAATACATATCTGTGCTCATGCCAACAATTGTGGTTTTGTACAAAGAATTTGAATGAATAGATGGTTCATATAGTAAAATTCTCACAAAATAAAGTTATTATGAGCCGTTCAATGAGAAAACAGCAACTAATGAAGTTATAAAGATGTTTGTTGACGATAGGATCTTGATACTGTTATATCACATATGAAGTTATGAATATTTATTTAATATCAAGTCTTGTGTTATTTACATATAAAAAGATAACACGCGTATGTTAAGTTTTGTGTTTTGAACTATTCGCTTGTGTGGGCCCCCGTCAATTCCCTTGTGTTTCAAAGGGTCCTGATTGATTTAATCAACAACAGTGAGGGATTTCCCTCTTTATGTGAAAGCTGGTATTTTTTTTCTACATAAATTATTGTCTTTGTTTATGTGCTCCTAAATTGGTATCTTGGTTCTCTGCCAAAGGCTCCAAGACACTTTAAATGGATATATCTAGACTCATAAATGTTGAAGGGATGTCATCAGGATTTTTGTAAACATAAGTTGGCAATAAAACTTGTTACTTGCACAATGACAGGAGTCCAGGACATCTTTATATAAAAGTTTAAGTTCAATGTTTTCATCTAATATTAATAAAAGAATCAAGTTAATGCCATATGGCATTCTCTCCATCAATATTGTCACCAAAATGCCATATGGCAATTCTAACATAATCATAATAAATAAATTAATATAAGAACCATTATCCACCTTAATAATAATTCTAAATAAACTCCATCTCCCTCAAAAGATATTCATATACCATTCATGTTTGGGTTAATAAATTATACTACATCATATAGAAATAAAAATATAAGAATTAATTTATCTCTTATATATATCAACTTTACATATTAGAGGTCAAGCTTATCTTCGACTCTATGACATACGATTAAGGGTTATTATATTTTTAATATGTTTGTATTTAATATGAATATCCTTTATCAAAAGCCTTTTGATCGTTAGTTTATTTTTATCTATAACAAAACTATTATTGTTATTATTGTTTGTATTATTATTATCCCCAATTTAATTATTTTTGCATTATTATAATAAGTTATTTGTTAATATAACACCTCACTAAGATTAACAACATATATTTCTAAAATTAAATGATTTAAACTATTAATTATTGATAAAAATGATAAAATTACAAACAAAATATTAAATCTAATTTAACTTTCAATATAGGATTATTGTCACGTGTGACTTTATCCTTCAACCTTACAATTTAGACTTACAATATTTTTTTATATTTTTTAATCCTCATCCTTACTAATATAATAAATTTAATTCAACTATGTTAATAACCACATTAGGATGCACTATTTAATTAATATTATTAGATAAATACAATGTATATTATTAAATATTATCGTAAAATAAATACAATAGTGAGATCTTTTTTACTAAACCATCCTTACTTTAATACTAATTGGAAAAACACGATAATTAGATTATACTATTATTATACTTTTTAAATTATGTGATCTGGAAGAAGTATGATTTATATTTTTTTTTTATATTTTATACACGGGTGTGTAACACTTATAAATTAAAATATTATTCAATCTAAGTTTTTTTATATTTAATCCGTGTGATACACGGATTTATATGCTAGTTTGAGTTACAATTTACTAGATCTTAGATTTGATATATGTTCTTTAATGAGACCATTACAGTTGATAGGGAGAACGGATCAAACGGACTTGCGAGCTCGTTTGGATATCTTCTTAAAAACGTTCTCAACAAACCTAATTAGAAGATCTAAGCTCCGATCGTCTTCCTCATCATCATCGTCGTCGTCTTCATCGTAAAAAGTCATACGATTCCGGCTCCAATTCCTAGGATCCACCGCCGGATTCTCAGCCTCCTGATCCATAATTAGATATTAAAGAGATGAGTGAAGTGGTTGCAAAGTGTATCTACAAATAACAACCTGGGGAGGACGGCGGCGGGAAGCTCGGAGACAGAATCCAGTAGTCCGGAGTTTGTATGGAAGAATCAAGTTATTGCAAGATACAGATAGTGATTGTGGGGTATGGACCGGAATATCATATTATGATTTTATTAACTAAATAAAAGAAATTAAAAAGAGTTTTAGTAAATTGCGAAAATCGTTCATGTGGTTTGTATTTGCCATTTTCATCCAAAAATTCTTTAACTTAACAGAAAAAATAAACTAAGTTAGTAATTTGGATGAAAATGACAAAAAATTACAAACGTGGGGGGCAAATTGGTACAAAAGTGTCATTTTAGACGAAAATGGCAAATGTGCCCAAACCTCAGGGACGATTTTGACAATTAACTCTTACTTTTTAATATAGAAAAAAAAATCTAGAATTTTTTTAAGTGAAGTACGTATTGGAAAAAAAATGATGCATGAATGTGAATGTCAGAAATGTTTGTTTTTTGTTGCAGGAAAATTGGTATTTAATAAACCAACCTTTAACCAGTTGGTAAATAATAATCCAACCTACAAAATTGGTATATAATAATCCTACCTATCAACATGTTGGTACTCAATGAACTTCTGTTATTTTATTTTAACTGAAGTTAGTTTTTAAGTTTTATTTATTACACAAACAGTCCCTGTAGTTATAAGTTACTAGTTTTAAGTTTTATTTATTACACAAACAGTCCCTGTAGTTATAAAAAAATCATAAAAATTCTAAAAAATCATAAAAATTCTAAAAAAATCTTAAAAATTCAAAAAAAATTATAAAAAATCTAAAAAATCAAAAAAATTCTAAAAAATAAAAAAAATCATAAAAATTCTAAAAAATCAAAAAATCGATTTATAAAATTAACGTGTTTCGCTTTACAGAAATTTTACGAAAAACGGGCAGAGTTTCCTCTGTTTTTGGACGACCCCGACAACACAAGTTGTCGATATAATATTCAAAACGCAACAATCAATGAAGCATTAAATATCTATACGATTTATATTCGATTTATACAAAACTAAAATGAAACTTAAACAAACAAACCCAAACATCATCAAACAGGACATCTCGTCCTTACCCAAACCAGAAAAAAAATCCAACAAATCTAAATCAAAACCCAGACATCATCAAACAGGACATCTCGTCCTTACCTTCTGCTGAAAATCTTATCTCCGGCGCCACTGCCTTTGTCGCCGTCGCCATCTTCAAAACCAAACCCTAAAACCTTCTGACCCCCAAACATCTCCAGCCGCTGAACAATAGTCTTGACAACAGCAATCATCGATCATCTATCTTATACCTTTCAGATTCACTTTCAGATCTGAAACAACTCAGATCTGCTTCGTTTCGTTGCAGATCCAATCACCGAATAAACACCGAAAACCCTTAAGCCGCTGCCGCTAGCCACCGACACCGTCGTCTCCGACCTCTCGCCGCCACCGTTGGCTCCATTCTTCAGCCGCATACGAAGTTGTTCTTCATCTCCTTCGAACCCGACGTTTATCGTACCACAAACCAGATTCGTTAACATCCAAACCCTCATCAGCGACAGTAACAATTTAGGTCATTGGTTGAACAAGAAGTTGAAGAGTGTGCGAGAAAGTTGGTTGCAGAGAAGAATCTGTGAAAAAAAAGGAGGAGCACAAAGAACAGCCACCTTCTTTTTTAATAAACCCTAGCGTATTTGGTTTGAGTCTTGAAGATAAAGCTCAGATTAAAGGTTTTATGATTTTTTAGAATTTTTTTTAATTTTTTAGAATTTTTATGGTTTTTTAAAATTTTTATGATTTTTTAGAATTTTTTTTGTTTTTTTTAGAATTTTTATGATTTTTTTTTATTTTTTAAGATTTTTATGATTTTTTATAACTACAGGGACTGTTTGTGTAATAAATAAAACTTAAAACTAGTAACTTATAATTACAGGGACTGTTTGTGTAATAAATAAAACTTAAAAACTAACTTCAGTTAAAAAAAATTAACAGAAGTTCATTGAGTACCAACATGTTGATAGGTAGGATTATTATATACCAATTCTGAAGGTTGGATTATTATTTACCAACTGGTTAAAGGTTGGTTTATTAAATACCAATTTTCCTTGGTTGCATGCATATTATACGGTTTTTTTCCAAACTGATTATTATTATTATTATATAAATAAAATGCAACATCTTTTTGAAAATATATCCACTTGTTAGATGTTCGTTTTCTTAATGGCACAAAGAATAATAGTAAAAAGAGTCCCGTGAAAGTTTTGGTTCTTAATGGTGGCACAAAGAATAATAGAAAAACGTGTCCCGTGAAAAATTTCGGGTCAGATTAATTAACTGTAACTAGTGGAAAAGTAAATACTGGTTTAAGTCTAAAAAACAGGGTAATATGTTATTTTTTTTTTGGTTTTTGGGAGGGGATGCTTGTCATTCAAAAAGTTAGAATTTTCTTTCATATAATTTATATTTTGTAATAATTAAAACTAATCGAGCCAAAGAGAAAATGAGAGAGAGAGAGAGAGAGTGAGAGAGAGAGTGAGGGAGAGAGAGAGTTTGAGAGCGAGAAAGATAGAGAGAATGAGAGAGATCGAGAGATCGAGAGAGAGGAAACAGGTGATGGTGTAGGAGAAGAGGGCTGGGAGTTGCCCCGGCGCCGCAGAAGACCTCAGCCGTGTATGCAGCCAAACCAGTACATTGAGAATGAGAAGACAACCACCTTCTTTGTCACCAATCTTCCTGGTTGGTGTTCACTGGAAGATTTGTGGAGAGTATTCAAAGACTTCGGTCTTATGGTGGATGCATATCTAACAAGGAGAAAGGATAAGTTGGGAAGATATTTTGCATTCATCAGGTATGAAGACATCGTCGATGGAGAAGAAACCGCAAAAGTACTTAGCCAGGTCACCCTTGGAAGAAGCCGGGTAGTCGCTAACATAGCCAAGTTTGGGAAAAAGGACAAGAAAAAACCACAACCTCGGTATGCCAACGCTGCCCCTCCCCCTTCGCACCCTACTCCACCCCTCCGCCCCCCCCCCCCCACCTCCCCACCCCTTCCATTCATCTTGGTCTTCCCAGGCCGGACCTTCGTTTCGAGCCGTTCTTACCGGTATCCCTGATCATGCCCCGGAACCCCTATCGATCCACCTCCCCACTCGTCCTCCCCCGCCTTCCTTTTCTTGGAATAAACGCTCCCTCATTGGTAAAACCCTTGACCTCAACAAGCTCTCGTGCATGGAACAATTCCTGTCATTGTCTAACTCGTATGGAATCTCCCTCTGTTATGTGGGAGGCCTTTACGTTCTGTTGTCCTTCCAAAGTTCCTTCGAAGCCAAAGTATTCCTAACCTCTAAAGTGGATATGTACAAGTCTTGGTTTTCTTCTCTAGAAATTTGGTCCGGGCAAGCTATTGCATTTGAAAGAGTTGCATGGATTAAAATTATGGGCGTGCCGACACAATTCTGGGATAATCATGTGTTGAACATGATCGGTGGAAAATTTGGGACGGTGGTCCATGAATCTCAAGTGTCAACAAGAGACGGCAACCTATCATACGATAACATGGGTATCCTAATCAATCATGGTAATACGGTCAAAGGAGAACTCCAGGTCACAGTTCAAGAACAAAAATTTACGGTCTGGATACAGGAAGTAGATCAATTATGGGTACCGGACTTCTGTTTATCAAAGGAAAACATAGAAAAAATCGCCTCCAGGGATCCTAATACACCGGAACAAGAGATCGAGGAAGGTGAATTCATCACGGTAAATGCTGAAATAAACGATAAGGAGAATATTCAGAACAACATGAACGTGGATAATCAGGTGATCGGCGATATTCCGGCAAAGTCGGATCATATTCCGACAATGTTGGAGACGGAACAAAGTGTCGCGATGGAGCAACCCAACGGTCCCTCCTCGGAAGACGGAACATCAAATACATTGGAACATAAATCCCAAAAGTCGGCTGGCGTGGGCACGGATAATCAAAATAATAATGCCTGCATGAATAATATTCCAAATTCGGGGCTAGATTCCTCCATTTTTTCGGCTGGGGTGTCCCCACCTAGGACTAATGGTATTCCTCACAGGAAGAGGCCCAGATTATCATCTCCCAACCCACTGGACCCTGATGACTTATCGGACCTACCTTTTGGGCCCAACCTTTTTCCCTCAGCCCATCCTTTCTCTCCCCTGGCCCCATCCAACCCTCCTCCTCCCCCTCCTGCTTCCTAATCATCCCGACCTAAGGCAGCACATCGTCGCCTTCCTTCATCTCGTTGCTCCCCGGCCCCCCTTTCTTCTGCCCCCCTCCCCCCCTCCCTCGCATCCACCCCACCCCCCCATCCCCCCTCCCCCTCCCGCGGTCTTGCCTTTAACTTCTCGGCAGGCTCCGTTGCCTCCGCCCCATCCCCTATCCTCTCAGATCCATCCTCTGGGCCAATTGTTCACGCTGAAGCCATTGAAACAGCTAAAGTTGGAGAAGCTGTTGGGATCCAAACAGCTTGCTACGAAGAATTAATAGCAAAAACCATCCGGGATGAAGGTGAATCCATTGTACCCCAATGATTTTTCTCTCATATAATGTCCGTGGGATAGGAGAGGACCACAAAATGCTCTCCATTGGAGATTCCATCAGAGAACACAAGGCAAACTTTGTTGCAATTCAGGAAACAATGCGTAGTGAAGGATCTAGAATCCCGGTCACCAAAATTTGGGGAAAAAGACCTATGCAGGCAGATTGGGTAAATGCCGAAGGCACCTCAGGAGGAATTCTAAGTATCTGGGACCCAGGTTTTTTCCAATGCTCAAACTCTTTTAAACATCGAAATGTTTTAATTCTCACCGGTTTAATCACACAATATGGGATACCGATGCATATTGCTAATATATATGCCCCCCAAGGTTTAAATGCCAAAAAGGATCTCTGGAAATTAATTTCAGACCAGATTGATGCAAATCCAGGGTTTTGGATATTAATGGGTGATTATAATGCGGTCCGACAACCAGACGAACGTATGAACTCAACTTTTAACCCGGCATGTGCAGAGGCGCTTAACAGTTTCATTGATGATAATGGTCTCTTTGAATACCCAATGGGGGGCCGTAAATTCACAAGGGTCTCCGGTGGGGGTGAAAAATTAAGCAAAATTGATAGAATATTGGTATCACAAGACTTTTGGGATAAATGGCCGAATGCCGCCTTGGTAGCACATCCCAGGAAAGATTCCGACCACAGCCCCCTCACACTCTCCACGGACACGGTATCATTTGGCCCCTCGTCTTTCCATTTCTACAACACATGGCTCATGGCCCCGGGATTTGTTGAGCTGGTCAATAACGCGATCGGAGGAATACCTCAAACAGGTAGAAGTGATGAAATTCTGGGGAAGAAACTAAAGGCAGTCAAAGAAGCAATCAAAAAATGGTTAGTAGTGGAAAGGGACAAGAAAAAACAAAGGCAATTAGAATGTATAAAAAATTTGAACTTCTTTGATGAAACGGCAGAGCATAGGGCACTTTCAGATTTGGAAAAGAATACGTGGAGCGAAACAAAAATGGAATGGGAGACTTTGAAAATCGAGGAAGCTAAGGACCTTAAACAAAAATCAAGAACAAAATGGGCGTTAGACGGAGATGAAAACTCCAGCTTCTTCCACGCCATGGTCAACTTCAATAACAGCAGCAAGCGTATCAATGGCTTCTTGGTTAATGGTGAATGGTGCACTGACCCGATCAAGCTGAAGTGGGAAGCAAGAAAATTTTTTGCCAAAAAGTTCAGTGAGCCTTTTCCGGTGCGGCCTTCCTTCTTATGCCCCAACATTAACCAGATTGACTTGGCGGATTCTAATACGCTAATCGAACCTTTCACCCTGGATGAAATCAAGTCCGCAATCTGGGACTGTGAGAGCGACAAAGCCCCCGGACCGGATGGGTTCAACTTCGGCTTCTTCAAATATTTCTGGGACACACTTAAAGGAGACATTCTCAAAATAATGCAAGACTTCCATGATACCGGTCACATCAGTCAAAGTTGTGCATCCTCTTTTCTTGTCCTCATTCCGAAATGTGTTGACCCGGTCTCCCTCAATGAATATCGGCCGATTAGCCTGCTCGGGAGCATCCCCAAGATCATTTCAAAAGTCCTCGCGAACCGTCTACGGCCTGTTCTGAAAAAGATTATATCGGAAAACCAATCTGGTTTTCTTTCACACCGCAACATCCTTGATGGCCCACTAATAGTTAATGAAGTCATTGGTTGGGCCAAGAAACACAAGAAACCCATGTTCATGCTCAAAGTGGACCTGGAAAAGGCCTTTGATAGCATTAGTTGGAGCTTCATCTTGGAAGTATTGACTCAAATGGGATTCCCGGACAAATGGAGACAATGGATCAAAGGTATATTAAGTTCCGCGAGGGCCTCAGTACTTCTTAACGGCTCTCCAACTTGGGAATTTCAGTGCTACCGCGGGGTAAGACAAGGTGACCCACTCTCACCCTACTTGTTCATTATTGCTATGGAGGCATTAACTTGTTTCTTGAAAAAAGCCGAATCATCGAGTCTCATCAAAGGTGTATCACTTCCTCATTCGGGCCCCTCCATCTCTCACTTAATGTATGCGGACGATGTTATCATACTAGGCGATTGGGAGTAAACAAAGATAAGGAACGTGGTCCGGTTATTTAGATGCTTTCATCTAATCTCTGGGCTTAAATTAAATCTCCACAAATCGGATCTTTATGGTATTGGCATAACCGAAGAACTAATTGAAGGGATGGCCGAGAACATCAACGTGCATAAAGGGAACCTTCCTTGTAAGTATCTCGGGGTTCCCATCGGGGCAAACATGAATCAGGCAAAAAATTGGAAGTATGTAATAGACATTTGCAATTCAAGGCTATCCAAATGGAAGGCTAAAAATCTTTCAATTGGTGGGCGAGTGGTTCTGCTAAAAGCAGTTTTGGATAGCCTCCCAATCTATCATTTCTCCCTTTTCCGAGCTCCGAACTGTGTCATCGATCATTTGGAGAAATTGAGAAGGAGGTTCTTTTGGGGAGGCTCGGAGGAGAAACATAAAACGTCTTGGGTATCGTGGGAGCGGGTAATCGGCCCTAAAGACAAAGGTGGCGTAGGCCTCGGTTCTCTCCAACATATGAATATGAGCCTTCTTCTAAAGTGGTGGTGGCGCTATATAGGTGAAGGCTCTGGCCTATGGAAAAGAGTCATTGAGTCAATTCATCATAACGAGAGAGCGTGGACATTTTTGCCCATAAAAGCGTCTATACCCGGGGTTTGGAATTCAATCAACAAAGTTGGGAAAGACTTTGAGAAGGTAAATATCATGGTTGAAAACTTATTCAAAAAGGCTATTGGTACCGGCTTGCATACACGGTTCTGGCTCGACTGCTGGCTCGGGGAAACACCGCTCAGGTACACCTTTCCAAATCTGTTTGCCTTAGAATCTAACAAGGGCTGCACTGTTGCAGCCCGTTTATCTGTTTCGGGTAATCTTCAGGGTGGGGGTTGGGCCTGGAAAAGAGAACCATTGCAGGTACTAGAACGCGACGAACTGGCAGCTTGTAACAACTTGATACGGACGTGTACGTTATCATCAGCAAGAGACAACTGGAAATGGACGGCTAACTCATCAGGAACATTCACAACAGCCTCATGCCGAGACTTGTTGGCTGCAAATGCAGCCCCGTTTTACCCCTTCAAATGGTCATCTTGGGTACCAAAGAAAGTTAACATACTAGCTTGGCGTGCGGAACAAGATAGATTATCAACAATGGAAGGTCTTATCAAAAGAAACATCGTCCACTCCTCGCCACTATGCAGTCTTTGCGGTGATTATCCGGAAAACGCTGATCATCTTCTAATCCATTGCTACGTGGCCTCAAACATATGGCAGAAGGTGGCGGAATGGTGCAACATCTCACCAATATTCGCCTTCAACTTTCGGGAACTTTTGGAAAGCAGCAAGATAAATGGGCTCAAAAAATCAAAGAAAAAAGCGCTATATGCAATCATACTAACAACATGCTGGATCATCTGGAAAGGCAGAAACGACAAGATATTTCGCGGGAAAAAAGTAAACTTCGAAGAACTACTAGGCGAAATAAAGGCACAATCACATCTTTGGATAACTAATAGAGCTAAAGAAATCACAAAAGATTGGGGAAAATGGTGTTCCTTTGACATCTGATCGAAAAGTTATGCGGACACTAAAAAGGGTGATATGTAATTCGGGTTGGGTTTAGATTTGTAATCGGGTTAAATGTAATTAGGGCTGGGCCGATTAGTGGGCTTCCCTTCAAATAAGCTTCTTGCTTATTGTGGTGTACTGTATATATATATTGAGAATGAAATGAAGAGTTGTTTGCCTTTCAAAAAAAAAAAGACTATCCACTATCACAACCCAACCTAACCCAATCTTTTATTAAAGGGAATATTTCATAGAATAGTAACCAAGTTTCAAAAGTGTTCTAATTAGGTCACTGGTGTTGTTTTTGTCCAGATTAGATAACTTAACAATCAAATCGAGTCATGTCCTTTTTTCCATGTGTCAAGAAAAAAATGGATCATAAGATGCTCATGTCGAATTATTTTAATATATGAAATTATATTTATTATAAATAAAAACCATTTAATTACATTAAAAATTAAAAAAAACAAGTTACAATCCACGTCATCACTCGACGTTAGCATCAAATAAAAGAGAAAAAAGAAACAAAAATCCACATCACCACAGTTACCTATGAAATTGATGAAAAAACCCTTAATTTTAATAAAGAATGAATGTTGAATGATCTGATTGGAACACTTTTGAAACTTGAGTGACCTAATTGGAACACTTTTAAAACTTGGTTACTATTTTACAAAGTTACCCCTTTATTAAAATACTAATTTCTCTTTCTTCCACCTATACAACCCAACCCAATCCAATTTTTCACCCACTATCACAACCCAACTTAAACTAATATTTTATTATATAAATATGATTGTAATTATTCTTTATCATAAAGAAATAAAAGTTAAATAATAGAAAAAAGAATATAGAATTAATATTATGTTGGTTGTTGGTTGCAACCATTGGTTGCCATACCAACCTGGTTGTCTACAAATTTCAATTATTTAATTAAAATAATTTCCTACAATTTTGTCTTATTTGTCATGTGGCAACCGTTTGTACAATTTGATCACCATAGTGGGTAGTCTAAGCACCTCGCGTTGCGAGGCGGGGGGCGTAAAACGTGTTATCAGTGTTGCAGGGCCAAGGGGCATAAAACGGTGCTAAGTAGCAACCGAACCACGATCAAAACTGGGAAAAACGTAAAACAAAAACACAAATTTTTAACACAAAGTGACTCACGTAGTCACGTGACATAAAAAACTACCAAACATCGTGCTAAATAGCAACTAAAAAAAAAAAAACAAGGAACCAAATGTGACCACCAAACACTATGCTGAGTAGCAACCGAACGATGACAAAATCCTGAAAAAAAACGTACAACAAAAACTAATAAAAAACTAAGCTTGTTTAACTTTCTACAACAAACCTATAAAAATAAAAAATTAACTTGTAAAACAAAAATGCAAAAAACCTAAAAAAAAAAACATAAAACCACAAAAGACAAAACTATATAACTATTCATCAAGATGTGATGAACTAATATTATATATGAATAATTATTCTAAGATGTATGATTAAGGATAAAAACGAGCCGAACTATTCAAGCTCGACTCGAAAGCAAGCTCGAAACGAGCTCGAACTCAAGTCAAAAAATAAACTTGTTTAGGAAACAAGTCCGAACTTCACTTATTAAGCTCGAGTCTTAGGGCTGTAAACGAACCGAACGTTCAGCGGGAAGCTTGCTTACGTTCATTTGTCCGCTCAATGAACGAACATGAACAAGAAATTATGTTCGGTTAGTTAGATGAACGAATACGAACAGAGGTCTCATTCGTGAACGTTCGGTAATGTATTCATGAACATTCGTTTACGTTCGCTTGTTTATGTTGTTCAATAAAGATTTTTTTAACACTTGTTTATTTTATGTAAACTTTTATATTCTTTAATTCTTATTTATCTCATTACCCAAAGAAATAGTATAAGGAAACCCTATCTACACCTTGTTTATGTACCGTTGCACTTTCTTTCTCATTATTCAGATCATAATATATTATCGAACTTCGTTCAACGATAAGGTCTTCAAGGTTTAGCGCCATCCACCTATAGCCACCACCGTCTTTGTCGATTTTATATGTGTTCATTGGTGTTTGTGAACCGTTCATGAACACGTTCCATTCTTTAATGAACGAATACGAATAGAAAATCTCGTTTGGTAAGTGTTCATGAATACATTATATCCTTAACGAATGAACACTTTTTTCAACTTTTGTAGATCACCATAACACATAGCATAAATAAGAAGTTGTAATGCGCAAAATTTTAAACTTCAATCTAAAAATTTGTAGAATATGGTCCTAAAATATACGTCATTTACAATGACGTTAGACCGGGGCGGACCCAACCCCAGTCTAAGGTGGGCGAGTGCACCCCTTGAAAAAAAAATAGTTCTAATATCCGTCGAAAACTCCGACCGCACCCCTTGGAAATTTTCGTCCGCACCCCTTAGGTAAAAAATCTTATGAATTTATACTTTAATAAAATTTAGTAAAATCTGATTTTTTTTTAAAATACTACTAAAAATATATAACCACTATAAGTCTAAAATCTAAACCCAATTAACAAACCCTTATGACCTTAACCTTAACCCAATTAACCATTAGCCCAATTACTCAAACCAAAGCCCAATCCACATTAATTTTAAACAAACATAAAATAACCCAACCCACTGTCACCACTCCGATTTTCGGTGGGCCCGGTCGGTAGGTAGCAGTGGAGTCATAAATTCCAAAGCTTATTCTTTGACCGAACCGTTTCGAGCCTATAATCAAGGTTTGTTACTTGCGGTTTAATCTTTTTGAAAATATGCCAATTTTCGCGGGTAAATACAATTAACCGACTCATTTTAAAAAAATCATTTTCATAAATCATTTGATATATATATATATATATATATATATATATATTACGATAACCCGTAGGAATCATTTGGTATTTCTTTGGATAGATTTCTTGTCACCAGTTTTACATGCTTGTCAATACAGTTGGGTACCAGAAATCTATGCCGGTATGTGATCATGGTACACACCACCTTTAATATAACGTCTTTCGGGTGTATGCCTACTACCCTACGCAGAAATCTATGCTGGTATGTGATCATGGTACACACCACCTTTAATATAACGTCTTTCGGGACTCAGTGGCGGATCTAGGATTCCGACCAAGCGGTAACGTTTTATAAATAAGCGGTAACGAAATCGAAAAAACGTCAAATTTTTCCAAAATTTACACTAATTTTTCCAAATTTTTTCCGACCAAGGGGTAGCGGACGCCACCCCTTAACTACCTATAGGTCCGCCCCTGTTTTGGGTGTATACCTACTACCCTACGCATATTTTATATGGTCATTCCTAGTTAATGAGTCGGGACATCTGGACACGGTATCATTACCCTTGGTGTTTAGTGTTATTCAAGCAATACTGGTTAAACTGGATTCTTATATTTATGAAAGCATTAACCCATTTATATAATACCCGCTCCAAGTGGCTAATGTCATTTCCCAAGTTTTCAAATAAATATAGGCTAAAAGTATTTACCTTTGCTTAAATAAAGTGTTACATAAGTTGTGACACCCGCGAAAAATGCACAGTCATCTTGATTAGCATCGCATCGTGTTGCGGATGGCCTATCAAATTTCGGGACGAAATTTCTTTCAAGTTGGGGATGATGTGACAACTCGAGTTTTCGACCTTCGTTGACTTTGACTGATTAGTTGTTTGACTTGTTGACTTGTAATGTGCACGTTATGTGACAATGAGACCATTGTGAATATTGCGTGTTATGTGTTAATGTGATTGCATGTTATGTGTTAATAATATAATGTGAACCTGTGAGTACACACACACTCGAGCTAGCTAAGTCTTGTAAAGTCTTGTAAAACTTTCACGAATCAACCCGACGAATCAGAAGCTTGATCCGTCAACTCAATCTCGACGAAACAGGGAATCTGTTTCGTCAACACCATCTCGACGAAACAAATGTCTCGCCGGCCCATCCGTTTCGCCAAGCCGGTAAGGGCCTATTACGTGAATACATGTATAATAGCGTGAACCGGCTTACATTTCACATCTTTGGCAATAGTTAGAACCCTAGAACTCCCTCCCAAGTGTGACGGCAGCCGTGCGAATTCCCCAGGTCTTCGAGCGATTAAACAACCATCCCATTCATCTCGGTTAGTTGCTTGTATGTTAACTTTGTTTCATGAATACCTAATTACGTGACTTACGTATATATTTATGTTTGATTCCTGGAACGGACATGCGTATGATGATCTTGGTTTGGTGTTGCATGATTAATCGGTTATGTAACCTTGTGCGAAACATGATGATGGTTTAGGGATCCTAACAAACAAGTCGGATTGGTTTGAATAAGTGATTGATAGAACTAGATTTAACGATGTCTATGTCGGGTTGATATTTGTCGATCTGATACGTGCTATTGTCATGAATATACTTATGTTTCAGTAACTTGCAAATCGTGTTTTGATTAGTTGATGATTGTATGATGTACGACTTCGGTGTAATTACGGGTTGATGATGACGGCTATTAACCATGATTAGGGTTTCTGTACCTAACTGCATGATTCCGTGTAACTGTATGTTTGATGTAACTGCTGCCTTGACGAAATAGAATGATTGACGAAATAGATTGTTTGGCGAATTAGAATGTTTGACGAATCTGGATTTGATTCGCCAAGGGGGTTGACGAAATAGAAGATGTGTTTCGCCAAACTTGTGATTCGCCAATGTTGTGTTTCGCTGAATTGGATAACTTACACAGTAACCTAGTTAGACTCTGTCAGAAGTTAACTGTATTAACTAACTGCTGTTAAATGTTGAACATGACTTGGATAATCTTGAACACGTGCAATGTGATACTCGGTGCTTATTGATGCAATGTTCACTATGATTATACTTACGTGCCAACTTCGTGATGACAAACTGATTATGTATACGTGCCTATCTTAGGACTTGACTGGTTAAGTGTGAACAAGTAGTTAATCTTACCGAGCAAACCAAGGTGAGTTCACTGCATTTCTCAAGCATGCGTCCCGGTGGTTTGGGACAACTAGTAAACGTTTGGAAAGGGAATCTTGGGTAAACAATGTAATTGGGTCTTGGTTATTGTACATGGGATCGATCATTACCAATGCTTGGTTAGGAGCATTGGGGTTGTTAAGGGGCACACTCCCCGGATACATATGGGCACACTCCCTAGGGTATCTAGCATGTTATGAGCAACATCGTATTGCAACGTTGAATCGCATTAACATACATCTGGTAACAAAACACGTTAACTAAACTTTGAACTCACCAGCGTCGTCTGACACACTTGTCTGCATGCTTGCAGGTCGTTAGAATTCGTGACTTGGACTTGCTATCTGGGAGTGCTGGAGTGGTCATGGATCGAAGCTATTGGACTACTTATATTTGATACATTGGTTTTGAGTATTATTATGAAACAATTGCTAAACAATTTATCACATGCTTCCGCTATTTAACTCTTTGGGAATTGATATTATGTTTGACATTTAATCTTGGCAATTAATGACATGTTTTATTTAAATATTTATCATTGGTTCAATGTGATTGGTGGCTCAGACTCTGATGTGTAACACGCCTCGCGGAGTTTCCGCAGGTGGTATTTTGGGAGTGTTACAGTTTGGTATCAGAGCCACTGGTTATAGTGAACTAGGTTTTAAAACGTTTTGTAAAAACCAGACTATAACCGAATACCTTCGAAAGTCGATCATGACACTCAGCTCCAGATTGCAAGGTTCGTCTCTCTCCCACTTTATACATTACTTGCTTAGCAGTCACACACTCACAACGTATATGAACTGAAACATTAAACACCATAGCGATTTGATAGTGTGACACTACTCTTTGACTCATGTGAATCATAGACTGTGAATACCATCCGATGTGTTGTTTGAACGGGGGAAACTTTGAGCGCAAGCTAAGAGGCACTGAGATAAGCATGCAAATTGCCTTATTATTATGGGTGCACACTTAATAACAACGTGGGGTGCATGCAAGTCCCAGTGAGGCTTATCGAGCGTGAGAAGGGTTCTGCCTTATTATGTGTGAACTTGGTAGTACGTAGATAACAACCTGATACTTGATATCCATCTCGTTTTGATTTCCTGAATTGGTTCATCTCTATATATAGAATCATGAGTGGACGAGGACACGGACGTGGCAACATCAACATGACTCAGGCTGAGTTGACTGACCTAATTAACACCCGTGTGGCTGAGGCTTTAGCAGCCTATCAAGCTGGTACGAAATGTACCAAGTACTTTTACTCTTATATCGCGTACACGTCTTTTCACTCCTATAACGTGTTTCCTTTCGTCATTTAGGTCAGCAAGTGCAACCTCAACCCAACCAGCCTGCGTGTACGTTCAAAATGTTTATGGACTGTAAGCCACAGACCTTCACCGGGACTGAAGGGGCTGTGGGACTTCTGAGATGGTTCGAGAAAGCAGAGTCTGTGTTTGCTATTTGTAACTGTCCCGCTGGGGACAGTGTGAAATATGCTGCGGGTACCTTGGCGGATGGTGCCCTAACGTGGTGGAATGCCCAAGTGCAATTGTTAGGCATTGAGGCAGCGAATGCCACAACTTGGGATGACTTTAAAGAACTGATCAGGGAAGAGTACTGTCCTCGGGATGAGGTCCAGAAGTTGGAAAACGAGCACTATGACTTGAAGATGGTTGGATCTGAAGTCGAAGCGTATGTGAAGCGATCGTATGAATTGGTCGACATGTGCCCGAACTTGTCCCGGCCTATGTCTCGGAGGATTGAGTTATTCATCAAGGGGCTGCCTCCGCGTGTGAAGAGTTTGGTCACTGCGGCCTATCTCAATGATTTGACACAGATTGTTCGATTGACCCATAAGATTGTGGATCAAAAGGTAGAGAGTAACTCGTTACTGCCGCATGTTTCAACCACTACTGCTGCTGCACCCACTGCCACTGCGTCCGCTAATGATAACAAAAGGAAGTGGAGTGACTATGATAAAGCCTCTAGCGCGAGTCAGACACAGAAAAGACCAGATAATAACAACAACCGCAGCATCAGCCAGTCGTCTTCTATCAATCAAGGCCAAGGGGGTAGCCAAAGCCAGGGTCAGTACGCGGGGAGGAAGCCACGATGTAACAAGTGTGGCTATCATCATTTCGGGCCGTGTGGTCGGATATGTAACAGGTGTGGTAAGGCGGGCCACGAGGCCAGGGATTGTAGGGCCCCACAGCCCAAACACCAGCAGCAACAGAACCAGCAGAACCAGAGACAGCAGGGACAACCACCCCAGCAGAATCAGGGCTTCAGAAAGGGGTGTTATCAGTGCGGGGACGAGGGTCACTTTAAGCGGGATTGCCCTCAACTAAACCAGAACGCTAACGACAACAACCGCCCGAATAACAACAATGCTGGGAACAACAACAACAATGGCAACAATGGGGGCAATGGTAATGGTGCTCGAGGAAGGGTGTTTCAGCTTGGGGCAGGGGATGCTAGGAATGACGGCAATGTTGTCACCGGTACGTTTCCTGTAAACAATCATATTGCTTCTGTGTTATTTGATTCTGGTGCCGACTGGAGTTACGTGTCCCTAGAGTTTAGTCAACGATTGGGGATAACCCCAACGCCTTTAGAAGTTAAGCAGGTAGTAGAACTAGCAGATGGTAAAACAATAGAAGCCTCGAATGTCCTTTTCGGGTGCAAACTAGATCTCGTGGGTCAAGTGTTTGATATTGATCTACTTCCCGTTACGCTCGGTAGTTTCGACATAGTAGTAGGCATGGATTGGCTGTCCAAGCACCAAGCAGAAATTTTGTGTAAGGAAAAGGTGGTGCGTATCCCTCTCCCTGATGGGGAGTCATTATTGGTTCAGGGGCATCGTAGTGGGACGATGGTTGGTATTATCTCGGCTATGCATGCGCAGAAGTATCTACAGAAGGGGTATCCTGCAGTGTTAGCTTTAGTTACAAACGCTCAGTCTGAGGAAAGAAGGATCGAGGATCTGCCAGTGGTGCGGGAGTTCGCTGATGTGTTCCCAGAGGAGTTACCAGGGTTACCTCCTCACCGTCAAGTAGAATTTCAGGTTGCTCTGGCGCCAGGAGCGGCCCCAATTGCTCGAGCTCCATACCGGTTGGCTCCTGGGGAGTTACAGGAATTGTCTAATCAGCTACAGGAATTGTTGGATAGGGGATTCATTCGACCCAGTTCTTCGCCTTGGGGAGCCCCAGTTCTGTTTGTAAAGAAGAAAGACGGGTCATTCCGTATGTGTATCGATTATCGAGAGCTCAACAAGGTAACCATTAAAAACCGCTACCCGTTACCACGCATCGACGACTTGTTTGACCAGTTGCAAGGGTCAAGTTTTTATCCAAAGATCGACTTAAGGTCGGGTTACCACCAGGTAAGGGTTAGAGAAGAGGATGTTCCCAAGACTGCTTTTCGAACGCGCTACGGACACTACGAGTTTTTGGTTATGCCGTTTGGATTGACAAATGCACCAGCGGTCTTCATGGATCTCATGAACCGCGTATGTAAGCCATACCTCGACGAGTTTGTTATAGTGTTTATCGACGACATCTTGGTTTATTCAAAGAACAAGGAGGACCACGAACGTCACCTACGCCTCATCTTGGAACTTTTGAGAAGGGAACAGTTGTATGCGAAGTTTTCCAAGTGCGATTTCTGGATTCGGGAAGTGCATTTCCTTGGCCACGTCGTTAACGAGAAAGGGATACATGTTGATCATGCGAAAGTGGACGCATTTAAGAATTGGGCGGCACCAAAGACTCCTTCTGAGGTGCGACAATTTCTTGGTCTCGCTGGATATTATCGGAGGTTTATTAGAGACTTCTCGAAAATCACGCAACCTCTCACCTCGCTGACACAGAAGAACACGGTATACTCTTGGGGAACGAAACAGGAAGAGGCCTTCCAGTTGTTAAAGCAGAAACTTTGTAGTGAACCAATCTTGTCTTTACCAGAGGGTACCGAAGATTTTGTGGTTTACTGTGATGCATCCATTCAGGGTCTCGGATGCGTGTTAATGCAACGCGAGAAGGTGATAGCCTATGCCTCGCGACAGTTGAAGATTCATGAGAAAAACTACACAACACACGACTTGGAGTTAGGAGCGGTGGTATTTGCGTTGAAGATCTGGAGGCACTATCTGTACGGTACCAAATGCACCATCTACACCGACCATAGGAGTCTTCAGCATATCTTCGACCAGAAAGAATTGAATATGCGGCAACGGCGATGGGTTGAATTATTGAACGATTATGAATGTGCCATCAAGTATCATCCGGGCAAGGCGAACGTTGTAGCTGACGCCCTCAGCAGAAAGGATAATGCACCTAGGCGTGTACGAGCATTGCAACTCACGATCCAGTCCAATCTTCCTTCCCAGATACGAAACGCTCAGTTAGAAGCGTTGAAACCGGAGAACGTTCAAGCTGAAGCTTTACGCGGCTCAAGGCAACGACTAGAACAAAAGGGAGACGGTGCTTACTACGTAACCGGACGCATCTGGGTTCCACTCTATGGTGACTTACGACAACTCGTAATGGATGAGGCACATAAGTCGCGTTACTCCGTACATCCTGGATCAGATAAGATGTACCACGACTTGAAAACTACATACTGGTGGCCTAGCATGAAAGCCCATATAGCAACGTATGTCAGTAAATGTTTGACTTGTGCTAAAGTCAAGGCGGAACATCAAAAGCCCTCAGGTCTACTGCAGCAACCAGAGATACCCACATGGAAGTGGGAACAGATCGCCATGGATTTCGTGACAGGACTACCAAGAACTCAGGCCGGAAACGATACCATTTGGGTGATTGTTGATCGTCTCACGAAGTCAGCACATTTCTTAGCAATCAAGGAGACAGACAAGTTTTCGCAACTAGCAGCGGTTTATCTTAAAGAGGTCGTCTCTAGGCATGGGGTACCAACTTCTATCATCTCAGATCGAGATCCGCGTTTCACTTCAGAGTTATGGCAGTCAATGCATAAATCGTTCGGTTCCCAACTCGACATGAGTACCGCTTATCACCCGCAGACGGATGGTCAAAGCGAGCGCACCATCCAGACACTTGAAGACATGCTGCGGGCATGTGTAATTGATTTCGGGAAGGGGTGGGAGAAACACTTGCCATTGATAGAGTTCTCCTACAACAACAGCTACCATACAAGTATTAAGGCAGCTCCGTTCGAAGCACTGTACGGACGGAAATGTCGTTCACCTCTCTGCTGGCTTGAGGTGGGGGATAGTCAGATCACAGGCCCTGAGTTTGTGCTTGAAGCGTCAGAAAGCATTATGCAGATCCGAAACCGTATGGCCGCAGCTCGCGACCGCCAGAAAAGCTACGCTGACAAGCGTAGTAAACCGTTGGAATTTGAAGTTAATGATCGCGTTATGTTAAAGGTCTCACCCTGGAAGGGTGTGGTGCGTTTTGGGAAACGCGGCAAACTAAACCCCCGTTACGTAGGACCCTTCAAAATTCTGGAACGAATTGGAAAGGTAGCTTACAGGTTGGAATTACCTGCTGAGTTGGGTAATGTTCACGATGTATTTCACGTGTCGCAGTTAAAGAAGTGTTTGGTTGACGAAACACTAGTTGTACCATTTCAAGAGCTGAAAATAGATGACAACTTACAGTTTGTCGAAGAACCTATTGATATTATGGATCGGGAAGTTAAAGTGCGTAAGCATAGTCGTATACCCATTGTGAGGGTTCGTTGGAACTCAAGACGTGGTCCGGAGTTCACGTGGGAACGCGAGGACCAGATGGAACGCAAGTATCCACACTTATTTCCCAAAGACAAGACCAAGCCTAGCAATTCTACATCTCATGTAACTAGTGAATTTCGGGACGAAATTCCCATTCAAGTTGGGGATGATGTGACACCCGCGAAAAATGCACAGTCATCTTGATTAGCATCGCATCGTGTTGCGGATGGCCTATCAAATTTCGGGACGAAATTTCTTTCAAGTTGGGGATGATGTGACAACTCGAGTTTTCGACCTTCGTTGACTTTGACTGATTAGTTGTTTGACTTGTTGACTTGTAATGTGCACGTTATGTGACAATGAGACCATTGTGAATATTGCGTGTTATGTGTTAATGTGATTGCATGTTATGTGTTAATAATATAATGTGAACCTGTGAGTACACACACACTCGAGCTAGCTAAGTCTTGTAAAGTCTTGTAAAACTTTCACGAATCAACCCGACGAATCAGAAGCTTGATCCATCAACTCAATCTCGACGAAACAGGGAATCTGTTTCGTCAACACCATCTCGACGAAACAAATGTCTCGCCGGCCCATCCGTTTCGCCAAGCCCGGTAAGGGCCCATTACGTGAATACATGTATAATAGCGTGAACCGGCTTACATTTCACATCTTTGGCAATAGTTAGAACCCTAGAACTCCCTCCCAAGTGTGACGGCAGCCGTGCGAATTCCCCAGGTCTCCGAGCGATTAAACAACCATCCCATTCATCTCGGTTAGTTGCTTGTATGTTAACTTTGTTTCATGAATACCTAATTACGTGACTTACGTATATATTTATGTTTGATTCCTGGAACAGACATGCGTATGATGATCTTGGTTTGGTGTTGCATGATTAATCGGTTACGTAACCTTGTGCGAAACATGATGATGGTTTAGGGATCCTAACAAACAAGTCGGATTGGTTTGAATAAGTGATTGATAGAACTAGATTTAACGATGTCTATGTCGGGTTGATATTTGTCGATCTGATACGTGCTATTGTCATGAATATACTTATGTTTCAGTAACTTGCAAATCGTGTTTTGATTAGTTGATGATTGTATGATGTACGACTTCGGTGTAATTACGGGTTGATGATGACGGCTATTAACCATGATTAGGGTTTCTGTACCTAACTGCATGATTCCGTGTAACTGTATGTTTGATGTAACTGCTGCCTTGACGAAATAGAATGATTGACGAAATAGATTGTTTGGCGAATTAGAATGATTGACGAAATAGATTGTTTGGCGAATTAGAATGTTTGACGAATCTGGATTTGATTCGCCAAGGGGGTTGACGAAATAGAAGACGTGTTTCTCCAAACTTGTGATTCGCCAATGTTGTGTTTCGCTGAATTGGATAACTTACACAGTAACCTAGTTAGACTCTGTCAGAAGTTAACTGTATTAACTAACTGCTGTTAAATGTTGAACATGACTTGGATAATCTTGAACACGTGCAATGTGATACTCGGTGCTTATTGATGCAATGTTCACTATGATTATACTTACGTGCCAACTTCGTGATGACAAACTGATTATGTATACGTGCCTATCTTAGGACTTGACTGGTTAAGTGTGAACAAGTAGTTAATCTTACCGAGCAAACCAAGGTGAGTTCACTGCATTTCTCAAGCATGCGTCCCGGTGGTTTGGGACAACTAGTAAACGTTTGGAAAGGGAATCTTGGGTAAACAATGTAATTGGGTCTTGGTTATTGTACATGGGATCGATCATTACCAATGCTTGGTTAGGAGCATTGGGGTTGTTAAGGGGCACACTCCCCGGATACATATGGGCACACTCCCTAGGGTATCTAGCATGTTATGAGCAACATCGTATTGCAACGTTGAATCGCATTAACATACATCTGGTAACAAAACACGTTAACTAAACTTTGAACTCACCAGCGTCGTCTGGCACACTTGTCTGCATGCTTGCAGGTCGTTAGAATTCGTGACTTGGACTTGCTATCTGGGAGTGCTGGAGTGGTCATGGATCGAAGCTATTGGACTACTTATATTTGATACATTGGTTTTGAGTATTATTATGAAACAATTGCTAAACAATTTATCACATGCTTCCGCTATTTAACTCTTTGGGAATTGATATTATGTTTGACATTTAATCTTGGCAATTAATGACATGTTTTATTTAAATATTTATCATTGGTTCAATGTGATTGGTGGCTCAGACTCTGATGTGTAACACGCCTCGCGGAGTTTCCGCAGGTGGTATTTTGGGGGTGTTACATAAGTTCTTGAAGCAAAGTCGTAATCAAGTTGTATATTCTAGGCACGATTATCTGAAAGGTTCTATAGTCCATAATGAAACAGATTTATATATCCGTTAGAATGTTCACGAGTCATTTGGTAAGTTATATTACTTGACTCGTTACTTAGAATTTTATTCAGTTTCGTTAGATTAAGCGTTGATTGGTTAAAATGTGGTTTATACCCTTCCGAGTGCGAGGTCTCGTTGGATATGGGTTTTTTTTAACCAGACATTCTGATTTGGAATGATTTTGAAAGGTTTAAACCAAATTCAACTAGTTTATATATTTTAAATATTTAAACTAGTCGTATGTTCAATTACGACATCGGGTGGTCGAATAGGTCTATGATGAGTCTGTTATGTCAAAAGATATTTTAAAACATGGTATGATCAGTATTGAGGTCAAATTATATGCCTCTTAAGTTTAAAAACCATTTCTACGCCAAAAGGGCGTTTTGACATTTATAAAAGTATTTAAGTTGACTCGTCAATTTACCCTTCAAATAATATGACCAAAAGGTATATCCTCATAGGGTTACTCCCTATAATACTATGGTCACATAACATACCTTGTTTGGGTTCTAAAGTAGACCAAATGAGTTAGAATCGAAAGTCAAAGCAAAAGTCAAACTGCTTGACTTTCGATACAAAATTGAAGTCTAAACTGAAAATGACGAGTTGGACATGACAACATAAGTTTTATAATGTTATATAAACTGTTATGATGTCAAAACTTATAGTTTAGATACTTAAAAGATCATTCATCCTAAAATGAAAAGTTTATGTTTTATAGTTTTATTTAATACATGTTTGACTCGACATTTCGCCTACTAAACGTGATGATGAGATATAATCACAGGTAGGGCTGTAAACGAACTGGATGTTCGGCGAACAGTTCGTGAACTATTCGGCGGGAAGTTCGTTTATGTTCGTTCGTTAATAAACAAACGGACACGAACAAGACGTTTCGTTCGATTAACTAAACAAACGAACACGAACAAAGGTCTCGTTTGTTCGATTACGTTCGTGAACGTTCGGTAATATGTTCGTTCGTTTATGTGCGTTCGTGTTTGTTTGTTTGTTTGTTTATGTTCATTAGTTAATTTTTTTAATTTTTCAATTTTTCTTATAGCTTTAATTCCCCCAAAACATTAATCAATTTCCCTCCAAACTTTTTTCCCTCCTAATCTTTATTTCCCTCTTAATATTTCCCTCTATAATCTTTTTTCCTCCTAACCTTTCCCCCCTAATTTTTATTTCCCCAATACACATTAACTCTTTACCAAAAACAATAACCAGTCATTTTATGAGACTACACCTAGGGTTATAAACTTATAGTCCGAGTCTTTAAAGCAAGTCTTGCTTCACACCACTGTATCCACGGTTCCTCCATCATCGCTCTAGTCGACTTCGCGCCATCATCTCATCGATGATCATTAATATTCATTCCAATCACGTAAGTTTTGTTACAAGTCTTGGATTAATTTAGTTTTATTTTCATGCTGAATCTTGATTTCTCATAGGGTTATAATCTGAGTCTTTAATGCAAAGGGCTTTTGGTTTCTTTGTTTGTATCAACATTATGTAGATCTTCTATTTTATTTTTTTTTATCTAAACTTAAAGCATGAGACCTGGATGAAAACTGTCTAGATAGAACAGAAAAAATAGTGAAAATGATGAAGTTTGTTCTAGAAGATTTGAATAAAATTTGAGTTTTAATGGATTAAATCATTCAAATGGTTTTTTTAATTCAATCTTGAGGAAAATGAATTCTGTGTTGTTTGGTGTTCATCTTTGTGAGTTGTGTTTGACACAGAAGGAGAACAAAGTGTCTATTGATTTAGTATTGTCCCATTTTCACTATTCGATAATAATTAATTACATGCTTTTATGTATATGTTTTAACTATTCTATATTTACATTGTAGATGTCTGATGGCTCATGTAGTGGCCCTTTTTTCTTTGATGAAGATCAACATTTAGACATACGTTCATCGTTTGATTCTATTGAATTTCAATCAAGTGCTGATACTCCATCAATGGAAAGTAATCCAAAAGTTGTTATTATTGACGAAGAGGTCAATGAAGCTCTAAATGCAACAACTGCTGGTACAGAGAAAGCAGATACATGTAATAAAGGGGCAGGACCATTCTGTAAGAAGAAAAGGAAATCGACTTCAACTTGTTGGGAACATTTCCGTGAGGTAACTTCGAATGGAACTATAATGACTGAGTGCATCCATTGTGGGGAGAAGCTTAAAAAATTTAAAGAAGGAACAACCACACCAATGAACAGGCACATTAATGAATCTTGCCCAAAATTAAAAGCTGTGAATGTGAATAGAGGTCAGTTAAAACTAAATGTTTTGCCTAGAAAATCAAATTCTACATCAGTTCAGAATTGGAAGTTTGATAATGCCAGGATTAGAGAAGTTATAGCTCATATGATCATGATTCATGAGTTGCCATTTAATTTTGTTGAATATGATCTCTTCAACGTGGTAATGAAGGAAGCTAATCCGGCATTCAATAAGATCTCACGTGCATCAGCTAGGCAAGATTGCATTTCTAGTTATGACATTGGAAGGAAAAGAATTCAAAAACTTTTAAATACAGTCAGTCGTGTTAGCATTACAACTGATATGTGGACTTCAGTTCAGAATATTCATTACATGGTTGTCACATGCCGTTTTGTAGACTCGGATTTTCAGTTACGTAAATGCATTTTGAATTTTGTTGATATATCTCCACCATACACTGGTCTTGGTATCTATGATTGTCTTTTCAAGTGTCTAAAAGAGTGGAAAGTTGAGAAGAAGGTGGCTACTTTGATAGTCGACAATGCTAAAACTAACGATGTGGTTGCTAAGAAGTTAATGGAAAACTTAAATCTTCAAAGTAAGCTTGGTATTGATGGGAAATTATTTCATGTGCGATGTTGTGCACACATTCTTAACTTGTTGGTACAAGATGGTTTAACTGAAATTAAAGATATAATTCACAATGTTCGTGAAAGTGTGAAACATGTGAGCGCTTCTCCGGGTCGGTTGCATATCTTTGGTGAGCTTTCAAAGCAACAACAAATGCCTAACAAGCATCTAATCTTAGACGTTAGTACTCGTTGGAATGCTACATATGCCATGTTATCTTCAGCCTTGGAGTTTAAAGACGTTTTTGAAAATTATGCCGACCGAGAAAGTTCATACAAGACTTTGCCGAGTGATGATGATTGGAAAAAAGTTGAAGATGTTTGCTCTTTCTTAGCATTGTTCAATGAGGCTACAAAAATAATTTCAGGTATTACTTGTCAAAAATTTTTAATTCTTTTGCTTAAAGACTAAGTTATATCAATTATAAGTAATCAAAAGTAGTGTGGTTTTATTTAGTGTTTTCTAATCTTGTAGGCTCCGAATATCCGACATCAAATTTATTTCTTGTGGAATTATATGGGATAAAAGAGGCATTGGATAAGGTAGCATTGGATGAGAATGATTGTATGAGAGGTATGGCTTCTGAGATGAAAAAGAAATTTGACAAGTATTGGGGTTCGACTAATTTGTTGATTTCAGTTGCTGCTATTTTAGATCCTAGATACAAAATGGAATTAATTAATCTTTCTTTTAAATATATTTATCCTGAGGATGAGGCCAAACAAGAGAAATAATCAGTTAAATACTATTTACAAGAATTGTTTAAAGAGTATGTTGAGGCTTCCAAAGAGCCCAATGTTGGTTCATCTACAAGTGTAAACGATGGGAGCGGTCCAAGTGGGGAGTAGAAATGGTTCATCTAGCTTTACTTCTTCTAGATTTGGGAAGAGTATCAAGTCCGGTAATGCAAAATATAATCAACATTTTAGAAGTGTTGAAAGTGCAAAGTCAGAATTAACAACTTATTTGGAAGGAGTATGCATTACTGAGCCAGGTGTACATTTTGATGCGTTGCAATGGTGGAAGGATAATAAACTTAAGTATAAAATTCTATCTAAAATGGCTGCTGATATCCTAGCTATTCCAATAACCACCGTTGCTTCAGAATCAGCTTTTAGTGCTGGTGGAAGGGTTATCGATCCACATCGTTCCGCTTTAGGAACTAAGATGGTGGATATGCTCATTTGCGGGGCTGATTGGTATCGTCATTATTACGGGCTGCAAAAAAAGAAAAAGAAGGTAACTTTTATTTGTTTTCAACTTTAATATTTGTTTTCTTATCATGGTTAACTTATATTCTTTAAAAATTATAGGAATATGAAGACGTTGTATATGTTGAGCTTCCGTGAAGAACGAGAAGTTGAGAACTATGATTTCTTTTGTTTGTAAGTACGCAACTGTTTTTATTCCCATTTCCTATAATTTTGCTGGCTGTTACTAGTATGTGAATATGCTATTTATATATTGCAAAGTTTATGTGTGTCTAACAGGTCTGATACTACAATAAAGAAGTTAAGTTTTATGGTCATTTTTCTGCCATAAAAAAGATAAGAAAAATGCCAGAAAAGTTGGAGGTTTTAAGAATTTTGTTTATATTAAAGTAGTTGCTATACACAGTTGTTTGAATCAAAGTGATCGCATCTCACATGTGTCTTTTATTTCATGTATATAGGATCTCACAAGTTTATAAAAGAAGGTTGCTTGCTCTTTTGGTGGTAAGTGATACTGATGGTCCTCACTAAATTTTGGTTTCTTGCATTTTACCATTCTTAATTTGATCTTTTTATTTTTTAAGTTGGTTACTTAAACATCCATCTTTTGAGTTGTTGGTCATACTAAACTACTGGAAAAACCTTGTCTTATTGATACTTGTTTTTAAATACTCACAGGAAATTGAAGATGATATGAAGACTTTGGGGAAGTTGGTCATTCAAGAATCAAGACATTTTTGGGATAATTATGAACTTATAAATTATGATTATCATGTATTCATGTCTAAGTATTTTGGATAATTATGTCTAAATTAATATAATTTAACTTATCATGTGGTGGATTAGCATGAACTTAAATTAGTATTATTTAACTTATCATATGTTCGTTTATGTTCAGAACTTGTGTTCACGAACCGTGCGTCAAACAACTAAAGTTCCTTAACAAACCAACACAAACATAGAATCTTGTTCGTTAACGTGTCCGTGAATCGTTTGTTAGACAGAAAACCTTAACAAACGAACACGAACAAGGTCTTGTTCGTGTTCGTTTGGTTCGTTTACAGCCCTAATCACAGGGGATTAATACCATCATTATTATGATCACACTGGTAAGTTCAATTTGAACTTTGACTTGACCAAAATGGTCAAAACTGAAAGTCAAAGCAAGTCAATTTTCTTAACTTTCGGTTAATAACTAGCCTATGAAATGAAATAGACTAGGACGAAAACTTGCTAGTGGTGAAGAACACTTTTAGAACTCAGAATAGGAGGCTCCTAAGCAGAAGCAACTCCACAAGAAGTTTTAGAAGTGAAGTATAAAGGTGTGAGCGAAAATGTGAGCTTTAGGTAGGTATTTATACTAATAAAAAAGTTATGTGAAGATGACAAGTGTCCTACGGAGCTCTAATGGAAAGATTAGTATCCTAACACTTGACATAATAAGATTAATGGTGGCAATATGGAAGATAGGTGTCAAAAGAACAAGCAGGTTGTTGTCCAACCCATAATCTGTTGTCAGCGCACCTCTTAAGGACCGCAAGGGGGATGCCTTGCGGTCCTTAGGGGACTCCGACCTGCAAACCATTTAAACATCCTTACAGACCGTAAGAGGATGTTCTTGCGGTCCGTAAGGGATCTCAAAACTCTATAAAATTGCCTTTTTAGGCAGATAGCCCCTAAATTTAAAATTTATAATATTTTTTTATGATTTTTTACTTTTCCTTTTAACATTGTGAATTATGTGGAAGGTTTCCAGAAACGTGTCATGCTAGGATTCGATCCACAATTATCGGAGCGTTACACTCACAGCCCGTTCTCCTCCCAGTTTTGTCTCCCACTTACGATCGACGCACAACGCACACAGAAGAATAAACACAGCAGCAACACTGTAGCGAAATCAAGAGGTTTCTCGCCGGAGAAACCTGAAACCCGACCACCCTCATCGCACGCAAACAACAGATTTGTTCTCATTCGGTATGGATCGATTTTTTATGTTTATATTCTTGTTTTATTAGTATTTTTGTTGTAGAAATAGAGTTGTAAAAGTTTGAAAATTTTTGTTGTTTTGAAACATTAGTAGGGTATGATCTTGTTTTAGTTTGTTTAAATGTTTACTTAAAAGGAATCAACAACGAGGGCTTGAAATTAGAAGCGAAAATTATGAAGTTTGGTGATGAAAATTATGAAAATTGATGGTGTTGTTGTTATATATTTAATAGGATGTTAGGAACCATGAGTAGTGAATTTATGGCGCGATTTCTCAAGAGGAAAGGGGTTGAATCATCTTTCGAACTCGTTAATGTGGATACTCTTCCTTCGGACCTATGATCACAAGCCAATTGAATTATATAAGTGAATCAACGAGATGAGATTAGAAGGGCATATCTACTAAGAGGACTATGTCAACCAAGAGTTATTGAATTCCCACATTCAACGTTTCAAGGTAACGGGTTAAGAAAATTTAAGAAAGAATGGTAAGACAAACATAAGTATGAGGGATGGTTAGAGTATAGCTCAAAATTGGATCACGTGTTTTGCTTATGTTGCTATTTATTTAGGAGCCAATTTGGAGATCAAAGAGACACATTTACGTCCGACAGGTATAACAATTGGAAAAAAGTACATGCGGCACTTAATAAACTTGTTGGCTTAGTTAATAGCGTCCACAACAAATGTTTCCAAATGAGTGCCAATTTAGTTAATGAAAATCAAGTGATACACACACAATGGGACAATAGGACCACTAAGGAGAAACGTGAATACTAACTTAGACTTAGTGCTTCTACTTTTCTTGGGAAAAGGTTGTTGAATGACAGATTGGCGTTTCGTGGTCATGATGAATCAAAAGATTCATTAAATAAAGGAAATTCTTAGTGCTTTTAGAACTAATGGGTGAAATGAATGAAGAGCTTGGTAAGGTTATCTTAGAGAATGCACCCACGAATAACCAAATGACAAGTCCTAAAATTCAAGTAGACATTAAACATCGTTATGCTCAAGAGGTACTTAAACAAATTTTAGAAGAACTTGGTGATGATGTTTTTTTCTTTATTAGTTGATGAATCATGTGACGTATAAAAAAAACAAATGGCGGTTGTTATTCGTTTATTGATAAACTTTGGATTGTTTAGGAGTGTTTTATTGGCACGTTATGGGTTAAGTTTGAAAAGGATTAGAGGCCAAGGTTATGATGGGACAAGTAACATGTCGGGCGAATTTAATGACTTAAGGGCTCTAATATTAAAGGAAAATGTATCGGCTTTCTATATTCATTGTTTTGCACACCACTTCAACTAGGTGTTGTGGCGGTTGCTCACAAACACACACCTAGTTGTTGTGCATCTTCCAAACGACAAGATATGCTTCGTGAAATCCAAAGAAGACAATTGGAAAAAAATGGAAAACATAGTTTGTACCGGAAGTGGGTTGAATCAAGAAATGACACTTTCGAGGCCCGGGGATACACGTTGGAATTCCCATTACAAAACACTTTCATGTTTGATTACTTTATATCCAAACATTATGGAAGTTCTTGGATGGCTTGTAGAAACGGGTCAAACTCTTCCTTGTAATAGACAAGTGGACGAATTTTTAAAGGATATTAAAAAATACGATTTTGTATTTTACATACACTTGATGGAGAATATTCTAACCATCACACACACATTTCTCAATGTCTTCAAAGAAAAGAGCAAGATTTGATGAATGTGGTTAAATTGGTTTCTTCCACCAAAAACCAACTTGAAAATTTTAGGTTGGAAGGTTTTAATGAGTTCTTGGAGAAGGTTAACTCCTTTTATGACATTTATGAACTTGAGGTGAAAATTTTGGATGATGAATACGTTAACCCAAGGTGGCTAAGAAGAAAGACGAACATCACAAATAGGCATTACTATGAGGGTGATTGCTTCAATGCGGTTCTAGATTTGCAAATTCAAGAATTTGGGAACCGTTTTAATGAGGTAACATCGGAACTACTTGTTTGTATGAGTTGTTTGAGTCCGTGTAATAATTTTAGTGCATTTGACATTCCAAGTATATACTAAAGCTAGCCGAGAAGTATCCATATGATTTCGATAAAGACGAAAAACGAAGGCTTCTGGTTCAACTCGGAAACTACATTGATTTTGTGAAAAAAAATAAAAAAATTTGCCAACTTGAATGGTTTGTCAATTCTTGTATGGTTAATGGTTTGAACAAATATTCATGTATCATTTACATTGGTGAATCATTAATTGAAACTTTTTCTTGTATTACCCGTCACAACCCAACTGTTGAAAGATGTTTTTTCGGCAATGAAGAACGTGAAGACCGACTTGCGTAATCGGATTGGCGATGGGAATTTAAGTGATAGTTGTATATGTTATATAGAGAAAGAATTGCTTAGGAAAGTGACTCTAGATTATTTTTTGGATATATTTCAAAAAATGAAAACCTGTAGAACGATAATTAAAATATGTTTGTGATAACGTTTAACGTGTTTTTGATGATTATATAATTTTTAGATTGATGTTCTTTTGTTTTCATGACCCGACCCGAACCGACTTGATAAGAACCGAAAATTTTATTTATATACCTAGGGGCCTAAAATCTTTAAAAATATTCCGCACCCCCATGAAAAAATTCTAAGTCCCGCCACTGAGTTAGACTAAACACCAAAAGATGAATATGAGGTCTTTCAAAATAAGTACAAGGATAATGGGTATACAAAAGCATTGTTTATAATTCAATTTTCATGCATATTTGACATAACTTTTCTCGAACCCACCCAGGACTTTATCTGATTTTCACTAAAGGAAAGCTTTAATCACAAGTACGCACGCCCCAAACCAAGCAACGAAGAATGACATGCCCAATGTATGATACTTTAGGGTGCATATTATACGCCGCCCTAGTGATTCCCCTTGGTGTATTTAGCAACGTAGGTAAGAAGCATTTTGGAATACCAATTCTCTGTGAGGCAAGAGGTGTACCATACGATGGTATCTATTTATTTCCGAACGACAACTTGTTTTACCTCTATTTTGACCCATAATACAACAAACCTCATTCTACCTATGAAGTCAACATAAAAACACCATACACATGTATAATATAACAACTCTCCCAAAATCCTTAAAATACTCCTATACGTCTTAAAATACACCCCGTATACGAAAAACGGGCCCGGAATACCTTTATATTATTAAAAATCAAGAAAAACAAATTCTGGGGATCGCTCGCGGGCCGCGACCCATATCACCAGGTCTATCGCGGGGCGCGACGGAGTGACACCAGGCCGCACCCGGTGCCGCCACATGTCCAAGGCGTGTTGAAGCTAGGAGGTTGACTCGACAGGGCTAGGGCCTACCCTAGTGGCCTCGCGGGCTGCGAAGCCTTGTCCTCAATCTCTCGTGGGGCGCGAGCTACCCCTGATCAGCCCCTATAAATGGAGAGTTCGACTTCAGTTTCTGTCGTTCAAACTTTTCTTTCTCTCTCAAATATAATAGCAATAATACTTGGGTATTATATCCCCTAAATAGCGAAGCTCTGCCTCTTTGTAAGTATTATAACCCCCGGTTACGTATTATCTAGAGCTCCGTGACGCATGTCAAAGCTCTGCCTGACTCAGTCGTTGGAGTTCTGTCTCGGGGGGTATAGCTAATGTAAATTGGGTTATCTTACTAATACGTGTTCATTGTTTATTTTAATAGGTTATAACCAGGAAGTCACCAGAAAGCAATTGTGTTATCTAAAATAGCAATGTGAGTACATCTGATTTTTGTAAACTGTTTTTACAAAACCTCAATTGTTTTAAAGTATATTTAACAGTGATTGAGTCTATGTATTTTACAATTACTGTCGGTATGTTGAGGTTTTGTATACATTAGGGGTCTGCAGAATTCGTTTCGAATTCGAAAAATTTGAAAGTCGTTTAAATTCGATTCGATTGTGAAGAATTCATTTCAATTATAAGAATTCGATTTCGATTTAATTTGACTCAAGTAAATCGAATACGAATCGAATACGAATTTTATTTATTATTTTTATATATAATACATATATAACTTTTATTAGGCTATACTATAAATTATTTTCAAATTTTTTCCAAGTATTAAAATTACCCATTACCAAACCCACTACATGGCACATTACTAAAACCTAAGTAACAAATCTATCAATAGATTTCTAAGCGTAAAAATATTAACTTGTAATGTGGAGTGGTTATTCCTGACTTCTCGTTTTGAGTTTTAGACTTATGGTACTTTATTTAGAACTTTTTAAGGTGATATCGTACTTTATGGCTGCTTTAAAATTGTAGGACCGGTTTTGATACCGATCGGTTTTTCGACCGTTCGATTGCGTAACGAACGTTTCACGTGCGGAATTGGTGATGAACGTGACCGAACACACGATAACGTACTACTAACGTGATTCCATTGCTAGATTTGACGTGTACGGTACAAGAATCACGTTTACACAACTTTCTCTCTCTAGACTTTCTCTCTCTAGAATCTTCCAAGTCTTCTCCTAATTCTCCCAAAAATCTTACTAAAATCATGACATAACCTCCTATTTATATGGTCAAGGCAACTTAATGAAAGTTCTCATTAATTACAAGTTTGCCACCTTGCCATTTCTAACTAAATATGACATTATGCGCTTGATTTCTTCCGGCTTCTCACTACAACTCGGATTGACGAAGGCGATAGACAATAAATGCATCAACAAAAATTTATGTTTCATTTTGAAAGTTTTTTACATGTTTCTAAAGAATCAGAATTAAATCGAATTTATTCGAGTTCGATGCGAATTCGAATTTTTAATCGAATACGAATTGGGTTTTTTTATTCGAATATGAATTCGAATCGAATTCGGTAGGTTTTAATTGAATTCGAATCGAATACGAATTCAAGGAAAAATAAAAATTATTCGAATAATTCGATTCGAATAATTCGAAAATTCGATTCGATGAATACCCCTAGTATACATTACTTGTTACTACACTGTGAGTAGTAGCATGACCACAAGTCAGGATTGACAGTACCGTGGGTGGTAATTGGGTAGATAAAAACATTGTAATCGCTCTCAATACTGTAAAGATATAAAATTCTATTTCGATTAAACTGGGATGCACTCGCCAGTATTTCTTGCTGATAAAACTTTTTAAAACGCGTTTTAGGTAACAAAATGTGAAAGCCAAATAGAAGCCAGTTGGAGAGCACTGAAGGCTTGGAAAAGTGGCTATAAAAGTTACCTAAACAAGAAAGAAGTTTTATTTAAATAAATTAGGGTTTATCCCTAAAAACATATTGTAATGGAAACTTGGGTTTTTCCCATGTATTTGTTATTTATAAAGTGTGGTATTTTAACTCTGATAAACAATTTCCTAACTACGGTCCTGATGTATTTTCCCCTGCCAAATTAATAAACACCGATACCACCCATCTGCGCTCGCGGCCGCCCGCTCCCGGAGTAGGGGTCGGGGGTTGCGACAAAGAGTGGTATCAGAGCTACAACCACTGATTTAAGCCACAGAAGTGTCCCGCTGACACCAAAATTTTATCATTTGTGTTAGGAAATATCTATGTGATTACGTGTATATATGTATATTATTATTTTGTGTTATTTGACAATTTGTTAGTTTACAGTATGAGTGAGCAAGGTCCGTTTGACGCCTATCGTCACCTAGCTAGTTCTCACAAAAGTGAAGGAACTTCATCACAGCCTACTCCTTCGGGGTATTCTGCTGACACTGAAGAAGGAATCTTCATTTTTAAGGCGCAATCCGAGGAACCATTCCCTTCGAAAAAGAGAGGATGGTTCAGTCGGGGAGCACACGAGAGGAGAAAGCGAATGAGAAAGTTACAATAGTAAAGAGCATTAGCAGCAGCCAATAGGGAAGTAAATGCCCAGACACAAGAAACAGTTAATAGGCGGTTGGAAAACTTTCACATACTAGCCACCATTGCAGCACATCCAAACCTAGATCAGATAATTGCACCACAACCACTGCCACTATTCCCAACCCAACCAATAGAGATAGAAATTGCCCAAGGAAACCAAATTCCCATACCAACATTTGACCTAAACGAGATACCTAGAATCCCAGCACCTAATCCTTTAGCATATGATCCATGGGAAGATGACCATAGTGAATATCAGGAACTCTATCCACAGGAAGAACAGATGCCAGATCCCATTGCGCAATATACCAACCTTAATCCCGCAGATCCATTTTGGAATAATGACCCGTATTTTCAGAGTGTGTTAGGCGACCCATACCCATATGGAGAACCTATACCTCAGTACCCTGACCCAATACCCGCACCACTACCAACCATGAGTGAAGAGAATGTGCAGGAACTCCGCACATTTGGTATATATATATATATATATGTATATCCACTAAAATAGATAACCTAATATCTATTGATGCATACTAGTAGTGTGTTTAAATTCCAGTTGTAGATTGTAATAGATACATATATGAAAAGAGTAAGTCGCAATGCTCGACGATTTTGATCAATTTGTTTGCATGATTGTTTACATTAAATCTTATTATGTGATATTAATACCTGCTAAATATTTGTAATCCAGATGGACAACGAAGTAAATCAGGAAAACCAGAATAATGATAATACTGGAAACCAAATAGATAACAGTGCCATCCAACATATAGTAGCACAAGGAATCATAGACGCTATGCCATATATCATCAAGACTGTTAAGGAAGCAGAAAATAATAAAACTAATAGTGGAAGTAAACGACCACCTACTGAACCCAGTCACAGCATGAATAATGGACCGTTACTTCAATTGCCTATTCCAAAAAGGAGAAGAACCATGTCATATGGTTGTTCTTACAAAGAATTCTAGTTTTGCAAACCAATAGAATTCTCTGGCAATGAAGGAGCCATTGCAGCTCTACGTTGGATAGAAAAGACAGAAGCAGTCTTAAAAATAAGTAAATGCGCAGAGGAAGATAAGATTATGTTTGCTTCTAATCTATTTAAGAATGCAACCTTAGAATGGTTGAATACTATTCTCCAATCTAGGGAAAGTGACAGAGTTTATAATATGGAATGGATCAACTTTAAGGAAATGGTTGAAAGAAAATTATGTCCTCCCAATGAAAAGGAACAAATTGCTAACAAGTTCTTAAACCTTAGAATGACTGGAGTAGACTGTAAGGGTTACACTACCATATTCTTCGAATATGCTAGAATAATGCCAACCCTAGCTTCATCGGAACCAGTATTAATCTACCGTTACATCTGGGGATTAATTAGTGAAATTAGGCATGTAGTCAAGGCAGCTAGATCACAAACCATAGAAGAAGCAGTAGAACTAGCCAATACCTTGACTGATGAATTGGTTCGTACGCAAGAAGAAAACCAGAGAAAGAACCTAGCCCAAAAACTTACTCAGGAATTTCGCTATGGTAATTCCAATCGTGGGAAAAATACAGGTTCTACTTCTGCACCTTACTGTAAGTACTGCAAAAAGAAGTATTAAGGAAGATGTTCCATATACTGCAACTTTTGCAAAATATCTGGACACAAGGAAGAAGAATGCAGGAAGAAACCCAGCAATAAGCTAAGCTTCAACTGTGGAGAGACGGGGCATATCAAATCGAACTGTCCGAAACTAGCTCCAGTAACAAACAGCAAAACTGCCAAGAATGCTAGAGCATTTGTTCTGACAGCTGAGGAAGCCAAGATGATTCTGAATGTGATTGCTGGTACGTTTTTATTAATGATATTTTTGCTAAAGTATTATTTGACTCTGGTGCGAACCAAAGTTTTATTAATACTTCGTTCTGCAAACTTCCCACCCAACCATTAACTAAACTTCAACAAGAATGTATGGTAGAAACGGCAAATGGAGAATCCATTAAGATCACTGAAATCTTGCAGGGAGCAAGAATAGAAATTTTAAACCATAATTTTATTGCTAACCTTTATCCAATGAATCTGGCTGGTTTTGATCTTGTATTAGGAATGGATTGGTTAGTAGCCAATCATGCCAGTATTCTATGTTATCAGAAGTCAATACAAGTAAATTCACCAAAGGGTGAAAAGATCACAATCAAAGGAGACAAGCCAACTAGGTCCACAAAATTCATCTCGGTGATGAAAACAGCGAGCTATGCAAGGAAAGGATCACTAGTGTATATGATTTCCATAATCATTAACACTAAAGGAAAAGAATTGAAAGATATTCCCGTAGTATCTAAATTCTCAGATGTTTTCCCAGAAGAACTACCGGGACTACCGCCAAATAGAGAAGTTGAATTCAGAATTCACCTAATACCAGGGACAACACCGATTGCCAAGGCACCCTACCGTTTAGCACCAGCAGAGATGCAAGAACTGAAGAAACAATTGGACGAACTTCTGGAAAAAGGTTTCATACAGCCTAGTTCATAACCATGGGGATCACCAATCTTGTTTGTCAAGAAGAAGGACGGATCAATGCGTATGTGCATTGATTACCGAGAATTGAACAAGGTCACGATTAAAAATCAGTACCCACTACCGAGAATCGATGATCTGTTTGATCAACTTCAAGGAGCTCGATTCTTTGCTAAGATCGATTTACGCTTTGGATATCATCAATTGAAAATACAGGAAGAGGACATTCCTAAAACGGCTTTCAGAACAAGGTATGGTCATTATGAATATACCATCATGCCATTTGGTTTAACCAATGCCCCAGCCGCATTTATGGACATGATGAACAGAATATGTAAACCATATCTGGATAAATTCATAATTGTCCTTATAGATGATATTCTTACTCTAAGAGTAAAGAAGATCATGCAAAACACCTGCATACACTTCTGACATTATTGAGAAAAAAAAAGCTTTATGCTAAATTCTCAAAATGTGAATTTTGGTTACAAGAAGTACAATTTCTTGGACATCTAGTTAATAATGAAGGAATTCATGTGGATCCAACAAAGATCGAGGCGATTACTAAATGGAAAGTCCCTGAATCACCAGCGAAAGTAAGAAGTTTTCTTGGACTAGCAGGTTATTATAGACGGTTTATCCGGAATTTTTCTAGAATAGCTATTCCATTAACCAAACATACCTGTAAATCAGTTAAGTTTGAATGGGGACCAAAACAGGAAGAAGCTTTTAGAATTCTTAAGCAAAGATTAACCAACGCACCCATACTCGTGTTACCAGAGGGAACTGAAGACTTTATAGTCTATGTGACGCTTCTAAATTAGCTTATGCCTCTAGACAACTTAAGAATCATGAAGAAAATTATACAACCCATGAACTAGAGTTAGGAGCCATAATTTTTGCCCTTAAAATTTAGAGACACTATCTTTATGGTTGCAAGTTTACTATTTTCACCGATCATAACAGTCTAAGATATGTATTCGGGCAAAAGGAGTTAAATATGAGACAGAGACGCTGGATGGAAACTCTTAGTGATTATGATTGTAATATCCAGTACCATGAAGGAAATGCTAATGTAGTAGCTGATGCTTTAAGTCGAAAGTATCACGAAAAGCCAAGACGAGTATGTTCTCTTAAGCTAAATCTGCAGATAGATTTAAATGAGCAAATTAGAAGAATGCAGGAAACAGTAATCAAGAACGATACTGAAAAATTAAAAGGAATGATTAAGGAATTAGAACAAGGAATAGATGGAATTTGAAGATTCCATAAGAAAAGAATCTGGATACCCAATCAAGGAAACCTACGCCACCAAATTTTAGAAGAAGCCCATAAATCTAAGTATACGATACATACTCGTAGTGATAAAATGTAACAAGACTTAAGAAGGAATTTCTGGTGGATAGGAATGAAAAAGGATATAGCAACCTACGTTGCCAAGAGTTTAACCTTTTCACAAGTTAAAGCCGAGCATCAGAAACCCTCAGATTTATTGCAGCAACTAGAAATGCCGATATGGAAATGGGAATTGATAACAATGGACTTTGTTACTAAATTACCCAAGACACGAAAAGGTAATGATACAATCTGGGTGATTGTAGACAGATTAACAAAGTCTGCTCATTTCTTACCTATGAATGAAACTTTCAATATGGAACAGTTAGCCAAGTTATATGTAAATGAAATAGTTTCATTACATGGAATTCCTTTATCTATTGTTTCTGATAGAGATAGGCGTTTTACTTCTCATTTTTGGACTAGTTTCCAAAAAGCAATGGGAACCAAGTTAAATCTAAGCACTGCTTATCATCCTCAAACGGACGGACAAAGCAAAAGGACAATTCAAACAATGGAAGATATGCTTAGAGCTTGTGTAATTTATTTCAGAGGAAATTAGGACGATCATTTACCATTAATATAATTTTCCTACAATAACAACTATCATACCAGTATCAATGCTGCACCATTTGAACCACTTTATGGATGAAGGTGCTGAACTCCAGTCTGTTGGGCAGAAATTGGAGAAAAACAACTGTCTAGACCAGAGATAGTACAGGAAACAACAGACAAAATTATTCAAGTCAAAGAAAGGCTAAAAGCAGCACGAGATCGTCAAAAGAGTTATGCTGATAACAGACAAAAACCGTTTGTCGCAACCCCCGACCCCTGCCTCGAGGGGCGGGCGGCCGCGACCTACGCAGAGATAGTGGTATCGATATTTATCAATTTGACAGTGGAAATTACATCAGGACCGTAGTTAGAAAATATTTTATAAGAGTAAAATACCACATTTTTATAATATTAAACACATCGGAAATTCCCAAGTTTCCATTACAAACATTCTATAGGGGTAAACCCTATTTTATAAAATAAAAACATCTTCTTTATTTAGGTAACTTTTTATAGCCACTTTTCCAAGCCTTCAGTGCTGTCCAGCTGGCTTCTATTTGACTTTCACATTTTGTTACCTGAAACGCGTTTAAAAACATTTTGTCAGTGGGAAATACTGGTGAGTGAATCCCAATTTAATCAAGACAAATTTTATCAGTTTACAGTATTGAGGGTGATCTCGCAATTACATTTGTTTATTTTTCTACTGTAATTACCACCCACGGTACTGTCAACCCGACTTGTGGTCATGTTACTACTCACAGTGTAGTAACAAATTTTTGTATACAAAACCCCAACATAAGGACGATAATCGTAGAAATTACAAATACTCAATTACTATGAAATATAATTTAAAACATTGAGACTTTGTAAAACAGTTTGCAAAAATGAGGATTACTCACATTGTTATCTTAGATAATTTCCTGTGGATTCCTGGCTATAATCTATAAATTTTAAATAATGCACACGTGTTAGTATAATAACCCAATATTTACATTAGTTATACCCTCCCCGAGACAGAACTCCAACGACTACGTCGGGCAGAGCCTCGACAGTCGTTATGGAGCACTACATCAATCGGGCAGCGTATCTAATACGTAACCGGGGGTTATAATACTTACAACGAGGCAGAACTTCGTTATTTAGCGGGTATTATGCCCGATATTATATTTTTTATGCAGAAAATTGAGAGAGAGATCGAGAGAATGAGCTGTTTGCAACTGAAGGCCGATGGCCCCTTTTATAGGGTTGTTCGTCGGGTTCGTCGCGCCCCGCAAAAGCCACACAAAAGGCTTACGCGCCCCACGACGTAGGGGTTCTACGGCGTAGCTATGTCCGGTCATACGTATAGGTTTGCCACGTATATGACACGTGGCAGATCAGGGAGCGGCCTGGTGTCCAGGCGCTCGCGGCCCGTGTAGGATCAAGGGTAGTCTGTCGCGGCCCGCGACAGACTCGTTTTTATTGTTTTTATTTTATTTTTAATTATATAAAGGTATTTTGGGCCATTTTTCGTATACGGGGTGTATTTTAGGATGTATAGGGACATTCTACATATATTAGAGGTGTCGGAGATATTTTAGGAGGGTTGCTATATCCTCCCCACCTTGTTTTAGAACTCGTACTCGACGTGTACTGGAATAGGTGTGGATATTTCCTTTGCATTTCTGATTCAAGCTCCCAAATGTACTCTAGTCCTCTCTTGGAATCCCATTTTACTTTGACTAGAACCAATCTCTTGTTTTGAGATTCTTGACTTTTCTGTCTTCAATTTGTAGAGGCTTTTCTACAAGTTTAAGCTTTTCATTTATCTCTATGTCCTTAAGATGTACTACTAACGATTCATCAGCTAAACACTTTTTGAGATCGCATACATGAAATACTTCATGTATTCATGCAATTTCCTCTGGCAGTTGTAGCTGGTAAGCTACTGGTCTTATTTTTCTGATAATCTCAAAGGGTCTAATATACCTGGGGCTTAGCTTTCCTCTTTTGATGAATCTTATCACTCCTTTCTAAGGGGAAACTTTTAATAAAATTTTATCTCCTACCTGAAATTCCAATGGCTTTCGTCTGTTATCTGCATAATTCTTTTGTCGGTCACGTGCAGCTTTCAGTCTTTCCTTGACTTGAATGATCTTGTCCGTTGTTTCTTGTACTATTTCGGGTCCAGATAGTTGCTTTTCTCCAATTTCTGCCCAACAGACTGGAGTTTGGCACTTTCGTCCATAAAGCGCTTCGAATGGTGCAGCATTGATACTGGTATGATAGCTGTTATTGTAAGAAAATTCTATTAATGGTAGTGTTTTGGTCAAAAATTACCGAAGCAATTTAGTGATTAAATTAGTTAAGTGAGGTAGTGTGCTAGAAATATGTGTTGGAAATATTTAAGTTAAGTTGCTTGTAAAAACAGGTTCAAGATACGGCTCAGGATATAGAGCTATATTTATGATCAAACAATGAGCAAAAATGTAAAGGGTGACGCGAGATGTACGAGGAAAGCCCTTGATCAATCTAGATCGCCGGCATAAAACCTCGGGAGCTGACAATCGCAGCTGCCTTATTCTTCTATTGCTTCAAATATCAGGATACAGTGCAGGATATGATGCGGATCAACTAAGTGTTACAATGAGATTTGAATACAAGTGTTTGTGTGTAGTGGTTGCTAGTAGCTAGAGAGCAAAGTGTGCGAATGAAAGTGAGTGCCTTAATCTGATCCGATCATGCTATTTATAATTAAACGAAAACAACAAACTATCCTAATAAACCGGGATGCTTCGAATATTCCCAAGTAAACGTTACAGTCCTGGTCTTTCGGGTTCAACGTCTTTATTTCAACTGATTTTCCCGAGTCTTGAGGGGAAGAAGTCTTCTCGAACGTTGGAGACTTATACCTTCAATTTTGCACGTGAGTAATTTAGTTAATACCAGGATATCGTACCAGGATGTTACCAATATCCTGATCCGGTATCCTGATCACAAGTAAACAACCAAAATCAGAATATTAGTCAGGATACATGTTCAGAAAATGACCCATAACAATTGTCCCCAAAATATACCTGTTGGAATTCTGAATTCAAATGGATATATTTTAAATTTTATCACCTGGATCGAGGCAATCAATATGACGAGACTTTTGAAATGACAATGTGCAACTTCCAAGACGTTATTTACTCTTACCCCTATCATTCAGCCTATAATTAGCTGAAATATCTCGCATTATGATCATTACTTCTCAGGTGAATCTCAGGTATTTCTCTCATCTTCTCTGTTTTTCTTTTCTTTGGATTTCCTTCTTCTCGCCCGATACCCTTTATGGCATCTCGAACAAGATCCCGGTCAAATGAGCCAATCGCAACCCTAACGAGTCTGAACCTCATACGAGAACCTTAAAATGAAATCTGCTGCTTTAATAACGTTGATATCGCCGCTTTGAAGGATTCCAGCGCGTTCCCTGCCGGAGTGGTCATTCACCCTTTTGATCGGGAAGTCCGATCAGACGCGTCGTCAAATGAATGGGTCTGCTTCCTTGCCTATCCCTTTTCCTTGGGACTCCGGTATCCATTTCCACCCTTTGTCTCTCGTTTCTTTGAGCTTACCGGCCTCAGTTATGCCCAAACCATGCTGATGGTCTGGCGAGTTTTAATGGTGCTAAACGAAATTAAATCTCGTCATTGTCCTGACCTGTGTATCGAAGACCTCCCCATTGCATACCGATTGAGATCCCATGGTAACAGCCGCTTTCTTTTGTTCTCCACTTCCAAGAACCCTTTAGTCCTTAAGGCCACCAAGAATGAAGACCAGTGGCAGCGAAAGTTATTTTTTGTAAAAAGAGACTCTATTGACAAGGGTTTTGATCTGCCTGTTAGATGGTTAACCAAGGGTTGGATCTAGGGTTTTAGGAATATCCCCAAATGTATCCTTAAACTATATCCTAGACTTATATCCTGATATTTTGTGCAGCGAATTTCAAAGATCTTGCATCCCCAAGCGCGGAATCAGAGCCCAGGATCAAAGAGATCTACCGACTTCCTGTTAGCGAAAGAACCTTCTCCCTGTCTCTCACAAACTCAAGCCAAAAATCAAGCTCAGAGATGTCTGGTAAGAACACAATTATAATGATTGTAAAGTACAAGAGTTACAAATTGAATATTTCTTTCCTCATTTAGTGCCAGTTATCAACCTCGAAGGCTTCCAACTCGACGAGTTGGACAGTTATTCCAGTCTCGCACCTGTTAAGCAAGAATCCAACCCGAAGTCATCCGTCACACCAAAGCCTACTAGTTCGAAGACAACTTCCGCTCCCAAAGCTCCTCCAGCATCCAGGACCCAGGCCTCTAGCTCCCAGAAGAGAAAGGAAACAGAGCCTTCCGCTACCCCCCATGTATTCCCATTTGAAAATCATAGGTTTACAGAGTCCAGCAAATTCATGACTTGCTTCCTCAACCAGGTTAGTCTCCTGATCCATATCCTGCAACATATGCTGGTTATTAAAGTTAATTAAGGTTAATACATGTTTCTTTATTTTGCAGGGTCTTGAACGCCTGGGATTCCTCTACGAGGATGCATGTGGCATGAATGTCATGCTTGAAAGCTAGCTGAAAAAGGCTGAAGCCACTATCGCAGACCAAGCAGCAATCGCTACCGCTAAATCTGAGCATTATGAGGCCAAATACAAGGCAATGGCCCAATAGCAGCAGTCCACCATCCAGAAGGTCACCCATGAAGCTCAGGCCAAGTTTGACGCCGCCCAGGTCCAACATGAGCAGGCTATGACTTCATACCGGGAAAGCCTCAAGAACTCTGTCGTCATCTCCCTCCTCCAAGCTAGGTTGAAAATGGCCTATGAGGCCAAGGCTCTGGGCTTCGAATGCCCCTCATGGAATGTTGAGGCTTGGGAGGTGAAGTTGAGGGATCTTGGTGGCAATCCCGTGGAGCATCCTGCGAAGCCTGTTGCTGAGGAGCCTGCTAAGGTGGCTGAGAAGGTGGTCAATGTTGATGCGGATGCTGGGAATGATGCTGGTGGTGATGCTGGTGAAGCGATGATCGAAGTGGGTACTGCCCCTTAAAGGCAGCGAAGTGGGCGATGATGGATGTTGATGCCGAGGCCGGAACCCACTTTTTAAATTTGATGGTTTATGGTTGTCGAACAATTTCCTTTCCTTGTCTGTTAAACAATTTACTTTCCTGCACTTAGAACAATATGATGACCAAAGGTGGATGGGTCCTGGGTTTCAGGATGAAGCCCTTGGTCATCAATTAGTATAATTGTTTTGAATGATGCAAGGGTCGGAGGTGGATGGGTCTCGTTTTGAGATGAAACCTTCAACCGTTGCGTAAATATGGTAAAAACTAATTGTGCTTTTGGCGGATGGGCCTCAGTTTGAGGTGAAACCAAAAGCACAACTTTTGACTTGTTAGTAATATAACCACCTTTTGACTTATTTGTTGTCGCCTTTTAATTTTTTATCAAGCATTACTTAGTTTAGATTTCAGCTTTGCAAAATTAGTGTTACTATTTCTGTGAAAATATCCTGATCAATATAATCAGTGGTATCCTATGAAGACCTTTGTCAAATAGGACTCCTCAAAATCCATACAATTTAAATAAAGTCCTTAAAGAACAAAATATAGTTGTTCAAAATCTCCAACAATTTGAGTAAAGTTTTTAAAGTAAAAAATAGTTCACTTAGAATTTATAAACCTTGATAACAAATTCAATTCCGATTTTTAAATCCAAGTATTGTATCCCAAATATTCTAGCCAAATATCCTGAATCATATTTCGAGAATATATCCTAAAGATATATCCTAATCAGGATATATCAGCCGGAAAAACTTATGTAAAATTCATAAAGGAAAGATCATACCAGGAATAAAGTGTAACCCCAGTACCAAACTTCAATCCTTGTTGTAACTCCTTCCATTAAGATGTCCCCAGTCTTAGTGCACTCGGTTCAAATCTGACTTATAATCGCCTTAGGAGAAATGTCCCCGGTGTATGAAATCTTCCAACACTTAGAAATTTTTTTTTGAATTCAAGTTTTGACTGTATGGACAGTTCTTGTGTTATTGGGGATAAACCCCGAAGTATGCTGGAGATAAATCCTTTGCGTTCCGGGGGTAAACCCACAACTATCCTGGGGAAAATCCCAAATTTTCATGCGCTACAGGCGGGAGTGTATAAACTCCAAGACTTAGAAAGGTGAAAACCTTTAAACCTTAGAGAGTATGAAAATACCCTTTCGTGAGAGAGGGTGATCAATCCTCATATACCTTAAGGGTCCAGGATATAGACAACAGTGACGAAATTGTCAGCCACTTTTACATGAACTGGTCCCGCCACCTTGAACTATCCCTGGACAACTTGAGCTCCTGGTGGGGTGTTTAAACCCAATCGTGAGAAAGATGAATACCTTTAAACCTGTGAAGGGATCAGGATCCCTTAAACGTGAGAGAGGGGGCCAATCCTCTAATCTTTCGAAGTATCCTGGGTATGTATCCTGGAGCTATATCCCGAAGCATATTCGGCAAAACAATTGTAGACTAAGGTGGGTGTTAGCCTGGCTAACACCCCTCTGATGCTTAAGTCAGTAATGGGTTCAAAATAGTAAGTAATATTAAACATATTAAAAGAGATAAAATTTATACCATCCTGAGTTAGATATTAAATTCCTAACTCACTTGAAATAGAGCTTCAAATGTATAGCATTCCAGGATCTTGGTAGCATATCCCCCTCCATATTCTTGAGTCGGTATGCTCCTTTCCCTGATTCTGATTCAATCTCATAGGGTCCTTCCCATTTTGGTGCCAGCCTTCCGTCAGCAGGATTAGTGGTATTCTGAGAAGCTTTTCTTAATACCCAATCTCCAACCTGGAACCTTCTAGTCCTTATATTCTTATAATATGCTTTGGATATCCTTTGTTGATATGCTGCCATCCTTAGCCTTGCTGTATCTCTTGTCTCATCAATAGTATCCAATTCCTGGCATAGGATTGCAGGATTCTGCTCAGGATCCCGGAGGTTGGATCTTGCTGTGGGTATTACCATTTCTATCGGGATCACCGCTTCTGCTCCAAACACCAAGGAAAACGGGGTTTGGCCAGTTGCACTTTTCACCGTCGTTTTATCAGCCCATAAAACAAAGGGTAATTCTTCTGCCCATCTTCCGTTTTTGGCCCCTAGTCTCTTTTTCAGGTTGTTGACAATTATCTTGTTTGAGGATTCTGCTTGTCCATTTGCTTGAGGATGTACTGGTGTGGATGTGATCATTTTGATTCCCCAACTCTTGCAAAAGTCAGTAGTCCTCTTACTTATGAATTAAGATCCATTGTCACAAATTATTTCAGCTAGTACACCAAACCTAGTCAGGATATTCCTTTTTATGAAGGATACCACTTTCTGATCTCTGACTTGAACAAATGCTTCAGCTTCAACCCACTTAGAGAAATAATTAGTCATTGCCAACATGAAGACTTTTCCTCCTGGAGCTTTTGGTAATTTTCCTACTATATCCATTCCCCATTTCATGAACGGCCAAGGGGATACAATAGGATATAATGGCTCTGCAGGCTGATGTAGTATGTTGCTATGTCTTTGGCATGCATCACACCTTCGAGCATATTCTGCAGCATCTTTCCTCATGGTAGGCCAATAATATCCTGTTCTTAATACTTTTGAGAATAACGACTTGCCCCCAGTGTGGTTACCACAATTCCCTTCGTGTATATCCTGAAGCATTTCCTTGGTTTCGGGATCCTCTATGCACCTCAGATACGGTCCTGTAAGAGATTTCTTATATAAAATATTATTTATAATAGTGAATCGTGATACCTTCATCCTAAAGGCCTTAGGATTTTCATCTTTTGGGATGTGTCCTTCCTTGAGATATCTTATGATCGGGACCGTCCACGATTTAAGATCCTCTTCGGGATACTCAACATCAGGATCCTGAACACTCATTACTTCCTTATTCTGAGGATCCGCTGCAGGATGCAGGATATGTAGTATTGGTATTTGGGTCCCCTCTGGTATCCTGACTTATGATCCTAGGTTCGCCAGTGCGTCAGCCTCAGCGTTATCCTCTCTTGGTACCTTCATGATCTTTTACATGACAACACTTACTGCATTCCCCGATACTGCGAGATATAGGGATAATGGTTCACCATTCTCAGGTTTCATCAATAGAGGTGCGGTTGAAAGATACTGCTTCAAATCCTGCAAGGCTGTTTCATGCTTTTCTCCCCATTCGAATTTCTTATTCTTCTTTAGTATATCGTAAAATTCTTTGCATTTTTCCGAGGATCTTGAGATAAATCCGTTTAATGCTACTACTCTCCATGTTAATCATTAAACATCCTTCATATTTGAAGGTGACTTGATATCTAAGATGGCTTTTATCTGCTGCGGGCTTGCTTCTATCCCTCTTTTAGTCACCATATATGTTTTGGTCAAAAATCACACAAGGATAATGTAACCAAACTTTATGTAAACGGGGTATGATGCTTGGTCAATTATGAAAGTAAAAGATCACTTCTGTGATAAAGATGCAAAGACACAATGATTTATACGAGGAAAAAGCCCTTGATCAATATATGATCTCCGGCATAAAAAACCTCGGGTGATGGCAACTACCGATCACCAAACTTCAATATAAGAACAAAATGATTACAACTTCGGATGATAATGAGCTGAGTACAAGGATCACTATTGCTTTTGGTGTCTAAGTGTGTGAGAGTTGCGTTGTATATCGTGTGTGTTCTTCCGAATGAGGAAGAGTGGTATTTATACGTGTGTAGGTGACCTATTTTAGGTAGCTAAACTAATATTCAGCTCATTACCCCTTTAGAAATGAGATACAATCTAGCCTAAATAGCCGCCCATAAATCAAGCCAAGTTTCCATATCCTGTGCAACGTCTATCTTCAATTAAGCTCTTGCCATAATTGTGAAGACGCGTCCGTTGATCATGATGCCTAGAGCGTATCCTGCTAGATGTTCCTGCAAAACAATATTGTATTAAGTGGAAGTGGCCGTTAGTATGAGGATCACTATAATGTCCCATGATCCTGATCCTGAAGTCCTGCTGAGGATCACTGTCTGCCAAAGAAACAAGGATCACTGGTTAGGATCACGTATAAGGATCACCTATAATAAAAATCCAGCCCTAACAATTGCCCCCAAAATATAAGGAGTTAATTGTAAATAGACGAGTTATATTTTGTTTCGATCTTATCTCTAACGGGCGACTCCAAGAAACTAGCCGTTACACCCGGACTAGCCGTTGTGATCATTACGTCATAGATGTGACAATCCCTGCAGATCATGATTATAAATAGGAGATAGGGTGAGGATCAGTTTGTATTTAAATTCAAGATACACTCCCTTTATATTCTGCACCGAAGATTGATCAGGTATTCTTCTCTTTCTCTCTTTCTTTTCTCTTTGCTCTGTTTTCTGCTTCTACTCTGTTTCCGTCTCGTCACAAACATGTTGCTCCGGAATTCTCCACACAAGGATTCCAAGAAGGATAGTCCCTTAAAAAGCCAGGGGATTATCAAGGATTCTCCTACGGAGAGGTGTTGCTTTACTGATGTTCACATAGACAGAATTCGTCATTGCTTTCCGGCGAATGCTGTTTTCAAGTCCTTCACACCTACCGCACTGAGTGACTCCGTTTCGGATACCTGGGTGGCTTTTCCTGCTACTCCATTTATCATAGGGTATTCATATCCTTTTCCATTGTTCACCCCATCTTTCTTTTCCTTAACCGGCATCTCATATATCCAAGCTATGCCGATGATCTGGAGGGTTCTGTATACCTTCGAGAGGATCATCGAGCAGGAAGGGATTGATCTGGGGATGGCGGAGTTAGCTGAGTTTTACGATCTCACCACCTTTGGTTCTCACCGGTATTTGTTGAAACGGAAAGCCGGGGAGGATCACCCAATCTTCAAGGTTACTAAGAACGATACAAACTGGAAGCGTCGCTTTTTCTTTGTTAGGAGGGATTCCATCCCAGATGGGAAGGATCTGCCCAAGGAATGGGCCACTCATGGTAGGATAGAGGATCCTCGAAGGATCACTATCAGCCTTGTCTCATATAATGAGGATCACTAATATCTCTTTTTATCTCTTGTGCAGCTATATCCATTGCTCATCTGAAATTAAGCCCTGCTGCAAAAGAGAGAGTCCTAGCTTTTAAAAAGCTTAATCCTGAAATCAGAAGTTTTCAGGTCACCGTCCAAGATTCTCAAGAAGTATCCTCTGCATCTGCCACTATGTCAAGTAAGTATCCTTATAGAAAATAAATTAAATGTAGGATTGTTTGATTAATAAAGCAACTTATCTTGTTTTTGATTGTGTAGGTGCTAGAAAGTCTGCCAGGTCTGTCAAATCTGCTTCTAAATTTGGGATAGATGATCTCACCAACGTCAAGTCTTCAAAGAAGAAGGCTCCTGCTGCCAGTCCTTCGGTCTCAGCCCCCAAGGCACCTATCCGGGGCAAGGGAAAAAAGAGGAAAACCTCTGAAGATCTCCAAGGATTTCCCCTCCTCCGTCAGCAATTCCTTGACTACGTGAATGAGGTAAGGATCTCTGCCCCTGTTGGTTACCCATTTCGGATATCCTGTTTGTGTATCCTGTTTCTTTGAGGATCATCCGGTTCTGGACTTACCTTGTTTCCCTCTTTGCAGAAACTTGCCGAGATCGAGACCTATCTTGGCCATGTTGAGGATCAAGAGAGCCAGATTGCCGACCTTCAACAAATGGGCGTGCTTAAGGACCTCAAGATAGCAGATCTTGAGAAGGAACTCCGGGCCACGAAGGATGAGGCTGCTCAGAGGTTGATCGATATGGATAACGAGAAGCAGGAGATCACCCAAGATGCCAAGGTCTCCGCGGCAATTGCTATGTACAAGATACAACTTCAGATGGCTGAGGAGGCTCAGGATCCTACCTTTGACAAAAGCTCGTGGGACGTTGAAGGTTGGAAGGCAAGGCTGGCGGACCTGGAGGACGAGGATGAGGCTGAGGAGATCCCCATGCTGGAAGGTGGTGATGCTGAGAAGGATCAAGGTGGAGATGCTGGTGGTGATGAAGCAGCGAAGGTGTAGGCTGCGTGATTGGGCGATGATGGATATTTCGAGACTAGGCCGGAGCCCAATTTTTTAGGATTGGTAGTGGTTTTTTGTGGTAGTGGTGTTTGTGAACAATTATGGTCTGTAATCTCCGAACAATAGTTTTTAGGGTAAAGGATCCCGGATCCTTCGAACAATAGGTAGGATTACAAAAGGTGGAGGGATCCTCTGTTTGGGGGATGAAACCTTTGTGATCCTGCCGCTTTTACTTTCCTGCACAATGCTAAGACCGCATAGACAATGGACACCCTTTGCCAACCCATGTGGACGGGCCACGTTTTGCTGGTAGAAATGTGGGTTGGCAATTTTGACAACTTTTTGAAAGGGTTAATGATCCTTTTGTTTAATAATATAACTTAACTTTTTTGGCTTATCTCGTGTTGTTATCCTTATCTTCTTGTCTCTCAGTTGTTTTTGTAGTATATTTGTTTAAAGTGGCAAGAGTTGAAAATATGTTATCCAAATTTAGGATATGATCCCAGATCAAATATCCTGATATTGAAAATTTTCAAAGTACTTTAGTTCAAGGATCATAGGTTTGGTTGTCAAAGAATAAGGGTCGGTTAGGATAATGAATATAATCAAAATAGTCAAGGATCATACCTGAGGATCCAAGTTAGGATCCAAACCTTCAATCGAGACAATCGTAGATAAGATTTTGATGGATAATAAGGATTAAGGATCCTTATGTGTTTTACCTTTGACAATCCTGAAAAACGAAGCACAATTTGGGACCAAGCCAATGTAAGAAATAAATTAGTAACTGGGGACATGCCCAAAGGATAACTGAGAATGATCCCAGAGGATCAATGGGGACAAGCCCATAGGATAACTGGGGACAAGCCCAAAGGATAACTGGGGACAAGCCCGAAGGATCGTATGTAAACTGGAGTATGGCCCTTTCTGGCGACTATCCAAACTTAGTGACATGAAAATGTCAAAACCTTAGCTAACGTGAAAACGTTAGAAACCTTAGGAACGGATGTATGGTACGTCTACCATTATACGTAGGATCCTGGGTATAGCCAGTACGATGAGGTTGTCAGCCCCGGAAGTGGGTACTGGTCCCAAAGACGTGAACTATATCAGGATCATCGAGCGCTGCTGGCGGAAACTGGGGATAATCCCAAGGATAACTGGGGTTGGACCCAAGGATCTGTGGTGCTTTTGAAGATCTTTTGACGATATGCTGAGGATACCTGAACTATCATAACTCAAATGTTTTGTGAGTAGAGGATGAAGGATACATGATCCTTATCCTTAGGTAAAAAGTAAGAAAATGCAATAGTTTCTAGGATAAGGATATTACCAGAGTAAGGATCACTGATATCACCGGGATCCTTCAAGGATACTTCAATGTAAGGATCACATGCATGAAGGATCATGTTCACAGGAAATATTTCTTTAAGTGAACAGCATTCCAGGCTCTTGGCAATAAGTTTCCTTCCATGGTTAGCAACCTGTATGCCCCCTTTCCTGCTTCGGCTTCAATTAAATAAGGGCCTTCCCATTTTGGTGCTAACTTTCCGTCAGCAGGATTAATAGTGTTTTGGAATGTTTTTCTCAACACCATATCCCCGACTTGGAACTTCCTTATCCTAACATTTTTGTTGTAGGCACCAGCCATTCTTTGTTGGTAGCTTGCCATCCTTATCCTAGCTAGATCCCTGATTTCTTCAATAGTATCCAAATCCTGGGCTAGAATTGTAGCATTTTCTTCAGGATCACGAGTACTTGTTCTAGCAGTTGGGATCACCATTTCTGTTGGGATCACTGCTTCTGCCCCAAATACTAAAGAGAAAGGTGTTTGACCAGTGGCATTCTTGGGAGTTGTTCTATCAGCCCATAGCACATAAGGTAACTCCTCTGCCCATTTCCCCTTCTTGGATCCTAGCTTCTTCAGATTGTTGATGATGATCTTGTTGGATGATTCTGCTTGACCATTGGCTTGTGGATGAACTGGTGTTGATGTTATCATCTTGATTCCCCAACTGTCACAAAAGTTAGTGGTTCTGCTTCCAATGAATTGGGAGCCATTATCACATACAATTTCAGAGGGAATGCCAAATCTAGTTATAATGTTTCTTTTGATGAAGGATATGACTTCCTTTTCTCTGACTTGGGCGAAGGCTTCAGCTTCTATCCACTTAGAAAAATAGTCAGTCATGGCAAGCATAAATACTTTTCCACCAGGTGCTTTAGGAAGCTTGCCCACTATATCCATTCCCCATCTCATGAATGGCCAAGAGGATGGTATAGGGTGTAGCAGTTCAGGTGGTTGATGAAGGATATTGCTGTGTCTTTGACAAGGATCACATTTCCTAGCATATTCTACAGCATCCCTTTTCATGGTTGGCCAGTAGTATCCTGTTCTAAGGATCCTCGAGAATAATGCCCTGCCCCCAGTGTGGTTTCCACAATCTCCTTCATGGAAGTCTCTCAACACTTCTTCAATTTCAGGATCCTCAATACATCTTAAGTATGGTCCTGCAAGGGATCGTTTATATAGCACATTATTTAAGATTGTAAATTGAGATACCTTGATCCGGAAAGCTCTAGGATTTTCTCCCATTGGAATCTCTCCGTTTTGCAAGTATTTCATGATTGGTGAGACCCATGATCCTGAATAAGATTGAGCTTCTTCACTAGGGATTATTGCAGTATCCTCTTCTATTTCCATGGCCACTTGATTTTCAATAGCAGGAGCCAGGATATGGATGATAGGGATACTTATGTCTTCTGGAATTTTCAAGGATGATCCTAAGTTGGCCAATGCATCAGCTTCCGTGTTATCCTCCCTTGGTACCTGTGTTAAGCTGAAAGAAACAAAAGAGAGTGCCAATTTTTTGACTATCTCTAAATATTTGGTTAGTTTTTCACCTTTAATAACATAGGATCCGTTAAAGTGATTGGTGATCAATAATGAGTCTACATATACTTTAAGATATTTTAGCCCCATATCCTTAGCAATTTGCAAGCCAGCAATCAAGGCTTCATACTCAGCCTCATTGTTAGTTGCTTGGAACTCACAGGCTATGGAGTGGGGTATTATGTCCCCCTGTGGCGATTTTAGTAGGATCCCGAGCCCTGTGCCCTTGACATTTGAGGATCCACCAGTGTGTAATATCCAAGGATCCTTGGTTTCATCCAGCTGCTGGACCTCCAATTCTGCTTCTTTTTGTAGATCACTACTGAAATCAGCCACAAAGTCGGCTAAGGCTTGTGATTTAATAGCTGTTCTTGGTTCATATCTTATATCATGGGCACTAAGCTTCACTGCCCACTTAGCCATTTTCCCTGACATCTCCGGTTTCCTGAGGACATTCTTAATTGGAAAATTAGTTTTAACAACAATAGTATGGGTTTCAAAATAATGCCTTAACTTAGTGGATGCCATGATTAATGCAAGAATAAGTTTTTCGAGGTGTGAGTACCTGGATTCGGCATCAAGTAAACTTTTACTTACATAGTAGATAGGATATTGTGTACCTTCATGATCCTTGACAAGGACAGCACTTACAGCGGTTGAGGATACCGCCAGGTATAAGGATAACACATCTCCTTTTTCCGGTTTTGCTAATGCTGGTGCTGAGGACATATATTCTTTAAGGGCTTGTAAAGCGTTCTCATGCTTCTCAGTCCATTCAAACTTCTTATTCTTCCTTAGGATATCGTAGAATTCTTTGCATTTTTCTGAGGATTTCGATATGAACCTGTTCAAAGCTGCTATCCTGCCTGTCAGTCTTTGAACATCCTTGGCATTGGCAGGAGATTTGATATTTACTAATGCTTTGATTTGTTCCGGGCTTGCTTCAATGCCCCTCTGAGTTACCATGTATCCTAGGAACTTTCCTGCCTTAACACCAAAATGGCATTTTGAAGGATTAAGTTTCATGTTGTAATTATCAAGGATATCGAATGCTTCTTCCAAGTCCCTTAGGTGATCCTCAGCTTTCTTTGACTTGACCACCATATCATCTATGTATACTTCCATAGTTTTTCCAATTTGATCTTTGAACATCATATTTACCAGCCTTTGATATGTTGCACCTGCATTTCTTAGTCCAAAGGGCATGGCAATATAACAATATAAACCGGTTGGGGTCATAAAGGCTGTATCCTCTTGGTCGGATGGTTCCATCTGAATTTGTTGGAATCCAGATGATGCATCCATAAAGGTCAACAGTTCATGCCCCGCCGTTGCATCCACCATGGAGTCAATGTGGGGTAAAGGGAAAGGATCCTTGGGACATGCCTTATTCAAATCAGTGAAATCGACACATACCCTCCACTTTCCATTTTTCTTTTGGACAACAACCACATTGGCTAACCATTTTGGATATTTTACCTCTCTGATCATACCTGCTCGAAGTAGTCTCTCTACTTCTTCTTGGATAATGGCATTCCTTTCTGGTGCAAACTTCCTCCTTTTTTGATGGATTGGTTTGATAGACCTGTCAATGCCAAGTTTGTGAGTAATAATATCCTTAGATATACCTGTCATGTCTTCATGTTTCCAAGCAAAGGTGGATTTTCGTCTTCTGAGGAAGGATAATAAGTCTTCTTTCATTTTGCCAAGGATCCCTGACCCGATATAGATTTTTGACTCAGGATCACTAGGATCCAAAAGGATTTCATCCACATCCTGTTCCCTTGCCTCCAAGGTATCCCTTGGAGGATACTGTAATTGCTATTGCTCCCTTGGCTTCGAGGTTGGCTTCATAGATGAGGTATAACAATCCTTAGCCTCCTGCTGATCACTATCGATCTTGATTATTCCCCATGGGCTAGGGAGCTTCACACATTGATGGTAGGTAGATGGGACTGCTTTCATATCATGTATCCAAGGCCTGCCAAGGATAACATTGCAACAAGATAAACAGTCAATAACACAAAATTTTTGGTAATTATGTAATCCTTCCACGTAGATTGGGAGTTTGATGTCCCCCAGAGTTTTCTTCGTTTCCCCACTGAATCCTACAAGCACGGAGGATCTTGGTGTGATGTCTGATTCTGGGATTCCCATCTTCTTCAGAACATCAAGCTGGATAATGTTCACTGAGCTCCCTCCATCAACAAGGATCCTGCGGACGAAATGGTTAGAGATAAAGAGAGTGATAACTAAACTATCATGGTGAGGATCCTGAATGTTAATGCGATCATCCTCATCAAATGTTATCATCTTCCCTTCTGAGACACTTGATGTTCTAATAGGCCTTTCTCCATTATCCATTTTTGATTCTTTTGCATGTCTTTTGGCCGCCGTGAAGGATGTACCACAGATGTCTGATCCTCCGGATATAAAGTTGATCACTTGTGCATTTGCCGGAGGTGCTGGGGCTTTTTCGGGGATTCTTTCAGGATCGTGGGTCCTTTGCTTTTTTCTCCCCAGCAATTCTTTTAGATGCCCCTTGCTTAGCAGGTATCCAATTTCTTTTCTTAAGGCTATGCAATCTTCAGTTAGATGCCCGAAATCCTCATGGTATGCACACCATTTTGACTTGTCTTTAGTCCCGGATGGTTTATCATTCTTCCTGGGCCATCTAGCTTTTTCACCTAGATTCTGCATTGCAAGGATCAGTTCATGATTATCAACGGAAAAACAATATTCTGAGATTGGAGGATAATCTTCATCATCCTCTTCTTGGTCAACAGCATGCACATTCTTGTTCTCATTTCTATGGTAGGATTTGAATTTGTTGTTCTTGAAGGAGGATCCTTGCTTCTCCTGTTTCGAGGATCCTACTTGTCTCTCCTGGATCCTCTTGTCATCCTCTAGCCGGATGAACCTGAGTGCTCGAGTTCTTACTTCATCTAGATTCCTGCATGGTGTCATAACAAGATCATCATAGAATAATGAATCCTTAAGCAGTCCCATTTTGAAGGCTTCAACAGCCGTAGCCATATCCAAGTTGGGAATGTCCAAGGATTCTTTACTAAATTTAGTTATATAATCCCTTAATGATTCATTATGATTTTGAGTTATCCTGTACAAATCACTAGTTAATTTTTCAAATTTTCTGCTACAAGAGAATTGGTTATTGAATAAATTAACTAAATTAGCAAATGAAGTAATAGAGTAGGGGGGAAGACTTAGCAGCCACTTAAGAGCTGATCCCGTAAGAGTGGATCCAAATCCTCTACATAGGCATGCTTCCTTCAAGTTTTCTGGGATAGGATTGATCTCCATCCTTTCCCTGTATTGTGCTATATGCTCCTCTGGATCCGTTGTGCCATCATACAGCTTCATGGTAGGGATATGGAACCTTTTGGGTACCTCTGCATCACAAATTGGTGGTGCAAAGCGAGATACCTTGTGGCTTCCATCTGCAATCTCTGGGATAGGCTTGACTACCCCTGGAACACTCGAGATCATATCTTTTAGCTTCTGCAACTCCCTGGCCATAGCATAACTGGTACCTGTATCCTGCATGAATCCATGGTTAGTGGTAGGATAATTATTTAAAGTGTTACCTCCCATTGGGTTCAAGTTAGGGAACCCATATTGCTGGGATTCTGGAACAACGGAGGGACCAGTGGAAGCAATGGTCTGCATTGGAATGAAGTCCCCTTGATGGACATCTAGACTTCCCGTTTGCAAACTTTTTAGGGATCCTGGTATCTGGAAGGATCCTGGTGTCTGGGATGATCCTGGAATGAAGGAGGATCCTTGAACCTGGGATGATCCTGGGACAAAGGAGGATCCTTGGCCCTGGAATGATCCTGGAACAAAGTAGGATCCTTGAAACTGCTGTGCCCCCGGATAGGCTCCTGAATTCATGAAGGAACCCATGTACTGAGGATAGGATCCTACTGGCTGAAAATGTGAGCCTGATGTCTGAGTCATTGCTGCCGACTTGAGGTGTGATCCTCTTGACTCCCCTATGATTTGCACGTCGGGGATCCCTGATGGCTGGGAAGTGATCATTGGAGTATCGAAGCTCAAGGATTTGGGCATCAGTGGGGAATGATCCTCTGCCGCTTTCTTTTGTCTTTTGAGGTCTCCAATTTCCCTGAGGATCCTGTCATTAGTCTCATCCTGCCGCTGCATACGATCCTTCATCTGCAAAATTAAAGCAAATACATCACTAGTACTGGGAATAGAAGAATTCATAGCAGAAGAAGATAGAGTTTAGAGAAAGTGGGAGTTGATCTTTTCTCAGTATTTTTCTGAGATCCTGCCGGTGGAGGAGGCAAAGTGATCTGTGATGAGGTGACTGCAGACATCGCCGTGGACGTGTTCTTCAATGATGAAGCCATGTAACTCTTTGAAATGATTTCGAACAAAAGATTTTCTTATGAATGAAGCACCAATTGCCCCACAGTGGGCGCCAAACTGTTTTGGTCAAAAATCACACAAGGATAATGTAACCAAACTTTATGTAAACGGGGTATGATGCTTGGTCAATTATGAAAGTAAAAGATCACTTCTGTGATAAAGATGCAAAGACACAATGATTTATACGAGGAAAAAGCCCTTGATCAATATATGATCTCCGGCATAAAAAACCTCGGGTGATGGCAACTACCGATCACCAAACTTCAATATAAGAACAAAATGATTACAACTTCGGATGATAATGAGCTGAGTACAAGGATCACTATTGCTTTTGGTGTCTAAGTGTGTGAGAGTTGCGTTGTATATCGTGTGTGTTCTTCCGAATGAGGAAGAGTGGTATTTATACGTGTGTAGGTGACCTATTTTAGGTAGCTAAACTAATATTCAGCTCATTACCCCTTTAGAAATGAGATACAATCTAGCCTAAATAGCCGCCCATAAATCAAGCCAAGTTTCCATATCCTGTGCAACGTCTATCTTCAATTAAGCTCTTGCCATAATTGTGAAGACGCGTCCCTTGATCATGATGCCTAGAGCGTATCCTGCTAGATGTTCCTGCAAAACAATATTGTATTAAGTGGAAGTGGCCGTTAGTATGAGGATCACTATAATGTCCCATGATCCTGATCCTGAAGTCCTGCTGAGGATCACTGTCTGCCAAAGAAACAAGGATCACTGGTTAGGATCACGTATAAGGATCACCTATAATAAAAATCCAGCCCTAACAATATATCCCAGAAACTTTCCTGCCCCTACTCCGAAATGGGATTTAGCAGAATTCAACTTCATGTTATACTGGTCCAGGATATCGAATGCTCCCTTAATATCCTGGAGGTGATCCTCAGCTTTCTTGGATTTTACTACCATATCATCGATGTATACCTCCATGGTGTCCCCCAGTTTGTCTTTAAACATCATTGTTAGGGGAGGATTTTCCAATGATTTGTGATCCTCAATTGCTGTTGGGTTTAGTGATCCTTACTTCTGTTTAAGTTAGTGATCCTCAGAAGTATTGCAGGATCAGGATCATGGATCATCATAAGGATCCTTATACTAACGATTGTCTGCTTTGAATATGATGTTGTTTTGCAGGAGTACGAGCTTGGACTTGGTCTTGGCGATATTCCTGGAGCATATTCCATGTTTATTCCGCACATGCATGGCTGAAGTGGACGTTATGGAGTTCGTGGGGGACTTACACCAAATGCGGAATGTTTGTTAGCTTAGATATTTTCCATTTTTAAATGGATAGCGAGCTAAATAGAAACACTTGGCTATTTTTAGCTTAACACACACACTCGTAACTGCTCTCACCAGCTCTTGACAATTCACTTGGCGATTACACATTTTTGTGCACATTACACTATAGTGATCCTTGTAATTAGCTCGCTATCATCCGAAGTTGTAATACATTTCTTGTTTAATTAGAGTTGGTGATCGGTAGTTTCCATCACCCGAGGTTTTTTATGCCGGAGATCATTCATTGATCAAGGGCTTTTTCCTCGTATAAATCTCTGTGTCACTTGTTCATTACATTTTAGAGTGATCCTTTATATTTTTCATTGATTCAAGCATCACACCTCACAACAGAAAGTTTGGTTGCATTATCATTGCTTGATTTTTGACCAAAACAGTAGTGCTTCATTCCTAAGGAATTCTTGTTTTTGTGATCATTCCGGTTCGTTACAACCAAGCAGATGGCTTCTTCAGCGAAGAACACTTCAAGTTCAATGCCGACAATAAGTTCTACACAGGGCGTTCCACCTTTTCCTCCACCACCTTCTGGATCCCAGAAGAATGCTGAAAAGAGACAAACTCCTATTTTCTCATAACCACCAACTTCTTCTGTTTCTTCTAATCCTACTACTAATGACCTTTTTACTTTGATTTTGCAGATGAGGGATCACATACAAGAGCAGGACAAAACCAACGAAAAGATCCTCAAGGAGATTGGTGAAATCAAGAGACAGAAGAGATCAGTGGAGGATCATTCTCCATTGATGCCTAGATCATTGAATTTTGAAACTCCGGTCATAACTTCCCAGCATTCTTCAGTTCCGGATGCCCAATACTTAGGTGGACTGGCAGGGATGCGTAATGGATCACCGGCAATGACTCAAGCTTCAGGCTCCTACTTTCAACCATCGTGGTCCTCTGTGCAGCATCAGGGATCCTTCTTCCAGCATCCAAGATCCTTCACCAGCTCAGGAGGATACATGGGGACGCAGCAGGTTCAAGGATCCTCTCAGGTTCAAGGATCCTCTCAGGTCCAAGGATCCTCTTAGGTCCAAGGATCCTCGCAGGTTCTAGGATCCTCACAGGTTCAAGGATCCTCTCAGATTCAAGGATCCTCCTTTCAGCTTCATGGATCCTCTCAGGTTCAAGGATCCTCTCAGGTTTTCGGATCCATGGATTATCCTCCAAGACCCCCATTCACAGTGCATCAAGGATCCAATGCTCCGCAGGATCTAGGATCCTTAAGAAGTTTGCAACCTGGAAGTTCTGATGTCCATCAAGGAGACTTCATTCCAATGCAAACCATTGCTTCTTCTGGTCCTTCAATCATACCAGAGCCTTGACAATATGGATACACATCCGGGATTCCAAACTTGAATCCACCGGGAGGTAACACTTTCAATAATTCTTATACCACTAACCATGGCCTTATGCAGGATACATGCGTTAATCAAGCTATGGCTAGAGAATTACAAAAGCTCAAGGATATGATATCCAGTGTTCCAGGGGTAGTTAAGCCTATTCCTGAAATCGCAGATGGGAGCCATAAGATATCTCGTTTTGCACCACCTATTTGTGATGCTGAGATACCCAAGAGGTTCCAGATACCAACCATGAAGTTATATGATGGCTCCACAGATCCTGAAGAACACATAGCTCATTACAGAGAAAGGATGGAGATTAACCCCATCCCAGAAAGGTTAAAGGAAGCATGTCTGTGCAAGGGATTTGGATCCACCCTCACATGATCAGCTCTTAAATGGCTGCTAAGTCTTCCCCCTTACTCTATTATATCATTTGCTAATCTAGTTAACTTGTTTAATAATCAATTCTCTTGTAGTAGAAAGTTTGAACGATTAACTAGTGATTTGTATAGGATAACACAAGGTCAAAATGAATCACTTAAAGATTATATCACTAAGTTTAGTAAAGAATCCTTAGATATTCCTAATTTGGATATAGCTACGGCTGTTGAAGCCTTTAAAATGGGATTGCTTAGGGATTCATTATTCTATGATGAACTTGTTATGACACCTTGCAGGAATCTTGATGAAGTAAGAACCAGCCCCCTTAGGTTCATCCGGTTAGAGGATGACAAAAGGATCCAGGAAAGACTAGCAGGATCCTCAAAACAGGAAAAGCAGGGATCCTCTTTCAAGAGCAACAAGTTCAAATCCTACAACAAGTCTGATAACCAGAATGTGCATGCAGTGGAACAGGAATAGGATGATGAGGATTATCCTCCAATCTCTGAATACTGTTTTTCTGTTGATAACAATGAACTGATTCTTGCAATGCAGAATTTAGGTGAGAAAGCTAGGTGGCCAAGAAAAAGTGATAAACCAGCTGCTACAAAAGACAAATCAAAATGGTGTGCTTATCACGAGGATTTTGGGCATCTCACTGAAGAGTGTATTGCACTTAGAAAAGAAATTGGTTACTTGTTAAGCAAGGGGCACTTAAAGGAACTTTTGGGACGAAAGAAGTCAAGAACCCAGGATCCTGACAGGATCCCAGAAAAAGCTCCGGCTCCTCCAACAGATGCACAAGTTATAAACTTCATATCTGGAGGATCAGACATTTGTGGTACTTCCTTTTCAGCAGCCAAGAGACATGCTAAGGAAACCAAGATGGATAACGGAGACAGACCCGTTCGAACATCCAGTGTTACCAAGGATAAAGTCATAACCTTTGATGAGGATAATCGTGTTGACATCCAGGATCCTCATTATGATGGTCTTGTTATTACTCTTTTTATTTCTAACTATTTTGTTCGCAGGATCCTTGTAGATGGAGGAAGCTCTGTGAACATCATCCAGCTTGATGTCCTTAAAAAGATGAATATTCCTGAATCCGACATTATACCAAGATCCTCAGTGCTTGTGGGGTTCAGTGGGGAGACCAAGAATACTCTGGGGGACATCAAACTCTTGATCTATATTGAAGGATTGCATTCTTATAAAAAATTTTGTGTTATAGATTGCTTATCCTGTTGTAATGTTATCCTTGGCAGGCCTTGGATACATCACATGAAGGCAGTCCCATCCACTTATCATCAGTGTGTAAAGCTTCCTAGTCCGTGGGGAGTGGTGAAAATTGAGAGTGATCAGTAAGAGACTAAGGACTGCTACACATCATCAATGAAGCCAGCCTCAAGACCAAGGGAGCAATAGCAATTAAAGTATCCTCCAAGGGATGTCTTGGAGGCAAGAGAGCAGGATGTAAAAGAAATCATCATGGATCCTGAGGATCCTGAATCCAAGATCTTCATAGGATCAGGGATCTTTAGCGACATTGAACAGGAGTTGATATCCTTCCTTAAAAGAAGAAAAACCACCTTTGCCTGGAAACATGAGGATATGATAGGTATATCTAAGGATGTAATCACTCATAAACTTGGCATTGACAGGTCATTCAAGCCAATTCATCAAAAGAGGAGGAAGTTTGCACCTGAAAGGAATGCTATTATCCAGGAAGAGGTAGATAAACTACTTCAGGCAGGTATGATAAGAGAGGTTAAGTATCCAAGATGGTTAGCCAATGTGGTTGTTGTTCAAAAGAAAAATGGAAAGTGGAGGGTATGTGTTTACTTTACTGATTTAAACAACGCATGTCCGAAGGATCCTTTCCCATTACCCCACATTGACTCCATGGTGGATGCTACCGCGGGTCATGAACTGTTAACTTTTATAGATGCTTCATCTGGATTTCAGCAAATTCAGATGGAACCATCTGATCAAGAGGATACAGCCTTTATGACCCCAACTGGTATATATTGTTATATTGCTATGCCGTTTGGACTAAGAAATGCAGGTGCTACTTACCAAAGGCTAGTCAACATGATGTTCAAGGATCAAATTGGACACACTATGGAATTCTATATAGACGACATGGTGGTTAAGTCTAAAAAAGCTGAGGATCACCTTAAAGACTTGGAGGAAGCATTCAATATCCTTGATAAATTTAATATGAAACTAAATCCTTCCAAGTTTCATTTTGGTGTTAAAGCAGGTAAATTCCTAGACTATATGGTGACAAAGAGGGGCATTGAAGCAAGTCCAGAGCAAATCAAGGCTATTGTGAATATCAAATCTCCTGCCAATGCTAAGGAAGTTCAAAGATTGACAGGCAGGATCGCAGCCTTGAACAGGTTCATATCCAAATCCTCAGAAAAGTGCAAGGAATTCTATGATATCCTGAGGAAGAACAAGAAATTTGAATGGACTGAGAAGCATGAAAGTGCCCTTAAAGCTCTTAAGGATTACCTGTCCTCAGCCCCCGCCTTGATGAAACCAGAAAAAGGGGATGTGTTATCCTTATACTTAGCGGTATCCTCAAAAGCAGTAAGTGCGGTCCTTGTTAAGGATCACCAAGGTACACAACATCCTGTTTATTATGTAAGTAAGAGTTTGCTTGATACTGGATCCAGGTATTCACATTTGGAAAAACTTAACATTGCTTTGATTATGGCATCCACTAAATTAAGACATTATTTTGAAACTCATGCCATTATTGTTAAGACTAATTTTCCAATCAAGAATGTTCCCAGGAAACCTGAATTGTCAGGAAGGATGGCTAAGTGGGCAGTGAAGCTTAGTGTTTATGATATAAGATATGAGCCTAGAACGTCCATTAAATCCCAAGCCTTAGCTGACTTTGTGGCAGATTTCAGTAGTGACTTGCAAAGGGAAGCTGAATTAGAAGTCCAACAACTAGAGGAAACTAAGGATCCTTGGATACTCTACACTGATGGAGCCTCTAATGTCAAAGGAACAGGGCTTGGAATACTACTAAAATCGCCACAGGGGGACATACTACCCCACTCTATAGCTTGTGAGTTCCAAACTACTAACAATGAGGCTGAATATGAAGCCTTGATAGCTGGTTTGCAAATTGCTAAGCATATGAGGATCAGGTATCTTGAGGTACATGTAGATTCATTATTAATCACTAATCACTTTAATGGATCCTATGCTGTTAAAGGTGAAAAGCTAATCAAATACTTAGAGATAGTCAAAGAATTGGCACTCTCTTTTGTATCCTTTAGTTTGACACAGGTACCAAGGGAAGAAAATGCAGAGGCTGATGCATTGGCTAATCTAGGATCATCCTTGAAGATCCCGGAGGATATAAGGATTCCTATTATCCATATCCTGACCCCTGCTGTCGAGGATCATGTAGCTATGGAGATAGGAGAGGATTCTACAATCATCCCTAGTGATGATACTCAATCTCATTCAGGATCATGGATCCTCCCAATCATGAGATACATACAACACGGAGAGATTCCTACAGGAGAAAACCCTAGGGCTTTCAAATAAGGTATCTCAATTTACAATATTGAATAATATGTTGTATAAACGATCTCTTGCAGGACCATATCTAAGATGCATTGAGGATCCTGAAATCCAAGAAGTCCTAAATAATATGAAGAAGGATGCTGTGGAATATGCCAAGAAGTGTGATCCTTGTCAGAGACATAGTAATATACTTCACCAACCAGCAGAGCTTTTGCATCCTATATCCTCTTCTTGGCCATTTATGAGATGGGGAATGGATATAGTTGGTGTTAGGGGAGGATTTCTCAATGACCTGCGATCCTCAATTACTGTTGGGTTTGGTGATCCTCACTTCTGTTTGAGTTAGTGATCCTCAGAAGTGCTTCAGGATTAGGATCATGGATCATCTTAAGGATCCTTATACTAACGATTGTCTACTTTGAATATGATATTGTTTTGCAGGAGTATCAGCTTGGACTTGGTCTTGGCGACATTCCTGGAGCATATTCCATATTTATTCCGCACGTGCTTAGCTAAAAGTGGACGTTATGGAGTTGTGGAGGACTTGCACCATTTGCGGAATGTTAGTTAGTGTAGATATTTTCCATTTTTAAAGGGGTAGCGAGCTAATTAGAAAACACTTGGCTATTTTTGGCTACACACACACTCGTACAACTGCTCTCACCTGTTCTCGTTAATTCACTTAGCGATTATACACTTTTTACACAATACACTATAGTTGTAATACATTCATTGTTTAATTTGAGTTGGTGATCGGTAGTTTCCATCACCCGAGGTTTTTTATGCCGGAGATCATTCATTGATCAAGGGCTTTTTCCTCGTATAAATCTTTGTGTCACTTGTTCATTTCATTTCTGAGTGATCCTTAGTGTCTTTCAATAGTTCAAGCATCATTCCCCGTAACAAAGAGTTTGGTTGCATTATCCTTGTCTGATTTTTGACCAAAACAGTTTGGCGCCCACCGTGGGGCCATTGGTGCTTCATTCCTAAGAAATTCTTGTTTTGGTGGTCATTTTGGTTCATTGTATCCAAGCAGATGGCTTCTTCATCAAAGAACACTTCCAGTGCGATGTCTGCAGTCAATTCGTCTCAGGGCATTCTACCTTTGCCTCCACCACCTTCTGGATCTCAGAAGAACGCCGAGAAGAAACCGACTCCCATTTTCTCAAAACCTCCAACTTCTTCTGTTTCTTTTACTCCTACTACTAGTGACTTGTTTACTTTAATTTTGCAGATGAAGGAGCATATACAGCAGCAGGATAAGACCAATGAGAGGATTCTCAGAGAAATTAGAGACATCAAGAAACAGAAGAGATCGGCAGAGGATCATTCCCCATTGATGCCCAGATCTTTGAATTTCGATACTCCGGTTATGACCTCTCAGCCTTCAGTAGTTCCAGATGTTCAATACGTGGGAGGACCCAAAGGAGTGCACTATGGATCATCAGCAATGACTCAGGCTTCGGGATCATACTTCCAACCTGCAGGATCCCTCCCTCAGAATATAGGATCCTTCGCTAGCTCAGGAGGATACTTGGGAGCGCAGCAGATTCAAGGATTCTGGCCGTTTCAAGGATCCTCGAAGGTTCAAGGATCCTCTCAGCTTCAAGGATCCTCGCAGGTTCAAGGATCCTTTCAGCTTCAAGGATCCTCGCAGGTTCAAGGATCCTCTCAGCTTCAAGGATCCTCGCAGGTTCAAGGATACTCGCAGGTTCAAGGATCCTCTCAGCTTCAGGGATCCTCTCAGGTCCATGGATCTTCCCATGTTCAAGGATCCTCTCAGTTTCATGGATCCTTCCAGATTTCAGGATCCTTAAGGAGTTTGCAACCAGGGAATTCGGATATCCATCAAGGAGATTTCATTCCAATGCAGACCATTGTTTCTACTGGTCCTACAATCATTCCAGAGTCTCAGCAATATGGATTCACATCCGGTGTTCCAAATTTGATCCCAATGGGAGGTAACACTTTCAATAATTCTTATACCACTAACCATGGCCTTATGCAGGATACAGGTATCAATCATGCTATGGCTAGGGAATTGCAAAAGCTGAAGGATATGATATCAAGTGTTCCAGGAGTAGTCAAGCCTATCCCGGAGATTGCGGATGGGAGCCATAAGATATCTCGTTTTGCACCACCCATCTGTGATGCTGAGATACCCAAAAGGTTCCATGTACCGACAATGAAGTTAAATGATGGCTCAACGGATCCTGAAGAACACATAGCACAATACAGGGAAAGGATGGAGATCAATCCCATCCTAGAAAGGTTAAAGGAAGCATGTCTGTGCAAGGGATTTGGATCCAGTCTTACTTGATCGGCTCTCAAATGGCTGCTAAGTCTTCCCCCTTATTCTATTACCTCGTTTGCTAATCTAGTTAACCTGTTTAATAACCAGTTTTCTTGTAGTAGAAAATTTAAGCGTTTAACTAGTGATCTATATAGGATAACCCAAGGTCATAATGAATCATTAAGAGACTATATCACTAAGTTTAGTAAAGAATCCTTGGATATTCCTAACCTGGATATAGCAACGGCTGTTGAAGCCTTTAAAATGGGATTGCTTAGGGATTCATTATTCTATGATGATCTTGTTATGACACCTTGCAGGAATCTAGATGAGGTAAGAACCCGGGCCCTTAGGTTCATCCGGCTAGAGGATGACAAAAGGATCCAGGAAAGGTTAGCAGGATCCTCAAAGCAAGAGAAGCAAGGATCCTCATTCAAGAACAACAAGTCCAGATCCTACTACAAATCTGATAACCAGAATGTGCATGCTGTAGAGCAGGAAGAGGATGATGAGGATTATCCTCCAATCTCTGAATACTGTTTCTCTGTTGATAACAATGAACTAATTCTTGCGATGCAGAATCTAGGTGATAAAGCCAGGTGGCCGAGAAAAAATGATAAACCAGCTGCAACTAAAGATAAATCAAAATGGTGTGCATACCACGAAGATTTTGGGCATCTCACAGAAGAATGCATCGCATTGAGAAAAGAAATTGGATACTTGTTGAGCAAGGGGCACTTGAAAGAATTATTGGGGAGAAAGAAGTCAAGAACTCAGGATCCTGAAAGGATCCCAGAAAAAGCTCCAGCCCCTCCAGCAGACGCACAAGTTATAAACTTTATATCTGGAGGATCAGACATTTGTGGAACATCCTTTTCTGCAGCTAAAAGACATGCAAAGGAAACCAAGATGGATAATGGAGATAGACCCATTCGAACATCCAGTGTCACCAAAGGAAAAATTATAACTTTTGATGAGGATGATCGTGTTGACATTCAGGATCCTCATCACGATGGTTTGGATATTACTCTTTTTATTTCTAACCATTTTGTTCGTAGGATCCTTATAGACGGAGGGAGCTCTATGAATATCATCCAGCTTGATGTTCTTAAGAAAATGAATATTCCTGAATCCGATATCATACCAAGATCCTCAGTGCTTGAGGGATTCAGTGGCGAGACTAAGAATACTCTGGGGGACATTAAACTTCCAATCTATATTGAAGGGCTACATTCTTACCAAAAATTTTGTGTTATTGATTGTTTATCTTATTGTAACGTTATCCTTGGCAGGCCTTGGATACACGACATGAAGGCAGTCCCATCCACTTATCATCAATGTGTGAAGCTTCCTAGCCCATGGGGGATAGTGAAAATTGATAGTGATCAGCAGGAGACTAAGAACTGCTACACTTCATCAATGAAGCCAACCTCAAAGTCAAGGGAGCAATAGCAATCAAAGCAACCTCCGAGAGATGTCTTGGAGGCAAGAGAGCAGGATGTAGTAGAAATCCTTATGGATCCTCATGATCCTGAGTCTAAAATCTACATAGGATCAGGGATCCTTGGTGAAATGAAAGAAGGCCTGATATCCTTCCTCAAAAGGAGAAAAACTACCTTTGCATGGAAACACGAAGACATGACAGGTATATCTAAAGATGTAATCACTCACAAACTTGGCATTGACAGGTCGTTCAAACCAATCCATCAAAAGAGGAGGAAGTTTGCACCAGAAAGAAATGCCATTATCCAGGAAGAGGTAGAAAAGTTACTCCGAGCAGGTATGATTAGGGAGGTCAAGTATCCAAGATGGTTGGCCAATGTGGTTGCAGTTCAAAAGAAAAACGGAAAGTGGAGGGTATGTGTCGATTTTACAGATTTAAATAAGGCATGTCCCAAGGATCCTTTCCCATTACCCCACATTGACTCCATGGTGGATGCAACCGCGGGTCATGAACTATTAACTTTTATGGATGCTTCATCTGGATTTCAGCAAATTCAGATGGAACCATCTGATCAAGAGGATACAGCTTTTATGACTCCAACCGGTATATACTGTTATATTGCTATGCCGTTTGGACTAAGAAATGCAGGTGAGACTTATCAAAGGCTAGTGAATATGATGTTCAAGGATTAGATTGGACACACTATGGAAGTTTATATAGACAACATGGTGGTTAAATCTAAAAAGGCTAAGGATCACCTGAGAGACTTGGAGGAAGCATTCAATATCCTTGATAAATATAACATGAAACTTAATCCTTCAAAGTGTCACTTTGGTGTTAAAGCAGGTAAATTCTTAGGGTATATGGTGACAAAGAGGGGCATCGAAGCCAGTCCAGAACAAATCAAAGCTATAGTGAACATCAAGTCCCCTGCCAATGCTAAGGATGTTTAGAGGTTAACAGGCAGGATTGCAGCTTTAAACAGATTCATATCCAAATCCTCGGAGAAATGTAAAGAGTTCTATGATATCTTGAGGAAGAACAAAAAGTTTGATTGGACTGAAAAGCATGAAAATGCTCTCAAAGCTCTCAAGGATTACCTGTCCTCGGCTCCTGCCTTGATGAAGCCAGAAAAAGGAGATGTGTTATCCTTATATCTTGCAGTATCCTCAAAAGCAGTAAGTTCTGTCCTTGTTAAGGATCACGAAGGTACACAACATCCTGTTTACTATGTAAGTAAGAGTTTGCTTGATGCCGAGTCCAGGTATTCTCATTTGGAAAAACTTATTCTTGCTTTAATCATGGCATCCACTAAATTGAGACATTATTTTGAAACTCATGCTATTATTGTTAAAACTAATTTTCCAATTAAGAATGTTCTCAGGAAACCTGAAATGTCAGGAAGGATGGCTAAGTGGGCAGTGAAGCTTAGTGCTTATGATATAAGATATGAGCCTAGGACAGCCATTAAATCCCAAGCCTTAGTTGACTTTGTGGCAGATTTCAGTAGTGACTTGCAAAGGGAAGCCGAGTTAGAAGTCCAACAGCTAGAGGAAATTAAGGATCATTGGATACTCTATACTGATGGATCCTCTAATGTCAAAGGAACAGGGCTTGGAATACTACTAAAATCGCCACAGGGGGACATAATACCCCACTCTATAGCTTGTGAGTTCCAAACTACTAACAATGAGGCTGAATATGAAGCCTTGATAGCTGGTTTGCAAATTGCTAAGCATATGAGGATCAGGTATCTTGAGGTACATGTAGATTCACTATTAATCACTAATCACTTTAATGGATCATATGCTGTTAAAGGTGAAAAGCTAACCAAATATTAGGAGATAGTCAAAGAATTGGCACTCTCTTTTGTTTCCTTTAGTTTGACACAGGTACCAAGGGAGGAAAATACAGAAGCTGATGCATTGGCTAATTTAGGATCACCTCTGAAGATCCCGGAGGATATAAGTATCCCCATTATCCACATCCTGACCCTGCTATCGAGGATCATGTGGCTATGGAGATAGGAGAGGATTCTGCAATTATCCCTAGTAATGATACTCAATCTCATACAGGATCATGGATCCTCCCAATCATGAGATACATACAACATGGAGAGATTCCTACAGGAGAAAACCCTAGGGCTTTCAAGATTAAGGTATCCCAATTCACAATATTAAACGATATGTTGTATAAACGATCTCTTGCAGGACCATACTTAAGATGCATTGAGGATCCTGAAATCCAAGAAGTTTTAAAAGACTTCCATGAAGGAGATTGTGGAAATCACACTGGGGGCAGGGCATTATTCTCGAGGATCCTGAGGACAGGGTACTATTGGCCAACTATGAAAAGAGATGCTGTGGAGTATGCTAAGAAATGTGATCCTTCTCAGAGACACAGTAATATCCTTCATCAACCGGCTGAATTCTTGCATCCTATATCCTCCTCTTGGCCATTTATGAAATGGGGAATGTATATAGTTGGTAAGCTTCCTAAGGCACCTGGCGGAAAAGTGTTCATGCTTGCTATGACTGATTACTTCTCCAAGTGGATAGAGGCTGAAGCCTTTGCCCAAGTCAGAGAAAAGGAAGTTATATCCTTCATTAAAAGAAACATTATAACTAGATTTGGTATTCCTTCTGAAATTATATGTGATAATGGTTCCCAATTTATTGGGGGCAGAACTACTAACTTTTGTGACAGCTGGGGGATTAAGATGATAACATCAACACCAGTCCACCCACAAGCTAATGGTCAGGCAGAATCATCTAATAAGATCATCATCAACAATTTGAAGAAGAAGCTTGGATCCAAGAAAGGAAAATGGGCAGAAGAACTACCTTATGTGCTTTGGGCTGATAGGATAACCCCTAAGAATGCTACTGGCCAAACGCCATTCTCTTTTGTATTTGGGGCAGAATCAGTGATCCCTACAGAAATGGTGGTTCCAAATGCAAGAACAAGCATTCGTGATCCAGAAGAAAATGATGAGAACTTGGTTCAAGACCTGGATACTATAGAAGAAATTAGGGATTTGGCAAGAATAAGGATGGCCGGTTATCAGCAAAGGATGGCTGGAGCATACAACAAAAATGTCAGGATCAGGAAATTCCAAGTTGGTGATATGGTACTAAGGAAATCATTTCAGAATACCACCAATCCTGCTGATGGAAAGCTGGCACCAAAATGGGAAGGTCCTTACTTGATTGAAGCTGAGGCAGGAAAGGGGGCATATCGATTGCTAACAATGGAAGGTGATTTGCTACCAAGAGCCTGGAATGCTGTCCACTTGAAGAAATATTTCATGTGATTAGGATCTTCACAGAACAGATGATCCTCACATAAAAAGTATCCTTGAAGGATCCTCTCAGAACAGATGATCCTCATCTTGGTAATACCCTAATCTCAAACTATTTCATTATTTTATTCTCTTATATAAGGATAAGGATCCTGTATCCTTTATCCTCCTTTCACTTTATTCTGAGTTTTGAAGGTTCAGGTATCCTTAACAAAGAATTGATTATCCATAGAAGTATCCAGTCGTTTGGGCTTGACCCCAGTTATTTGGGCTTGACCCCAGTATCGCCAGTAGCGCACGATGATCCTGGTATAGTTCATGGCAATGGGACCAGTACTCGCTTTAGGGGCTGACAATTTCATTGTACTGGCTATACCTAGGATCCTACGTATAATGGTAGATGTACTATACATCCGTTCCTAAGGTTCCTAACGTTTTCACGTTAGTTAAGGTTTTGGCATTTTCATGTCACTAAGTTTGGATAGTCGCCAGTAAGGGCCATACTCCAGTTTACACACTATCCTTGGGCTGGTCCCCAGTTATCCTTGTGCTTGTCCCCAGTTATCCTTGGGCTTGTCCCCAGTTATCCTTTGGGCTGGTCCCCAGTTGCTAACTTTTATCTTATATTGGCTTAGTCCCAAGTTGTATCCTATTTCAGGTTTTTGAAGCTAAACGTCCAAGGATCCTCGATCCTTACCTTCTACTAAGGTTTGTCTTTTGGGTTATCCTGATTATAAGTGTTAAAGGATAGGATCCTAACTTGGATTCTCAGGTATGATCCTTAACTATTTTGATTTAATTCATTATTCACTTGAATAACCCTTATACTTTGACAATTGAACTTATGATCCTTAAAATATACTGCTTTTTGGAAATCTTTTAACTATAAGATATTTGATCCTGGATCATATCCTGAAAATTTTAAATCTAATATGTTCAACTTTTCTTATTCAGACAAGTGTATATTAAAACAATTGAAGACTTAAAGGATATACAAGGATAACAACACAGGAAATAGCCAAAAAGTTAAGTTTTATTTATTTACAAAAGATTTAACCCTTTTAAGGTTGTCAAAATTGCCAACCCACATTTCTATCGGCAAAATGTGGCCCGTCCACATGGGTTGGCAAAGGGTGTCCATTGTTCATTGGTCTAGAAAGTGCAGGAATCAAAAGACGACAGGATCACAATGGCTTCATCCCCCAAACAGAGGATCCCTCCACCATTTGTAATCCTACCTATTGTCCAAAGGATCCTTTATCCTTAAACCTAAAGCTATTGTTCAAAGTACAGACCATCATTGTTTAAAACATCACAACCAAAAAAAACCACTACCAGATTTAAAAAATGGGCTCCGGCTATGTCTAGAAGTGTCCATCATCGCCCATTCATGCAGCCTACACCCTCGCTGCATCATCCTCAGCTGCTCCACTAGCTTCTCTGCCATGATCCTTTCCACTGCCTCCAGCGTCGATAGCCATAACCTCCTCAGCCTCCTCTTCCTCATCCAGCTCAGCCAGCCTTGCCTTCCAGCCCTCAACATCCCAGCTGCTTCTGTCGAAGTCAGGATCCTGAGCTTCCTGGGCCATCTTCAGTTTTGTCTTGTACATGGCAATGGCAGCGGAGACTTTAGCATCCTGGGTGATCTCGTGCTTCTCATAATCAGCGTTGATCAGGACTTTAGCCGTCTCGGTCTTGGCGTCTTGAAGGGCTTTTTGGAGGTCAGCAATTTTGTGATCCTTGAGCACCACAACCTGTTGAAGGTCTGCATATTTCTGGTCCAGCTCTTCAATGCTCCCAACATAGTCTTCGATCTCAGCAAATTTCTACAAAGAAGACAATGTAAAGATTAGAGTCAGGTGATCCTCAAGTGGATAGGATAACTAAACTGAGTCGGTGATCCTTACATCATTAAAGTACTCGAGGAGTTGATGACGGATCAGAGGTAAGCCTTAAAGGTTGTCAGCTTCAGAGGCCTTTTTTTTCTTTCCGCCTCTTCCCTTTGAAGTGGTAGCCTTGGGGATTACGACGGAGGGGCTGGCAGCAAACTTTTTCTTTGAGGATCTGACATTGTCAAGATCAGTGACACTGAACTTGGAGGCAGATTTTGAGGATTTACCGGCGCCTACACATTCAAAACAGATAAGTATCCTTACCCTATTTCTATTTAACTATTTGTTTAAACCTTTAACTATACAAAAAACAGGATACTTACTTGACATAGTGACAGAACCTGAGGATACTTTTTATGAGTCCTGGGTGTTTGGTTTGAATGACCTTGTTGCAGGATCAAGTCTTCTGAAAGCAGCGAGCCTTTTCTTGGTGGCAGGTGATGGTATAAGGTGCGAAACAGAGATAGCTGTACAACAGAAATAAAAGGGTGTTAGTGATCCTTATACAAAAACAAGGTTATCTGGTGATCCTTCATCCTCTATCCTACCATGGGTGGTCCACTTCCTTGGCAGATCCTTTCCATCTGGGATAGAATCCCTTCTGACAAAGAAGAATCACCGTTTCCAGTTTGTATCATTCTTAGTGGCTTTGAAGATGGGATGTTCTTCACCGGGTTTACGCTTGAATAGATATCGGTGGGATCCAAATGTTGTGAGGTCATACATCTCTGCCAATTCCGACATTCCTAGAGTAATTCCTTCTTGCTCAATGATCCTCTCAAGGGTATATAAGACCCTCCAGATCATCGGCATAGCTTGAATATAGGAGATGCCGGTGAGGGAGAAGAAAGACTGGGTGAATTCAGGGAAATGATACGAGTATCCTATTGTGAAAGGAGTGACCGGGAAAGCTACCCAAGTTTCAGAAATGTAATCACTTAGAACGGTGGGATCATACGGTTTGAAATAGGTGTTCGCCGGAAAGCAATGCCGGATTCTGTCTATTTGTGGATCAGAGAAGCAGCACCTTTCATTCGCCAAATCTTTAATGATCCCCTGGCTCTTAAGAGGACTGTCCTTCTTGTGATCCTTAGCAGGAGGGGATCTTAACAACATCTTGATTATAAAGAAGGTGAAGAAAGAAGGAGCAGAGAAAGAAAACGTAAAGGAAAAAGAGGAAGAGAGATACCTGCTTGGTCTTCGGATATGAATTTAAAGGGAGTTTCGCTTGAATTTAAATGCAGATTGATCCCTATCTCTAACTCCTATTTATAATGATGATTTTGCAGGATAGTCACTTCAGTGACGTCATGTTCGTAACGGCTAGTCCGATTACAACGGCTAGTTATCCGTTGGTTGATTGCGGATAAGAACAAAATACAACTCGTTTATTTACATAATTACTCCTTATACTTTGGGGGTAATTGTTAGGGGAGGATTTCTCAATGACCTGTGATCCTCAATTACTGTTGGGTTTGGTGATCCTCACTTCTGTTTGAGTTAGTGATTCTCAGAAGTGCTTCAGGATCAGGATCATGGATCATCTTAAGGATCCTTATACTAACGATTGTCTACTTTGAATATGATATTGTTTTGCAGGAGTACCATCTTGGACTTAGTCTTGGCGACATTCCTGGAGCATATTCCATATTTATTCCGCACGTGCTTAGCTAAAAGTGGACGTTATGGAGTCGTGGAGGACTTGCACCATTTGCGGAATGTTAGTTAGTGTAGATATTTTCCATTTTTAAAGGGGTAGCGAGCTAATTAGAAAACACTTGGCTATTTTTGGCTACACACACACTCGTACAACTGCTCTCACCTGTTCTTGTTAATTCACTTAGCGATTATACACTTTTTACACAATACACTATAGTGATCCTTGTACTTAGCTGGCTATTATCCAAAGTTGTAATACATTCAATGTTTAATTTGAGTTGGTGATCGGTAGTTTCCATCACCTGAGGTTTTTTATGCCGGAGATCATTCATTGATCAAGGGCTTTTTCCTCGTATAAATCTTTGTGTCACTTGTTCATTTCATTTCTGAGTGATCCTTAGTGTCGTTCAATAGTTCAAGCATCATTCCCCGTAACAAAGAGTTTGGTTGCATTATCCTTGTCTGATTTTTGACCAAAACAGTTGGTAAGCTTCCTAAGGCACCTGGTGGAAAAGTATTCATGCTTGCTATGACTGATTACTTCTCCAAGTGGATAGAGGCTGAAGCCTTTGCTCAAGTCAGAGAAAAGGAAGTTATATCCTTCATTAAAAGAAACATTATTACTAGATTTGGTATTCCTTCTGAAATTGTATGTGATAATGGATCCCAATTTATTGGGAATAAAACTACTAACTTTTGTGACAGCTGGGGGATTAAGATGATAACATCAACACCAGTCCACCCACAAGCTAATGTTCAGGCAGAATCATCCAACAAGATCATCATCAACAACTTGAAAAAGAAACTTGGATCCAAGAAAGGGAAATGGGCAGAAGAACTACCTTATGTGTTATGGGCTGATAGGACAAATCTCAAGAATGCTACTGGACAAACTCCATTTTCTTTGGTGTTTGGGGCAGAATCAGTGATCCCTACAGAGATGGTGGTTCCAACTGCAAGAACAAGTATCCGTGATCCTGAAGGAAATGCTGAAAACTTGGTTCAAGACTTGGATACTATAGAAGAAATCAGGGATTTGGCAAGGATAAGGATGGCCAGTTATCAACAAAGGATGGCTGGAGCTTACAACAAGAATGTCAGGATCAAAAAATTCCAAGTTGGTGATATGGTACTAAGGAAAGCATTTCAGAATACCACCAATCCTGCTGATGGAAAGTTGACACCAAAGTGGGAAGACCCTTATTTGATTGAAGCTGAAGTAGGAAAGGGGGCATATCGATTGCTAACAATGGAAGGTGATTTGCTACCAAGAGCCTGGAATGCTGTCCATCTGAAGAAATACTTCATGTGACAAGGATCCATAATCCTCACATGACAAGTATCCTTGAAGGATCCTTACAGAACAGATGATCCTCATTTTGGTAACATTCTAATCTCAAACTATTTCATTCTTTTATTCTCTTATATAAGGATAAGGATCCTGCATCCTTTATCCTCCTTTCACTTGATTATGAGTTTTGAAGGTTCAGGTATCCTTAACAAAGGATTGATTATCCACAGAAGTATCCAGTTATTTGGGCTTGACCCCAGTTATTTGGGCCTGACCCCACGGCTTGACCCCAGTTATTTGGGCTTGACCCCAGTTATTTGGGCTAGTCCCCAGTTTGGGCCTGTCCCCAGTATCGCCAGTAGCGCACGATGATCCTGGTACAGTTCATGGCAATGGGACCAGTACTCGCTTTAGGGGCTGACAATTTCATTGTACTGGCTGTATCCGGGATTCTACGTATAAAGGTAGACGTACCATACATCCGTTCCTAAGGTTTCTAACGTTTTCACGTTAGCTAAGGTTTTGGCATTTTCATGTCACTAAGTTTGGATAGTCGCCAGTGAGGGCCATACTCCAGTTTACACATGATCCTTTGGGCTTGTCCCCAGAATTGTTGGGCTTGTCCCCAGAATTGTTGGGCTTATCCCCAGTCACTAACATGTCTTTTATATTGGCTTAGTCCCAAGTTATATTCTATTTCAGGTTTTCGAAGTTAAACAAGCAAGGATCCTTGATCCTTACCTTCCACTAAGGTTTGTCTTTTTGATTGTCCTGATCATAATTGTTAAGGGAGTTAGGATCCTAACTTGGATCCTCAGGTATGATCCTTAAGTTACTTTGATTTTATCATTTATATAAGTGACCCTTATTCTTTGACAACAGACCCAATGATTCTAAAATGGCATAACCTTTCTAAAGTTTATCTTTTTCGACTATAGGATATTTGATCCTGGATCATATCCTAAAATTCTTAAACCTAATTTGTCGAACTTTTCTTATTCAAACAAAGTATATAATAACACTTGGAAACTAAAGGATTCATAAGGATAACAACACAGGATAAGTCAAAAAGTTAAAGTTTTATTTATTAACAAAATGTTTAACCCTTTAAGGTTGTCAAAATTGCCAACCCACATTTCTACCAGCAAAACATGGCCCGTCCACATGGGTTGGCAAAGGGTGTCCATTGTTCATGCGGTCATAGCAGTACAGGAAATAAAAGGCGGCAGGATAACAAGTGGCTTCATCCCCCAAACAGAGGATCCCTCCACTACCTATTATCCTACCTATTGTCTAAGGATCCTTGATCCATAATCCTAAAAACTATTGTTCAAAGTACAGACCAACCATTGTTCAACAAAAACATCAACAACCACAAAAACCACTACCAAACTATAAAAAATGGGCTCCGGCTATGTCTAGAAGTGTCCATCATCGCCCATCCTTGCAGCTTACACCTTCGCTGCATCACCATCTCCAGCTTCACCAGCTCCACTTGCCTCTCCACCCTGATCCTTGCCACTGCCACCAACCTCGATTGCTAAAACCTCTTCAGCCTCTTCTTCGTCGTCCAGCTCAGCCAGCCTAGCCTTCCAGCCCTCAATGTCCCAGTTGCTCTTGTCAAAGTCAGGATCCTGAGCTTCCTGGGCCATCTGCAGTTTGGTCTTGTACATTGAAATGGCAGCGGAGACCTTAGCACCCTCCATGAGCTCATGTTTCTCATAATCAGCATTGATCAGGACTTTTTGAAGAGAAGCAATCTTGTGATCCTTAAGCACCGCAACTTGTTGAAGATCCGAGTATTTCCCTTCCAGCTCTTCAACATTCCCAACATAGTCCTCGATTTCAGCAAATTTCTGCAAAGAAGACAGTGCAAAGTTCAGGATCACGTGATCCTCAAGTGAGCAGGATATTTAAGCTAAGTAAGTGATCCTTACCTCATTAAAGTACTCAAGGAACTGATGACGGAGCAGAGGCAAGCCTTGTAGATTGTCAGCCTCAGAGGTCTTCCTTTTCTTGCCACCCTTGGCTTTAGAAATGGGTGCCTTGGGGATCGAGACAGTTGGACTGGCAGCAAGCTTCTTCTTTGAGGATCGCACAGCGTCAAGGTCAGTGACACTGAATTTGGAGGCAGATCTTGAAGATTTTCCGGCACCTACACATTCAAAACAGATAAGTATCCTTATTTTATTCTTATTTAAGCATTTAATTACATATAAACATGTATACTTACTCGACATAGTGACAGAACCTAAGGATACTTCTTGAGAATCCTGGGTATTTGCTTTAAATGATCTTATTGCAGGATCAAGTCTTCGGAAAGCAGCAAGCCTTTCCTTTGTTGCAGGTGTTTTGAAGAGATGTGAGACAGAAACAGCTGCACAAAAGAAATGGAAGTATGTTACTGATCCTGATCAGAAGCAAACTCATCTGGTGATCCTTCTAAGGATCCTCTATCCTACCATGAGTGGTCCATTTTCTAGGCAGATCCTTCCCATCAGGGATAGAATCCCTTCTGACAAAGAAGAATCGCCGGTTCCAGTTGGTGTCATTCTTAGTGGCTTTGAAGATGGGATGTTCTTCACCAGGCTTATGTTTGAGTAGATATCGGTGAGACCCATGGCTTACAAGGTCGTACATCTCTGCAAGCTCCGACATTCCCAGATCAATACCCTGTTGCTCTATGATCCTTTCAAGGGTGATTAAGACCCTCCAGATCATAGGCATTGCCTGGATGTACGAGATGCCAGTGAGAGAGAAGAAGGATTGGGTGAAATCTGGAAAAGGGTATGTGTATCCTATTGTGAACGGGGTGACCGGAAAAGCTACCCAGGTCTCAGACACGAAATCGCTTAGAACGGTGGGATCAAATGGTTTGAAAACGGTGTTCGCCGGAAAACAGTGGCGGATTCTGTCAATCTGTGGATCGGTGAAGCAGCAACGTTCTTTTGCAGAATCTTTTATGATTCCTTGGCTTTTCAAGGGGTTGTCCTTCTTGTGATCCTTACCCGGTGAGGATCTTAGCATCATCTTGATTATGACGGTGGTGAAGAAGGAGAAACAGAGTGAGAAGATGAAGAGAGAAAGGAAAGAGAAGTACCTGATCGAGTCTTCGAATGAGGATTTAAAGAGGAAACGCACGAATTTAAATGCTCTCTAGCCCTTATCTCTAACTTCAATTTATAATGATGATTTTGCAGGATAGTCACCTCAATGACGTCAGGATGTTAACGGCTAGTCCGCTTATAACGGCTAGTTCTCTGGATGATTCGTTGCGGAAAAGGACGAGAAAATATAACTCGTTATTTGCCTCATTACTCCTTATATTTTGGGGGCAATTGTTAGGGGAGGATTTTCCAATGATTTGTGATCCTCAATTGCTGTTGGGTTTAGTGATCCTCACTTCTGTTTGAGTTAGTGATCCTCAGAAGTATTGCAGGATCAGGATCATGGATCATCATAAGGATCCTTATACTAACGATTGTCTGCTTTGAATATGATGTTGTTTTGCAGGAGTACGAGCTTGGACTTGGTCTTGGCGATATTCCTAGAGCATATTCCATGTTTATTCCGCATGTGCATGGCTGAAGTGGACGTTATGGAGTTCGTGGGGGACTTGCACCAAATGCGGAATGTTTGTTAGCTTAGATATTTTCCATTTTTAAAGGGGATAGCGAGCTAAATAGAAACACTTGGCTATTTTTAGCTTAACACACACACTTGTAACTGCTCTCACCAGCTCTTGACAATTCACTTGGCGATTACACATTTTTGTGCACATTACACTATAGTGATCCTTGTAATTAGCTCGCTATCATCCGAAGTTGTAATACATTTCTTGTTTAATTGGAGTTGGTGATCGGTAGTTTCCATCACCCGAGGTTTTTTATGCCGGAGATCATTCATTGATCAAGGGCTTTTTCCTCGTATAAATCTTTGTGTCACTTGTTCATTACATTTTAGAGTGATCCTTTATATTGTTCATTGATTCAAGCATCACACCTCACAACAGAAAGTTTGGTTGCATTATCATTCCTTGATTTTTGACCAAAACAATCATGTTCACCAGCCTTTGGTATGTTGCACCTGCATTTTTCAAACCAAAAGGCATAGCAGTTTAACAATAAATATATGTTGGTGTCATAAAAGCAGTATCCTCCTGATCGGAGGGTTCCATTTGGATCTGCTGAAATCCTGAAGAGGCATCCATGAAGGTTAACATCTCGTGACCAGCAGTAGCATCCACCATTGAATCAATATGAGGTAGAGGAAACGGGTCTTTGGGACAAGATTTATTCAAGTCTGTGTAATCCACACACACTCTCCATTTCCCGTTTTTCTTTTGCACCACAACTACATTTGCCAGCCATTTAGGAAACTTCACTTCTCTAATCATCTTGCTTTTTAATAGCCTTTCAACTTCCTCTTGGATGATCACATTTCGTTCCGGAGCAAATTTCCTTCTCTTCTGCTGGACAGGCTTGAATGACCTATCTACGCCAAGCTTATGTGTTATAATATCCTTGGAAATACCTGTCATATCCTCATGTTTCCATGCGAACGTCTACATCCTGCATTTCAGAAAGTTAGTCAATTGGTTTTCAATATCCTGAGGGATATTGGTTCCTACGAGCACCGAGATATCCATATTATTCTGATCCAGGATAATTTTCTTTACATCCTGCTCAGAAGCCTCCACAATATCCTGAGCCCGCATCTTTAATTGCTACGCTGCATTAGGTCTGGTAGACGATTTCATGGATGATGAGTAACATTCCTTTGCTTCCTGCTGGTCACTATCCACTTTGACAACTCCCCAAGGTGTAGGGATCTTGATGCACTGATGATAAGTTGATGGCACAACCTTCATATCATGGATCCATGGCCTACCCAATATAATGTTATAGCAGGACATTGAGTCCATTACGCAAAAGCGTTGTATTGAATGGACCCCTTCAACATATACCGGTAATTTTATCTCTCCTACAGTATTCCTGGCTTCTCTACTGAAACCGACAAGCACAGTGGATTTCGAAGTAATATCCATTGGGGATACATTCATTCTTTTCAATGTCTCTAGCTGAATTATGTTGACGGAAGTGCCATTGTCTACTAGTATCCTGCGCACAAAATGGTTAGCGACATATAATGTAATTACTAGAGCATCATGGTGTGGATCCTGAACAGTATCCCTACCATCACTATCAAAAGTGATCACTTTTTCAGTTGTAAGGGTCGTCATTCTGGTCAGCTTTTCTCCTCTTTCTGCCTTAGCTTCCTTTGCATGTCTCTTGGCTACGGAATATGAAGTCCCGCAAATGTCGGATCCTCCTGAAATGAAGTTAATTATTTTGGCATCTGCCGGCGGTGATGCCGCTCGTTCAGGATCCTTCTCAGGATCCTGTGCCTTATTCTTCTTCCTTCCCAGTAGATCCTTTAGATATCCCTTACTCAGCAGGAAGCTTATTTCTTGTAGGTCCCCCGGAGGTCGAGGTTAAACCTTATCCTTGTTATGTTTAACACTCTAGCAAGTGCGGAATCCAAGCTAGAATGCAAACCGGTAGTTTATATGAGAACACAAGCTACAAAGAGAAAGAGTAGACACACAAGATATCAAAGTTTTCTCTTGTATTTCAGTGGACACGGTTACAGCCCTTGACCAAACTGAAAATGCTCTCTACAAGACTTAGTTCACTCACAACTCTATCGGATGTCTTCCTGTCTTAAGTGTCTAACTCTGAAGTGAACCCTTACATGGGTATATATACCCATAACAGATACACTGGTCGAAGGATCAGAATGTCTGGTCGAAAGATCATCTATCGACTAGAAACCCACCGAAGGATCCACATATACCTCGAAGGATGATATATCCTTCGAGGTCCATTTGTATCCATCGAAGGTTATCCTTCGAGGTCATCGAAGGATATAAACAATCCTTCGATGACATCCTTCGACACAACATATGTTACAAACCATGTGTTAACTGTTTGGCTAAGTCAAACCAGGAGGATGGTTGACTTGGTCAAACTTACATCCAAACACATATACAAACCAACAAAAGACGTAAACAAGACTAACAAAAGACATCGTTTTGTATCATGACAAAATACAGACAAAGTACAGACACAAGTGCACCAACAAACTCCCCCTTGGCTGTAGCTTTGTCTCAATTTTCGTGTCTTCAAGTCTCTGACGTCCTTTCAAGATCTTCATTGTCGGAGGATCTTTAAAGTCTTCACGTCTTGAAAGCAGAAAGTGTATCAACAAACTCCCCGTTTCATGTAGGAAGTGTGTTGACAAACTCCCCCTTAACATAAGCTCCCCCTTGAGTTATGCTCGTGAATGACTTGATCTTCAATGCTTGAGATCCTTGTGGTGTTGATGATGGTCAGCGGCAACTCGATCATTTTCATCTTTTGAGGACCTTCACGTCGTGTCTTCATTCCGAAGCTTGTCATCGACCATGTTCTCCTTGCCTTTAGAATCTGCACATGCAAGAAATCTAAACGCGTAATGAGAACAACTGCTTGGAATATAGTTTATATAAACAAATGACACACGAATGACCATGTCACAATCAAACACCGTCCGACAGTTTGAAAGTTTAGTAAATTTGTCAGTTTTAGTTTCCAACTTTCGAAACTTGCAAATTTCGACCGTTTATGAAGATTTAGTCAATTCGGTTTTCAGTCAGGTTTCAGGTAACGAAGACTCGAGATCCAACATCGTACGATCAAAAATAAAATAGAAATAAAATCTTTTTGGCTTTTATAAAGTTTATATTAAAACACACCTAAAATCTTTTTGGTATTTTTGAATAAATTAAAAGACAACAATTTTAATATCCTTTGAGTGTTATCAAACGACATCACCACTAATGTCGTGCTGATATGCACCAAATGATAAAACTGTTTAAAATAAGACAATAAAAGTTAAGCAGTAGATAAATATATACAGACATTCTTTTTGCGAGTTTCGAGGGTAAGAGAATCATATCAGTGTACGGTCAAGCCAAAACACACTCTTTGTTCAGTTAGTTAACATTAAGATAAGCATCCTATAACAATTATCGGTATTGTTGTCCACATAAGCTCAACTTATCAGATGTAATCATGACGAGGGGATACGTTAAGGTATGATTTATACTTACCGACCGGTGTTCATCCACATCACGACACATTCCCGTATCAAGGTATGCACGAGGGTTCATCTTACCGGTGAGTATACCGATTATCATCTGTTTGACCGTATATGATGTGAGATTCTCACTTATTTTGATTTGAAAACAAGCCCTATGTGATAGAATCACTTATTGATGAGGAACTTGATTTTCATATGCATGAAGGCACAGGAGCAAGTCCGTGAACAGGTCAGTACTTCCGTACAGCAGAGAGACGAACTTGACTCCCGGATAAATGTGATATTTTATCACTTATTTGTTTGGACATGTGATTGTTTATCACTTATTCAGGTCGAATGCAGTATGTACACGTATGTATAGTATCATGGAAGATCTAGACTTGCGTCCCCGTTATTTTTCGGTAAAAGATACAACCATGATACCCAGATGATAAGCAGCATAAAGACCGAATATCTCAGAACCTCGGCAATCTATCAAACGAAATTTCGGTACTAAGACCATATGCCAATGAATGGTTCCCACCTGGTCTTCAGTCGATTTAAGATTTATATCACCCTGCACACTTTAAAATGATTGTGAGCCTACCGATACATCTTATATAGAGCTGCTTATCGTTTTTCATTTAAGGTTTAAAGAGGTTTGGATAGACCACTGATGTACTATCATTTTCTCTTTTGCTCGCCAGGAAACTCATTTTTGTTTTTCTATTGTTTTTGTGTTTTTGAAATTTTTGATGTTTTTGGATTTTCAGATTTTTGGATTTACTCCCCCTAAAATCAATAAACTAAGACAAATTTAAAACACAAAGGTATTTACAAAAATGATTTTCCGATGTTGGTTTACTCTTGCTTCACCTTTATGCCGTTTACCAAAAGTAAATAATCGAATCTTGATTTATCAAATGCTTTGGTAAAAAGGTCGGCACGTTGGTGATCGGTATGAATGTGAACCACATCGATAAGTCTCTTTTCAAAGCAATCACGTATGAAGTGATATTTAATATCGATGTGCTTCGTTTTTGAGTGCTGTACAGGATTTCTAGTGATCTGTAATGCAGCAGAATTATCAACATAAATAGGAGTAGTTAGGAATTCAAAACCGTAGTCCCGCATCTGTTGTTGGATCCATAGAACCTGGGAGCAGCAACTAGACGCAGCAATGTATTCCGCTTCACATGTAGACGTAGCCACACATGTCTGCTTCTTGCACTGCCAAGTGACTAGGCGATTGCCTAAGAACTGACATCCTGCTGTAGTTGATTTTCCATCTTTCTTGCAGCCGCCGAAATCAGAATCACTGTAAGCCTTGAGATCGAAGTTATCATCCTTAGGGTACCATAACCCGGTGTCAGAACAGCCCTTCAGATAACGAAAAATCCTTTTGACAGCAGCATGGTGAGAGACCTTCGGATTTGCTTGGTATCTGGCGAGAAGGCACATTGGATACATAATGTCGGGTCTTGATGCAGTGAGATACATTAAAGATCCAATCATGGCACGATAAAGTGAAGAGTCCACAACTTCCCCTTTTTCATCCGGAGTAATCCCGTGATTCTGCGGAAGAGGAGTAGAAATTGGCTTCGAATCGGACATCTGGAACCGGCTCAAGATGTCTCCGACGTACTTGGTTTGATGGATAAAAATTCCAGATTCGGACTGATTAACTTGCAAACCCAAGAAGAACGTCATTTTACCCATCGCACTCATCTTGAATCGATCTTGCATCACCTTCTCAAATTCCTTGCATAACTTATCATCAGTAGAACCAAAGATAATGTCATCGACATACACTTGTACCAACAGAAGATCTTCACCTTTTTCTTTGATGAAGAGGGTACAATCGATCAAACCCCGTCTAAACCCGTTGTTCAGCAGGTAGGTAGACAGTGTCTCATACCAGGCTCGAGGCGCTTGATGAAGACCATATAACGCCTTGTTAAGTAATAAAACTCTGTCAGGATGTAATGGATCTTCAAACCCCAGTGGTTGCTCGACATATACTTCCTCTTCGACTACTCCGTGAAGAAAAGCACTTTTAACATCCATCTGGTACACCTTGAATTTCTTGAAGGATGCGTAGGCTAGAAAGATTCTAATAGCCTCCAGACGTGCAACAGGTGCATACACTTCATTGTAGTCAATACCTTCGATCTGACTGAAGCCTTGAACAACTAACCTTGCTTTGTTTCGGACAACAACCCCACGGTCGTCCTTCTTGCACTTAAACACCCAACGAGTTCCGATCTTCTTGTAGTTGTCGGGCCTATCAACCAATTTCCATACGCCCAACTTCTTGAACTGCTGAAGTTCTTCTTGCATGGCTTCCACCCAGGAATCATCTTTCAATGCCTCCTTCCAAGATCTAGGCTCTTCTTGGCTAACATAGCAGGCGAAAGACCAATCATTTTGTTGTCCCGATTCTCGTATCTCAGCATACAAGCCAGCATTTTCGTTATTTCTGATTTGATTCCTTGTCCTTACACCACTGAGAACATCACCTATAATATTCTGCTGAGGATGAATGTTATGAATTCGGGTTTCAGAAACTGGAGGAATTTCAACATTTGACCTCAAGTTATTGATATTTAAATTCCCGATATCATTCTGAAGCTGTTGAGTTGTAGTAGATGATGCATTTTCTTCTTGGATAATTGGCGCAGACACTGGATCCGTTGCTTCTGAAGTACCTTGAACCGGACGCGGTGCTTCACCATCATTTGCATCAACATACTCCTCATCTTCCGATGACAAATTGTAATCTACAGCATCATTAAACACCTCATTTGAAACGAGATTGTTGACAGAAGAAGATGCTTGTGAGTCAACAATGATTGGGCGAGCTAACTGAGAGCCAGTCGCATTCTCGCTTTCAGACAACATTTGAGCAATTGCATTGTCATCATCAAATGTCGGCAGATTAAATGAGTCGAAAAGACCATCATAATCGAACATCCATGGATCTCCAGAAGGCTTCGGTGGATTAGAATATCTTTGAACTCTTACTTCACCCCATTCTTCAATCTTCTTGGTAGTCAGGTTCCATACTCGCAGATTAGGAGTAGCATACCCAAGGAAGTAACCTTCGATAGCTTTGGCACCAAACTTCCCGTCAGGCTCAATCATGGTACATGGTGCACCAAAAGGTTCTAGATATTCCAAGTCAGGAGTCTTCTTGTGTAGGAGTTCGAAGCACGTTTTGCCATGTCTTTTCACTGTGAGAACCCTGTTTAACGTGTAGCAAGCCGAGGCAACAGCTTCAGTCCAGAATCGAACTGGAAGCTGAGACTCAACCAACATGGTTCTTGCAGTCTCAATTAAGGTTCTGTTCTTTCTTTCAGCGACTCCGTTTTGTTGTGGTGTGTACCGAGAGCTGTATTCATGAAGGATTCCTTTTGCAGTGCAAAATTCATCCATAACCCTGTTTTTGAACTCGGTTCCATTGTCGCTTCGAATTCGCCTCACCTTTAGATTATAAAGATTTTCCAACAAGGTGATCAAATTCTTTAGAATTTCTGGAGTCTCACTCTTGTGAACCATGAAGTCAACCCATGAAAATCTTGAATAGTCATCAGTAACTACCAAGCAGAAAACCTCCCCGTGCACACTCTTGTGTTTGACTGGGCCGAAAAGGTCCATATGCAGACGTTCGAGTGGCATGTTTACAGTGTTAACCTTTTTCAATGGATGTGATTTCTTGATCTGCTTCCCTTTCTGACACGGCACACAGACATCTTGAAGTTGAAAATTCTTCACATTGACACCTCTCACCAGATTATTTTTGACAAGGTGATTCATTTTTCTGAGGTGAATATGACCCATCCGTCTGTGCCAAGAGATCGTCTCCTTTTTAGTGGCTTTTGAAATAAAGCAAGTAACTTGTTTGGACTGAGTTATTGCTTGGCTCATATCAAGGACATACAAATCATTAACTCTTGGTGCTGATAAGAGAATCCATTCTGCGGGAATCTTGAATCCTGGCTTCAACACATAACAACCGGCATCATCAAAATGCACGGTGAACTTCTTGTCGCAGATCTGAGAAACACTCAGGAGATTGTGATCCAACTGTTGCACATAATTGATTTTGTCGAAACTCACAATTCCATTTGAGATCATTCCCTCGCCGGTGATATACCCTCCTTTGTCTCCATCAAACGCAACATATCCTCCTCTTATACTTCGCACATCGAAAAGAAGACGATAGTCGCCCGTCATGTGCCTGGAAGCCCCACTATCAACAATCCAATGACTATTAATAGTTCCTCCTGGAGCCGCCTGCACATGCAACTAACTTATCAGTTTGAGAGGGGGACCCAAGCCTTTGTAGACTTGGGTCGTCCTTGATCATCAAGGAAGGTGATCTCAATCACTTGATGATTAGGAAAAAGAACTTGTGGTGCTCCCCCTGATTGAATTACCTGCTTTTGCTTCCAAGCTGTTTGTCGTTTACCAGTATTTGAATTTATTGTTTTAGCATTTACTGGTTTTACAGTTTCAGGTTTTGCTTGTACAGGTTTTTCTTCTTTGACCTCTGATTTTAAGGCCTTTTCAATTACCTTTTGATTCTTTTGCTTTAGCTTCTTTTCCCTTTCTTTCAAGACACGTGGGTCCTGTTTTGGGGAAACTGGTCGTTTTTGGTAATTGATTTCTTGGGGAGCACTCGTTTTTGACTTCAGCTTTTGCAGGTATGGGCAATATCTTACAATATGCCCAACTGTGCCACATTCAAAACATGTTCTCCGCTCTACAAACCTCGGAGAAACATGTTGATGACCAGACGAAGAACCAGACAATGAACTTTGTGATCTAGACGTACTAGGACCTAAATCACATCCGTTGGTGTGTTGGGTGTAATTATTTTGATCATTTCGTTTTAAAATTCTAACTTGTTTTACAAAATCAACGTTAGATTTATCCTGAAATGTTTCGAGTTTGTCTGAACCAGTGGATCCAACAAAGTTCATTTTTGGTTCTTGTTTCTTAACAGGAGCTCTTTTGTTTTGCACCTTTTGTTGTTGAACCTTAGGTTGCTCAACCCTTGATTGTTGAATTTTAGGTTGTGCAGCCTTAGGTTGAGTAGCCTTAGACTGTTCAACTTTAGGTTGTTGAACCTTTGGTTGTTCAGTCTTAGGCTGCTGAACTTTAGGTGCTTGAACATTCTTGTTCTGAGCCTTCTTTCCCTGTACCTTACCCTTTCCGGAGTTGACTTGTTGTTTTCGCTCAATTGGTAGTTTTTGGTTTCCGTATTGTTTTCTAATTTGTTCACACGGAATTACATTGAGTGACTGTAACTTTGCCACTTTTGTTCCCTAAAAACTTATCAGTGCATCCTTCAAAAATTTGCTCAATTAAATCTTGATTTACATTTTTAATTGGAAAATCTTTGTTAGAGTAAATTTTGCTATCTCCTTTGAGCGTATACAACAAGTTATTCCCTTCAGGGCTAACTACAAGGGACTCCATTGCTTTTGACATTTCAGTCTTACTCGGTTTCACTGGTGGATCACACAGAATGTGGTTCTCGATAGGAATATCTGTTGTAACCGAGTTAGACTGTTGTTTCACTATTTCTTCAGATTCATCGTCCGAAGAATCAGCATCCTCAATAATGGGAGGACTCTGTTCCTTAACACACGATGTATCTGTCACGTTCTCAGATTCTGATTGACCCGAGGATGATGTACCAGTTGTGAACCCGAGGCCTGCTGCAAAGTCATCTAGACCGAGTGGCACAGTAGGTTCAAAACGGGGCATATCCTCGTCATCAGGCAATTTGGAGTAATTGTGATTCATTGGGGGAGGACATGATTTGAAACCAATACATTTTGTATCCCCCTTTTTCTTTTGAACATCAATGATGTGATCCAATACATAGTGGGAATTGGAATAGCTTTCCAGTTTCTGCTTAATTGTCTCACATTCACAACGAGCTGTTGCTAACTCTACCATTTGCTTTTCAATTGTGTCAATAAGATTATTGTTAGCATGTTGTTTTCGCAAAACAGCCTTTTGTAATTCTGAAACATCATGTCTTAATGACGCAATTGTTGCTTTAAATTCCTTTTCATTTCTGGTTAAAAACAAGTTAGCTTCGGTGGCTTTAGAAAGATCTACAATCAATTCTTGATTGTGTTTGTGTGTGATTTCAAACTGACTTTCCTTTTCTGCATATTTTAAACACTTTGCACATTCAATAGGAACAGAAATAGAGTCAGAATTAGTATCACATACCTGAGAAGTCTGACCTTCTACGTGAGCCATAAAGGCTGTATGAAAAGAAAAAGATCCATCTTCAGAGAAAAACTTAGCAAGCTTCTCGGAAGTTCCAGCAGATTTCTGGCAGAGAATAGATCTCCTCTTGCATAATGCTTCAGCTTCAGCCAAAAGCTCATCAACTTCCAAATCTAAAGCATCACTTGATAAATCACCAGCATCAAGTGATTCCCCATTCATGCTCCCACTATAACCCGAACTATCTTCATCTTCTGAAGATTCACCAGCAGACACGGGTTCTACTACCTTCTCAATCACTTTAGCATAACATGCTGTTCCACCATTTCCTCCTTCTCCAAGCTGAAGGTTCCAGTTGCAGATTTCATCAGCTTGAACAACCAATCCTCTGTGGGGATTAGTGTTTGTGGATCCAGATGCATTTCCTCCAATGGGAACTATTGATCTGACAGAATTGTTATTCGGTTGTTGTTGTGGCTGTCCTTGATTCCTGAAGGGATTCTGATTTCCTTGCTTAGGTGGCTTCTGACACTCCCGCTTGAAGTGACCCTTTTCACCACAATTGAAGCAAGTGACAGCATTCTTGTCAAAACCATACTTGGTGTTGTTGTTGCTTTCCAAGTTGGTTCTCCCCGTCCTTTCCATAAACTCCTTTGCTCTTCGTATTGCACTAGCAAGAGCCCAATTGATATCCATCATTTCAAACTCTTCTCTATCCACTTGCTGATAATCTTCATTGGTTAGATTGATATTCCCAATCTGACCTGCGACTAATCCACAATAAGCACTAACCAAGGTATTCAACATCTCCATATGCTCCTTGGCTATTTCGACAGTGACTTTTGAAAAGTTGGAAGTGTCTAATCTGACTGTGTTCGGATTGGAAGTGGCTTGAAAGTTTGAAGAGCTTCCATAAAACCCTTGCTGTTGCGGTTGCACATACTGTTGTTGAGAAGAAGAATCTGGTCTTGAATACATATTCGTGTATGCTGAAGGATCAAACTGATTTGTTGTGGAAGGTCCGGTGTTTGAGATGAAAGCTGTTTGAAGTTTCGCGTGTTGAGAGGCTGGTTTTTCTCCACTGATACCTCCTGTAATCCCAAAGTACATCTCTGGATTTTGAGGAGTTAGTGTTCTTTTTGCCTTAAGCTTTTCTTCCACATCCTTGTTCTCCAATTTTTGAATTAACTCATAAACGGTGATTGTGTCTAGAACACCATTTTCTTTGAGAATTTCAAGAAAACTGCTCCACTTTGCTGGTAAGCTATCAGCGAATCTCTGCACCATTTCTTGTGGAGTGGCAGTGACTTTAAAGGCAAACATCTCGCTCAACAAGTGATGGAACCTTGTAGATAACTCTGCCAAAGTCTCATTCTCCATACACGTGAATCCTTCAAACTCTTTCTTCAGTAATTCTTGCTTGATCTTTCTAGATTGAGCATTTCCTTCACATCTTAAAGTGAGCATATCCCACAAGCTTTTAGTAGTTGTGCAGTAAACAAACTGATGGTAAATGTCTCTGTGAAGAGCTTGTGTGAGAATCATGAATGCTTTCTTTTCTAACTCATATTTCTTCTTATCATCATCCGACATAGTGCTGTAAGTCGTTGGATTAGATCCTGCAACTTCCAAATCATTGTCAAATGCAGTGAAAAAACACATCCATAGATCTTGACCTTGCCCCTGAACATAAGTTCTCAGCCTTTCTTTCCACCATCCCCAATCATTGATGTGATTTAGCTTTGGCGGTTTTGTGCTTGTACCAGTTTCACTGTCGTTCTGCATCATTGCTTGAATGCTGCTGCTTTGATTTGTGACCAATGCCCATTGATTTGTAGTTATCATTGCAGCTTGAGGTGGGGCAATAGCTCGCATCCATGCAGTTTTGTCAAAATCTGACGCAGATTGCGTAGCTGATGATTGTGGAGTCAAAGTTGTTGTAGTCCACGCGGTTGGATCCCACTGACCGTTTGTTCCCATTTTATGAAAATTAATATATTAAGTGAAAATTGATTTAAAATTTGAAAAATTAATTTTCACAAACTATGTTAAAAACTTGAATGATAACAAACAGCCGAAAGATCCTTGATCGAAAGACCTGAAAAACACAAACTGTTAAACTTAAACAGATAAGGGTCGAAAGATAGTACTTGTTCGAAGGATCAACGGTGTTCGAAAGATCACTGTTGAATTTCGAACAATGATTTCGAAAGATTCTCCAAGACGAAGGATCCTTATCTTTCGAATAGTAACAGTAGATCGAACAATATATCCTTCGGAAAGATTCCTTGGTTCGAAAGATAAATCACAGACTTCGAAGGATGTTCGAAGGATCAATATCTGTCGAACCTCCTTTGATCGAAAGATGATCTTTCGACTTCGAAGGATATCTTTCGATGTGAACTGACACAGTTGACAAAAGGTGACAGGTTGGTGAAAAAGGTGATTGGTTGGTAGACAACTTTCGGCAGAAAGGTATGTTCAGACCTTACCTTTTCACCAACTCAGATTTGACTAATAGAAAATTGCCTAAAATAGAAGGTTCTTATCCAGAAACCGGTCACCGGAGTAAGCCGGAATTTTGGCCGGAAATTACCAAACCTTTTAAAACAAGATTTTAAGTTACCCAAACCTTCCTTTAACACACCCGGTTAGTTTAGAACACGTTTTTACGTCAAGAAATCCAAGAAAAATACTAAAAACGGGTGCTAAACCAAGTGAGTTTTGTCCAAACACTCCAAAGTCTTGTATAAACTCGGTTTTTAACAAGGAAAAGAGCCACGGCTCTGATACCACTTGTAGGTCCCCCGGAGGTCGAGGTTAAACCTTATCCTTGTTATGTTTAACACTCTAGCAAGTGTGGAATCCAAGCTAGAATGCAAACCGGTAGTTTATATGAGAACACAAGCTACAAAGAGAAAGAGTAGACACACAAGATATCAAAGTTTTCTCTTGTATTTCAGTGGACACGGTTACAGCCCTTGACCAAACTGAAAATGCTCTCTACAAGACTTAGTTCACTCACAACTCTATCGGATGTCTTCCTGTCTTAAGTGTCTAACTGTGAAGTGAACCCTTACATGGGTATATATACCCATAACAGATACACTGGTCGAAGGATCAGAATGTCTGGTCGAAAGATCATCTATCGACCAGAAACCCACCGAAGGATCCACATATACCTCGAAGGATGATATATCCTTCGAGGTCCATTTGTATCCATCGAAGGTTATCCTTCGAGGTCATCGAAGGATATAAACAATCCTTCGATGACATCCTTCGACACAACATATGTTACAAACCATGTGTTAACTGTTTGGCTAAGTCAAACCAGGAGGATGGTTGACTTGGTCAAACTTACATCCAAACACATATACAAACCAACAAAAGACGTAAACAAGACTAACAAAAGACATCGTTTTGTATCATGACAAAATACAGACAAAGTACAGACACAAGTGCACCAACATTTCTTTCCTTAGAGCAATGCAATCCTCAGTGACATGTCCGAAATCCTCGTGGAAGGCACACCATTTAGACTTATCCTTCCAATCAGCTTTTTGTTGATTCTTCCGAGGCCATCTGGCTTTGTCTCCTAAACCTTGCATAGCATACATCAATTCAGGTATATTAGCAGAAAAACAATATTCAGATAACTCAGGATACTCCTCAGGATCCTCATCTTCAACAGCATTGACTTTTTTGCTATCATTTCTGCCATATGGCTTTGAGCGATACGGTTTATACGAGGGTTCTGATTTCCTGTTGGTTGATTCATAGGTTGTGGATGAATTCATTCTTTCTTGCATCTTTTTATCATCCTCCAGCCGAATGTATCTCAATGCCCTGTTACGAGCTTCATCGAGATTCCTGCAGGGATTCATTACAAGATCCTGGTAAAATTGAGAATCTTTTTGTAACCCCATCTTGAAGGCCTGCACAGCTGTTGCAACATCAAGATGCGGGATATCTAAGGATTCCTGGCTAAACTTATTCACATAATCCCTCAAGGATTCCTGAGGCCCTTGAGTTATCTTGTAAAGATCACTGGTTAGTTTCTCAAAACTTCGGCTGCAAGAAAATTGACTATTAAATAAATTAACCAAGTGAGTGAATGAAGTAATTGAGTGAGGGGGAACGTTTAAGAGCCATTTTAAGGCCGATCCTGTCAAGGTAGAACCAAAACCCTTGCACAGGCATGCTTCCTTAAGATTCGGAGGGATAGGGTTGATTTCCATCCTTTCCCTATACTGGGCAATATGCTCCTCAGGATCCGTGCTTCCGTCGTAGAGCTTCATGTTGGGGGTCTGAAATCTTTCTGGGATTTCAGCATCATAGATAGGATGCGCAAACCGGGATATCCTGTGACTGTCCTGGGATACTTCTGGAATTGGATGGACCACCCCAGGCACACTGGATATCATGTCCTTTAGCTTCTGAAGCTCCCTAGATAATGCTGATGTCACACCTGTATCCTGCAAAGATCCAACACCGTTAGTGGCAAGAGTATTATCATTATTAGACACATTACCAATCTGAGGATTTTGGCCATATCCTGACGCATATCCTGAGCTCCTCACAGTTGACACTCTAACCGAAGAGGGTATCTCAGGAGTAAGGTTCTGGGGATGGCTGGGCACAATATTTCCCCGGTTATCCTCAGTGTAAACTGCAGAACTGAAGTTCAAAGCCCTAAGCTGCAAGGGAGTGATAGTATCTTCATGAGGCATGCTCGAGCTTGATTTCAAGATTTGTATCTCTCTCATCAGCATCTGATTAGTTTCCTGCTGCTGCCTCATCTGTTCGTGTACACTACCAAACAAGTTTAGAATTTCCTCATTAGAAGCTAAAACAGGACCGGGTCCCTGGACATTGCGAGTGGGAATAACATCCCGAGCCACATGAATTTCAGTTCCTTGGGAAGAGGCTTGAGATCTCGGAGGAGGTGGTGGAAGCACCGAACCAATTGTTGCAGAGGTTGTAGCAGATATGGTGGAAGAGCTCATGTTTGATCTCGAGGCCATTGAAAATAATGTGGCAAAAAGTGCTGAAAATAGGAAACCGATTAACGATTTTACAAAATCTTTTAGTAGAAATATCACCACTTTCCCCACGGTGGGCGCCAAATTGTTTTGGTCAAAAATTACCGAAGCAATTTAGTGATCAAATTAGTTAAGTGAGGTAGTGTTCTAGAAATATGTGTTGGAAATATTTAAGTTAGGTTGCTTGTAAAAACAGGTTCAAGATACGGCTCAGGATATAGAGCTGTATTTATGATCAAACAATGAGCAAAAATGTAAAGGGTGACGCGGGATGTACGAGGAAAGCCCTTGATCAATCTAGATCACCGGCATAAAACCTCAGGAGCTGACAATCGCAGCTGCCTTGTTCTTCTATTGCTTCAAATATCAGGATACAGTGCAGGATATGATGCGGATCAACTAAGTATTACAATGAGATTTGAATACAAGTGTTTATGTGTAGTGGTTGTTAGCAGCAAAGTGTGCGAATGAAAGTGAGTGCCTTAATCTGATCCGATCATGCTATTTATTGTTAAACGAAAACAACAAACTATCCTAATAAACCGGGATGCTTCGAATATTCCCAAGTAAACGTTACAGTCCTGGTCTTTCGGGTTCAACGTCTTTATTTCAACTGATTTGCCCGAGTCTTGAGGGGAAGAAGTCTTCTCGAACGTTGGAGACTTATACCTTCAATTCTGCACGTGAGTAATTCAGTTAATACCAGGATATCGTACCAGGATGTTACCAATATCCTGATCCGGTATCCTGATCACAAGTAAACAACCAAAATCAGAATATTAGTCAGGATACATGTTCAGAAAATGACCCATAACAGGTAGATGATCATCCCAATTACCTCCGAAATCAATTACACAAGCTCTAAGCATATCTTCCATCGTCTGAATTGTCCTTTCGCTTTGTCCGTCCATTTGAGGATGATAAACAGTGCTTAGATTTAACTTGATTCCCGTTGCTTTTTGGAAACTTGTCCAAAAATGAGTAGTAAAACGACTATCTCTATCAGAAACAATTGATAAAGGAATTCCATGTAATGAAACTATTTCATTTACATACAACTTGGCTAATTGTTCCATATTGAAAGTTTCCTTCATCGGTAAGAAATGAGTGGACTTGGTTAATCTATCTACAATCACCCAGATTGTATCATTACCTTTTCGTGTCTTGGGTAATTTGGTAACAAAATCCATTGTTATCAATTCCCATTTCCAAACCGGCATTTCCAACTGCCGCAATAAACCTGAGGGTTTCTGATGTTCAACTTTAACTTGTGAACAGGTCAGACACTTGGCAACATAAGCTGCTATATCCTTTTTCATTACTATCCACCAAAAATTCTTTCTTAAGTCTTGATACATCTTATCACTTCCAGGATGCATTGTATACTTAGACTTATGGGCTTCCTCTAATATACGGTGGCGTAGATTTCCTAGTTTTGGTATCCATATCCTTTTCTTATGGAATCTCCAAATTCCATCTGTTCCTTGTTCTAATTCCTTAATCATTCCTTTCAATTTCTCAGTATCATCCTTGATTACTGATTCTTGTGCTTTTCTAATCTGTTCATTTAAATCTATCTGCAGATTTAATTTAAGAGAACGTACCCTTTTTGGTTTTTCATGACATTTTCGACTTAAAGCATCGGCTACTACATTTACCTTTCCTGCATAATACTGGATATTACAATCGTAATCACTAAGAATTTCCTTCCAACGTCTTTGTCTCATATTTAACTCGTTTTGCCCAAAAACATATCTTAAACTCTTATGATCGGTGAAAATGGTAAATTTACTACCGTAAAGGTAATGTCTCCAAATTTTAAGGGCAAAAATTATGGCTCCTAATTCTAGATCATGCGTTGTATAATTCTCTTCATGATTCTTAAGTTGTCTAGAAGCGTAGGCTATAACCTTTTGACGTTGCATTAACACACATCCATAACCTAACTTAGAAGCGTCACAGTAGACTACAAAGGCTTCAGTTCCTTTTGGTAACGCTAGTATGGGTGCATTAGTTAATCTTTGCTTAAGAATTCTAAAAGCTTCTTCTTGTTTTGGTCCCCATTCAAACTTAACAGATTTATAGGTGTTGGATCTGAGTTTGATTTTGATTATATTTTATGTTTGTAAATAAGATGAAGATGGATGAGTGTGCAGCGGAAATTAAGATGAAAACAAACTTTGCATACAATCAAATGAGAGTAATACTTTTATCAAACATCTTTACACAATGAACCGAAAGATTGAATTTATTTCAAACACGATTACAATGATTGATGAATGAATGCAAACTCCCCCTCAGCCAGAGCTTAGTAGTTTGTTCGTGCAAAGAAGATGAATGGTGCAAAGAGCTAATAGAACAGTACAAAGTACTGAACTATTTATAGGCACTTGCAAACTACTGAGCATCTTAGCTGACGTCACCATGAAAGTGACATCTAACCTCCTAACAAACTCTAACCTCTGATCTATACAGACACTGCTTGTGTTAACTACTGCTACTACATTCTATTACAAAACAGACTTTAGAACAGCTGCTGCAACCTTCTACTGCTGTGAACCCAGCAGCACTTGTCCGGATCAGCAGTGCTTGACTCAAGGTAGTAGATTGAATCAGCAGGACTTTAGTCTTCCATCAGATCTTTAGTTGAGCAGCAGTTATGGGTCAGCAGTTTAGCAAGATCAGCAGATAGGAGGTCATCAGTAGTTGTAATCACTTTCAAGGGGAGAGATTTGTATATCAACATCTGCTTATTCAGGATCCACTGCTCTGATCCAGTTTTGGCTTTAATTATCTGTTCCTCTGATAGGGTTCAATCCCAACAATCTCCCCCTGGAACAGATAATGCCAAAACCCTTCATTATTTGTGGACATTTTATTGCCTCATTAACAGCTCACTTATCTGACCTTTAAATTGTAATTCAAAGTCAAGAGCATCTGTATCTTCATCATCCCTGCTAAGTGGAAGATCAAGGAGATCCTGCAAATCTTCAAGACTCAGGCCAAGAGCTTGTTCCCTTGATATTTTCTCCACTTCTCCACCAGACCTGAGCAAAGTCAATACGCAGCTCTGTTTGTCAGTTTCCCACTTTTGTGTTTTTGAGCCTAGTGGGTTTCTTGGGAGATGCTTATTTGCAAAAGTATTTGGTGAGGCTGGCCTGTTCATCACTGGCTGAGCAGTGGTAGCAGAGTTTTCCTGTTCAAGTTCTTCTTTTAACTTTCTTAACAAGCCTTCTTTTACAACAGCATTTCCAGTAAGAATTTCTTGAACTGTTTCAGCTCCTAACTGGCTTTGTTTCCTTCTTTTGTAATAGGCAGTACCAGTAGGAGCAGTGGCTTTCCTGGTGTGCAGCTTTGTTGGCCTTTTTGAAACCTCTGCTTCAGGATAGTCAGGTTTTTGAGGAATTTTTGGATCTTTCTTTCTTAATTCCTCCAACCTTTTGTAGGTTGACCTGACCATATCTTCTTTCCATCTAGCAATTTGTCTTTTTGTACCAAAATCAGCAGCAACCAGTTCTTCTTTCATTCTCTTTAGTTCCAACTGTTTGTCAGGTACATTCTTTTTGAACTTTGCCCAATCAGGAGGAGTGTGAGTGACTTTCCTTTTTATCATGTCTTGAATTATTGCTGCTTCAACTTCAAGCTCAGGAACAGTCCACTCTTTGTACATGTGTCTCTCTCCTTTGTATCTCTTGTGAAACATAATGCTTTCAATGTAGTCTTTCTTCAAAGTTTCAGCTACTCTTTCTGAAATTCGTTGACTGACATTCTTTGCAAAACGTTCTAGGGAGCTGACTTGTGTGAGCAGATATTGATAGTATTGATACGTGGTTAGAAACCGGTGCTTGTTATTATTTAACTTAACGTTTTTACGTAAGTTTTAGTTTCGAATTGCCTACTTTTAATCAAGAATGTGTTTTGCAGGTTTGATGAAGTTTAAGGAGCTTTTCGGGAGCTTTACGGGTCACCGGGTTGAAAACCGGAGCACCAGAACGCAGTATGGATCAAACAGGAGCGAAACAAGTGAAAAGTGAAAATGGAGATTCGAGAACCCGTCGCCGACGGGTTGAGGGCCGTCGGCGACGGCCTGTCAAAACTGGAAACGGGTTTTTTGTTGATTTGGGGGTTAATCTCGATTGTGATTGGTTCTCACTCATTAAACTCGTAAGTTACACTCTATTTTGAGTGGTGAACTTCAACTTGGAGCCTAATTCACCAACCACTTCATCTCCAATCTATCCATCATCATCTCTACAACCTTGAATCATCACCAACCATCAAAAATCCCCAATTCACCATCCTAAACCCTAGTTCTCCATCCTTCACTCACACTCACCATTTTCACTCACAAACCCCAATCATCCATCAATTCTCCATCCAAGCAAGCTTCAAGATGAATCCTTCCGCGTTCCAAACATCCGGTGATCAAGCTTCTTCAACCATGAGCGGCTAATCATCTCGGTTTCACCCCGGTGTAGGTAGTTGTTAATGCTAGGGTTTTGAATTGTTCTTGTTTCATAGTGACAATTTGTATTTGGTTTTTGAAACTCTTGACAATAGTATTACATTTGTTACGAATTCGTGAATTGTCGAGCGATGTTAAAAGTTATGACTTCACGAAACGGTGATATGTAATTGTACATTGTCATTGTTAGGATTTACTTGTGTTGATTACTAAGTGTCTTTTTGTCCGTTCTTCGGGGCGTTGATAGTTAGTAGCACCTAAGTCACGGTACACTAAATCCGTTAATCAAATGCATTTGAGTTGAAACTAGAAATTGTAGAAATCCTAGGTTAATAATTACCGAAACCGGGTGTGATCCCTTTTTATTAATATCGTTCTAATAATCATTTTTCTTACAATCGTTAATTAGTAGTGTTAATCATTTGCAGTAATTCAATTAGTTAAAAATCATATCTCTCCATTAAACAAAAAATACAAAAAACACTTTAGCAGGCTTCATAATTGTGACAATTGTTTATAATTCATTCGAATCCATACACGAACCACATACTCTTCGTGGATCGACCCCTTACTACCACTAACACATTGTTAAGGGTAATTTGGGCTTATAAATATTATCTTTGACCGGAGCGCGACACTTCGATCAAATTTTGGCGCCGTTGCCGGGGAGTGCGTGCGCTTTGTGTTTGGATATTGTTTGAATTATTGTGATTAACTGTTTAATTTGTTTAGCTTTCTTTTTGTATTTGTCTTTTTCCTTGTTACGCGGGGTGTGTTACTTGTGCAGGTTACAGGTAGTGCATGCGTACACGAAATTCCGGGAGGACTTCACCTCTAGTCTACGAACCGGAAATTGAAAGACTCGCAAGAAGAAACCTAGCAAGCCGGTTAGAGGCAACTCTTGCTTCTAATCAAACCAACCAAACACCACCACTCACACCGACCATTGAAACCGATTCAATGGCAAACCACAATTCCAACCAAGAATTTAACCCAAACCAAAACCTCAACCCAAATCAATTCCAATCCCGAGGAACCTTTTATCCCGCTCAAGAACAACGGGTGGTAACACCAACGCAAGACCACCCACTCCACCTTTCCGAAACCAAAACACCAACAACGCCCAACGAACACCTCAACAACAACCCCTTCACCGACAAGCATCGTTACCTATCAACCTTGATGATCGGAACGTCAACTCCGATCGAAGAGGTAACCGTGATCGCGGCAATCCCGCAAATGAAGACCCGTTTTTCAACATCGATGATTTAAGGAATGCAATTCCCGATGACGAACCGTATAGTGTTCCCGGTTATCAATTGCCGGAACACGTAAGCATTCATACGGAAAATTCGGACGATGGGGGGTATTACGATGATCGAGCTAATGATGATGAAGATTGGGGCTACATGAATAGGGGAAACGTATACAATGCTCGAAGGTACGACGATGAGGAGTTTGGGTATCAAAACGCCAATTATGTTGGGGAAGATGATTACGGGTACGGAGGTGGAAGAAACGATGGCTATCGGAACAACCGTCAACCACAAAACAATAACCAAAGGAACCGGAATGATGGGTTTTACAACAACAATAACAACAACAACAATGTAAACCCTAACCGGATTCCTCGTTTCGTGGGAGGTGGTAACCCAAGGGATAATCGAAGGGGGGATCAAAGAGGTGAGAGACGGGATAATCGAAGACCGGTCGATCAAGAAGTTAATGGGCCACAACGTCGTCAACAACCTCCACGGGGAGTAAATGACCGTTTCCGACCGATAGTAACCGAGAATAATTCTCCGATAGTGTGCGAAAGGAGGATGTTTGATTGTAAGCCGCATTACATCAACATACTTCCTCATTTCAACGGGAGGTCCAATGATGAACCCTACACGCATTTAACGGAGTTTTCTTCCATTTGTGATACTATTGGAGAACATAATTTCGCACTAGAGGAAGTAAAGCTTCGGTTATTTCAATTTTCGTTGAAAGACAAGGCAAAACAGTGGTTCCTCACACTTCCGGCCAATAGTATTCGAACTTGGGAACAAATGCAACAAGCATTTTTGGATGAATACTATTCCATGGCCAAGACCGACGATGCTAGAGATGAAATTCGGTCATTTCGTCAACTTTCGAGTGAGCCTCTACATGAAGCATTCACCCGATTCAAAGAGCTAATGAGGAGATGCCCACATCATCAAATAGAAAAATGGGAGTTGGTGAAATGCTTCGTACGGGGTTTGGATGATGCAACTTGGAATCGGCTTGAGACGACAAGCAATGGTACCCTCTTGAGCAATCACGAGGATGATGATTGGGAATTTTTGGAGAGGATGAGCAAACGATCCAAAGAAAAAGAATCGGCCGATAGAGCCAAAAGGCATCCGGTTTCCCGGTCACTTCCCGATCTCGATTCCAAGGACCGGATTTCCACCTTAGAACGGGAAATAGCTCAATTGAAAAAGAAGAAAGAGGTGAATGCGGTTCAATTTGCGGTTTGTGAAGAATGTGGGGATATTGGGCATGCGACCGAGCAATGTTCAATGGGGTCGAGTGGTTACACCGAAGAAGTCAATCAAGTGTATGGAGATAGAAAACAATATGACATGAACTCCAACACTTACCATCCGGGTTTGAGAAATCACCCCAACTTTCGGTATGGCAATGCTTCAAATCAAATGAACCCGAATTTCCAATCGGGTAATCAAGGAGGAAGCGGGTCATCATACCAAAACCGCCAAGGTGGTAACCAAGGAGGCTACCAACGGAATTACAACCAAGGGTACCAAGGTGGGTACCAAAAGAATTACAACAACCAAGGCGGTAACGGAAGTGGGTCAAACAACCAAACCGGTGGTAATGACTTGAATGCAAAGATGGATGCGATGCTTTCGATGATGCAAGAGTCCAAGAAGGAGAATGAGATTCGAGACAAAGCACATGAGGCATTAGCAAAACAAGTAGGCCAACTAGCGGAAGAAGTGGCCCAAATAAAAGGAGGCACGGGGAAGCTTCCAAGTGACACCACCATAAACCCTAAGCATCAAGGGTCGAGCTCAAGGAACACACGTGAGGTACCAATTAATAAAGTTACTTTACGTAGTGGTCGAGTTGTTGATAATGGTGTCAAAACACCACCACCCCAATTTGTTGAAGGGGTGGTGGAAGATGCTAGTGATGATGAGCTTGAGGATGGCCAAACGGGTCAAAATAAAAATGATTTGAAAAAGAATAATGTTACTCCCGTTGTGGCCATCCCCGTCCCCAAGGCTAAGGAAACGGGTGTGGAGGTTAATACCGCCCCTTATCCCGAAGCATTGAAGGGACCGACGAAAAAGGTTGTAAACAAAAGAGGTCCACAACACGAAGAGTTGTTGGAAATTTTCAAACAAGTAAAAATCAATTTACCTCTTTTGGATGCAATTAAGCAAGTACCGTCATATGCTAAGTACTTGAAAGATTTGTGTACCCAAAAACGCACTCACAAATTTCCAAAAAAGTTAGATTTAACCGAAAACGTGAGTTCGATTCTTTCGGGTGCACTTCCACCTAAGCTTCAAGATCCGGGTGCGCCTATCATTTCAATTCAAGTGGGCGATTTTAAAATCAACCGGGCGCTTCTAGATCTTGGTGCTAGTGTAAGCATTCTACCGGGTAGTTTGTATGACCAATATGAGTTTGGTCCACTTCAATCGTCAAACACCACCGTGGTGTTAGCCGATTTGACACCTAAACTACCCCGTGGAATTGTTTCGGATGTGATAGTGAAAATCGAGGATTTTTACTATCCGGTGGACTTTCTTGTACTTGATTATGTGGCCAAGGACCCAACCAAACAACCTACGGTGATTTTGGGTCGACCGTTCTTAGCCACTGCAAATGCTCAAATTGATTGCAGAACGGGAACGGTTGACATGACATTTGGAAACCGGAGGTTGAGGTTGCATGTTTTTTCCGGACTTATGAGCCCTCCAGTTGACGATGAATGCTTTATGGCTGACATTCTTGACACGTGTATACCTCTTTGCGACACAGTCGTTTATGGGGAAAACACAATGGAGGATTGTTATATGTTTGACAGGTCACAGGTGGAGGTGGAGAAAAGCATGGACGAGGAAGTGAGGAGTTTAGAGGTGCTTGCGGTTAGAGAAGGAAAACCGACATGGACGCACCAAGTTGAGAGCTTACCGGAGAGCATTGATACTAAATTAAAGCCGTCTTTAGTGGAGCCTCCGGAAGTGGAATTGAAAGCATTGCCAAAGCATCTCAAGTATGCTTATGTTGGAGAGGGCAATACTCTCCCGGTTATCATTGCATCAAATTTAACCGGAGAGCAAGAGAGAAGGTTGATGGAGGTATTGGTCACCAATCGGGCGGCGATTGGATGGACCATTGCGGATTTGAAGGGCATTAGTCCCTCGGTGGTGATGCACAAAATCATCACGGAAGAGAATGTGACTCCCGTTCGAGATGCACAAAGGCGGTTAAATCCGAACATGCGGGAGGTTGTGAAGAAAGAAGTGTTGAAGTGGCTTGATGCGGGTATCATTTACCCGATCTCGGATAGCCAATGGGTGAGCCCAACACAAACAGTTCCCAAGAAAGCCGGCATACAAGTCGTCAAAAATGACGCAGGTGAAGAGGTAGCTACCCGGCCGGTAACCGGGTGGCGAATTTGTATTGATTATAGGAAGTTGAATACCGCAACTTCCAAAGATCATTTTCCTTTACCGTTTATTGATCAAATTGTTGAGAAATTATCGGGGCAAAAATTTTATTGCTTCCTAGATGGTTATTCCGGTTATAACCAAATTGCCATCCATCCGGAAGATCAAGCAAAGACTACATTTACATGTCCCTACGGTACCTTCGCATTTAGGCGGATGCCGTTTGGATTATGTAACGCTCCCGCCACCTACCAAAGGTGCATGATGAGTATCTTCTCCGATATGGTGGGAAAGTCTTTGGAAATCTTCATGGATGATTTCTCAATTTTTGGATCATCTTTTGAGACTTGTTTGGACCAACTAGATAAAGTGTTAAAAAGATGTGTTGAAACTAGTTTGGTCCTTAGTTGGTAAAAGAGCCATTTTATGGTTCAAGAGGGAATTGTGTTGGGACACGTTGTGTCAAGTCGTGGGATAGAGGTTGATCGTGCTAAGGTACAAGTCATATCTACTTTACCATATCCCACGACGGTTAAAGGTGTTAGGTCGTTTTTAGGTCATGCGGGGTTTTATCGGCGGTTTATTAAGGGTTTTAGTGATATAACGAAGCCTTTATGTAATTTGTTGTTAAAAGACCAACCGTTTGATTTTAACGAAAATTGCCAAAATGCTTTTAACAATTTGAAAGGAAAATTAGTGGAGGCCCCAATCTTGCAATCGCCAAATTGGTCTTTACCTTTTGAGATTATGTGCGATGCAAGTGATTATGCGGTGGGGGCCGTGTTGGGACAACGGGTTGACAAGAAACCCGTTGCCATATACTACGCAAGTAAGACTCTTTCAGATGCACAATTGAACTACACAACTACCGAAAAAGAGCTACTTGCGGTGGTATATGCATTGGATAAATTTCGGTCTTATATATGGGGTAGTAAAGTGATTATTTACTCTGATCACACTGCAGTTAGGTACCTCATGGAGAAGAAAGATGCAAAGCCGAGATTGATCCGATGGGTGTTGTTGCTCCAAGAGTTTGATTTGGAGATACGGGACAAGAAGGGTATTGAGAATGTGGTAGCGGACCACTTGTCCCGGTTGATGGTGGAAGATGATCCGAGAGCTTTTGAGATCAATGAGTCTTTCCCGGATGAGCACATAATGAAACTAGATAAATTGCCATGGTATGCTAACATTGTCAATTATCTTGTTACAGGTGATATGCCGGCGCATTGGGATAGACGAAAAAGGCAACACTTCATGCCCAAATCAAGTACTATCGGTTGGAAGAACCGCATTTGTGGAAAGAGTGTGCGGATCAAGTTATAAGGAGATGCATCGATGATGAAGAGATTCCGAGCGTGTTGCAACATCTACACTCGTTTGCATGTGGTGGTCACTTTAGTGGTCACAAAACGGGTCACAAAGTGTTGAATAGTGGGATTTATTGGCCTACCATTTTCAAAGATGCAAATGAGTTTGCTAGAAATTGCATAGAGTGTCAAAAGCTAGGGGGTATTTCAAAAAGGGATGAGATGCCCATGCAACCAATCCTTGTAGTCGATGTTTTCGACGTATGGGGTATTGATTTCATGGGCCCATTCCCCAATTCCTATGGCAATTTGTATATCTTGGTGGCCGTTGACTAAGTGTCAAAATGGGTCGAAGCAATAGCCACCAAGACAAACGACCATTCCGTAGTATGTAACTTTGTCCAAACCAATATTTTCTCAAGGTTTGGGATTCCTCGTGTCATCATAAGTGATGGAGGATCTCATTTTAAAAATTTTCGGTTTGGCAAACTCTTAAAACGGTTTGGTGTTGATCATAGGATTGCTACCCCCTATCACCCGCAAACAAGCGGGCAAGTTGAGGTGTCAAATAGGCAAATCAAACAGATTTTGCAAAAGACCGTGAGGGCGGACCGTAAGGATTGGTCAATTAAATTGAACGATGCTTTATGGGCCTACCGAACGGCACATAAGACATCCATAGGCACTACACCTTACCGGTTGGTTTACGGTAAAAACTGCCATTTACCGGTTGAACTTGTGCACAAATCGTTATGGGCTATTAAAGAAGTTAATGTGCAATACGATGATGCAGGTAAGGAACGGAAGCTCAAGTTGTGTGAATTGGAGGAGCTACGGGAGACGGCATATGAATACGCATCTCAATACAAGGACGGAATGAAGAGAGCGCATGATGCCAAGTTGAGGAAGAAAGAATTTGAAGTGGGTCAAAAGGTGTGGCTCTACAACTCAAAGCTCAAATTCTTTCCCGGGAAGCTCCGAAGTAAGTGGATGGGACCCTACGTTATCACCCGGGTCGGACAATTGGGTGATGTTACTATCGAGGACCCTAAGGACGGGGTACGGCAAACGGTAAATGGTCATCGGCTAAAACCGTTTCTCGAGGGTAATGAGAAAGTGGATGAGAACAAGGAATCGGTAAGTTTCGTAGCAAGTTTCCCGGTTTACGAGGTCGAATAAAAAGGACCGGTAACATTTGGTGTAAAGTTATGTATAACTATTTAATTGTTTGCGTATTTGGATGTGAATCGTTTCCGTTTCATACTAACCTTTCTTGATTGTGTGAAGTTCGGGCACTTCAAACGGGTCATGAAGATACAAGGTATGTTTTAGACTTGATTTGGTGCATTGAGGACAATACACGAATTTTTGGGGGGTGGTAGGGCCGTTAACGGTTATTTTGTTAAAAATTTTAACTTATAAAAATTCACAAAAACATTTTTAATAATTTTTAGGAATTTTTAATGTACATAGTCCCTTTATTAAAACTTCATATTTTTCCTCATAATTTTCAAAAAATAAAAATAAATAAATAAATAAATAAATAAGAACCCGTCGGCGACGGGGTTGTGACCGTCGGCGACGGCCTCCGTATGTGTCCCGTCGGCATGTTTTTCCCGTAGGCAGATATATAACCCGTCGGCACCCTACCTGATTTCCACAGCCCGTCGGCGACGGGGTGGGACCCGTCGGCGACGGGTTCCCCACTTGACTCCGACGCAGGTTCGCTCCAAGCACTTAAAAAACGATTTTAAACCTTTTTTCACCTCACCAAACCTCATCCAAACCCACTATAGACCACAAATTCGGTTCCCAATCATCTCACCTCACTTTTCACCACAAGATTCTCTGATTTCTCTCTCCCAACATAACCTCTTTCTCTTCATCTTCCTCCTCAAACCCTCAAGAACCCTAAACCTTCAAGCTTCCATAACTTCCTCAATTCTCCACCAAATCCACTGATTTTCGGGTCCATCTTGGGTAATTTTTCAAGAGGAACAAAACCCCCCAACACGGTTTTCATCAATTCTTGCTATTGTGCGAGATTTCTGTGCGTGTTCTTTAGGGTTTTTCGAAAGGGTGTTCGTCATGTTGCTTATTTGCCATCTTTTCTTAGTTCTTCTTGTTTAACAACAACAAAGGTATGGATTCTCCTTAAATTTATGCTTGATTATCATATATTAGTGTTTTTCTTCCGAAATTTTAAACTTTTTGGTTTAAGAGTAGGTTGTTTAGACAATGTATGTTGTGCTAGCATGATTTTGAGTAAGATTAGTCGTTTTGAATGGAATTTGAGCATATCATAACCATAGTGAAGTGATTACACTGTGATGAACATGATTGAACATGAAGGTGATGTTGACTTTTGTTGAAATTATAAGAGATTTTAAGATTAACAAGAGATTAACAAGTTTATGATAAAGTGAGCGACTTTGGAAGTTTAAAGAGGCGATTTTGCATTCACTTGTTAATCAAAATGTCAACATCATAACTCATGTTCAAAGTTTGAGAGTTAATGAAGGTTGAACCTATATTGATGATTGCTTGTTTGTGATTGTAGTCATGGCGGAAGCAAGAGACAAAAGACTACAGGTCAAGCTTCATCATCCGGGATTGGGTCTTCTTCCGGTTTAATACCGAAGAAGTGGGAGCAACTGAGCTCTGTAGAAGAAAATGATGCAAGATTATACAGACAAGATTGGGAATGGGCAAAGTTCAGGGATAGCCAAAGTACTAGAATTTGGGATGACGAGAAGAACAAACAGTTGTCGAGCTATCAAGATAGAAAGTTAGAAGCTAAGTTGTGGAAGTGGAAGATGGTGAATGGGGTGAACACGTCGGTTCCAACAAGAGTGATATGTGAACGGATCGTGAATGTAGAAGAATTCCGGAACATCGGGATTGTGCAAATGTTTGAGCGTTTAGGATGGGAAAGCGTTCTTGATTGGTGCGAAGATAATACCTCCAGGATTTACTTATCGGAGGTATGTGAATGGTTGTCCACATTGAGGCTCGTAAACAAGAATGAATCCCCTTCACAGTGGAAGTTAGTGGGGAAGACTACTCGAGGGAGCATGACGATGTCTTTCGAGACCATGAATCGTATTGCTCGTTTTGACTCTTTGGGAGCACAAGCATATGACTACCCAACCATCGAGCAGTTTTTGGATAATCATTTGAACATCAATGACGGTGAGCAGTTGATAGATGTTATCTTGCCGACCCACCCAGGGGGTGACATGAAACGGAAGCATATGTCACTTGAGGGAAAGATTCTGCAGGGGATCTCGGTTGAGAACATATTGGCAAGGTTTGGTGATCGCGGGGGAGTGAGAGTAAGTGACTGTAGGGTGGTGCATGCTTTACTGTATGGGACCCCAACACTGTCGTGGAGACATATAGTGATGATGAACACATGGGCTACCAGGGAGTCGTCCCAGAGGCGGTTTATTCCGTATGCACGCCTCATTAGCGCCATGATTGTGCAGCAAAATTGTTTACCCTTGGAATCACTATGGGTCTCTAAGCCGGTGGAGGAATTTAACTTGGCTTACATGAAGAAAAATTGGAAGATAGAGGTCAAGTTCTCGGGAAATAAGTATGTTGTGACCGATGAGTTGGGGAACAAGTATGAGATCCGTGCTGCTGGAGCACCACCCATCGTGGAAGAAGACGTGGAAATGGGTGAAGAAGAGGAGGAAGCTGAACCCTCCGGTGCACAAAGGCCGAGGCAACGATATATGCGGCCACATAGGGAAATTAACGCAGAGGTGGCAGGTTTTGTGACCAGGAGGCCGGTGCCCTCCTATAAAATTTTGATCGGGGGCAACAGGAGATATATGACAATGTATCCGCATGTATCGGTGAAGGACGGGAATACAATCAAAGGAGAGAAGCTTGGTAGGGGTCTCACGGATCCGCAATGCAAGAATATTGGGCGGCTCGAGAAGCCCAACGTGAAAGAATGAACAAGTTTATAGAAGAACAAGAACTGTTCCAAGCCATGCAAAGATCACACATGGAACAGTTGGCAAAGATGCAGGAGGATGAGGCTGCCCGAAGACGGGCATGGGAAGAAGCGGAAGCGGCGCGTCGACAACAAGAAGAAGAATTGAACCGCCGCCGTTGGAGTGCCATGTACGTCTCTCAACAGATGGCGCTTAATAACACCAAAGTGTTGCATGATCAGGAGCGACACCATAGAGACTACCAAGCTGGCCTCCCCTACGCCGAGCACTCGGGGTGGACAAATTACTCCGATCTTCCCTATCCTCAAGGCCCATCCGACCCGACTCCGCATTGGCCTGAAGCGGTAGGGTCTAGCTTCGTTCCAATCCCGTACCAACCACCGCCCCAAGGGGAGCAAAGCCCCTTAGATAACTATAGGGAGATGTTCGAGGCCCTCACTGGTTATCCATACCAACCCAACCCGCCAATGGATCCAAACGAGCGATATCAGCGGTAGAGGTATGGTATGTTTTATGTTGTTGTTGTTGTATATTTTATTCCGTTTTTTCTTTTCGTTTTTATTTAATTTATGTCTAGTTAAATGAACTTTGTGGGTGTGTTCCCTATATAACCGTCACGAGACCGACTCGTCCTCCCGAGCTATCGGGAGGTTTAAAGGGCTTGCGTGCATATGCTAAATGCCGTCGTGATTCCTACGAAAGTGAGTTAGGTTTGTTGTTGTTGTAAAATATTTTCCACAATAAAATCAAAGTAAAATAATGCATGGTTTGGTAATAATTTCATAAAAGTGGTAGAACTAGGTAACTAACAAATTTTGATGGTTGTGAGAAGCATGCTTCTACACAAGGGTTAAGATTTGTAGGTACATTATGTTCGTGAGACGACCGCTTTGTTGAAAAGATGAAGAGCACACGAGGAACTAGCGAAAAAACCAGGTGCATACGTTTCTTTTTATCTTTGATTTTTAGTTAGCAAATAAATGGATTGTAATTTGTATTTTAATTTCCGGGGTGAAAAGTTGGGAAGGTTAGTCGTGTCACATCCCTTGTGCAATTCTAAAACTCTAGTTCTTACACATTGAGGACAATGTTTACCTCAAGTGTGGGGATGGGGGAGTAGTAAAAGTTTTTCGATTTTGACCCGTTCATTTAAACACTACACATTGAGGACAATGTTTACCTCAAGTGTGGGGATGGGGGAAAATTTCAAAAATTTTTCAAAAAATGTCTTGTTTTCAAAGCGATCTTAAAAGCACAAGTAACCAAGTCAACGAGGGATGTCACAACCCATGTGGTCTTTTGTCATGGTCAAGTTCAAATTAATAAGCATAGCGGGTATTTATTGGGTGGTTATTTGGGAATAATTCGCCTAAGGAACTAGCAATTTATGCATATCACATATCATACCCTTATACGTGAGGTTTGAGCCACTTATATATCATAGATTTACATTTACATGTTTCTTTGTTTGAGTGGACCATTAGTCGCGTATTGTAGAACTTGCAACTTTTGATACGTTTGAGACTATAGACCAAATACAAGCACGAGAATGATTAAGGCATTAGGTAAACCTTTTTCTCTTAAAACCATTTTTCTATCCTTACCCGAACAAATTCCTTAGTCGCCCATTTTGAGCCTAAACCTTTCGTTTGACCACCCTATAGCCCATAAACCTTAAACCTTTTCGTTTAAACCCGTGTGATGAAAATTCGATTGTAGGGCTTAAGTTTGTATAATTGATTTGTTCCGTAAAAAAAAATAAAAAATAAATAAAAATGATGAAAATTGTGGAAGAAAAACACAAAAAGAAGCGTTAGTAGTTATCGAATAAAAGGGTGAAAGATTATTGCCCATAGTGGATGTTTATAGTTGCTTTTGTCTAGAATAGTCTTTTGTAATAAAAAATCGAATTTTTCATCACCATAGCCACTTTAAAATGTCCTATTCCCTACCCTTCGCCTAGCCCCGTTACAACCCTTCAAAGACCTTTTGACTTGTGCTTAGTATTTGTGTTCGATAGTGGAGAATGATTGAGTTGCAAGCCTATGCGGGTACGTGTTCTAATCGGTTTTGAGCGATTACTTGTTAAAATGCTAATACATTATACATATTAGCAAATTTTAAGCCGAGTGGAGAGCACATTGTGAGGGATATGCATGATTTATTAGTTTTACGGGCGAGTTAATCTTGGATAACCATTAGTATATGTGATTATTCACTTAACCGGTAAATATGTGGAGATGGTAAAGAGTTTGAACGTTTGCACGACAATAGACCTTAACTTCTGTCTCGGGAATGGGATGTGCATTTGTTGTTCGACCCACGTGAAAGTGAAAAACAGATTTGCTTGAGGGCAAGCAAAAGACAAGTGTGGGGATGTGATACGTGGTTAGAAACCGGTGCTTGTTATTGTTTAACTTAACGTTTTTACGTAAGTTTTAGTTTCGAATAGCCTACTTTTAATCAAGAATGTGTTTTGCAGGTTTGATGAAGTTTAAGGAGCTTTTCGGGAGCTTTACGGGTCACCGGGTTGAAAACCGGAGCACCAGAACGCAGTACGGATCAAACAGGAGCGAAACAAGTGAAAAGTGAAAATGGAGATTCGAGAACCCGTCGCCGACGGGTTGAGGGCCGTCGGCGACGGCCTGTCAAAACTGGAAACGGGTTTTTTGTTGATATGGGGGTTAATCTCGATTGTGATTGGTTCTCACTCATTAAACTCGTAAGTTACACTCTATTTTGAGTGTTGAACTTCAACTTGGAGCCTAATTCACCAACCACTTCATCTCCAATCTATCCATCATCATCTCTACAACCTTGAATCATCACCAACCATCAAAAATCCCCAATTCACCATCCTAAACCCTAGTTCTCCATCCTTCACTCACACTCACCATTTTCACTCACAAACCCCAATCATCCATCAATTCTCCATCCAAGCAAGCTTCAAGATGAATCCTTCCGCGTTCCAAACATCCGGTGATCAAGCTTCTTCAACCATGAGTGGCTAATCATCTCGGTTTCACCCCGGTGTAGGTAGTTGTTAATGCTAGGGTTTTGAATTGTTCTTGTTTCATCTTAGTGACAATTTGTATTTGGTTTTTGAAACTCTTGACAATAGTATTACATTTGTTATGAATTCGTGAATTGTCGAGCGATGTTAAAAGTTATGACTTCACGAAACGGTGATATGTAATTGTACATTGTCATTGTTAGGATTTACTTGTGTTGATTACAAAGTGTCTTTTTGTCCGTTCTTCGGGGCGTTGATAGTTAGTAGCACCTAAGTCACGGTACACTAAATCCGTTAATCAAATGCATTTGAGTTGAAACTAGAACTTGTAGAAATCCTAGGTTAATAATTACCGAAACCGGGTGTGATCCCTTTTTATTAATATCGTTCTAATAATCATTTTTCTTACAATCGTTAATTAGTAGTGTTAATCATTTGCAGTAATTCAATTAGTTAAAAATCATATCTCTCCATTAAACAAAAAATACAAAAAACACTTTAGCAAGCTTCATAATTGTGACAATTGTTTATAATTCATTCGAATCCATACACGAACCACATACTCTTCGTGGATCGACCCCTTACTACCACTAACACATTGTTAAGGGTAATTTGGGCTTATAAATATTATCTTTGACCGGAGCGCGACACTTCGATCAAGTATCTTGAAACTTCTTTGTCAGATTTCCCTTGTGGTTTCTTTTCGAGATATCTTCTGCTTGCTTGGCCTTTATCTTCAAATATTCATCAATATTTTTGGGCCAGGGATATCCTTTGATTGAAGGCAAACTCCTTTTGGTAGGGTCATCCTCAATATAAAAAGACTTTATTTCTTCTCTAACAGCTTCTAGTTCAAGAGGAAATTGAACACCTGCAGGAGGTAAGGGTTTGTGCATTGGAACTGAAGAAAGTGGAACTGGTTTTGGTATATTGACAAGAGCTAAAGATTTTGAAGATGTTTGTGATGGTGAAGAGACATCATCTTTAGGAATTAGCCTTCTCCTCTTTATTTGAGGAGGGACTGATGATGTTTTGGATGGAAAGGTGGTTGTAGTGGCAGTGGCAGTGGTGGGTGATAGACTAACAGCTGTTGAAACAACTGGTGTTCCAACCACTGTTGTTTTTACAGCAGAAGTTATAACAACTGTTGTCTTCTGCCTTTTGACAGGATGTGATTTTGATTTTGGTGGTGATGGTGGTAAAGAAGTGGATGTAGTGTGTGTTGAGATGGTGTGTGTTGAAGTGGGAGCAGATGATGAAACTACTGAAGTACCAACAGTAGCTGATACAACAGGAGTTACAACAGCTGTTTTAGGTGGTGGTTTTTTAGCAGACTTTGAACGTCTGACTGGAATGGATTTGGGTAGCCTTACTCTTCTTGTAGGCTTCTTCTTTTCATCAATAAGATTTTCATCATCTCTTGACCCTGAAGTACCCTGATCCGGATAATCCACCCTGGCTTTCTTTTTGGCCTCTCTATCCCTTTTCACACATGCAAGTGCTTCTGCAAGTGCATTTGTGGTCACATCAATTTTCTTACTCCCATCTGGCAAAGGAATCTGTTTGGTCATATTTGAATTTTCTGGTGCAAGATAGAGACCATCTGTTATTCCTTTCCTTCTCCACTCCTGAATTTTCTCCCCCTTTTTGGCATTATCTTCGGGGAGTTGATCAATGAAGAACACTGGTGGAGGAGCAGTGCCAGTGGAGTGCAGGATCTGAGTTTTGAGAGCCTTTAGATCAGCCTGAGTGTCTTTGAACCTAGACTCCATAGCATTTCTCAATTGTTGAACGTGTTTTTCATGTTGCTGATCTGCTATTTGTGCTTGATGATGGAGAAAAGGTTGAAATAGATTCCAGAGCTCATTTGTAGCAAGTGCCTGTTGGAGAGCAGGTGCTTAAGGTGGAACAGCAGTGGATTGTACCTTTTGTACCTGTAACAACTGTTGGAGCATATCTTTGAGCTCTGCAACAGAGTTATCAAGTTTTTCAACACGAGCCGTCAATTTCTGGTACTTTAAATCATCACCCAATTGAATGGGATCATCTGATTTCTCACTAACAGTGGTTTTATCAGTGGTAGAAGTAGGGAGTTTACTCCAAACATTAACCACTGATGCCCCTTTTTCTTGGTACTGGGGTCTTCTTCCTTCAACACTTGACAACCTTTTGATGTTGCCAGTAGGATAAATAAATCCACTGGTGGTTGGCAGAGGTGCTATAAAAGGAATTGCCTCCAAGGAAGTCTTATTGATGTAACCACTGTCCAACTGTAAACCAGTGGGTTCAACAGTTGTAGTGGCTGCTTCACTTGGATTACCACAAAGAGTTACTTGTAACTCAATGGGTGTAACCTCCTCAGGATGTGTTGGTGGGTTAGCAATGAATGATACAGCAGGCTCAGTCATTTGTTGAGGCATATTCTCATTGACAGGTGATTGAGAAGGACTGAGTAATGCCTGGTTCAAATCAATTGCATCCAACAGTAGTTGTGTTTTTGGTGGAATTGTGGATGTGATGGTTGGTGTAGAAGGCAGACTTGCTCCGGGCATTGAGCTGTGGATGATGGAAACGAGTGTATCCAGAGCATCATAATGTGGTGGCCCTTTGTGTACAACCTGTTCTTTTTGTGAAGAAGCAGGAGGAGTTATGGTTATGGGTTGAGATATTTGTACCAACTGCTGTGAGGAAGAAGCAGCAGTGGTTTCTTGTGACATTTGTGTTGTCACAGGCATTAAATCTGGTATCTCATCCTCCAGAGTTGCCGTTTTGATTGGTTTGGGGGGTTTTTGATTTTTCTTTTTGTAAAGCCTTTTGGGTTTTGTAGGTGTGGGTTTCAAAACAGTTGGTCTGCTGCTTTGATCACCTAGAGCAGTAGGCTCAGCAGCAGATACCTGAGGAGCAGTGGTAGCTGCTAAATTCTGCTCAGGCACCCCTGCTTGTGTTTTGCAAGGTGCTAACATTCGTGAAAAAGTTTCAGATGTTAGGCAATTTATTACAGTTGTTTCACCTTGGTTTATTAAAGCTAAATCATCCTTACTGAATTTCTTTTCAAAATAGTAACTTAAAAACCTTGGAAATAGTAAGAATGATTTGGTTTCCACATTATTAACCAAATCTTTAAAGATTTCCCGAGAATAGTTATAATTTTCTTCTTGAAGAATTGCATATCCCAGATTTTGAATCTTTATAGGGATCTCATTAAAAGAAGTGGTTTTGTTTGAAACACATAGTAGGAGGGTATGAAATAGGAATCTGGGTGCAGAAGGAAAATAACCTTTTTCTAAGGTTAGTTTCGTCATCATTGTGGCTTCATACCCTCTTTCAATGAAGTCAATGTGCAACTCGTTTTTAGTGAAGGAAGTTTTACCTGCTTGGTCATCGAGTTGAAAGACTTCGGAGATGGATTGTGGTGTAATTTGGACAGTTTTACCCTTAATGGAAGATTTAATGGCGGTTGCAATGTCTCCTTGTTGTTCAAGGGTTGCATTCTTCCAAAACTCCCTTTGGGTCGCCAAATAGATTGGTGCATCGGCGGTGAGCAAAGTTTTATACTTTGATTTTGCCATGATGGTAATAATGGAATCGAAAACATCGGTGGATCTTGGTTTTGTGAGAAGACCCAGGAGATTGTGAGATTTTTTGAATGGAATTTCAGTGAAGATTGCCTTTTTAGAGGCTGTTTTCGATGATTTTGATGTGGGTTTTGCAGATGACTTCGATTTTGTCATTTCTGAAATGAATGATCGAAGGAATTTTTGAGAGATGAGAAGAAAAACTGCTTTGAGAAGAGAATTTTTAAGAATTCAATTCGACAGTAAAACCCTGTTTTGGTGGTGAGTGGGGAATTTTATAGGAAAGAGAATGAATGCTGACATGGCAGCCGTTACAAAAGGTCTGACTGCTATGTACTGCCCACGTGACAACCACTGGTGAAAATGAAGGACAGTACTTTTGATGAAAGCAACTGATGAAAGCAATGGAAAGGGGGCAGTGGATGATTTTTACTATCAGTGGATAGCATATCAGTGGATAAGACACTGCTTTTGAACAACAGAGGTTATCAAGAAATGAGAGAACAGAGGTTGCTTTTCAGCAGTGGGCAGGCTTTTTGAAGTAGAGCAGACTTTTGAACAATCAGTGGTTATGGCAGACTTTTAAGGATTTTAATGAAATTTTCATTTTTAGCTATTTTTTTAAGGATGGATTTTTTATTTTCTGAAAACATTTTGTTGCTTTTATTCATAGAAAAACAAGATGTTGCTTGTTATTCCATGTTTAGCATCCCAATCCTAGAGACCAAGCTTTCAAAAGTGGCTGTATCAAGTGCTTTTGTGAGCACATCTGCCAGCTGGTCTTTAGTTGGGACATGATGCAGAGAAATCAAACCTTTTTCATAGCAATCCCTCACAAAGTGATGTCTGATGTCGATGTGTTTTGTGGTAGAGTGGGAAACTGGATTTTTTATGATTTTTTCTGCTGCCTGGCTGTCCAACATGAGTGGTGACTTTAAGGCAGTGATACCAAAATCCAGCAGCTGATTTTGAAGCCACAGGAGTTGGGCTGTACAACTTGCAGCAGCAATGTATTCAGCCTCAGCAGTGGATGTTGAAACTGCTGCTTGCTTTTTGCTTTGCCAAGAGACTAAGCAATCACCTAGAAACTCGCACCCTCCTGAAGTGGACTTCCTTGTGGTATGACATCCAGCAAAGTCACTGTCTGAAAAACCTGAAAGCTTGATATTCCCATTAGCTGGATACCAGATACCAAGTGTGGGAGCACCTTTTATGTATCTGAGAATCCTTTTTACAGCAATGAGATTTGAGTTTCTGGGAGCTGATTGACTTCTTGCACAGACACATGTTGCAAACATGATGTCTGGTCTAGATGTAGTTAGGTACAATAAAGACCCAATCATGCTTCTATAAAGTGTTTGGTCAATCAGCTCATCCTTTTCATCAGACATGACCAGCTTATTTGTGGCCATGGGTGTGCTGCATGGTTTACAATCATTCATATCAAATTTAGTTAAAAGTTCTTTAGCATATTTGCTTTGATGAATGAAGGTTCCATTTTGCAATTGCTGTACTTGGAGACCAAGAAAACATTGCAGCTCACCCATTGCACTCATTTCAAACTCAGCTGTCATGAGTTCTCTAAACTCTTCACACATTTTGGTACATGTGCTTCCAAAATAATGTCATCCACATAAATTTGGACAATCATTAAATCTTTCCCTCTCCATTTAAGAAACAGTGTTTTATCAATGGTACCTCTTTTGAAACCATTTGAGAGTAGAAAGTTGGAAAGAGTTTCATACCAGGCCCTTGGTGCTTGTTTCAGGCCGTACAAGGCTTTGTTTAGCCTGTAGACATGATCGGGATAAAATGGATCCTCAAAGCCTGGAGGTTGACATACATACACCTCTTCTTGCAATGTACCATAGAGGAAAGCACTTTTGATATCCATCTGAAACACCTTCATGTTGTGGTTGACAGCAAAGGCCAGGAACAGTCTGATAGCTTCCAATCTTGCAACAGGGGCGAATGTTTCATCATAATCAATCCCCTCTTCCTGTCTGTAACCTTGAACCACAAGCCTAGCTTTGTTCTTGATAACAATGCCCCTTTCATCTGTTTTGTTCTTAAAGACCCACTTTGTGCCAATGGGACTAACCTCTTTTGGCAGTGGTACAAGCTCCCATACTTGTTGTCTTTTAAACTGTTGGAGCTCCTCTTGCATGGCTTCTACCCAGCTGTTGTCTTTTAGTGCCTCTTGGTACTTGACTGGCTGATGGAGTGATAGAAAACCAGCAAAAATACAAATGTTTTGGGTTTGGCTTCTTGTGAGCACCCCTTCATTTATGTTGCCAATGATTTGATCAGGTGGATGAGTTCTCAAGAAGATTAAGTCTCCTTGGTATGGTATGATGGCATTTGTTGGTGAAGGCTGCAAATGTGTATCATCTGAGCTAACCACTGCTGGTGACTTTGATGACCCAGCAGTGGCTTCAAAAGGTGGTGGAATGGGTGGTAATGAAGTGGACCACTGCTGACTTTTATCCACTGTTTGAGGACTTTTGTCAGCAGTGTTTGAGGATGTGGAAGCAGTGGTAGAAGGGCTACTTTGGTCAACAACTGTTGAGGTAGCAGTGGTTGAGCTTTGACAGCTGTTTTGAACAACTGATGCTTTTCCATTTGTGGCAGACCTTTGAGGGATGATGATTTCATACCCATAGTCTGGTGTTGTATCCTCTGTTGGACCTGCACTGTTAGTCTTGACAGCAGTATTTTCAAAAGTAAACTTTTCAAGATCAAACAGATCAGCAGGATTTGCTGGGATTTTTATTGAGGAAAGTTCATTGAACTTTACATTCAAAGTCTCCTCCACTGCCTTGGTCCGTGTATTGAATACTTTGTAGGCCTTGGCAGTGGCTGAGTATCCCAGATGATAACCACAATCAATTTTGGCTGCAAATTTTGAAATGGAATCTTTTAAGTTCAAAATAAAGCATGGGCAGCCAAACACCTTGAAGTATGAGATCAGTGGTTTAATTTTATACAGAATTTCATAAGCAGTCTTTTTGTGCCTGGGGTTTATTAAAACTCTGTTCTGGACATAGCAGGCAGTGTTTACTGCCTCTGCCCAGAAAGTTAATGGCAAACCTGAATCTGCAAGCATGGTTCTGGCAGCCTCAATTAAAGTTCTGTTCTTTCTCTCAACAACCCATTTTGCTCTGGTGTTCTAGGGATGCTGTACTGCCTTACAATCCCTTTCTTCACACAGAAGGCATCCAACTCCTTATTTTTAAATTTTGTGCCATTGTCACTCCTGAAGCTTTTTACTGGAAGGTCAAATTGCTTTTCAACCTGTATCACAAAGTCTTGCAAAGTGCCTGCAGTTTCATCTTTAGAGTGCAAAAAGAAAGTCCATGTAAACCTAGAAAAGTCATCAACAATAACCAAACAATATCTTTTCTTTTTGAGGCTCATGACTTGAACTGGGCCAAACAAATCCATGTGTAGCGTTTGCAAACACTGGGTTGTTTTGGACTCTTCAACGGACTTATAAGAACTTTTATGCTGTTTTCCTTTTAAACAGGAAATGCAATGTTCAGAACATGAAAACAATTTTTGTGGTAGGCCTTTCACCAAACCATTTTTTGAGATTTCACTGATTGTCTTAAGATTTGTATGCCCCAGCCTTCTGTGCCAAAGTTCTGTCTCTTTGTTAGAAGTAGCTGAGAACAGACAGGCATCTGCTTTGGGACACTCTTTTGACATATCAACAACATAAACATTGCCACTTCTTTGAGCAACAAGTTTAGTGTGACCAGTTTTGATTATTGCTTCAATCTTTTTGACCATTTCTGGTCCAACAATCCTACAACAATCTTTTGTGAAAAATGACCCAAACCCTTTGTCACTCATTTGTGATACACTCAGAAGGTTGAATTTCAGATTGTCTATTAGATTGACATTTTCAAATTTTACATTTCCAGATTGCACTGTCCCAGACCCTAGAACTTTCCCTTTACTATTATTCCCAAAGGATATATCACCCCCTCCATGGATTTTAAAGTCTTTGAGGAGGGCTTTACATCCTGTCATGTGCCTGGAGCCTCCACTATCTACATACCAAAGACTATCAAAGCATGCAGAAGCTCCCTGCACATGAAGTAAAAGGATTAGTTCATTAAGGGCTCCAAAGCCAACAGGGCTTTGGATGGGGATTCAGCAGTGTCTGGTATGGATGTAGAGTGATGGACAGTGGTTAGGTCAGAGGTTTGGACAGTTTTAGTACTGTTTCTTGCTAACCACTGTTGAGGGTCTTGACCAATCACCCGCTGATAACCAAAAGGATGCCTATTCACTTTAGGTTTAGAGGGCCTTTTGTAGGTCTCATAAACGTGTGGAATCCTTTGGTAAGACTGTTTTTCCTTGCCTTTTCTGAACTGATTGGCTGGAGGTGCATCAGTAACCTGAACATCTCTTTTGACAGATGTTTGGTTCAGCTGTTTTGTGACAGCTATTTGAACTGGTACAAACAGTGGTTGCTTTTTGGTGAATTAGACCGATGGTGATGCTGATGGACTCAAGGATGTTTTAGCAAGGTACTCATTCTTTTTGATATCAAAGTTTTTGAGATACACACATGCTTGAGTTTTGAGGTTTGTTTACCACAAATAATGCAACTTTCAGCTGAAACTATGACATTTGTTTTGTTTATATCATAAGCTTTTAAATGGAAACAATCTTTTGTTAGATGGTTCCTTTTCTCACAGAATTCACAAAGCAAGTTATCAATTTTTTCTTTCTTCTTTCTCTTTTCAGACTCCTTTGTAGCAGAGGCTTTAACCACTGCTGGGATGTCCTTGAGAGGAATAACTTTAGCTTTTGGAGCTTTAACACCATCAGTTGATGTAAAGTCCATTGGCTTGAAATTTTCAAGAATATCACACTCATCAGACCATTTTGGTTTAAATTGATGATTTTCAATCTCCTCAAAAGCAGAGGGGCCCATTGGTCTGTCAAGTGTGATTTTGTTACCAAGTTTGTCAGTGATTTTCACTTCTTCGCCATTCTTGTTTGTGGGGATGAACTCAGCAGTTACATCAGTGGTTGAAACAGATTTTCCAAAAGCAGTGTTTTCATCATCATGTTTTCTATAACCAATCCCAAATTTCACATTGCTTTTTATCTGTTTCTCAAGCATAACCTCATACCCTTTGCATGATCCACCCATCTCTCACATGTGATCTGGGTGGATTCTAACTCCTTTTTGCAAACTTGGTATTTTTCTACAAAGGTTTGGAGTTGGGTTTTGGTTATGCTTTGCTCTTCTTTCATGCTGCTAATCTCTTTCTCTTTTTCAGCCAATTTGTTTTTAAGTTCTTTTAGAGATCTTTCAAATTTGACTTCATCAGATAAGATTTTATCACGAAGGTTTTCATTCACCTCTTTGATGTTAGCAAAAGCAATAATGCAATTGTCAGAACACAGTTTTTCAAGAACTTGAGGTGATACCTTGGCAGCAGCCATCATTGCACAATCACATTGGGGATTTTCCTCATCTTCAGCTCTCTCTTCTTTCTCACCTGCCTTTTCTTCTTTGTTCTCTTCTGACCATGGATTTGTCAGTGGTTCAATCAGGGTGCCTGAACTTTCTCCCAACAGTACTTCATTAGCCACAGTAGTAACCACTGCTTCAATCACCTCATCCACTGTTTCAGAAACCAGCTGTTCCTCTTCAGATTCAACACCCTCCTGTATTGACTCTAATGCCATCAAACAAAATTTATCATGAGAAGAAACATTGGAGGTATAGAGTGCAAAGTTTTCATCACTAAGGTCTTCAGGCATACTGCTCCAGTCAACAAACCCTTGAGTGAAAAAGCTTTGTTGATCTGGTTGTACTGCTGCTGGAGCAGTGGTTTGAGGTGCAGGTTGCACTTGTGCCTGAGGGACAGGGGTTTGAACATATTGGATCTATGGAGCAGCTGTTTGGACATAATGCACTGGCACAGGGGCAACATCATAGTGAGCAGCGTTCACTTGAGCTGCTGGGGCATATTGGGCATAGTGCACAGTGTTTTGATTTTGAGGTCTAGGGTTTGAACTAGGATGAGTGATTATGGGGCCAGCAGTTTGATTCCTACATTCCCTAGCAAAGTGTCCTAACCTATTACACTTGTAGCACTTGATTTTCGATTTATCCAACCCAACCCTTAGATTCCCATGCAACCCTGGGAATTTTCGCCCTGTTCTTTTATAAAACTTGCTAGTTCTAACACTTAGCAAGGCCAGTTGATGCAGGATGTCCATTTCCTCTAAATCAGTGGGGTCAAAATGCTGTAGATCATTGAGTTCAAAGCTTAGATTGTCTGACATCTGGTTTTCGTTTGCAGTGAATGCATAACTTGTAGAGTGAGGATCAGGGTTGTTAAAATTTGCACCAGCAGTTATGTCAATGAATTGATCATAACCCTGATCCTTACCACTACTCCCAGATTCTTCTTGACCCAAAAGAGCAGTGTTACCGAATGTATAATCATCAACGGTTTTTCCTGACTCTTGTAACTTCCTTTTCTGGTTCAACTCCCTTTCGTAGGTCAGGAGTCGACCATGGAGTTGGGTCAAGGTCAGATCCTTGAACTCAGGTGAATTTCGGGTGACAAAAGCTATGGTGTCCCATTTTTCTGGCAGTGACCTGAGGAACCTGCTATTTTGAGTTGAGTTTGTAAAAGTGGTTTTAACAAGCCTCAGTTCACTGATGAGACAACTGAAACGCTCAAATTGTTGCGTCAGTGATTCACCTTTAACATGACAAAATGTTTCATACTGTTGGTTCAGGATTTCCCTATTGTTTTCTATGACTTCTTCGGTGCCCCCAAACTGTTCCTTAAGTGCGTCCCACAATTCTTTGGCACTGTTATAGTGTAACAGTCCAGCATATATTTCATTGGGCAACGCTGAAGCTATGATGCTAAACGCTTTAGCATCTAGTTCGATCTTTTGAAAGTCGGTTTCGGTATAGTTTTCAATTGGTTTTGGAATCTTCAGCGCTTGGCACTGTAGGAACATGGGGACCAAAGACGACAGACCTCCAACAACCTGTGCTTTGTTGAGCGAGGATGTGACCCATCCTCCTCTGCCAGATGTTGTACTCGTTTCTTTTTAGCATAGGTGGTTTAAAAAGCGAGCCGATATTGTTTTTATCGTCCTGTGATTGTGACGTCATTCTTGTTGTTTTACAGATACTGAGAAATCAACTTTAATGGTGATTAATCCTTACTCTGTTTTTCAACGACGAACAAACGATCAGTATCAACTATTATGAGCTGAACTATTTACGTCAAAATGATTGTTAAATCAAATTTGACTGTCCAAGCTCTGATACCAATTGTTGGATCTGAGTTTGATTTTGATTATATTTTATGTTTGTAAATAAGATGAAGATGGATGAGTGTGCAGCGGAAATTAAGATGAAAACAAACTTTGCATACAATCAAACGAGAGTAATACTTTTATCAAACATCTTTACACAATGAACCGAAAGATTGAATTTATTTCAAACACGATTACAATGATTGATGAATGAATGCAAACTCCCCCTCAGCCAGAGCTCAGTAGTTTGTTCGTGCAAAGAAGACGAATGATGCAAAGAGCTAATAGAACAGTACAAAGTACTGAACTATTTATAGGCACTTGCAAACTACTGAGCATCTTAGCTGACGTCACCATGAAAGTGACATCTAACCTCCTAACAAACTCTAACCTCTGATCTATATAGACACTGCTTGTGTTAACTACTGCTACTACATTCTATTACAAAACAGACTTTAGAACAGCTGCTGCAACCTTCTACTGCTGTGAACCCAGCAGCACTTGTCCGGATCAGCAGTGCTTGACTCAAGGCAGTAGATTGAATCAGCAGGACTTTAGTCTTCCATCAGATCTTTAGTTGAGCAGCAGTTATGGGTCAGCAGTTTAGCAAGATCAGTAGATAGGAGGTCATCAGTAGTTGTAATCACTTTCAAGGGGAGAGATTTGTATATCAACATCTGCTTATTCAGGATCCACTGCTCTGATCTAGTTTTGGTTTTAATTATCTGTTCCTCTGATAGGGTTCAATCCCAACAATAGGTTAGCTTAGTGAAGGGAATGGCTATTCTAGAGAAATCTCGGATAAATCTTCTATAATAACCGGCCAATCCTAGTAAACTTCTAACCTCGGTTGTTGATTCAGGGGTTTTCCATTTAATAATTGGCTCAATCTTTGTGGGATCCACATGAATTCCTTCAATCTTAGGAGTGCATGTAGGTGTGCTGCATGTTCCTCTTTACTCTTAGAGTAAATGAGAATATCATCTATAAAGACAATTATGAATTTATCCAAATATGGCTTACATATTCGGTTCATCATATCCATAAATGCGGCTGGGGCATTGGTTTAGCCAAATGGCATGACAGTAAATTCATAATGGTCATACCTTGTTCTAAAGCGGTCTTAGAAATGTCCTCTTCCTGTACCTTTAATTGATAATATCCCGAGCGTAAATCGATCTTAGAGAAAAATCGAGCTCCTTGCAGTTGATCAAACAGATCATCGATTCTCAGTAATGGGTACCGATTTTTAATCGTGACCTTATTCAGTTCACGGTAATCAATGCACATACGCATCGACCCGTCTTTCTTCTTAACAAATAAGATCGATGCTCCCCATGGTGATGAACTTGGCTATATGAATCCTTTTTCTAAAAGATCGTCCAGTTGTTTCTTCAGTTCTTTCATTTCTGCTGGTGCCAAACGGTAAGGTGCTTTGGCAATCGGCGCTGTTCCTGGTAGCAGATGGATTCTGAATTCAACTTCCCTGTCCGGCGGTAGTCCTAGTAATTCTTCTGGAAACACATCTGAAAACTAAGATATTACCGAAATATCTTTCAATTCCTTCCCTTTAATGTTAATGATTATGGAAATCATATACACTAATGACCTTTTTCTTGCACAACTTGATGTTTTCATCACAGAGATGAATTTTGTGGATCTGGACAGCTTATCTCCTTTAACTGTGATCTTTTCACCTTTTGGTGAATTTACTTGGATTGACTTTTGATCACATAGAATACTGGCTTTATTGGTCATTAACCAATCCATTCCTAATACAATATCAAATCCTGCCAGATTCATTGGATAAAGGTTTGCAATAAACTTTTGATCTAAAAATTATATTCTTGCTCCCTGTAAGATTTTAGTGATCTTAATGGTTTCCCCATTTGCTGTTTCTACGAGACATTCTTATGGGAGTTTAGTTAATGGTTGATTGAGAAGTTTGCAAAATGAAGTATTAATAAAACTTTGGTTCGCACTAGAGTCAAATAATACTTTAGCAAAAACATCATTAACTAAAAACGTACCGGCGATCACGACTGGGATCATCTTTGCTTCTTCTGCAGTCAGAACAAATGCTCTAGCATTTTTAGTAGTCTTGTTGTTCTTGGCTGGAGCTAGTTTCGGACAGTTCGGCTTAATATGCCCTTTTTCTCTACAATTGAAGCACACTCCATTACTGGGTTTCTTCCTACAGTCTTCTTCCTTGTGTCCTGGTATCTTGCAGAAATTGCAGTAAGTGGAGCATTTTTCTGAATGCTTCTTCTTACAGGCTTTACAGTAAGGTGTCGAGGTAGAACCTATGTTTTCCCACGGTTGGAATTACCGTAGCGAAATTCCTGGGTAAGCCTTTGAGCCAGGTTCTTCCTTTGGTTTTCTTCTTGTGTACGTACTAGTTCATCTGTCAAGGTATTAGCTAGTTCTACAGCTTCTTCTATAGTTTGTGGTATAGCTGCCTTGACTACATATCTAATTTCACTGATTAATCCCCAGATGTAACGGGAGATTAATACTGGTTCTGGTGATGCTAGGGTTGGCACTATTGTAGAATATTCAAAGAATGTAGTAGTATAACCCTTGCTATCTACTCCAGTCATTCTAAGGCTTAAGAATTTATTAGCTATCTATTCCTTTTCATTAGGAGGACAAAATTTCCTTTCCACCATATTCTTAAATTCATTCCGTTCTATATTATAAACCCTGTCACTTCCCCTAGACTGGAGGATAGTGTTCCACTATTCTAAGGCTGAGTTCTTTAACAGATTGGAAACAAACATTATTTTATCCTCTTCTGCGCACTTGCTTATTTTTAAGACTGCCCCAGTCTTTTCTATCCAGCGTAGGGATGCAATGGCACCTTCATTGCCAGAGAATTCTATTGGTTTACAGGACCATAATTCTTTGTAACAACAACCATAAGACATGGTTCTTCTTCTTTTTGGAATTGGCACCTGAAGTAAGGGTCCATTGTTTACGCTGTGTTCAGGTTCAGTAGGTAGCCGTTTACTTCCAGTATTACTTTTATTATTTTCCGCTTCCTTAACCATTTTGATAATATATGGCATTGCGTCTATAATCCCTTGTGCCACTATGTGTTGGATGACACTGTTATCTACTTGGTTTCCGTTATTATCATTATTCTGGTTTTCTTGATTCACTTCGTTGTCCATCTGAATTATAAACATTTACCACGTATTTAATATTACAAAACACTATTTAATGCAAACAATCACACAACAAGCATATTGATCAAAATCGTTGAACATTGCGACCTTTACTCTGTTTTATATATATATATGCGTGTAGTACAAACTGGAACTGAAATCTAAAATTACAGTACTAGTATGCTTCCGTAGCTATTATCTATATTATATATATATATATATATATATATATATATATTTCAACATACAAACATATTACATATATATATATATATATATATATATTATATTACTGATATGGGTTCATCCAGAATTGCATATTACGCTCGTCATATTTCCAGACGAGTCGCTCCCCTATCTGTCTCATCCTTTCACTTCCTTCTAATATTTCCTCACCAGAGGTGCGGAGTTCTTGCACATTCTCAGTGCTCATGGGTGGGGCTGGTGCTGGTATTGGGTCAGGAAACTGGGGCATCGGTTCTTCGTGTGGATAAGGGTTCTCTAGGATTTCTCTGATATATTGGTCATTATCAAAATATGGGTCCAGAGGGTCCAGGATGGGATAGGGTGCTATGGGTTCCTCTATTGGGTAAAGTTGTTGGTAATCCCTATGGTCGTCAAACCATGGGTCATAGTCTGGGGGGTGGGGTGCTGGTACTCTAGGAATTTCAGCTGGGTCGAATTCAGGCACTGGTATTTGGTCTACTGGGTTTGGCTCAATTTACATAGGTTGTGTGGGAAATAGTGGTAATGGCTGGGGTGCTATGAGTTGTTATAGATTCGGGTCTGCAGCTGTAGTTGCTAAGATATGAAAATTTGCTAATCTCCTATTGATCATATCCTGTGTTTGAGCATTCATTTCTCTATTAGCGGCTGCTAAAGTTCGTTGCTGCTGAAGTTTTCTCATCCTTTTTCTACGTTCATGAGCTCCTCTGTTGAACCATCTTCTCTTATTAGGAGGGAATGGCTCTTCAGATTGTGCTTTGAATACGAAAATCCCTTCTTCGGTGTCAGCCGAATACCCCAAGGGGGTAGGCTGTGAAGTGGTTCCTTCGTCCTTAGGTGAGCAGGACAACTGACGGTAAGCGTCTGAAGGTCCTTGATCGCTCATATTATAAACTAACAAATTGTCAAATAACACAAAACAATAAGAGATGCACGTAATTCCGTAGATAATTTCCTAACATAATAGATAAAATTTTGGTGTCAGCAGAACACTTCTGTGGCTGAAATCAGTGGCTGTAGCTCTGATACCACCTTCTGTCGCAACCCCTGACCCCTGCGTTGGGAGGCGGGCGGCCGCGACCTACTCAAAGATGGTGGTATCGGTATTTATCAATTTGACAGCGGAAATTACATCAGGACCGTAGTTAAGAAATATTTTATCAGAGTAAAATACCACATTTTTATAATATTAAACACATGGGAAATTCCCAAGTTTCCATTACAAACATTCTATAGGGGTAAACCCTATTTTATTAAATAAAAACATCTTCTTTATTTAGGTAACTTTTTATAGCCACTTTTCCAAGCCTTCAGTGCTGTCCAGCTGGCTTCTATTTGGCTTTCACATTTTTTTACCTGAAACACGTTTAAAACAGTGGGAAATACTGGTGAATGAATCCCAATTTAATCAAGACAAATTTTATTAGTTTACAGTATTAAGGGCGATCTGCAATTACATTTGTTTATTTTTCTACTGTAATTAACACCCACGGTACTGTCAACCCGACTTGGGGTCATGTTACTACTCACAGTGTAGTAACAAATTTTGTATACAAAACCCCAACATACCGACGATAACTGTAGAAATTACAAATACTCAATTACTGTGAAATATAATTTAAAACATTGAGGCTTTAAACAGTTTGCAAAAAGGAGGATTACTCACATTGTTATCTTAGGTAATTTCTTGTGGATTCCTGGCTATAATCTATAAATTTTAAAAAATGCACACGTGTTAGTATAATAACCCAATATTTACATTAGTTATACCCTCCCCGAGACAGAACTCCAACGACTACGTCGGGCAAAGCCTCGACAGCCGTTACGGAGCACTAGATCAATCGGGCAGCGTATCTAATATGTAACAGGGGGTTATAATACTTACAACGAAGCAGAACTTCGTTATTTAGGGGGTATTATGCCCGATATTATATTTGCTATGCAGAAAATTGAGAGAGAGATCGAGAGAATGAACGGTTTGCAACTGAAGGCTGATGGACCCTTTTATAGGGTTGTTCGTCGGGTTCGTCGGGCCCCGCGAAAGCCACACAAAGGGCTTACGCGTCCCGCGACGTAGGGGGTCTACGGCGTAGCTATGTCCGGTCATACGTATAGGTTTGCTGCGTATATGACACGTGGCGGCTCAGGGAGTGGCTTGGTGTCCAGGCGCTTGCGGCCCACGGAGGATCAAGGGTAGTCTGTCGCGGCCAACGACAGACTCATTTTTAATGTTTTTATTTTATTTTTAATTATATAAAGGTATTTTGGGCAATTTTTCCTATACGGGGTGTATTTTAGGACGTATAGGGACATTCTACATATATTAGAGGTGTCAGAGATATTTTAGGAGGGTTGTTATATCGTTGGAATTTCAAGTAGGAGATAAAGTGTTATTAAAAGTTTCTCCATGGAAATGAGTAGTCAGATTTATTAAGAGTGAAAAGCTAAGCCCCAGTTATGTTGGACCTTTTAAGATTATTAGAAGAATAGGACCAGTAGCTTATCAGCTACAACTGCCAGAGGAATTGGCAGGAATACATGATGTATTTTATGTATGTAATCTCAAGAAGTTCTTAGCAGATAAATCATTAGTGGCACCTCTTAAGGACATAGAGGTAAATGAGAAACTTAAGTTTGTAGAGAAACCCCTGCAGATTGAAGACAGAAAGATCAGGAATCTCAAACATAAGAGATTAGTCCTAGTCAAAGAAAAATGGGATTCCAAGAGAGGACCAGAATACTCTTGGGAGCTCGAGTCAGAGATGCAGAGGAAATATCCACACCTGTTCTAGTAGACCTCGAGGACGGGATCTAAAACAAGGTGGGGAGGATATAACAACTCTCCCAAAATCCTTAAAATACTCCTATACGTCTTAAAATACACCCCGTATATGAAAAATGGGCCCGAAATACCTTTATATTATTAAAAATCAAGAAAAACAAATTATGGGGATCGCTCGCGGGCCACGACCCATATCACTGGGTCTGTCGCGGGGCGCGACGGAGTGACACCAGGCCGCACCCGGTGCCGCCATGTGTCTAACGCGTGTTGAAGCTAGGAGGTTGACTTGACAGGGCTAGGGCCTACCCTAGTGGCCTCGCGGGCCGCGAAGCCTTGTCCTCAATCTCTCGCGGGGCGCGAGCAGCCCCTGATCAGCCCCTATAAATGGAAAGTTTGACTTCAGTTTCTGTCGTTCAAACTTTTCTTTCTCTCTCAAATATACTAGCAATAATACTCGGTATTATACCCCCTAAATAGCGAAGCTCTACCTCGTTGTAAGTATTATAACCCCCAGTTATGTATTAGTTACTCTGCCCGATTGATCCAAAGCTCCATCACGCATGCCAAGGCTTTGCCTGACTCAGTCATTGTAGTTCTGTCTCGGGGGGTATAGCTAATGTAAATTGGGTTATCTTACTAACACGTGTGCATTGTTTATTTTAATAGATTATAACCAAGAAGTCACCAGAAAGCAATAGTGTTATCTAAAATAGTAATGTGAGTACATCTGATTTTTGTAAACTGTTTTTACAAAACCTCAATTGTTTTAAAGTATATTTAACAGTGATTGAGTCTATGTATTCTACAATTACTGTCGGTATGTTGGGGTTTTGTATACATTACTTGTTACTACACTGTGAGTAGTAGCATGACCACAAGTCAGGATTGATAGTACTGTGGGTGGTAATTGGGTAGATAAAAACATTGTAATCGCTCTTAATACTGTAAAGATATAAACTTCTGTTTTGATTAAACTGGGATGCACTCGCCAGTATTTCTTGCTGATAAAACTTTTTAAAACGCATTTCAGGTAACAAACTGTGAAAGCCAAATAGAAACCAGCTGGAGAGCACTGAAGACTTGGAAAAGTGGCTATAAAAGTTACCCAAACAAGAAAGAAGTTTTATTTAAATAAATTAGGGTTTATCCCTAAAAACATATTGTAATGGAAATTTGGGTTTTTCCCATGTATTATTATGAAGTTTTATTTAAATAAATTAGGGTTTATCCCTAAAAACATATTGTAATTGAAACTTGGGTTTTTCCCATGTATTTATTATTTATAAAGTATGGTATTTTAAGTCTGGTAAACAATTTCCTAACTACGGTCCTGATGTATTTTTTGCTGCCAAATCAATAAACACCGATACCACCCATCTGCGCTCGCGGCCGCCCGCTCCCGGAGTAGGGGTCGAGGGTTGCGACATATACCATGTTAGATACATATTCAGTTACATGCGGCTTTGATCATTAGCTCCTTAGAAGTCATATGCCGTTCTCTATGGTCATATTACTCATTTCTATGGTCGTCATCATAGATCGTATGATTTGGCAAACACCACCACATTCGACCAATATGATCCATTTGATCGTATGAAGTTTCATATGTCATACGATCCATATGATCATTTTCGCACGTCATATGACTCGTATAAGATCATAGGGAACGTTTTACATGACAAAAAGGCTAAACGATGTGGGGGAGCATCCCCCCTCCATGTCACCTTGTTAACGGCCAGAACACCGGTAGTGGGGTGCAAAAAGGGGAGACACTCACAACCTCGCTAGCCCATTCATGTGATAATTTCTCCTTTAGTTTCACAATTTGTGGTTATATTCTATTTTATAATTTTTTACTAACTAATACATAGATACCACTTATCATAGTCGTAAAAAAATCCTTTCATTATTTATAATAATAAATGCAAAAATTCTTTATAAGTCAAATATTTAATATCGTATTTTATGGGTAGGAGTTGGCTACAAAGTCAACTTTTCCTACAAAGTGTAGGGAGCTATATCTTTATGACATGTGGCAATTAATTATTTTAATCAAAAGGGCATGCTAGTAATTTGATAATTATTTTAATTATGGAATATATTATATCCTAAATTAACTAATGAGAATTTTAAGAAATCTGAATATCTCTTTGATATCAAATGCAACGGTTATCAACGATTATAATACGATCACTACAACATATTCACATCCAATTCGTATTTCATCTGGTTCGTCACATTGTGTTTTATCACTAAAACACACTACTGTGAACACATCTACATTGTGTTATAACTGTCATTAATTAGTTCAACACATTCTGTTTTAGCAGTCATTAACTGTAACTGGTTCGTCACATTGTGTTTTATCATAAACAAATTCTTGACGTTGTGTTTTAGCAGTCAGTCATTTTTTCGTCACATTGTGTTTTATCACTAGAACACACTACTTGAAAAAAACATCTTTGATCTCTAAAAAAAGAAGAAATAACGAAACCCTAGATCTGATTTATCACTATTTTTTGTATGATTTGATGTTTTAGAAAGTGGGACTAAGGAGAGAGAGAAAATCGCGACAATTATGGAGGTGGTTTTATGATTGATAGTTATTTCCTTATTTAAAACAAGTTGAATGACACATTTACCTTAATCAATTAAATTTGCCTATTTTTAAGACATGTATATTACCAAAAGGCCACCAAGATGATCTCAACCATCAAACACACTCATCCAATGGTCAAGATCACTTCCTACACTTTGTAGGAAAAACACACTTTGTAGAGGAACCCCACCAATACCTAATATAATTCAAATTTAAATTCAAACCTAAATTATCTTCAAACTAATTTTTGTTATTATTTATAATTTAATTATAAGCTTTAAAATCCTCCAATAATAACAAGTTAACTATTAAATTTAAAAATATGTTAGGTTGTATAAAAAGACATATAAATTAAAAAAATTAATTTAAAAATTTTCAACAAATACGTATACGTTTTCATTTTATATTGTATCATTTATTCAGTCTAGTGTAATAAACGAGATCAAAGAAGACAATCACTCGTTGTATATTTCACGATAACGATACATACAATTCAAGGACAATCACTATTAAGAGTTGGCTTGTTGTTAAAATAATCAGTGTTTTCACATATTCTGTACGTGATTTTTTTCTGAGTCAAAAGTAGAGATGGAGTTAAATTGTTAATGTTGATAAAAACGGTAATCTTACGAATAGGATGTCCATTGTTATCTACAAATATTTTTTTGTAGAATTGTAACTTGTATTTGTATTAATAGATTTGTACATTTTGAATGCAACATTCATTTGTAATTTTTTATATTACAAGTAATGTAATATATAATCATTTATTATAAATGTTCTTTATTACATCATTTTTTATAGTCAATCGTGTGTAGTATACATGTGTATAACCTAATTAATTTTAATTGTATTTAAAATTAGTATTTTCTTTATTATTTTTCAACTTTAGTAGATTTTTTTAGTTTGGAAGTTATTTTAATTTTAGCACTTTACTATTTTATTCAACTTTTGTTGTTTTGAAATTAAAAAAAAAATGTTTGAGAAGGCTTTAAATCAAATGATGCTAATTAAAGGTTGAGCTAGTTAAAGCTCCATTGCTTACGTGACAGTAATGTGACACTTTAACTAGCATGAGAGCTCTAAACCACATCATGTAGCCTAAATATGAGCTCAGTATAGGCAACAACACCGAAAGTAACGATCCTGAAAATCATCAAAAAATGGGTACTGATACCGAAAATACGGTACTATATTTGAAGGTGAATATAGATAAAATACCGATATCGTACCGAACTCGAAAGTTCCAAAAGATGAATATTGAATTGGTACTGAAAACAATTCAACACAATAAATTCAATACTAGTACCGGCATGATACCGATTCGATTTCACAATTCGATACCATTTGCTTAGCCTAAATAAATAGTGTGTCATTCGCTAAAACCCATGGCAAAACTAGAGAGATCTTCTTATATGTATGGGGCGAAAGTGTGAAAAAAGAATTTAAACAAGAGCCTTTTCTTTTCCCCCAAGACATCTCCTTCCTTCCCAATCTCTCCTCCGATCCCAACCGTCCACACTTGTTAACTCCGGTATGCTCTTGATCTATTTCTTACTTTTTGTCTATTTCATCATCATTTACTCAACTTAAATCACGATTTAGGGTTTATTTTCATAGCTAATTCGTCTTTATGTTTCCATTGTAAATAATTTTGTTTTGCTTTTCTATTACTGATTCTACATCTGACATTAGGGTTTCTGAATGTTTTTCCCTTAATCCTGATCTGATTTGAATAGTGTACTTAATGTTTGTTTGGTTATTCTGTTTTTAATTGGAATAAATTTATTATGATGGTGATGAGAAAAGCATCTAAATAATGGAGGAATTTGGTGAAAATCAGATTAACAATTGAATTCTTACTTTCTGTAACTTTTATATGATGAAAACTCATAGCTTGTTAAGGATTTTGTATCTTAGTATATGGTTTATGCTGCACATTGATGAATTCATGACATATTAAGTTGAACTAATTTGGACAGCAAATTGATGACTATCTTTGTTATAAGTTATGTTGCTTTATGACCTATGTTGTTCAAGGCACTTAGACCTTGTGTAGTGGTACACATGAATAATGCCCCTACCCATGGGCGTTGTGCGTCATGTGGTAGTCCAGTCAGCAATGGGGCATTATGGGGTGATTTTCTAAAATGGGTGTAGTGGTGATGTGGGTATTATGTTAAAAAAGGGGTGTAAATAAAATTAAAAAAAACATCAAAAACCTTTATTGTACAAAGAAAAAGTAGAACAGCAGTGATTGGCCAAATCTTTTGAACACGGCGTGGAAAAAACAACGCCAAAACGAGTTTTTTTGAAAAAAAAACGCCCAGGGGGGCGGGCTTGGGGGCGTGAAATTCAACAAAAAACGCCCTAAATTTGACGACTACGGATGGTCTTAAAAGGCAAGGACTTTTATTCAGATGTTTGAACAAGTTTAAAACAGTTATACCAACCCTAAGGCCTAAACATGCCTAAAGTCAAAATAAAACAATCTCAACTAGCCCTAAAGAAGCCTAAAATATGTCTAAAACCCCTAAAAATTATATTTTTATACTATACACCTCGCCTTAAAAGCCCTCGCTTTTTAAGCGCTTTGCACTGAGGCCCTAGGCTCGCCCTTTGCGCTTTGAGTGCGCCTTGCACCTTCGACAACTATGGTTTTAGGCTTGTTTAGGGCTAGTGTAATTGTTTGGCTGGACTTGGCCTGAAAATGCGCCTATTAGGCGAGGCTGTGCCTTTGACAACATAGCTTTTTTGCCTGTTTATGATCACTGTAAAGCTCAGACTTGCATTAATTGCCTCCTTTTAATATTTGACTAAATCATGATTACTTGTCTAGCCTTGGGTGGGTGTTATTGCCTTTTGGCACGTTCATTTAGCAATATCAAAGTTGAGCTATTGCTATGTCATTAATATTACATGCATAATTGCATACTGATGTAACAGTTTGATTGGAAAAAATTCACATCTAACACTATGTTTTGTAGCCATCGAAAACTTAGCATATTAAACCACTTCGTTTGAAATTGGGTGACTTTGTTATTATTATACATTGTTTGATCATTGATGCAGTTTCCAGCGTAGATATGTCGTCATCACATCTTCCAGCCACATCAGAATCACTCGACCTAGCTTCAGAAGCCAAAAGCCCATCCGACGCCATCACCATACTTTATCAAGTCCTAAACAACCCCGCATCTTCTTCCGAAGCCCTGCGCGTCAAAGAACAAGCAATCACAAAACTTTCCGAACTCCTCAGGGACGAAAATCGAGGAGAAGATCTCCGCAGCCTTTTAACCACATTACGACCATTCTTCTCACTCATCCCGAAAGCCAAAACGGCAAAAATCGTCAGGGGAATCATAGATTCCGTTGCCAAAATACCAAACACCACCGATCTTCAAATATCGTTATGTAGAGAAATGGTAGAATGGACCCGGTCTGAAAAACGTACCTTTTTACGGCAACGGATTGAGGCCCGTCTTGCTGCGTTGTTGATGGATAGCAAGGAGTATTCCGAAGCGTTGACTTTACTCTCGGGTTTGGTCAAAGAGGTGAGAAGACTAGACGACAAATTACTTCTGGTTGATATCGACTTACTGGAAAGTAAACTACACTTTTCGTTAAGAAACCTACCAAAAGCGAAAGCCGCATTAACCGCCGCTAGAACCGCGGCAAACGCGATCTACGTGCCGCCTGCGCAACAAGGCACGATTGATTTACAGAGTGGAATTCTTCATGCAGAAGAGAAGGATTACAAAACGGCGTATAGTTATTTCTTTGAAGCGTTTGAGGCGTTTAATGCTCTTGATGATCCGAGGGCTGTTTACAGTCTTAAGTATATGTTGCTGTGTAAGATCATGGTGAACCAGGCTGATGACGTGGCAGGGATAATCTCGTCGAAAGCTTTGAAGTTTTTAGGTCCGGAACTTGATGCGATGAAAGCGGTTGCTGATGCTTATGCTAAGAGGTCGTTAAAGTTGTTTGAAACTGCCCTTCAGGATTTTAAAGCGCAATTGGACGAAGATCCTATTGTTCATAGGCATCTTTCTTCTCTCTATGACACGCTTTTGGAGCAAAACTTATGCAGGTTAGGATTATGATCTTAATTGTCACCGCTTATAGCAATTTGAATGGGTGGGATTGGGTTGGGTTGTGAGTTCAAACACACTTCAAAAGTATTAAATTTTCTTATTGATGGCTAGTAAATTAAACATGTTTACAGTTTGTTTTGCTTTTATCAGTAATAACCTATTTATTTTTAATGGAGTAAAATGCCATTTTCGTCCCTAAGGTTTGACCACTTTTGCGACTTCCGTCCAAAGGTTTGTTTTTCCGCATCTGGATCCAAAAGGTTTGAAATCTTGCCGTTTTCATCTGGCTCGTTAACTCTATCCATTTTCTCCCCTTTGTTGACTTTCACTCCACCCAAACCCTTTAAACATCACAAAAATGTCTAAAAAGACGAAAATACCCCTAACTTAATGTTAAAAAATGGATGGAGTTAACGTGTTGGATGAAAATGGCAAGATTTTAAACCTTGTGGATCCAGATGCGGAAAAACTGACCTTTGGACGAAAGTCGCAAAAGTAGCCAAACCTCATGGACGAAAAAATGCATTTTACTCTTTTTAATAAAATGATTTACCAGGGCTCATACATTAAAAAAGCACTTTAGGTGACTTTTAAGCTAATTCATATGTAAATGGACGGGCTGGGTTATGGGTCAAGACATGTAATCTTGTTTACACGGGTTCGGTCAGTTTGGGACTTTGGGTTGGTTGTGACCCAAAACACCTTCATGTCGAAAAATATTATTTTTTTCGTAAATAGTTAGGTGTCACAAATGATAACAGAATTTATATTACTTTGATAAAAGTTAAGCTTCTTAAAAAATGCACCTTAGGCGATTTTTAGCTCGTTTTCTCTTTTGTTAATTTGTTTTGACCTGCTGGAGATGAAAATAACCCAAATAAACACGTTTGTGCAGGTTGATCGAACCATTTTCAAGGGTTGAAATAGGTCACATAGCGAGCCTGATTGAGCTTCCGGTGGAGCATGTGGAGAAGAAACTGTCGCAAATGATACTGGACAAAAAGTTTGCGGGAACACTGGATCAGGGTGTTGGGTGTCTCATCATCTTTGAAGATCCAAAAACGGATGCTATCTTCCCTGCAACTCTCGAGACCATTCAAAACATGGGCAAGGTTGTTGACAGCTTGTTTGTTAGATCCGCCAAGATAATGGCATGATATGCTTCGAGTTAAATGCTTTTATACTTGTTTCAAATGTTACTTTCTTTGAGTTTGGTTATGTTTTGACGTCTGTCTTGTGTCGTCTCGTGACTGAAGTTTATATAACAGAACTCTTTGGTTAGGAAAAGGCAACTACACTAATTAATGAATACTGCTTTTCCCTTGTGGCAAGGGGGTGTAAACGAGCCGACCGGTTGAAATCGGCTTGAAAAATGCTCAAAACTAGCTGAGCTTAAAAAGCCGACCCCAAGCCTAAAAATATCTTGTTTAGTAAATGAGCTCGAGCCCGAGCTTTACTTATTGAGCTCGAGCCGGCTCATGAGATTAAACAAGCCTGGGAGTTGGCTATAAAGCTAAATTTTCTTAAAAAGTGTAGGAAGTCATCCCTTTGGGACATGTCGCAAGTAGTATTTTAACAAAAGGGCATGATTGTAATTTGATAATTAATTTAATTATGGAATGTATTATCTCATAAACTAACTAGATTTTTAAGAAAACTGAATGTCTATTTGATTTCAAATGGATGATTATCAATTATAATAATATGATCACAACATTGTGTTTTATTAGTAACTAACTGATTCATCACATTGTGTTCTATTTGATTTCAAATGGATGATTATCAATTATAATAATATGATCACAACATTGTGTTTTATTAGTAACTAACTCATTCGTCACATTGTGTTTTATGAGTAACTAGTTCGTCACATTATGTTTTATCACAAAAACACACTAAAACATACTCAATTAGATCAAAACAGTTGAGACAACCCTACTATGAAAAAACAATGTTGTAAAAATTGCAACTAGGCGGCGATTAATCGCTAGTCGGATAGTAATTGAGTAATTTTTCGTTAATCAGTCCATTAATCGCTAGTCGGACCTAGTCGGGCCTAGTCGGGCCTACTCGGATCTAGTCAGCCAGCCAAAAATCGGCGATTCCGGAGAAAAAAAACCTGAATATTCAAGCCAAAACCTTTAAATTTCGGCCAGTTTTCAACCATACCATGTGAATTCTAACAATTAATCTTGTATACTTAAAAAATGAGTTCTGCAAGAGTTAAAACCTAGCTACTTAAAATATTTACCTAATAAAAAGTGTATATGTATACATATAACTAAAAATTACATATAAAAACCCTGATCCGATTAATCCTGATTAATCCCGAGTAGCGGCCGACTAGCGAGTTCTCCAACCTTGTGAAAAACACATCAATATATACTAAAACACACCAAAAACATACTTCAAACACAAAAAACACATCAATGTTGCAATCGGATTACAAAAAAAAAGACTTATCAATATACATCAAACACACTACTATGAACACATCTATTGTCCAACATCAAGTGTAGTAAAAATCAGTACTATTAGTTTCTGGGCTCTTCACATTGTTTTAGAGTGAATTGCAAGTTTTGTCCTTTATCTTTAGGCCACTTTGTAGGCGGTGTCCTTTATGTTTAAAGTTAACGAGTTTTGTCCTTTATGTATAAACATCAAGCACGTTTTACCCTTTGGGACTAACCCAGTTTGTTTTCCCAGTTAAAGTTGATCACATGCATGTCATGTGAGGGGTAGTTGTGTCATTTAATGCGCACCCTGAGCATTTACCCCCAATTTAAATAACCCCAAACCCTAATTCTTCCCATTCCTCCAAATCGTTCATCATCAAGAACTGCAAGTATCGATCTTTCCCCAAATTCTTCCCTAATTCTTCCGGCTGTTGTCTCTTTTATCTTTATCGGTTGTCTATCTCTCTACGATCTAACAAACAAAAATCATCAAACACACTGGAGATGGTGGTACGATTGGTAGTTGGTACGGTGGTTGTTATGTGTGTGTGGTGGTGACAGAGGTGACTCGGAGAAATGGTGAAGAGTGATGGGTGTTGGCAGATCGGCGGTTGAAATTGGTGGTGGCTGGTGGTCCGTTTGTGACGGTGTTATGTGGTGATGGATGGTGCAAACAGAGGTGGTGGTCGGGTTTGAGATCGGGAGCTGACGGTGGTTAGTGGTGACGGCGAACGAAGATATTATCCTGGGACAGTGGTCTTAGAAGGTTTTCCAGGCGGCGGTGCCGGAGTTACTCGCCGGAGACGATGAACTGTAGATGCGATGATGGTGACCGGAACAGTGTTGGTGCGGCTGTGATAACACAGTGACAACCAGAAACCTATAAAAAATATTTATCTTCCTACTTTTCTTTGAAAAACAAACTGAAACCTTTGAAGGTGGTGGTGGAATGATTCAGTTGGTGCGCGGTTCAGTGATATTGGTTCGTCTGACGTTGGTGAATAACGACGGGAGGTGAGGGTTCAAGAAGATGGGAGTTTTATGTTGTTGTTTTGTGGTTGTAGGTGGTGGATCAAAGTGGTGGTTTACTGAAGAGATAGGGTTTATATTTGGGGGGATCTTGTGCATTTGTGAATGTGCACGTTAAATGACACAACTACCCCTCACATGACATGCATGTGATCAACTTTAACTGGGAAAACAGACTGGGTTAGGCTCAAAGGGTAAAACGTGCTTGATTTTTATACATAAAGGACAAAACTCGTCAACTTTAAACATAAAGGACACCGCCTGCAAAGTGGTCTAAAGATAAAGGACAAAACTTGCAATTCACTCCATTGTTTTATATCAGTTTTCACAAATAAACACACCCACACAAATAAAACATACAAGTGGCAGAAATACAGAATATAAAATACAACAGTGTCTGATTTGATGTAGACACACTAGGGTCTTAAATACACAACATAAAACACACCAATGTTTGAAATACATAATATAAAGCGTGAATTTCAAGTTTTGTCCTTTATCTTTATAGTGAATTTCAGACAGTGTCCTTTATCTTTCAAATTGACGAGTCTTGTACTTAATATTTTAAAATCTTGCACCTTATGTCCTTTAGCCCTAACTCAGATAGATTTTTCTGATAAATCTGGTCATGTGACTTGCACATGAGGCCATATTTGTCTTTTCACCATTTTAGGGACTATTATGCAAATTTTTAATATCTAGGGACTATTTAATAAAACAATGAAAAAGATATATAAATTAATTTATCTGTACTCTCTCTTCATTTCTCTTTCTAACCTACACTCTCTCTATCTTTTAACTTACAGAGTAACTATATCATATTCAGGATCTAATCCATGTAAAACTTGCAGATAAAGGACATAACGTGCAAGATTTTAAAACATTAAGTACAAGACTCGTCAATTTGAAAGATAAAGGACACCACCTGAAATTCACTATAAATATAAAGGATAAAATTTTAAATTCACTCTAATATAAAACACACTAGGTTCGGATATGTGGAGGTTTATGGTATTACAATTGCTTCCTTATTTAAAACAAAATATTTTGGAGGATGGAAGGTAGAGGGAGAGAGAGAGAGAGAGAAACTCGCGAGGAATGTGGGGAAGTTATGGTATGACAATTATTTCCTTATTTAAACAAGTTAAATGACACATTTACCAAAATGCCATCAAGATGATCTCAACCATCAAACACACTCATCCAATGGTTAATTTGCGATTCATTTGCGATTCTTCGCAAATGTATAATCTTTTGGACTTTAGATTCACACTGACCACTTAAGGGGTCGAGATTTGATAACGATGATGCATTCCATGTTAACTCTTGTGTTACCAGTCTTTCTTTAGTCTTATCTCCCCCCAAGACTGGGAATACTGTCTCATTAAACTATCAGTCAACAAAGCGTGCTGTAAACATGTCACCCGTTAATGGTTCTAAATATTTAATAATAGAGGGGGAATTAAAACCAATGTAAATGCCCAGTCTTCTTTGTGGTCCCATTATGGTATGTTGTGGTGGCGATATCGGTACATATATCACATAACCAAATATTTTGAGATTGGACAGGTTTGGTTCTCTTCCGGAGACCAGTTGTAATGGGGAGTATTCATGATAGTTGGTCTTAATCGGATTAGTGCAACAACATGTAGAATAGCATGTCCCCATGCAGAAGATGACAATTTGCATCTCATCAGGAGAGGTCTAGCGATTATTTGTAATCGTTTAATTAATGATTCGGCTAAACCATTTTGTGTATGAACATGAGCTACTGGATGTTCAACCTTTATCCCAATCGACATACAATAATCGTTAAAAGCTTAGAATGTGAATTCTCCTGCATTATCCACTCGTATGGTTTTAATTGGATTTTCAGGGAAATGAGTTCTCAACTGTATGATTTGGGCTAATAGTCGGGCAAACACTACATTCTGGGTAGCTAAAAGACTCACGTGCGACCATTGCGATGAGGCATCAATTAAGACTAAGAAATAGCAAAATTGACCACAAGGAGGATGTATAGGCCCACAGATGTCCCCTTGGATTCTTTCCAAAAATGAGGGGTTTTCTTGTGTCAGTTTAGTTGGTGAGGGCCAAGTAATGAGTTTGCCTAGAGAGCATGCCAGACATGATAAATCTTTTGATTGTAAGACTTTTAAATTCTTAAGAGGGTGCCCATTTGCGTTTTTAATTATTCGCTTCATCATTATGTTGGCAGGGTGACCTAGTCGGTCATGCCATATTATGAATGTGTCTTTATCACCAGGTATGCTTCAATAGGAGTAATATTTGTACAATATAATCCAGAGGTTAAGCTTTTAGCTTTTCTACAATGGTATCTTTGTCATTTTCATTTGAAGTAATTTGTAAGTATTCAATATTTATTTTCGGATGTTGTTTTGAGGTGGTAACCATTTTGTCGAATACTTTTAAAACTAAGTAAATTTCGTCTTGATTTACTAGAGTATAATGATTCATTTTCTAATTAGTTTAGTACCCGATGGTAATATGATGCTTGCTCTGCCAGAGCCTTCTCAAAGAAAAATTTCTTATGTTTGAGAATAGTGTTGGTAGTACCACTATCTACGAGACATTCATCACTAATGATAGCTTTATTGGAGCTTGTAAACATATTTCCTCTGGAAACTATAAAATAAATTAATATAACGAACTACTTGCTTGAGTATGATAAAAAAAACATCACATCACACAAATGTGAATCAAACATCACAAAAATTTTAAGTGAAACCATAACAATAATTCAAACATAAAATACCATAAGAGTTTAAACAAGATCCAAACAAAGAAGAAAAAATCATAGTCCTAATAAAACATCACATAAAGTTCAACCATAGGATGTCACTAATTTTTAGTGAAGTCAGATGCGTCCAGATGAGTGTCTGATAGTGGTGTAGGAGATGACAGATTAGGTGCATTCTCAATCAGATTTGTCTCAACATTTTTCCCTGTTTCTTTCATCATTTGTTGATAAGCTTCAACGAGATGTTTGAGGGTCTGTGCGGGCCAATGATAGTGGATAACAATCAACTTTCGACTTTCACGGTTTCACCTAATATTTTTTAATGCAATTCATGATTTCGTTGATGATTCACCTATGCTTACATTATTATATATATCAAAACATAAAGCATGTTTGAGCCAGTGTTCTTTTAAAGTTTAGAGTTTGGACACTAGGTTTTTTAAAGCTTAGATTTTTAGCCATCTAGTTTTCCTTGCCTTGTTTTGAAGTCAGAGATCGAAACTTTGAGAACTACTTTGAGAACTGTGTTATTTTTTCTTTTCTTTTTATATAGGATTGTTTTGTTGTTTTTCATTTCGTTTTTTATGGTTTTGTTTTAGTGATCTAATATTTCATAATACGGTTTCACCTAATATTTTTTTAATGCAATTCATGATTCCGTGGATGATTCACCTATGCTTACATTTCCCCATCACCATTCACCTAATATGTTTTTCATCATATTTAACATAACGAGCTTCACTATTGTACCAGTATCGTAATAAATCAAATTAGTACTGATCAAAACCAAAATTTTGACACAACACGCCAGAAAACCAACTAGTTATTATAAAATTCGAACCACTATGGGCTACTGGCGAATTTCACCACATCGGGATACACTCCTCTCCAAACCGGGAAAAACTCACACCTAGAAGCCCGTGAACACTCGTCCAGTGCGGTAAGGTAAAACCTGCTCAGTTTAAGGATCTAATTAGCGATCTCCGACTACTTGCCTAGTTTCCCATCATCATCGGGTGCCGCCGCATAAAATAATGGAAATAGTCGGTCAATGCTCTTAAAACAAAGTTGTTATAAAGCAAAAGAGCGAAACCGAGGACAAAAAGTAAGTCAAAAAGATACTTGCACGAAAAGAACAAAAATACCATCTGCAAATTCGCCGGAAAAATTTCTACAATGCCTGAAGCAAAGGAAGATAACCGGTTAAATAATACTTTTGTAACGGAGGAGTTACCGGTGATGATGGCAATGAATTTCGACCTTGATGGTTTTTGGAATCTTGATCAGTTCTTCTCATCAGACCCTCCAACCTCGTTTATTTTACCGACACCTGAACAATCTTTATCTCCTCTGTGGGGTTTAACCGATGACAACAATAACAACGAACTAAACGACAGTGAGGATATAGGGACCGGAAATGACACGTTGACCTTTTCTGGAACTGCTCACCAACTTTTTTCAGGTTAGTTCGTGTACTTATGCTGAAGATTTGATGCAGTTAGTACTAGATTATTAGCTATTGTTAAGGAATTTGGCGGAGCAAATCAGGGCAAAAGTCTGCTTCTTAGGCTACACGGTATGTATGGTGATGGTCGTCCTCCCTTGGAGGATTCCCTTGGAGGATGATCCGCCACGTAAGCACCACGTAGGATGGGCGTGAGGATGGGGCAAAGAGGATGGAGGTAAGGAAATGGGAGAATGATCCTAAAATATATGTGTACGTTGTATGTATACATGTGTGTGAGGAGGTTTTGTCCTCTAGTGGACCGGCTTGAACGTCCTGATGGAGCCGGGGAGGACGCCGCAGCAGGGACCGAGGGGGGAAGAAATGGGCGGAGGATCGGCGCCGCACCGGGACGAAGGGGGGACAGACTCCATACCGTGGAGCCTTATTGATAGGGGTGCTAAACGGGTGGGGGTTGGCGGGTTTGATCCGACCCGAAGACGAAAATTTTAGATGACCCGAACCCGAAAATCATGGAACTCGAACACGGCCCGAATATTTATGGGTCGACCCGAACAAGACGCGTTCAACCTAATTCTTTTGTTTTTTTTCGCAAATATATTAGAATGAATTTTTTTACTACAAAATACCCAAATATATATACTACAATTACATTTCAATTATAAAATGTTATGTTAATTTCTCTTTTTAAATTATAATTATGGCATAAAACATCCACCTAAATTAATTAATTTATGACATAAAACATATTGTAAAAAAATAAAATATAATATAAATGGGTTAAACGGGTCAACCCATCAACCCAACAGGATTGACACAAACCCGACCCGGTTTGCGGGGTTGAAACTGAAACTGACCCGTACCCATTTATAGTAAACCCAACCCCGCGAATTTCGTATTAGATTGGTATGGTGTGTCTAGGATACCCCTACTCCTAAACAAGCACCACATGAAGTAAACAATACCTATTTAAATAAACAGTTTTGATAAGTCAAATTTTGAAATGAATCAAAAGCTAATCTAGAAATAATATGATTTTGTGGGTTCATCATGTATATAATGAAATAGGTGTTTTGGGACAACCTGAGCCTTTGTATTCTTTGAGAAATGGTATTTTAACTTTTACGAGTGTCGGGTCTTAACAAGTTCAACTCTTGATCTTTCTAATAGTTTTCCCATTTAGAGTTGCCTAGGAAATTTTTACGGATTGGGTTATTTCAAGATATTGAGTGCTGAATGATATAGATGAATGTGACCTTTTTATTTTGTTTTTGTACTAGACACAGATAACTGTGGTCAAGCAAGCAGAAATCCATCAATTAATGATATAGACGGGCGGCTACCAACGCCAAATTTGGAGGTGAATCCATCAGAATACCAAGACGCAACATGTATAATCAAGGAAAGAATGACTATGGCACTTCGTTACTTAATAGAATTGGGTGAAAAACATGTTCTAGCTCAGGTCTGGGCTCCGGTGAAGAACAAAGGCCGTATCGTACTCACAACATCTGGTCAACCCTTTGTTCTTGACCCAAACTGCACCGGGCTTCATCAGTACAGAATGGCTTCTTTAATGTACTCGGTCTCCCTTGATGATGGAACTGATGGAGTTCTTGAGCTTGTAGGTCGGGTATTCAAACATAAGCTTCCAGAATGGACTCCGAATGTGCAGTATTATTCAGATAAAGAATACCAACGGCTTAATCATGCTTTGAGTTATGATGTTCGTGGAACCTTAGCTTTGCCTGTGTTTGAACCTTCTGGGAAATCATGTGTTGGTGTGCTTGAGTTGATATTGACTTCACAAAAAATAAGTTATGCTCCGGAGGTTGATAAAGTCTGCAAGGCGCTCGAGGTTGGTTGTCCCACTTGCGTTTTTATAAGCTTATGATTAGAGGTACATTGGGCTTGTTGGGTTTTCAAAGCTTCAGCACAAAAACTAACTCACCAAGATATAATTAATAGCTGCTTCTAAAAACCCACTACATTCAGTTGCACAAAACATTAAATAGTGAAAAATTAGGCTACCCACTACCTAAACATGAAAGTAAAATTCCTAATATATTACTTGACTTAATCATAAACATTATAAAAGACATGACTAAATAGCAACTTTTCTGCTGACTGACCCATTTGACTCGTATCCTATTACGCAGCTCCATTCCCGTACTCGATAACCCGGTTTATAACCTGTCAAGATTAACCCTAAAGGGTTGAACCGAAACACTTTTTGCTCAAATTTAAATATTTCTTTATGCATAAATAGTGTACGAACAATGTACACTTGTATATGTGTATCATTTCTTTTGCCAAAAAAACTGCCCTTTCCCTTAGCTCTGTTTCAAATGTTGAACAATATGAGCAACTGCAGTTGAGTTCAAATCAATCTTTATCCTTACAATGTTGTTAGGATAAAAGATAATCTGTAGGATCTATAGTTATTGAAGACTTTGATCTGAACAATGTTTCTCAGAAAAAGATATACAAAGCTATTTATCCCGACAACATTTCTAAACCTATCTAAGAATTTTATACGAGATAAGTCATAGTAACATATCCTAATTGAAGTTAGCATAAAGACTGATCTGAACAATATTGGTCGGATTTTTATATTATCAATACATTAAGCATTATTTTGAGAAATACGTAATATAGTTTCCGTTTTTGCAGGCGGTAAATTTAAAAAGTTCAAATATATTGGATTCTCCAAATACGCAGGCAAGCAGTAAGATGATATAATAGTTATATTTTATTTTATTTTCTTTCCTTTATATTTTCTTAATATGTACCTAGTGTTTTCTGTAATCTAGATATGTAATGAAGGTCAACAACAAGCCCTGGCTGAAATCCTGGAGGTAATGGCAGCGGTCTGTGAAACTTATAGTTTCCCATTCGCTCAAACGTGGGTCCCATGCAGACACCGAAGTGTTCTAGCCTATGGTGGTGGGTTCAAGAAAAGCTGCAGCAGTTTCGATAGAAGTTGTATGGGTCAAGTGTGCATGTCAACAACTGATGTAGCTTTTTATATTGTTGATGCTCATATGTGGGGATTTCGTGAGGCTTGTGCTGAACATCACCTACAGAAGGGTCAAGGGGTAGCTGGCCGGGCCTTTTTGACCCGTAGTTTGTGTTTTTGTGAAAATATAACGCATTTTGGAAAAACAGAATACCCTTTAGTACATTATGCCCGCTTGTTTGGGTTAGTTGGATCTTTTGCAATTTGTTTGAGAAGTAGTCACACGGGTGATGATGATTATGTATTGGAATTCTTTCTTCCTCCTAATATGGTAGACTATAAAGATCAGCAAAAGATGTTGCGCTCATTGTTGACTTCAATGAAGCAGCATTTTCGTAGTTTTAAGGTTGCTTCTGGTGAAGATATACGGGAAGATGGTAGACTTGTTGAAATTATTAGAGCATCTGTGAATAGTGAGGTTGTTGATTCCGGGATCTCAAGGTGTTCTTGTAAGATTAACAAGGTTAATTGCTCACTTACAAAGGGGAAATACAAGACAGCGACAATCTCATTGCCTCGAGAACACATTGAGGAACAGTTTGGAAAAACCATGAAAGAAGCTGCTAAAAACCTTCACGGTAATGATAATCTTCAATTTTTATAATAAAAAAATGTTTGAAAAAGTAATACAGAGATGGAATCAGTCATAAAGGATCTCCTTTCTTTATATTGTTTTGCAGTTTCTTTATCTACATTGAAACGCAAGTGCAACGTTCTTGGCATTTCAGAGTGGCCAGGACCAAATTTAGTGAAGAGAAAGGCAAAGGATTCACCCATTATTCAGATTGACCCAAATGAAAAAGATAGTGGAGCAACTCAGGACCTACCAATTGCCAGTATGAACAAAGATAACTTGACTATAAAAGCTGAGTATGCAGATGATATGCTTAAATTCCATGTCCCCATCTTGCAAGCAACTTTTTTGACTGTGGAGAAAGAAATTGGTATGAAGTTGAAGTTGAGAGTGGGGACTTATAAGCTCAAATACCTTGATGAAGATGGAGATTGGATTTCGTTAGTATCTGATGAAGGAATGAGTGATTGCATCAAAAGCTCCAGAAAGTTAGATCGCATTGTAATTAGATTGCGTGTGCTACCATCTACACAACCAATATTTGAACCTAGGGGTTCCTCTAGGGGCAAATGAATTCTCGTTTTGGGAAGGTCTATGTCCCATGCATTTTGGTTATGTTTTTCTAAATCGGTTTGCATTAATAAATTACTTTAAACTATTCATAACTGTATTGGGTCGTTCTTTTGCATTCGCTCAAGGCCGCTCATGCCTCATTCGTTTCTCTCTCCAAATCTCGGTAATAATCAATGTTTGATAGCCGGACCGGCCGGTTTGACCGGAACCGTAGTTTTAGACGGTCCGGTTGAAGGTGGCAGACCACTTTTGAGGATGGCCGGCGGTCAAACCGGAAAAACAGTGAGAAAAGTGACCAGACCGGGGAACATCAAACCTTGTTTCGCTGTCGTTTACGTCTCTCAACTACTCGGTTTCAACTGCATCCACATCTAGTAATAACATGTCAGCAGAAGGTTAACATTTGATAAAGGGTGATGAAAAATGAAAGAATTAAAAAAAATGAAAAGATAAAGAGAGCTGAGAGATGAGTTACCTTTCACATATTTTTAGATATTTAGGGTTAAAAGATATTCTTAAGTTACCCCCTTAACAACTATAACTATGGTATATTTCATGATCAAGGTTTCAATAAGACACTTTTGAACCTTCATGAACTTCCAAATTAACACTTTAATATGTGAGCATCAATTATTTATAAGAATTGGTGTTCCTTGTGACTCAGGTTCGATTCTCACTCTCCTCATTATTTTCTGCGGCATCCAGGTGAACAGCGAATACGGGTGGCACCGGTTCGACTTGGATGAGAGACGAGGTTTTACCAATTATTCCATTGTCGTGCCTTCGAACGGGTGGAGGTCGGGTTTCCGTGCATCTGGGGAGAGCCAAGGAGCTGACAAAGGTCGAGTAGTTGACCTTGGCCACAACGCCCGGTGTCACAGTGACGGGCACGTTGTTCCTTGCCGTTAAAAAAACATAAGAATAATAAATTTGTTTAAGCAAATAATATTTATATAATTGAACTCTAATATAAATTAGGAAGAACTTAACACTATCTACTATTTTCTATATTTATAAGTATTCATATTATTTATAATGATTTCCGGTTCTTAAATCCGGTTCAACTGGTTCGACCAGTGAATCGGTAAGGCTTCCGGTTCGATGTCCGGTCCGGTTATAAAAAATTGGTAATTCATGGTCTCATATATGGTTTCTATCAGAAAAGAAATCTAGCGAGGAAAACTTTCGCAGATAAATTGGTTTAGTTGCAAATAGCGACTCGTCATGTTTTTGTTCAAGCTCGGGCTCGACTTGATTCGTGCCAACTATTTTGAGAGTAAAACCCAGGAGCTCGAGTTCGGCTTGGCTTGAGAAAATTTGAGATTAGTTTTAAACGCGCTAAAAGCTCGGCTCGAGCTTGTTTCGATAGCTTTAACGAGCAAAAGCTCGGCTCGCCAATATTAAATAGTAGGTACGGGGGCACATCTTCCTTGAGGCCAGGGGGTGCCCCTGCCCCTCGCGACTTTTGACTCGTAGTGTTTATTTTACAAAAAAAAAAAAAACTCATTTTTTTTGTATGTTAGATTATTGGATTTTGAGAGTCCGGCCCCCACTAAGTTTCCGTTCAAGCTTCGCCACTAAGTAGGTATATTATATATTAAAAAATAATATAAAATTTGTTTGAGCTCGTTTAGGCTCGCTAGCCTAAACGAGATTTGTATGTAAAGCTCGAGCTCCGGCTCGATAATTAAACGAGTTATATTTCAGGCTCAGGCTCGTTAAGGGTTGACTCATTTGAGCTTTTTACCGATTTGATCCCGAGTAGCTCTCGAGTCGCTCCGCCTCATTAATACACCCTGAAGAGATATGGTCCTGAACCCCCTCACTCACACCCTCTCGTACATCCGGAGAAAACCCAAAACCTAACTCACAACCTGGACAACTGATTATAACAACTCATCCGCGGGGCTCACCCGCCACATCGGAAAGGAGAAAACAAGGACACCATGAAAAGTATCTGTGGCCAATAACATTTCGTGGACCACTGTACAAGAAAACCTCCATTATCAGTTATCGTAAGAGAGATAGGAAGTACAGCTCATAGCGACGTCCAACCAATCACGTTCCACGGATTCATATTCCTCTCAACCTCAATTAGCGGTTATCACATATACCACTAATGGTCAGCAAAGAGGGGACCAAAGGGATATTCCGATAATGACGTCCAGCCGAATTCATTCTCACCATCCCGGCTATATATATCCCACCTATTCAAGTTGAAAACCTTCTACACTCTCTACTCTCACTAGCAATTTACTCTCTCTAAAGAATAAAACTTATTATCACGTCAGAGGATGGTTACAAAAAGAATCACTAACCTCTCCTTCTCGTAACAAGACTCGCGGTGTTGTTTAGTTTTACAGATCAATTCGTTGGAGGAATTCATGAAGATCAGAGCCCCATTAACCTGTCAAGCATTGTCTTATCAACCCGATTAAATTTTTGTTTATTTACACCCCGAATTTTAAAGTCAATTCTCTAAAGCAACTTTTTCCAGAAAGATGACAAATTTGAAGTCCTGAAGCATATTTCATATGCAAGGCCAAGGGCCTATATGCTTTGGTCTTGCAATTAAGTATGAGCACATAACTTATTTGTCCGTAATTGTTCATCAATAGCATGATTTTTAGGGTTACAATCATTATAAATGAAAATGGATACAAACTTAGGTGGCATAATAACTAGCTTATAATATGTATACTCTAATGGGGTAAGATCCGATACAAAATGACCTTAACCTAGAAAGTGTAGGAAACCGGATCAAAGAAACTAGCGGCGTTGAAACCGGATCAAAGAAACAAGCTCGTCAAACCCTATTTATATACACACACGTTTCACCCAATTTAATTTTTATAACTTTATTTTTCCGTTATAAATTGTGTTCATTAGCTTTTGAAAGGAAAAAAAACTAAATACATAACTATGTTTGATTTCGTTTAAAAACACTTGAGTCAAAGAATTGTTGAAACCAAAATAGAGTTTTTTTTATCGTATGCAATATCGAATGCCAGTATAGTACTAGTATAGTAGTATTGTGTCAAACGTTACCAGTACCGACTGAATAACATTCGTACCAATACTGGTATTATGGGAAACAATATTAGTATTCGTTTTTATGGTTTCGGTCGATGTATATCATGACTTTGATTTTTTTGGGTTTAACGACTATATTTTTTGGGCTAATTATACAACTTTTGTGTAATGAAGTCGTTGAAAATAAACTTTTTTTGTATCCTAAACTATAAGATACCACTACATGTATCATAACAAACTAAGTTTTGTTTTGAATAATTTATTTTTTGTTTTACCGATTGTTGGCACTGTACCTGTAACAAAATGAACCATGCTGATATGGACCGAACAACGGCGGTACTGGTATCAGTATTTTATTTTATCGGCAGTAGTGTCGATATTCGTTTTTATAGTCACTAGTACAAAAATATATATTTGCTACGGTCAAATCCGTAGCAAATCCGTAGCTAACACCCATTTTGCTACGGATTTGGTCCGTAGCTACAAGTCTCGTCGTGAATTTATTTGCTACAAACTTGCGCCACAAAAATTATATCTGCGACGGGTTTGGCTACAAAAAGTGATGTCGCTATTTTAGCTACAGATTTGCTGTGAAAAAGTTTGCTATGGTTTTTTTGCTACGGAACTTTGCTACCATTTTTTGCTACAGATTTTTAGCTACGGAGTCTTTTTGCTATGGATTTTAGCTACGGTTTTATAGTTACGGAACTTCGCTACCATTTTTTGGCTACGGATTATTAGCTACGGAGCTTTTTCCGCTATGGATGCTAGCTACGCTTTGGCGATGGCAATTTGCTACGATTTTGCTACTATTTTTGCCACAGATTTGTTGCATTTTAGCTATGAAATTTGCTACATATATGCTAGGGATTGGCTATGGAAATTTGCTATCTTTTGCTACTCATTGTGTTACCGAATTTAGCTACGAATTTCGTTTCAATTTGCTATGAGTATAGCTATGGGTTTTGCAAGGTTTTTGAAGCAGATTTAGCTACACACTTAGTCTTAAATTTTCCAAACATTTTCTTTTGTATTTTGTATACTACTTTTTTGCCACTAAACATATCCACACTATAAATTTGCTACAATTTTGTGCTTAAAGAGGTTGTACTTATGGTTTAGGGTAGTTTTCGAAAAAAAAAAAAAAACAATTTTCACTTTTAACCTAAAGGTTTTATTCTTTGAATTTTAATCTCAATGACTTTTTAGCTTTTTATCCAAAGTTTTTTATCTTTTGCGATTTAATCTCAATACTTTTTTATTTTCAATTTGGTCCCTTATACTTTTCATCTCTCGCAAGTTTTTCGTTTTACGCTTCGTTCTAAATTTTGCGAGTTAATACGCCGCAACGTGCGTGTGGGGTTTAGCGCTTTTCGTCTGTTTTTTTCCCTTTTGACAGTATTTTTCTCCATTTGACAAGTTCGTCGCAACGTGCGGGTCTTAGATCGACTTACTTATTATCTTCCGCGTTTTACGTTTCTGTCTAATTTCTTCGCATTAACACGCCACAACGGGCGTGCATGGTTCAACGATTTTACATCGGTTTTTCGATCAGTGTTATTTTTTACTTTTTTTATTTTATTTTTTTCGAGTTTTTCTGATGTTGGTGGTCGCTGACAGTGGCATGACATTAGTGCTACTTGGCACGATTTTACGAACGTATTTAACCTATTATTTTTTTTACTAATACTTTATTTCAAGTTTACCGCTAATTCTAAATAAAAACCAATTTTAAAAGAAGCAAAATGACTAAAAAGCCCTCACATGCAAAGCATGTGAGGTAACATAACTGATTTTTTTACGGCGTTAGTTGTAAAGGTTATAGAATGTAACAAAACATGAACATAAATGTTGGGTTTTGCCGATTTTATAGTGAAAGGTATAAAGTGCAGTTTAGGCATAACATAAAGGTTGATTTATGCAATTTAGTCTAAGAAAAATTATTTTTTTACGTGCATATTTTTATATACGTGTCGGTATAAATTCGATTTGCTCTACGTTTTAAGGTAAACTTTTTCTAGAAACGAGTCAGGTCATATATAATACGTTTTCATTAAAAAAAACATTTTTACATGCATATTTTTATGTGCGTTTTGGTATAAATTCGAGTTGTTGTATGTTTTGTCGTAAACTTTTTTGGGAAACGAGCAAGTTCAGGTATAATATGTTTTCGTGGTTAATTTTATGAATGTTTTGTAAATTTTGTTTCGAACCGAGTGGAGTCAAATTGTGGTTTTTTCCCTTTTTTTCAAAAGATCTAATTAATCCCTTTTGATTATACGTGTTAGCTTTTCCGTTATACATGTTACATTTTCTATGTATGACTAGAGTCACATATAATACGTTATTATTGTACGGTATAAATTTGATTTACTTTATGTTTTGATCTAATCGCAATGCTTATATATGTTACATTGAGTTTAATCAGATATGTCGAAACGCGTGCTTTCATATGGTTAACACATCACATAACGTATGAACTAATTCATTCAACGTTTGCGATGTAATCGCGCCGCAACACGCGTGGGTCTTATTGCTAGTTATAATCAATTCTCAATAAACATAAAAAACTATACCAAAGATAAAAACTCAAAACCAAATAGAATAATAACTCAAAGTTTCAAACATAACCAAAGTAACATGATAAAGATCCAAGTTATTCCAACGCAACAATAAAGATCTAAATTAACCCAAAGCAACGATAAAGATCCAAAAGAAATACAATAAAGTTAACATATCTAAGTTGGTGGCGGGTTTTGTGACAATAATTGAATTCTCTCATTCATTTTGGCATACAACCTCGCACTTTCTTCAATTTTCTCCATCACAGCATGCTTCTCTATCTTATCTTGTTCCAACTCCGCAAACTTTTCCTTCAACGTTGTACTTATAACATCCAAAGCAAAAATGACCTGTTAAAATCCATTATCACGCCTTATAACATTCAGAAGATGCATCATTCTGATTCTTTACAACCCTAAGAATATCATAATATCACTTTGCAACATTCATCCCTTGTTAAGACAAAATAATGAGACTTATTCATAATCCTAAAACATCAATATTTAGGAAGGTCTCACAAATTATTGTATATAACACATAGCTAAATTTCATCATTCATTTAAGGAACATAACTTGTTTACCTTTGATCTCCAACAATCTACCATTGACTCATAAGTATTTAAACATAAGTCTTAATCCAAGTTACTTGGTGAACACATTCATCACCAACAAGATGAATGTTTCTCGTCTACAATCAGTATTATGTGTGAGATAGAGTCAACTAGATCGACACTCAACAACATGGCATTCATAATTTTGCCATAAGTGATTTGCACACATCTATTGTTATTCATTAGGAGAAATGTATATTTAGGATGCTCTCCCAAATGAAGGTAAAATCTCCATATAGATCTAACAATAATCAAATAGTAGACGCATATACTTATAAATCTCGCAAGATTTATTAAAGGTATACAATAATATATAGTACTTTTACTTTCATATGTTAGAATTCACACTTGTGGATTTTCCAATGACTTCTAATGAAGTATGTCGACATGAATGTCGTTAGTGTATTTCATCTCAATACACTCACTACGTTCTTTCATTACTCACTCATGATGTGGTTATACATTTGATGTTTCGTCTTTGAATTTTAGTCAATGTAATAACTCTCAAGTCGTTTATGTCCAAGTATTTTCATGTACTATCCGTTTAAAACCATATTCTTTTAAACAATGTATAACCGACGTTATTATTATTTTCCACAAAACTAATTTATACGTCACAACCATTAGTGATTTATTTCTTTGTAACAATTACATGTGTTATCCAAAGATATTGAACACAAAACAATAAAATACATTGGAAACTAAATAATAAGTGGCAATCACTTTTGAAGTGTAAACGAAAGCATAGACAATATGTAGACATCAAATAGCAAACTGCTTTTATATTAAACACTTTATAATCTGACCGAAATCTTCTCAACAATATCGTCCCATGGCATGTCATGAGCTACTCCCTCAATAAGACTCCATGCACTTGTAAGTACAAGTTCCCCATTTCATCTTGAAACTTTAAACTTACAATTGTGCTCAAAACAACACCAAGTTGTTACAAATACTACATTTAAGTAGTAAACTTGAACAATTAAATTTGTTCACAACAACACCAAGTTTTTTTCACCAAATAACATTTTCTATCACGCATGTTAGAAAAAAAATGTTATAACAAGCACATTATAGAATTGAACGTTTACATAAAACGTTTTCTAAAGAAATAGTTTATAAAATAAACTAATTCTCATCATTTTTAATGCACACATATGTTTACATAAAACATTTCTGTTCATTATGAACAATCTCTAACCTCGTATTCATGATACACATTTTCTAACACACGTGTTAGAAAATTTAAGTCATTTTATATATACAAAACATGACCAAATTAAAGTATTAAATGTTAAAACTCATCAAATGTCATCAACAAAACTCTACTCAAGAGTTTCACCATATGAGGAGTTAAGAGTCTCAATAATTATAGACTTAAACTCTAATAAAACTCATCAAATGTAATCATTAAAACTCTACTCAAGAGTTTCACCATATGAAGAGTTAAGTATCTCAATAATTATAGACTTAAACTCTAACAAAACTCATCAAATGTAATCATTAAAACTCTACTCAAAAGTTTCACCATATGAAGAGTTTAATTAATAATTAAAATTTCACTCAAATCGATTTAGAAATCACAAATTAAAGTTGGTTATAAATCCCACAAAACTACACCATCACTTTATGGTGATTTAATTTTTGAAGCTAATTAAACATCAACTTCAATGTATGACCTTTTATTTCTAAATCATACAAAGCATTAAAATCAATGCTACAACAAATTACTTATATAAAATGTTTACATAAAACATTTCAAAGCATTTGTATTTTAACCATTTTTTAACAATCATGTTAAAATGGAGGAAATTCTGACGCGCACACTAGAAATATTAACATTTCCACAAAATGTTAATTCGACTTGCTAAAAACACATATATAGTTTAAATAAATTAGTCATTTCTAATACACACGTTAAAAACTAAACAATTAAAAAATTGCTTCCAAACTAACGCATTTCTTGAACGTTTCTAACACACATGTTAGAAGACAAATGATAACAAAAATCATTATAAGACTTATTTGTTCATATCAATCCATGGGTGGATGAAAAGTCTACTTTAAATAGAGACTTAATTAGAGACATAAAACTCTAATTAAATTATATAAAACTCTTATTAAAGACATAACAAAACTTTACTTAAGAGAATTTAACATTTACAAAAAACGTATGGTTTACACCAATAATTACGGTCTAACACACATATTAGAGAATTGAACGTTTACAAAAAAACGTATGGTTTATACTAATAAACCCGATCTAACACAAAAGTTAGAAAAATTAATGATTCCCAAAATCGTTTCAAAAACCAAACGGTTGATCCAAAACTATTCGTTTTGTACCACGGTATAAGATTTAAGATTGTATCTCAATCTCAAGAAATCCAAACAAAACAAGTTGTAACACATGCATATTTCCCAAAAGAAAATAATTATAAAATCACATTTTTTAAATATATTTTTTATTATAACTCCTTTTGTGAACCCAAAATCCTTATAAATAAGGTTTTAATATTGTAGCAACAATCTCATAAAATCTGTTTTATGTTTGTAGGAACTAGGTTCACTTTTTATAAATTATAATTACCAAATATATATTAATGAGACTCTCATTATTCGTTGGAAATATCATAGTACAATACCGGTTGCAGTAACTAAATAAAAGGAATATAAAACATAATTATATATACCAATCTTGATTCAAGCCGCATCTCTGGTAGGTCCTTCAAGCGCACTTGAAAAATACTCCTTGACTGCAATAATGAGCACACTAAAACGTTGACAAACAGATTTCACGCCTCTACCAAAGACGACGCGTCTGTCTCCCAGGGTGTCACACCCCAACCGATGATGGAAACATCGGGGCATGGCACTAAGCGAAATAGATTGTCCAGGAGAAATCCATAACAACTAAAATTACCGGATATTTATCATTATGTCCCATACCATAATATATCAAATAAAAGCAGTTATTACAGACATTGTTTTCTCGAAGACAGATCAATTGTTCCGACAACTCAGATTCAAAATAGATAAATTGTTTTCGGTTTGTTTCTAGACTCCTCCCTACTGGATTCCACTAAAGCAGGTAAGCACAACATCCTAAGCATTCAAACACCTATCACATACATTAAAATAGAGGTCAATACACATAGTGTAAAGGTGAGCATACAAGTTTGATATTAATAATAGAGTTCGAGATAGTTTACGCATAACCAGCATGTAACATGTACAAAGTGAAGGAAAGTAGGTTATCGACAGAGAAATATGCACAGACGTGACTGCGAGTTGTAGAATGCGCAACACATATCCCCACTAGGGCATGTGAAGTAAAGCCCTTAACAACCCCTGTCCACGACAGGTGCTCAGTCCAAACTATAGTACTATCGTTGCTAAGGTGTCAGGCAACAATCGTTGTGTTAACATAACATACAAGCATTCATCAAATAACACGTAGCATGCAATAACGGTCAGCGTATAAATAGTGTTGCGTTGTGTGTAGATTGTGATTTAGAATAAGTAACGTATGTAACACCCAAAAGTGCGTAAAGCAAAAAGGGTTCGAGTATACTCATAGATTGTGTTTAACAAGTAAACACTCTCTTGGATTGAAGGGGCGCTAAGAGAGATTAGCCTGAACAGTTAACGATAGCATAAACGATAAGCGGCGGGTAAAACGGTGCAAAATACCAAGTGTCAGATGGTAATCCTATCGGATGGCTAGTCGATCGGATGTCCAGTCGATTGGATGTTAATCCGTTCGGATGGTCATCCGATCGGATGGTCATTCGATTGGATTGACATCTTGTTTGGTAAGGATCTGCTTGTGTATGATGGCTTTGAGGTTTTCGTTGTAGCATTTTGAAAATAGAGAAGTATCTCTACTCTTCAGGTGGATCGTTCGAACGGTCGTTCGATCGGATAACAATCCGATTGGTAGGACACTTAATGAGAACAAGTTCACAGCAGGGTTGTCATTCGATCGGATAGCAATCCGATCGGGTGGCAATCAATTAGTTACTGCTATGCATTGAACATGTTGAAAATTGTTTAAGTGTTGAAAAGTTGGAGATGAAAGTTTAAGTGTGGGACCAAGTGTAAGCCAATCGGATGGCTGTCCGATCGGACGACAATCCATCCCAACGCCCTGATCATCTTTGACACTTGAATGTTTTGATAGTTTGCAGTTTTGATCGAGACGGTGTGATAACGTGCTAAACAACAGAAACCCCACCTTGAACTAAGTGAGCCGGGTTGCGAATGCGATTGCGATGCGATAAGCGAATAAGCGATAAAATATGTGATAAATAGCGATTAAACCTCGATTATTGACATGTAGTCCACATAATACAACTAATGCGATAAAATAAATAAATTATCTACAAGTCAAAGAAGTCAAAACAGGAGTTGAGCAAGGAGTGACAGATCGCAATTAGAAATCTTTTCTTCCTTTGACTTCAATCTTGACTTTGACTTTGACTTTGACTTTCGAAACACGGGGTGTTACAGCCTCCCCCACTTAAGGGAATTTCGTCCCGAAATTAGGCTTTAGCTATAACAAACAATTGCGGGTACTTCGCCTTCATGTCACTTTCGAGTTCCAAGGTGGACTCTGCGCCTCGTTTGCCTTCCCAGCGAACCTTTACAATGGGAATGCGTGAGTGCCTGAGCTTCTTGGTTTCTCAGTCCATGATCTCGACTGGCTTCTCCACGAAGTGTAATGTTTCGTTCAGTTGGAGATCCTCGAGAGGAACTTGTAAATCATGCTCAGCCAGACACTTTCTAAGGTTCGAAACATGGAAAGTCGGGTGGACGTTGCTAAGTTCCTCCGGTAGTTCGAGTCTGTAGGCCACTTTGCCGATCCTTTCCAAAATCTTAAAGGGTCCAACATATCGAGGCGCGAGCTTTCCTTTCTTGCCGAATCTGACCACACCCTTCCAATGTGATACCTTCAGGAGCACGTGATCGCCAACGTCAAATTCAAGGGGCTAGCGTCGTCTATCGGCGTAACTTTTCTGACAACTCCGAGCTTTCAGCAGATTGTCTCGAATTTGGAGGATTTTGTCAGTCGTTTCTTGCAGTAGCTCAGGACCGGTTATTTGCGAGTCTCCGATCTCATGCCACACAATCGGCGATCGACATTTCCTTCCGTACAATGCCTCAAACGGTGCCATTTGTATACTAGAATGATAACTGTTATTGTACGAGAATTCGACTAAAGGTAAGTATGTGTCCCAATTACCACCGAAATCTATGACACACGAACGGAGCATGTCTTCAAGGGTACGAATCGTTCTTTCAGTCTGACCGTCGGTTTAGGGATAGAATGCGGTACTTAGATTAAGTGTAGTACCGAGAGCAGATTGAAACGTTTCCCATAGACGCGAGGTAAACTGACCATCACGGTCAGAGATGATGTCGCGAGGCGTCCCATGTTGACAAATGATCTTGTTGGTGTAGATTCGAGCTAACTTCTTTACCTTGTAGTCTTCTCGTATTGGCAGAAAATGAGCAGATTTAGTCAACGGTCAACGACAATCCAGATGCTGTCGTGACCTGATGGCGTGCGTGAAAGTTTCGTTATGAAGTCCATGGCTATACTCTCCCATTTCCACATGGGAATCTCGGGTTGGACGAGTAAGCTATAGGGTCTTTGGTGCTCGGCCTTGACTTTCGAGCAAGTCAGGCACCTCGAAACATAGAGAGCGATATCTTTTTTCATGCCCGGCCACCAGTACTTGTAGCGAAGGTCCTGGTACATTTTATCGGCACCGGGATGAATAGAATATTGAGACTTGTGGGCTTCGTCCATCAGAATCTGTCGTAAATCGGTCCGCTTAGGGATCCAGATTTGGTCCAGATAATGGAATATCCCATTCGACTTATTCACTAGTTGGGCTCCATCGTTGAGAATCCTTTCCTTCTTCAAAGTGTGTTCGGTAAAGCAAGCATGTTGGGCTTCGCGGATAAGAGTTTCGAGATGATGCAGGGCATGAACATTACGAACACTATGCAAATAGCTTTGTCTACTGAGGGCGTCGGCAACGACATTTTCTTTGCCAGGTGATAACGAATCTCACAGTCGTAATCATTGAGAAGTTCCACCCATCGACGTTAACGCATATTCAGTTCTTTTTGGCTGAAAATGTGTTGTAGGCTCCTATGGTCGGTGAAGACCGTACACTTTGTACCATAAAGTTAGTGTCGCCAAATCTTCAACGTAAAAACAATTGCGCCTAGCTCGAGGTCATGGGTTGTATAGTTATTCTCGTGGATCTTGAGCTGACGAGACGCGTAAGCGATAACCTTGTCTCGTTGCATGAGAACACAACCAAGACCAAGGTTCGAGGCATCACAATAGACAACAAAGTCATCGTTTCCATCGGGTAAAGCAAGGACGGGAGCATTGCAAAGCATGTGCTTGAGGGTTTGAAAGGCAGTCTCTTGTCAAGTTCCCCAAACAAAAGGCTTGTCTTTGTGCGTGAGAGAAGTAAGCGGCACGACGATTTTAGAGAATCCTTCGATAAATCGGCGATAATAGCCCGCTAGTCCGGGGAAAGAACGGACTTCAGACTGGTTCTTAGGTGTAACCCAACTCTTAACAGCTTCGATCTTCGCGAGGTCGATGTGAATATCTTGACTATTGACAATGTGACCGAGGAATTGAACCTCCTCTAGCCAGAATTCACACTTGGAGAATTTGGCGTAGAGTCGATTCCCTTGGAGTAACTCGAGAACCAAACGTAGATGTTGTGCGTGTTCGGCTTTCGACTTGGAATAGATCAGGATATCATCGATGAACACGATGACGAAGCGGTCAAGAAATGGTTTACACACGTGATTCGTCAGATCTATGAAGACCGCGGGTGCGCTGGTTAAACCAAAAGGCATAACAACGAACTCATAGTGGCCGTTACAAGTGCGAAAAGCGGTTTTGGGTATATCCTCCTCTTGAATGCGTAATTGGTGATAGCCTCAGCGTAGATCGATCTTCGAGAAACACATAGCACCTCGTAACTGATCAAACAAATCATCGATTCGAGGCAACGGATAGCGATTTTTGATTGTCAGCTTATTCAGTTCCCTATAATCGATGCGCATCCGGAACGACCCGTCCTTCTTTTTTTACGAAAAGGACTGGTGCGTGATGTGCGTGTAGTGTAATATATTTTTGGTGTATATTTTAAGCCCTTTTACACTTTTTAGCCAAGTTTTAAATTTATAAAACACGATATTTACTAACACTTAAACACACATATTGGCAAGTGCACCCATCGTGGGCGTAGTATAGTGTTGGTAAGATACCGAGGTCGTCCAAGGACACAAGAGCTTTTAGTACCGGTTTATCCTCAACGTCTAATCAAATCAAAAGTTAGAAAAAGGTTTTTAAACTAGAAAAATAAAACTAACTAAAATGCTGAAAAATAAAATAAAAGTAAAAACAGATAGACAAGATGAATCACTTGGATTCGACTCGTGTGTAGTGTAACCTTTGATTATTTCCGCACTTTTGCACTTTTTAAGAGATTATCTTAGTTATTGGAGTAGGCCCCTCTTTTGAAGGTGACGTTACCCTCAACCCAGTAGTTTGAGTCAGCAAGGATACAATCCTAAAGGGTCGGATTATTGAAAGATAATTAATCAAGTTATTAATGCATAATGTGGTAGGCCCCTCTTTTGAAGGTGACGTTACCCTCGACTAAGTAGTCTGAGTCAGCAGGGATACAGTCCTAAGTAACCGGGTTAGAGTTTTAATAGTAGCTTACTTATGAGGGGATCAAAGAGTTTGGACCCCCGCCATCCAATACCGGTGGGTATTGAAGGAAGTCCTACTAAATTTGACCCAGGTCCTTTGCAGGATCTATACACTGAACAATGGCAAGACTCTTACCAAACCGTTCCCTTAACCCCCGACCAGGTAGCCAACATATCTCCATATAGACCGTGGAGATATGAATGGTGAAAATCTTTTATTTTATATAGACAGTAAAATAATGCCAAGACACCACGGACAAACGATAAGGAAGAATCACCTTCAACATAAGAAACTAGTTATTAAAGTCATTAATACATAACCAAATAAAAAGTGCGAAAAGATTAAAAATAAAAAGTATTACACTAAACACTTGTCTTTACCAAGTGATGTAAGAGACTTAGGCAAACATGGCCTTTGATTGTCAAGAACTCTTACGATCAATCTTGGATCACGAGACAACTCACACACTCTATGATGGATGAGGGATGATGGTGGTGGATGATGGTGTTGTGATGGTGGTGGGTGAAGTGTGAGAGAGGTGGTATGCCAAGGGATGGTTTGCAAATGAGCCAAGCACCCCTATTCATAGCCTGAACAGCAGCTCGGGCACGGCCCCGTGTCTATTGGGCACGGCCCCGTGTCCATCCTCATTCTCTTTCTTCATTAATTGCAGTTTGTCTGCATTAGTTGACCACGCCCCCGTATCCGCTGGGCACGACCCCGTGTGCAGAAGCGTATATGTAATATCAAGATTTCCTCAGATTATGCGAATCTTAGAGTTGACCACGGCACCATGTTCCCTGGGCACGCCCCCGTGGTGGGTGATAGAAGCTTCTATAGCTTTGTCTTTTCTGCTGACACTTGGGCATGCCCCCGTGCTCACTGAGCACGGGGCGTGTTCAGCCTTCTGTTCTCTTGTTTTGCTTGGGAAGATGCTGTCGGGAGGTCGGGCATGCCACGTTTTTTCCTTTTCTTGTATTTATGTTAGATTTAGCTGTCTTTTTGCTTCTTTTGTTCATTTGAGCTCATTTAATCCTGAAAATACAAAAGGAAGACAAAAACACACTTTTTACAACATTAGTACTAAAAAAAGGTTAGTTTTATGCCACAATTGATGTAATTTATATGTTGCATTTTGTGCACATCAAATATCCCCACACTTGAATCTTTGCTTGTCCTCAAGCAAAACTCTTTATAATGTGGCTTTTCACTCCCGAATGGAATGGGTATAAGAGAAGGTTTTTGGGCTTGTCATAGAGTGTCGGGATTTCCAAGATTCTTTATTAAGTTTTATTTTTATTTATTTACAATCCTATTCGTCATGATTTATTTAAAACATTACATAAGATAAATTACTTATTAGGGCATAGCATGCCTTTTTAAAATTCCATTTATATACAAGTTCACATACCTCACGATGGATCACTCAACACTCGGCCGAAGATGTATTTTAGTGAATCACTCGAGAGCGGCATGGAACTTATTCCTACCATAAGTTTGCCAAGCAATCAATCCTCCTCCTTTTTAACTATACACCTTTGTAAATATCAATAGGACTTTTTGGGTGAAGGGTTAGGCTTGGGCTAAAGGTGGGTGGTTGGGTTAGTGGTTAGAAAAAGGGCGAAAAGCGTAAAAAGCATCGGTTTTTGGAAGACTTTTTATTTTTCATAACTTTTTATTTTGATGAAGCATTTCTTTCAAACAAAGTTATTTTTGATAAACTTGTTTGTTTATTTCTTTTGGCTTCATTATCATTTTTTTTAAACAAGTCATAAGAAAAACCGAGCTTTATTACTAAAATAAATGGTTTAAAATGAAAAAGGGTTTAGGTGGGTAAAAAGGGTGTTTGTTTTGGGTTAAGAAATGAAAAAGGTTTAGGCTCAAAGGGGTTAACTAGGGGGATTTTGGGTGGGTGGTAAAAAAAAAGAAAAATAATGGTGTAGAAATAAAAAAGGGTTAGTCCTAATGTCTCCATCATTTACTTACTTGGGTTTAAGTTGGTAAGGACCGGGAATGTATCGTCATGGCAAGTTCTAGAGTCGTAAGAACCAAGCGGCTATTCACACAAGAAACAAAAAATGAGCATTTAGTTTAAAGATATGTATTTGTATGCTCAAATAAGGCTCAAAACTCACTTTTTGTGGGAATGGGTTTTTATGTGATCAAGTATATATAATCAAATTTTAACTAAACTTGTCATGCCGTTTCATAATTTTCTTATATTGGTTTTTTTATCACGACGCTATCGGTTGTAAATTTGTAAAAATATAACCTTTTTAGAACTTGAAATTCCCAAATTAAACCTAGATAAGTAAAAAATGAAAATTTTTGAAAAAATTTGGGGTGATTAGCGGTTCCAATCGATTTTTGTGTAAGGCTTGTTAATTAGGACTTGCAAGATTCAAGGTTTTAGCATCCCCCCACACTTAAATTACACATTGTCTTTAATGTGTCCCAAAAATAAGTTTTTAGGTTGATTGAATATGTAAAAAGGTGTGAAAAAGCAAAATTTTATGTTACTGGGCGTCTGGACACGTCCCCGTATTGGATGAACACGACCCCGTGGTCAGATTGCCAGTAACGAAAACTTACAGAAGGTGGACACGGGGGTGTGTTGGCTGGGCACGGCCCCGCGTCTAGCAAAAAATCTGCAGAATTAAACAAACAGCAGGTCTGGGGAAGTGGGCACGGGGGCGTGTTGGCTGGACACGACCCCGTGTAGACAATCTGCAAAGGTGAAAAACAGGTTTCTGGCTTCGGTTTTCTTGTCCCGGCTTTAGTAGTACTAATATTTAGTACCCTAAGCCTCGTATGTACCTGTCTTATCAATAAACATTACACCAAACCACAACATTCACTCTAAATTACCATAGTTTAATCATCCAAACCACAAAGTTAACTCACTGAGCACGGGGCGTGTTCAACATTCTGTTATCTTGTTTTGCTTGGGAAGATGCTGTCGGGAGGTCAGGCATGCCACGTTTGTTCCTTTTCTTGTATTTATGTTAGATTTAGCTGTCTTTTGGCTTCTTTTGTTCATTTGAGCTCATTTAATCCTAAAAATACAAAAGGAAGACAAAACACACTTTTTCCAACATTAGTACTAAAAAGGGTTAGTTTTATGCCACAATTGATGTTATTTATATGTTGCATTTTGTGCACATCAGTGCGCCCCAAGGAGAGGTGCTAGGGCGAATAAAGCCTTTATCAAGCAATAACTGGAGCTGACTGGAGAGTTCGCGCATTTCGGAGGGGGCGAGACGATAAGGTGCTTTAGCAACATGATTTGCTACAGGAATGAGGTCGATACGAAAGTCGATATCATGACTCGGCGGCAATCCGGGTAGCTCATCAGGAAATACGAGAGGAAAATCACGAACAACGGGAACATTGTTTACTCCAGGATTACCTTTCTTTTTCTCCTCTGCTACTACAATGTTTGCCAAGAAAGCTCTGTATTCCTTGCGGAGATACTTGCTAGGTTGGACACATGACATGAGTTGGAGTTTCTTCGACGCGACATCACCATAGACACACAATAAATCACCATTAGCGAGCGAGAAGCGAATCATCTTATCGAAACAAACAACTTCAGCACGATTTTCCCGAAGGAAATCCATGCCTACTATGACGTCAAAACTACCGAGCTACATCGGAATAAGGTCGATAGGAAAGACGTGATTGTTGAGTTCGAGAGCACAATCACGAAGAACAGAATTGACAGCGACGGTTCTTCCAGTGGCAACTTCAACATCGAATGACGAAGGGAGATGGGCGCGCTTACGATTAAGGAACTTTTTGAATTCTAACGACATAAAACAGTTATTGGCTCTAGTATCAAATAAACATGAAGCATATATACCATTCACATGGAACGTGCCATTGACCACATTGGTATCGGCTTGAGCTTGGCGGACATTGATGTTGAAAGTTCATTCGCGTGCTACTTGCTGCTGCTGCTGTTGTTGCTGGGGCTGCTGCTGTTGTGGCTCTTGCTTCACCACTCGGTTCTGGCATATGTTCGAGAAGTGGTTGGGATCACCACAAGCGAAGCAAGCTCTAGCGTGGATCGCAGGGGCAGGAGCCACTTGTTGGCCTTGAGGAGCAGGAAGTAGAACTTGTTGAGCAGGAGCTGGAGCTTGGCGAGGACCTGTACGGCAGTTGGCAGTGAAATGGTCGTACATGTTGCAATGCACACAGTATCTGCAGGCGATTCCCACTGGGTGATGATAGGTGCATGTAGGGCAAGCAGGGTGTGGACCAGTGTAAGCACGCTTGGCCAGCGGTGCTTGAGTAACTAGTGTAGTGACTTGGCAGTGTTGAGGCTGCTGGTGAGCTGGTACAACTTGGAGCGGGGCAACAGTGGTGACAGCGCAATTCTTGCTACTGTTGTTGTTGTTCTTCCTCTTGTGACGAGAGGACTTTGAAGACTGCGATGCGGCGGCGGTTTCAGCGGCTGCAGCGGTGGTGGCTTGATGTAGATTCTTGGAAGCTTTATCCCAATATCCAGCTTTGACTCACTTGTCGTTGATCTCAGCAGCGAGTAGAAAAGTTTCCTCGATAGTTGGCGTCTTGGCAGCTTGGACGAAATCAGCCACACAATCCGGAAGTGCACAGATGTATTTCTTGATGGTGATTTCGGGCGTAGTAACTTGCCCAGGGCAGATTATGCTGAGCTGCTTGAAGCGAGCCGTCAAAGCAGCGTTGTCACCATCTTTCTACTTCAGATGCCAGAACTCGTCCTCCAACTTTTGGAGCTCATGAGGAGGGCATAACTCTTTTATCATCAGGTCCTTCAACTCATCCCAAATTAATCCATAAGCTGCGTCGTTTCCTCTCTTGTTTCTCTCGGCCGTCCACCAGTCTAAAGCGTGGGACTGGAAGACGCCGGTGGCGTTAACAGTTTGGAGGTTGTCAGGATAGTTGCTCTGACGCAGGGTGACCTCAATCGAATCGAACCATTGAAACATGGTCGTAGGACCATCTTTGCTGGTGAAGTCTTTCGGACCGCAAGCTTTGAACTGCTTGAAGCTAAAAGCAGACTTTGGCGAATCTGTCCGGGATTCTTCAGATGATTTGCTAGCGTTTTCATTCAATTCACTGACGATCTGGGGGATGACTTTTGCTATCTGTTTAGCGACCAGAGAGGCGATGCGTTTGTCATTGTGGTTGCGGCACGCTTATCGTGAGTGAAAATATCCAAATGACGATATTGTCTGCAATAGACAGCGCCACAAATTCAAAACGCTATTTCGATTAATCCTAACATAGTCTAGCGAAACACCAAAAGCTACCTTATATAAAGCACAGGAACACGTCTACCATACAAGCACATAATCACAAAATCACATAATCATAAAACACATAAGCACGTAGGAGCACATAAGTCACAGAAGCACATAAGCACATAAGCACAGGAAGCAGTCAGAATACAGAAACCTATCATTCAAGGCCGCGCGTTCGAGAATAGCGATTGCGATTGACGAGTACACAGCGAGTAGTATAGCATAACGAGTAATATAGCATGCGATCATCCACAAGTAGCAACGATTTGTTAACGTGTTGAGATAGATGTGCAGTGCGATTTGTGTGTGTTGATCAAAGCGAGTAACGGAAAGCGTAACAATTACCAAAATCGGAACATATAAGTAGGTGAAACCACATAAAACACATAAAGTTCATGTAAAATCGACAAATATCAGAGTCAGCAGTTGCAGGCTCAGAATCGAAACATATAAAATCGGCGATTGCGAGCTTGAAATAGAATATGGATTGTCTCAGGCTGATAGACATTGACTACCCAAAGTGATTCGACTATTCACAGGAACTTTTGGCACACACTTTGGCTTTCAAGGCTGTGCTCTTGCCTCGACTTTGGGTGATTGGCACGCATCCTTCCAGTTACAGTGGTACTTCAAGTCGTTGGAGTCCGTCGAGACTTCGGTGAGAGTGTTGTAAAAACCACAATGAGAACGGAACAAGTCGTCAAGGTTCGGGTTTCACTCCCGGCTTAACAGCTTAGTTCCTGCTTTGATAAAATAGAGAAGAAAATCTTCGTTGAAGTGCGGATTTCACTCCTGATTCAACGCAAATTCTCCCGTTTATAGATAAAACGCGGGTCGAACAGGCGACTTAATCGAGAGTTTACGGGTTTCACCTTTAATCTCGATCCAATCACTGGTTCATCAATGCAGTGCGACTACCTTAGGAAAGGCAGTGTGATAGCATAGCGTGAGTGCAAGGCGATCGAGAAATAGCATTAAGCTTGTGCGGGACCCCTAACGGGTTCGCACAAAGCGGTCTGTTGGTACTTAGACTATAGACTAGGTCGTTTCTAAGACACCGACCCGGACTAGATCGAGTCTTGTCTAATTCCCTATAGTTATGGCTCTGATACCAATCTGTCACACCCCAACCGATGACGGAAACATCGGGGCATGGCACTGAGCGAAACAGATTGTCCATGAGAAATCCATAACAACTAAAATTACCGGATATTTATCATTATGTCCCATACCATAATATATCAAATAAAAGCAGTTATTACAGACATTGTTTTCTCGAAGACAGATCAATTGTTCCGATAACTCAGATTCAAAATAGATAAATTGTTTTCGATTTGTTTCTAGACTCCTCCCTACTTGATTCCACTAAAGCAGGTAAGCACAACATCCTAAGCATTCAAACACCTGTCACATACATTAAAATAGAGGTCAATACACATAGTGTAAAGGTGAGCATACAAGTTTGATATTAATAATAGAGCTCGAAATAGTTTACGCATAACTAGCATGTAACATGTACAAAGTGAAGGCAAGTAGGTTATCGATAGAGAAATATGCACAGACGTGACTGCGAGTTATAGAATGCGTAACACATATCCCCACTGGGACATGCGAAGTAAAGCCCTTAACAACCCCTGTCCACGACAGGTGCTGAGTCCAAACTATAGTACTATCGTTGCTAAGGTGTGATGTATTGTAAAATACATCCTTATTCGCGTTCGTTTTAGTAGTTAGATATTTGTTTTTTCGTTCGTTTTTAGCATAGAATGTACATACTATTGATATTTTGTGATTTCCAGGTTTTTACAGCCAAAAGGAGCAGAAACGAGTCAAATCCTGGAAAGGCGAAAGGCTGGAACGGAAATCGAGAGTTCGGGAAAGGAAACGAATCGAAAAATTTATGTTATGTTTTTGAAATTGTAGCCTTGAAACCGGCCGTGTAAGCTTAGGCTTTTTTGTGTTACGCGGGCCGCGAGAAAAGTGAATACGTGCAGCCCACTCAACAGGCAACGGCTAGTAGGTTTTTGAAGGTTATAAACATCATCATCATCAACAGTCGATAGGAGGATACGAATCTGAGTTCTTGGGGCGATAATCAGAGGCTGTTGAAGATCTTGAGAGCGTTTTGAAGCACAGAATCATCCGGGTATACTCCAGGGGCGTTCGAGAGTGAAGACTACGGGTTTTACTATCCTAATCTTTCGTTCTTCGTTCATTTTTATGTGTAACACGATGAATTCAGATCTATTTATGATTTTGTTTATGTTCTTGATCATGTTTTCTAGATAAAAAATCTTTAACTACCTAGGCTAATGACAATAGTTTAATAAAGTTTGGATTTTTATTCGGTTCTTGGCATGGTTTATGGATCTTTCTTGTATTGTAAAAGCTATGGACTTTTAACTTGGTGTATATGCATGCTTGATATTTGTTTTACTACTGTTCATTGCTTCGTATGATCCTTGCTGACGGTCTTTATCACATAATAGGGTTGTGCTAGGGTTCTTGATTTAGGTGAGTGTCTATATCACATAATAGATCATTAATTCTTGTCGCTGTGAGGCTCGAGGGTATTAATAGGTCTCGGTTTGGTTTATAGTTAGGTCTAAGAATTGGTCTAGTCCTTAAACATTCTCTTGTCTATTAAACCAAGATTAAAAACCATAGTTGCCTTAGACTTTCGCGCTGTGAGGTAGATCGTCTTAATTAGACACTTTCAAGAAACTAGAGGACTGTGAGGAAATCTAGTAAACCGGTAAGCGTAACAGCCTAGGTAGTGCCACAAGAATCACCTTGAGAGGGATTGAGGGGCTTAGTTGGTATCTTAATAGGTTTAGCATTTAAAGATCCTGGTTCCATACCACAAAATTATCGAGTAGAAATCCATTTTGAATTAAACTTGCGTCTAGCCTAGGTAGCCTTCATCGCCTTTGGTCAAAGTCTTCGTCCACATTCGTGTTTAGCCTTTTCTTTGATTTTTCTAGTTTAATATTTTATTATATTTTTAGGATATTTAGAAAACCCCCCATCAAATAAACAATTAGCTAAAGTCCGTGTCAGCCTAAGTCTAGATAGAGTCATTAGCATAATTTATTAGAGTCTCTTGGGTTCGATACTCGGACTTCCTTAGGCTGTACTGCATCGATCGGTACACTTGCCGGTCGTGTGGTTTAGGGTTTAGAGAGTCTTAGTTTTATAAATTTAAAGCTTAGAGAGTCTAGTTTAGGGTTTAATTTAGTTAATTTAATTAAACCACTTTTAGCACATCAAGTTTTTGGCGCCGTTGCCGGGGACTCTTCGGCGATTGCGTTAATTACTTTGTTTGGACTTACTTGACATATTACGTGCTATTTGTTTGTTCGTTGAGTCGTAGGAGTCTAGTTATATAAAAAAAAATCAAAAAATATTTGCTTTAGTGTCTTTTATAGTTTGTCGAGTCATTCGTTAGAGTCTTCTTACTTGTTTGCATTCGGTTTGTGTAGTTGATGCCCCATACACGCTCGCAGGGTCCACCACCGCTTCCGTTTGCGATCAAGTCTTCCGTCTCATCTTCTGCACTCGAGGTAAGTTCTTCTAACTTACCTTCGTTTTCGCATTCCACCCCTGATCTCGATTTTCCACTTTCACCAAAGATATCACCCCACGTTTCCCCACCACCCTCCCGTTCTCGTACACCTAGTCCTCCACCCGCTATGGCAAACCGCACCATTTACCAGCAGGCTACCACCGGTTTCACCGGTGCTACATCACCCATCACCCTTCCGAACATCGCGAATGATCGGTCCTGGCAGATTCCTTCTTACATCATGACCGCCATCACCAATTCATGTTAGTTCCATGGTTGCGACGACGAGGATGCGCCCGCTCATATCAATCGCATCACTCGCCTTTGTATCACCTTCTCCATCGAGGGGGTGAACCTCGATGCTCGATACCTTCAGGTCTTTCCATTCTCACTCGCTGGACGCGCAGCCTTCTGGTTCGATTCTCAGCCCGCAGGCACTTTCACTACTTGGGCAGGTCTTCGTGATGCGTTCTTAGCCAAGTACTTTCCCCCAGCCAAGGCGTCTTGCCTTCGTGATCAGATTCACTCCTTCCACATGGAGCCTGATGAGCCGTACCACTTAGCTTGGGAGCGTTTTCAGACCTTGATCTCTCGTTGTTCTCAGCATGGTTTGTCTGACTGGGCGTTAGTTGAAAAATTCTACAATGGTCTTACTCTGAGATTAGAGCTCGTTTCGATACTTTAGCTGGAGGGCAGCTTATGGGTAAAAAGACAGTGAATGAGTGTAACGATTTGTTTGAGAGTTTTGCTCACTCTGATATGGATTACGGCACTACCAGCAGGACTTCCATTCCTGTGCGTACCTCCTCGGCCGGTCGAGGGGTAAACCAAGTTAGCTTGGATCCATCGGTAGCTGCTATAGTCGAGACTTTGAGGCAAGAGATGAGACAAGAGCTGAGTGAGATTAAGAAGAAAGTTGATAGGTGTGAGGTATGTAGAGGGGGTCACGATACGATAGATTGTCCTACCCTTACTCTTGAGGAGGTAGAGTACATAGCCGGTCAGTCTAGGGGTCCCATGAATCCGTTCAATAATTCCAATTACAACTCCAACTGGCGCGGTAGTGGTAATACTAGTGGTTATCGTTCGTCTGGAAATCGTCCTGGATTTCCATCTGGTCAGTATCAGAGTAGAGGGCCCGATATATACACGAGTACTGGTTCGGGTCAGAGTGGTCAGTTTGGTGGCTCAAGAGGACAGTTCGCTAGTGGGGGGTCGACTCAGGAGAGTCAAGGTAGTGGAAAGGCTTCCGAGGGGAATATGAGTAGGATGGAGGAAATGTTCGCTCAGATGATGACACAAAATCAGGCGATGATGACTCAGAATCAGGCGACGCGGAAATCTCTCACTGATTTCGCTAAAAATCAGGAGCAGATCAATAAAAGTCACGAACTTCAGCTCAAAAGTCAGCAATCCACACTTTTAGATCTTCAAAGAACAGTAGGTGGAATTGCTAAACAGTTGCAGGAGAATCCACCTGGTCAGTTTTCGGGAAATACCTTCACGAATCCCGCGAATCATTCAGCGAAAGCTATTACGACCCGCAGTGGGAAGAGTTTGGGAGAGGTTGTGAGAGAGAGAGAGAGTTGAGGAAGAGAAAGAGGATGAAGTCGATGAGGAGATCGAGATGGAGGCTCCAGGCAAGGTGCACATGAGGCTAGACCCAGCAAGTACCGCACACGCCGAGGAGTCGCCAGTAGAGAAGAAAGTAGAGAAGCAGCCGACGAAGGTTCGGCCAGCACCAGTGATTGATCATTCCCGCCTTCCGTTTCCCGGCCGCCTTAAGCATCAGAAGTATGCTCAGGAATACAGGAAATTCCTTGAGATGTTTACGCAGTTGAAAATCAATCTTCCTTTTATCGAGGCACTTCAGTCGATGCCTAAGTACGCTAAATTTCTCAAAGATCTTTTGAAGTGCAAGGAGAGGATTGGGGAGCTTTCGAATATTCCATTGTCAGGAGGTTGTTCCGCGGTAGTCTTGAATAAACTACCAGAGAAATTAACCGATCCTGGCACTTTCACCATTCCATGTCTCTTTGGGGGAGCCGTTACCCCAGCTCACGCCCTAGCCGATTTAGGGGCCAGCATCAATCTGATGCCATTTTCGTTGTACGAGAGGCTTGGTTTAGGAGAGTTGACACCCACTCTTATGTTGTTGTCCTTGGCTGACCGATCAGTCAAGTATCCTCGTGGGATAGTGGAGAATTTGTTGGTTAAGGTAGATAAGTTCGTCTTTCCGGTAGATTTCGTTGTGCTCGATATGGAGGCTGATGAGAGAGTTCCTATTATTCTGGGCCGTTCATTCCTTAGAACCGCAAAGGCGATCATCGACGTCTTTGATGGTAAGATTTCTTTTCGTGCTGGTGACGAGATTGTCACATTCGAGATTGATAGAGCGATGCAGCATCCAGGAGGTCGAGATGATGATAGCGTGCCGTGTCATTCTGTTTACTTTCTAAATTCTTTCATATCCTGTGTCAACACTTGTTTCGAGTATATCAGTGGAGCTGATTTAGTGGGCGAGGGAGTTATCGACGAGCCTGAGGAGGAGAAAGTTGAGGAAGTCGAGGAGGAGCAGTTAGATGAGGATGACGAGTTGTGGGTTCCTGAGACGTTGGAGCTCAACGAGATTAGTGATGAGAGTACTCCTGTAGAAATTCCACCGCCTTTAGAACTTAAGGTTCTTCCATCACATCTTGAGTACGCATTTCTAGGAGAGAAGCCGAATATGCTTGTCATCATATCTTCGAAGTTGACAGAGGAGGAGAAAGGGAGGTTGATTGAGGTGTTGAGAGAGCACAATGATGCGATTGCCTGGAGGCTATCTGATATCAAGGGCATCAGCCCTACTTTTTGCACGCATCGCATTCTGATGGAGGATGTTTACAAGCCTGTAGTGCAGCCGCAACGTCGTTCGAATCCGAATATGCCGGATGTCGTTAGGAAGGAAGTGATGAAGTTGTTAGAGTCTGGCTTGATTTACCCTATTTCTGATTCAGCTTGGGTTAGTCCTACGCAGGTCGTCCCAAAGAAAGGGGGGATGGCAGTTGTTCTGAATGCGAAGAATGAGCTTATTCCGTCTCGTACTGTTACGGGTTGGCGTGTGTGCATTGACTATCGAAAGTTAAATGATGCCACTCGCATGGATCATTTTCCGCTCTCGTTCATTGATCAGATGCTTGAGCGTCTCGCGGGTCAGCAGTTCTATTGCTTTCTCGACGGGTTTTTGGGGTACTTCCAGATCCCTATCGCACTAGAGGATCAGGAAAATACCACTTTTACATGTCCATATGGCACGTACGCGTATTGACGCATGCCGTTTGGTTTATGTAACGCTCCAGCTACATTTCAGCGTTGTATGATCGCGATCTTTCAGGATATGGTAGAGAGTTCGCTGGAGGTGTTTATGGATGATTTTTCGGTCTATGGAAATTCTTTCGATCAGTGCTTAGTGAATCTTAAGAGGATGTTGAAGAGATGCGTTGAAACGAAGCTGATGTTAAATTGGGAGAAGTGTCACTTCATGGTGACTGAGGGTATTGTGGAAGGGCACAAGATTTCGCGAGCTGGCATTGAGGTTGATCGAGCGAAGATAGATACGATCAGTCAGCTTCCTCCGCCGACTAGTGTCAAGTCGGTTCGTAGTTTTCTCGGTCATAAGGGGTTTTATCGGCGGTTTATCATTGATTTTTCTAAAATTACACGCCCCATGACGCGATTGTTGGAGAAGGACATTCCTTTTGTCTTTGACGAGGAGTGCCTCAAAGCATTTGAGTTTCTGAATGAGAAGTTGGTGAGTGCACCGATTCTCGTGTCGCCTGACTGGAGCTTGCCATTCGAGCTCATGTGCGACGCGAGCGATTACGCAGCAGGGCGGTGTTAGGGCAGAGACGGGAGAATCATTTTCACCCTATTTACTACGCGAGTAAAACTTTGAATGATGCCCAAGAGAATTACACCACCACAGAGAAGGAGTTGTTAGCAGTCGTCTTTGCATTCGACAAGTTGCGTTCGTACCGTGTTCTTTCGAAAACCGTTGTGTTTACCGACCATTCCGCTCTGCGTTTCTTGTTTCAGAAGAAGGACGCGAAGCCGCGCCTTATACGATGGATTCTGCTTCTTTCCGAGTTCGATATTGAAATTAAGGATAAGAAAGGGGCAGAGAATGTGGCGGCAGACCACTTGTCCCGTTTAGAGGATCCGAGGAGAGAGGAGATTCGTGAGGAGGCGATAGGCGACAGATTCCCCCACGAGTCTATTGATTCCGTTACGGCAGGGACCAAGGATTTACCATGGTTTAGCGATATAGCCAATTATTTGGCCGGAGGTTTCCTGATGGATGGTATACATCGCCAGCAGAGGAGAAAGCTTATGAATGATGCGCGGAAGTATATATGGGACGAGCCTTACCTCTTCAGGATATGAGGTGATCGAGTTTTGAGGAGATGTGTGAGTAGAGAGGATGGTCGGGACATCATTCGACATGTTCATGAGGGTTTGACTGGAGGACATCATGGTCCGCATGTTACTGCGCAGAAGGTGTTCGATTGTGGATTTTATTGGCCGACGGTAGTAGATGATGCAGTAGAGTTTGTGAGAAAGTGCGATCATTGCCAATGGACCGGCAACATCTCATCCAAGGATGAGATGCCCCAGAATCCTATTCAAGTGTTGGAAGTCTTCGAAGTTTGGGGCATTGATTTCAGGCCGTTTCCATCTTCGAGTGGGAATCGATACATCCTCGTGGAAATTGACTACGTTTCGAAGTGGGTGGAAGCTCAAGCTTTGCCTACGAATGATTCACGAGTGGTGGTGAGATTCTTGAAGAAGCTATTCACACGATTTGGTACTCCGAAGGCAATTATTAGTGATCGCGGTACGCATTTTTGCAATACCGTTATGGAGAAGGCGTTAGAGAGGTATGGAGTTACGCACCGCTTGTCTACCGCGTACCATCCGCAAACGAGCGGGCAAGTGGAGAATGCGAATCGAGGAGTGAAGAGAATTTTAGAGAAAACGGTAGGGAAGAGTAGAAAGGATTGGTCCGATAAGTTGGACAATGCGTTATGGGCATTCCGCACCGCCTATAAGACGCCACTAGGAACGACGCTGTTTATGATCGTTTATGGGAAAGCGTGCCATTTACCGGTCGAGTTAGAGCATCAGGCTCTTTGGGCTCTCAAAACAGTGAATTTAGATTTGACCGAGGCCGTTAGGAGACGATTTTTCCAAATTCATGAGTTGGAGGCGCTTCGTGACGCCGCGTATGATCGTTCGTGGAGCATCAAGGAAAAGTCGAAAGCTTTGCATGATAGAAGGTTGCGGAAGTTGAAAAAATTTCGAGTGGGCGATCAAGTGCTTTTGTTTAATTCAAGGTTGAAATTAATTGCCGGAAAGTTGAAGTCGAGATGGTGTCCGGTCCGTATGTCGTGAAGGAGGTTTTCCCGTACGGCACCATGGAGTTGTTTGATGAAGAAAAGTCGAATTCGTGGAAAGTTAACGGACATCGGTTGAAACACTACTTAGGAGGTCCCATCAACACCACCGAAGAGGAAACCGTTCCTCTTTCGGACCCACCTAGCACCACCGCGTAGTTTCTCGAGTGAAAACTCGAGTGTAGAGTTTGTACATTGAGTCGTTGTTCGTGTCGCGTCGTTAATTTAGTGTCTATGTGTTTTTGCGTCTTGTGCGTCGTTTTTCGTATTTGTGCGTTTTTTATGTGTCGTGAGTAGTTTTGCAGGTTTCATCACCTTCATGAAGGCGGATACGACAAGCAAGCAGCATCACATGTATGTTTTATATTAAAAACAACAAAATAAGGGCCGGGGCTGTTTTGGGGATTAGATAAAATCAAGAACAGCAAACTCTGCTGTTGCTGTCAATTGAATTGTTGCTGTTTACTGTCCACGCGACCCGCGTCATCTTCTTGCTTTATTCTACGCGGCCCGTGTGGGCTTAAAAGAACTTGAAAAACTTAAGGAGCGAAACGGCCCGCCTAAACTTAGTTAAATCTTCACGCGGGCCGCCTAGCACTCATGTGTCGGCAACAGTTTGATTAATCCCCAAAATTCAACTCAGATTGAAACCCTAACTTTAATCGCTTCCCTTCTCCGGCGATTTTAAACCCACCACCACCATTACTTTAATCCACCGCTGACCACTTACATTCGCCCACTACCACCATCTCAGCCACCATACCCCATCATTTCGAGTCACTATTAACCTTACCACTGCATCCGAAAACCCCAGCTTTACCACTTTACATCATATGTGGCTCCCATCTCAACCAATCACACACCACCATTAACAACCATTTCACTTGCACCATACCACATCCACCATATATCACGCCCACCACCACTGTTACACCCCACAACCACCACCGAAGATCCCGTAACCACCACTGCATTCACCGGTCCGCCACCACCAATTTTCAGATTATAGTTTTGCTGTCTCAGTTCCGTCGATTATAAGGTATGTACCTGCATTTACTTATTCTGCTGTGTGTCTTTGTCGAGTCAAGTCTGTGTCTCGAGCCAGGTCAATAAGTTTATGTTTCGAATCCATGGATAACTGTGTCAGGTCTGTAGTCGAGTCAGTGGTTTTAGCGTCAAGTTTGCAGGTCTGTTTAGTTAATCGTTTGTAGTCATAAAAGTTTGTTTTTGATTTGTTTCGAGTCTTGAGTGGTCTGTAGTTTTTGTGTTGAGTTAGTCCGGTATGTGTCGAGTCCATATTGGTCTATGGCAGGATGTTTCGAGTTCGTATGGTTATGCTTGATGGATCAGGTTTGTTTGTCAGCAGGTGTGGTTGTTTATTGTGCTAGAAAACATATGTGCAGATTTGTTTTTAAGTAATTGCGAGGGTGCGGGTGGCTCGGGTTGGAGCATTGATTGATTTGTTTGTTTTCGGACTGATTTGTTTGTTTTCGGACGAGATAATGATAGTTAAAGGGGGGTGGTTGTTTTGTTTCGCTTAGAAATAAATTTCAGATGGGTCAGGTTTTAACACGGGCGATGGGGTGTTTTGGTAAACGGGCATAGTACAGTTCAGTGTGGGGATACGATTCACGCATTTTGACATAAAAAGACATTTTTTCACTAAAATTGCGAACCGTTATCCGTTGCATCCATACGTTGATGGTTGTCGGCACTTGGGATTGCTCGAGGGCGAGCAAAGTGCCGGGAGGGGATAAAAGTGTAAGTTTCGTGTATTTTGCGTCAAAGTGTCTTGTCGTGCGTCTTCAGCGTCTGTTAGTGTCGTTTTGAGTCATTTGAGTCTTGTTTGAGTCGTTTTAGTGTCGTTTTGCGTGTTTGTCACATCGCTTGATTATCAAACCGCTTCGCTCGTACTCAATCTCCATTCGGGCGAAGTTCGGTTTGTTTTCAAGTCGTTTTGCGATAAGTCACTTGTTTCGAACAACGGCCGCGAATGAAATGCTATACGGCCGTCGCTCGACGCTATATTATTATATTATTAAAATATTATTATAAAAAAAGAAAAAAAGTTCATAAAAAAATAATCAGAAAAATTCTTAAAAAATCCAAAAAAAATTAAAAAACTCAAAAATACCAAAAATTCGCTTGTGTTTACTAACTGTTCACCTGTTTTGTGCGTTTATTGAATTGTTTTGAACAGGATGTCAGGTGAAGGATCATCATCAGGTACAAAGCGCAAGAGGCGCAGTACTAGAGCTCAGGGAGCTGCTCAGGAACAGCCGGCTGATATATCACTTAGAGAGGTTGAGTATAGGGATGACGGGGTCCCGCATGGACAGAGTGTGAGGTTGGGGATAGCCCGTTGCTACGGTTTAAGGTTGGGACAGCTGAGTATATGAAGTATGATGTTACTAAGGATGTGCAGCTGCTGGAGTTCAGGAGGATTGATTGGGAGCTAGTTGGGCGATTAGGGCAGGTTGAGAGGATGTATGAGTTGCTAGGGCCCAAGTTTAGGATGGTGCTGGATTGTGACGCACCTTAGTACTACGAGCTTACCTTGGAGTTTCATTCTACATTTCAGTATAGGTATCCAGGAGGGTTTGATGAGCCAGATGTAGTCTCGTTTGTTTTGGTAAAGAGGATCTTCAACATGACACTACCACAGTTCGCAGAGGTGACTGGATTTTACTTATGCCAGGAGGTCGAGTCTGAGGAGTTTAGGGGTTTGCTGAGGCAGGTAGTGAAGGAGAGGCAGGATTATTGTGTGTTAAAGAAGGAGTTAGCGAGGTTTTGGCGCACTATTGCTATTTCACCATTTTAAAACAACATGGTGGCATCGGATATCAGAGATCCTCTTTATCGGTTTGTGCACAAGATACTGGCAGCTACATTGATAGGCAGGCATGAAGGGGATAATAAAGTGAATCAGCACAGTTTGTTTTGTTTGATGTGCATGGTTGAGCGTCGGCCAGCAAATCTGGCGAGTATTCTAGCATGGTCGTTGGTGAGGCCGAAGAAGGGTGGAAGACAGTCAGGGTTGTATGGAGGGCCGTACATTACGATGTTAGCAGCGAATCTGGGTATATTTGCTGATTATCCTCCTGAGAGGATGCATACAGGACCAGCTCCATCACTCATGGAGCTGAAGAGCTTTCAGATGGCAAGGATAGTTACATGGGATGAGCCACCGGTCTGGGAAGCGGTGCTAGAGGGGCAGCAGGTGCCACCTCCACCAGATTCAGCTACCGAAGGGGCGTTGCAGGCTGCGATTCCACATCGTTATCAGGTGCCGCTTCAGAGGCATCAGTTGCCGGCACGCGAGCAACCGATTAGGCAGCCGAGACCAGAGCCGTTGACGTTAGAGGCGTTATATGATAGGATGGAGAGTAGGCATGAGGAGAGCAGAGCAGGTCAGAGACGTATTGAGGATGGTATGAGAGTGATCATGGATCACTTCCACTTGCAGCCGTCGCCGTCTTGGCAGCCGCAGCAGGAGGGTCCAGCTGGTGGACAGGAGGATCCTGTGGGCAGACATGAGGGTTAGGTTGGGGAGTAGTTTGAGGATGCAGCAGCGCTTATGGATGTTATATCTTTTGTTTTTATTTTATGCTGTTTTGATCCTCATATTTTGGTCTGTACTGATATTATAAATAGGTTGGTAGGGTTTTGGGGGTTGGTTGATATTTGATGTGATTATGACGTACTATGATGGTATATATTATGCTTGCTTGGTATGTTTGATTGATTAGGTCGTTGTTAGTGCCGCTTTCGTTCGCGTGTCCGAGTTAGTACAGTTTGCTGAGCGCGTTTGGGTTGGAGGGCGTGTGTGGTATCGACTGGCATACTGACAGTCTCACATATTTATTCAGCTAAGTCGTTCCACTTGTATAATTTGTATTCTTATTCATTTTTCGTTTTTCTTTTTATTTTTTTTAGGCTTTAGGAGTTGTGTTTTTCATCCTTGCATTAGGGACAATGCAATATTTAAGTGTGGGGATGGGACACTTTCGTTGAGTCTTTAGTTAGTCTTGAGTCATAAAAAGCCGAAAAATACAAAAAAAATTGAAAAATTTCAAAAATTCAAAAAAAAAACATTTAAAAAATTAGAAAATGTCTTTTGAAACAAGAAGTTTGCAAAATAAAAGCGGAAAATGATAGAAAAATCGGGTTCAAATATATAATAATATGAGAATAAATAATCGTGCTTGTGTCTAGTTTGGGATGCGCGGGTAGGCTTAATTCGGTTCTGGGTTCCTTTGATCTTAAAATTACCTAATTGTCGGTCTACTAGTGGGTTCTCATCTAGGGAGAGTGGGGAAATTGAAACCGCCAAAAATAGTATAAGGGATGCCGTTATAAGCTAAGATCGTTAGAGTTTTTGGTCATTATCTCGTGGAAAAAGAATAAATAAATAAATAAACGAGCTAGAAACTAATTGAAAGTAGCTATTCTATGTAGTCTGTGGTTGGGTATAGCGACTCTACAGCCGGATTACCGCTAGAATGTGTGAAATCGACCTTGCGAAAATAAAATAAAAAAGTACCAAAGCCTATGTAATCTGTGGTATGGGATAGCGACTCTACAGCCGGAATGCCTCTGGGTTAGGGAAAGCAACGTCTACGCTCGAGAAAAAAAATGGAAAGAATAGATTTGATTTTAAACTCTCTTGATCTTGGTATAAGGCGGTTAGGAAATAACCCAGTGGTGGTTCCTTTTGTCCTATAAACTTGAGGGGGGATTAGGTGGACTTGCAATTCTTAGTGTGAGACCCTAGGTGGATTGACTGAACTTGAATCTAAATTGCATGATAAGGGCTTGGAACCGGGTTGGGTTTAAGAGGATCATTATACTTGCAATCGCGGCTAACACGAGTGTCGATTTAAATAAAATAACTTAAGCTTTTGTCCCGATCGACTATTCCGACTATGATTCCGTTTGCACAATTCTTTTTCGAGGACGAAAAAAAGGTTAAGTGTGGGGATATTTGATGTATTGTAAAATACATCCTTATTCGCGTCCCTTTTAGTAGTTAGATATTTGTTTTTCGTTCGTTTTTAGCATAGAATGTACATACTATTGATATTTTGTGATTTCCAGGTTTTTACAGCCAAAAGGAGCAGAAACGAGTCAAATCCTGGAAAGGCGAAAGGCTGGAATGGAAATCGAGAGTTCGGGAAAGGAAACGAATCGAAAAATCATTCAGAAGGCCTCAGGCGGGCCGCGTGAACTAAACATACATCCTTACGCGGGCCGCCTAAACTTAAGTTATGTTTTTGAAATTGTAGCCTTGAAACCGGTCGCGTAAGCTTAGGCTTATGTGTTACGCGGGCCGCAAGAAAGGTGAATACGTGCAGCCCACTCAACAGGCAACGACTAGTAGGTTTTTGAAGGTTATAAAACATCATCATCATCAACAGTCGAATACGAATTGGAGTTCTTGGGGCGATAATCAGAGGCTGTTGAAGATCTTGAGAGCGTTATGAAGCAAGGAATCATCCGGGTATACTCCAGGAGCGTTCGAGAGTGAAGACTACGGGTTTTACTATCCTAATCTTTCGTTCTTCTTTCGTTTTTATGTGTAACACGATGAATTCAGATCTGTTTATGATTTTGTTTATGTTCTTGATCATGTTTTCTGGCTAAAAATCTTTAACTACCTAGGCTAATGACAATACTTTAATAAAGTTTGGATTTTTATTCGGTTCTTGGCGTGGTTTATGGATCTTTCTTGTGTTGTAAAAGCTATGGACTTTTAACTTGGTGTATATGCATGCTTGATATTTGTTTTATTACTGTTCATTGCTTCGTATGATCCTTGGTGACGGTCTTTATCACATAATAGGGTTGTGCTAGGGTTCTTGATTTAGGTGAGTGTCTATATCACATAATAGATCATTAATCCTTTAGGGTGAAAATCTAGTAAGTAACCTTAGAAGTAATATTCAGTAATTTAATAAAATCAAGTTTTCTGCTATTCTTGTCGCTGTGAGGCTCGAGGGTATTAATAGGTCTCGGTTTGGTTTATAGCTAGGTCTAAGAATTGGTCTAGTCCTTTAACATTCTCTTGTCTATTAAACCAAGATTAAAAACCATAGTTGCCTTAGACTTTCGCGCTGTGAGGTAGATCGTCTTAATTAGGCACTTTCAAGAAACTAGAGGACTGTGAGGAAATCTAGTAAACCGGTAAGCGTAACAGCCTAGATAGTGCCACAAGAATCACCTTGAGAGAGATTGAGGGGCTTAGTTGGTATCTTAATAGGTTTAGCATTTAAAGATCCCGGTTCCATAACACAAAATTATCGAGTATAAATCCATTTTGAGTTAAACTTACGTCTAGCCTAGGTAGCCTTCATCGCCTTTGGTCAAAGTCTTCGTCCACATTCGTGTATAACCTTTTCTTTGATTTTTCTAGTTTAATATTTTATTATATTTTTAGGATATTTAGAAAACCCCCTATCAAATAAACAATTAGTTAAAGTTCGTGTCAGCCTAAGTCTAGATAGAGTCATTAGCATAATTTATTAGAGTCTCTTGGGTTCGATACTCGGACTTCCTTAGGCTGTACTGCATCGATCGGTACACTTGCCGGTCGTGTGGTTTGGGTTTAGAGAGTCTTAGTTTTATAAATTTAAAGCTTAGAGAGTCTAGTTTAGGGTTTAATTTAGTTAATTTAATTGAACCACTTTTAGCACATCAAGGTGTCAGGCAACAATCACTGTGTTAACATAACATACAAGCATTCATCGAATAACACGTAGCATGCAATAACGGTCAGCGTATAAATAGTGTTGCGTTGTGTGTAGATTGTGATTTAGAATAAGTAACGTATGTAACACCCAAAAGTGCGTAAAGCAAAAAAGGGTTCGAGTATACTCACAGATTGTGTTTAACATGTTTTATTTAAATTTTGACACCGGCCAACTGATGAGAACGGGGATCGTTATGTTATCATTGTGAATTTTAATGTTGCTAACTTGCTGTTAAATTTTGGATCAAGTTACAAATTTTGACAAAGGTTGTTAAATTTTGGATCAAGTTACAAATTTTGACAAAGGTTGCTGTCAATTATATATTACGTATAAGGAGTATTCGTTTTTTTATTTAATCATAAACAAGTAAACGCATAGGGATTCAAATTCAGTTAATTTTGCAAAATGAAAGCAATTCTTTGTCATTCTGAAATACTTCCATGTCTAGTGAGTCTAAAGTCACCCGTGCTAAGATACCATCACCATTTGGAGTATCCATCAGTACACAACCATTCCTGCGCAAAGCTCCAAACGTTACACTTGCAACGGTGGGATTTCCCCATCCGAAATCAACTTTGCTATAAGGGAACCCACATAAGCTCGAACACCAAAAGGATCTGCTAACGCCTATTCTTGACATAACCGATTCCAAGCTTTGAGAAGTCAGTTGCCAACTTCGGACTCGCTTAACTTCCATCTTCTCTTTTCTTATCTCGGAAACCAACACACTTAATGAAGTTTCACTTTCATGTCGGGTCGCCACCAACATAGTTCTAAGGAAATTTCCCACGGTAGTTTGGGGCAACTTTGGGACAAAATGGTTACGTACATCTACGGGAATTGCTAAAAAATATGGCGTAAAAGAAGATGATCTTTGGGTGGTAGCTGCCACCACGGTTTTGTAAATTAGAGACGACAATACTTCAAACCGTGTAGGACTGTTTATAGAGGAGACCTTGTTCTTGAGGTCACTTAATTTTGAATTGGGGAAAATGAATTTTCTGGTGACAAAGTGTGCACACCTAATTTGAGTTGTGGGCTGAAGAGGATTAATAGGATTGGTAGTAGTTGGGGATTGAATAAAATGTGGGTTAAGAGGGAGTACCTCTTTGTGATCAGTGGAACCACAACGAGCCACAGAAGCCCAATAATTCATGTATGAACCAAGAGTGCATCCATCACAAATTTTATGTGACATAGACACTGCCAACCCGATTCCGCCACATGCAAAGTGATTGAGTTGAACACCAACAAGACTGGTGCTATGAGGAGACCTTATCCACACCATGTCATCAGCAAAAAGTTGGCCAACAGTCTCATCTTCTTCTTCAATGGTATGTTGGAACTTGTGGAGTTGGCTGTCGTGTTTGGCTTCGACAAACACGACTTCCTCGTCGTTACAATCAACGTATGGTGTTGTTGGTGTATGTAACCTGCCGGCAAACGGGTAGTATCGTGTTAGGGTCTGTGACAATGATTTCTTCAGCTTTTGGACTTTGTAATCAGCAGTTAGACTGCAATTTTCATTGTTTGGATAGAAAAGAATTAGTGGCATGTACATGTGAGGGATGCCTTGATCAAGGTAGGAAAGATTATAAGTCCGGAGATGAGATGTGGTTGGAGAGGAGGGCTTTATTATTTCACGAGAAATGATGGTGTGATGTTGCCTTCTTCCGAATCGTAGGATCTTCCCTATCATCGTCACTTAGTATGGAAGGAAAGATTTTATTGTGTTTGATCATGATATGTTGATACGTCTATATATAGTAGTATTTGTACCACGTGTTTTAAACACAAATACATGTTGGTACATTGTCTATAAGGCAAAGTTTTAAACACAAATTCCTCGGCAAAGTTTAGGATACAAAACTAATAAGGTCAAGAACAAACGTCAGTTCAAGAGTGTTGCCTATATATCTACCATATACGTACGCAAACCTTAACATTGTTACGAATACTTTGATTATTTAAAAAACTTAACAATTTTTTTTGAGTGCGGGGGGGGGGGGGGGGGGGGGGGAGGTTAGGTTTTTAGGGGTGGGGTGGGGGTTAGGTTTTTTTTAGGTTTTGGGTGGTGTAGTGGGTTTATTATGTTGTGTTCACATTAGTTCTCGCAATAAAAGTGGTTCTCGCATGAACCCTACCCTATATATATATATATATATATATATATATAGGACAAAGATCCGTTAGGAACCACCCCTTATTGCGAGAACCGCGAGAACCAGTGTGAACACAAACAGTAATTCCTAAAAAAATCTAAAAAACACCCAAAAAAATTTTTTTACTATTTTTTTTGAAAAAATCGCTATATTTTGTTAATAAAAAAAATAAAAAAAAAATTTCAAAAAAAAAAAAATTTCGAGTAACAGTTATCCATGCACATGTGCATATGTGTCGTTTCTTTGTCAAATTCCGTAATTCATTACAAATAATAGTCAATTGCACTTTTATTTACACTACTACGTGTAATACACTATCTTTTACATTACCAATGTTAGAAATGCACATGTGCATCTATATGTATCAACAGGAAATAAGGTGTTTTGGTACACTACTTTCTCTTTCATCTATCATTCCATCCATAATACACAAGCATGCACATGTGCATTTCTGTCATTTCTTTGACAAATTCCGTAATTCATTACATATATTAGACAATTGCACTTTCATTTACACTACCATATGTAATACACTACTTTTTACATTACCAATATTAGAAATGCACATGTGCATTATATGTATCAACATGAAATAAGGTGTTTTGGTACACCACTTTGAATACACTTTCCCTTTCATCTATCATACCATCCATAATACACTACCATTACCTCCGACCATCCATAATACAATACCATTACCTCCTACCATCCATAATACAATACCATTAACAATATTTTCACTTTATTACATGTATGTAAACACCATTTATACCATCCAATCAACATATTACATAAAAAATTGACAACTATAACCAAACCATCAACCACTAGATATAACTAACCAAAAAACATGTATATGGGTCTACTTCTCTATTCAAAATCACAAACTTTTTGTACCAAAACACGTTATATCATGGTTATACCTAATTATGCACATGTGCATTTTGAATATTGGTAATGTAAAAAGTAGTGTATTACTAATGGTATTGTAAATTAAAGTGCAATTGTCTATTCCTGATAATGTATTACCGAATTTGTTGAAGTAATGATACATATGCACATGTGCATGGATAACTGTTACTCGAAAAAAAAAGTTTTTTTTTTTTTTTTTTTTTTTTTTTTTATGGAACGAAATATAGCGATTTTTGGTTAAAAAATATTAAAAAAAATAAAAAAAAATTTTTGAGTGCTTTTTTGATTTTTTTTAGATTTTATTTTGTGTTCACATTGGTTCTCGCGGTTCTCGCAATAAGGGTGGTTCTCGCATGAACCTTACCCTATATATATATATATATATATATATATATATATATATATATATATATATATATATTTAGGGTCAGGATTTAGAGAAAACGGTAGAAACTGTGAGAACGGTGAGAACGCTTATTGATCGTCCGATCAAAACAATCTATGTACCAGATTGGCGCGGTGGCATTTTAGTAAATAACATCAATTTTATTACGTGGATGCGCTTCATTAAGGGTAAAAAAAAACATTCCTCACATAAACCGCCATTGAAAAATAAAACGCCAAATAAATATAAAACGCCAATTTTATTACTGCGTACTTTTTTCTGTGTTTTTATTTAAGCTCTCAGGCTACAAAAACGCCAAAAAATATGAAACGCCATTATATATAACGCCATAGCTTACATCCGGATAAATGTTAATTACATTTTTTGTTATAAAAATAACATCCCGCCTAAACTACCCACCAAAAAAATTCTATAAATAGAAACGTCTCAACACCTTCCGTTTATCACACCAAAAAAACACACAGTGGTTGCTAAAAAAATTTACAACTCAATGTAAAACGCCAAAAAATATAACGACAGCAAACATCTTTTCTTTGATCCTCAGTAATGTTCTGCATGAAGCTTCATTTAATGATTTGTTACGTGAGTGTAGTAAGATTTTGCTGCATGAGATGGACAAAACTGAAAAAAGAGGGACTGATGACACCCATATGTCATACTGTCATCTTTGTTCTTGAAGAAGGTTTGGATGATAAGAAGAGACCTATACCAGTGTAAATGCTACTTTGGCCTCAATGATCATAATCAAGGTTGAAGAACTCGCTAGTCGCTAGTCGGCCGGTGAAGTGGGGACTAGCGACTACTCGGGATTACTCGGGATTAATCAGGATTAATCGGATCGGGTTTTTTATATGTAATTTTCAGTTTTATGTATAAATATATACATTTTTATAGGTAAATATTTTAAGTAGCTAGGTTTTAAATCTTACTCAACTTATTTATTTAAGTATACATGATTAATTGTTGGAATTCAAATGATTTGGTTGGAAACTGACCGGAATTTAGAGGTTTTGACCGGAATATACAAGTTTTTTTGCTGGAATCGTCGACTTTTGGCTGGCCTAGTCGGACCTAGTCGTGCCTAGTCGGACCTAGTCGGTTAATGGACCGATTCAAGAAAAATTACTCAGTAACTGGACGACTAGCGATTAATCGCTGACTACTCGTCGTCTAGTCGCGATTTTTACAACACTGATCATAATGAAGACCACAAGCAGATAGCATCCACCCATACGGGGTCGATCTATGTCTCCAACATCCACAAAGACACTTCAACACATGAAAAAAGAAAATAAACAGCGCCAAACCCAAAACGCCATTTATTTGTCACATTTCTTGTAGTTTCAAAAGAAAAAGAGACTGATGACACTGAAGATTTAAATCATAAATTGCTTATACTTTATTTTTTTTTCTTTATCTATTGTTTGTTTTGTAATGTCAGTTAATAAACAACAAAAGAATATTAATGCTATAATGAAAAATATAATAAAACGTCAAAATTAGTAAATACGTGTAAAATGCCATAATGCCATAAAAACGCCCCCAAAAAACTACTAAACTATAATAAAATTAATTTGAACAACTAATATTATAAAAAAACGTGAAACGATGTGCAAAGAATATAAAACAAAAGAAGTCCAATAGTTATCTAACCGCCATTGGAAAACAAAACGCCATAATTACAGCCGTCAAAAGATTTGACGTGTTACACCATTAAAACAGTTGAGTCTAAAAATAAAACATGGTAAACTGCAAAAAAACAATAAAATGAAACGACGGAAGGGGAAGGATAAATCGAAAACCCACTTGAGTTGAGAAAACTCAGAAAACCTTTGTAAAAAAACCATGTAAACTCAAGAAACATTTCTAAAAAAAATAGGAAATGTAATATACATATATTTGAACATTTTTAAAAAAGAAACACAAAAAAAACCAAGTAGTTTTTTTTTAAAAAATGTTACAAAATTTCAGGTTACATAATATATATGTCCAAAAAAAATGTAACATACAAATTTTCAACATTTTAAAAAAAAAAATAGTAAGCGTTTTTTACATTTTTTTTCATAAATAGGTCCGTGTACATTTATATTACATTCCCTATTTTTTTTTAGAAAAAAATAAAAATGTTACATAGGGTTTATTTGGGTTTTCTCAACTCACATGGGTTTTCGATTTATCTTTCCCCAACGACGGAAAACATAATTACTAACATTTATTATATTAAATTTATTTATCTTTTTCAAAATGCCATAATTACTTGTCATACGCGGGAAAAAAGGTCAATATAAAAGAAGACCATGAGAACCCAAGCTCAAACACGCCGAAAAACTAAAACGCCACATATTCTCCAAAACGCCAAAAAATTTAAAAATGGCTAAGGTTATTGCATGAAGGTTTGAAAGGAAAGAGAAACGATTCATCATAAAGTTCTCTGACAGAAGAAGGGTAAAGGTAAGGACACTAAAAGCCATGCTGGGAATGAATGAAAATGTTCAGAAGGATATCCTGGCCCTTGGGGTTCCAATAGACAACAATTGTGAAAGAACGAGAACTGTAATAAAAAGACTGGAGAGAACGTTTCCAGCAGAAGATGATGAAGATGATGATGATGATGATATTGAAGATACTCATATACCAAAACTTAGCAGTTGGGTATTGCATGAGGAAGAAGGAACACTTGAAGTGACTTATAAAAACGGGGTGCAATATTCAAGGCCAATGGAAGAAATGTTGAAGACAGGGTTGCTATCTATCATTGAACAACTCTGTGATTTAACACCTTCAAACAATCCAAAATCCAAGGATGCAGTGATATTCAAGAATAGGCTGCAGCAAAGAAGAGACGAGCTAATGGCGTTATATGCAAAAATGAAATTTGATGATGAAGAAACTGAAGAAAGTTATGAACAAAGCGATGGGTACATCTCTGATGTAATCCCACCTACGGAAGACTATTAGTTTATTTTGATTTTCGTGTTATTGTAGTTTTATAAAATATTAATCTACGGAAGACCACGTGTTCGGCCAGGATGCGTTCTCACTGTTCTCACACTTTTTGCCGTTTTCTCCTGATCCCATTTATATATATATATATATATATATATAGGGGCTGCTAGAATGAAAACCACCCCGAGTTGTAAGAACCGCGAGAACTACACCCCACGGAGCGCCGTTCGCCATGATTTTTTTTTTTTACAAGTAGATGTGTGTATTATAAACACAGCCGTAAAAAATCATGGCGAACGGCGCTCCGTGGGGTATAGTTTTTTACACCACAAGTTTGGTGTTTTTTAATTTTTTTTTCTTTTTTCTTTTTTTTTCACCAAACTTGTGGTGTAAAAAACTACACCCCACGGAGCGCCGTTCGCCATGATTTTTTACGGATGTGTTTATAATATACACATCTACTTGTAAAAAAAAATCATGGCGAACGGCGCTCCGTGGGGTGTAGTTCTCGCGGTTCTTACAACTCGAGGTGGTTCTCATTCTAGCGGCTCCCTATATATATATATATAGAGAGAGAGAGAGAGAGAAAGTGTATTGTACAATATCCCTTAACGTACGCTACGTACGCGATGTGAAATCGCACGTTATAAAATAGCGTGGATGAAATCACATGTGATAATTTTCATGAAATCGCATGTTGGTTTTTGTAACAATTTCCCATGTGATAATTTTGATGAAATCGCATGGTTTTTTGTAACAATTTCTCATGTGTTAATTTTGATGACTTAGCATGTTAAAAACCAACATGCGAAATTGTAACAAAAAACCAACATGCGATTTCAATGTGGGATGAAGATCTGACGGCTGAGATGAGCGCGTACATATTGTCCGATAAGGGATATTGTACGTTAACCTAACCCTATATATATATATATATATATATATATATATATATATATATAGGGGAATGATAAATTGAAAACCCACTTGAGTTGAGAAAACTCAGAAAACCTTTGTAAAAAAACCATGTAAACTCAAGAAACATTTCTAAAAAAAATAGGAAATGTAATATACATATATTTGAACATTTTTAAAAAAGAAACACTAAAAAACACCAAGTAGTTTTTTTTAAAAAATGCTACAAAATTTCAGGTTACATAATATATATGTCCAAAAAAAATGTAACATACAAATTTTCAACATTTTAAAAAAAATATATATATAGTATTTTTACATTTTTTTTCATAAATAGGTCCGTGTACATTTATATTACATTCCCTATTTTTTTAGAAAAAAATAAAAATGTTACATAGGGTTTATTTGGGTTTTCTCAACTCACATGGGTTTTCGATTTATCTTTCCCCTATATATATATATATAGAGAGAGAGAGAGAGAGAAAGTGTAGAATACAAATCTCCTAATCATACATTACGTACGCGACGATAATAGTCCTACACGTGTCCCTGATTCATTTTTCCTACACAAGGGTATATCAGACAATCCATTCAATCAGCACTGGGCAAATTAGGCAATTCCTTCAACAAGCAGATCACGAGTTTGCCACACAACTTTGTAATTATGAATCGTATCAGTTCGATATTAGGGTTTGATTGATTGTTGTTTTCAATGGATCCAGCACTGGACGAAACACAGATGTCGGTTTCGAAGATGCTAAATTTTTCATTGAGCATGTTCAATTGGGTGGTGAGCAAAGAGTTACGGTTGAGGAAGTTAGGAACCCTTATTCTGCAAATGCAAATGTTGTAATTGAGTGTTCCAATAGTAAGTTCGTTATTCAGATGTTTAAATGTTCTTATTTTCTATACTCAGTTTAATGATTTGGTGTTTGATAGTAATTGATTCAAAGGTTTTAATGTTATTAGAGGGTAACTGATACTGAATCAAAATGTTTAACTTCGCATGTGATGAGTCTAACAAATCACATGTGTTGAAAGGCATAACATACTGGTTTCGCATGTTATTACTAGGGGTGCGCATTAAACGGGTCGGAGCCGCTAAACCCATGAAACCCGTTTGGAACCGACCCATGTTACCCGTATATGTATATCATGGTTCGGATCTCGGTTTTGGTACATGCCCTTTTCACAGTTCCGGGTCGGTTCTGGATAAACCCGTCAAAGACCCGATTAAGAACCCTTGGAACCGATTTACACAAACCCAATCAAAACATTTTTTTTAATTGATAAGGATACTTTATTAAAAAATTGATAAATATCCCTTATTAAAGGAAACAGATATTAACGTTAAGGAAAGTAATCCTTATCAAATTACAAAACAAAGCAATCAACCCTTATTTATACAAATAAATCTACGACAGTCGACAACCAACTCATTCGATCTTGGTCAAGAATCAAAGATGACTTCTCATCTTCGTCCAACTTCTTCTTCAAGAGGTTATATTATAGGCGCATGTATGTATGTATGCAAATTATTATTGTATGTATATGTGTGTTCATGTATGTAAAACTGCAACTCATCTGTGTAATTGAAAAACCGTCTGGTTCCGACCTAGTTTATATGAATGTGTGTGTTCATGTACGTATAATCTGATTCAAACCTTTTTATTTATACATATGTGTGTATTGATATGATTCTTCTGTGATTGTTTAAATGTACAAAATTACTAATTAACAATTGTACATGCATGTAATGTATGTGAATGTATCTATGTTTGACTAACAATAGATGTTAATTAATTTACGTTTGACTAAATTTATTTATTATAACCGAATGCAATTTGCTACTGACACATGTAAATTTGTAATGTAAGGTAGTGTAATTTAACTCTATTTGATACTTAATCATAATGTTGTATGCGTTTCAAATAGAATGGATCCGCATAATGTTTCGAGTGGCGAGAACGAAGAAAACGTTAAAAGAGCAAAAGTTGGGAAGGAAAAAGTGAGCACAAGAAAAAGGAAGCTTAAAGGGTTTTGTTGGAGCCATATGACAGAATTCTATGACGAGGATGGTAGAAGAAAAGGTAGATGCAACTACTGTTCCGCTAAGTTGTGCGCAGATTCTTGACCGAACGGAACCTCATCCTTAAATAAGCATGTTGGAAACTGTAAAGAAAATCTGGAAAATCAGGCAAAAGATCAACCTAAGTTGGTGGTTAAAAAAACTGAAGATGGCCAAGGTACGTTAAAAACTTGGAAGTTCGATCCCACTAAGGTTAGAAAGTTACTGATTAAAATGATTATTGTGGATGAGCTTTCGTTTTCTTTTATTGAACGAGAAGGGTATAGAGAGTTTATGGAAGCATTGTGCCCTAGTTTTAATGTCCCTTCACATTTCACTGTAGCTCGTGACATACTTGATTTATACTTGGATGAGAAAAAGAAACTAAGATATTTTTTTTGTTAAAAATAAGCAAAGAATATCTTTTACAACGGATACATAGACATCAGTCCAACGTATTAATTATATGTGTTTGACTGCTCACTTCATTGATGAAAACTGGCGATACCATAATAGAATTATAAACTTTAAGCCAATTCTTAGTCATAAGGGTGATGATATCGCGAGGGCCCTTCATGAGTGTATTGAGGAATGAGGGATAGAACAGGTTATGACCATTACCATGGATAATGCGTCATTAAACGATGTTGCGGTTACAATACTAAAAAATAGGCTACCAAATTTAATTGATAAAGGGAAGCATCTGCATGTTAGATGTGGCCCATATTATTAACCTAATAGTTCAGGATGGTTTGAAAGTACAAAATAACACCATTGAGGTTATACATAATGTCGTTAAACACATACGAGCACCACCAACTAGGATTGAGAACTTTAAAGCATGTGTTGTTGTTTCAAAGGTAGAGACGAAAGGTTTGTTGTCTCTAGATGTTACCACTAGATGGAATAGCACCTATGATATGTTTGTAACACCCCGTATTTTCGAATGTCAAAGTCAAAGTCAAAGTCCAAGTCAACTTTGACTTCTTTGACTGTTAATGTTTCTTTTTACTTTTGTATTATGTGGAGTAAGTGTTGTAATCAGAAAAAAATCGAAGTGATCGAATGTTTTATCAATGCGACCGATTTACGACTGTGAATAGTAGGAAGTAACAATGCGATAAAGTTAATTAACCAATAATCAAGCTAATCAATTCATCAATCAAGCTCGAGACTCGAATTATGTGAGCTCTGGTATTGTTATACGTGTGTGTGTGCCTTATGTGTTACTTGTGCGTGTTTACTTATATGTTTGGTCTGGTATTCAAGTGGATCAATCGAAAATCAAATCGAAACTCGAAAAGCAATCAAACTCAATCGAAACCGACATCGAAACATGAAATGTAGATGCTTGTATGTAGATATAGTGATTGGAACTGAAAGTAATTTGACTAGGAACTCTAACGTATTCGTATCATCGTCCATCGAAATCGAAACATCAAAAATCGTCGCGAAATACTCAAAGTGGGTCGCGGATCTAACAGGAGGCATCCTGATCGAATAGGCCAGCCGATCGGCTAGCATCTTCCTAGCCGATCGAGCAGCCCATTCGATCGGAGCTCCTGGCCGATCGGCTGCCACTTTTCTCTTTTGGAGCCTATAAATAGGGCTGTCATTGTCACACTTTCTATTTTTGGAAAGCTCTGACCGAACCAGCCTTCTTCTTCACCTTTTCTCAGATTTCTCTCAACTCCGGTAAGTTTTCACTCTAATTCTTGTACATTTTTTATCATTGCATGATTCTACACCTTTCTATCTTTCAAAACTTGATTTCTAACCATGGAATCACCAAGATCTAAGTGTTCTTGGGTGATGTCATCATGGTGTTCTTGAAGAACACCAAACTTTGGCCTCATTCAACCATGAATAGCTTAGATCTGACCGGTTTCCACATAAACAAACTAAGATTTGTAAGAATCTTAACATTTTTACGAATAATTTTCCAACTTTCTTCAACCTTTTACACTCGAAACCTTAAACCGGTAGAAACGGAGCTTGAACCGGCTAACTAATTGTTCTAACAGTTAAGAGGTTCAAGATTCGGATTCTATATACAAGGTTCACCGACGATGGGTTAAACTCTAAACCGACGTTCCGAACCGTTCACCGGCCGGACTTGGGTGATTCCTGCCCGAGCCGAAGAAACGAGTAGGAACGGAGGATATCATAGTTCAACTCGTTATCAAACTACCTCGATATAACAACAAGTAATTAAACAGCCAAGAGTTAGACGAAAGGCCGACCAGGTCAGACTTGCTGGCCGAACGGCTAGGCTGTTCGAACAGCCCAGCCGATCGGACATGCCAGCCGATCGACCGGGCCAGCCGATCGGCTAGCACATGGCGTCTCACTTTTCAAACTCCCTGAGCTATGGTATTGACGAAGTGATGTTCGATCGAGTATGCTACTCGATTGGTAAACATTACTCTTCGGATCATGAGATACTATGCTTCAACACTTGATTGATTTTACAACTCGTTCGTAGTAAAGAATGCCAGCCGATCGAGCGGCATCCTGTTGAGAACCACTTCAAAAGTTCCCAGCCGATCGGTTAATCCGGCCGATCGAACGGACCGTTCGATCGATCTACCTGAAAGGTAAGAACACCTTAGTGCTCTCATATACTACAACGAAAACTTCAAAAGTTCAAATCCTCAAACACAAACACACCAGAGGAAGAAACAATCCACTCGAATGGCCCAGCCGATCGAGCCTACCGGCCGATCGAACAGGACTGTTCAACGGACCTACCAGCCGATCGAACAGCTCGTCCGATTGAACCTGCCGTTCGATCGACCAGCCCATTCGATCCATTCACACTTGTCTGTTTTTCCACGTTACTCATTGTTGTGCTATCGAACTATTCAGGCTAACCCTACTCTCAGTGCTCCCTTCAATCCATAATTAATCACTGTGAGTATACTCGATCCCTTTTTGCTTTTAGCACTTTTGGGTGTTACATACGTTGCTTATATCAAAACACAAACGACCACACTACTCAAACTATTTGAACGCTAACCAATATGCATGTATTACGTGACTTAATGAATGCCTATTGATTGTGTTTACACGTGGAATGCTGTCTACCTGCCTTAACGACGTAGTACTATAGTTTGGACTCAGCACCCGTTTACACGGGGGTTGTTAAGGACAATTACTTGCATGGATTACGGTGGTAATCATGTATTGCGAACCGTCTCGGACGGTCAACCCGCAGTCATTGGTATCGATAGGTCCATGTCGATAATTAACATGCTTCGTTTTCCTTTGTGTACGTGCTGGTTATGCGTAAACTATTCAAACTCTATATGCTATTATCAAACTTGTATGCTCAGCTTTACATTTTATGTATTGACTTTATTTTAACGTATGTGACAGGTGTTTAGGATGCTTATTTGCCCTATCTGCTGTGAAATCGAGGCTAGGAAAGAGTCTAGAAACCAAGAACAATTTATATTTATGTACTTAAATCTGAGTTGTCGGAACCTGTTTTGTTTGAAGAATATCTATGTCTGAAATAACTAGATTTATCTTATGGGTCACGGTATGGGACGTGATATTTAAACTATTCGGTAATAATAGTTATGGAATTTCTTTGAACAATCTGTTTCGCTCAGTGCCATGCCCCGATGATTCCGCCATCGGTTGGGGTGTGACAGATTGGTATCAGAGCCATAACTATAGGGAATTAGGTTAGACACGACCTAGTCCGGGTCGCTGTCTTAGAGACCTAGACTATAGTTAGGAACCAACAGACCCGGTTTATGTGCCTTATTCTGCAATTCTTCACTATCACTGCACTCGAATTTTCAATTAAAGTCAGGCGATTCAGTCAGGAATAGGTGTGAAAACCGCAAACTCCCGACTGGATTGACTAACTTATGATGATTTTATCCATTTACTCATGCTTATCCTAATATTTTCAATTACATATAAGGAGGATTATACCGAATCAGGAGTGAAACCCTCATTTTGATGAAAATTCTCCTTAAATTTTCTTAAAACAAGGAAGAAATTGCTAAGCAAAGGGGTAAAACCCTAACCTTGGCAGTTTGTTCTGGACTTTGTTTATCTCACCAAGGCATCGATGGACTCCAACGACCTGAACTCACAAAGTATGACCTAGGGAATACGTGTTCAATGCCCAAGAATCGAGGCAAGGACACGAGCCCGAACGTTGAAAGTGACAACAAGTCCGTTGCGAATTATCGAATCGCTTTGGGTAGTCGATGTCTAGTAGCCGCAGACAATCTACCTCTCGATTTTATGCATTTTGATTCTGAGAACCGCAGCCGTGTACTCTAATAACACGTTGATTTTATGTGTTACTGTGTGCTTTATCTGTTTACGTGTTTATATTTTGGATATTACTCGATTTTGCTGCCATTTCGATCAACACACACGACTCGCATCTGCTAATCTATCTCAACACGCTAACAAGTCGCTGCAATTCTAGACGACACCATGCTACGATATACGCTATACTATACTCAGTAAGTTATACGATTACGTGGTACTATTCGATATACTATACGCGATCACTATATACGAACGGCACGCGAGCTTTGAATGATAGGTTTCTGTATTCTGACTGCTTCTGTGACTAAATACCTAGGTACTTATGTGCTTCTGTGTTTTGTGCTCTACGTGCTCATGTGCTTTTGTGACCTATGTGCCCTATGTGCTTCTGTGCTCCATGATTATGTGTATCTGTGATTCTGTGCTTATATGTTACGTAATTCGACGTGATTCTAAGCTTTAGATAGTAGTAGACGTGTGAGGTGAGATTCAACTTCGTTGTGTTGAGTCCTGTGACGATGTCTATTGCAGACCATGTCGTCGTCTGGATCCCGACACCGTCTGACTCGCCAAGAGAAGAGAGACCGACGCCTCGCTGCTATCATCTCCAAGCAAGTGGCGAAAGCCGTGAGTGAGGTGTACGAAAATGCCAGCAAAACGTCTGAGGAATCCCGAGCTGAAAACCCTAAGGATTCAAGAAAGGCTGCTTTCAGCTTCAAGCAGTTCAAGGCATGCGGACCAAAAGAGTTCACTGGCGAAGATGGTCCTACAACCATGTTTCACTGGTTCGACTCAGTTGAAGTCACTCTGCGCCAGAGCGGATGTCCTGAACATCTCCGCACTCTCAATGCCATACGCGTCTTCCAGTCCCGTGCTCTAGACTGGTGGACGGCCGAACGAAACAAGCGCGGGAATGATGCAGCTTACGAGCTAACATGGGAGGAGTTGAAGGCAATTATGATCGACGAATTCTGCCCTCCTCATGAGCGCCAAAAGCTGGAGGACGAGTTCTGGGTAATCAAGCAGAAGGATAGAGACAACGCTGCTCTCACTGCTCGCTTCAAGCAGCTTAGCATCATTCGTCCTGATCAAGTCAAGACCTCAGATCAAGCCATCAAGAAGTACATTCGAGCCCTGCCCGACTGTGTAGCCAACTTTGTTCACGACGCCAAGCCAGCAACGATCGAAGAAACCTACCTACTCGCCGCTGAGATCAATGACAAGCGAGTAAAGTCTGGTTTTTGGGATAAGCAAACCAAGTCTTTGCACCAAGCCACCGCAGCACCCACCGACTCATCTGCTCAATCCTCCAAGTCATCGAGAAGAAAGAAGAAGCACAACAACAACAGCTCCAGCAACAAGAACTGTGCTGTGACAACCGCTGCTACTCCTCTACAAGCTGTACCAGCTCAGCAGCAACAGCACCCTCGCTCAGCTCCAGTGATCAATGCACCGCCAGCGAAGCGTGCATACACAGGCCCTCACCCACTCTGCCCGACATGCTCGTATCATCACCCGGTGGGTCTAGCCTGTCGTTTTTGCGCTCACTGCAACCTTTACGGTCATTTCACTACGAACTGTCGCTATAGTTCCCGTCAAGCCCTAGTTCAAGCCACTGTCAACCAAGCTCTACTCCCTGCTCCACAAGGCCAACAAGCAGCTCAAGCACCAGCAGCCAATGCTCGAGTCTGCTTTGCATGTGGTGACCCTAACCACTTTGCAAACAGGTGCCCGAACAGGGTGGTTAAGCAAGAGCCCCAGCAGCAACAGCAACAATAGCAGCCTCAGCAACAGCAGCAAGCAGTCCATGCCCGAACCTTCAACATCAATGCCCGTCAGGCTCAGGAGGATAACAATGTGGTTAATGGTACGTTCCTTGTGAATGGTATTTATGCATCATGTTTGTTTGATACTGGAGCCGATAACTGCTTTGTGTCGTTTGAATTCGAGAAGCTCCTTAGTCGTAAGCGCTCTTATCTGTCCTCGTCATTCGAAGTCGAAGTCGCTACGTGAAGAACTATTGCCGTTAATTCAGTACTCCGTGATTGTACTCTCGAACTCAACAATCTCATTTTTCCAATCGATCTTATTCCGATGCAACTCGGAAGCTTTGATGTCATAATAGGCATGGACTTTCTTCGCGAGAACCATGCTGAAGTTGTGTGCTTTGAAAAGATGATTCGATTCTCGCTCGCGAATGGTGATCTATTGTGTGTGTACGGTGAAACAGCGTCGAAGGGTCTCAAGCTCATGTCTTGTATTCAAGCCAGCAAGTATCTCCGCAAGGAATACCGAGCCTTCTTGGCCAACATTGTAGTAGCGGAGAAGGAAAAGAAAAAGAAAGTTGAAATCAAAGACGTCCCAGTGGTTCGTGAATTTCCTCAGGTGTTACCTGATGATCTTCCTGGACTACCACCAAGTCGTGATATCGACTTTCGCATCGACCTCATTCCTGGAGCTAACCCCGTTGCCAAAGTGTCACACCCCTATTTTCCACGTGTCACTGGTGGGCCCGGTGGGGGTTCCGTGACGTAGTTGATATCGTCATAGTCAAACATACAATAATATAAATGCACAGCGGAAGCAAAGAAAGATTTATTTCAACTTTAATTATTGTAATATTCAAGTATCACAAAATGTCGAAATAGATCCACAGGCAGATTTCAAATAAAAAGGAAACTTCATTTCAACAGACTTCATGCATCCTAAGCTTGCGAGACTTCTATGGATGCTTAAGGAGTGACCAGCCTATTACGCGTAGTACCTGCACTTAACCTTTTTGGAAAATACGTCAGTTTACACTGGTAAATACAATTTAACTGACTCATTTTGAAAATGTTTAAAATTGATTTAAATGCCCGTGGCATAAAACTTTTTATAACTTGGGATAATTATTTGCTTAATAATCTTGTAAAAGAATTACATGTTCGTTATGCGTTCAGTGGCCCGGGTCGTGCCGGGTTAAAGTTCAATAGACACACCACTTAATATAATTCCACCGCAAGACTTCTCTCGGCCGGTGATTATACATTTAATAAAACACACAACGGGTGTACGCCTACACCCGTGTGCTAAGGTCGTGGCCATTCTTTGAATGATGCCAAGGATATCCGGGACATGGTCATTAAACCCCCAAAGGCGTTAAACAAACAAAACAGCATTTTCAAACGGGTTAATTTGACAACACTTAGCCATCAACTGGTTAAGGTCAATTCCCCGACCAAGCGGTATTTTATATACCGTACCCCAAGCCCGTATAGGGAAAATAAGTTAAACGTATTTACCTGAGCAAGTATAAACCAAATATAGCAAGTGCACGTAGCTTTTACTGGGCTCCTAGATCTGGAAATTAAGGTTTTAATAACCTATTAGAATTCTAACGGGTCTTAAGCTTAGACCGGTTAGTTAAAAAGGAAGATTACGATTTTAAACGCACAATAAGGCGAAGACCGTTTTAGAATGTGGTTTTGACCCAACAAGCTTGCATACTTGTTTAATACGGGTAATATAATCACATTCTGGATTTTGAGACCGAAAAGATATGGTTTGACCCGTTTCGGCTAAAATGGCCAAACTAGTCACATAAGCCGATCCGAACGCGTATAGTGCGTAACGAGTAACCATAAGAGTCAAATACAAGTTTCTGAAGTCAATATGCTTAAAATATGTTGTGATATCAGAATGATACCTTCCATTATGCCCTAAATGATTTTAAACCAAAATTATGCCTCATAAGGGCGTTTTGGTCATTTTATAAGGTGTAAAAGGGTTAAAATTATAACCTGAGTTACAGGTCTGAATAAATTAGTAAATATACTTAATTTACTAAGTTATATCAGTAGGGTATCATATTTATGTGAAATTTATTATCTTTAACCTTACTATGCACCGTAGGGGCATTTTGGTAATTTCACATGTGCCTAAAAGGTCAATTCTGGAATTCTGAGTTCAAAACATTTGCCTACTGTTTAAAATATAAAAATTCACTGATTACATCAGTAGGTTCAATCCTTTAAGCTTAATAAGGTTCTAGTGCATACTTGTGCGTTAAAAATGCTTAAAAAGGCGATTTGGAGCCATTTCCGGGTTTTCTGTAAAAAGCTGATATTTTTAATATTCCAAAAGGCTCAAAATAATTTATTTATCATAACAAATCAGTAGAAATTGGTTTGAGGTCAAATGGATTTGTAAAACTCATTTTATGGCTAAAAAGGGCAAAACCGGCATAAACCGAATTAATCTTAGAACACTAAGTTATGCTCAGCCTAAAAATAAATAAAAATCACCAAAAATCCCGAAATATTATTTTATAACAGTGGGTAAAAAGTTTGGTATAAAAATTTGGGTTTTGATAGGCTATACGTAGTTTACGCCATTTAATTAGTAAGGAAGCTCCTAATTACGCTATTGAGCATAACTCTTAATCTAGACCTCAAACTGACTTAAAATTTTGGGCGCAAGTTTATAAATTAGTAGCTAAGGTGCCTACCCTTTTACATTTTCAAAAATCACGTTTTAAGGTCAAATGGGCATAATGGTCAACATATAAGCGATTAACGGAAACATGCATGTGAATAGGATATCTAATGAACCAAGTAGTATAATCTCAGAGAGTTATACTAACATGCAAATAGGTCCAAAAGAAGCTCTAAGGCAATCCTAAACTTGGCTTAAACGGGTCAGAACTGATAGTCAAAGCAATAGTCAAACTTTGCGACTTTCGGTTCCAAACCGAGCCTAAACTGAAAATTGTCGAGTTGAACATGTTGGAACAGGTTCTTACATTAATTACCAAGTTATTTTAATGATCAAACAGGTTGCATGTACCCTACATCGCTAATTATGCATTAATTCGCAAATAACCTTTCTGTTGACTTTTTATAATAAGCTTTGATTCGACAATTAACATAGTTAGAGTGGGAATCTGGAAATACCCTTTTAAGGGTTTGTTACCCACATAATTACCTACTTAAAGGTACTTTTAATTCGTGATTTGACAGAGCGCATTTTAATTAATCACGAAGTCAAACCTTAATTACGATGGTTTGACTTTTAGCTAATTAACTAAGCTAAAACGAATTAGGAAAGGTTAAGGACACTTACAAGAGTCCTAATTAGGATTAGGGATGCTAAGGATGAGTACTTGCTGTCCAGAGAGCTCCAGGAGTGAACTTATGCAAAGTTGTAAATGAATGCAAGAGATGTTCACAACTTCAAGCTCCTTATATACTAGTTTTGATCTCATAAGATGGTGCCAAACAAGTCTACACATGATACAAGATCATTACAGGTGCCCCCTATGCATGAAATACCATTGGGGCAGCCCCTGGTATGCAAAACAAGCTTTTAAAGTCGGTTAACAGGTCTGAAATGGTAGCTGTCCACGAATTCTGATGCTGGCAGTCTGATGCGGCCTGCCTGAGGTTATAGGGGGTTCTAATGCGGGCCGCCTGACCTGCATAACCTGCCAAACAAGTTTCATCTTTTGCACTTTTGGTCCCTGGTCCTTTGTAACGTGGTTTTAAGCTTTGTTTTTGCACTTTTGACCTCTTAACCTTATTTTTAAGGGCCTTGGGACTTTTACTAACTTGGTTAAGTCCTTGACCAACCTTGTAACCACTCATAAGGCCATAGAATTCAATGTTGACGCTTTTAACCCCTCGAACACGAATTTGATCATAACTTTCTCATATGATAACGAAAATTTATGAAATTTTAACCATATATTCTAGTGAGTATATTTTATCATTACAAAGCTTCGAGTCTGCCAAAAGGTCACTCAGAGGTATACTTTGCACATGTTGACACTTTTAGCCCCTGTAGTTTGTAATTCCTCACTTTCTTTCATATTTAGCTTCGTATGATCCATGATTCATTCGTTGGAAGGTATAAACATTATGTAGGGATACTTTAGAATATATTTATCCATTGTTGACACTTTGGACCCTTATATTCACATAGTTTCCCCGTTTGTCAACTTTAGTCCCTCTAAAGTATTCTTTCTCACGTTCAGAGCTTATGACACGTGTTTATACATTATTGGACACAAATTTTCAAGGTGTTACATCCTCACCCCCTTAAAAGAAATCTCGCCCTCGAGATTTAAGGAAACAGATGAGGGTATTTCTCTTTCATTGAGGATTCTAGCTCCCACATGTATTCAGGACCTCTGCAGGCGTCCCACTTCACCTTGACAATAGGCACAAGCTTTCTTCGAAGCTTCTTTACCTGTCGATCCTCAATCGACACAGGTTTTTCCACAAATTTTAAGCTTTCGTCTATATGCACATCTGTGTGTGGTATGACTAGTGACTCATCAGCTAGACATTTCTTCAGATTGCAGATGTGAAATACATTATGAATACCATCGAGCTCTTCAGGTAAGTTTAACTTGTAAGCCACTGATCCTACACATTCGATGATCTCGAATGGTCCTATATACCTTGGGCTTAACTTACCTTTCTTACTAAATCGCATCACCCCTTTCCAAGGTGATACTTTGAGCAAAACTTTATCGCCAACCTCGAACTTGAGAGGTTTTCGCCTCTCATCCGCATTGCTCTTCTTCCTGTCTCGAGCAGCTTTCAGGCGGTCGCGAATTTGGACAATCTTGTCCGTTGTCTCGAAGACTAAGTCAGGACCTGATAATTGGGTATCCCCTACTTCTGCCCAGCAAATGGGCGTTCTGCACTTTCTACCATATAGTGCCTCAAAAGGCGCAGCGTTAATGCTAGTATGGTAGCTATTATTGTAGGAGAACTCGACCAAAGGTAGATGCCTGTCCCAACTACCTCCTAGATCAATTACACATGCACGCAGCATGTCTTCCAACGTTTGAATAGTATGCTCACTCTGCCCATCCGTCTGAGGATGGTAAGCCGTACTGAAATTCAATTGAGTGCCCAGAGACTGTTGGAAACTCTTCCAGAAATGAGATGTGTATCTAGTATCCCGATCTGAGATAATAGATATTGGTACGCCATGTAAGGACACAATCTTATCCACGTACAGTTAGGCTAACATGTCAGAGCTGAAGGTCTCTTTAATGGGCAGGAAATGTGCTGACTTAGTCAGTCTATCAACTATGACCCATATAGTATCATTTCCCTTCGGCGTCTTAGGCAATTTGGTGATGAAGTCCATCGTTACCATTTCCCATTTCCAAGTGGGAATTTCAGGCTGTTGCAGCAAACCTGACGGCTTCTGATGTTCAGCTTTGACTTTAGCACACGTCAAGCATTTAGCTACATAAGCAGCTATAGACTTTTTCAAGCCTATCCACCAATAATTTGCCTTTAAATCCTAGTACATCTTATCAGCTCCAGGATGGACGGAATACTTGGAACTGTGGGCTTCCTTGAGGATAACATCTCGAAGTCCTCCATATACAGGAACCCATATTCTAATATCAACATTCCGTCTTTGTCGTAGGACAAATGTTCTTCAGTTACTCCTAATTTTTCCTCAGGATAGTTAGCTTCCAACACAGCTTCCTTTTGTGCAGCTAACAACCTTTCATTTAAACTATTCTTAATTTCAATGCTCTTGGCATTGATCCTTATCGGCTTCACTCTTTCCTTCCTGCTCAAGGCATCTGCGACTACATTGGCTTTGCCTGGATGGTATCTTATTTCACAGTCATAATCGTTCAAGGTTTCCATCCATCGTCGCTGCCTCATGTTCAAATCCTTCTGATTGAACAGGTGTTGAAGGCTCTTGTGATCAGAGTAGATTACACATTTAGTCCTATATAGGTAATGCCTCCAAAGCTTAAGTGCAAATACAGCGGCACCCAATTCCAAGTCATGGGTGGTGTAATTCTTCTCGTGCACCTTTAGTTGACGTGAAGCGTAGGAAATGACCTTGCCCTTTTGCATTAGCACACAACCCATTCCGGTGTGTGATGCATCACAATACACCACAAATTCTTCAATGCCTTCAGGTAGAGTCAGCACTAGAGCGTTACTCAACTTCTGCTTCAAGATATCAAAAGATTCTTGCTGCTTAGGCCCCCAATTAAACTTAATGTTCTTACGTGTTAACGAAGTTAAGGGTGCAGCAATCCTTGAGAAGTTTTCAATAAAACGCCTATAGTATCCAGCCAAACCTAGGAAGCTACGAATCTCTGAAGGCGTCTTTGGCTCTTGCCAGTTCATAATAGCTTCTATCCTTGCGGGGTCCACTTGAATTCCACGTTCACTCACAACATGTCCAAGGAACTGGACTTCGCGAAGACAAAATTCACACTTTGAAAACTTGGCATAGAGCTTCTCTTGATGGAGCAGCTTAAGAATGCACCGAAGATGTTTCTCATGGTCAGCTTGGTTCTTCGAGTAGATGAGGATGTCGTCGATGAAGACGATGACAAATTTATCCAGATAAGGCTTGCATACGCGATTCATGAGATCCATGAATGCGGCAGGTGCGTTAGTGAGCCCAAAAGGCATCACTAGGAACTCGTAATGACCATAACGAGTCCTAAACGCGGTCTTATGTACATCCTCCTCCTTGACTTTCAGTTGATGATAGCCTGACCTGAGATCTATCTTGGAAAAGTAACTCGCTCCCTGTAGCTGGTCGAATAGGTCAGCGATTCTAGGCAAAGGATATCTGTTCTTGATAGTAACCTTGTTTAGCTCACGGTAATCAATGCATAGACGCATTGATCCATCCTTCTTTTTAACAAACAGAATTGGTGCTCCCCATGGAGACGAACTAGGTCTAATAAAGCCTTTAGCTAGTAAATCATCTAGCTGCGTCCTTAATTCCTTCATATCTGTTGGTGCTAATCTATATGGTGCTCTAGCCACTGGTGCAGCTCCGGGGATGATGTCAATCCTAAATTCTACCTGCCTATCTGGTGGCAAACCAGGTAGTTCTTCTGGAAAAACCTCGGGATAATCAGAAATGACTGGTATGTCTTCGATCTTGGGCTTCTTCTCGTCAATGGTTACTTGTGCCATATAAATGACACAACCCTTACTCATGCATCTGGATGCCTTAAGCATGGCCACTTGCTCTGGCAATCCATGTTGAGTATCTCCCTGAATAGTGAGTGGCTCACCAGATGGGGTCTTGATTACTACCTGCTTCTTGTTTCACACTATCTGGGCTTGGTTATGCGATAACCAATCCATTCCTATTACTACATCAAAGCCTGCTAGCTTAAAGGGTAACAAGGATAAAGGAAAAGAGTGGTTCCTAATGGATAGGACACATCCATCTAATACAGTCGAAACTGTTTCTATTGTTCCATCAGCTAATTCCACTTCATATTTCATACTTAGAACTTTAACAGGTAATTTCAGTAGTTCACAGAACTTATTATCTACAAAGGATCTATCCACCCCAGAGTCAAACAATATCCTTGCGTAGACATCATTAATGAGAAAAGTACCTGTTATGACATTATCATCCTGAATAGCTTCCTTTGCATCCATGCGGAAGACCCTTGCATTAGTCTTCTTTCCCTCCTCTGCTTTCTTGGCAAGTTTCGGGCAGTTGGGTCTAATATGCCCCTTCTCATTACAATGGAAACATGTGGCATCCTTGAGTTTCTTACAATCTATTGCCTTGTGATCCGGGGACTTACAGATTCCACATGCTTTTGGTTGGGACTGCGATCTTGACTCTTGCCTGCATTTCCCAAAGTGGGGCTTCTTACAAACCTTGCACCGGGGTTTATCACTTGACTGATGATCACCCTTTTCAGATTCCGACCCTTTCTTCTGGTCGTTGTTTCCCTTACGCTTCTTATCTGAGCGTCGCGAACCATCATCTTCGCGTTTTCGTTTTTCGGCATCTGCAGCTCTCAGGGATCTCTGTCTAACTGCATCTAGTGTAAGGGACAGAGAAATGTCAGCCACCGATCGAAATGTAGTGGGCCGAGAGGCCTTGACACTTGCTTTAATTTCTGGGGCCAGACCCCCAATGAAACGGGCTATCCTCTTTGGTTCAGGTGTTACAATATAGGGAACTAGCCTTGACAAGGTATTGAAGGTTGTGAGGTAAGCCTGGCAGTCCAGGTTCTTCATCACCAGAGACAGGAAATCGGACTCTATTCTTTCGACCTCGTGCTGAGGGCAGTAATTCTCCTTGATCAGGGCAACAAATTGTTCCCAAGACATGTTGTATAGAGGTACCTTTCCGGTGGCTTGAATCAACGACTTCCACCATGATAGGGCGTCACCCTTGAAAGATTGTGACACAAACTTCACAATATCTTTTTCAGCACAGCCACTTATATCTACCACTGTTTCCATTTCATCAAGCCAAGTCATACAGTCCACTGCCCCCTTCTCCCCAGTAAAATCCCGGGGTTTACAAGACACAAAGTATTTATACGTGCAACCTTTGGCACGTGGGGCATCATCAAACACAATCTTCTTGGAATGATCACCATTCTCATTCGAAGAATGTCTATCATCATCCTTCTTAGTTTCTTCCTTTTTAGACTTGGGTTGGACAGAAGGTGGCTTGCTGTGAGACTCCGAATGAGTCTTGGATCTGATATGCGGTGTAGACAAGGTCCTACTATGGGTCCCACTGTACTCACTGTACTGTCTTTCTAATGCCTTTGTAACCGCATCATCAACAAGCGCTTTTAGCTCTGCGCCAGTTAACTGTATTTTCGCATTATCGTGATTCTCTACCGGACGACTGTTCACTTCGTCCGACCCCTCCATGTAGCTTCAATTGCTACATATAGACAATAATAGGCAAGGTTTTATTTAGAAGCTATTACAGCATTTTATATTTTATTAACCATGGTTTTATATATAGCCATTGCTGGTTAATTTGTTAATCAAGTAATTATTCAGGATCTTTATTATAATCCTATATTACAATTAGGAATTAACATATAACTTAGTCACGAAGACAGTGTTAATCTCTAACCCGGATTCTTACAGGATCAAGGTATTAGGGTTTGAATCACAGTTCATTACCCTATTCTAGACAGTGAGTTGCAGACTCCAACTGTCTCTTAGTCCCTAGGGCATTTATATATATATATATATATATATATATATATATATATATATATATATATATATATATATATATTACCCGTAGGCACTTCATCCCCAAGGGATGGTTATTTAAATACAGGGAATTTTAAATTAACCCAATTTAAAGATGGCTCATGTGATTTATATTGCATCACAATTTGCCTGACATGGTAACATACGTACAGATGTTAACAAAGTTTTGGAATCTTTTAGACAGGTTCTACCATCTTGGCCATGTCTGCAACGACACGTGGCTAGGTTTTACCCCTAAGATTCTCTTTTTATCATAACGCGGATCAATCCTAAGTTGAGACGTTAATTATGGACCTGAATCTAATTATGGAGATACCATCTTGGCCTTGTCTTATAATGACATGTGGCTAGGTCTTGTCCCTTTTTAGATTTTGCCATTCAATATTAATGGTAGGTCTTCTTTATTTTAGGAAATGTTATTTTCATTTTTACCTTTTTATTTTAAGTTTATTCATATACTTATTTATAACAACAATCATGAAAATTTAAATGCAACATTTCACTAATAAATATTTAACAGTACAATACTTGCCCTAAACGAGACTTCTATAAATAACATGCCCACGCAGGGGCGAAATACAATAAACAACAAACAAACAAACCCACGCAGGGGTCAACTGAAAGACATGCCCACGCAGGGGCAGAATACAAAAAGACAAGCTCGCGCAGGAGCTGAATACAGAAACAACAAGTCCACGCAGGGACTGATTACAACTAAAATAATAAAGATCTTCAATAATCCATTCTTTTGGACTTTCCTTTGATCAAATCTGATAGTCCTTTGAAGAAACATCTGTTGTGTCTGCGCTCAGTTTGGATTTCCCATTCACAACGGTCCAATCTCTCAAGGACCTCCTGCTGGCGCTCTGGTGGGATAAGCTGCGGCTGCGGCGGTTGGTACAATGGTTGAGGAGGTGGTGGCTGCTGGTACACATATGGAGGGTACCCGGTAGTCCAAGGACCACCATAGGGCCCTTCAGGGTGTCGAGCGTTGTAATCCCACGCCTCCTGATATGGGTCCACGTTAGCATAGTTAAAGCTGTTATGGCCCGGCATTTCAAACGGGTTGTATGCCGCGGAACTGGCATAAGCAGGGATTGGGTTGTCAAAACCCAACGGAGGTGCCACAGGCACTGAGTTGACCTCTGGAATGGGGTTTGATGGACCCCCCATTTGTGGTTCTTCCTTTTCCTCTTGGAGTGGCGGATAATGACTACCACTCGATGGTTGGGGAGTGCTGATGCGGACACCCCTCGCACGGACATCCGTGCGTTTGACCTCCTCCGCCTCGGTGGCTCCGGAGGCGGTTGTTGCTCCACTGGCGGTGGTGGTGGCGGAGTAACTGCCATGAATCGTTGATCCTCAGAAGGATCCTGATGCTGTTGCTGCTGCTGCTGCTGATATGGGGACGAGTGTTCAGAGGGCGTGAAATACCAGTCCCACTACTTGAACCTCTCTTGGTAACTGTCCGGACCGCGGTACGGCGATCCGTGGAATGATGACCCATCTGAGATCTCGATGGGGTGGTTCGGCGTTCCTGTAGCAAGCTCCATGGGGTCAGTATCTTCGTCCATGTCGTTTTCCCCAGAGAAGTGGTCTTCTGGTCCGAGTGGGTTAAAACCCACGGGTTCTGGAAAAATGTTGGCCGGTTTGAACCGGCTTTGGAAGACTGGGGTTGGGTCACCAAAGGAGTGGTGAGAGTTGGATCTCTGCAAAGGTATGAAAGAGGGTGGTTGCTCGTTGGGCTCATTTTCTGATTGAGGCCCAAAGGAATGTTGGTAAGAAGGTGAAGAGCTGAGGGAGACTGACCGCCTCCCGGGTTCAACATAGAGCCTCCACGGCTCTTGTGGGCTCGTGCTCATAGTAATGGATGGTGTTCGCCGGTGTGAGGGCCCGGCTTCATGATCGTGACCCGTGACTAAGCCCTTGCCTCGACCGTGAAGAAATCTTGGTGGCATTTTGACCTGCATACATGTTTTTAGATAACAACAACAATATATAATAAAATAAAGACCCAAAAAAAAAAGCAAAACAGAGTCTGTCCTATGTTCTTTGTCTAGACTCGGAACTCGAGGAATGTGCATTTATTTAACTGAGATTAAACACAGAAGACTAGTGTTTAATTCACTCAGCGTTGGCTCTGATACCAACCTGTCACACCCCTATTTTCCACGTGTCACCGGTGGGCCCGGTGGGGGTTCCGTGACGTAGTTGATATCGTCATAGTCAAACATACAATAATATAAATGCACAGCGGAAGCAAAGAAAGATTTGTTTCAACTTTAATTATTGTAATATTCAAGTATCACAAAATGTCGAAATAGATCCACAGGCAGATTTCAAACAAAAAGGAAACTTCATTTCAACAGACTTCATGCATCCTAAGCTTGCGAGACTTCTATGGATGCTTAAGGAGTGACCAGCCTATTACGCGTAGTACCTGCACTTAACCTTTTTGGAAAATACGTCAGTTTACACTAGTAAATACAATTTAACTGACTCATTTTGAAAATGTTTAAAATTGATTTAAATGCCCGTGGCATAAAACTTTTTATAACTTGGGATAATTATTTGCTTAATAATCTTGTAAAAGAATTACATGTTCGTTATGCGTTCAGTGGCCCGGGTCGTGCCGGGTTAAAGTTCAATAGACACACCACTTAATATAATTCCACCGCAAGACTTCTCTCGGCCGGTGATTATACATTTAATAAAACACACAACGGGTGTACGCCTACACCCGTGTGCTAAGGTCGTGGCCATTCTTTGAATGATGCCAAGGATATCCGGGACATGGTCATTAAACCCCCAAAGGCGTTAAACAAACAAAACAGCATTTTCAAACGGGTTAATTTGACAACACTTAGCCATCAACTGGTTAAGGTCAATTCCCCGACCAAGCGGTATTTTATATACCGTACCCCAAGCCCGTATAGGGAAAATAAGTTAAACGTATTTACCTGAGCAAGTATAAACCAAATATAGCAAGTGCACGTAGCTTTTACTGGGCTCCTAGATCTGGAAATTAAGGTTTTAATAACCTATTAGAATTCTAACGGGTCTTAAGCTTAGACCGGTTAGTTAAAAAGGAAGATTACGATTTTAAACGCACAATAAGGCGAAGACCGTTTTAGAATGTGGTTTTGACCCAACAAGCTTGCATACTTGTTTAATATGGGTAATATAATCACATTCTGGATTTTGAGACCGAAAAGATATGGTTTGACCCGTTTCGGCTAAAATGGCCAAACTAGTCACATAAGCCGATCCGAACGCGTATAGTGCGTAACGAGTAACCATAAGAGTCAAATACAAGTTTCTGAAGTCAATATGCTTAAAATATGTTGTGATATCAGAATGATACCTTCCATTATGCCCTAAATGATTTTAAACCAAAATTATGCCTCATAAGGGCGTTTTGGTCATTTTATAAGGTGTAAAAGGGTTAAAATTATAACCTGAGTTACAAGTCTGAATAAATTAGTAAATATACTTAATTTACTAAGTTATATCAGTAGGGTATCATATTTATGTGAAATTTATTATCTTTAACCTTACTATGCACCGTAGGGGCATTTTGGTAATTTCACATGTGCCTAAAAGGTCAATTCTGGAATTCTGAGTTCAAAACATTTGCCTACTGTTTAAAATATAAAAATTCACTGATTACATCAGTAGGTTCAATCCTTTAAGCTTAATAAGGTTCTAGTGCATACTTGTGCGTTAAAAATGCTTAAAAAGGCGATTTGGAGCCATTTCCGGGTTTTCTGTAAAAAGCTGATATTTTTAATATTCCAAAAGGCTCAAAATAATTTATTTATCATAACAAATCAGTAGAAATTGGTTTGAGGTCAAATGGATTTGTAAAACTCATTTTATGGCTAAAAAGGGCAAAACCGGCATAAACCGAATTAATCTTAGAACACTAAGTTATGCTCAGCCTAAAAATAAATAAAAATCACCAAAAATCCCGAAATATTATTTTATAACAGTGGGTAAAAAGTTTGGTATAAAAATTTGGGTTTTGATAGGCTATACGTAGTTTACGCCATTTAATTAGTAAGGAAGCTCCTAATTACGCTATTGAGCATAACTCTTAATCTAGACCTCAAACTAACTTAAAATTTTGGGTGCAAGTTTATAAATTAGTAGCTAAGGTGCCTACCCTTTTACATTTTCAAAAATCACGTTTTAAGGTCAAATGGGCATAATGGTCAACATATAAGCGATTAACGGAAACATGCATGTGAATAGGATATCTAATGAACCAAGTAGTATAATCTCAGAGAGTTATACTAACATGCAAATAGGTCCAAAAGAAGCTCTAAGGCAATCCTAAACTTGGCTTAAACGGGTCAGAACTGATAGTCAAAGCAATAGTCAAACTTTGCGACTTTCGGTTCCAAACCGAGCCTAAACTGAAAATTGTCGAGTTGAACATGTTGGAACAGGTTCTTACATTAATTACCAAGTTATTTTAATGATCAAACAGGTTGCATGTACCCTACATCGCTAATTATGCATTAATTCGCAAATAACCTTTCTGTTGACTTTTTATAATAAGCTTTGACTCGACAATTAACATAGTTAGAGTGGGAATCTGGAAATACCCTTTTAAGGGTTTGTTACCCACATAATTACCTACTTAAAGGTACTTTTAATTCGTGATTTGACAGAGCGCATTTTAATTAATCACGAAGTCAAACCTTAATTACGATGGTTTGACTTTTAGCTAATTAACTAAGCTAAAACGAATTAGGAAAGGTTAAGGACACTTACAAGAGTCCTAATTAGGATTAGGGATGCTAAGGATGGGTACTTGCTGTCCAGAGAGCTCGAGGAGTGAACTTATGCAAAGTTGTAAATGAATGCAAGAGATGTTCACAACTTCAAGCTCCTTATATACTAGTTTTGATCTCATAAGATGGTGCCAAACAAGTCTACACATGATACAAGATCATTACAGGTGCCCCCTATGCATGAAATACCATTGGGGCAGCCCCTGGTATGCAAAACAAGCTTTTAAAGTCGGTTAACAGGCCTGAAATGGTAGTTGTCCACGAATTCTGATGCTGGCAGTCTGATGCGGCCTGCCTGAGGTTATAGGGGGTTCTAATGCGGGCCGCCTGACCTGCATAACCTGCCAAACAAGTTTCATCTTTTGCACTTTTGGTCCCTGGTCCTTTGTAACGTGGTTTTAAGCTTTGTTTTTGCACTTTTGACCTCTTAACCTTATTTTTAAGGGCCTTGGGACTTTTACTAACTTGGTTAAGTCCTTGACCAACCTTGTAACCACTCATAAGGCCATAGAATTCAATGTTGACGCTTTTAACCCCTCGAACACGAATTTGATCATAACTTTCTCATATGATAACGAAACTTTATGAAATTTTAACCATATATTCTAGTGAGTATATTTTATCATTACAAAGCTTCGAGTCTGCCAAAAGGTCACTCAGAGGTATACTTTGCACATGTTGACACTTTTAGCCCCTGTAGTTTGTAATTCCTCACTTTCTTTCATATTTAGCTTCGTATGATCCATGATTCATTCGTTGGAAGGTATAAACATTATGTAGGGATATTTTAGAATATATTTATCCATTGTTGACACTTTGGACCCTTATATTCACATAGTTTCCCCGTTTGTCAACTTTAGTCCCTCCAAAGTATTCTTTCTCACGTTCAGAGCTTATGACACGTGTTTATACATTATTGGACATAAATTTTAAAGGTGTTACACAAAGCCCCTTACCGACTCGCACATCAACTCCAGGAATTACTCGAAAAAGGCATTATTCGCCCAAGCACCTCTCCTTGGGGCGCGCCAGTCCTTTTCGTCAAAAAGAAGGACGGATCATTCCGGATGTGCATCGACTATCGGGAATTGAATAAGCTAACCATCAAGAACCGATACCCCTTGCCCCGAATCGACGATTTGTTTGATTAGCTACAAGGCGCATCATGTTTCTCGAAGATCGACTTACGCTCAGGCTACCACCAATTGCGGATTCAAGAGGAAGACATCCCCAAAACCGCTTTTCGAACCCGTTATGGTCATTACGAGTTTGTTGTTATGCCCTTTGGTCTAACCAACGCACCCGCGGTCTTTATGGACCTAATGAATCGCGTGTGTAAGCCTTATCTTGACCGTTTCGTCATCGTGTTCATCGACGATGTCTTGATTTATTCCACAACGAAAGCCGAACACGCGCAACATCTACGTTTGGTTCTCGAGTTACTCCAGGGGAACCAACTCTATGCCAAGTTCTCCAAGTGCGAATTCTGGTTGGAGGAGGTTCAGTTTCTGGGTCACATCATGAATAGTCAGGGTATCCATGTCGATCCCGCGAAGATTGAAGCTGTCAAAAGCTGGATTACGCCTAAGAACCCGTCGGAAGTTCGTTCTTTTCTCGGACTAGCGGGCTATTATCGATGATTCATTGAAGGATTCTCCAAGATCGTTGTGCCGCTTACCGCTCTCACTCATAAGGACAAGCCTTTTGTGTGGGGAAACGCACAAGAGACTGCCTTCCAAACCCTCAAGCATATGCTGTGCAACGCTCCGATTCTTACGCTGCCCGACAGAAGCGACAACTTCATTGTCTACTGTGATGCCTCTAACCTTGGTCTCGGCTGTGTCCTCATGCAGCGAGACAAGGTTATAGCCTACGCATCTCGTCAGCTCAAGATCCACGAGAAGAACTATACAACCCATGACCTCGAGCTAGGCGCGGTTGTCTTTGCATTGAAGATTTGGCGACACTACCTGTATGGTACTAAGTGTACAATCTACACTGATCACAGGAGTCTACAACACATCTTTAATCAGAGGGAACTTAATATGCATCAACGCCGTGGGTAGAACTTCTCAACGATTACGACTGTGAGATTCGTTATCACCCAGGCAAGGCGAATGTGGTTGCCGACGCGCTCAGCAGAAAGAGTTACGTGCTCAGTACCCGAAACATCCAAGCCCAGCTCAATCTCGAAACCCTTATCCGCGAAGCCCAACATGCTTGCTTTAACGAGCGTACATTGAAGAAAGAAAGGATCTATCACGACGGAGCTCAGTTAGTAAGCAAACCCGATGGGATATTCTATTATCTGGACCGAATTTGGATCCCTAAGCGGACCGAATTGCGAAAGATTATCATGAATGAAGCCCACAAATCCCGGTATTCTATTCATCCCGGTGCAGATAAGATGTACCAGGACCTTCGTTATAAGTACTGGTGGCCGGGCATGAAACGAGATATCGCCCTCTACGTTGGAAGTTGTCTAACTTACGCAAGAGTCAAGGCTGAACATCAAAGACCTTCTGGCTTACTCGATCAACCGCCGATACCTATATGGAAGTGGGAGAGTATAGCTATGGATTTCATAACAAAACTCCCTCCCACGCCATCAGGTCACGACAGTATTTGGGTCATAGTCGATCGTCTAACGAAATCAGTCCACTTTTTGCCGATACGAGAAGACTACAAGGTGGAGCGACTAGCCCAAATCTACACCGACGAGATCATTTGTAATCATGGTACGCCTCGTGACATCATTTCAGACCGTGACGCTCGGTTCACTTCGCGATTGTGGGAAACGTTTCAAGCGGCCCTTGGTACGTCGCTTAATCTGAGCACTGCATTCCATCCTCAAACCGACGGACAGACTGAAAGAACGATCCGTACCCTTGAAGACATGCTCCGAGCGTGTGTCATAGATTTTGGTGGTAGTTGGAACAAACACCTGCCATTGGTGGAATTCTCGTACAATAACAACTATCATGCCAGCATCCAAATGGCACCTTTCGAGGCTTTATATGGTAGAAGATGTCGATCGCCTATTGTGTGGCACGAGATCGGTCACTCGCAACTAACCGGTCCCGAGATTCTACAAGAAACGACTGACAAAACCCACCAGATTCGAGACAACTTGGTGAAAGCTCGGAACAGACAGAAAAGTTACGCCGATAGAAGACGCAAGCCCCTTGAATTTGACGTTGGCGACTACGTACTCCTAAAGGTATCCCCTTGGAAGGGTGTAGTCAGATTCGGCAAGAAAGGGAAACTAGCGCCTCGATATGTTGGACCTTTTAGGATTCTGGAAAGGATCGGAAAAGTCGCCTACAGACTCGAACTACCGGAGGAACTCAGTAACGTCCACCCGACTTTCCACGTCTCTAACCTCCGAAAATGCCTTGCTGATCATGATCTAATCATACCACTCGACGATCTTCAGGTCAACAAAACCTTACACTTCGTGGAAAAGCCTGTCGAAATCATGGACGCCAAACCAAGCAGCTCAGGCGCTCACGCATCCCTATCGTGAAGGTCCGATGGGAAGGGAAACGAGGCGCGGAATTCACTTGGGAACTCGAAAGCGACATGAAGGCCAAGTACCCGCAGTTGTTTAAATAGATCTGAAGCGTCAAATTGGGAAACGACTCACGGTGATGTGCAGCTTCGAGCCTAATTTCGGGACGAAATTCCCTAAACAAGGGGAGGCTGTAACACCCCGTGTTTTCGAATGTCAAAGTCAAAGTCAAAGTCCAAGTCAACTTTGACTTCTTTGACTGTTAATGTTTCTTTTTACTTTTGTATTATGTGGAGTAAGTGTTGTAATCAGAAAAAAGTCGAAGTGATCGAATGTTTTATCAATGCGACCGATTTACGACTGTGAATAGTAGGAAGTAACAATGCGATAAAGTTAATCAACCAATAATCAAGCTAATCGATTCATCAATCAAGCTCGAGACTCGAATTATGTGAGCTCTGGTATTGTTATACGTGTGTGTGTGCCTTATGTGTTACTTGTGTGTGTTTACTTATATGTTTGGTCTGGTATTCAAGTGCATCAACCGAAAATCAAATCGAAACTCGAAAAGCAATCAAACTCAATTGAAACCGACATCGAAACGTGAAATGTAGATGCTTGTATGTAGATATAGTGATTGGAACTGAAAGTAATTTGACTAGGAACTCTAACGTATTCGTATCATCGTCCATCGAAATCAAAACATCAAAAATCGTCGCGAAATACTCAAAGTGGGTCGCGGATCGAACAGGAGGCATCCTGATCGAACAGGCCAGCCGATCGTGTAACACCTCGTAAAATCACGTCCAATGATGTATTGACACGTGTAATAAACCCTAATAAAGTCAAACCTTGGGATTTAGGGAAAGTTTTTCGAAAAATCAAAAACTTTGATTATGAAAGGACTGGAAGTGTTAGCATACCTAAAATAAGTTTTTAAATAACCTTTTATGGTTTTATATTCACAAATAAGCCACTTGTTGATCAAGTGTAGCCGTTTGTGTATTTAATTGAAAGTTTGCGCAATAAAGGGTTAAAAGCGTCAACATGTTAATTCTTACCTCTGAGTGACCTTTTAACAAACCGAGAGCTTCATGATATTTGATTATGCTCTCGAGAATGCCAATCATTGGCCGTCCAAGGCTTTTGTGCCTTTAAGTGACGTTACGTGCAACTTTGTAAGTATAAGGGACTAAAAGTGTCAATATGTTTAATTATACCTTTGAATGACCTTTTAGAGAACCCGAAGCATCGCAATGTTTAATAATACTTTCAAGGATGCCTAATATGGATTAGATGAGGCTTCAATGCTAATAAGTGATGAAATGCGCAAGTTTGCGCAATAGAGGGGCCTAAAGCGTCAACTTTTGAATCTACGCCATTCGGTGACCATTTAAGCAAACGGGAGCGTACTAATATTTAAATATATGCTTGGGAATGATTATTATGGGCCATGGAAGGCTTAGATATCATTAAACGGCATTTTGCGCTACTTTGCGCAATTAAGGGACTAATTGCGTCAAACTGCAAAAGGAGGTCGAATCGTATGGTAACGGACCTTCCGGAATATGTCCATAAGTTAAAAATACCCTATTTATCCTTTATATAGCTTAGATATAGGTTTAGAGGTGTTTGGTACGCAAAAATAAACTTTTATGTCATGCAGGGACTAAAAGTGTCAAAAAGTGCACAAGTTTGCACTTTTGCGCATATCTCGCATTCTGAATATCCCCGGACACCCAAAAATTTATGTAAGCACTAAAATATTTTATTTTAGTGTGTGGCATGATAAAATTCCACTCATCGCGTAATTTGGACCGTTTTTAGTGTTCGTCCGTGTTTCGTCGTAATTCGACGCACTACGTGACCGTACGGCCAAAGGAACCGACATCCGACATGTTTTTGAACATGTTTCATGTTCCCTATGTTTAAACATCATAGTGGGGCCTTAAAATGAGGTTAACGGGCCTTGAACGTGCCTAAAGTGACCATAAAAGCTCACAGGGGCCATTTCTGCCATATATGAAAGTGTTGTTTGCTGCTAAACAGCTGTAAACAGCCTGTTCCAGCAGTTTCTATCAATTGTAAATGGATTTTTTTTGGAAACTAGGGGCTGCCCATTGTTTATAAAACCATGGGTAATATGTGTAGGGTTCAGATTCAATCACGGTTTACGAGGAACGATCCTAACGGTCTTCAAAAACCTATAAATACCCATTCCCCACTTCACTTCTTTTGCACCTTTCCTTCTAATCTGCTTATTCTCTGAATTGGAGAGGATCTTGAACCTTTTTGAGAACCTCCCTCAGTCCTTTGGACTCTTGTAAGTAATCCCTTCATACTTAGTTTAATTTTTAGCGTTTTAACCGAAAGTCAAGCGTTTTCGATAAACGCTTTGACTTTTAAACGGTTAAGCCATTGTTCGCGACGAACATGGCTACGTGACCGTAATTAGGAAGGTGTTTAACCCTTAAAAGGGCACCTCCTAATTACCACGTTTACTTAGTTAAATTGTCGGGTCAAATGAAAGTCAAACGGGTTAGTTTTAAATAAATTCATAACTATTAATATAAAAACCATAAAATCAGTTTTCTCACTTAAATAACTTGGTAGATATTAGTTGGTCATGTCTAAGCATGTTCAACCCGACAATTCTAAGTATAGGCTCGGTTCGAAACCGAAAGTCGCAAAAAGTTGACTTTTGCTTTGACTTTCAGTTCTGACCCGATTTAGATTAATTTAGATATGCCTTAGGATTCCATTATGACCATATTATAAGTTAGTATAACCCTCCAAGGTTATACAACTTGGTTCCATAGAAATCCTAGTTCATGCATGTTTCCGTAAAATGCTTAAAAGTTGACCATTATGCCCAAATGCCCTTAAAATGTGATTTTTGGAAATGTAAAAGAGTAGAAACCTTAGTTACTGATTTATAAACTTGTACCCAAAATTTGATATCAGTTTGAGGTCTAAAATAGGAGTTATACTCATTAGCATAATTAGAAAGTTTTTATGAATTAATCGGCGTAATTAGCATATAGCCTATCTAAACCCGATTTTCGATACCAAACTTTATACCTACTGATGTAATATAATATTTTGGGATTTTTGGAGATTTTTATTTATTTTTAGGCTGAGCATAACTTAGTGTTCTAAGCTTAATTCGGCTAATGTCGGTTTTGCCCTTTTGGGCTATAAAATGAGTTTTATAAATCCGATTGACCCCAAACCTTTTTCTACTGATCTAATATGTTAAATAAATTATTTTGAGCCTTCTGGAATTTTAAAAATATCAGCTTTCTATATAAAACCCGAAAATGGCTCCAAATCGCCTTTTTAAGCGTTTTTAACGCATAAGTATGTGCTAGAACCTATCTAAGCATATGAGGTTGAAACCTACTGATGTATTCAGTAAAATTTTATATTTTAAACAGTAGGAGAATATCTTAAGATCAGAATTCCAGTTTTGACCTTTTAAGCATATGTGAAATTACCAAAACGCCCCTGCGGTGTCTAGAATGATTAAGATCGATAAATTTCACATAGGATTAATACCCTACTGTTATAACTTAGTAAATTAAGTATATTTACTGATTTAATCAGACCTGTAACTCAGGTTATTATTTAAACCCTTTTTCACCCTTTAAAATGACCAAAATGCCCTTATGAGGCATAAATTGGGTCTAAAACCATTTGGGGCATAATGGAAGGTATCATTCTGATATCACAACATGTTTAAGGCATATTAACTTAGGAAACTTGTTCATGACTCTTATGGTTACTCATTACGCATGTTTCGCGTTCGGATCGGTTTATGTAACTAGTTTGCATAAAATAACCGAAACGGGTCAAACCTTATCATTTTCACTTCAAAATCCAGAATGTGTTTAGTTTACCCATATTATACAAGTCTCCAAACTTGTCGGGTCTAAATCACATTCTAATCCGGTCTGCGCTTAATCATGCGTTTTGAACCGTATCCTCCTTTAAAACTAACCGGTCTAAGCATAGGCTTAAATAAGACCCGTTAGGAATCTAATAGGTTATTAATACCTTCGTTCCAGATTAAGAGCCCCAGTAGAAGTACTTGTGCTTGCTGATTTGATATACGGCTGGGATTGAATTTATATTTAGCTCAGGTAAATACTTTTAACTTATTTTCCCTTATACGGGCTTGGGATACGGTATATAAAATACCGCTTGGTCGGGTGTAGAAACCTTTTAATCGGAGATGATTAAATTGCATAATCTCGTTTTAATCTGTATTGCTTGATAACAAATAACATTTGGGGTTAATGACCGTGTCCTGGATATCCTTGGCTCATTTAAAAAGTGAATGGCCACAACGTAAGCACAAGGTGTAGGCATAACACCACCTGTTGCTTATGTAAAGCATATACTCACTCGTAAGGGTGTCTTCTTGTGAGATTATATTTGTGGTGTGTCTATTAATTTTGACCGGCTTGTATTATCACCGGCCCTATATGTTGGACAAACATGTAAATCGGATACAAGATTTTTATTAATAAAATTATCCCAAGTTATAAAAATATTTTGTGCCTTGTGCATTCAAATCAATTTTCTAAACGTTTTCAAAATGAGTCAGTTAAATTGTATTTACCAGTGAAAACTGACGTATTTTCCAAAAAGGTTAAGTGAAAGGTACTGTACGTAATTAGCTGGGAGCTCAGGGCGTCAATAGGGAATCTTGCAAGTTTTAGATGCCTAAAGTCTGTTGAACAGATTTCTTTTATTTTGATCCGCCAGTGGATCCCTTTGCATACCGTTTGTAATACTTTGATATTCTCATTCGGTTGTAATAAAATTATCTTTTGCTTCCGCTGTGCATTTAAATTGTGTTTTTTGACTATGATGATATCAATTACGTCACGATACTCCCCACCGGGCCCACCGGTAATATATGGAAATTTCGGGGTGTGACAGATCTGCTAGCATCTTCCTAGCCGATCGAGCAGCCCATTCGATCTGAGCTCCTGGCCGATCGGCTGCCACTTTCCTCTTTTGGAGCCTATAAATAGGGTTGTCATTGTCACACTTTCTATTTTTGGAAAGCTCTGACCGAACCAGCCTTCTTCTTCACCTTTTCTCAGATTTCTCTCAACTCCGGTAAGTTTTCACTCTAATTCTTGTACATTTTTTATCATTTCATGATTCTACACCTTTCTATCTTTCAAAACTTGATTTCTAACCATGGAATCACCAAGATCTAAGTGTTCTTGGGTGATGTCATCATGGTGTTCTTGAAGAACACCAAACTTTGGCCTCATTCAACCATGAATAGCTTAGATCTGACCGGTTTCCACATAAACAAACTAAGATTTGTAAGAATCTTAACATTTTTACGAATAATTTTCCAACTTTCTTCAACCATTTACACTCGAAACCTTAAACCGGTAGAAACGGAGCTTGAACCGGCTAACTAATTGTTCTAACAGTTAAGAGGTTCAAGATTCGAATTCTATATACAAGGTTCGCCGACGATGGGTTAAACTCTAAACCGACGTTCCGAACCGTTCACCGGCCGGACTTGGGTGATTCCTGCCCGAGCCGAAGAAACGAATAGGAACGGAGGATATCATAGTTCAACTCGTTATCAAACTACCTCGATATGACAACAAGTAATTAAACAGCCAAGAATTAGACGAAAGGCCGACCAGGTCAGACTTGCTGGCAGAACGGCTAGGCTGTTTGAACAGCCTAGCCGATCGGACATGCCAGCCGATCGACCGGGCCAGCCGATCGGCTAGCACATGGCGTCTCACTTTTCAAACTCCCTGAGGTATGGTATTGACGAAGTGATGTTCGATCGAGTATGCTACTCGATTGGTAAACATTACTCTTCGGATCATGAGATACTATGCTTCAACACTTGATTGATTTTACAACTCGTTCGTAGTAAAGAATGCCAGCCGATCGAACAGTCTGTCCGATCGAGCGGCATCGTGTTGAGAACCACTTCAAAAGTTCCCAGCCGATCGGTTAATCCGGCCGATCGAACAGACCGTTCGATCGATCGACCTGAAAGGTAAGAACACCTTAGTGCTCTCATATACTACAACGAAAACTTCAAAAGTTCAAATCCTCAAACACAAACACACCAGAGGAAGAAACAATCCACTCGAATGGCCCAGCCGATCGAGCCTACCGGCCGATCGAACAGCCCGTCCGATCGAACCTGCCGTTCGATCGACCAGCCCATTCGATCCATTCACACTTGTCTGTTTTTCCACGTTACTCATTGTTGTGCTATCGAACTATTCAGGCTAACCCTACTCTCAGCGCTCCCTTCAATCCATAATCAATCACTGTGAGTATACTCGATCCCTTCTTGCTTTTAGCACTTTTGGGTGTTACATACGTTGCTTATATCAAAACACAAACGACCACACTACTCAAACTATTTGAACGCTAACCAATATGCATGTATTACGTGACTTAATGAATGCCTGTTGATTGTGTTTACACGTGGAATGCTGTCTACCTGCCTTAACGACGTAGTACTATAGTTTGGACTCAGCACCCGTTTACACGGGGGTTGTTAAGGACAATTACTTGCATGGATTACGGTGGTAATCATGTATTGCGAACCGTCTCGGACGGTCAACCCGCAGTCATTGGTATCGATAGGTCCATGTCGATAATTAACATGCTTCGTTTTCCTCTGTGTACGTGTTGGTTATGCGTAAACTATTCAAACTCTATATATTATCAAACTTGTATGCCCACCTTTACATTTTATGTATTGACTTTATTTTAACGTATGTGACAGGTGTTTAGGATGCTTATTTGCTCTATCTGCTGTGAAATCAAGGCTAGGAAAGAGTCTAGAAACCAAGAACAATTTATATTTATGTACTTAAATCTGAGTTGTCGGAACCTGTTTTGTTTGAAGAATATCTATGTCTGTAATAACTAGATTTATCTTATGGGTCACGGTATGGGACATGATATTTAAACTATTCAGTAATAATAGTTGTTATGGAATTTCTTTGAACAATCTGTTTCGCTCAGTGCCATGCCCCGATGATTCCGCCATCAGTTGGGGTGTGACATTGTTGGAGAGAGCTATTGAACTAGAAAAGGCAATTGATTTGTATGGCCGCAGGGATAGTAGTTTTAGTAAAGATATACCATGTTGTAGTGACCGGATGTTTGCAAAAAAAAAATAACCGCAATACTAGAACTTTTCAAACGAAAAACAATAGAGTTGTCTTGTACAAATTACGTGATAGCACATGAGGTATATGTTGAGGGTATAGATATTGGTGATAACCTTATCAAATGTTTAATGAATCGGGACTACATTATGATTTTTTGAATATGCTATCAACGATGAAACTCAAATTTGATAAATATTATGAAGATTATGATAATAGTAAGAGTAATAAGTTGTTTGGGTTTGCGGCTATCTTGGATCCCCGTGTGAAACTTACAATAATAGAGTACAGTTGTGTAAAAAATTGTGAGTTGATGAAAATAGACGGTGAGTTAAAGACAGATAAAGAATTTAAAGAAAATGTCAAAGAAATGGTTGATGGGGTGGAATTTGAGATGCACAAACTGCTACGAGAATATGAGGATTTGGAACCAGTCGGTTCACGCGTTCCAATTAATACAGTTGAACAAGGTCGGGGTAAGAAACAATAGATGGGTAAGCTTGAACAATTTCGGGGTGTTGCTGGACAGTCTTCTAGTAAGAAGACAGAATTAGAAAAACATCTCTTAGAAGATCTTGAATTAATGAACGACGAGTTTGATATATTGCTTTGGTGGAAGGTAAATTCCACTAGATATCCTACCTTGGCACGGATAGCAAAAGGTAATAATTATTTATTTTATAAATTTATATATTTTGTTAATGTATATCCAACTAAAATGTTTTGTTTTTTTCAGATATATTGGCTATTCCGGTCTCAACCGTAGCTACTGAGTCTGCTTTTAGCACTGGCGGCGAGTAGTAGAATGCTACAGAAGTTCGTTATCACCCACCATTGTTGAGGCGTTAATTTGCACACAGGACTGGATTCGACCCGGGAGAAAAGAAATAAATGAAGAGGAAGAATACGAGAAATTCAATGAGTTCACAAAAGGTATGTGTTATTATTTTGTTAACCATATTCGTTTGTTTTTTTTCTAACTGTTACTTTTATTTAGATGTTTATGAGAATATTGAAAAGATGAAGATCGAATGAAGGTTAACGGCAAAAGTGTATAATAGCAATAGAGAAGATTGAAGAAAGATCAAACAAATCTTTTGTTTGAACACGTATTTGAAATTTTTATTTATGGTTTAATTTGTTTTTAATTATGTTTTGAATTTGGAAGCTTTGTTTAATTAATGCTACTGTTGGATTGATATGGTTTGAACTTTGTAATATATGCTTTTTACCTTCACATCGGTGTTCTTTTTCAACCGATCAGTTGGATTGATGTGTACTGTTTCGTTGAGCTCCTATAATTTTGATGATCTGCTGTTTATTGGTTATATGGTTAGTTGGAAAGTTTTGAAGAAGGGGTATTTTGGGCTACTCTATTCGCTATAGCGATCATAGCAACCGCTAGAGACAACTATGAGTTAAAAAAACTAAATTAATTTATTAACACTTATAAAGGCAATATAGCAACTAAATTTAACGAATTGTAATGATACGAAATTATATTATATCAGGACACAATGAATTCTATGGTTGTTGTACAAGTAGAGGCTTAGGAAAACCACACAAACTGTATAAACATTCAATAATGTTACCTACTATCTAGTTTGCAAAAATCATTTCTCATCGGTTATTCATTTGGAATTAAGTTCAATAACACATAAAGTCAAGAGTAGGTTTAGTATGCAATAATATTTTCTCACTGAATTAACACAACTATACGGAAAAAATAATCTCAAAATTATATATGGGGCCTTTATACGGTTCTGGGCCTTAAATTCGGTTCGGGGAACCATCAGACCCGTTCACGGAACCGACCCGCACCCACATAAAATGGGTCGGTTAAGGTTCTTGGTATTGATACAAAACGGTTCCCAGTTCCAGGTCGGATCGGTCCGGTTCCTGTGGGTCAGACCCATTTGCTCACCCCTAGTTATTACATCATAAATCGAATGTATAAAACATGGGATCAGAATGTGATGAGTCTAACAAATCGCATGTGTTGAAAGGCATAACACGCTGGTTTCGCATGTTATTACATCATAAATCGCATGTATAAAACATGGAATCAAAATGTTAACTTCGCATGTTTTGAGTTTAACAGTTCGCACGTGATAAAAGTTACAACATGCTGGTTTCGCATAGAATGTACCATAAGTCGCATGTAGTTTTCAATATATATAAAACATACTGAAGTTACATAAATCGCATGTAGCTTTATATAAAACATGTGTAGATGAAGGGGCTTTACATCAATAATTCATATTAACAATTCAGTTCAATAATTTAGTTCATAGTGTTTTTTGTTTTCATATAGAGTTTTCTCTTTATATCCCAATCTCAAACCACTTATTTCTTATCTTCTAAAAAAGTGGCAGACTTCCCAACATCCTCTTCTGCTTTGTGTTGGGATTCAAGTATCAAACAGGCTTTGAGAAAAAGGATTCAAGAACAAAATCAAGATGATCGCTCATGTCAAGAGATGTTGGAAACTAATATTTCTTGTGTAACAGAAAACATGAACAGAAGACAAGAAATCGTGAACTTGCTTTCTCAGATGCAAGTGAGTAGTCTTAGAGAAATCATTGTGATGTTCATGGTTGATCTGGGTGAGAGGGATAGAGAAGCAGTTGAAAGAGCTAGCGGATGCAATAACTATTTTAAGATGCTCGATGGACATGAAAATGAAGTTTCTTTCATCTTTCGAATGACTTTGTTGATTTATCAAACATCTAATAAAATGATGTGTATTTTTGTATCTTTGTATCTTTCCCTTATTTCGCATGTTATGTTATGGTTTAGAAATTAATTTCGCATGTTATGTTTCCCATATTTCACGTAGTATATATTTTCCCATGTCATGTTTCTAATACTTCAAACATGCAATTTCAAAACAAAAAGTAATGTAATACGTACAGTAATCCAACATCAAACATAGACAAGTTTATATTGGCCTTCGAAAGTATTCATTCAACCTCTCTGTGATATTTTATCCAAATCTTTCATAAATATGTCTCTGTCCGGCCTTTTATCGAATGCATTTGTCTCTTTAATTATTCTTTGACGCTCCAGATTGTACTCAGATAGAATAATCTTACTAAGATATATGTGTCTCAGAAGATGGAGTTGCGAATTTTGTCTATTGTTAACCTCATCTTCTTTCACAAACCCAGATATCCACAGTGTTTTCCCCTTATATGTTTCCATATATCGCATTGTAAAGACTCCTCAACCTACACCGTTAGTAACAGTTCTCCACTCCATCTCTTTTCTTTCTATAGGTGATTCTTTAACTTGTTTGCTAGTTGTGATTTTTAAGGCCTTTTTTAGGTATAAAACTAGTACCCTTCTCTGTAATAAAGCAACAATGTGTCAGTAGTTTTACATCATTATAACATGGACATGAACAAATTTGGTATTACCAGGGTGTCTGGAAGCCCTTTGTATCTATCTTTAAACTCTTGTTCAATTGCTGAATTGTCAATCAAATTAACTTGGCCGGTTTTCATGTGGAAGCACATGCAATAGAAATGGTCACCTTGAAGTACCGAAATAAACAAAAGGTCAACCAATCCAAGTTTTTTTACCTCGTATTTCTGTAAGATGTCTTCAAGATTTGAGGTAAATACGTTTAGCCGTTGGTTGTCGGTGTAGTTATCCTTGTACATGATATCTAGTTGTATTTTAAGTATTACATGTAAGGATTATTAATGTATTACCATGTGAGTATACATGCGAAATTATTACATGCGAAATGTATTCAACATGTAAAACTGTTTATATGCGAAAATGTTTATGTGCAAAATGTTTATATGCAAAAATGTTTATATGCGAAATGTTGAACATACGAAAACGTTGAACATGTTAAAATGTTTACATGCGAAATGCTTACATGTGCATGCGAAAATCTTGAAACATGTGAATTTGTTGGATATGCCATGCAAAAATGTTTACATAAACATGTAAATGCTAAATTATATTGGGCGAAAACCAGAAACATACCAGCATTGTACCATACAGGAGGAGTCTGTCCGGTGGTGATTTTCTATCCCTCTTCTTCTCTTCTTGGTTGAGCACATCTACAAATGCATCGATTCCGTTTGATGCTACATATTGATTTCTATAGAAGCTTTTGAAGACAGTTTTGTATGTTTGAACCCCAGTTTTTGATGGTGAAACAATGAGCTACCAGGCAAACATTATACAATTAACTTTTTTGAGCATATATATATAAGCATGTTTTTAGTTGATGTAATTGTTTACTTACTCTATTCCCTTAAGCGTAGCAAATGTGTATCTAATCACACTCAACTCACGATCTAGGAGGGCTTCATGCATATTAACCACTCTGTTGCAGAAAGGGGAATAAAACGCATCTCCAAGGTCTGCATACCTTTTCTCATTTCGAATTTTTGCGAGTCTTATTGTTTTATAAAGGAGATCATTTAACCCCTTTGGTTCCACCTTTTTTTGTTCTCCACGTCCCCTTTTTCCCGCTTTTTGTTTTGTAGGTGGTTGTTTTTCAGCTGGATTTGTGTTTTGTTTCCCCATACCTGGGTCCTTCCTTTGTGTACTACTAGGTTGGGTGCTAGGCTCAAAAGTGATTCAACCGATTGCAATTCTTCAGCCGTCACCGAAGGGTATTCCACGTCTCTTTCTTTTTCACTTTCGATACCCAAATCCTTTTCTTGTGGTTCCTGTTGTGTAGTCTTTGCTAAATTAACTGCTTCCACTTCGGTTTCAGATTTATGCTTATTGTTGGGCCTAGAATCTTCAAGTGTGTTTCGAATTGTTTTAGTAAAAAATGTTAAAAGTTTACTCTTTTTATTGTAATAAATTTTTGTACCTATGGAAGTATGTTTTTCTGGAAGGTGTTTTGTAGATTTAGCTAAATTCATTGCTTCCATCGCAGTTTCACCACTCTCTGCATGCGAGCTGCATGCGAGTTTAAGTTAAAACATATAAGCTTTTGTTCTTTTTTTATATTGTAATATAAGTGTTTACCCTGCACTAGTGAGTTGTAAACGTATACACCCGGTTCACAGTTTTCAGTTTTGCAATACAGGTGTCTGTTACTCCCCCATCATATGTCTATGTTACTCCTCCATCATTTGGCTGCCTGCAGTAGTCCTACACACAAATTTTTGAATTATAATAAGCCAGAATCAAAATCGCATGTTATATATGACATCGCATTTGTATATGAAATCAAATGTATACATGAAATCGCATGTGTATATGAAATCGCATGTGTATATGAAATCGCATTTGTATATGAAATCGCATGTTTACCTTCTGATTCCATGTGTCTCACACTGTCCATAACATCGGCTATGACTTCTTGAACCTTTGCATTCCCTCTACATTCTTCATTTGTGTTATCTTCTTGATCAACATCACAAGCTACAGATTCAGGCTCTCGAACCAAATCAAGCTGCACACAAACTAGTGTATTCCGAAGCGTGTCTTCCCACTGCTTACACATTTGCATAATTTCCGGAACCCAAAAACACTTTGTTTTTGCATCCGAAACCAACTTGTTCATTTCTTGAACAATTTGAACAAGTGCATTGTATTTTTTGATATTGCTGGCCATTCGTTTCAACAGATTCTGTAATATTTTTTGGTACAATAATCCGATGAGAATATCATCAATGTTTGTATGTAAAAATGAATGAAATTAATATTGATGGGCATACCCGTTTATTGATGTTCGAAGCCTCTCATTGTTGTTGTTGCTCGAAACCATATATTATAGTAGGAGAAAGTTGAACAGGAGTGTTGCAATAGTCCATCATTTTCTGTGTCTGTGTTCCAACTCCCGTCACAAGGTTCAACTGCGAAGTTTCTGGCATGTCAATGTCGAAATCAAGCATATCATCTGTGTGCCCGCAAGGGTCCTCTTCGTCTTCTATTGCAGACACAGTTCTTTTTCTGTAGCTTTTTGTGGTGTCAACGGGTGGTATTGTATACTCCTTCGTTGTACGACCCTGCTTTTGCTCTGGTTTGAAATCATTTTCATTTTCATTATCCGTCAGAGGTCTGTTATTTGAAATACGTTCTTCAACTTTATCAATCAGCTCAGATGTGATATAACGAATAACCGGCATCTCGACGACTTGCTCGAATAGCCGATGCCTCTTGTTGTACTCATGTGTGTATAAAAGTTGTTTAAAGATAAAAAGAGGTAATTTTTACTTAGAATACATATTTATTTATTTTTGCTTATTTTGTTAGCAGATATAGTAAAACATACCGTAAGAAAGGCCACAGGTCCCACGTACTATATTTTTGTGTTTTTCCACCCCTTTCTAGTCCGGCCTAACGTCTCCAGTAGATATGAGCACCAATCTAGATGCGGTATATCTTCAACAACGTCTACTCCCAGCAAACATCTATCATTTGCAGTTGTAGCTTTTGTAATCTCCACAAAAAAATGTCATCCAGTATACTAGGAAATTGATTTTAAACAAGCTTCCTCCCTCTCTTTGATTGTTAATTGCCGATGCAACCAAGCCATGAGTAATCCTCTCATTGTCTGCCCATTGACCGATGAACTGATCTATAATACTATCCCCGCCTTTGGGTTCCTTACTCTTTTCATTTTTTTCAACTTTTTTAACTCTTCTTTTATCAACAACCGTAACAACTGGCTTAGATCCTTTTGGTATTCCAAAGACCTCATAAACTGAACCTGAAGTAATTTTGATTTGATGATTACCTATGTTAAGCTCATCGAACTCCTCATCAAAGTTTCTAACTAGCCAAAATCCTAAACGTGTCGAAATATGGTTAAGATTCATATCTAGAATAGACCCAAAGCCCATACTTTTCACGTCAGCAACTTGTTCTTTTGAAAAGTTTCTTACAGTTTCCATGTACGGTGTAGGTTGACATCTCAACAGCAATGCTTCGTTGTGATATTCAAAGAAAGGCCTAGGTTGTGTTCTAGGTGGTTCAGCCTGTTTCAGTTTCTCACCCTCTTTCAGTTTCTTCTTTTTTGGTATAAGCTCAACGAAGTCATCATCATCAATGTTTTCTTCTACAACCCTTTCTTCTTGTTGTTGTTTACTTTCCTCAATGTGGATATAGGCATCTCAAAGTCATCATCATCATCAATTTCTACAAAATCGCATGTTACTAAAAAAGACTTCGCATATTATAAGAAGCACACTAATATGTACACATGTATTTCACATGTTATAAGAAACCACACTAATAGTTTCACATGTATTTCGCATGTTTTGTAAAACCATGTTTTCAAAGCACATATATATGCAACGTATAATCAGAATCCGCATATTAGAATAATCCAAACATAATTCTTACATCTGTTTCGCATATTATAAGAATCATAACCAAGACATAACCTAATAGTTTCACATGTATTTCGCATATAGTGTAAAACCCTGTTTTCATAACACAGATATACACAATGTATAATCAGAGTTCGCATATTAGAATAATCCAAACATAATTCTTACATCTATTTCGCATATTAAATCAATCATAACCGAGACATAACCTAATAGTTCACATGTATTTCGCATATAGTGTAAAACTCTATTTTCAGAATTCGCATATTCAGGCAAAACCCTTACCAAACACAACTAATTTTTACATCTATTTCGCATATTATAAGAATTATAACCAACACATAACCCACTCAAAACCCCTTAATCATACCAAATCGCATGTATCACACTAAACCATTATTAAAACACACCCTAATCATATAAAGTTGCATGTATCAGACAAAACCCTTACCAAACACAACGAATAATACAAAAACGTATGTATCCTACAAAACCCTTATCAAAACACATTATCAAACCGCATGTATAATCAATAACCTGGATTGATTTTCTTCGATTGTGGTCAATTGTTTTTAGTCTTGCTCCGTTTCTCCTTTACAACTCCCAAATCAGTAGTCCCTATTAACGTTCATTGAAATCGCACCTGAAGAGTCGAACGGAGGTTGGGGAAGAAGAATGTAAGGTTTTTGATTTTGATTTAGGGCATGATTTTGAAGTATCTTCGCTGATATACAGGGATTATGATTTCGCAATGGCGATTTTAATCTTCGCGATATGATTTATATATATTAATTTGATTAATTTAATTGTATAAATTAGTTCCGCCCGCGTTTAAATGATGGAAGATCGTACGTCTGTGGCCATTGCGTACATATTGTACAATAAAGACCCTTGTATAATAACCGGCCTCTATATATATATAATAGAGTCCAAACTTATTTTAGAATATACATGTTTTCCCGATATGTATCTTGTACGTCTAGATATAAGTTAAAAGTATTTTATGTCCGTATGTATAATGAATAAAAGTGAATGAAAGTAAATGAACTTAATGACAAAATTATTTAACATAAATAGCGAGACCGTGTTAGTCATACATTCATTTAATTGAACATGGCAAAATTATTCTGCCTTTGGGGGTGTTAGTCGCATTTCACTTAGGGCATGTTTGACTAAGCTTTTTGAAACAACTTAACTTATTTGCTTTTTTTAAAAGTAAAATGATTTTTGGGATTGAGGGTCTATACGAGGGGAAAAGTCATAAGTTCTAAAATGTCACTCCATATTAACTTTTTCAAAAAGTCAATAAAAAGTTTGAAAAGCACTCTCAAACACCCCCTTAATTTAGAAAGCATGGCGTAGTTTTGATTTTGGTAGGTTTTTAAAGAGTAAATTGCCCAAATGCTCCTCACCTTTACTTTTCAACTTTTTTTTTAAATTACATGTATGTTTCTTGTGGTTTCTAAACGGGTAACACAAATGCTCCCTAGTATGAATGGACGTTAAGTTTTTCAGTCTAGTTTGTGTAAAACCACTATAATACCCTTTGTTATGGTAACAAACATTAATGGAAGACTTAACGAGCATACACATACTTGCATACAAGCCGGCATAATAGTCGAAACTTATTTTAAAATATAGATATGTGTTTTCCCTATATGTATCCTCTTTATCCGGATATAAGTTAGAAGTATTTTATGTCCATTTGTATAATGAATAAAGTGAATTTAAGTAAATGAACCTAAGGAAAAAGTTATTGAACACAAATAGCGAGAACGTGCTAGTCATAAATTCACTTAATTAGTATTATAGGTGTAATTTTGACTTTGCTAGTTTTTCAGATTTGTAATGCCTATGAAAAGACAACAGTTATGTTGGTTTTTTTTGTTTACTTCTGCTCTAGATTATTCCTGACAGTCTTAGGGGCGGATAGAGTTACGCGTGAGGGGGGCGGGCACCCTCTTGAGAAAAGTAGTGTAACTTTTAAGCTAAAAATTCCGATGGCTCTTCCTAAAAATTTGGAATCCCACCCTTTAAACTTTGACCCCTCATGATGTGAAACAAATAAAAAAAAGGTAAAAAAAGTGTTCATCGAAAAAAAAGAGTAGAGATGAGGTGGGATGAGCTATGAGATTCACAATGAGTCATCTTACTCCATCTCTATAATTATACTAAAAGCAGTATATTTTCTCTCTTTTTTAATTAAATAATATTTTTTATACTTTTATATTATTTTTTCTATCTGCTCCACTCATAATCACTTTTAAAAAATAATAATAAATTATAGAGGTGAACAGTATCTCCTTCAAATTTACCGGTGAACAACTTTTTCTTTTTTTTCTCTCTCCTCCACTCACAACCAATTACAACCATTTTAAAAAAAAATGGGTGTTAATATTAACAAATGGTAAAATCTTGTTTTAACATGGTGTATTCGAGCCGTATAAGGTTATACGGCCGGTATAGAATAAAATGAACTGACAAAGTCTGTGGGTGCAACCTTTGTCAGTTTATATTATTCTATACAGGCTGTATAACCTTATACGGCCTGTATACACAATGTTAAAACAATCATGATCGTATATAGCTTTATACGGGCCGTATAATGGTATACGACCGTATAGATAAGATTTCCTTTTTTTTAGTTAATATTCACACATTAGGATTTCGATCTGGCAGTCTATATAGTGTTCAGAACCATCAAATCAAACGGCTTCTGCTATCAAGGAAAACGGGTTTTTGTTTTATTTTTACTTTGAAACAAATCTCATTTCATTAAAGAGAAAGAAAACTCAGATAAACGACCATTCGATCTGGCAGTCTATGTATTTTCTTTTTACTTTTAAATAAATCTCATTTCACACAGTCGTGTTCGTCAATTGGACATCAATTGATGTTGATGTCCTAGTTTGGTGGTTTGTTTAAGTTTTCTTCTGATAGTGCAAGTCATCTATCATCAGTCGTGCTTGCTAAAAAATCTCAATGACTATCAAGAGTCTGAGTGTTGAGCTTCCTGTTCTCAAGTTCACAATGATTATCAAGAGTCTGAGTGTTCTTTCTCTTTGAATAAATGGGATCTGTTAAATGAAATATATGAAATGTTGGCAACAGTCTCTGAAACTTTCAATAATAGCATCATCCCATCATAAAAAGAAAAGGAAAGAAAAGGGTCCTTTCTATACACACACCCCGATAATCTTATTTTAACGACCATGTTAGGATCTGAGTTTGAATTGTTTATATTTGTTTAAGATGAACAAATAGAAGATAAAAAAGATGAAATAAATTGCAGCGGAATGAATGTAAACTTTATAACACAAACAACGAGAGATTTGCTTTCATCATGAATACTTTCAATTGAATGATTGATTTACGTATGCATGAATACAATTCTCCCCCCAGCCTTAGATCACTTTGTTTGTTCGTACAAAATGCAAGTGTGTGAAGTGATCCTTATAGAACAGTAAATGCATTTTTCTATTTATAGTACAAACCAAACCACTGTGGAATCTTAGCTGATGTCACCTAGACAATGATATCTAACAACACTAACAAACTCTAACCTCTGCTAAGCTAAACATTGTTACATTACAAAGCACTGATTACAAACTCTGATGACTTTATCCTCTGATGAGCTCTATCCTATGATGAAGCTCTATCCTCTGATGAAGCTTCAGTAGACCTTCTTCAAAGGGTGATCAGACTTTTGCTTCCAGCAGACCTTTGACTTCATCAGCTGTTTAGCTTTAGCAGACTTTGTAAACCAACAGACCTTAGCTTTGTAGTAGACCTTAGAAAGCAGCAGTCGTTTAATGCCTTTATCATTGGGAGGAGAATGAATCCAAAACACTATTATCCTGGATCAGTTGATTGCATAACTATTTTGGCTTTCTATCATTTGTTCTCATGGTGGGATCCACATGAGCCAACAATCTCCCCCTAGAACAGATGATGCCAAAACACTTCTTTATTCTTGATCTTTATTTCTCATCAGCTTTTCCCGGATTTGCCCTTTGAACTATAATTCAAAGTCCAAGGAAATCATGTCTTCTTCATCATCCCTTTCAAGTTGAAGGTTCAAAAGATCTTGAAGGTCACATGCACTCAGACCATATGCATCCTCCATTTTTATCCTTTCAACATCACCATTTAATCTGAGCAAAGTCAATACATGGGTGTCTAAGGATGACTTCCACTTTAGTATTTTTGGATCATATGGTTTTCTTGGGATAAGACTTATTTGTGATGAGTTTGGTGATTGAGGTCTGCTTGCTAACCTTTTAATTGTTTCAGTTAATTGAGCTGTGAGTTGGTCAGCAGCATTATCCCTGTGGTACTCAATCTGACATTTGATTGCCCCTTTTCTATATTCTTCAAACCTTTGCTCATCTTCCTCATCTGTCTACTTTTGTCTTTTTAATTGATTCAAGGCATTTGTGGGTAAAGCAAATGTTGAGAGAAGCTTTTTGAAGGTTTGAGTCTGTTGAGGCCTGCCAGCAGTGGCTGTAGGATATATTAGCTTTGGAGGAACAGTTGGATCTTTGGCTCTAAGTGCTTCCAGTTTTCTGTAGGTCTCCTCTATATTTAGCTTTGACCATCTAGCAATTGATCTTGCTGATCCATAATCAATATTATACTTAAAAGAGGCCCATTTTGATTTGTGATTATGGGCAACAATGGGAACAAAACGTCGATCTGAACAAAATACCAAAACATCGTCCCCGCTGAAATCGCCTATGCTGAACCTGCGTTTTGTTGATGTTGAAATCGTTGATCACCGTCCCTCTACGTTTTGTTGTGAGTTTTCAGTTTTCTTGGCCCTTGATACTTGATAGGTATTTGTTTTACTTTATTTATTATCAGTTTTTTATTATTGTATGATTGTACGGTAAAAAAAAAATCAGGATACCTCTAAATTAATGGAGTAGCTCCGCTACTACTACAAGTGTAACCACAAGACCCAATAGCGGACGTAAAGGTCTCAACGGGCCAAATATTGGTTTGGCGCTATCAAGACCTGAATTCCATCTATTTAAAAACATGATTTCGTCACACAATATTTTTCCCAAATTTATCATTTTAGTATTCTTTATTTTTTTAGTGTAACACGCGTAAAACTTAGTTACGCATTTATTAATGCATTTAATTTCAATATTTAGTTACCAATGTGTAAATTCAAAATTTTGAAAATACCTTTTATAAAAAAAAAAGGGACCACGCTGTGATATTTTCACTTTTCCGTGTTATAAGTAGTATTATCTCTTATTGTATTTTCGTGATTCCCATGTGCGTCATTTACATGCATTTATGCATATAGTATTATACGAAGTAGATTAAAGCTCTTATATTTTAGAAACTTTAAATGAATAATATGGGTGATTTAAGAACAAACGTTAAGTTTAAGTTGTTGGAATAAAAAAAAATATAGAGTAAACTGCTAAAATGGTCCGTGAGGTTTAGTCACTTTAGTTCAAAATTCAAAACTTTTAAATATAGGTTCCCGTGGTTTCAATTTTCTTGTCATTTTCATCTAAAATCAAAATTTGGTCAGATTTTTCAGTTAACATCCAGTTTTTTTTTTTAATCTTTTTCCTTCCTTTTAATGAAGGGCAAAATGATCTTTTAACTTTTTATTATAACAAATTAAAAAAATCTGACCATTTTGCCCAGGGCCGGCTCAACCATTTTGGTGGCCTAAGGCGAACTAAAATCTTGTGGCCTTTTTCCCAAAAAAATGTATATGATTGAAAGTTAAACTTGAAGAGCCCAAGTGTAATTATTTGAAAGATTGTGTTAAAATTTAAAAACACGAAAAAAAATGATGAACCAGGGATTCGAACCCGGGTCTCACCAACATCCATACATACACAAAACCACTACACTACCAACCATCAATTTGTTGATAACCCACACCTTAAATCTTTTATAAATGGACTGTGATTTCATCAAATTGTGGAGGCCCTATAGTTTTGGTGCCCTAAGGCCCAAGGCTCATTTGGCTTACCCTTGGGCCGGCCCTGATTTTGCCCTCAATAAAAAGGAGGAAAAAGACAAAAAAACTGAATATTAACTGAAAAATCTGACTAGATTTTGCTTTTGGATGAAAATAGCAACAAAATTGAAATCACAAGGACCTAGATTCAAAAAGTTTGAGTTTTAAACTAAAGTGGTAAAAGTGACTAAACCTCAAAGACCATTTGACAGTTTACTCAGATATATATATATATATATATATATATATATATATATATATATATATATATATATATATATATATATATATATATATATATATATAAAGTCAACAAAATGGAAGCTTCTATCGAAACACCAAACATTTTGTATCGATACGACTCGACTCTTAGCATTCATTGTTTGTTTGTATATGGACACCAAATGTTTTTGTTAAAACGTGAGGGAAACAAAGAAAACTAAGGGGCGTTTGGTTTGCAGGAATTCAATGGAATTTAAAGGAATTGGAATCTGAATTTCATCTCTTAATTTGTTTGGTTCACAGAATTTGATGAAATTGGAATCTCAATTCTAATCTTCATGTGTTTGGTTGACAATGAAATTGGAATTAGAATTAGACATAAATTCCTTTAATCTCAATTCCAATCTTCATGTGTTTGGTTGACAATGAAATTGGAATTGGAATTAGACATAAATTCCTTTAACTAAAGGAATTCAAAATCCTTCCTATATGTGAAGGAATTAAAGTAAATTCATTGGAATCTTCGACCCGAATGGTTACGACACGCACCCTTTCGACCCGTACCGTTTCGACCCTCACCATTTCGACCCGTACCGGTTTCGAACCGAACCGTTTCGACCCGTACCGGTTTTGAACCGAACCGTTTCGACCTGTACCGATTCAAATCGAACCGTTTCGACACAAACCGATTCGGCGCGAACCATTTTGAATCGAACCGTTTCGTGGTACCGTTTCATTGCGAACGGTTTCGACCCGTACTGTTTCGACTGGGTGACGGGGTGATGGATTCCATTCATTTGACAACCAAACACAACAAAAATGGAATTAAGATTCCGATTCCAACAATTTCCAATTCCAATTGGAATGTTTAAATTCCAAATTCAATTCCCTCAAATTCTAATTCCTATGCAAATTCCAATTCCAGTTACAAAACATTCTGCGAAGCAAACGCCACCTAAGTATTGAAGATGAAAATGAAAGAAGATATGAACCTAATGTAAATAACAAATACTTTGATTTGACGAGTTTGTTGAGGGTTCATATCTCGGTTATATTTACTACTTTATCACTTCACGTATTTTCTCTCTTTAAGAAACATCAAAAGTGATCGTGCTACAAAATTTCAGCATTAAATCGCTACTATTTTTTTATTTTTTGAATGGCAAAAGACAATCTCATTCGTCACCAAAAGTTTACAACAGTCTACATGGTTAGTAAGCTACTAAGCCAACCACCCAACTTACAATGTTTAAATATCACCAAACACAGCAAACAAAAAAACGAAACCCGTTACAATCAAAGTGTTACATTAAATCGCACCCATTTATTCCACTCCATTTGACTCCGTTTTGCTCTCCCTTTAATTCATAGAAAAGTTGTAGCTTGCATCTCTCCGAAAGTTGCATCTATGTTAACTCTTTTCCCATTGAAAATACACTCATTCCTTGCTTTCCAAATCCCCCAACATGTTGCCAAAACGATAAGTTGTATGTACCGCCGTTTCAATTCTTCTAAATTCGTTTTTTTGTGAAATTCCAAAAGTTCTTTCATTGTAAAAGCAAAGGTTTGTTGAGTTTTACACCACGTGCTTACTTTATGCCATAGTACCGCCGAGACGTAACACCCCGTAAATAAATGATCCGCATCTTCAACTTGTTCTCCACATAGCTTGCAAGTTGGCGTTTCTGTTAACATACCTCTTTTTTTAATCCTTTCATTGTAGCTAGACGATCTTGTACTCCACGCCATGCAAATATATCAACTTTTTCCGCGCCCATTTAACCCACTCGAGAGGATAGTAGGGTGTCGCATATCTGTTCAGTGAATTTCTTGTTGAACTAACCAAGAACGTTGCTACTATTGAAACGACTATTTGTGACACAAAACCATCACAAGTACTTATTTTGTGACGGTTGAACTTATTAAAGGACTGATATGACGACAAATGTTTAAAGATAGTTATTTTACCCAAAGGCACTTCAACACGCATGCTCCTTATCATTCAGGCATATCCTTTGAAGCGCGTCACTAAATTAATTAAAAGTGTTTGCGGAAGTGGTTATGATTCTTGGTGACCCATTGTGCGGGAGTTGGGACCATTTACCTCATGAGTTGATGACAAGATAAGACTGGTAATCAACTATCATAAGACCGTGTGGGGTGTGTGCGGTGATGAGGCGTAGAGAATGATGATGAAGTTCTAGGTAGAACCAGAGTTTTTTTCAGTTAAAATATACGTTAGTAGAAGATTTATTTCTTATGTGTTTTGGGCGAGCTCGCCCCGGCTTAAAACTGATACAAGACAGCTCTGCTCGGCTAGAATCAGATTTTGTTTTTTTTTTTAATTTGGATAACTATAAATAGGTCCATAACCACTCAAGCTAATGGGCATTAGACTTTTGTTTTCCGAAGTACTAAACGAGCTGAAACACAACCGCGAGTCCATAACCACTTCCGCATACACCTTTAACTAATTAGTGACGCACTTCAAAGGAAACGCATGAATGATCACGTTCGAATGTAGTGTTCCTAAGGAGTTTCATTGGTCACAAGGGTTTTCAACAAAATCGATCCGGACGAAAATTGGCCATTACACAGTAACAATAACAATGACAATGATAACCTTAACAATATCTATTTAATCATTATTGTTTTATTTTATATGCAAAATATTAAAGGAAAAAAGACAAACACCACACAACATCAAAATTAGTTGCCACATAACATGTCCCAAATGGTCAGGTGAAATAAAACTAAAAGTCATAGAACAAAAGCATTAATTATCAAAAGACAGAAAAATACTAGCTGATTCTATAAAGATCCATCAAAAGACAGATTACTAGCTATCATACGAAATCAAAATCGATGATCTGTCAGTTCCTTCAAGGTGCTGTTGTACAATGTATACCTTTTTTCTGCACATTAAACAATTTGCTTCAACTTATATTTTAGATGAAATGAACAAAATGAAGGCTAAATATACTCACATGCTTTCTTTACGACAAGTCTATGAATCTTCATGCACGTTTTCTTTGAGGCCGTTCTTAAGGTTTTCCAACTCAAGCCCTTGTTGCTAAAAACATAACAAACAAAAAGAATTCAATGAAGAAAGATTTACACCCGATAACATTATTTGGTGTGTGTAAATGAATAAGTTGTTCTATCTAACCTCATGCAATTTTTCCCAACATTTCACGGACTGTAATTGTAGTAAACGCCACTCCATTGCCATGTCATATTCAATAGTATTTGGCTGTGAAAAATGTGACGTGGATACAGCTTCATCCTACAAAACAAACACATCATGAGTCCACAATATAATTAATATAATAAAAACATTAACATAAGATAATACAATATAATATAATATAATATACCTCGCGTTGATTTCGAAATCTAGCCTTGCCAGCCAAGTTGCCATAAAAACTGGAATTCTTTCCCGTTGATATTGTAGGACAAAGGGTACCAACAAGAGGCCTGTGGAAAAAAAGGATAAAGAAATGTAGCCAGAAATAATGCTAAATATAACAATAAAAGCAAATAAGTGAAAAATAAAGAAAATAAATAGAGTAAAGTACACGGGTGGTCCCTATTGTTTACCAAAATTTTGGATTTGGTCCCTAGCTTTCCAAAACTACACGGATAATCCCTATGATTTGCAGTTTTGCATTTTGTAACGCATTTAGTCCCCTGCTTTTTCCAAAAGTACATGGATGGTCCCTATGGTTTGGACTTTGTAACGCATTTAGCCCCTTACTTGAACTTGCTAAAACCTTTATATTTGTTGGCTGGGAGACTAAATGTGTGCGTTACAAAGTGCAAACCATGGTCACATGGATCGCGGAACGCTCCGGCACACGGTTCATGGATTTCTAAAATCCGGTACGGGGATGGGGGTAATTTTTTACCCCATTCGTAACTTCTGCCATCGACAACCGTAAACGATGTTTTAATTCATTTCGTCCAAGCCACCTAGTTGCAACCACGCCTCTCATCAAGTAACCTGAGAGACTAGTTGAAGCTCCCACAAGCTCCAACCCAACAGTCTTATCACACTCATTCTCTATCTCAACAGACTTGCACGATCCACCAGCTCCAGAGATACACCGAGAATTAATACCACTCTCCCATTTTGCAAACTATTTCTAGGAGAGCTTTTTTCTTCAGACGGAACCTTCGTTTTCAAAACCCAATGGTTCTTTGTGATTGTACCCGGAACACGACCCCCGACCACATTCAACTGACATCCCCAAAGCACCAGGATTCAAGTTTGCAATTTGAACCCTTTTCCGCTTACTAGATTCAATGAACCAGACTTTATAGACTTTATGTTGTATAGGGACGGGTAGTCCCTCAATAGGTACTTCAACTAGATACAACGATCCTCGTCTTCTCCGACAGGCAACAATAAGATTTCCATCAATCACCTTACACTTCCCACCACCAAACTTAACATCAAATCCTTGTTTATCCAGTTGACTAACAGAAATAAGTTTCTTCGTTAAACCTGGAATTACCCTGACATTCTGTAAGTTGCATGTAGTGCCCGATGGAGTCTTCAGATGGACATCTCCCATACCTGTAACATTAAGAACATGATCTTTTTTTAGATTCACCATCGTCTCCCCGTTGTGCATGGCGTGAAACGAACCAGAATCCATAGCCCAAGAATCTAGACTCTTCACAGCAAACCAGTACGTCACCGTCGGATTCATCTGACACAACACTGTTTACATGTTTACTATCCTCTTTCTTAGGATCTGGACACTCGTTTTTAACAAGCCCCTTTTCACCACAGTTCCAGCACCTCACATTCTTCCCAGCTTTAGAAAAGCTTTTCCCACAAGTCGCACTTCTTCTGTTTTTTACCTCTTCCCTTGCTAACACTAAACATACCAGAAGTAGATCCTCCACTAGAGTTCCTCCGGTGAACATCTTCACCCAAAACACTATCTCGGACCAGGTCAAACTTCAAATTTTCAGTTCCAGCAGTTTCAGTGACCATTGTCACAAATCCTGACCAACTATCAGGTAAGGAAGATAACAAAACCACAGCCTGAGTGTCATCATTCAACTTCATGCCCACAGTTGCTAACCTGGACAAATTGAATTGACTTCGTTAATGTGATCAGCAACTGAACTGCCCTCGTTCATTCTATAATTAAACAGTTCCCTCATCAAGAACACCCTATTACCGGCAGACAACTTGTCATACATATTTGACAGAGTTATTAACATACCACGAGCAGTTGTTTCTTTCATGATATTAAATGCAACGCTCCTCGACAAAGCCAGTGTAATTTTACCTCGTGCTTTTTTGTCTTTTGAGTTCTGAAGAGGTATGGTCCCAAATCCTGCGCCGACCAATCAGGTCGTGCGCGGGACCATACTCTTATCAAACTAATTTGGTAGCTTTCCAACCTCGCGCCGGCTAATCAGGTGCAACCTAGGTCGCACACGAGGTTAGGGCCAACACAGGACCAAATTTGACACTTGGCTCTTTGGATGAAAACCCTTATTTACCTTGCGCCGACTACATGCGATATCCCTGATGGTTGTACGGCGAAAAGAAGCGCAGGTAATCCTAGGACAAGTATCAAAGGTACAAGTAACGGAGCAGTGGACCAATGAGCGTCCAACAGGCTGTATCCGCTCATGCTCCACGATTAACAATCGTACATGAGACAAAAAGGTACACAAGGATGCATACGTGGCACCAATCAGCGTGCGCCGACCACTACTCCACGATCTCCACTTAGCCGCTGATGACAGACAATATTCCTTGTTGTAGACTACAGGTGCCATCGGCTATAAATGGTGAACCTTACCTACAGGTTTAAGGATCGCTTCCTTGTTTTCTCTCTTAATCACACTTTTATCCTCAAAGCATATACTTATTCTCACGCCGGAAGGTGGTTACGAGGAGAACCCCCTATTCCCCTCCTTGTAACGAGCTTAACGGTGTTTTTAGTGTTTTGCAGGATCATCACATCACAGCTTGGACGAGATAAAAAAAGATTAACCTTATTTGTCGAGGTACAAACCACAAACAATCACCAGATTAGTTTGGTGTTTCTTCAAGTTCCAAATTGCTTCGGCAACTTTATCCATTCCAGCAGGTTTTTCTTCCAGAACCACATCCAAATCGCATTCACCAAGCAACGCCTCTATTTGTATTCTCCACCATGCAAAATCAGTACCGTTGAACTTCTCGATTTGGAACTTCTCGTCTTCAGTCATAGCAAACGAAAAAAAAAACAGAAGAAAAAAACCACAAGGAACCAAGCACCCGAAACCCAAGCAACCTTCAATAAACCAGAAACCCAAAGCACCCGAACCGGCAACTTCTCCTGCAAACCCGAGCGTAAAACAGCGAATAACCAAGGTTCAAAAAGAAAACGAAACCCTAATCGCCAAACACCCCAAAACCACCAGATCTGCAACAGCAAACCCTACGGCGCAAACCCTAGACCTTACGAGCTGTAACCAGAGAATAGGTATGTTAGTAAACAAGTCAGCGACGACAGTAGCAACAGCAGATCAAGATCTCTCGTCCAGTTCTATCCCTCTCCTACGATAACCGTGTGAACCGTGTGTTTAACTGAATCTATGGCTCTGATACCACTTGTTAGAGTATCAGGTTGGAGGAGGCTCGAGCGTAAGCGGAACAAACACACACACACACACACTAGCAGAAAAAGAACATGAGAATTTACTTGGTTCGGTCAAGGTGACCTACGTCCACGGGTTGCAACTAGGGTTTCACTTTTATTAGATGCTCACAACTGTTTACAAAAAGACACAGACTACAATTACATCAGATGTATTTATAGACCAAGATTAGGGCTTGGTCAACAAGTTAACTAAGTGAGCCTAATAACCAGGGCCTACGAACCCAACAAGGACCATCCGTGTACTTTTGAAAAGCTAGGGACCAAATCCAAAATTTTGGTAAACCACAGGGACCATCTATGTATTTTACTCGAACCTGTGTAGAGGGACATTTTAATGTACTAAACCTGTGTTGAGGGACTTCTTTTGTGCAAAATAAGAAAATATGTTGGTTTGTATGATATTAACCTTTAGAAAAAAAAACTAAAAAGATGTTCAAATCGTGATCAAACTGAAACCTAGTACGTTATCAAGTGTAACAAAACAATAACTAACACTAAGATCTCAAATAACCTAATTCAATTAAAGATGATGAAATAACTCGATATGTATATAACACTATTCGGTTTAGAAAAATGACTTACATGAAGCCATTCTTCCCGTCGGATAACATCAAGCATTCTTCATCCAGTTTTTTAAGGACCCTCTGAGCGTCTTCCTTCGTTTTGAGTACAATCAGAGCTTGAGCTACAAAATGGAAGTTTAGAATTTTTTTTTTTCACAAAAAAGGGTAAAAAGTAATAAATTTAATAAATATTTCCACTCATGTCATTCTTAGAAACATACCATGATGTGGGCTAGATACTGAAGTACGTTGTAGAATCTTTGCATCACAGTGAATCTCTGCATCACAGTTTACTTTAAAAGCATGCCAAATTATGTCCTGAAATTTATATTTTAACAGTCAAATATATATCTGCCTTTTGCCATAAAAAAAAGCAATAACATCTGTCGTCAGACCCCTACCGCGATACGTAACGTAAATGTTGCATATAAAAGATTATTACATTTCATTATGGCATAGTTTAGCTTAAAAAAATATGAAACTTTGGAAATAATCTACAAAAAAATTAAATTACCTCAATGTCTCCAGAATTATAATCTGGATTCACATTATGGAGCAGGATAGCTGTTCCTTGATTATACGCGCTCTTCAGCCTATCCTCCCAATGCTAGATACAAAAAAAAAAAGTCAAAAGGGAGATTAAATAAATAAGTATAATATTAACAAGATGAAGAAAATTGAATAAAAAAGCAAGAATGATACTTACAGCTCGTGTAAACCAACAATGTTTTTCCTGAAACAATTTTAGAAAAAGTATGTTATTGGTAACCAGAACAAGTGTTTAATAACATGATAGACAGAAGCAACATCAATGATGACAAATATGCCAAAAAGTCGTGCCGAGTGATTATTCATGAAAACTATGTTCCTAAAATGATAGATTCTCCGTGAGATGTAGATGCATATATTGCATTAATGTTGAATTTATTTCTAATTATCGATGCCAAGTAACAGATACATAGCATGAATCTGATTAATGGTTTGGTAGCAAGCCGGGCTTATTTCTTCCTTTTTAAGATACAAAATCTGTAAACAAGTGTATTAAGAAGAGTAAAGTACACAGATGGCCCTTGTGGTTAAACAAAATTCTGGATTTGGTCCTAGCCTTTCATAAGTACACGGATGGTCCCTGTGGTTTGCATTTTGTAACGCATTTAGTCCCCAGCTAACAAATCTAAGGATTTCAGCAGGTCCAAGTCAGGGACTAAATGCGTTACAAAGTGCAAACCACAAGGACCATCAGTGTACTTTGGAAAAATTAGGGACCAAATCAAAAATTTCGGTCAACCACAGGGACCATCCATGTACTTTACTCTATTTAGAAATATAAATCTAACTACTAATGAGAAGAAACAGATAGATACTACAATAAAACGGAAGTTTATAGGATTAGAATAAATAAGCAAATCAACTTACAGCTTTTGGCTTTGGGTTGACAACAAATTCCCAATAGCGATACGCGTTTTTATTGACTTTATTAGTTGACAAAGTAGACACCTTTAGCGATTTGGTCATAGAAAGCTCCCTATTATTCTCACCAGATTGCCCCTCTTTACCTTCCTTGTTATAGGTATTATTCTTATTATTCCTAATGATATCCGAAGCAATTCCAGATGTTGATTTTCCTTTCGATATTGCTACCGAATCTCTCACATTAACGTTATTACCCATCTTGCTATCCGGTACCTTAAAAGAACCACCATCCCTTGTTCTCTTTATTTTATTGCCTTCACGATCATCTGACGTCTCTTTTTCTAGTATCTTACGTTTTTTTCGATCTTCCATGGTGCCAAATGTTCCGGAAGCGTTAAGATTATTAACATCAGCAGTTGACTTGTCTTCGTGCTTTGATTTGCTGTCAACTGTTGTCTTCATGTTGTGATCCCTTCTTTTCTTTAATATTTGGCCATCCAAATCCTCGGATGTGTCTTTTGCTGATATCTTACATTTCTTTCGATCTTCCGTTGTGTCAGATGTTCCAGAAGCTATAAGATTCTTAACATCAGCAGGTGACTTGTCTTCATGTTTTGATTTGCTGTCTACCATCGATTTCTTCGTAGACATTTCCTTCGTGTCTGAGATACTTTCTTGAAAATGGCTGGTTTTTTGGGTCTTTTCTCTGTTAAATACGTATTTAACTGCAATCAAATTCAGATAAAATTATGAACTAAAATAATAATGAGATCTACACCTAGTTTAGAAGATAATAGTTCAAGTAAGAGAATATACTTTCAAGCCCACCAACTTTATCACCGATGTTATCCGATATAGCAGAGGTTTGTACATTGGCAGTACGATAAAAAACAAAGTCGGCCGCTTTAAGTTGTTCATCTGACGGTTGAGGATTTCTGTTGTCCTTTGATATGCACACAACTTTGCAAGGACCATCGATTGCTTCCTGAGAAAATAAATTGACGAAAAGTTAGCACCAAAAATAGCTGCAGTAGATTATAAGACAAATTAAGATGCTTAAATGCAGCTTGTGGATGTAAATTAAGATGCTTAAAACAGTCGTTATACTCAGCCCAACAAGTGATATCAAAGCCAATGCTTTGTTTGTTTGGGTATCATGCCGAGAAGACACCTAAAACAGATACTAAGGTTCAAAAGGATTACAGATTATAGAGTCGAAGAGCAGTTGACGTGATCAGTCTCCAAGTGGAAGATTATTATTGGGTGTGGCGGTGCAGCCGGCCCTAGTTTTGATTGGTAGTTTGTAGTTAGGATGCCACAACTTTTTATAGCCTACAAAAGCACCCCTATGTAATTATAATCCTTGTCTTCATCACCACCAAAGTAATAAGGTTGTCTCGCTGGTGTTGTCTGTGGATCAGTGGATGTAGGTTAGTTTAGACCGAACCACTAAAATCTCGTGTCCCTTCTATATTTTGTTTGTTGCGTTGTCCTGTGTTCATGTGTGGTTTTACGTTCTGTTTTACAGTTGCTGCTAACCCTTTGGCCATCGCCAGTCAACAGCCGTGGGTCAAGATGACCAGTCAACGCCGCGAGTAAAACAGTGAGCAGTAGTAGTCGATTCGTTTGTTAGCAGGATGCAGCTAAGTGACTGAGTGGTGCTTACAAAGCCAATCAGATCAAGAGAACAGTTCATCACTATACCAACTGCATTAGGCCAACTGAACCAATCAATCGGCAGTTGCTGTTGTTTGGGTTCCATTTTATATCCATGTAGGATATTTTACTTAATCTAGGATGCAATACATTTGCAATGGAGATACCAAAACTTTTATGCTCCTCCACCCATCTGTTCATCAAGTGTTTCAAAGTTCTACAATGCAAAAGAATGGCATACAATCATATCATCTAACTATGTCACTCCTCACGTTTATTTACAACTAATTTAAGGTTTTCTCAACACCTAACTATTCAAGATATATTAGGGTTCCCCCTAGCCGCTGATATGCAATGTCACCCTAAAAATAGCCATCCCAAACAAGGTTTAAAAAAACGGAAACGAGTTTAGAGGCGTTTTCCCTTCGCCTCACGAGGCGTAAGCCTCGAGGCGAACCGAGGCGGAATTAAAAAATAAATATAAAAATTATATATCTTTTTAAAAAATAAAATACTAAAGGTAAAACATATAACTTTCCCAATTTAAATAAACTTGTGAGAATTGTTTTGGGTTAAATATGATAACAGTTTAATGTTTAAGGGTTCTAATGTAAGTTTTTGTAAATGGAATGAATAAAAGAGCGTCCATTTTTTAGTAACCCTAAAAGAAACCCTAAAAAGTTATGCCTCCATCATCTTCTCCATTCCTAAAACCCTAAATTTTTTTGGTCACTCGTCTCTACAAGCCAGGTACGTCTCCCTCTTTGATCTACCTCTGTATTTCATCCCGCCTCTTTCTGAATCGACCTTGTTTTCTTCAGTAACCCTATAAAACCCTAATTTCTCTAGCCTAAAAAGGCATGTACACCTCTTAATTTCCGTTCCGCCTCGACAAGAAACGTCCGCCTCATACCTTTGAGGCGTACGTATAAAAACAAGCAGTGAGGCGCCGCCTCAGATTCGATTTCTTGACGTTTCGCCTCGAGGCGCGCCTCAAAACGGACGCCTCGAGGTTTTTTTAAACCATGATCCTAAAGATATGAGCCCGTCTTTGATAGACATTCTTCTAAACTCTTGACTTATCTACTGTAGTCACCCTCCTTTCTTCTCCCAAGTATCACAACGCAGTTTCCAAAGTGAGCTCTCCTTGGTTCCGCTCTATTTCAGTCCAAGACCAAAAAGCAAAACTTTCCAATAATCACAATGTCATATCAAATGCACCATTACCATTACTAACATACTGATTTCTTAACACATACATCCCAACACATTATCACTACTCTTTGAAAACCGTTGTCAAGGCCCTACCTAACTTTTCTATTTGCCCCACATGCTAAGTCCTCTTCTCACATCTACACTTTCCACCCATGTTTATATCACCGCAAACCTTGCCATGCCTTGAATACACCGTTGCCTCTTACGCTATTATAGTCCCTTTCTTTATCGCCAACTCCCGCATTCATCATCATCGTGAACACCTTGCAACCCTTGTTGTCACCAATAGCATTATTGTAATAATCCAACCTCTTCAACCTACCTTTGACTCAAATCCTCCTCATTTACAAAATTGGTCCATCGTTACTAATCCAAACATAGAAGATGTTTAATCCTTTTCATTACAATAATTATGTGACATTCAATTGAATAAATTGCTCATGAACTATTGCCTAGCTTGAGAAAAATAAACTGTCGTTGTCCTCCTTCGTTGATTTTAGGAAAACAATCACACGTTTTCATGGGTTGCAGAGAGTAATGTGGTGTGGTAGGTAGGCTTATAAAGCTTGTTAATAGGACAAGATATAGCTTAAGCGCACTAATTCCATTCAGTAATTAAAATTTGTTATATATGTAGTTCAGTCGATGTAACCAACGTCCACAGTTCTGCAACTAGGTATTTTATTAATCAGGTGCTCAATGAATTACAAGTACAATGCCTAGACTGAGCCCAGGCCCGCACAGAACCCATTAGAGTCGGATGCCACTACGAGTCTACCTCAACCAACAATCTCCCACTTGGAGGCATGTTGAAGCTACCACGAGCTTCAACTCATCATTTACTACCCATGACTCGTTCTCTGTCCCTACCGGCTCCCATTTAAATGAATTGCCATATCCTAAGATATCACGAGAACAAACACTCTCCGAATAAAGTAGATATTTTCTAAAGAGACCTTAACCCATTGTCTGGTAACTCTGACTAGAGCTTTGACTGGCTCAATGCCTGGTCCCACTACCAAAAAACAATAACCTGACTTGTTTCTTGAACCTTTCCCAACACGATCAACCTAAACCTAACTTGTAGCTCTAAGTTTATCATTTGCAAAACAAACCTTCTTCCCCTAAATTCTATGAACCGGACTTTGGTTTTCTTCGGAACTAGAATGTCAGTTCTCTCTGACGGTATACTAGCCATACAAAATGAGCCTCTTTTCTTTCCATGAGCCATGACCATATTCCCTTTAACAACCTTCCACTGATAATTCCCAAAGTTAACCTCATGCCCTGATCATCCAACTGCCCAAATAAATCAACAACCTCTTGAGACCTGAAATAACTCAGATTAATGTCACCCATACTCGTAACATCAAGAACCTCATCATTCGCTCGTCTTACCCTACCAAAGTCACCTTATTTTAGAGTCTGCAATGCTTCGCCGTTCTGGGTAATGTGAAATGAAACAACTGAATCCATAACCTAGGAATCCACACTGCTTTCCACGCTGCAGATTAACGCATCATCATCTACTACGTGGTTTATTGCAGAGTTAATTTATTTCTTCTGTTTAGAACACTGTTTCGAACACTGGTTCCTAAAATGTCCTACTTCCTTGCAATTCTAACGTATCACATCCTTCGAAGCCTTAGACACACTCCTTCTACCCTGACAACTTCCTCGCTGCTTCTTTCTTCCCTGCCCTTTATGCTCAGCAAAGAACTCGGAGACTCACCTAAACCGCAACGCAACATCGAACATCCTCTCCCAAAATTAAGATCCGAATCTTCTCAGACGTAAACTTAATTGTTCCTGCGAAGCTGCCTAGTAACTGTAGGTACGGTTCCGGACCAACTCTTGGGCAACGAGGAAAATAACAATAAGGCTTGGACAAACTTAATATCTACAGACACTAAGCGAGACAAGAACGAGTTTAGATTATTGATGTGAATTGTTACAGAATCACCCGCCTTTATCCTAGTATTCACAAGTTCTCAAATAAGATAAACCTCATAAATGCTTATGTTTGACTAAACGAAACTGGATTTGAACAAATAGAGATATACACAACAATCGACTCAACGCACAGCGCAATGACAAACTCTATTACTAAAAAAAACGAGACAAAACGATAAAACCTAACGAGCACGGTTTGCTCTGGTTCTAGGTTTTAGCAGTCGGTATTTTTTGATTTAACGCTTGTTATCCGCAAAATAGAATATGATTTCGGCTAATTCAAGATTGGCTCTAGAGACTGCTAGTAGTGGTAATGACGGTGACACCTTTCGAGAAAACATACTCTAAACATTGTTGACGACTAGGTGACAGAAACCCTAGTCGGCAATCAATTCCCTCTTCTAGCGACAGAAACTTACATAATATCAATGGTCGGCGACTGAACCCTAATAGGGATTAGGATGATTGCAGCAAAACCCTATTCTTCTGACGAAAAATTAACACGGCAGAGGTCTACGAGGGTAGGGCTAGTTCAGGCGATGTTCTTCGTGTGATATGATCGAATTTTTACGACCAAGAGCTTAATCTTTGATACCACTTGTTAGGATTAAACACATGAAACCGCACACGCGCACACGAAAGCAATAAACTAACAAGACTTAAAGTGGTTTAGTCGATGTGAGCTACGTCCATTGTGTATTTTATTAACATGTGAACAAGGAATTACGTGTACAAGCCAAAGTTAACCATTAGGGTCGGTTGCCACTAACGAGCCTATGTCACCAAACAATAGATACAAATATGTGGCTTTCAAAGTAGCTACCGATAACATATATGTGAGTCTATAACACACATATATAGCAACTTGAGAACAATCAATCATACCCAGGAAATCCCACACATAACAAAGCTATTGGCAGGGTCTGGGGAGGGTGAGATGTAGTCACGCCTTACCCCTATGGCCCTATCCTTAGGGATAGAGAGACTGCTTCCAGAGAAACCCCCGACTCCAAAACAAATAGCATGCAAATAAACATAACTAAAGGATGTATACATAAAGAGTTATCAATAATAGGAGAAGCAGTGTAGTTGCAACATGATAAAAATAGTCAGATATATCAACAAAAAAGAACATATGTGCATAAAATACTAGAGGACCATCCTATGTAAATTCTCCAAAAAAATTAATTTACATCAATACTACCTAAAAGTCCTTAACCTTAATCATACATCTCCATGAACTCCTATCCTAGACCATGTCCTCCAAGTGGTGCAACTCTAGCAAATCATGTCTAATCCGCTCATCCCAAGTCAACCTGGGCCTGCCTCTACTCCTCCTCCCCTCCACAATTAGGCTTTCTACTGCTCTAACTGGCTCCGACGATTGCCTCCTCTTCACATGACCAAACCATCTCAATCCCCCTTCCTTTATCTTATCCACTATACTAGCTACTTCTAACTTTACCCTGAAAACTTCACTTCTTATCTGGTCTAACCTTGTGTGGCCACACATCCACCTTAGCATTCTCACCTCTGCTACCTCCATTTTGCGCGCTTGTGTCTTCTTGATGGCCCAACAGTCTGTCTCGTAACCCTATAAAATTTTCCCTTTAATTTAGTCGGGAACCTCCTATCACACCAAACCCCAGAGGCTGCTCTCCACCTACACCAGCCAACCTGGATACGATGGGCTACGTCACTATCGATCTCACCATCCCTTTGCACGAACGATCCTAGATATTTGAACTTAGTTACTTGTGAAACCACTTGCCCCTCAATAGTAATCGGAGTGTCCTATTCATCACCTACACCACTAAAATCACAGTAAAGGTACTCAGTTTTAGAGCGACTAATCCTTAAACCCCTGTTCTCTAAAGCCGTTCTCCACTCCTCTAGCCTTGCATTTAAGGCTTTGTCTAGTTTCTGCAGGTAACACAAGATCATCTGCAAAAAGCATGCACCACAGGACTGTCTCTTGAATCGACTTGGATAACTCATCCAGGACAATAGCAATTAGAAACGGACTCAATGCAGACCGTTGATGGAGTCCTACTTCCACAGGGAAGGAAACAGTATCCCTTACAGGTGCACATACCCTAGTTTCGGTTCTCTCATACATATCCCTAATTATGTCTATGTATTTCTGTGGAATCCCTTTACCCTCCAAAGTATCCCAAATCAGTGTACGTGGCACACTGTCGTATGCCTTTTCAAGGTCAATGAACACTATATGTAGATCCCGTTTCTTCTCTCTATATTTTTCCATCGAGATCCTCAAAATGTGAATCGCCTCCGTAGTTGACCGCCCTTGCATGAAGCCAAATCGGTTTACAGTAACCTGAGTTTCCCTTCTAAGTCTAGTCTCAATGACCCTCTCCCATGATTTCATAGTATGACCTAGCAACTTAATCCCTCTGTGATTTCCACAACACTGGACATCTCCTTTGTTCTTATATATGGGTACTACAGCACTACTTCTCCACTGGTCTGGCATTTTTCCAGATTTAAAAAATAAGGTTAAAAAAGTAGTTAGCCATTGAACCCCTTCCTCTCCTAGACACTTCCACACTTCAATCGGTATGTTGTCTAGACCGACTGCCTTAGCCCTTCCCATCTTCCTAAGACGCGTCCATGTTTTGATACACTTCCATACTAACACCACAGGCATCTAATGTATGTACCATTAAAGGGTAACAATTAGGCAATGACTACTTAATAAAAGTAGAATATTCAAAGGTCTTTCTAGAACACACATATATAGCAAATTAAGAACAAGCATGATCTAATTTGTTAGAGGGAGTTTTACTACGATGATGTGTCCATGTTTTAATACACTCCCATACTAACACCATATGCATTTAATGCGTGTAGCATTAAATTAAAGAGTAATAATTAAGCAATAACTTCTTACAAAAACTAGAATATTCGCGCCGAGGCGCGAGGCGCACCAAGGCGCAGGTGTTGGAGCTTTTTTGCTCAGCACCTAGAGTAAATACAAGAAGCGCCCAAAAGGCGCATATTTTAGGGTTTAGGGAAGGGGGGTTTCTCGCCTGAGGCGTGTGATGCAGAAAAATGTTGTACCTTGGATTTTTTGGCTTGTACATGTAGGTAAAATGGTTTAAAAACCTTATTTATAGCTATATTTTGGGCGAAGGAAGCCAAAAACCTAAGGGATATATAAAAGATTTATATAATCACCTTGCGCCTCAGGTACGGAAAGCCCACCACTTTTGCGCTTTGCACTTCACGCCTCGATTTTAGACCTCATCGTTTTTGTGCGCTTAGCACTTTTTAAAACTGAGGTTTCCAAAAGCTTAAAACTTGCATATGTTACCACAAAACAAACTTGAGGAAGATATATGACAGAAACAAGGTTTGCAATTTAAATTACCAGAGGATTGATATTGGCTAAACCAAGACCTTCACCGGTTGCAATAAGAATCTCACTCTCGAGAGTCTTGGTCTCTCCAAGCCACCTTGGAATCTGTTTTGGACGGAAAAACCAATGGACTTCAACTTTCTTTTTCTTGTCCGGGCATTCCCATATTTTTGTCAACTTCCCTATGTAAGGCTCTCCTCGACCTCCGTTACACATGTACACACAATCATATAACATGTACTTTACCCCATAATACTTGAAAGATTCGTACTCCTGAACACCATTATTTTGTCTAACACCTCTCTCCTTAAGCCACTCAAAATTGGGACGGGCATTTTCATCGACCTTCTCCATGTAGAATATGCAAACCTCCACGAACTTAATGGTAGATACAAGAAACTCTAACTCTAAACCTGAAAAACACATGATGTATATAGTTGAGCAAAAACCCTATATTGGGAAAAATAGTCTTAAAGTTGTGCACTAAACAAGTCTTGAAGAACCTGTGTAGAAAACAAGTCTACACAAAAAGAAAGAAGAAACTGACAACGAGAAGAATTAATAAGCTTGTAGCAACCTGAAAACCAAGCCTAGGCCTCTCCTCCATGAGTACATAAGTGCACCGCAAGGCACGCTTTGCGTGCAAAAAACAACATGGCCATAATGCGCAAAACTCATGGAAATCTTGTCAGATGGCATGTTGATAAATGAGGGTTACGATGAGATTAGTTGGAAGTTGCGACTTGGCGATGGTTTGCAAAGATGAGGACCACCTCATTGAGAAAACAAGAGGCGAGAGATCGGGACGAAGAGAAAAAATAAAGATATATAAGATTGCATTGAACTAAGGCTAGTTTGGTGTTAGTAAGTTTTTGCTTTTGCAATAAAAGGGGCGACTAGTGAATGTCCATTGGATTTTTTCTTATTTTTTAGAGTAAACCGCAAATTTTGTCCCTGTGTTTTCTTGGGCGAGATCACTCTGAGTTCCATTTTTCAATTTTGCTTCCTGAGTCCTTATTTTTCCAAATCCTTAACATTTTGCGTCCTTCCATCTAACAATGTCAACATTTTCCGTTAAGTCCTTAACGCCCAAGGGGCAAAATTGTCTTTTCACACGAAAATAAACCTTACTTAGTGTGTTGTCCTCCATCTTTTTTTCATCCGATTGTGCCCCTATCTTCTTCCCCACCTAACCAAATGACGGTGAAGAAAACCAAGAAAGCCACCTCCGATTACGTCCCTTCCAGGTGAAGCCACCTGCAGCTCCGGTGAAACCTCCAACAGTGAAGCGATCTACGACATCCCATTCCGTCCATCTCCGGTGAAGCCATGATTGATACGATTACAATGGAGGCGACCATAGACACTCCATGTTTGATAGGCAATTATCACTCCATTATCTTAATTGGTTAATTAGTAAGTATCGAACATGAAATTGAACATTGGTAGCCGAAATTAGGGTGAATGCCACCCTCAGCCACCTGTGGTCTTGAAGTTTTGGCCTAACCTGAACTTCGATTTCCAGCTTAAACGAGGAATCAAGGAAGATAGGATCACTTAGCAATAAACAGATAAGGGTTGCTTTTGTACGATATTGATGCCTAATTATGTCTAACAGTTGAGTTGATCAAGGATATTTTTTTATGATTAAGATTTTTTTTATAATTTAAGGGTTTTTTGTTGGTAGTGGTTTTTTCTTGATTAGATTTTTGTAATGAATGATCGATTTCATGGTTTTCGTTGATAAGGCTTGTAATGAATGATCATTTCGTTATATAATGTAACATCCGGCTTCTCGACCACCAATATTGTCGGTGTTGCCCTCGATGAGTTGCCCATCCAGAAACTCATGGATTTGTTTTTTGGTTGCCCTAGTGGAGACTACCAAAAAGGTCAACCATCTTGGTACTACTCCCACCTTGGTACTACTCCCACCTGAGCACGCTTAATTGTGAAGTTTTCATGTGCTCCGCAGCCAATGCACCCAAAATGCATTTATAATTTAAAAGGCATGACATTCCTTATGAACCAAGAATCTCTCCTGTCCACGACCGATGTGGGATTTGCCTAGGGTGTTACACTGGTCCATGTTAATGTTTTAGGTATCATTACAATGTAGGTGGTAAGCGTATGTCATCTATTTTACTAATCCTTGAACTTGGTTTTGTTTTTTTAACTTGTTGGTTTTCATAATCTACAAATTGGTGAATTTGGATTTGGTTTTGATAATCAGTTATTTTTTGTTTGAGTTTATAATTGAATTGTTGAATGTGGATTTGATTTTGATAATTATAGATTTTGGTTTAAGTTTATAATCTGCACATTTGCATACGGAAGGAAAGAAAAAAAAAAAAAGCACAGGGACAGATATAGCAAAGCACATAAGAGCATTATGGTCTTTTCAGTTTGTTATTAACAGAAAAACTAGATCTGTTTGAGGGAAGGACGCAAAATGTTACGGATTTAGAAACATAAGGACTCAGTAAGCATAATTTTCAAAGTGAGGACTCAGAGTGATCCCGCCCGAAAAGCACAGGGACGCAAAAAGCAGTTTACTGTTTATTTTTTGTTGTTTAATAAAGGGGTATAATAGTCATTTATCAAAAGTAATCAAGAAATGTTAGAGGCATCGTTATCAAGAAATGTAATAGACATCCACTCCAAGGTATAAAAGTGCCACATTTGTATAAACGGCAATGGGGCGAAAAATGTACTTTCTAAAAACTTAGAACCAAAATCGGAATTTGACATTCCCATTTTTATAATCTTTTAAATAAACTTTGTCAACTAAATCTTTTTTTTTTTTATTTCTTCAAGAAAAAATTACTAGCTTTCCAAAAATACTTATCTTTTGGTGTTAGCTATCACAATTATTATGATCAATGACGCACTGGACCGTTTGTCTACAAAAAAAGGTAAATACGCGCAAATCAATCAATTTTCATAATACGAAAAGAAGGCTTCAGCATTAACTAAAGTTAAACAATCATCTTATATATCTATTATTTATATATTCAATATTAGTTATTGTTTTCTCACTTACATTTTTCTCTTCGTCTTCGACACGCCTGATGTCAAGTTAATGTTGGTTGACAAAACAAGTACACATGTGTGGAGCGTATAACTAAAGTATGTAATTCGTAAAAGGCAAGTCTTGTTAGGCACGTTATTTTATTCAGCCATATAAGGTTGGTGAGATACCTTAGTAGTGTGTGGATGTACCTTTAACAGAAAACATTAAGGTTGATCTAATTAATTATGGACCTACGATCATACTCCCCTTAATTACTTAAGAAAGAATTACATTCATAGATGTATTCTTTGAAGGTAAACTAGACATTGCCAATGACCACTAACATAAAGGTAACAATTGTATAGATGCAAGTATATTTAAGTTAAGCCATAACTATATAAGATATCTCAAACAATCTAATATGCATATACTAATTTTCTACATGCTCATATAATAAAGAATGTATGCACATGTGTCTACAATATACCATATATTCATCAGATTCGTTATTCAAACAAATAAGTTCACAATCGCACGCATGAAGATTGCAGAAAATTTTCATAGCACATTTCAACAAATAAGTTCACATATGGATGAAGAGAAAATATACATAGCATAGAGACGAAATACAAACTATATTACTATACACCCTTAAAAATCAATTCATGCATATGATGTAATAACTGCCATTAGCATGCACAAAACAAGAACATATATAAATGAATTGAATGGGTCTGAGTGACTAAGTCATGTCCAAATCTAATAAAAAAGAACAAATAATAGAAGTACAACAAAAGATATGAAAAGGTAAAAGATATATAAAAAATATCACATGAAGGAAGAAACTGTCAGTTTAATACAAAGTGTAAATGTGTAAGGGACCATTGTGGACCTGTGGTACAAAAGAAAGAAAAGCCAGAGGTTTATTATATGGTTCCACATAGAGGGCCCACAAGCTCACTATTCCATCTATGAGAATGTACCATTAAATATTGCAAAGAAAAAAAAGATAAAAAAGACATAAAACACATGTTATAAAATTAGCCACAATTTATACATGTCACTGTTCCTACAAATCCACATACAACTTACGCAACAATGCACACATAAGATAAACAATGCATATTAAAATCAAAACAATAAGAAGGTTCCAAATCAATTTTATAACATAAATTTATTCTATCGAAAAAATGACACATGGAACAGCATTAACTTTCATATAATTCCAAAATCTATGCCTTTATACATCATCCCTGCAAGTGAATCTTATAATAGATTTTCATACTTGCAGAAACCTAAAACTCTTTGATCTTTATTGAATAAAGGGATTATATATAGTTTGATGAAGCCAGTAAACGAATGAGAGACTACCTGAAGCGGAATGACTGACCGCGGTGGACGGACGGAGTGGCTGACAGCGGCGGACCGGTGAATCGGAGAAGAGAGAATCGAATGCGCAGAAGACGAGAAACCCTAATTTGAAACTTCTAATTGCTCTACACGAAGCAATCAATTTTGGGGGTGGTGAATTAAAAAGGTGTCATATGTACACGGACGTAAAAGAAGTTATAAGCGTTCTTTATTAATTTAATAATTAATTAATTAATTATAACTAGGCTTATCAGCCGCGTTGCGACGAACTTCTTTTGTCATTTATTCTTTTGTCATTTATCTGTGTTTACGTATGTTTTGAAATCATTACAAGCGCGTTACGCATAGAACCGCTGACAAGAATAAAAAGAAAATGTAGAAAAAAAAGTATAAGATAACTGAAAGAAAATCAACCAAAAAAGTTTTATGGTAACGATGTTGTTCGTATGAAACCCGTGGTCAGAGATGAGCAAATGGTATTGGATACCGGTACCGAATTTCCCGAACCGAAAGATTTTAAGTCAATTCGGTACCAACTTTTGGCGTTCCTAGTACCCATTTGCTACCAGTTTTTACCTTCATATACCTGTACCGTAACCGGTATTTTCGGTACCAGTACCGATTTAGTATCGGTTGGCACCAACCTCATCCCTAGCCCTAGTATATCGGTTAGTGTTACATGTATTAATCCTATCAATATAAAGGATGATGGAAGAACTAGACAACATGAATTAAGCTTTCAAGAATATGTGTGATAAGAGAAAGGTTTAAGCTTTAGTATATCAGTTAGTGTTACATGTAATAATCCTATCAATATAAAGGACGATGGAAGAACTAGACAACATGAATTAAGCTTTCCATGAAGGTTGGTTAATGGTTAGTGTTACATGTAATAATCCTTTTATATTTGTGTGAATTCCAATTTTAAAACATGGAAATATTGTTCTTCCTCCTGTTCAGATAGAAGAAAACTACAGGTGTATGCGATTAGGGCATCACCGGTTACTTCATCATTGTTTGTTGATCAATAAAGTTACAAGTTACAGGTTACTTTTCTTTCACATTCAACCTTTGTTACTTAGTTAATTAGGCTATGCAGCTCTGTGATTGAACATCATCATCATCAGTTAGTTTATCTATATAAATTTCTATCAATTTTGAAACACAAAATGACCGATTCGATCTAGATCCGACAGATTAGCTATGTGAGGTACTGAAATATAATGATGTAGAAAATGATGACAAGAACTAAGGGCAAAAATGCAAGTAGGTGAAGGTGCCTTGGCAAGGTGCGTTAATTCAGTTAGTTTATTTCTGTAACATCTACACCGAGCAAGGTGCGTTGATTCAGTTTTTGAAAGTAATATCTCATATTGAAGACCATTATCATTATTATTATTATTGTTTTCTAACCAGTTGAATTCTAATCTAGATACATATTGCTGTTGATGCTTGCAAGAACGTCTTAAGAGGCTTGCATAGTAAAAAGATAGCCGACCATGAACTTGATCGGGTTCGTTATTTTACACACTAATTATATATTAAAAATAAATTATTGATCTGATTATTTAGGTATTATTTTGTATGTTGACAGGCCAAACGGACCCTGCTGATGAAACACGAAACGGAAACCAAATCAAATGCTTACTGGCTTGGGTTAATATCCCATTTGCAGGCTGCTTCTATCCATAGGAAGGTAATATTAGACTAAATAGACAATTTTATAAAGTTGCTGAATAAGTGAATAGACCAGTTTACCCCTTTAGAGTCGAAACATGTGAAATAATTCTGTTTTTTGTTTTCTTACTGTTTTTGGCATTTATTTTTCAGGATATTTCATGCATCAAGGATATTTCATGCATCAAAGTAGACCAGCCACTGAATGAGAGGATTACTGATGACGTTCTTGTGCAACTAACTAACAGAGCTGACGACAAGAGTGTTTCTTGGTACTTAATCACATGAGGTAGATCATGGTTACTAAGAAAGAAACCAATAAGACGATAACGTAATCAGGTTATCTTATTTAATTTCATCTTAAATGTGTAGTGACCTTTTTTGTTTTACATTAGTCTAGGTCTTGGCCCATATTACTGTAAGATACTGCAATTCAATATGTACACGATTGGTTACCAATCTGACGCAGTTTGATTCTTTGTTGAATTGTTGATTTAAAATGTCAGTTTTGTAATTTTGGCAATTGCGAAGATACATACCTATATAAAAGTACTTTATATTTCGTGTACGATATGAAGATACATTAATTTACCATATTCAGTTCGTTCTCGTAGCATGTATCAAGATAATGTAGCAAAATAACACATGCCTGCATATTAGTACTTGCACCATGATGCGAGTTAAATAAATATTGTTATGAATATGATAAACTTGTATAAATTCATGTTTCATGATAATATTTTAAACATATATCTCAGTAATAGGTAGTGTAATTACTTAACTATGTAATTAACATTGTGCAGAATCTGTCGGCTGATCCACCATCAAATATGGCACCCTGTAATGAGTCGGATTCTCATGAGGCTAATGAGCACTGCGAACCCCACAACAGTAATCTTTTGGCTTCTCAAACAAACTTACCTATCGCTTATGAGACTTAGTGCTTCATGTTAAATTTATAATTGCTACGGATAGTTTTTAACTTGGTTCTTTTATGGCTTCCTTTTTCAGGGTCACTTGCATTACCCTTTCTGCATCACTCAGAAGCTTCAACATCTATGGCTTATTATCCAGATGCTTCATTTGATACTTCTGCTGATTGTTCGATGTCGGTTCCAGCTCAAGATTTTTCATCATTTTACAATCATGGAACTGGAACTAATTTCGAGAGACCTAATATCAATGATACTTTTGGGTTTACTAATGGTAGTGATGGAAACCATCAGCTAATGGATACAACTAGGATAAGTGATGGGATGTTTTACGATATGGGAGGCCCGTTGATGAATCTTTTTGGTGGATACTCTGACGGTTTCTATGATTATTGAGCCATAAATGTATATGATAATTAAAACTAACATTTCTTTATGCTCCAAGGATTTTAACTAATCTTTAAACATCAGTCTTTTGCTATTATCAGAAGAGTGAAAATTTCTTTTAATTTTTTGATTAACAATTGATGTGGTTGCAGGAGTTTCCCCATCAAAAGTCAGAATTATCTCTACCAGATAATGGCTTGGCAGTTCCACTTTTGAAACACCAGGTTAGTAACTGTGCACACGATTTTCGATTTTCACCTAACATTTAGTTCCTTGTGGTAATTTTTAAGCTTTACTGTAACAGCGGATTGCTTTATCATGGATGTCAAAAAGAGAGACAAAAAGCACTCATTGCTGTGGAGGAATTTTTGCAGATGATCAAGTGCCTATCCATAATCCTTTTTTAATTTAGAGTAAAATGCAATTTTCGTTCTTGAGGTTTGCTAATTTTTTGCGAATTTTGTCCAAAGGTTTGTTTTCCGCATCTGGATCCAATAGGTTTGAAATCTTGCCATTTTCATCCGGCTCCTTAACTCCATCCATTTTTCTACCATTAAGTCAGGGGTATTTCCGTCTTTTTTGCTAACTTAAAGGGCAATTCGGTCTTTTTCACTTTATGTGAAAAAGACTGGATACCCCTGAAAAAGACCGAATTGCCCTTTAAGTTAGCAAAAAAGACAGAAATGCCCTTGAATTAACGAAGAAAAATTAATAGTTAACGAGCCTGATGAAAATGGCAAGAATTCAAACCTTTTGGATCCAGATGCGGAAAAAACAAACCTTTGGACGAAAGTCGCAAAACTGGCCAAACCTCATGGACGAAAATGCCATGTTACTCTTTAATTTATTATATATTTTCAGTCTCAGTTAATACTGTAATGTTTGTGGATCTTTTAATCCTCATTAATCATATTATTTAATCAATTAATCACTACGTTTACTATCTTGCAGGGGCTTTTATTGAGAAAATACAAGGCTATATCAGTTATCCAGCCTGTTTTTTTCTTCTTCTTATGATCTGGTATAAACAAAAGCATATACACATATTTGGGTGGCCTGCGAAGATGTTTTTTTATAAATTAAGTTTCTGAAGCAGGGTGGGAAAGTATCAGATGTCGAACTTGTTGCTGGTAGTAATGGCAACAGTCTACCAGAAGTACGTGTGGGTGGGGATGATCAAAAAGGTGAGAAAATGAGCTCGAATATAACAGAGGAAGAATCCAAGGCAATTGAAGAAACTACTGATGGTATTTCTCTGGTGAGTTCATCTTAACTCATAATAACTAGCATCATGAGTTGAAATAGATTTCGACTATCTCCATATTGATCAACTGTTTCAGCCTTGGCTCCTGATCATTTTTCGTTTGATGGTGATGTCTTCAACATGAGACTAGATAACTTCTCTGGTATACATTTGTTGCAACTTTCAATGAAATTTTTAACCTAAGTTTATTAATAATTATTTATGTATTTTGACATGAGGAGCTGGATTTATGTATTAATAATTATTTATGTATTTTGACATCAGCAGTTGTATTTTGACATCAGGAGCTGGATTTTCATCGAAAGATCATCGTGGAAAATGATCAGTGTGGAAAATGATCAAGAATGTGATGATCATGAAGGTGAGAAAATGAGCTTGGATATAATAGAGGAAGAATCCAAGGCAATTGAAGAAACTACTGATGGTATTGCTCTGGTGAGTTCATCTTAACTTATAATAACTAGCATCATGAGTCGAAATAGATTTCGACTATCTCCATATTGAGTTTTTATACTACAATAAGCTAATTGCAGAATGTTCAGGATTGGTTTAAAACTACTCACGAGTGAAATAAATCATTATGAATAAGGATTCCGAACAGCTTCTTTCAAAAAACAATAATCTGATAAACATCAATCCTAAACACCTTTGTTCTTCAAGTGAAAAATTAGGAACATGAATGTAATGCATCTTTCCTGTTCCACTTTAGGCAGTAATGATGTTGGGTGTGTACAGGATGATGTTGTAAAAGAGAATGTGAAAATCCCGGAGAGTACAGAAGAAATTACAGTCGATCCGAAATCGAATGAGGAATCAAATATCATTTTACAAAAAACCTATAGTTTTTCAAACAGTATTTTAATTCGAAAAAAAGTGAAACCACTGTTTTGGGTTAAAACACTGTTTTAAAACCACTTTTCGGTTAAAACAGTGTTTGAAACCACTGTTGGGTTAAAACAGTGTTGTTAAAACAGGGTTTTGAAACCACTTTTGGCAAGGCAAAAGTGGTTTCAAAACACTGTTTTAACAACACTGTTTTAACCCAATAGTGGTTTCAAACACTGTTTTAACCGAAAAGTGGTTTAACAATAGTTGTTTGACTTTGGCCAAACAGTGGTTTGACTTTGGTTAAACAGACTTTTGTACCACTGTTGGCTTAAAACAGTGTTTCAAGCCACTGTTGGGTTAAAACAGTGTTTCAAGCCACTGTTGGGTTAAAAACAGTGTTTGAAAACACCGTTGAGTCAAAACACTGTTGTTAAAGTAGTGGTTTGAAACCACTCTTGGGTTAAAACAAAGTTTTAAACCACTGTTGGGCTAAAACAGTGTTTGAAACCACTGTTGGGTTAAAATAGTGTTTCTAGCCACATTCCCAACCCACTTTAAATTGTCACTATTCTTCACTGGCGGGCACAAAAACCAATGGAGAAGAAGATGATGACTTGGTGGATGGGTTTTCTGAGCTAGAAGATTCTACGACATATGAAGTGTTGGACCGTATGCGTGACCCTAAACAGTCAGTAAAGGCAGTTCATCATCGTTTACAGAGGCGGAATCAAAGTAAACAAAGTCAAACAGCTTATATCCTTTTAATCTCTTTCTATTACTGCTTTTCTGAGTCAAATACAATGAATTCTGACAAAAATCCGGCAGCACCTCGACTCCTAATTCCGCTCCAACGTTACAAATGAATTGAACCTATCACCTATTTATAGTGCCTCTGATTCCGCTCGAAATGGTTCAAGCGGAACCCTTGATTTCGCTCCAAGTGATTCAAGCGGAATCACTAGATATGTTTCGAGCGGAATCCCTAAGTTCAATCTCGAGCGGAATATCAAGACAATCTGATTTCGCTTGAAGTAGACATGTCCACTTTCAAGCGGAATCACATGCTAAATACATATTCTTGATATCCGTGCACTATTCAATCCTATCTAGACCTAAGACTCGATTAAGACGAAGTAAACAGACATTCAGTGCACCAACAGACTCCCCCTTGGATGTTGACGAAGTCTTCGGCGTCGAGTCTTTAGTCTTTATCTCTTTCCAACTTTGTCTTCTCATTGTAAAAACTCTCTCTTCACAAGTTCAGAAGATCAATCTAGCTCTATCTTCAAACTCCCCTTTGACTGTTGATCCAGACTCTCCCTTTCACAGACTCCCCCTATCAATAAGCTGGGATCTAGAATCTTGATCTGGTTTAATCTTTAACATTTTGCTGCCGTGGGGATGTTGAAATCCACAACCTGTTACTCAACATATACAATTACAATCTATTGTCTTTTAACAATAAATCTTATAACCTATCAGTTCTAGAAATCCACTCAAGTATTCAGGTCCAAGTTAATGACCCTGATTACTCAATTAATCTACCAAGTCCAACTTAATGACCTTGGTTGATTTCAGACAAATCAAACTGATCTAGTTCAACAAATTTTCATATAATTTATGAAAATAACAAGTTTCAAATTAATGAACTTGCTTTTGACTTTTCAACAATTCAAGATTATCAAGATAAGCTCTCCTCATTCTCCAGTCCAGAAATCTTCCTGCATCTGCTTCAACTTTGAAAATCCAACAATCAACTCTCCACTTTGGTTTGTCGGAAAATAAAGCGGAAATAAAATCTTTTTGAATTTTTAATAATGTTTCTAAACTAGAAATGAAATACAGAAACTTAAATTGCAGAATGTAAAATAAGTAAACTATTTACAAACATATTTTTGGTGAGCGTGTTAGGGAATCATATCAGCTATCAGACAAGTTACTAGTACCGTTAAGCTTTAATTTCATATTTAGAATTAAACAATTCACGTAGGTTGTCGATATACTGATCCACTTTAAATTCTCACACAATTTTTCAATCTGTTCAGGATACGTATTAGATGTTTTAGAAACATAACTCATTCATGTATCCCACCTCTTGAATATACTCCCGTATCCAGAATCCCAATATTCAGTCTTACAGGTGAGTATACCACAGATGATATTTGTAAGGGGTTAGATGCGAGGGCCGTGAGAGCTCAGATCGATACTTCCGTATACGCAGAGAGATGACGGCTTCGTCTTTTCGGTATGTCCCCTTTAGAGGATCTTTTTTACAACAGCAATGACTATCAATTATATTGTTTCATCAATTTGCTGAGGGTGATGCTATGTTTCAAGCAATGCGGAAAGTATTATTCGGGGACTAGGTCAGAACTTCCATTCAGCAGAAGTCCCGGAATAATACACCAGATATCACTGAGTATAAAGACTTAGTATTTCAGAAAGAGGGACCTTTCAAACGAGATTTCAGGGGTTACCTATATATCCAAGTAGTGTTCCCCACGAAATAAGCTAGTTTGAATTTTATGTTTATATCCCGAACAAACCTACTAAATGTGTAAAAACCTATCGACACATCATTAGTGAGACTGTTTAACGCTTTTGTTCTTTACAAATCTTTAGCGTACTGTAACTGTCATACCGATGTACTATCATTTTCCCTTTTTACACAAGCTCTTTTTCAGTTTTTCTATTGAATTTGGATTTTAAAATTTTATCATGTTTTTGTATTTTCTAAAAAAATATTTACTCCCCCTAAATACCAAAACAAGAAAAAAATCGACAAACCATTGCAGATTGTTTTTCATCGTCATCTACAACAGTACCTTCATCAACGCCAATAATGCCATCCGACACCGAAAGAAGCATCATACCATTCAGTTTTAAAAGATATTTAAAACGTGTTTTGTCAAAAGCTTTGGTATGTAAATCAGATTTCTGTTTGTCAGTGTGGATTTTCTCAATTCGAATCAACTTCTTCTTGAAGCAATCTCGGATGAAGTGATGTCGAATTTCTATATGTTTAGTTTTAGCGTGATGTACTGGATTTTCGTTATATTAATAGCGGCGTGTGTTAAGAAACTGCAAACCGTAGTCGCGCATCTGTTGCTGTATCCACAGGATCTGAGAGCAACAACTGCTAGCAGACACATACTCTGCTTCACATGTGGATAGCGCCATAGACATTTGCTTCTTACACTGCCAGGTAACCAAACGAGGTTCAAAGAACTGGCATCCTGCTGTTGTTGATTTTGCATTGACTTTGTAGCATCCGAAATCCGAGTCGGAATACCCTTCGAGCGTAAAGTCGCCTTTTCTAGGATACCACAACCCCAATGATGGAGTTCCTTTCAGGTAGCGTAATATCCTCTTCACAATAATCATGTGCGAAGCTCTTGGGTTAGATTGAAATCTTGTTGCGAGGCACGTTGGGTACATGATATCGGGTCATGAAGCAGTTAAGTACATCAAAGAACCGATCATGGAATGATAAAACGTCTCATCTGCCCTGTCTCCTGTGAGATCTGGGTGAATCCTATGATTTGTTGCTAAAGGGGTTGCAGCTGGAGTAGAACCTGATATTCCAAATTTCTCTAGAATATCATGAACGTATTTCGTCTGGTGAATGAAAATTCCCTCAGGTAGTTGTTCAACCTGTAGACCCAAAAAGAATTTCATCTCCCCCATTGATGACATTTCGAATTTTTGCTTCATCACTTGTTCAAAATCTTTGCACAGATTCTCATTTGTTGACCCAAATATTATGTCGTCCACGTAAATTTGAACTATCAGAAGATGTCCGTAGACCTCTTTAGTGAAGAGAGTGGCATCCACTTTTCCACGAATGAAGCTGTTGGCTAGTAGGTGTTGAGACAAAGTCTCGTACCAAGCTCTCGGGGCCTGGTGTAAACCATACAGCGCTTTGTCAAGCAAGTAGACCTTGTTCTTGTGGATTGGATCGGTAAAGCCCGGTGGCTGTCCGACATAAACCTCCTCTTTAGCCTTCCCGTAAAGAAACGCCGATTTCACATCTAGCTGATATACTTTGAAATATTTCCAAGATGCAAATGCCAGGAAAATTCTGATTGCTTCTAGTCGTGCCACAGGAGCATACACTTCAGTAAAATCAATTCCCTCTTGTTGACTAAAGCCCTGAACAACAAGTCGAGCTTTGTTTTGTACAACAACTCCTCTGTCGTCTCTCTTACACTTAAATACCCATTTTGTGTTGATTTTCCTGTGACCATCCGGAAAATCCACTAGCTTCCACACTCCCAACTTTTCAAACTGGCTCAACTCTTCTTGCATCGCATTGTACCAAGAATCTTCAGTAAGCGCCTCTTTGTAAGTTCGCGGTTCGATCTGCGAAATAAAACAACTCAATGAAAATTCAGTTTGTAAAGGTGCTACTGTAGAATAAAAGCATGTAAGGCCTTGGTCAATTTGACGTCTCGTGCGAACGCCTGATTGCAATTCTCCAATGATCAGCTCCTCTGGATGGTATGAAAGAGTTCTCAGCATTACTTCGCTTGGAACATCTACATCACCTTCCAGGTTAGTAACATTCTGATTTGCACCTTGTTCATTAATTGGATCTGTTTGACTTGAATCCTGAATTTGCTCCCCCTCAGAATCTGAATCACCACGATCAAATATCGGCATATTCTCAGATTCTTGATTATCATTTTGTCCCGACTGAAAATCTTGAGCAACTTCATTTTGTTGGACATCATCGTGTTCACCAACATTACTAGGACCTGCTTCATCGTCATTAGAAGTTTCTCGTGGTCGCATTGAATACTCAGCTGGAAACCTTTCCTGCGAAGACTCGTACTCTCGCAAAATATCCAACTCATCAAAGAAATCTTCTTTTTCTTCTGGTTCTTCCATCTTGTCAAACGAATCCCACAACTTGTCGTAATGATAACGCCATGAATCTCCAGGATTCTGCGGCGGCATTGTATTACCTTGACATTCAACATTTGGAGCTTCAATAATCCGCTTCTCACTTGGAACGAAGACACGTTGTAAAGGACTTGCATAACCAACAAATATACCCTCAATGCACTTCGGACCAAACTTTCCAAAAGGTTCTAGAACAGTACAGGGTGACCCGAACAGTTCAAGATACTTCAGATTAGGCTTGCGGTTATTGATCAACTCAAAACATGTTTTGTTGAATTTCTTGACAGTGAGAACTCTGTTGAGCGTATAGCATGCAGCTGAAACAACTTCTGCCCAAAAATTTATCGGTAGCTTTGAATCTGCAAGCATTGTTCTAGCCGTCTCGATTAGTGTTCGGTTTTTGCGTTCTGCGACTCCATTCTGCTGCGGAGTGTACGGAGCACTAAACTCATGCAATATACCTCTTTCATCACAAAATTCTTCCATTTTTCTGTTCTTGAATTCAGTACCATTATCACTTCTAATTCTTTTTATGCGCCTTTGGTACAGATTCTCAATCTTCTTGAACAACGCCATCAAACTGTCATAAGTTTCATCTTTTGACTTCAAAAACGATACCCACGAAAATCTGGAATAATCATCAGTAACGACCAGACAGTAGTAATCTCCTGTAATACTTTTGACATTCACAGGACCAAACAAATCCATGTGAAGTCTCTCCAGAGGTCTTGATACTGAATTGACTTGCTTTTTAGGGTGTGACTTTTTCTTCTGCTTGCCTTTGATGCATCTAATGCATTCCCCTTCCAGATGAAAACCTTTCACATGAACACCTAAAACTAAATCGTTATGCACCAGGTGATTCATCTTTCGTAAGTGAATGTGACCCACTTTTCTATGGCACAATCTCGATTCTTTTTCCGTTGCTCTAGACACAAAACAATGAGCCTGACCCGTGGTTGTAGTAGCTACGCTCATATCCAACACGTACAGATCATTGACTCTTGGTGCCCTCATGATAATCCATTCTTCAGGGATAACAAATCCTGGCTTCAAGATCAAACATTCTTTGTCAGTGAAGTGAGTGGTATACATCTTGTCACAAATCTGCGAGATACTCAGTAGATTATTCTCCAGCTCGGCAATGTAGTTAACTCTTTCAAACGTCACAATCCCATTGGATAACGTTGTCACACCCCGACCACGTGGTACAACAAAACGTGGCGGAAACGTCGGGGAGTGTTGTAACAGAATCATTGTTTCATAACACATGGAAATTTAAATATTGTTTTATTGATTAAATGAACTCGTTGTTCTATTACAATCACATAAGTACAACTATGATCTTCCAAGTTTTAAAGTTGCTAAGGCACGAGTCCATCCTAAATGTAGCATGCATCAACAATCATCTCAAGACAGCACCTGAAACATGTGTAAAAATAGGTACGTCAGCATAAAAATGCCTGTGAGATACATAGGTTTTGTGAAAACGGAGTTCATGACTTATGTTTGAGAAAATGTTTAGTCATGAACTTTGTAAATTTGCTTTGTCTTGTAAATCATTTGAAAAACGATAGGATCAGATGATATGTATAAATAAGAGAATAATGTAGGGTTAACTGAATAACCATGTAAAATGAGTTTGTATAAGTTAAGTTGTTTGAAAAACAATGTTTTAATAAAACGTTTATGGTATATATAAAATATACCTTGGTTTTAAGAAAGTTGAATAAGTAATATATTAAAATATATTTCAGTTCCAATATTGTTAACCCATGTGTACTAAATAACGCCACGGTATGTAATGCAATGAAAACACTTATATATAAGAAGTACCAGCGGCGTATCTACCATGTTTTCATCATATTACACTCGTTCCGTTATCTAAACACTAACCAAAACCAAATTGTTTGATAGATAGTATATTAAATATACTTTCGTTGTTCAAAATAATAGTTTTCAGTAGTATATTACAAGTATACCTTGGATTTATAAATAACACATTAAACCATGTTTTAGTTTTGTAACTAACATATCAGTATATGCTTTGGATGTGATAAATAACATATTAAACTATGTTTTAGTTATGTAAGTAACATATCACAATATGTTTTGGATGATTACAAAATATATGTTGGTTCTGTACAATACCACACATTAGAGTATATCAAACTATACTTTTTGGGAGTATATCACAATATACTTTAAAGGTGCGATTTAAGAATTCATTCAGACCTGGTGCATCAAACTACACCTTTGAGACTATAGGGATACCACAAAGGAAATCCCTATTTGGATGGAGAAACGAATTGGTTTCAGACATTCCATGACAACAGGAATGGGGTGTCTAGTCCTATAGCGCTATATCATACTACCAATCGGTCTGGTGAACAAAATAAGTACTATTCCAACAATTACTTTTGTAATTTTTGAGAAATCAGTGTTTAAACCATAGATAGTCATTTAGTTTGTCAAAAGATAAATACTATCATGTATAATCAATTATACTTTGAAATCATGAAAATAACAGATAGGTACACATGCTTCACCCCAAAACAGTTCAGAAAACAGTAAAAGAGGGGTACTATGTACTCACCTGAGATTGCTTTGAGTTCCTTGTATAACAACCAGATAATGCTAAAGATCACGGGATATCAAACGGCACCTAATAGGTAGCTATGTTAATATACCGGACCAAATCGGAAGGATCGGACAGTACGCGGGTTCGTAAACCAAACGAGTATGGAGACTCATGTGATATGGCTTAGCAAAGCCTACATACTAAAATGAAACCTAATCTAAGTGCTTACGGTCCATCACGACTCGTTTAGGTAGCTTATGCTACCCTAACGCATCGTTCGCGTAGAACGCGTTCGGGACGCCTAACATTGCGACCACACGGTATAACCTCGGAAGGTTATAGCTATGGTCACCTAATGTGTTTGGTCGGGTCCTAATGACCGACCAAATGGGTCGGGTTCGAAAGTATAAGCGATGGTTTAAATCGCTTACCTTACGACCCTATATAAGCACTAAACTAAAAGTGACGAGCTAAGCATGTTAGAACATGCTTAACTAAGTTTAGAAACAGGTTTGGCATCAAAACAAACGGCTTTGATGCGCACGAGTAGTTTGGTTACAAAATACGCAAGAATGCGCATTTTGGCCGAAACTACGACTCGTCACTGGGCCTAGTTAACGTGGTGATCAGTAGGTATAGTCACTACGGACTATAACCATCGTGATCACGCTCACGTTATGAAGTTCCATGAACTTCGCATCGACCATAAGCTGGTCAATGCAGAAAGTCAACAAAACGTTGACTTTCGGACTCGAAAAGCGAATAAAAGAGCGAAAGAAGACTTACGGAGGGTCCCCGAGTGCTAATCAAGACCAAATAGCTCAGGTATGAAACAATGGTTTCAACTTAGAGCTTTAAGATCTGATTTTGTGATTTTTACACAAAAGGGGGGGGGGTATTTATAGGAAAAGTGGAACCGTTAGGATCGTTTTATCGAATATCGTGCCTTGATCTCGTGCGTACATGTGTCCAGTGGATAAGTTCAGTGAACTTGACCCTTGGCTCTTCATTGGGTGAAAAGGCATCGCCCCTTGATCGAACGAAAGGCCAGATTCTGCATTAAATGCAAAATCTTTCTGTCAGACATGTTCACGCGGCCCGCCTAAGGATTTGGCAAATCCTTACGCGCCCCGCCTAAGGTTCCCAGACCAGAATTTTCAATTTTGGTCCCTGCACTTCAGAAACACGTATTTTGGCCCATTTTTGGCACGTTTAAGCCCCGTTAACCTCATTTCAAGGCTCTAAGATGAAGTTAAAGTGTAGGGGACTTGAAATATGCTCAAAAATATTCCGGATGTCGGTTCGTTTGGCCGTACGATCGCGATGTTCGCTTAATTACGACGGAATGCGCATAAGCGCGAAAGATGATCCAAATGACGCGACGAATGGATTTTTCTCATGCCAAACACTAAGGCATAATATTATAATGCTTACATAAATTTTCGGATGTCCGGATGTATTCAGAACGTAGGTTATGCGCGAAAGTGCAAACTTGTGCACTTTTTGACACTTTTAGCCCCTGAATGATCCAAAAGTTTGTTTTAGCATACCAAACCCCTCAAAGCCTATTTCTAAGCTATGTAAAGGATATATATGGTATGTTTAACTTATGGACATGTTCCGGAATGTTCGTTACAGTTCAAATTGGCATACTTTCGCAGTTTGTCAAGTTTAGTCCCTGTAAGCGAATTAACTTGTTTTTGCCATACCAATGCCTTCAAAACTTATTTCTAAGTTATGTAAAGGTTATTTAAGGTATGTTAAGTGTATGATGGTCTCCCGGAGTATTTGTCGCATTAAACTGAGTACGTTTATGCACCAGTTTGCGTATAATTCTCCAGAAAGCGTTGTAGAGTATGAAATTGAACAAGAATTGATATGTGCAAAGCATACACATATTTATACAAATCCCAAGTATGAAATACAATATTTCCTTGGTTTGGCATTTGTTTGATGGTTGAAGTGACACAGGTGTCACAGTCTCCCCTACTTTAGGAAATTTCGTCCCGAAATTTAATTCTAGAGGAAACTCGTGAGGACAGCTGTGAAGGTTTCGCCTTATAATAGATCCATTGAACCCTTAGGTAAAACTCTGGGCCATGTTAGGATTCTTAGCGAATTTGTTAACCCTCAGAGTGAATTCCTTGAAATAGTAAAACATGAAATTTTGAACTACTGATTGACGAACGTTTCTTATGAAGGCTTATCATAGGAAAACTTGGTGTGTGATTGAGATCAGAATTGGGGGAGTGTGAGAATAAATGACATTGGTCGAGGTCCGAGACTTCTCCCGTATCATTATTCTTGTCACTAGGTCTTAACACATGATGAAACTTCCTGTGGTTCCTATGCACTGAATTCCATAATTATGTAGGCCTCCATAATTACGTAATTCCTTGCACAGTCCGCACAGTCCATTTCATAATCCGTAGGAAAATTACTTGAATAAATATGAAGCGATTTGACTAGACCACCAAAGGATCCTTTTAATTCGATCAACGAACGATCTTTTAACTAGATCAACACATGATCTTCTTAACTAGACCGTCGTACGATCTCTTTAAATAGACCGCTTAAGGGATCATTTTTATATCATCACATGATATTTCTAATCAGATTTTCAAAATCAATCTGTTTAAGCAGACCTTTCAAGAGGTCCAATTATAGAATAATACTTTATAACCCGAGGGACTTAACTACACTGTTGAAATCCATTAAGGGTTTAAGATAGTATCTTTGGATATCCCATTATGAATCTCTCGTATGAAGATATGAAAGATTCTATGAGGATTTGGATGGATCACATACAACCACAAAACATGTAAGAAAATACATAAGCACAAATTTAGTTAACTTGATTCTTTATTTTGTTATCCTTAGGTATGGATATTAAGGCACACTAGGAATCCAACCTATGGATTTCATTTGGCACTTTAACGATTTATGAAGATCTATCTATAAAGATAGAGGGATTCTCAATAAGTGTTTGACTTTGTTTCTTAAAAGAAACGAGAGTTTAAGGTTCTTGGGGAGATCACAAGTGATCATAATATGACAGAACCATACGAGTAGTTTGTCGTTGGGCTGACATCATAAAGTTGCATCAAGCATTCACACAAACGCATAAATTTTGCAGAAATAAAAACAACAAATCTTTATTTATGTGGCAACGGATTTGTCTTGAAGTGTCAAAAGATAGCAACTAAGGAAATACAAAACTCTAATTGTTCACTGCTGCATCATTGTTCATGTTTGCCTCATTGATGTTGAACACTCGTCCACGCGCTGGAGGTATGTTAACAAGCCTTGGGCAATTGTTCCTGTAGTGGGTAAGGTCACCACAGTTATAACATGACCCTGGGGGGAACCGTGCTTGAACAGCAGCAGGGTTTGCAGCAGCTTGATTTGCATAACGACAAACATTGATCAAATGTCCCAACCGCCCACAGTGGGTACATTTGTGACACTGCTCTTGCTCTAGATGATGACGGTTGCATTTGTTGCACAACGGTGCAGTACCAACATAGTTTTGTCTTTTACGAGGTTGTGTTGGCTGGTTTGGTGCAACTTGTTTGTCTTGAGCAGTTACAGCGTAGCATTGAGAGGCTTTGCGCTTTTTCTTCTTGGACACCTCAGCACTTTCTTCCTTTGGTTCCACATGAGCAGTCTTGTCAGATGGTCTTAGGTCGCCCTTCCGAAACAGCTTGCGCTTCCTGATTTGGGATTCAGTCAGAGTGGCAGCCAATTCAATGGCTTGTCTGACAGTAGTAGGGTTGCTGCCAGTAACGATGTCCTGAACTACGTCAGGAAGCCCATCAATGTATTTCTCAATCGCCTTATCCAGAGGCGTAACCATAGTAGGGCATAACAAGCTCAATTCCTCATAGCGATCAGTATAGGCTCGATGTTCCCCACTGTCTTGCTTTAAATCATCAAATTCCCTTTCTAGAGCCCTACGCTCATGACGAGGACAGAACTCCTTCATCATAAGAGCCCTAAGCTCGGCCCAAGTCTGTGCTAATGCAACCTCTGCACCGCGGTCTCTCATAACCCCGTTCCACCATGTAAGAGCCCTCTTCTGAAACACACTCGAAGAAAACTCGACCTTGCGATTTTCAGGACACTGAACATGACGGAAAGTATTCTCAATGCTCTCGAACCATTGAAGAAGCCCAGTTGCTCCCTCAGAACCATTGAACTTGAGCGGTTTAGCTGAGTTAAAAATCTTGAAATTGCATGGAGCATTGTTGTTGTTGTTGATGGCTTGAGTTATTTGAGCATAAAGAATTGGGAAGGCAGCAGCCATTTGTTGCGCGATGATTTCCGCCAGTTCGGCATTCGCCATCTGATTGTCACGTCGAGGAGGCATTCTAAAAGAGGAAACATGAGAGGAAACGAGTGAGAGAATTAGACGAAAAGAATGAGATGAAACAAATCTGATGAAAGCAAGGATAGTGGCCGTCTGTCTGTTACTACAAAGCAACAAACGACCTGGTGATTAATCAAAGCAAATAGGTCAAAATAATGTATCGCGAAGACATGCTCGCCTATAAGTGGACACTCACCCCAAGAGTTCCCAGGTAAGAGTGACTGGTCCGATTATGAGGATTTGTACGAACACTCTAGCCTTAGACAGAAAACTCAGGGTACAGGCACCCACCCTTCCAGTTTGCATGTGTTCACAATATTTAGACCAACTTTGACGAGAGTTTTGAAAATTCAAAGGGGTTCAAAACCTTATAACAGAGGGTTCAAAACCTAGTAATCAATCATCCTAGAACAGATGATTAGTTTTCAAAGCGGTTTTGAAATTTATGTTCTTGTTGCAGTCGTCGCCTAAGGATAGGTGACGGTGTTGTTTTATGACTAAACGCAAGTAAACTCGCGTTAGGGTCCTAGGAAGGTTATAGACTAGGTCAAAGCATTACTAATAACCTAATTCCCTATAACCATGAGCTCTGATACCAACTTTTCTGTCACACCCCGACCACGTGGTACAACAAAACGTGGCGGAAACGTCGGGGAGTGTTGTAACAGAATCATTGTTTCATAACACATGGAAATTTAAATATTGTTTTATTGATTAAATGAACTCGTTGTTCTATTACAATCACATAAGTACAACTATGATCTTCCAAGTTTTAAAGTTGCTAAGGCACGAGTCCATCCTAAATGTAGCATGCATCAACAATCATCTCAAGACAGCACCTGAAACATGTGTAAAAATAGGTACGTCAGCATAAAAATGCCTGTGAGATACATAGGTTTTGTGAAAACGGAGTTCATGACTTATGTTTGAGAAAATGTTTAGTCATGAACTTTGTAAATTTGCTTTGTCTTGTAAATCATTTGAAAAACGATAGGATCAGATGATATGTATAAATAAGAGAATAATGTAGGGTTAACTGAATAACCATGTAAAATGAGTTTGTATAAGTTAAGTTGTTTGAAAAACAATGTTTTAATAAAACGTTTATGGTATATATAAAATATACCTTGGTTTTAAGAAAGTTGAATAAGTAATATATTAAAATATATTTCAGTTCCAATATTGTTAACCCATGTGTACTAAATAACGCCACGGTATGTAATGCAATGAAAACACTTATATATAAGAAGTACCAGCGGCGTATCTACCATGTTTTCATCATATTACACTCGTTCCGTTATCTAAACACTAACCAAAACCAAATTGTTTGATAGATAGTATATTAAATATACTTTCGTTGTTCAAAATAATAGTTTTCAGTAGTATATTACAAGTATACCTTGGATTTATAAATAACACATTAAACCATGTTTTAGTTTTGTAACTAACATATCAGTATATGCTTTGGATGTGATAAATAACATATTAAACTATGTTTTAGTTATGTAAGTAACATATCACAATATGTTTTGGATGATTACAAAATATATGTTGGTTCTGTACAATACCACACATTAGAGTATATCAAACTATACTTTTTGGGAGTATATCACAATATACTTTAAAGGTGCGATTTAAGAATTCATTCAGACCTGGTGCATCAAACTACACCTTTGAGACTATAGGGATACCACAAAGGAAATCCCTATTTGGATGGAGAAACGAATTGGTTTCAGACATTCCATGACAACAGGAATGGGGTGTCTAGTCCTATAGCGCTATATCATACTACCAATCGGTCTGGTGAACAAAATAAGTACTATTCCAACAATTACTTTTGTAATTTTTGAGAAATCAGTGTTTAAACCATAGATAGTCATTTAGTTTGTCAAAAGATAAATACTATCATGTATAATCAATTATACTTTGAAATCATGAAAATAACAGATAGGTACACATGCTTCACCCCAAAACAGTTCAGAAAACAGTAAAAGAGGGGTACTATGTACTCACCTGAGATTGCTTTGAGTTCCTTGTATAACAACCAGATAATGCTAAAGATCACGGGATATCAAACGGCACCTAATAGGTAGCTATGTTAATATACCGGACCAAATCGGAAGGATCGGACAGTACGCGGGTTCGTAAACCAAACGAGTATGGAGACTCGTGTGATATGGCTTAGCAAAGCCTACATACTAAAATGAAACCTAATCTAAGTGCTTACGGTCCATCACGACTCGTTTAGGTAGCTTATGCTACCCTAACGCATCGTTCGCGTAGAACGCGTTCGGGACGCCTAACATTGCGACCACACGGTATAACCTCGGAAGGTTATAGCTATGGTCACCTAATGTGTTTGGTCGGGTCCTAATGACCGACCAAATGGGTCGGGTTCGAAAGTATAAGCGATGGTTTAAATCGCTTACCTTACGACCCTATATAAGCACTAAACTAAAAGTGACGAGCTAAGCATGTTAGAACATGCTTAACTAAGTTTAGAAACAGGTTTGGCATCAAAACAAACGGCTTTGATGCGCACGAGTAGTTTGGTTACAAAATACGCAAGAATGCGCATTTTGGCCGAAACTACGACTCGTCACTGGGCCTAGTTAACGTGGTGATCAGTAGGTATAGTCACTACGGACTATAACCATCGTGATCACGCTCACGTTATGAAGTTCCATGAACTTCGCATCGACCATAAGCTGGTCAATGCAGAAAGTCAACAAAACGTTGACTTTCGGACTCGAAAAGCGAATAAAAGAGCGAAAGAAGACTTACGGAGGGTCCCCGAGTGCTAATCAAGACCAAATAGCTCAGGTATGAAACAATGGTTTCAACTTAGAGCTTTAAGATCTGATTTTGTGATTTTTACACAAAGGGGGGGGGGTATTTATAGGAAAAGTGGAACCGTTAGGATCGTTTTATCGAATATCGTGCCTTGATCTCGTGCGTACATGTGTCCAGTGGATAAGTTCAGTGAACTTGACCCTTGGCTCTTCATTGGGTGAAAAGGCATCGCCCCTTGATCGAACGAAAGGCCAGATTCTGCATTAAATGCAAAATCTTTCTGTCAGACATGTTCACGCGGCCCGCCTAAGGATTTGGCAAATCCTTACGCGCCCCGCCTAAGGTTCCCAGACCAGAATTTTCAATTTTGGTCCCTGCACTTCAGAAACACGTATTTTGGCCCATTTTTGGCACGTTTAAGCCCCGTTAACCTCATTTCAAGGCTCTAAGATGAAGTTAAAGTGTAGGGGACTTGAAATATGCTCAAAAATATTCCGGATGTCGGTTCGTTTGGCCGTACGATCGCGATGTTCGCTTAATTACGACGGAATGCGCATAAGCGCGAAAGATGATCCAAATGACGCGACGAATGGATTTTTCTCATGCCAAACACTAAGGCATAATATTATAATGCTTACATAAATTTTCGGATGTCCGGATGTATTCAGAACGTAGGTTATGCGCGAAAGTGCAAACTTGTGCACTTTTTGACACTTTTAGCCCCTGAATGATCCAAAAGTTTGTTTTAGCATACCAAACCCCTCAAAGCCTATTTCTAAGCTATGTAAAGGATATATATGGTATGTTTAACTTATGGACATGTTCCGGAATGTTCGTTACAGTTCAAATTGGCATACTTTCGCAGTTTGTCAAGTTTAGTCCCTGTAAGCGAATTAACTTGTTTTTGCCATACCAATGCCTTCAAAACTTATTTCTAAGTTATGTAAAGGTTATTTAAGGTATGTTAAGTGTATGATGGTCTCCCGGAGTATTTGTCGCATTAAACTGAGTACGTTTATGCACCAGTTTGCGTATAATTCTCCAGAAAGCGTTGTAGAGTATGAAATTGAACAAGAATTGATATGTGCAAAGCATACACATATTTATACAAATCCCAAGTATGAAATACAATATTTCCTTGGTTTGGCATTTGTTTGATGGTTGAAGTGACACAGGTGTCACAAACGTTCCTTCACCAATAATCCTACCACCTTGATTACCTGCGAATCCTACGTAACCTCCATTGAAATTTCTAACATCATACAGCAATGCAGTCTTCCCTGTCATGTGTCGAGAAGCTCCACTATCCATAATCCATCGTGAAACTGCTCTCGGAAGATCCTGCAAATATCACAAATTGATTAAAAAGAAACATTTCAATAAAGATGCCGATTCATGCTTCACAATAACCAACAAGGAAGCTCCGGCAAACACCACAAACACTTAGTTAGATTTGGAAGCTACCCAAGCCTGCTTTGACTCAGGTAACTCAACTTTGATGTGAGATTTTGTAGTGTAAAGTGGTGGAAAATTGTTATCATTCATTTTCAGACTTTCTTCAGACCCAACCTCAACCATTTTATATAAGAAAAACTCATCTTTTTAGGTTAACCAGATGGTTGGTCTTTCTTCTGAACATTTTTCTTTTCAGATTTTTGCATTTCTTTCTCAAGTTTCACATAATAATCTAAAGGAACATTCATCTTTACCGGTGTGGTAGAAGATGACTGTTTTTCAGTCTCAGAAACCTTTGGTTTTGTAACACTTTCTTTCTTCTGTTCAACAACTTTCGGCTTCCATGTTTGTTGAGCCGACACAACCCGTTTATAAAATTTGTCATTTTTAGTTACCATTTTCTTAACAGGTTCAGTTTTGATTTTGTTTTCATTTTTCAAAATCTTTTTCTTAACAAGCAATGGAGCTTTTCATTTCGGATCATCTTTCTTTTTCTAAAACTTCACAACTTCAGTCTTAGGCTTCAAGTTGGTACACTTTCGTGCAATATGTCCAACTTGATTACATCTGAAGCATGTTCGAGTGTCAACTACTCGACTTGTGCCTTCAGACTGAGACTGTGAAGCTTTCTTCTCAAAGAACTCTTCATTCGATTTCGAGAAAATCTTTGACTCTTCATCAGAGAGTGAACTTGAACTGTTCACAAACACTTTCTTTTCAACGAACTTCTTGTTTTGAACATTTCTCTTTTGATATTTCTTACCACCCTGATAACCACCCGACCAATTTTTTCGATTGTTGTTATAAAAACGTGGTGGAACAACAGGTTTCTTGTAGTAAGCTTTATCTTTCTCAAAATTCATTTGCCTTTTTGTTTGATTTAAACTGTTCACTTCTGACAACTCAACTTCAATCAATTTGAAAACATTTGTCAGTTTCTTCATATTAACATTCTCAAGTGGAAACTCAGAATCCGAAAACAACTTATCCGAACCCAACATCTTGTACATGATAAGATTTGGTCCATCATTTAAGTTGTTCTTGGACTTTTGTTTCGGAATGTACTTGTCCAAGAAACATTCATCTTCCTCAGTAGTGTCACTTTCAGATTTTAGAACATTTTCAACTGTGCTTTTAACAATCTCTGTCTGAACACTATCATCAGATGATGAAGAAGAAAATGTAACATCAATTGAATCCGGAAGTTTCACTTCATTTTCATCTTCAATATCAACCAATCCAGATTGCTTTTTCGAATAATTATCAAGAACTGGTGGTGGAACTTGATGAAAACCCACCCCGGTTCCATCCGAAAAGACATCTTCGCCAGCTTTGTTTTTGCCTATGGGTTTTGGAATAATGTGTTGCAAAACAAAGCTTGCGGAGTTGTAACTTTTTAGCTTCAACTGGATTCTTTCATTTTCAATTTCAGCTTCTTGAACTTTAAGTTTCAATTTTGTGATTTTATCCAGTTGTTGGTTGATTAATTCTTCTTTTAACCGAAGCACTGTCGACAGATGAACATTTTCTTTATAAGTTTTACCGTTTCTTTCATCATTATCTTTAACCGTGCTTTTAAGCTTCTCAAAATTTTCAGTGATCTGACGATTTTCAAGAACTAACCTTTCATTTTCATTCCTAACCTTTTCTTGGTCAATTTTATCTTTTTCAATTTTGTTAGTTAATTATTTTAATTTGTCAGTTGAAGCTTTCACCATTTTATCACGATCAAGGATTTGATCCTCAACACTTTTGACTCTAGCAGTCAGATCATCAATTTTCTTACCATTGAGATAAGTGACTGTACTACAAACTTTTCACTCTTTGATGCAATTTTTGTAGTCAACATCACCATTGACTTTCTTACCTGACTCAGTCGTTGACGCATTTGAATTGACCTGGCTTTTAGACTCAGAAACGGATCTAGAGTCTACCTCAAGTGCCTTAGCAGCCAGCACCTTGTCAGCTATCTTTCCCATGTTTTCAGCATTCAACTCTTGAGTCGTGTCAATGATCCCATCATCAATCTTCTTTGGCCTCTCTTCTTTCTCTTTCTCTTCTTTCTTTTCCTCTTCTTTCTCTTCTCCGCTTCCCCACCATTTCCTTTACCAATAATCATCTTCTTCTTTCATTTCTTTAATTATGGTTTCCATATCAAGAGTGTTATGGTCTATGGCAATATTTCCATCGGGGTCAAGATAACATTCTCTGTCTGGATCCCATCTCCTCGCTCTTTTTGCTTCAAGATAGATACCAGATATTCTGATCATTCTTTCTTGACCTATCATCTTCCTGTAAGCATACCTCTGTTCTTCAGGTCTGGTGTCTTTCCAAGGAACAGGTTCAGATTTTGCCATGAATGCATATCCAACCGCATCCTCCTCAGGTAACAACTCGCTCCAGTCGAAACCTTCATCGTCATGAATCACCGCAAGAGCTCTAGATTTCTCTTTGTTATCTTCAAACTGCTTCATTCTTGGCGGCTCCGATTTATTCTGATGATAAATCGCTTTCTTGTAGTAGTCTTCTCTGAACGGGTTCTCAGACTCATCAGCATAAGCATTCCGACATTCACGCTTAAAGTGACCTTTCTGTTTACACTTGAAGCATGTCACTTTAGACTTGTCAAAGCCCAACTTGGTAGATGGTCCACCAATAGACTTTCTCCCGGTTATCTCCATGAAACGCTGTGCCCGACGAACTGCACTGGCCATGCACCACCTTATGTCGATCAATTCCCTTTCCTCAGGATCTATTTGATCGTAATCTTCTTTTGTCAAGTTGGTGTTGCCTATCTTTCCAGCCACAAGACTTTCATACGATTCTAGCATAGAAGCTAGAAAAACCATCTGTTGCTTTGCCGACTCCTCGCTGAAGTTTTGAGCGTTCTTTAAGTCTACATCAATGTTGCATTGAAATAGGTTCTTTGCATCTGATTGTCTTGAATTTGAAGAAGAACCACTGTGAAATCCACTGCTTTGACTTTCTTTGTTTGAAGTGTTGGTACTCTCAGCAGAAAAAGCTGTCTTGGGAGATGTATTCTTTGGCATCATGCTTTTTGGATAATACAAATCCAAGTTCTGTTGATAAGATGAGTGGTTGACTTTGTGTGTTTTCCTTAACTCCAGCTCGTGACTCTCTAGTCTCTCAATCAACAAATCCACTGTGAGCTGTTCAGACTTGATCGTATTTTTCAACATCAACGCAAAATATTGCCAATCCATCTCATCTGGCAACGAGTCAAACAATTTATCAACTAGCTCTTCTCGAGAATAGAAAATTTCATGTCTCGCCAGCTCTAGCTTCAAGTGCCCAAACTTCTCAATCATCTTACTAACTGATTCATTTTTTAAACAACCAACCAAATCAAATTCTTTTCTTAGCAGCTTCTTTTTGTTTTTCACTATTTCTGCACTACCCAAACATTTATTTTTCAACTTTTCCCAAAGATCTTTAGAACTGTTGTACTCGATCAAGGATATTATATCTTCTCGAACAGATTGAAAAAGTAGTGCGATGCATTTTTGTTCAGCAACAAACGATTCTATTTCTTCAGATGTTGTCAAGCTTTCACCAGTTTTGCCTCCATCAATGTATCCGTTCTTTAGACTCTTCCAACTAGGATAAGCAAAAGCCTTCAACCATTCTTCAAACTTCTTGGCCCACCGACTGTACTCTTCGATAGCCATCAACTTCGGGGGTTTGTTATATGTTCCAAATGTGCTTTCAACTTCCAAAGCATCCGATAACTTTTTCTTTGTACTTGACGTGTTCTTATTGGTGTTGCTAGAAGAAGTATCGTCTCCAGAATTACCAGCAAAAGCATACATATCACTAAACGGGTTCATGAATAGATCATCCATCTTGCATGTACCTGAAAAATCAACAAACACTTAGAAAAATTTTAAGTTTTGAAAAACAGACAGTTTAAGCGAAATCACTTGAAGCGAAATCTCTTCAAGCAAAATCACAACTTCAGTTCAAGCGAAATAGCTACTAGAATCCAATACACTTAATTTTGCTTGAGATTACAAGCGAAATCACACTCTCAAGCGGAATTAAGCAACAAGTTCAAGCGGAATCTGATTCGAGCGGAATCAGATGATAACTTTCAAGCGGGATAAGATCTTTCAAGCGGAATCTGTAATTTCGCTTGTAATGACCTCTGATTTTTCAAGCGGAATATGCAGTTTTAAGCGAAATCTGCGAACAACCTTTCAAGCGGAATCAGGTTTTAAGACCTTTTTACCATTTTTAATCCGTATTTTAATCTGATTCTTTCTAGGGTTTGTTAATACTATGTTTTACACAACATATGTGAAAATCAGGCCATTTCAACCGTTGGAACTTGTTCAAATCAGAAAAGTATGAGAAGAAGTGAGTAGAAATGAGAAAATCTGGTAGAATCAAGCTGAATTGGTATGAACTCCTCGTCCTGAGCTCTGATACCACTTGTTGGACCGTATGCGTGACCCTAAACAGTCAGTAAAGGCAGTTCATCATCGTTTACAGAGGCGGAATCAAAGTAAACAAAGTCAAACAGCTTATATCCTTTTAATCTCTTTCTATTACTGCTTTTCTGAGTCAAATACAATGAATTCTGACAAAAATCCGGCAGCACCTCGACTCCTAATTCCGCTCCAACGTTACAAATGAATTGAACCTATCACCTATTTATAGTGCCTCTGATTCCGCTCGAAATGGTTCAAGCGGAACCCTTGATTTCGCTCCAAGTGATTCAAGCGGAATCACTAGATATGTTTCGAGCGGAATCCCTAAGTTCAATCTCGAGCGGAATATCAAGACAATCTGATTTCGCTTGAAGTAGACATGTCCACTTTCAAGCGGAATCACATGCTAAATACATATTCTTGATATCCGTGCACTGTTCAATCCTATCTAGACCTAAGACTCGATTAAGACGAAGTAAACAGACATTCAGTGCACCAACATGAAGTTCAAGAAAAGAACGTTGAAGACGAAAGTAATGATGGTAATGTTTCAGAACCCGAGCTTTCTAAAGATGAGGAGAATGATATTAATGTACCTGAAAAAACCCGTAAACTGAAACGGGCTTCTTCGGTGTTGTTTAAGGTTATAATGGATTCACCGGCGGGTCCCGTTCAAAAGGCACTTGATAAGTGGCTTGAAAAAGGTGAAACTATAAGCAGATCGGATGTATCTGTAGCTATGTTTGAACTCAGGAGGCGTAGGATGTTTGACAAAGCTTTGCAGGTTCTTTAAATCGTTACATTTTTCATTGAGTAAAGTCTAGAAGGTATAAACATGCAGGTTAATGAACTATCTCAATGAGAATCCTAGATAAACTTTATATGTTTGGATATTTTTAGTATGGTGAAAGAGAAGAGTATTATATTTATTCTGCAATTATGTGGTATTATTTGTGGTTTAGAAAGTGTGGTTTTAGTTCTTGAAATTGCTAGAAAGAATTTTTGTCTATGGTTTGTGTTTTTGGGACATCAATTTTTCTCTTTTCCATTTTTCAGCAGCTTGAGTTATATAATATTACTAACTGTAATTTGGTTTTGAACTTATTATGCATGTTTAGATAACTGTAATTTTTGCCTATGGTTTGTGTTTTTGGGAAATAATATGTACAATCAATTTGCAAACATGTTGGTACTTGACAGTTGTTTATTACTATCTATTAGTCATCAAGGACCCATTGTTGTTGAATCGAATGAGATGGTTGATATAATATGGTCGTATTAGTAACAAATAGTAATTAATATAATTAAGTTTCCCGAGCCCGGGAAGCAATCCCGGGTAAAAACCTAGTATATCATAGATAATTAGTGTTATCTATTTATTCTAATATAATAAAGTTATTTTTGCTTATGTGTCATTTATAAATGAGCCTACCATATTTTATTGACAAGTGGAATCTTCTCCTTTCATTATTCAAACAAAATTACACATGGCATTTCTTACACATCTATTTGCCACGACCTAGAAAAAAACGAGCGGCAATTTCCCGTGCCTCTTATTTCCCCTTTTCTTTTCACCATTCACAAACCCTAATTCTAATCTATCTCACTCCTCTGCTCTCATCAAATTTATCCCCTTTGCCATCTAAATCTCTGCATCATGTGCTCACAACATCAAAAGTTGTCCGATTTGAAGCACTCATTGCATCGTTTGGCTATGAAGAAGGTTCAATCTCGCTCATTTTCTAACCCGCTGATCTTGTGAAATGACTTTCCTTCTTCTTCCCCAAATTTGTTTCAATATTATACCATCATGAACCCTAATCTCAGCCTCCTAAGTATTTTCTCTACATAAAAACCCACACCTAAAATTATCTTAGTTTCCTTTTTGAAACACTAAATCTCTACCAATCTTTGCTGAACCATATCCGTTTCTCAAACCCTCTTGCCTCTCACCGGACGATGTTGAACTTTCATCAAGGAATCGCACTTCCCCTATTCGATCGCATATTCGTTTTGTTGTGTTTCAAGTAAGGCATTGCATTCGTTTCCCTTTTTGTGTTTGTTAGGCCGGAGGGTGTGGGGGCGCCACCCAGGCCAACTAAGCGTCTATAGCGTCCCTAGGCGCTATACCTCCACACCGTGCAATTTAACAGGGGGCGCTATAGTTGGGGCTCCATGGTGATAACGAGCAGGAATCGCGTGGATCGAAGAGAATTAAAGAATTGTTACTGTTGAACGGTAACTTTCTTAAAAAAATTGATTTCCTTTTTTATAAATTAATCCTATAAATACCCCACCTTCTTCACATTTTTTATACCATTCCTTTCACTTTCTCTACCTTTTTAATACATTTCTCTCCACTTTTTTTTTATAATTTTCTCTACAATGTTTCCCAACAACCCAAACCCATGGGACCCGAGCAATCCGTTGTGGCAAACTTTGCAAAACAACGAGCAAGAGGACCGGTATCGGCGATACCCGCGTACGGGTGAGCTTGGATATTATTCGATGCCACCAAGCACCCCAACTTCTCCTCATCCCACCACTCCACCAATGCCCGGTTTTTACGGGTATTATTCTCAACCCCTATTTTCCCCCAAACATACCCCAAAACATACCTCAAAACATACCCCAAACCCAAAACACACCCAAAACCCAAAACACAACCCAAACCGAATCCGTTCCCGAAACCCAAGTCGAACCCTCTTCTAGAAAAAAGAGAAGTCATCGAAAGAAGGATGAGTCCGAAAAACATGCTACTAAGAAGGTTGAATTTTGGTCGCCTAAGGAAGAGTTCGAGTTGGCAAAAGCATGGCTCGACGTATCGAAGGACGAGATTGTTGGTAAATTTTTTACATACTTTTATAAACATATAGTTTTGTAAATTTATTTTTTAATTCAAACATATTGTTTTGTAAATACAATTTTTTATAGGAAACGACCAAGACTTAAAGGTATTTTGGGGTCGTATACGTAAGAAGTTTTTCGCCGCAATGGGTCGTGGCGAATATCGAACACCCGACTCTTTTTCGGGAAAGTAGGGTGCTATGAGGATGAAGGTTACCAATTTAGAACAACATTTATACTAATCTTGTCAACAGTAGTTGAAGGAAAAGTGGTTCGAGCGACGTCGACGTCATGAACCAAGCCCACAACGACTATAGATTGTACCATGGGCATGTTTTTACGTTGGTAACAACGTGGGAGCTTCTTCGCAAATCTCCCAAGCGGCATCTTGTACCACCGTTCGACCCAACCCGCCCTAGATCTAAACGGTCCAAATCGACATCCACCGTCGAACCATCAAGGTCCGATGCTCGTACAATAATTAATCTAAACGACGATGTTGACGAATTTGAAGAACCAGAAGAGCTGCCTCGACCAACTGGTAGGGATAAAAGTAAGCCAGGGGCACGAGGAAAGTCTTCTTCAACACCATCATATGGCCCATCAAAGTTAAGCGACTTCGAGGCAAGTCTCAACAAAATAATCTCCATTAGGGAAAAAGACCAACAAATGAGAATGGAGAAACAAATCTGTTAGGATCTGAGTTTCGTTGATTGTGTTTGTTTAATTAAACGAAAGATGAATTAGGGAGATATTGCAGCGGAAATGGAAAGTAAACCTTTATAACACAATCACAAGAGAATAGTTTTCATCATACATGATTTCATTAGTCAAAAGATTATATCGATTACAAAAGTTCAACTATGCATGCATGTATACTAAACTCCCCCTTAGCCTGAGCTCACAGTTAGTTCGTACAAGATGATGGTGAAAGAGCTAATAGAATAGTACAGGTGTTGTTCTATTTATAGTACAATCCTGACCACAGACCATCTAAGCTGACGTCACCTAGACAGTGATATCTAACAGACTAACAACCTCTAAACACTGATACTAACAAACACTGATACAATAAACAACTGACACATAAACACTGATGTAGTTTTCCACTGTTGTTGCTTAAACACTGATGTAGCATATCAGTGCTTTCTACAAAGGATGATCAGGCCTTGAGTCAGCAGTGCTTTGGTCTTCATCAGTACTTGAGTAACAGTAGTTGTTAGGACTTCAGTCTTTATACTTCAGCAGTTCTTGAATAACAGTTGTTGTGAAGATCAGTACTTTGGAATCATCAGCTGATAGAAACACTCTCATTTGAGGAAACTTAAAACATGCACTGCTTATTTTGTTATCAACTGTTGAGAACCAGTTTTGGCTTTCAGTATCATCTGTTCTTCTGGTCTTAATTACATGGGCCAACAATCTCCCCCTAGAACAGATGATGCCAAAACACTTCCTTATTCTTGATCTTTATTCTCTCATCAGTTTTTCTCTAACTTGCCCTTTGAATTGCAGCTCAAAGTTTAGGGAATCTTCATCATCTTCATCCCTGTAGAGTTGAAGTTCTATAAGATCTAAGAGGTCAGCTGCATTCAGACCTAATGCATCCTCTCTTGAAATATGTTCAACTCTTCCATTGGACTTGAGCAAAGTCAATACATGGGTCTTTTTATCAGACTTCCACTTTAGTATTTTTGAGTTCAATGGATTTCTTGGGTGAGATTTTATTTGTGATGAGTTTGGTGATGGAGGCCTGCTCATTAACCTTTTGGCAGTTTCTTGTTGCTTTAGTGAGGCAGGATCCTCTCCAATCATTTGCTTGATGGCCTCTTTCATGATTTCAGCTTCTCTCTTTGCATCTTCCTCATCTATCTGCTTTTGTCTTTTTCTTTGATCTAAGACAATGGTGGATAAGTCAGATGATGTGAACGGTGTTTTCAGAGAGAGGGTCTGCTGCTTTAGCTCATCATTGGTTTTGCTCTTGTATGCTTGTTTCTTTGGTGCTGTAGGATCTGTTTCTCTTAGTTTCTCCAGCTTATCATAAGTTTGATCAATGTACTGCCTTGACCATTTTGATATGGCCTTTGCTGATCCATACTTAGCTGTAACCAACTCAGCTCTCTTCCTCTTTTATTCTAAAGTGAGTTCTGCACTGGATTTCTTAAACTTGCTCCAGTTTGGTGCAAATCTCTTCATCTGAGGATCATTCTTTACTCTTTCAATTCTGTTAACTTCAGCTTTGAGTGCAGTGAGTGGCCAGTCTTTAAATTGTTCTACCATGGCAGGATAGAATTTGTCTCTCATAATAAGCTCTAAGAGATCTTTCCTCAGTTTCTTTTGCAGATCAACATTTGGTGGTAAGTTTGACATCTCTTTGCTTAAGTCTCTTGCGTAGTCTTCTAATTTCTTGACTTTACTAAGCCCATGTTGCATTCAACTTGAGATGTTGTCACACCTTGCCCTTTACCTTCATGCTTAGCAACATATTCAGCTTGCTTAACTTTGAGTTTCAGATACTCATCCATGTTCTTTGGAGGTCTGATACCATGAAGGGATGGGAACTTTCTTTTAGATGGATCATCCTCTGTATAGAATTGCCTTATTTCATCTTTCACTGCATGCAATTCTAAAGGATAATTTACTGCTAATAGAATGGCTTTTGAAGGATATTCCCCTTCAAGTGTTCTTGGTTGAACACGTGGATTTGATGTTGGTGATGGTGGAAGATTGAATGGTTCATGGTTGGTTTGAATTTAAATGAAAGGCGTAGATGATAGAGGAGTAGGTACATATATATCATCATCATGCACTTGAAACTTTCTTTTTCTTGAATAAACATTTTTAGGAGAAGGAGTTTTTGTTGGAGATTTGGAAATAGGAATGAAGATAGCTTGGGAAGGAAATTGGAAAGTGGTGGACGGTTGACTAACAACTGTTGAAACAACTGGTGTTTGAACCGTTGTTGTCATAACAACTGTTGAAGTGTCAACATTAATTGCAGTGTTGGATGGTATTGGTGAGGATGGTTTTGTTTTCTGCTTTTTGGCAGGTTGTTTTTGTGGTGGTGGTGTTGGTGTTGGTTTGGGTGTAGTAGTGGATGGCCTTTTAATACCAGCAGTGGTTTTGAGACCATTAGTGGTTAATTTTGGTGGTGAGGGTGATTTTGGATATGTGGCAAGTGGTGGTTTGTTGTGTTTATGGGATTTTCTTCTTTCTGAAGTGCCAAGATTCTTTGTTTTGATTTCCCAATCCTTCATTGCCTTTTATTCTTTTTTCCACTTCCTTTCCTTTGTTTCATTTTGATTTTGAACAATCTTTTTGTTTGCTTCCACTTCATCTGCTTGAATGTTCAGGGTTTCGTCAATTCCCTTTTTCTTTTCTTTGGCAGATGTTTCATTAGTGGTTGCAGAAGACTTTTTCTCAGGCTCTGACTTTTGAGTTGGCTTTTGCCTTGGAGTAGGTCTGCCAAACTTCTTCATATCATGTTTCTCCTCTTTTTTGGCATCATCTTGATCATCATCATCATCTCTTTAGATAGGTGCAGGGGTAGTGCCCGTCATTTTTGTCAAGGCCTCTTTGATAGCCTTGATTTCAGCCTGAGTATCTTTGTACCTTGCATCAACCATATTTCTGATCAGTGCCATTTGATTATTGTGTTGAATTTCTGCAAGTTCCCTTTGAGCAATAATGATTGGTTGAACATCATTCTAGAGCTCTTGGGAGTATTGTTGTGGAGTAGGTTGACTTTTGGAAGCTTGAACCAAAATTTGAATAGATTCATTCATTTGTGCAACAGTGGTTTCCATGGTAGAGAGCCTCTCCATCAAATCTTGGTATTTTAAACCATCAACCAAATGAATGGGATCATCTGATTTCCTACCAGTGGTAGTTGTATCAGCTGTTGAACCAGGAGGAGTCTCCTATGGTTCATCAACTGATGCCCCTTTTTCTTGGTACTGGGGACTTCCCTCTGCAGTGGTTACCTTGGAAATCTCACCAGTGGTTAACTTGAACACACTAGTGGATACCTTGACAGCATCAGCAGTGGTTGCCTTCAAGGGAGCCTTACTTATGAAACTACTGTCCAGATGTAGATCAGTGGATCCAACATGTGTAGTAGCTGCTCCACTTGAACTACCAATAGGAATTTCATGAAGTTCCAGTGGTGTAACCCCCTCAGCTGTTTGTGGGATAACCAATTGAGGTGATTCAGACACAGCCATTGTTGAAGTTGTACTCTCTTTAATGTGTGATTGAGAGGGGTTGGTTTGAGTCTGAAGCTCAATGGCATCAAACAGAGGTAAAAGAGATGGTGGAAGTTGAGATGAGGGTATTGGTGTTGAAAGAGAATTTTCCCAGGGAAAGGGCTGTTAAGCATACTCTCAATTGAGGGCAATACTTCATATTGGGATGTCCCTGTGGTTAGAACATGTTCCTGTTGTGAGGAATCATGAGGAGTTGAGGCTTTGGGTGGAGATCTTTCCATCTGTTGTGAGGAAGCAGCAACAGTGGTTGTTGGTGACATTTGTGTTGTCACTAGGTTAACTTCTGGGATCTCATATTCCAGAAGATCCTTTTTAGTGGGTTTGGTGGGCTTTGTGGATTTCTTTTTGGTCTTTTTGGTGGGTTTTGGTGGGGGTTGCACAGTTGTGGTTGTGCTGCTGTGTTCACCAAGAGCAGTGGACTCAGCAGCTGAAGTCTGAGGAGCAGATTTGGACTCATCCAAAATTTGCTCAGACTCCCCTGCTTGTGTTTTGGAACCTTTTGACTCAGACAGGCGAGTAAAAGTTTCAGCAGACAAGCTGTTTATTTGAAAAGGAGCACCTTGTACAAGTACTTGTGCATTTTTCTTTTGGTATTTTCTTATAACAACCTTCCTAAAAATATTTTGGACACCCCTAAATGTCCCTAAATATACCCCGTACGCGAGAAACAGACCCGGAATAACCCTATACTTAGAAAAATCAAGAAAAACAAAATTTGGGAGTCGCTCGCGGGGTGCGACCCCCTTAACCACATTGGACGCGGGCCGCGACTGACCTTGTTTGCCGGTCAAGTAACACCGCCATGTAGTAGGTGACTCGGCAAGGCTATACCCTGACTCAGCAAAGCTATAATCAACACACACTCTCTCGCGGGCCGCGAGAGAGTTAGTCGTGGTCTTCGCGGGGCGCGAGCCGCCCTAGTCCAGCCTATAAATAGTGGTCGATCAGGCCATTTGCAAATCGTTCGAATTCTGATTTCTCTCTCAAATATTCTGTAGGATATTACTATACTATACCCGGGCATTATACCCACTTTAGAAGCGAAGCTTTGTCTCGTTGTAAGTACTATAACCCTGCTACTACCCTACACGATTGATTTAGGATTCCGTAATACATGTCAGCTCTGCCCGACTCAGTCATTGGAATTCTGTATCGTGTGTACACCCGATGATCTAGGATTCCGTAATGCATGTCGGCTCTGGCCGACTCAGTCATTGGAATTCTGTCTCGAGTTGTACGGTTAATTTGAATTGGGTTATTTCACTAACACGTGTGCATTATTTTATCTAATAGATAATAACCAGGAGATTCTCAGGAAGCTTTAGTATTATCTAAATTTGCAATGTGAGTACATTCACCTTTTCTCACTATTTGTGAGTACATCTGCTTTTTGCCACCTTTTTATATAAAATGTTTTACGAAAACCTCAAATATTTTTAACTTACACTTAATAGTAATTAAGTATTTGTGATTCTACAATTACTGCCAGTATGTTGGGGTTTTGTATACAAAATTTGGAAAAACGTTATCTTTGGACAAAGAGTTACCCATGGATAATATGACCCACAAGTCAGGGTTTGACAGTACTGATTGAGTAATTGATTAGATATAAACAAATGTAATTGCGGGTTGCCCTCAATTCTTTAAAAGTGATAAAATTGTTTTGATTAAACTGGGATGCACTCACCAGTATTTCTTGCTGACAAAATATTTTAAAACGTGTTTCAGGTAACATAATGTGAAAGCCAAATAGAAGCCAGCTGGAGAGCATTAAAGGCTTGGAAAAATGGTTATAAAAATTACCTAAATAGACAAGACATTTTGTTTTCAATAATTAGGGTTTACCCTTACCAATGTATTATCAAATGAACTTGGGTTTTATCCCCATAAATTATTATTATAAAAGTTTGGTGTTTTACTCTGATAAAATATTTCCTAACTACGATCCTGATGTATTTTCCGCTGCCAAAATTAATAAACACCCGCTCTGAGGCTCGCGACCGCCCGCTCTCAAGTAGGGGTCGGGGGTTGCGACAGAAGGTGGTATCAGAGCTACAGCCACTGGTTTAAGCCAAAGAAGTGTTCTGCTGACACTAAAAATTTAAATTCTATGTTAGGAAATAACTGATGTGATTATGGGTTATGTGTTACTTGACTATTTGTTAGTTTACAGTATGAGTAATCAAGGAACATCGGACGCTTATCGTCTTCTAGATAGTTCACCGAAAAATAAAGGGGGCATCATCTCAACCTGATCCCTCAGGATATTCAGCCGATACAGAAGAGGGAATATTTATCTTTAAGGCACAGACGGAGGAACCTTTAACTACTAAGAAAAGAGGTTGGTATAATAGAGGGGCTCATGAAAGAAGAAAAAGAATGAAGAAATTACAGCAACAGAGGGCAATAGTCAGGGCCAATAGGGAGGCAGATGCACAGATTCAGGAAGTAACCAGTAGACTGCCTTGGGAAGAAAAATTAGATAGACAGTTGGCTAATTTCCACATGTAAGCCACTACAGCAGTAGATGCTAACCAAAACCAAATAACCGAACCGCCACTTTTACCTTTATTCCCAGACCAACAAATGCTAGAACCTGACCAGGAGGATCCATTCCCAATCACTGATGTAGACCCCTACGAGATTCCCAGGATTCCCCCACCAAACCCCATAGCCCAGTACACTGACCTTAACCTTTTAGATCCCTTTTAGAGTAGCGAATGGTGGACACAAAGTGTAATAAGAAATCCATACCCTTATGGACGACCTATTCCTCAACACCCTGATCCAGTACCAGCACCCAGGCCACCTATGAGCTAGGAAAATTTGGAGGAACTTCGCTCGTTGGGTGACGAATTAGTAGAGGATGGAGATAGAATTCGAATAATAGGAGAAAAAACTTATGTGGAAGCATGTTGAGCGTGACATACATGGTTGGATACACGACACCTAGAAATTTCCTAGATCTATGCGTAATTTTGTACTTTAATATAAAAAAATTTAATAATAATAATAACATATGTATATGAAAAAGAGTAAATGTCGCAATGATCGACATTTTTGACAAACTTGTTCATGTGATTATGTATAAATAATTTTACTCAAATTTTATTCTGTGATAATCAATACCTGATAAATGTTTACAATTCAGATGTCGAATGAAGTAAATCAGGAAAATCAGAATAATGAGAATAACGGAAACCAAATAGATAATAGTGCCATCCAACATATAGTAGCACAAGGAATTATAGATGCCATGCCTTATATCATCAAGACTGTTAAAGAAGCAGAAAATAATAAATCTGCAAATGACAGTAAACGTTAACACACTGAACCAAGTCACAGTGTGAATAATGACAACGGACCTATTATCCTAGCTCCAATTCCTAAAAGAAGAAGAACCGCTTCACACGGTTGTTCTTTTAAAGAATTCTTGGCCTGCAAACCAATAGAATTCTCAGGCAATGAAGGAGCCATTGCAACCTTATGTTGGATAGAAAAGACAGAAGCAGTCTTAAAAATAAGGAAATGCGCAGACGAAGATAAGATTATGTTTGCTTCTAATCTTTTAAATATGCAGCCTTAGAATGGTGGAATACTATTCTCCAGTCTAAGGGAAGTGACAGAGTTTATAATATAGAATGGATCAACTTTAAGGAAATGGTTGAAAGAAAATTTTGTCCTCCTAATGAGAAGGAACAAATAGCCAATAAGTTCCTAAATCTTAGAATGATTGGAATAGACTGCAAAGGTTACACTACCATATTCTTCGAATATGCAAGGATAGTGCCAACCTTAGCCTCACCAGAACCAGTGTTAATCTCCCATTATATTTGGGGATTAATTAGTGAGATTAGACACGTAGTCAAGGCAGCTAGACTGCAAACCATAGAAGAAGCAGTAGAATTAGCCAATACCTTGACTGATGAATTAGTACGTACACAAGAGGAAAACCAGAGAAAGAACCTAGCTCAAAAGCTTACACAAGAATTTCGTTCTAGTAATTCCTACCGTGGAAAAGGAACAACTTCTTCTGCACCTTACTGTAAGAATTGCAAAAGAAAGCATTCTGGAAAATGCTCTATATATTGTAACTTTTGCAAAATCTCTAAACACAAGGAAGAAGACTGTAGGAAGAAACCCGGTAATGGGATATGCTTCAATTGTGGAGAGAAGGGACACATTAGACCGAACTGTCCGAAACTAGCTCTAGCCATGCCCAACAAAACTAAGACAACCGAAGTGCTTAAGAAGAATGCCAGAGCCTTTGTTCTGACAGCTGAGGAAGCCAAGATGATTCTGGATGTGATCGCTGGTACGTTCTTAGTTAATGACATTTTTGCCAAAGTATTGTTTGACTCTGGTGCAAACCAAAGTTTTATCAATACTTCTTTCTACAAATTTCTTGACCAACCCTTTTCAAACTTCAACAAGATTTTCTGGTAGAGACAACAAACAGAGAATCTGTTAAGATAAGTGAAATCTTGCAGGGGGCAAGAATAGAAATCCTGAACCATCGTTTCTTTGCTAACCTTTACACTATGAATCTTGCCGGTTTTGATATTGTATTAGGAATGGATTGGTTGGTAGCCAATCGTGCCAGTATTTTATGTGAAAAAAAGTCAGTACAAGTAAGTACACCAAGTACACCAAGTGGTGAAAAGATCACAATCAAAGGAGATAAGCCAACTAGATCAACAAAATTCATCTCTGTGATGAAAGCTGCAAGTTATGAAAGGAAGGGAGGAGAAGTATATATGATTTCTGTAATCATTAATACTAAAGGAAACGAATTAAAAGATATTCAAAATCCTTCTCACGGGGCGTGACATGAACCTTCTTTCCTCTCGCGGGCCGCGAGTGGCCTATTTTCTTTGGATTTCATTCCTTTTCAGCTCTCGTTCTCCTGATCTCGTTCCGGTACTCGGTTTCTTCATATTCCGACTCATTTTTCACCCTTTTTAGCAATAACACCCGATACCTAGTAAACATGAATGGATCAGCAGTAACACATTCTAACTAAAAACCGAATAAACACCAACTAAAGCTGTACAAACTATACACGATAAATGGATGTATTTTGCAATACATCAAGGAAGTACAAAGACTGTTCCGAATTTGTTATACAGTTTTAGATTTGTCACAAATCTTCCGAAGTTGTCACAAGTCTTCCGGATTTGTTACAACTTCTGATTAGTCACTGAGTTCCGGATTTGTAAACCCGTCCGGATTTGTTATAATATTCCGAATTTGATGCAAGTTTTCCAGATTTATCTCTGTCTAAATTTGTGAACCTGCTTTAGAATTTTGCAAATCTATTCCAGATTTAATCCTAAGTCTAGAGCTCCAATTTAATAAAAAAAACATTCCGAATTTGAGCAATATTCCGAATTTGAGAAGTTGTCCGAATTTAAGGAGTTTGGAACACAGTGTTCCGAGTTTAGAACAAGAATTCTGAATTTAAGTTGATGGATCCGTATTAATTTTTGTTCCGAAGCTAATCACTTGTTCTGAACTTGTTGAGAATATATAAGTGGTTCCGGAGTGTTCTTAATTTCAAAGTTATTCTGGATTTATAAGTAAAGAATTTTAACTTTCTAAATTAAAAAAACATTTCGACTTTTACTGTGTTCCGGATTTAGTGAGTGAGTTATATTATTCCGGATTTAAGAATTCGAAAGTTAATTTATTCTGAATCTAAGAATTCAAGGTTATAAGATTCCAACTTCAACCATTAAGCTTATAGTTCCGAATTTAATCATTGAGTTATAGAGTCCGAATTTAAGCTTCAAGGTTTATATTATATTTCGAATTTACAAAGTGTTAATGGTTTGTGAAAGTGTTTGCGTTTACAACTTCATCCAAACTTTAACAGTGGTTGTGGCATGTTAACTGATTAAAAAAAGATATTTTTTTGTTTGCAGTAACGAGATGAGTTTGTCCATAACATTTGGTGATTACATTTTCGGACATTTTTGATCGTCTTAGCGAACTGGTTTCGATATAAAATTCTGAAAGGGCCTGTTGAGAGGTTTGATTTGTATTTGGAATCAGGTTTACCAAAATCCATTTGAAACTTTTTAGCTGCATGTTTAGAATGAAAACAGAACATAGAGATGAGACTGTTAATTATTCGCCACAATAGATGAAGGTTTCTCATTATGCTGAATGGAGAGAAAGTTTTGAGGCATTTGTTGAAAGTGAAGATATTGGAATGTGGAGTTGTATCATTGATGGTTATATATTCTCCTACACATGAGGTTGATGGGAGAATTAGGGTGACTTCATATAAAGAAATGCAAGAATCTGATAAATGGATGTATGATGCTAAGAAGAAAGCTTTAGCAATGATAAAGACGTCTCTGCCATTTGAAATGAAACACACTGTTAATAGGTATGGATCTTCTAGACAGCTGTGGGAAGATTTAGAAAAAGGTCATCAGAGTTCTTCAAGACAGAGTGTAGAAGATCGTGCTTCAAATGCAGAAGCAGATGTTGTGGTAGAAGAGAAGAATGATACTGAGGAGGAGGTCAAGGATGCATGAGTTATAGCATGCATGGATGATGCAGATAACTTTAAATCAGAAGTAAAAGTACAATCAGAATCTGTAAGTCATGTTTGTCATAATTGCACTGAACTGTCAAGTAAAGTTGACAGGTTATCGAAACATAACCAAAGTCTGTTAAATGACTTATCGAGTCCAAAAGAATCAAATTTTTTGTTAAAGAACAACGAGTCTCAGTATTTGAAGAAAATAAAATCATGTGAAGCAGAAGTTAATACTTTAAGTTATAAACTTAATGAAAAACTTCATGTCATTGATTTAGCTTATGAGACATTGAAAGATAGAACAAAAGAACTGTCAGAAAAATGTAAAGAATTGGCTAAAGTTAAAATTGTTGAACTTAATCAAAAGTTAGAACAATTTAGGAGTTCACCTTTTGTTTTATCTCATAAAATAGGATCTCAAAAGTCTAATTAAGAGAATAAGGGTATGGGATATAATGAAGTTCCACCACCTTTGAATCATGATTATGCCTTTTTGCCCCATGAAAATGAATTGACAGATTATGTTCTCACTACACCAGCTGTAGTGGATCCGATAACAGTTAACATACCTGATAGTCTAGTTTCATTGAAAGAATCAGTTGGGTCTAACAGAACACCTCATAAAGTGGATGAGGATACTGAAGATGAAAAGATCAAAACATTTAAAAAGTGATCAAATAAAAAGAAAGTTTATTAGAAAAGATCATGTTTTAAATGTCACAAAAAGGACATGTGGCGAGTTATTGTCCTTTTAAAAAAGGTAAGCAAAAAGTTGACGAGGTTAAGATGGGAATCGGGTTGATAAAATAAAATTGTAAAACCAAGTTGTCAGACAAATCAACCTAGATTTCAAACTAAATCTTCAACATCGGGAAGATTTAATAGACCAAGAAGCAATTCTCCAAAATCTAGTCATTTTAATAGTAAATCAAATCGGTTGCAAAATAAAGATTTTGGATATCAAAACCGATTCCAGACTTCTGGTAATCGAAATTTTCAAAGAAGAAACAAATATAGGGGTTTTAGTAACTCAAATGTTCGAAACAATCCAAGAATTTTTCAAAGTTCATGTTATGATAATGGGAGAAGAAGGTTTCAAGAGAGTAATTTTCAAAGGTCGGAAAATCAAATGGTTTATTAGAGCTCTCATGATCTAAGACCTAGTGGAAATTATAAATCCCATTCAACAACAGGGAATAGAACCAAGACACTAATCAGGTGTATTCCCTGTTGTTGAATGAGTATTGTTTAGTTATTTCTCTTATATATAAAAAATACCAAAAAGGTTTTATTTTTTAAATGTGTCCCATATTGAACTGATAGTTTGTTGTTTTTTCATATCTAGATAAATTATTGGTTTATCTATAATGTGAAAAAGACTAATGATCTTTTAAGATACTTGCCTGTGTTTCTAGCAGATTGAGGCAGTTATCAAAATGAAATGCAGAACTCAAGTGAAGTGCAAATTAAGAGTGGAGTGTAGAATCTGTGAAGATGCATGGTAGGATACTTATACTATATTGCATAGAGATACGGAAGAGTTGCAGATAGTTTGTGTACTCCGAGAGACTGCTAGCTCACTGAACTACAGTATATAAAGATTTCTAGAGATTGGATGCAGCAACTAAGGGGGAGTCTGTTGATGTCATAATCTATGTGTAGTTGAAGCTATCCAAAGACCAAAAGATTGCAAGATGTTTGAAGACAAAGTTACACCATGAAGTTATTGTCAAGGGGGAGTCTGTTGGTGCGTATTCTGTGACAACAACTTAATAGTTTAATAGCTTAGTCTTTGGATATTTTGTATTGGGCTTAGCATTTGTGTTTAGCTTGTTTAGAGAATGGGATTGGAGAATGGCTTATCCCAGTCTAAAGCCCAGTATGCAAACATATAGTATATAAACATGTTTTGCATTAGGGTTTTTGCTAATCCTCAGAGTTAGTGGTTTTAGAGAGAGCAATTACAGAGAGTTGTGGGAGATATCTGCAAAGGGTGGCTGAGAGATTTCTTGTGGTATTGATGATTGTAAATGTTAGTTGGATAATCAATAAATACCGAGTTTCAAAGTGATTGTTCGTGTTTTTCATCTTACAAACTTGTTTCTGTGTTCATTGATCTGTAAAAGGGGATTCCACACCCCTCATTGATTGTCAGCTCGTATCGATCCACGTGTGATAGGGACTAACGTGGGTGAGTGTGGGTGTAAATTTTAGATATATTTTAAGCACTTTTTACTCGTGATCAAGCTTTAAATCTATAAAACACGATACAATACTATCACTCTACACATGTTAGGGCAAGTGCACCCATCGTTAACGTACTATACTAATGGTAAGATACCCAGGTCGTCCAAAGACACAAGAGCTTTTAATGCCGGCTTATCGTTAATGTATAATCTAAACAAATTTTGATAAAAAGTTTTGAAAGTTTTAAAAGATAAACTGAAAATAAAAACGTAAATGAAAGGAAACACAAATAGACAAGAAGGAATCACTTGGTTCCAATTCCTCTTTTATGTATCCTTTGATGATTTCCGCACATTGGGCTTTTTAAGAGATTATCTTAGGTATAGTGGTAGGCCCCTCTTGTGAAAGCGAGTTATCCTCAACCTATTGGTCTGAGTCAGCAGGGATACAGTCCCGCAAGGTCGGATTATTAAAAATAATTAAATAAGTAATTAATGCGAAAAGCGGTAGGCCCCTCTTGTGAAGGCGACGTTACCCTCAGCCTATTGGTTTGAGTCAGCAGGGATACAGTCCCGCAAGGCCGGATTATTGTTTTAATAGTAGTTTATTTATAAGGGATTACAAGCCACTCTTACTTCCCCCGATTTGATGCTATCTGCCTCAAGGGAGGTCCTACTAAGCTTGAATCAGGTCCTCGTAGGATCTATACATTGAACGAGGCAAGAACTTTACCCAAATACCCTTCTAAACCCCTTCCAGGTAGTTAACGCTCTTTATACAGACTGCAAAAACACGAATGAGTGAATCAACAAAACATGAAGAAATGATTAAATAAAATTCACCTTCAATATAAAAGACAAGTTATTAAATTCATAAAGATTGGAAATCAAAAGTAATAAATAAAAGATTAGTCTTCACCAAGTGATGTAAGAGATTTAGCCAAGCATGACCTTTGATTGACAAGATCTCTTAGGATCGATCTTGGATCCCGAGACAACTACACACTCTAAAACATGAAAGATGGATTATGGTGGTGTGTGTGTTGGTGTTTTAGTGGTGGTGGACTGATGGCAAGTGTGAGAGAAGTGGTTTGCCAAGGGATGCCTTTCACTTGAACCAAGCACCTCTATTTATAGTGGGAAACAAAGGTCTGGCACAACCCCGTCCGTGGTCTTCTATTTCTCTCCCTTACTAACACGTCCCGTGGTGACAGAACATGGCCCCGTGGTAATGTACTTGCTGTACTATTTCAGATTCTACGAATCCTAGAGTTGATCACGACCCATGTTGACTTGGCACGACCCCGTGTTGGTTTGTCTTTTGCTGTTATCTTTTTCTGCAGAGAATCTTAACTGGGTACGACCCCATGCCTGGTGGGCACGGCCCCGTGCCTAAGCTTCTGTTTTTGTTATTTCTGTTTTGGATGTGGATGGGGGTTCGGCAGGTCGTATCAATCCTTCTTCTTTGTATTTGTGTTGGTTTTTTGCTATTAATTTGTTCCTATTATCCGTTTAAGCTCTTTTGATCCTGTAAATTAAAAGTAAAGAAAGAAACATGCCTTTTCCAACATTATTACCGAAAAAGGGTTGATTTTACGCCTTGTTTGATGTAATTTATATGTTGCATTTTACGCACATCAAATACCCCCACACTTGAATCTTTGCTTGTCCTCAAGCAAAACTCTATAATGTGGCTTACACACCCAAACGGAATTGGTAGAAGAGAAGTTTTGGGTTTATCTTTAGAGTGTCGGGAATCCAAGTTCTAACTTTATTTTGTTTTTATTTTATTTACAATCTTATTCTTCATGATTTATTTAAAACACCTTTTAAGAAAAATTATTTGTTTCGGGCATAACATGCCTTTATAAAATTCTATTTAGTTATATACAAATTTACACACCTCACAAGTGGTAACTCAACACTCGGCCGAAGATGTTTAAGTGAAAGCGCTCGAACCCTGTGTGGAACTTACTCCTACTATAGGCTTGAAAAATAATCGAACCTCCTCTGTTTTGATGTTTAATCATCGTAAATATCAAGAGGGCTTTTAAAAGGGTAGGTTTGGGCTCGTGTAGGTGTTTTTAGGTAAAATGGTGAAAAACATAAAAAGTGTCGGTTTTTTTCATTGCTTTGTGGCTTAGAAAAAAAATTAGCTAATGTGTTTTGTTTTAACCAAAGTTGAAACTAAGCCATACTTGTAATTTTATAACCGAACCTTTTACAAAAATAAAGGGTGTAAATAAAAAGTTTTGTGGATGTGGGTGGGTGTTTTTGCAAAAGTTTATATTTTTGTGGGTTAAGGCTCAAAGGGGTTTAACTAAGGAGATAATTTTGGTAAGGGATGAAAAGAAAAACAAAGGTTTAGAATAAAAAATGGGTTAGTCCTAATGCCTCTATCATTTACTTACTTGGATTTATGTCGGTAAGGATTTGTTACGTATTCCTTTGGCAAGTTCTAGATTTGTAAGATCCAAACGGTCTCTTCACATAAGAAACAAAAAATTGAGCAATTAGTATAGATATGTATTTGTATGCTCGATAAAGGCTTAAAACTCACTTTTTATGGGAAAAAGGGTATAGTGTAAAAATGTATATATAATCAAATTTTACAAAGATTTGTTATGCCTGTTTTTATGTCGCAACCCCCAACCCCTGCCTCGGGAGGTGGGCGGCCGCGGCCTACTTAGAGATGGTGGTATCGGTGTTTACCAATTTGGCAGCGAAAATTTCATCAGGACCGTAGTTAGGAAATATTTTATCAGAGTAAAATACCACACTTTTATAATATTAAACATATGGGAAATTCCCAAGTTTTCATTACAAGCATTTTATAGGGGTAAACCCTATTTTATTTAAATAAAAACATCTTCTTTATTTAGGTAACTTTTATAGTCACTTTTCCAAGCCTTCAGTGCTGTCCAGCTGGCTTCTATTTGGCTTTCACATTTTGTTAACTGAAACGCGTTTAAAAACATTTTGTCAGTGGGAAAAACTGGTGAGTGAATCCCAATTTAATCAAGATAGGTAAAAACCGTTTACAGCATTGAGGGCGATCTCGCAAACATTTGTTTATTTTTCTACTTTAATTACCACCCACGGTACTGTCAACCCGACTTGTGGTCATGTTATTACTCACAGTATAGTAACAAATTTCCCAACATACCGACAATAATTGTAGAATACAAATACTCAATCACTGTTTAATATAAGGTAAATCACTTGAGGTTTTGTAAAAACAGTTTGCAAAAAGGTTCACCAAAAGGAGATTACTCACATTGCTACTTTAGGGTTTTCCTTTATGTTTTCATGGTTATAATCTATTAATTAAACAATGCACACACGTTAGTATAATAACCCAATATTTACATTAGTTATACCCTCCCCGAGACATAACTCCAACGACTACGTCGGGCAGAGCCTCGACAGCCGTTACGGAGCGCTAGATCAATCGGGCAGCGTATCTAATACGTAACCGAGGGTTATGATACTTACAACGAGGTAGAACTTCGTTATTTTAGTGGGTATAATGTCACACCCCAACCGATGGCGGAAACATCGGGATGAGACGAAATAGATTGCAAGAGACATCATAACGCTATTTGTGTCAAGTATTTAATGATTTCATTTTACATTGTTTGAACTAGAAATACCACAAGTTCGAAATAAATAAAATGTGACAAGTATTCAAGTAAATAAATTTCATTTCATAATAATGGTTTATTACAAGATTGGAAACAAATTATAACAGGTTTGCGAGTATTAAAATTTAAATGCGTTTCTAGGCAATCCTACTAGATTCCTTGTATCATCACAACCTGCAATACATGTTAAAGCATAGATCAATACAAAAGTATTGGCGAGCATACAAGTTTGAGTATATGTATAAAAATGTCTTTAAACAAATTTTCCATGACAATAACTAACTATAAGCATATGAACTTAAACACGTATGAACATATATAGAGATTATTTGTTTAAAAGTTCTAGCATGTTTTTGTATTTGATTCAAAGAACATGTATTGCATCCCAAAGATAATAAAGTGTAAAAGGGATCGAGTATGCTCACATTGGTTGCGTTGCGATTTCTTGTAAGTAACGTACGAGTAGGATTGGGAATCCAAGAGAACGGACAACAGCGATTATCCGAATCGACAAAGGTTCTGGCGCGGTTCAGACGGGAACTTCGGACGTTTCCGGCGGAGCTCCAATCTCCGGCGATGTCCTTCGTCACTCCGGCGTCTTCGACGTACGTTCCCCAACCTCCGGCAAGGCCGTGGTTCTCTCCGGTGATGCTTGGAGTGTAACGAATGGAGGTCGTGGTTATGTCGAGATGTGTCGAGTAGGGGTTATCGGCGTGAGCTTCTACTCCGGTGACGTGATGTAAGAGACAATAACTTTGAGAATGTGTGAGGAATGTCGAGATGGAGTGGTGGTATTTATATACACCTTTCGAATCTTGTTTCGGTATATTTCGAAGTTTCCGAATTTGCGCGAGATCACGTATTTGGCTTGCAAAAAAAGACTAGGTTCTTTAATGGATTCCAAAACGGAAACGCCGAAGTCTTCGTCAATCACCGAAAATCCGTTAGAGTGGAAACATTGGTTTGTTTGGTATGGTCGTAAGTTGCCTTGTCGACTTGTTTTTGAAAAGTGTCTAGACTCTTGAATGATTTAAAGATGGAAATTACAATTCTTTGACAATTTTCGTATAAAAGGATGTACATCAGCAAGGAAAATTGGAAATCTTCAATCCAAAAATATGGAACATGACAGTAGGTTCTCGCTGGCTTTTGTTTTTGGCGGCAAACTTAATATGGTGTCTTTTTGTTAATTTTCATTAATGTTTCATAAAGGTCCCTTAACTTACATGTTTCTACTAAGTTAATAACAAATCTTTTTTTTAAAGAAAATTTTAAATATGCTAATGATTAGTTAATTTATTAACTAAATAATTAAATAACTATTTTGATAATTAAATAAAAAAATCTATCAAAGGTTAATTAAATTCACGAAAATTTATGAGGTTCTAGTGTTAGAATCCAGATTTCAAAACGAGTAGAATTTCTTGGTATCCGTTTTTTATGGATGTTACAGTCTTCCCTACTTTAGCAGATTTCGTCCTCGAAATTTAAGATTAAGACTTTTGAAAAGATGACATCTAAAGATTTAAAAGAAGCGTAGAATGAATGAGACTTGATCATAATGTCTTTGTTTAAGGAAAATTGTTTTCATGAATGCATCATGTAGCATAGCATATAACAGGTTCAATTTGTTTCACATAGCATATAAAATGTTTAACTAGTTTCAAATAGCATATAAAAGGTTCAACTAGTTTCACATAGCATAATCATGAATTTCACGTAGTGTAACATAGATAATGAAAGCATTGTAAATTTAGTTTGTTCACCAGATATTGTTATTATTTGATTTAAATTCCGAAGATAGTGTGTATCGTGTCTCCAGGTTTAAAATAAAATAAACGTTCAAATATAAAGTATCATTTAGAACGAAGAAGAGTTGCTAACTACCTCCGAGGTAAGGAAATCACCCCTAGCTCATTGGTGAAGTTGAAAAGTGAGGGGGAGCTAATCGTCAAGGTAAGGAAATCACTCCTATCTAGATGATAAGCTTCCGTTTTTGGGAATATGAGTGGAGTAAATCTTGTGGTGATATTTTGAATTCATAGATATAGATTGTGTATGAAAAGGACTAGTATGATATGTTTATGTATGTATGTGGCTCATGTAGGGAGAATTACTAGAGTATTGTGCATCTTTCGTCACCGGAGTGAACGAGGCCGTAAAGTTATAATGTGCGCCCCTCGACACCGAGGTGACCGAGGTCGTAAAGTTATAATGTGCGCCCCTCGACACCGAGGTGACCGAGGCCGTAAAGTTTTAATGTGCGCCCTCGACACCGAGGTGACCGAGGTCGTAAAGTTATAATATGCGCCCCTCGACACCGAGGTGACCGAGGTCGTAAATGTGCGTCCCTCGACACCGAAGTGACCGTGGTCGCAAATGTTATAATGTGCGCCCCTCGACACCGAGGTGACCGAGGTCGTAAATGTGCATCCCTCGACACCGAGGTGACCGAGGTCGTAAATGTGCATCCCTCGACACCGAAGTGACCGAGGTCGTAAATGTGCGTCCCTCGACACCGAAGTGACCGAGGTCGTAAATGTTATAATGTGCGCCCCTCGACACCGAGGTCGTAAAGTTATAATATGCGCCCCTCGACACCTAGGTGACCGAGGTCGTAAAGTTATAATGTGCGCCCCTCGACACCGAGGTGACCGAGGTCGTAAAGTTATAATATGCGACCCTCGACACCGAGGTCACCGAGGTCGTAAATGTGCGTCCCTCGACACCGAAGTGACCGAGGTCGTAAATGTTATAATGTGCATCCCTCGACACCGAAGTGACCGAGGTCGTAAATGTTAAATCACATAGATTTTAAGATATAACATATAAGAGATTCAATGCAAATGTGGATTGTCACGGAACGTAACATAAGACTATTCCAAAGTAAACTGAAGTCCTTTTCAAATTAAGGAAGCGTGCTTTGGCCTAATAGACAAATACTCTCATCGAGAAGCGACTAACGATATTTGTCCTTCCAGTTACTACACGTCCTTAATCGATTGGGAAAAATTGAAACTTTGGCGAGATTGAAAATCGAAGAGTGGGACTAGTTAGCAAGATGCGAGTTTCACCTCTAACTTGATAACGTCGAACCCTAGTGTGGTTGGTACTTATCCAACGATAAGGGTCACTAGAATATGAAATGGAAATTTCCTTCAAGGTTTGGATATCACTCCTAACTTGAGGGTAGATTTCGTGCAAAATTCAAAGTATAGCTGAGTGAAAGTCATCACCAAATTTGGGAATCATGTAACACCCAGTTCATAATATCAAATTTTACAACACATAAACCTTAAATATTAATGCCAAAAGTAGACTTTACAAAAACTTAGAGATTTGAGGACCAACTAGTTACGACATTCACAAGTTTAACCTACCAAACCATGTTCAAAGTAAAACTACATGTGTTTATTTAATAACAAAACAAAAGATCAAGTGCGGAAGCGTAGTATTGTGTGTTCGGTTCGACTCGATTGCTTGATCATCATCCTTTACTTGGGTACCTGAAAACTAATATTTTAAACAGGCGTTAGCATTATGATTCTAAAAATTCACGTATTTAACCAGATCCGAACGCGTATTCAAGAAATTAAAACAGAAGTCACATCAAACTGGGTTCCACCGTAACTTACGGTGGCACCGTAAGTTACGGTGGCTTCTGGACAAATTGGAGCCTACCGTAAATCAGTAGGACCCCACCGTAACAGATTTGCAGGCCACCGTAAATTACGGTATCACCGTAATTTACGGTGATCCCTGCACATAACTCCCTTGTTTCAAATGCAGTTTTGCTGATTTTTTATGCGTCAAAACAGCTTAATTTCACATAATTTGTTAAGCGGCTGGTCTAATTTCTCCATACCTGTATTTTACTTATGATAATACTCAACTATTCTTATGCGGGCATGTCTACGGAATTAACTTACGAACTAAATTACAAGGCTTTTTAGTTAGTTGTTTGTACTATTGATATGCTTCAAAATCTAAACCTTAACCCCTATATTAAGAGCAAGGTTTCTTAGTTTGCTTATGATGTTCGCTACCCGGCTTACACATCATGTAATTCCCGCATTATATAATAGTGTCTTGCTTCGTGCTTATTACCAAAACTTGTTTGACCCGTTTGGGTGCTAAATTTACACACTATTAAGGATATGTAAGATTTCATGCTTTTCACTTGTTTTGACCCGTTTACTTGTTTAAGAAACACAATCACTTTCGTGACACATTGTTCTATCATATTTATCATGCTTTTCAGTATAACATAAGAACGATAGTTAACCTTAATGTAACGAAGCAATAGTTTCGTACCTTTAGAGCACACCCTTTCCTCGTGGATTCCTTTCGGCTTGTCCGCTTGACGATCCGGACTCTTTGCCTAAAAATTTCAGTTTACAACATGTTTAGAACTCTTTTTATGACCACAATCACATCATTATGGACCATTATCAAATCTGCGTTTTCCTTCTATTCTTACATTTGAATCCTCACTTAGGCATTTCAACGAACACCTAACGGGTCAGATTTTCTACAATCATTACTAGGTTCATGACTAGAATTTAACATCTTATTTCACTTTAATTAATCAAATTGCACACATATAAACATTCAAATAGCTGAATTTCCTCATACAAATTCAGCTTTTCACTAGATCAAAATTCATAATCCTAGTGTTTGTCTAATATTTACAATATCATAAATCACCTACAATGGTGACTATAATCTCTTCAAGTATCATGCAATGATTTTCACAATTAATCATCTAGGTTTAACCCTAAACAACATATCACTTCCAGATTCCTTCATGCATAACATATTCAGGTTAAATTTCAGTTATTCACCATTAACCTAGAATTTATGATGAATCAAAATATCAAAATTATACATACCTTTTTATCCTTATGAAGAGGTGATCACTAATTTGTGTTTAGAATTCGATTTGAAACAGATTTGGGGCTTCAATTTAAGGGATTTTGGTGTAAAGCTAGGGTTTGGAGAACCCCCTGTCGCCCCTCTTCTCTTGATCGACCAGACACACCAATTTTAGTGTGTTTGGTTGGTTTTGTTACAATTAGTAACCAGCTTTTCAATTTAACAAGTTTAGTCCCCCAACTTTGTTTTGTTCTTAAGTTTATGTGTTTTAGCCATATCATGGATTATTTCAAGACTTGAACTTAACTAGGTTATGTTCCTAGTTGGTAAATTCTTGTTTATTAATTCTTTAAAATTTCAAGGTAAGGGTTTATATTTTCGGGGTGTTACAAGTCCACCCCCTTAAAAAGGGTTTCGTCCCCGAAACCGAATTACGTACCAAATAAAGTCGGGTATAACCATTGCATTTCTTCTTCGGATTCCCATGTGGTATCAGCACCCTTCCTGTGTTCCCATTTGACCCTTACTTGATTGATCTCTTTATTTCTTAAGGTTTTCACTTTACGATCCAAAATCGCAATAGGTCTTACCACATAGTTGAGGCTGTTATCCACCTCGATATCGTCGTAGTGGATATGAGCGGTCTCATCGGCCAAACATTTTCGGAGATGTGACACGTGGAATGTGTTATGTATCCCGCTCAACTCTTCGGGTAATTCAAGGCGATATGCTACTTTACCAACCCGTTTAGTGACTCTAAATGGCCCAATAAATCTTGGGCTTAGTTTTCCCCTTTTTCTGAATCTAATAATACCCTTCCATGGGGAAACTTTTAGCATAACCATATCGCCAACCTGAAATTCAATTGGCCTATTTCTTTTATCCGCATATGCCTTTTGCCGGTCTTGAGCCGCTTTCAAGTGTGCCCGAACTATGTCGATTTTCGCATTTGTAGTTCGGATTATATCGATAGGTGCTAGCACCCGTGGACCCACTTCTCCCCAACATACCGGAGTCCGACATTTTCTGCCATATAATAGCTCATATGGGGCCATTTTAATACTCGTGTGATAGCTATTGTTATATGCAAATTCGACCAAAGGTAAATGGATGTCCCAACTACCTCCAAAGTCAATAATGCAAGCCCGCAGCATATCTCCCAACGTTTGTATTGTTCTTTCGCTCTGCCCATCCGTTTGTGGATGGTAAGTAGTGCTAAGGAACAATTTGGTTCCCATTTGTTCTTGGAATTCACGCCAGAATTTCGAAGTAAACCGAGTATCCCTGTCTGACACAATGGATATCGGTACTCCATGCCTTGCTATGATTTCATTGGTGTAAACTTCCGACATTTTCTCAGACGTATAAGTCTCACGAATCGGGATGAAGTGAGCACTTTTAGTTAACCTATCCACGACTACCCATATAGCATCAAAACCATGGCTTATTTTAGGCAGTTTGGTCAATAGGTCCATCGTAATTTGCTCCCATTTCCAAACCGGGATTTCTAACGGTTGGAGTTTACCATATGGCTTTTGGTGTTCCGCCTTAACTTGTAGGCAAGTCAAACACTTTTCCACGTATCTCACGGTGTCCCGCTTCATTCCGGGCCACCAATAGTTTTGCTTCAAGTCATTATACATCTTGGTCGTTCCTGGATGAATGGAATAACGGGATTTATGAGCCTCGTCAAGTAGAAGCTTCTTAACATCACATGTGTTAGGGACCCAGATTCTATTAAAACGAGTCTTTAGGCCGTGACTGCCTATCTCTAGGTCTTTAACTTGGCCGATAATTCTTTCCTTTTTCCAGTTTTCCGTCTTTACAGCTTCATCCTGTGCTTCTCGAATTCGTTCTAGTAAGCTTGAAGTCACAACAAGTTGCATTGATCGTACCCATATCGGGGTATAATCTGTTTTGCGACTCAGCGCATCGGCCACTACATTGGCCTTACCGGGGTGGTAATGTATTTCGCAATCGAAATCTTTGACAGTTTCCAACCATCGCCTTTGCCGCATGTTTAATTCCTTCTGATCGAAGAAATATTTCAAGCTTTTATGGTCGGTAAAGATTGTAAATTTTACCCCGTACAAGTAATGCCTCCATATCTTTAAGGCAAACACCACCGCCGCTAATTCTAAGTCGTGAACCGGATATTTATTTTCATGAATCTTCAATTGCCTCGAGGCGTAGGCAATGACCTTACCTCGTTGCATCAACACACACCCGAGCCCCAATTGAGAAGCGTCCGAGTAAACCACCATGTCGTCAGTCCCTTCCGGTAATGCTAGCACCGGAGCGTGGGTCAACTTTTCCTTGAGCATTTGGAAAGCTTCCTCTTGCTTAACACCCCATACGAACTTTTCCTCCTTACGAGTTAATTTGGTCAATGGCAAGGCAATTTTGGAGAAATCCTGTATGAATCTCCGATAATATCCCGTAAGCCCTAAAAAGCTTCGGATTTCCGAGGGATTTCTTGGAGGGCTCCATTTTGATACAACTTCTATCTTTGACGGATCTACTAGTACTCCATCAGCACTAATGAGATGCCCAAGAAACTGTACCTCTCGTAACCAGAAAGCACACTTTGTGAATTTTGCATACAACTTTTCTCGTCTGAGTGTGTCTAATACTTCCCGCAAATGACACACGTGCTCGGCTTCACTTGTCGAATATACCAAAATGTCGTCCATAAATACAATTACCGACTTGTCTAGCATGGATTTGCAAACTCGGTTCATGAGGTCCATGAAAGCCGCGGGTGCATTGGTCAATCCGAAGGGCATTACAAGGAATTCATAATGTCCGTACCTCGTACGAAAAGCCGTCTTTGGTACGTCCTCCTCCTTGACTTTCAATTGGTGATAACCTGATCGGAGATCAATTTTGGAGAACCAACTTGCTCCTTGTAGTTGGTCAAACAAATCATCAATTCTTGGGAGCGGGTATCGATTCTTCACCGTGAGTTTGTTTAACTCTCGGTAATCAATACACATACGCATACTGCCATCCTTCTTCTTCACGAATAAGACTGGTGCGCCCCACGGAGACACACTCGGTCGGATAAACCCCTTGTCAAGAAATTCCTGAATTTGAGACATCAATTCTTGTAGCTCCGATGGCACAAGTCGGTATGGCGCCTTGGCCACGGGTTTCGCGCCCGGAATCAATTCGATTCCAAACTCTACCTCCCGTTCTGGCGGTATCCCCGGTAGTTCTTCCGGGAACACGTCTTCATAATCCCGCACGACCGGTACATCCCCAATTTTGGGGAGCTCTCTTTCCGTTTCGCTTGCGTATACCATAAAGGCCTTGCATCCATGTTTCATGAGTTTTTGGGCTTCTAGCATCGTGCATATCACCGGGTTACCTCCCTTTTCTCCATATATCGTAACTTGTTTTCCGATAGGAGACGTTAGTTTGATTTCCTTTCGGAAACAAACCACTTTCGCGTGGTAACGGGATAGCCAATCCATTCCCACTATCACTTGAAATTCTCCCATCGACATCGGGATCAAGTCTATTGCGTATTCCTCGTCATCAATGTTCATTGTACAGTTTTCACACACATCACAAACAATAAAGCTTTTGTTATTACCTACCTCTACTTCTAAGGGCATAGGTAATTTTGTTAGAACAAATGAAGGGTGCCGAATAAACCCATATGAAACAAAGGATTTATTCGCACCAGTATCAAATAACACACGTGCGGGAATTGAGTTTACAATAAATATACCTGAGACCACGTCAGGTTCGACCTTTGCTTCAGCAGCGGTCAGTTGGAAAGATCTTGCTTTGGCTTTCGAGGCTTCACCTTTCGAGTCTTGCCCTTCTTTCTTCCCAACCAATTCCGGGCATTCCGATCTTTTGTGACCCGTTCGGTAACAGTTGTAACAAACGGTCACTTTCTCCGGGCATGATATAGCCATATGTCCCGTTTTTCGACATATGGGACAAGGCTTATCTTTGAAGCGACATTCGCCCTTATGATTCTTACCACAGATTTTGCAACTTGGTGTACCGCCCTTTGTATCTGATTTCTTCGCGGTTTCATTCGTTCTTGCTTTCTTGGTAGGGCTTGGATTTATGTCTTGTGCCCTTCGTTCACCCCGCTCTATACTCTTTTTCAGCTCGATCTCCCTTTCCCGAGCGGCATTGACAATCTCGGTAAGGGTCTCGTACTTTGAAGGGGTTATGAACTCCCTATATTCTGCGCTTAGCATGTTATGGTAGTAATAAACCTTTTGCTCTTCATTCGTTATCAGATCGTCACAGAACTTCATCTTGTCCATAAACATCCCCGTGATCTTGTCTATGGATTCACCTTTGTGTCTGAGTTGCATGAATTCTTCCTTGATCTTGTTTATAACCGCTTTGGGACTATGGTGTTTAAGAAACGGCGTCTTAAACTCCTCCCATGTCATGGCCTTAGCCGCTTCGCTTCCAATCTCTTTCTTTTTATTATCCCACCAGTCTTTCGCTTGACCTCTTAATTGACCCGTACCATAAGCTACGTAGTCATTCTCATCGCAATGAGTTCTCTCGAATACTCCCTCGATATCGCCTATCCATCGTTGACACACGATTGGATCAACCTCCCCATTATATATAGGTGGTTTACAAGCTATGAATTCCTTGTATGAACAAGGCTTTCGTTCCCCAGATTTTTCCTTTGCTAGATTCGAATTATCTTCTAGCTTCTTGATTCTCTCCTCTATTACTGATAAAACCGTGTTTTGAATTTTATCAATGAAGTTTGACAAACTGTTTTCGATCGCCTTTCCAACCTCTTCGGCAATCACTATCCTCATTTGTTCGGTGACTCTTGGCACCGCATCATCATCACCTCCATCTGCCATCTTTAATACTGAAATGTTTACATACAATGTTAAACATTTCATTTGTAACACTTGTTTTACTTGTTTTGATTTAATCAAGTTCGTGACTTGACTCAATCATTCTTGTTTCATGCCTTTCTTATGTTTGAGTGTGTTTACACACTCTTGATTCTATCGTTCTTGTTTCATGCTTTTCTTGTGCTTGAGTGTGTTTACACACTCTTTTCCATGCATATTTGTTCGTGAATTATTTCTATACTCTTTAAATTCTACTTAAGCAATTGCTCATACCGGATGTTGATCAAGCTTGAACCGAACACTTATTGGCAACCTTAAGCTCTGATTACCAACTTGTAACACCCAGTTCATAATATCAAATTTTACAACACATAAACCTTAAATATTAATGCCAAAAGTAGACTTTACAAAAACTTAGAGATTTGAGGACCAACTAGTTACGACATTCACAAGTTTAACCTACCAAACCATGTTCAAAGTAAAACTACATGTGTTTATTTAATAACAAAACAAAAGATCAAGTGCGGAAGCGTAGTATTGTGTGTTCGGTTCGACTCGATTGCTTGATCATCATCCTTTACTTGGGTACCTGAAAACTAATATTTTAAACAGGCGTTAGCATTATGATTCTAAAAATTCACGTATTTAACCAGATCCGAACGCGTATTCAAGAAATTAAAACAGAAGTCACATCAAACTGGGTTCCACCGTAACTTACGGTGGCACCGTAAGTTACGGTGGCTTCTGGACAAATTGGAGCCTACCGTAAATCAGTAGGATCCCACCGTAACAGATTTGCAGGCCACCGTAAATTACGGTATCACCGTAATTTACGGTGAGCCCTGCACATAACTCCATTGTTTCAAATGCAGTTTTGCTGATTCTTTTATGCGTCAAAACAGCTTAATTTCACATAATTTGTTAAGCGGCTGGTCTAATTTCTCCATAACTGTATTTTACTTATGATAATACTCAACTATTCTTATGCGGGCATGTCTACGGAATTAACTTACGAACTAAATTACAAGGCTTTTTAATTAGTTGTTTGTACTATTGATATGCATCAAAATCTAAACCTTAACCCCTATATTAAGAGCAAGGTTTCTTAGTTTGCTTATGATGTTCGCTACCCGGCTTACACATCATGTAATTCCTGCATTATATAATAGTGTCTTGCTTCGTGCTTATTACCAAAACTTGTTTGACCCGTTTGGGTGTTAAATTTACACACTATTAAGGATATGCAAGATTTCATGCTTTTCACTTGTTTTGACCCGTTTACTTGTTTAAGAAACACAATCACTTTCGTGACACATTGTTCTATCATATTTATCATGCTTTTCACTATAACATAAGAACGATAGTTAACCTTAATGTAACGAAGCAATAGTTTCGTACCTTTAGAGCACACCCTTTCCTCGTGGATTCCTTTCGGCTTGTCCGCTTGACGATCCGGACTCTTTGCCTAAAAATTTTAGTTTACAACATGTTTAGAACTCTTTTTATGACCACAATCACATCATTATGGACCATTATCAAATCTGCGTTTTCCTTCTATTCTTACATTTGAATCCTCACTTAGGCATTTCAACGAACACCTAACGGGTCATATTTTCTACAATCATTACTAGGTTCATGACTAGAATTTAACATCTTATTTCACTTTAATTAATCAAATTGCACACATATAAACATTCAAATAGCTGAATTTCCTCATACAAATTCAGCTTTTCACTAGATCAAAATTCATAATCCTAGTGTTTGTCTAATATTTACAATATCATAAATCACCTACAATGGTGACTATAATCTCTTCAAGTATCATGCAATGATTTTCACAATTAATCATCTAGGTTTAACCCTAAACAACATATCACTTCCAGATTCCTTCATGCATAACATATTCAGGTTAAATTTCAGTTATTCACCATTAACCTAGAATTTCTGGTGAATCAAAATATCAAAATTATACATACCTTTTTATCCTTATGAAGAGGTGATCACTAATTTGTGTTTAGAATTCGATTTGAAACAGATTTGGGGCTTCAATTTAAGGGATTTTGGTGTAAAGCTAGGGTTTGGAGAACCCCCTGTCGCCCCTCTTCTCTTGATCGACCAGACACACCAATTTTGGTGTGTTTGGTTGGTTTTGTTACAATTAGTAACCAGCTTTTCAATTTAACAAGTTTAGTCCCCCAACTTTGTTTTGTTCTTAAGTTTATGTGTTTTAGCCATATCATGGATTATTTCAAGACTTGAACTTAACTAGGTTATGTTCCTAGTTGGTAAATTCTTGTTTATTAATTCTTTAAAATTTCAAGGTAAGGGTTTATATTTTCGGGGTGTTACAAATCACCCCTATTTTGGCGAGTCATTTCGATTGTGTTATAAGAGTGTCTTCAAAGCTTCCAAGTGTGTATTGTGTTAGCCTTAGGACAGGCATGTATATTAGAGTCCAAAGAAAAATAGAGAGGAGCAATTAAGATAGAAAAGAAGTTGTTTTAAACAACACATAAGGATAAAGCCCCTAAACTATAGACTAGGTAAAAGCATTCCTGCTTTTCCTAATTCCCCATAGTTATGGCTCTGATACCAATCTGTCACACCCCAACCGATGGCGGAAACATCGGGATGAGACGAAATAGATTGCAAGAGACATCATAACGCTATTTGTGTCAAGTATTTAATGATTTCATTTTACATTGTTTGAACTAGAAATACCACAAGTTCGAAATAAATAAAATGCGACAAGTATTCAAGTAAATACATTTCATTTCATAATAATGGTTTATTACAAGATTGGAAACAAATTACAACAGGTTTGCGAGTATTAAAATTTAAATGCGTTTCTAGGCAATCCTACTAGATTCCTTATATCATCACAACCTGCAATACATGTTAAAGCATAGATCAATACAAAAGTATTGGCGAACATACAAGTTTGAGTATATGTATAAAAATGTCTTTAAACAAATTTTCCATGACAATAACTATCTATAAGCATATGAACTTAAACACGTACGAACATATATAGAGATTATTTGTTTAAAAGTTCTAGCATGTTTATGTATTTGATTCAAAGAACATGTATTGCATCCCAAAGATAATAAAGTGTAAAAAGGGATCGAGTACGCTCACATTGGTTGCGTTGCGATTTCTTGTAAGTAACGTACGAGTAGGATTGGGAATCCAAGAGAACGGACAAGAGCGATTATCCGAATCGACAAAGGTTCTGGCGCGGTTCAGACGGGAACTTCGGACGTTTCCGGCGGAGCTCCAATCTCCGGCGATGTCCTTCGTCACTCCGGCATCTTCGACGTACGTTCCACGACCTCCGGCAAGGCCGTGGTTCTCTCCGGTGATGCTTGGAGTGTAACGAAAGGAGGTTGTGGTTATGTCGAGATGTGTCGAGTGGGGATTATCGGCGTGAGCTTCTTCTCCGGTGACGTAATGTAAGAGACAGAAACTTTGAGAATGTGTGAGGAATGTCGAGATGGAGTGGTCGTATTTATATACACCTTTCAAATCTTGTTTCCGTATATTTCGAAGTTTCCGAATTCGCGCGAGATCACGTATTTGGCTTGCAAAAGAGACTATGTTCTTTGATGGATTCCAAAACGGAAACGCCGAAGTCTTCATCAATCACCGAAAATCCGTGAGATTGGAAACATTGGTTTGTTTGGTATGATCGTAAGTTGCCTTGTCGACTTGTTTTTGAAAAGTGTCTAGACTCTTGAATGATTTAAAGATGGAAATTACAATTCTTTGACAATTTTCGTATAAAAGGATGTACATCAGCAAGGAAAATTGGAAATCTTCAATCAAAAATATGGAACATGACAGTAGGTTCTCGCTGGCTTTCGTTTTTCGCGGCAAACTTAATATGGTGTCTTTTTGTTAATTTTCATTAATGTTTCATAAAGGTCCCTTAACTTACATGTTTATACTAAGTTAATAACAAATCTTTTTTTTTTAAAGAAAATTTTAAATATGCTAATGATTATTTAATTTATTAACTAAATAATAAAAGAACTATTTTGATAATTAAATAAAAAATCTATCAAAGGTTAATTAAATTCACGAAAATTTATGAGGTTCTAGTGTTAGAATCCGGATTTCAAAACGGGTAGAATTTCTTGGTATCCGTTTTTGACGGATGTTACAGTCTCTCCTACTTTAGGAGATTTCGTCCTCGAAATCTAAGATTAAGACTTTTGAAAAGATGACATCTAAAGATTTAAAAGAAGCGTAGAATGAATGAGACTTGATCATAATGTGTTTGTTTAAGGAAAATTGTTTTCATCAATGCATCACGTAGCATAGCATATAACAGGTTCAATTTGTTTCACATAGCATATAAAATGTTCAACTAGTTTCAAATAGCATATAAAAGGTTCAACTAGTTTCACATAGCATAATCATGAATTTCGGGCGTAGTGTAACATAGATAATGAAAGCATTGTAAATTTAGTTTGTTCACGAGATATTGTTATTATCTGATTTAAATTGCGAAGATAGTGGTATCATGTTTCCAGGTTTGAAATAAAATAAACGTTCAAATATAAAGTATCATTTAGAACGAAGAAGAGTTGCTAACTACCTCCGAGGTAAGGAAATCACCCCTAGCTCATTGGCAAAGTTAAAAAGTGAGGGGGAGCTAATCATCAAGGTAAGGAAATCACTCCTATCTGGATGATAAGCTTCCATTTTTGGGAATATGAGTGGAGTAAATCTTGTGGTGATATTTTGAATTCATAGATATAGATTGTGTATGAAAAGGATTAGTATGATATGTTTATGTGTGTATGTATGTGGCTCGTGTAGGGAGAATTACTAGAGTATTCTGCATCTTTTGTCACCGGAGTGAACGAGGCCGTAAAGTTATAATGTGCGCCCCTCGATACCGAGGTGACCGAGGTCGTAAAGTTATAATGTGCGCCCCTTGACACCGAGGTGACCGAGGTCGTAAAGTTATAATGTGCGCCCCTCGACACCGAGGTGACCGAGGTCGTAAAGTTATAATGTGCGCCCCTCGACACCGAGGTGACCGAGGTCTTAAAGTTATAATATGCGCCCCACGACACCGAGGTTATAATGTGCGTCCCTCGACACCGAAGTGACCGAGGTCGTAAATGTTATAATGTGCGCCCCTCGACACCGAGGTGACCGAGGTCGTAAAGTTATAATATGCGCCCCTCGACACCGAGGTGACCGAGGTCGTAAATGTGCGTCCCTCGACACCGAAGTGACCGAGGTCGTAAATGTGCGTCCCTCGACACCGAAGTGACCGAGGTCGTAAATGTTATAATGTGCTCCCCTCGACACCGAGGTGACCGAGGTCGTAAAGTTATAATATGCGCCCCTCGACACCAAGGTGACCGAGGTCGTAAAGTTATAATGTGCGCCCCTCGACACTGAGGTGACCGAGGTCGTAAAGTTATAATATGCGCCCCTCGACACTGAGGTGACCGAGGTCGTAAATGTGCGTCCCTCGACACCGAAGTGACCGAGGTCGTAAATGATACAATGTGCGTCCCTCGACACCGAAGTGACCGAGGTCGTAAATGTTAAATCACATAGATTTTGAGATATAACATAAAAGAGATTCAATGCAAACGTGGATTGTCACGGAACGTAACATAAGACTATTCCAAAGTAAATCGAAGTCCTTTTCAAATTAAGGAAACGTGCTTTGGCCTAATAGACAAATACTCTCATCGAGAAGCGACTAACGATATTTGTCCTTCCAGTTACTACACGTCCTTAATCGATTTGGAAAAATCGAAACTTTGGCGAGATTGAAAATCGAAGAGTGGGACTAGTTAGCAAGATGCGAGTTTCACCTCTAACTTGATAACGTCGAACCCTAGTGTGGTTGGTACTTATCCAAAGATAAGCATCCACTAGAATATGAAATGGAAATTTCCTTCAAGGTTTGGATATCACTCCTAACTTGAGGGTAGATTTCGTGCAAAATTCAAAGTATAGCTGAGTGAAAGTCATCACCAAATGTAGGAATCACCCCTATTTTGGTGAGTCATTTCGATTGTGTTATAAGAGTGTCTTCAAAGCTTCCAAGTGTGTATTGTGTTAGCCTTAGGAAAGGCATGTATATTAGAGTCCAAAGAAAAATAGAGAGGAGCAATTAAGATAGAAAAGAAGTTGTTTTAAATAACACATAAGGATAAAGCCCCTAAACTATAGACTAGGTAAAAGCATTCCTACTTTTCCTAATTCCCTATAGTTATAGCTCTGATACCAATCTGTCACACCCCAACCGATGGTGGAAACATCGGGATGAGACGAAATAGATTGCAAGAGACATCATAACGCTATTTGTGTCAAGTATTTAATGATTTCATTTTACATTGTTTGAACTAGAAATACCACAAATTCGAAATAAGTAAAATGTGACAAGTATTCAAGTAAATAAATTTCATTTCATAATAATGGTTTATTACAAGATTGGAAACAAATTACAACAGGTTTGCGAGTATTAAAATTTAAATGCGTTTCTAGGCAATCCTACTAGATTCCTTGTATCATCACAACCAGCAATACATGTTAAAGCATAGATCAATACAAAAGTATTGGCGAGCATACAAGTTTGAGTATATGTATAAAAATGTCTTTAAACAAATTTTCCATGACAATAACTAACTATAAGCATATGAACTTAAACACGTATGAACATATATAGAGATTATTTGTTTAAAAGTTCTACCATGTTTGTGTATTTGATTCAAAGAACATGTATTGCATCCTAAAGATAATAAAGTGTAAAAGGGATCGAGTATGCTCACATTGGTTGCGTTGCAATTTCTTGTAAGTAACGTACGAGTAGGATTGGGAATCCAAGAGAACGGACAAGAGCGATTATCCGAATCGACAAAGGTTCTGGCGCGGTTCAGACGGGAACTTCGGACGTTTCCGGCGGAGCTCCAATCTCCGGCGATGTCCTTCGTCACTCCGGCGTCATCGACGTATGTTCCCCGACCTCCGGCAAGGCCGTGGTTCTCTCCGGTGATGCTCGGAGTGTAACGAAAGGAGGTTGTGGTTATGTCGAGATGTGTCGAGTGGGGGTTATCGGCGTGACCTTCTTCTCCGGTGACGTGATGTAAGAGACAGAAACTTTGAGAATGTGTGAGGAATGTCGAGATAGAGTGGTGGTATTTATATACACCTTTCAAATCTTGTTTCCGTATATTTTGAAGTTTCCGAATTCGCGCGAGATCACGTATTTGGCTTGCAAAAAGAGACTAGGTTCTTTGATGGATTCCAAAATGGAAACGCCGAAGTCTTCGTCAATCATCGAAAATCCGTGAGAGTGGAAACATTGGTTTGTTTGGTATGATCGTAAGTTGCCTTGTCGACTTGTTTTTGAAAAGTGTCTAGACTCTTGAATGATTTAAAGATGGAAATTACAATTCTTTGACAATTTTCGTATAAAAGGATGTACATCAGCAAGGAAAATTGGAAATCTTCAATCATGAATATGGAACGTGACAGTAGGTTCTCGCTGGCTTTCGTTTTTGGCGGCAAACTTAATATGGTTTCTTTTTGTTAATTTTCATTAATGTTTCATAAAGGTCCCTTAACTTACATGTTTATACTAAGTTAATAACAAATCTTTTTTTTTAAAGAAAATTTTAAATATGCTAATGAATATTTAATTTATTAATTAAATAATAAAATAACTATTTTGATAATTAAATAAAAAAATCTATCAAAGGTTAATTAAATTCACGAAAATTTATGAGGTTCTAGTGTTAGAATCCGGATTTCAAAACGGGTAGAATTTCTTGGTATCCGTTTTTTATGGATGTTACAGTCACCCCTACTTTAGGAGATTTCGTCCTCGAAATCTAAGATTAAGACTTTTGAAAAGATGACATCTAAAGATTTAAAAGAAGCGTAGAATGAATGAGACTTGATCATAATGTCTTTGTTTAAGGAAAATTGTTTTCATGAATGCATCACGAAGCATAGCATATAACAGGTTCAATTTTTTTCACATAGCATATAAAATGTTCAACTAGTTTAAAATAGCATATAAAAGGTTCAACTAGTTTCACATAGCATAATCATGAATTTCACGTAGTGTAACATAGATAATGAAAGCATTGTAAATTTAGTTTGTTCACGAGATATTGTTATTATTTGATTTAAATTGCGAAGATAGTGTGTATCGTGTCTCCAGGTTTGAAAAAAAAAATAAACGTTCAAATATAAAGTATCATTTAGAATGAAGAAGAGTTGCTAACTACCTCCGAGGTAAGGAAATCACCCCTAGCTCATTGGTGAAGTTGAAAAGTGAGGCGGAGCTAATCATCAAGGTAAGGAAATCACTCCTATCTGGATGATAAGCTTCCATTTCTGGGAATATGAGTGGAGTAAATCTTGTGGTGATATTTTGAATTCATAGATATAGATTGTGTATGAAAAGGATTAGTATGATATGTTTATGTATGTATGTAGCTCGTGTAGGGAGAATTACTATAGTATTGTGCATCTTTCGTCACCGGAGTGAACGGGGCCGTAAAGTTATAATGTGCGCCCCTCGACACCGAGGTGACCGAGGTCGTAAAGTTATAATGTGCGCCCCTCGACACCGAGGTGACCGAGGTCGTAAAGTTATAATGTGCGCCCCTCGACACCGAGGTGACCGAGGTCGTAAAGTTATAATATGCGCCCCTCGACACTGAGGTGACCGAGGTCGTAAATGTGGGTCCCTCGACACCGAAGTGACCGAGGTCGTAAATGTTATAATGTGCGCCCCTCGACACCGAGGTGACCAAGGTCGTAAAGTTATAATATGCGCCCCTCGACACCGAGGTGACCGAGGTCGTAAATGTGCGTCCCTCGACACCGAAGTGACCGAGGTCGTAAATGTTATAATGTGCGCCCCTCGACAACGAGGTGACCGAGGTCGTAAAGTTATAATGTGCGCCCCTCGACACCGAGGTGACCGAGGTCGCAAAGTTATAATATGCGCCCCTCGACACCGAGGTGACCGAGGTCGTAAATGTGCGTCCCTCGACACCGAAGTGACCGAGGTCGTAAATGTTATAATGTGCGTCCCTCGACACCGAAGTGACCGAGGTCGTAAATGTTAAATCACATAGATTTTAAGATATAACATAAAAGAGATTCAATGCAAACGTGGATTGTCACGGAACGTAACATAAGACTATTCCAAAGTAAATCGAAGTCCTTTTCAAATTAAGGAAACGTGCTTTGACCTAATAGACAAATACTCTCATCGAGAAGCGACTAACGATATTTGTCCTTCCAGTTACTACATGTCCTTAATCGATTTGGAATAATCGAAACTTTGGCGAGATTGAAAATCGAAGAGTGGGGCTAGTTAGCAAGATGCGAGTTTCACCTCTAACTTGATAACGTCGAACCCTAGTGTGGTTGGTACTTATCCAAAGATAAGGGTCCACTAGAATATGAAATGGAAATTTCCTTCAAGGTTTGGATATCACTCCTATCTTGAGGGTAGATTTCGTGCAAAATTCAAAGTATAGCTGAGTGAAAGTCATCACCAAATGTGGGAATCACCCTATTTTGGTGAGTCATTTCGATTGTGTTATAAGAGTGTATTCAAAGCTTCCAAGTGTGTATTGTGTTAGCCTTAGGAAAGGCATGTATATTAGAGTCCAAAGAAAAATAGAGAGGATCAATTAAGATAGAAAAGAAGTTATTTTAAACAACACATAAGGATAAAGCCCCTAAACTATAGACTAGGTAAAAGCATTCCTACTTTTCCTAATTCCCTATAGTTATGGCTCTAATACCAATCTGTCACACCCCAACCGATGGTGGAAACATCAGGATGAGACGAAATAGATTGCAAGAGACATCATAACGCTATTTGTGTCAAGTATTTAATGATTTCATTTTACATTGTTTGAACTAGAAATACCACAAGTTCGAAATAAATAAAATGCGACAAGTATTCAAGTAAATAAATTTCATTTCATAATAATGGTTTATTACAAGATTGGAAACAAATTACAACAGGTTTGCGAGTATTAAAATTTAAATGCGTTTCTAGGCAATCCTACTAGATTCCTTGTATCATCACAACCTGCAATACATGTTAAAGCATAGATCAATACAAAAGTATTGGCGAGCGTACAAGTTTGAGTATTTGTATAAAAATGTCTTTAAACAAATTTTCCAAGACAATAACTAACTATAAGCATATGAACTTAAACACGTATGAACAAATATAGAGATTATTTGTTTAAAAGTTCTTGTTAATGCACGGAATGTCTGTTGACTGCGTCTACAAAAAGTCTGAAGTCAAGATTGGTCTATAGGGGGTCAAAGTGTAAATATTGTGTAATATAGACTTAGGACCGCTTATGTGTCAATGTAATATTGTGGACCGCTTTTGTGTCATTAGGTTTAGTCTTGAACCGCTTTTAGGACACGAATGTGGATCGCTTATGTGACAAAGATGCTGGATCGCTTATTTGGACTGTCACATAAGCGACCCAAGTCTTCTATAAATAGGCTTGAGCGGTTCTTCATTTGTAACGACGTATGTGTGTGCTACGGTGCCGAAACTCTGCTGAAATTTTACCAGAAAGCAATATAAACACAAGGAATTGAAAGGATTAGCTGTTGTTACTTTACTTGCGTTGATTCCGCCTTCGTATGTAAAGATGAACTACTTCGACTGACTTTTCGGGTCATAGAACGGTGTTGGTGCACTTGTGTCTGTACTTTGTCTGTATTCGGTCTGTATGTATACGATGTCCTTGGTAGTCTGTAAGTTGACCAAGTCAACCATCCTCCGGATTGACTTGGCCAACAGTTGGAATATGTTTGATATGTTTGTCTGAATCGAAGGATAACCTCGAAGGATAATGTTGATCCTTCGAGGTGCTCGAAAGATATGCTTCGAATGATTAGACCTCGAAAGATCATCTTTCGAGGTCCCTGCTTATCCTTCGAGAGCATTGTATCCGAAAGATGATCCTTCGGACCATCTATCGAATCCTTCGAGAAGACCTGCTGTATATGGGTATATATACCCATGCAGTGTTGAGGACAGAAGATAGATGCACACAGATAGTCACACCAAGAGATAGAGAGTTGAGAGCATCCTGTCCGAAACACTCACACACTTAGAGAGTTTATAGAACATTTCTGTAAACATTGAGCTTGTAACCGAACCCTCATTGCATTAATACAAGTTGTGTTAATCGGTGAACTTGTGTGTTTGTTTCTCTACTTGCTACTAACTCGGTTTGCTTGCTAGCTTGGATTCCGCACTCGCTAGTAGGTTTGTATAACAAGGTTTAGGTTCGTAATCCTCCGCGAAAAGGGACCTACAAGTGGTATCAGAGCCTCGCTCTTTACCTTGTTTAAAACCGGGTTTTTACAAGTTTTGGTGTGTTGAAACACTTGGTTTTGCACCTGTTTTTACTTGTTTTCTTGCATCTTCTTTGAGTAAAAACGTGTCTAAACTAACCGGGAGTGTTTAAAGTTGGGTTGGGTAACTTGGAAATTGGTTTTTAAGAAACTTTGTGTTTTCCGGCCAATTTCCGGTGTGTTTCCGGTGACCGGACTTGGTGGATAAGGTTTGCCATTTTTGGGCATTGTTTTTGAAAGTCAAAAAGTTGGTGAAGATCCGTGTGCAGAACATACCTTTCTGCCGAAAGTACTTCACCAACCCATCACCTTTTTCACCAACCTATCACATCAGATCAGTGTGTGTCAGAACCTCTCGAAAGATATCTTTCGACATCGAAAGACTATCCTTCGACATCTGTCGATCAAGGAAGGCTCGAAAGATAGTTATCCTTCGACCCATCCTTCGAAGTCTGAATCATATCCTTCGAGAAAGGAATCTAATCGAAAGACAAGTGTCCGAAAGATAAGGATTTAGCTCGAAAGATAAGGATCTTTCAAAGGAGAATCCTTCGAACTCTTGAATCTTTCGAAATCACTGTTCGAGACTCAACAGTAATCTTTCGAGTACTGTTGATCCTTCGAACAATAGTTAATCTTTCGATTGTGGTCAGTTTGTTGTTAACAAGTTTCTGTGATTTCAGATCCTTCGACCAGGATCCTTCGGCTGT